>NC_059427.1:80576696-82073362 GCF_021028975.2 Sphaerodactylus townsendi
GGGGGGGGGGGTGGGGGGGGGGGGGGGTGGGGGGGGGGGGGGGTGGGGGGGGGGGGGGGTGGGGGGGGGGGGGGGTGGGGGGGGGGGGGGGTGGGGGGGGGGGGGGGTGGGGGGGGGGGGGGGTGGGGGGGGGGGGGGGTGGGGGGGGGGGGGGGTGGGGGGGGGGGGGGGTGGGGGGGGGGGGGGGTGGGGGGGGGGGGGGGTGGGGGGGGGGGGGGGTGGGGGGGGGGGGGGGTGGGGGGGGGGGGGGGTGGGGGGGGGGGGGGGTGGGGGGGGGGGGGGGTGGGGGGGGGGGGGGGTGGGGGGGGGGGGGGGTGGGGGGGGGGGGGGGTGGGGGGGGGGGGGGGTGGGGGGGGGGGGGGGTGGGGGGGGGGGGGGGTGGGGGGGGGGGGGGGTGGGGGGGGGGGGGGGTGGGGGGGGGGGGGGGTGGGGGGGGGGGGGGGTGGGGGGGGGGGGGGGTGGGGGGGGGGGGGGGTGGGGGGGGGGGGGGGTGGGGGGGGGGGGGGGTGGGGGGGGGGGGGGGTGGGGGGGGGGGGGGGTGGGGGGGGGGGGGGGTGGGGGGGGGGGGGGGTGGGGGGGGGGGGGGGTGGGGGGGGGGGGGGGTGGGGGGGGGGGGGGGTGGGGGGGGGGGGGGGTGGGGGGGGGGGGGGGTGGGGGGGGGGGGGGGTGGGGGGGGGGGGGGGTGGGGGGGGGGGGGGGTGGGGGGGGGGGGGGGTGGGGGGGGGGGGGGGTGGGGGGGGGGGGGGGTGGGGGGGGGGGGGGGTGGGGGGGGGGGGGGGTGGGGGGGGGGGGGGGTGGGGGGGGGGGGGGGTGGGGGGGGGGGGGGGTGGGGGGGGGGGGGGGTGGGGGGGGGGGGGGGTGGGGGGGGGGGGGGGTGGGGGGGGGGGGGGGTGGGGGGGGGGGGGGGTGGGGGGGGGGGGGGGTGGGGGGGGGGGGGGGTGGGGGGGGGGGGGGGTGGGGGGGGGGGGGGGTGGGGGGGGGGGGGGGTGGGGGGGGGGGGGGGTGGGGGGGGGGGGGGGTGGGGGGGGGGGGGGGTGGGGGGGGGGGGGGGTGGGGGGGGGGGGGGGTGGGGGGGGGGGGGGGTGGGGGGGGGGGGGGGTGGGGGGGGGGGGGGGTGGGGGGGGGGGGGGGTGGGGGGGGGGGGGGGTGGGGGGGGGGGGGGGTGGGGGGGGGGGGGGGTGGGGGGGGGGGGGGGTGGGGGGGGGGGGGGGTGGGGGGGGGGGGGGGTGGGGGGGGGGGGGGGTGGGGGGGGGGGGGGGTGGGGGGGGGGGGGGGTGGGGGGGGGGGGGGGTGGGGGGGGGGGGGGGTGGGGGGGGGGGGGGGTGGGGGGGGGGGGGGGTGGGGGGGGGGGGGGGTGGGGGGGGGGGGGGGTGGGGGGGGGGGGGGGTGGGGGGGGGGGGGGGTGGGGGGGGGGGGGGGTGGGGGGGGGGGGGGGTGGGGGGGGGGGGGGGTGGGGGGGGGGGGGGGTGGGGGGGGGGGGGGGTGGGGGGGGGGGGGGGTGGGGGGGGGGGGGGGTGGGGGGGGGGGGGGGTGGGGGGGGGGGGGGGTGGGGGGGGGGGGGGGTGGGGGGGGGGGGGGGTGGGGGGGGGGGGGGGTGGGGGGGGGGGGGGGTGGGGGGGGGGGGGGGTGGGGGGGGGGGGGGGTGGGGGGGGGGGGGGGTGGGGGGGGGGGGGGGTGGGGGGGGGGGGGGGTGGGGGGGGGGGGGGGTGGGGGGGGGGGGGGGTGGGGGGGGGGGGGGGTGGGGGGGGGGGGGGGTGGGGGGGGGGGGGGGTGGGGGGGGGGGGGGGTGGGGGGGGGGGGGGGTGGGGGGGGGGGGGGGTGGGGGGGGGGGGGGGTGGGGGGGGGGGGGGGTGGGGGGGGGGGGGGGTGGGGGGGGGGGGGGGTGGGGGGGGGGGGGGGTGGGGGGGGGGGGGGGTGGGGGGGGGGGGGGGTGGGGGGGGGGGGGGGTGGGGGGGGGGGGGGGTGGGGGGGGGGGGGGGTGGGGGGGGGGGGGGGTGGGGGGGGGGGGGGGTGGGGGGGGGGGGGGGTGGGGGGGGGGGGGGGTGGGGGGGGGGGGGGGTGGGGGGGGGGGGGGGTGGGGGGGGGGGGGGGTGGGGGGGGGGGGGGGTGGGGGGGGGGGGGGGTGGGGGGGGGGGGGGGTGGGGGGGGGGGGGGGTGGGGGGGGGGGGGGGTGGGGGGGGGGGGGGGTGGGGGGGGGGGGGGGTGGGGGGGGGGGGGGGTGGGGGGGGGGGGGGGTGGGGGGGGGGGGGGGTGGGGGGGGGGGGGGGTGGGGGGGGGGGGGGGTGGGGGGGGGGGGGGGTGGGGGGGGGGGGGGGTGGGGGGGGGGGGGGGTGGGGGGGGGGGGGGGTGGGGGGGGGGGGGGGTGGGGGGGGGGGGGGGTGGGGGGGGGGGGGGGTGGGGGGGGGGGGGGGTGGGGGGGGGGGGGGGTGGGGGGGGGGGGGGGTGGGGGGGGGGGGGGGTGGGGGGGGGGGGGGGTGGGGGGGGGGGGGGGTGGGGGGGGGGGGGGGTGGGGGGGGGGGGGGGTGGGGGGGGGGGGGGGTGGGGGGGGGGGGGGGTGGGGGGGGGGGGGGGTGGGGGGGGGGGGGGGTGGGGGGGGGGGGGGGTGGGGGGGGGGGGGGGTGGGGGGGGGGGGGGGTGGGGGGGGGGGGGGGTGGGGGGGGGGGGGGGTGGGGGGGGGGGGGGGTGGGGGGGGGGGGGGGTGGGGGGGGGGGGGGGTGGGGGGGGGGGGGGGTGGGGGGGGGGGGGGGTGGGGGGGGGGGGGGGTGGGGGGGGGGGGGGGTGGGGGGGGGGGGGGGTGGGGGGGGGGGGGGGTGGGGGGGGGGGGGGGTGGGGGGGGGGGGGGGTGGGGGGGGGGGGGGGTGGGGGGGGGGGGGGGTGGGGGGGGGGGGGGGTGGGGGGGGGGGGGGGTGGGGGGGGGGGGGGGTGGGGGGGGGGGGGGGTGGGGGGGGGGGGGGGTGGGGGGGGGGGGGGGTGGGGGGGGGGGGGGGTGGGGGGGGGGGGGGGTGGGGGGGGGGGGGGGTGGGGGGGGGGGGGGGTGGGGGGGGGGGGGGGTGGGGGGGGGGGGGGGTGGGGGGGGGGGGGGGTGGGGGGGGGGGGGGGTGGGGGGGGGGGGGGGTGGGGGGGGGGGGGGGTGGGGGGGGGGGGGGGTGGGGGGGGGGGGGGGTGGGGGGGGGGGGGGGTGGGGGGGGGGGGGGGTGGGGGGGGGGGGGGGTGGGGGGGGGGGGGGGTGGGGGGGGGGGGGGGTGGGGGGGGGGGGGGGTGGGGGGGGGGGGGGGTGGGGGGGGGGGGGGGTGGGGGGGGGGGGGGGTGGGGGGGGGGGGGGGTGGGGGGGGGGGGGGGTGGGGGGGGGGGGGGGTGGGGGGGGGGGGGGGTGGGGGGGGGGGGGGGTGGGGGGGGGGGGGGGTGGGGGGGGGGGGGGGTGGGGGGGGGGGGGGGTGGGGGGGGGGGGGGGTGGGGGGGGGGGGGGGTGGGGGGGGGGGGGGGTGGGGGGGGGGGGGGGTGGGGGGGGGGGGGGGTGGGGGGGGGGGGGGGTGGGGGGGGGGGGGGGTGGGGGGGGGGGGGGGTGGGGGGGGGGGGGGGTGGGGGGGGGGGGGGGTGGGGGGGGGGGGGGGTGGGGGGGGGGGGGGGTGGGGGGGGGGGGGGGTGGGGGGGGGGGGGGGTGGGGGGGGGGGGGGGTGGGGGGGGGGGGGGGTGGGGGGGGGGGGGGGTGGGGGGGGGGGGGGGTGGGGGGGGGGGGGGGTGGGGGGGGGGGGGGGTGGGGGGGGGGGGGGGTGGGGGGGGGGGGGGGTGGGGGGGGGGGGGGGTGGGGGGGGGGGGGGGTGGGGGGGGGGGGGGGTGGGGGGGGGGGGGGGTGGGGGGGGGGGGGGGTGGGGGGGGGGGGGGGTGGGGGGGGGGGGGGGTGGGGGGGGGGGGGGGTGGGGGGGGGGGGGGGTGGGGGGGGGGGGGGGTGGGGGGGGGGGGGGGTGGGGGGGGGGGGGGGTGGGGGGGGGGGGGGGTGGGGGGGGGGGGGGGTGGGGGGGGGGGGGGGTGGGGGGGGGGGGGGGTGGGGGGGGGGGGGGGTGGGGGGGGGGGGGGGTGGGGGGGGGGGGGGGTGGGGGGGGGGGGGGGTGGGGGGGGGGGGGGGTGGGGGGGGGGGGGGGTGGGGGGGGGGGGGGGTGGGGGGGGGGGGGGGTGGGGGGGGGGGGGGGTGGGGGGGGGGGGGGGTGGGGGGGGGGGGGGGTGGGGGGGGGGGGGGGTGGGGGGGGGGGGGGGTGGGGGGGGGGGGGGGTGGGGGGGGGGGGGGGTGGGGGGGGGGGGGGGTGGGGGGGGGGGGGGGTGGGGGGGGGGGGGGGTGGGGGGGGGGGGGGGTGGGGGGGGGGGGGGGTGGGGGGGGGGGGGGGTGGGGGGGGGGGGGGGTGGGGGGGGGGGGGGGTGGGGGGGGGGGGGGGTGGGGGGGGGGGGGGGTGGGGGGGGGGGGGGGTGGGGGGGGGGGGGGGTGGGGGGGGGGGGGGGTGGGGGGGGGGGGGGGTGGGGGGGGGGGGGGGTGGGGGGGGGGGGGGGTGGGGGGGGGGGGGGGTGGGGGGGGGGGGGGGTGGGGGGGGGGGGGGGTGGGGGGGGGGGGGGGTGGGGGGGGGGGGGGGTGGGGGGGGGGGGGGGTGGGGGGGGGGGGGGGTGGGGGGGGGGGGGGGTGGGGGGGGGGGGGGGTGGGGGGGGGGGGGGGTGGGGGGGGGGGGGGGTGGGGGGGGGGGGGGGTGGGGGGGGGGGGGGGTGGGGGGGGGGGGGGGTGGGGGGGGGGGGGGGTGGGGGGGGGGGGGGGTGGGGGGGGGGGGGGGTGGGGGGGGGGGGGGGTGGGGGGGGGGGGGGGTGGGGGGGGGGGGGGGTGGGGGGGGGGGGGGGTGGGGGGGGGGGGGGGTGGGGGGGGGGGGGGGTGGGGGGGGGGGGGGGTGGGGGGGGGGGGGGGTGGGGGGGGGGGGGGGTGGGGGGGGGGGGGGGTGGGGGGGGGGGGGGGTGGGGGGGGGGGGGGGTGGGGGGGGGGGGGGGTGGGGGGGGGGGGGGGTGGGGGGGGGGGGGGGTGGGGGGGGGGGGGGGTGGGGGGGGGGGGGGGTGGGGGGGGGGGGGGGTGGGGGGGGGGGGGGGTGGGGGGGGGGGGGGGTGGGGGGGGGGGGGGGTGGGGGGGGGGGGGGGTGGGGGGGGGGGGGGGTGGGGGGGGGGGGGGGTGGGGGGGGGGGGGGGTGGGGGGGGGGGGGGGTGGGGGGGGGGGGGGGTGGGGGGGGGGGGGGGTGGGGGGGGGGGGGGGTGGGGGGGGGGGGGGGTGGGGGGGGGGGGGGGTGGGGGGGGGGGGGGGTGGGGGGGGGGGGGGGTGGGGGGGGGGGGGGGTGGGGGGGGGGGGGGGTGGGGGGGGGGGGGGGTGGGGGGGGGGGGGGGTGGGGGGGGGGGGGGGTGGGGGGGGGGGGGGGTGGGGGGGGGGGGGGGTGGGGGGGGGGGGGGGTGGGGGGGGGGGGGGGTGGGGGGGGGGGGGGGTGGGGGGGGGGGGGGGTGGGGGGGGGGGGGGGTGGGGGGGGGGGGGGGTGGGGGGGGGGGGGGGTGGGGGGGGGGGGGGGTGGGGGGGGGGGGGGGTGGGGGGGGGGGGGGGTGGGGGGGGGGGGGGGTGGGGGGGGGGGGGGGTGGGGGGGGGGGGGGGTGGGGGGGGGGGGGGGTGGGGGGGGGGGGGGGTGGGGGGGGGGGGGGGTGGGGGGGGGGGGGGGTGGGGGGGGGGGGGGGTGGGGGGGGGGGGGGGTGGGGGGGGGGGGGGGTGGGGGGGGGGGGGGGTGGGGGGGGGGGGGGGTGGGGGGGGGGGGGGGTGGGGGGGGGGGGGGGTGGGGGGGGGGGGGGGTGGGGGGGGGGGGGGGTGGGGGGGGGGGGGGGTGGGGGGGGGGGGGGGTGGGGGGGGGGGGGGGTGGGGGGGGGGGGGGGTGGGGGGGGGGGGGGGTGGGGGGGGGGGGGGGTGGGGGGGGGGGGGGGTGGGGGGGGGGGGGGGTGGGGGGGGGGGGGGGTGGGGGGGGGGGGGGGTGGGGGGGGGGGGGGGTGGGGGGGGGGGGGGGTGGGGGGGGGGGGGGGTGGGGGGGGGGGGGGGTGGGGGGGGGGGGGGGTGGGGGGGGGGGGGGGTGGGGGGGGGGGGGGGTGGGGGGGGGGGGGGGTGGGGGGGGGGGGGGGTGGGGGGGGGGGGGGGTGGGGGGGGGGGGGGGTGGGGGGGGGGGGGGGTGGGGGGGGGGGGGGGTGGGGGGGGGGGGGGGTGGGGGGGGGGGGGGGTGGGGGGGGGGGGGGGTGGGGGGGGGGGGGGGTGGGGGGGGGGGGGGGTGGGGGGGGGGGGGGGTGGGGGGGGGGGGGGGTGGGGGGGGGGGGGGGTGGGGGGGGGGGGGGGTGGGGGGGGGGGGGGGTGGGGGGGGGGGGGGGTGGGGGGGGGGGGGGGTGGGGGGGGGGGGGGGTGGGGGGGGGGGGGGGTGGGGGGGGGGGGGGGTGGGGGGGGGGGGGGGTGGGGGGGGGGGGGGGTGGGGGGGGGGGGGGGTGGGGGGGGGGGGGGGTGGGGGGGGGGGGGGGTGGGGGGGGGGGGGGGTGGGGGGGGGGGGGGGTGGGGGGGGGGGGGGGTGGGGGGGGGGGGGGGTGGGGGGGGGGGGGGGTGGGGGGGGGGGGGGGTGGGGGGGGGGGGGGGTGGGGGGGGGGGGGGGTGGGGGGGGGGGGGGGTGGGGGGGGGGGGGGGTGGGGGGGGGGGGGGGTGGGGGGGGGGGGGGGTGGGGGGGGGGGGGGGTGGGGGGGGGGGGGGGTGGGGGGGGGGGGGGGTGGGGGGGGGGGGGGGTGGGGGGGGGGGGGGGTGGGGGGGGGGGGGGGTGGGGGGGGGGGGGGGTGGGGGGGGGGGGGGGTGGGGGGGGGGGGGGGTGGGGGGGGGGGGGGGTGGGGGGGGGGGGGGGTGGGGGGGGGGGGGGGTGGGGGGGGGGGGGGGTGGGGGGGGGGGGGGGTGGGGGGGGGGGGGGGTGGGGGGGGGGGGGGGTGGGGGGGGGGGGGGGTGGGGGGGGGGGGGGGTGGGGGGGGGGGGGGGTGGGGGGGGGGGGGGGTGGGGGGGGGGGGGGGTGGGGGGGGGGGGGGGTGGGGGGGGGGGGGGGTGGGGGGGGGGGGGGGTGGGGGGGGGGGGGGGTGGGGGGGGGGGGGGGTGGGGGGGGGGGGGGGTGGGGGGGGGGGGGGGTGGGGGGGGGGGGGGGTGGGGGGGGGGGGGGGTGGGGGGGGGGGGGGGTGGGGGGGGGGGGGGGTGGGGGGGGGGGGGGGTGGGGGGGGGGGGGGGTGGGGGGGGGGGGGGGTGGGGGGGGGGGGGGGTGGGGGGGGGGGGGGGTGGGGGGGGGGGGGGGTGGGGGGGGGGGGGGGTGGGGGGGGGGGGGGGTGGGGGGGGGGGGGGGTGGGGGGGGGGGGGGGTGGGGGGGGGGGGGGGTGGGGGGGGGGGGGGGTGGGGGGGGGGGGGGGTGGGGGGGGGGGGGGGTGGGGGGGGGGGGGGGTGGGGGGGGGGGGGGGTGGGGGGGGGGGGGGGTGGGGGGGGGGGGGGGTGGGGGGGGGGGGGGGTGGGGGGGGGGGGGGGTGGGGGGGGGGGGGGGTGGGGGGGGGGGGGGGTGGGGGGGGGGGGGGGTGGGGGGGGGGGGGGGTGGGGGGGGGGGGGGGTGGGGGGGGGGGGGGGTGGGGGGGGGGGGGGGTGGGGGGGGGGGGGGGTGGGGGGGGGGGGGGGTGGGGGGGGGGGGGGGTGGGGGGGGGGGGGGGTGGGGGGGGGGGGGGGTGGGGGGGGGGGGGGGTGGGGGGGGGGGGGGGTGGGGGGGGGGGGGGGTGGGGGGGGGGGGGGGTGGGGGGGGGGGGGGGTGGGGGGGGGGGGGGGTGGGGGGGGGGGGGGGTGGGGGGGGGGGGGGGTGGGGGGGGGGGGGGGTGGGGGGGGGGGGGGGTGGGGGGGGGGGGGGGTGGGGGGGGGGGGGGGTGGGGGGGGGGGGGGGTGGGGGGGGGGGGGGGTGGGGGGGGGGGGGGGTGGGGGGGGGGGGGGGTGGGGGGGGGGGGGGGTGGGGGGGGGGGGGGGTGGGGGGGGGGGGGGGTGGGGGGGGGGGGGGGTGGGGGGGGGGGGGGGTGGGGGGGGGGGGGGGTGGGGGGGGGGGGGGGTGGGGGGGGGGGGGGGTGGGGGGGGGGGGGGGTGGGGGGGGGGGGGGGTGGGGGGGGGGGGGGGTGGGGGGGGGGGGGGGTGGGGGGGGGGGGGGGTGGGGGGGGGGGGGGGTGGGGGGGGGGGGGGGTGGGGGGGGGGGGGGGTGGGGGGGGGGGGGGGTGGGGGGGGGGGGGGGTGGGGGGGGGGGGGGGTGGGGGGGGGGGGGGGTGGGGGGGGGGGGGGGTGGGGGGGGGGGGGGGTGGGGGGGGGGGGGGGTGGGGGGGGGGGGGGGTGGGGGGGGGGGGGGGTGGGGGGGGGGGGGGGTGGGGGGGGGGGGGGGTGGGGGGGGGGGGGGGTGGGGGGGGGGGGGGGTGGGGGGGGGGGGGGGTGGGGGGGGGGGGGGGTGGGGGGGGGGGGGGGTGGGGGGGGGGGGGGGTGGGGGGGGGGGGGGGTGGGGGGGGGGGGGGGTGGGGGGGGGGGGGGGTGGGGGGGGGGGGGGGTGGGGGGGGGGGGGGGTGGGGGGGGGGGGGGGTGGGGGGGGGGGGGGGTGGGGGGGGGGGGGGGTGGGGGGGGGGGGGGGTGGGGGGGGGGGGGGGTGGGGGGGGGGGGGGGTGGGGGGGGGGGGGGGTGGGGGGGGGGGGGGGTGGGGGGGGGGGGGGGTGGGGGGGGGGGGGGGTGGGGGGGGGGGGGGGTGGGGGGGGGGGGGGGTGGGGGGGGGGGGGGGTGGGGGGGGGGGGGGGTGGGGGGGGGGGGGGGTGGGGGGGGGGGGGGGTGGGGGGGGGGGGGGGTGGGGGGGGGGGGGGGTGGGGGGGGGGGGGGGTGGGGGGGGGGGGGGGTGGGGGGGGGGGGGGGTGGGGGGGGGGGGGGGTGGGGGGGGGGGGGGGTGGGGGGGGGGGGGGGTGGGGGGGGGGGGGGGTGGGGGGGGGGGGGGGTGGGGGGGGGGGGGGGTGGGGGGGGGGGGGGGTGGGGGGGGGGGGGGGTGGGGGGGGGGGGGGGTGGGGGGGGGGGGGGGTGGGGGGGGGGGGGGGTGGGGGGGGGGGGGGGTGGGGGGGGGGGGGGGTGGGGGGGGGGGGGGGTGGGGGGGGGGGGGGGTGGGGGGGGGGGGGGGTGGGGGGGGGGGGGGGTGGGGGGGGGGGGGGGTGGGGGGGGGGGGGGGTGGGGGGGGGGGGGGGTGGGGGGGGGGGGGGGTGGGGGGGGGGGGGGGTGGGGGGGGGGGGGGGTGGGGGGGGGGGGGGGTGGGGGGGGGGGGGGGTGGGGGGGGGGGGGGGTGGGGGGGGGGGGGGGTGGGGGGGGGGGGGGGTGGGGGGGGGGGGGGGTGGGGGGGGGGGGGGGTGGGGGGGGGGGGGGGTGGGGGGGGGGGGGGGTGGGGGGGGGGGGGGGTGGGGGGGGGGGGGGGTGGGGGGGGGGGGGGGTGGGGGGGGGGGGGGGTGGGGGGGGGGGGGGGTGGGGGGGGGGGGGGGTGGGGGGGGGGGGGGGTGGGGGGGGGGGGGGGTGGGGGGGGGGGGGGGTGGGGGGGGGGGGGGGTGGGGGGGGGGGGGGGTGGGGGGGGGGGGGGGTGGGGGGGGGGGGGGGTGGGGGGGGGGGGGGGTGGGGGGGGGGGGGGGTGGGGGGGGGGGGGGGTGGGGGGGGGGGGGGGTGGGGGGGGGGGGGGGTGGGGGGGGGGGGGGGTGGGGGGGGGGGGGGGTGGGGGGGGGGGGGGGTGGGGGGGGGGGGGGGTGGGGGGGGGGGGGGGTGGGGGGGGGGGGGGGTGGGGGGGGGGGGGGGTGGGGGGGGGGGGGGGTGGGGGGGGGGGGGGGTGGGGGGGGGGGGGGGTGGGGGGGGGGGGGGGTGGGGGGGGGGGGGGGTGGGGGGGGGGGGGGGTGGGGGGGGGGGGGGGTGGGGGGGGGGGGGGGTGGGGGGGGGGGGGGGTGGGGGGGGGGGGGGGTGGGGGGGGGGGGGGGTGGGGGGGGGGGGGGGTGGGGGGGGGGGGGGGTGGGGGGGGGGGGGGGTGGGGGGGGGGGGGGGTGGGGGGGGGGGGGGGTGGGGGGGGGGGGGGGTGGGGGGGGGGGGGGGTGGGGGGGGGGGGGGGTGGGGGGGGGGGGGGGTGGGGGGGGGGGGGGGTGGGGGGGGGGGGGGGTGGGGGGGGGGGGGGGTGGGGGGGGGGGGGGGTGGGGGGGGGGGGGGGTGGGGGGGGGGGGGGGTGGGGGGGGGGGGGGGTGGGGGGGGGGGGGGGTGGGGGGGGGGGGGGGTGGGGGGGGGGGGGGGTGGGGGGGGGGGGGGGTGGGGGGGGGGGGGGGTGGGGGGGGGGGGGGGTGGGGGGGGGGGGGGGTGGGGGGGGGGGGGGGTGGGGGGGGGGGGGGGTGGGGGGGGGGGGGGGTGGGGGGGGGGGGGGGTGGGGGGGGGGGGGGGTGGGGGGGGGGGGGGGTGGGGGGGGGGGGGGGTGGGGGGGGGGGGGGGTGGGGGGGGGGGGGGGTGGGGGGGGGGGGGGGTGGGGGGGGGGGGGGGTGGGGGGGGGGGGGGGTGGGGGGGGGGGGGGGTGGGGGGGGGGGGGGGTGGGGGGGGGGGGGGGTGGGGGGGGGGGGGGGTGGGGGGGGGGGGGGGTGGGGGGGGGGGGGGGTGGGGGGGGGGGGGGGTGGGGGGGGGGGGGGGTGGGGGGGGGGGGGGGTGGGGGGGGGGGGGGGTGGGGGGGGGGGGGGGTGGGGGGGGGGGGGGGTGGGGGGGGGGGGGGGTGGGGGGGGGGGGGGGTGGGGGGGGGGGGGGGTGGGGGGGGGGGGGGGTGGGGGGGGGGGGGGGTGGGGGGGGGGGGGGGTGGGGGGGGGGGGGGGTGGGGGGGGGGGGGGGTGGGGGGGGGGGGGGGTGGGGGGGGGGGGGGGTGGGGGGGGGGGGGGGTGGGGGGGGGGGGGGGTGGGGGGGGGGGGGGGTGGGGGGGGGGGGGGGTGGGGGGGGGGGGGGGTGGGGGGGGGGGGGGGTGGGGGGGGGGGGGGGTGGGGGGGGGGGGGGGTGGGGGGGGGGGGGGGTGGGGGGGGGGGGGGGTGGGGGGGGGGGGGGGTGGGGGGGGGGGGGGGTGGGGGGGGGGGGGGGTGGGGGGGGGGGGGGGTGGGGGGGGGGGGGGGTGGGGGGGGGGGGGGGTGGGGGGGGGGGGGGGTGGGGGGGGGGGGGGGTGGGGGGGGGGGGGGGTGGGGGGGGGGGGGGGTGGGGGGGGGGGGGGGTGGGGGGGGGGGGGGGTGGGGGGGGGGGGGGGTGGGGGGGGGGGGGGGTGGGGGGGGGGGGGGGTGGGGGGGGGGGGGGGTGGGGGGGGGGGGGGGTGGGGGGGGGGGGGGGTGGGGGGGGGGGGGGGTGGGGGGGGGGGGGGGTGGGGGGGGGGGGGGGTGGGGGGGGGGGGGGGTGGGGGGGGGGGGGGGTGGGGGGGGGGGGGGGTGGGGGGGGGGGGGGGTGGGGGGGGGGGGGGGTGGGGGGGGGGGGGGGTGGGGGGGGGGGGGGGTGGGGGGGGGGGGGGGTGGGGGGGGGGGGGGGTGGGGGGGGGGGGGGGTGGGGGGGGGGGGGGGTGGGGGGGGGATACAATTCCCATCAGCCCCTGCCAGCATGGCCAATTGGCCATGCTGACAGGGGCTGATGTGAATTGTAGTTCCTGAACATCTGGAGAGCCGCAGGTTCCCTACCCCTGATCTAGTAGTTCCTTAAGTATTTAAGAGCTATGAAAGAGAATGGGCTGTAGCTTGGTGTGGAACGTGCCATCAGGTTGCCTCCAACTTGTGGCGAACCCATGGGGTTTTCCAGGTGAGAGATGTTCAGAGGTGGGCTGCCCTTGCCTGCCTCTGCATGGTGACCCGGCCCTTCCTTGGCAGTCTCCTGCCCAAATACTAGCCACAGCTGTCCCTGCTTAGCTTCTGAGATCTGATGGAGATTGGCCTAGGGTGGGCCAAACAAGTCAGGTCTATAGCCTGTTATAGAGCTATGCTGAGTGGTCTGGTTGCTAGTTCTTCTGAGTAACTAGTTGAAGCCTTTTGCATTAAAACAGCAAGACAGTCCTTTTTCTTTTTCTCCCTGTAAAGATTGCCACTTGGATGCCTACAAAATTGTCAAGCGAAACAGTTCACAAATTATGAAGAACACAGGTTGGGTCCAGGGTCCTCACCCTGTGTAACAGTCATTATGAACTTCAGAGCCTCCTTAATTCCTGAGTGCAAACTTCATGGTTTGGATCATGACTTTGGCAGGCATGGAGAAGGGGTTTAAGCATTCCGCTCTGTCCCAGCCAGCAGCAGTCTTATTTGGCCTTTTGGGAAAACCTGCATGTAAACATGCACATGTTCCCAGCAGACCAAACAGTGGCTTCCCCTTTCAGGCCAGGAAAACTGTGGAGCGGAGAGGCTGACACTTTTATCCATGTGTGCTATATGTCATGGTCCAAATCAGTCATTGTTTGCAGTAAGAATTGAGGAGAACCTGCATCTTATGTGTGACTCTGTCTCTGTAATGTGTGATTTGTAATGGCTGGCCCTTGCAGTTTAGCAAAGCAGTGGTTTCATAATTCAAAACATATCATGCATTGGCTACTATTTAAAATAGCTTACAATTAATATACAGTTAACAGCTATCATTATAACAAAGTAAACTCTCTGGTTATTACTTTGCTTATACATGGAGCATCCAGAACTTGAGAGGCCGCAGCTAGAGGCTAGTGTTGAGAGAGTGGCTGTCGACACCTTTTTTTCTGTCCTGTTTATCTCCATTTTTCCTGTTCTGTCCAGTAGGGGGAGTGAACTTCAAACACCTGTATCATTTTAGGCCTGTTCTTTATTAATGTTTCTTGTGACAGGATCTGATTGCAGACTTGAAATCTGAAATAGGCGGGGCCTTGGCAAAGGTTATCCTTGGGCTGATGATGACACCAGCGCAGTATGATGCTAAGCAACTGAAGAAAGCCATGGAGGTAGAAAAAGTATTTTTGAAGTTTCCATGAGGAGATCACTTCTAAATGCATTGGTTAATTTCGTTCAATAACATCTCCAGCATGCAATGCAGTCTTCTTATTCCTGATTTATGTCTTGTGATTCAGAGCATGTATAATCATTCCAGAAAAAGAATGCTCTCCTGATTTTTGTGCCCAAAGGACCAATACTATAAAAACAACTGAAGCTGAAAATGTGTGTGTGTGCGCTGTAGGATATAGATCTAGAACAAGAGAATTGGTCTGATGGAAAATTAATGGTCCTGTTCCACATGGCAAAACGTGCATATTTATTCAAAAACATGTTCCATGTACAAATCAGTTAAAATGTCAAACAAATATACAATATAAATATAAAACAAAGTGGAAAAGAATTATAATACAGAAGTCCAGCTTCAAATGAATGCTTGTTCAAGGTTTATGAAATAACACAGCCTTACAGGCCCCTACAGGATGCTAATCATGAAGACACTTTGTATACCTCCACAAGTAGTCCATTCTAGAGAGCAGAGCTGCTGTTGAGAAAGAGTGAATGGTTGCAATGGGAAAATAGTGGCTAAATTGTACCATTAACAGAGCTTGTACTTTATTGGATTTTGAACCTGTATAGAAACATGTGAGGCTTGTAGTCTGTGGCTCAGATAAAATAGGGTCTTCATGAGTACCAGTTCTACAGCAAATGCAAGTGGTTTTCTCATCATTGGCACAAAAGACTTTAGAAAGAATCACTGAAAGTCTGTTTCCAGTGCATTCACATCAGGTGGATTGTGGCTTCACATAACTAAGGCACGTGAAGAGAAAATGTATGAGGAGACCCTCCAAGCTTACAGTCCTTGAGAGGAGGGAGAGGACACTCTGGCCAGGTGCAACTTCTCAGTCCATTTCTAGCCAGCCTGTTAAACTCCTCCTTGACCTTGCCTCCTTTATGGTGTTGAGGTTGCTATACTGACATCCCTCAGCTACAAAACTTGGTACCTCCATGTAGTGTTAGCATTGGATGAATTGGCAAATATTCTATGTTACTCCAGGGTGCTGGCACAGATGAAAGCATTCTCATCGAAATCTTGGCCACAAGAACCAATCAGGAGATTGAAGCAATTAATGCAGCTTATCAAGAAGGTGAGAGACTTGGACATGGAGGACTCAAGGGATGGTTGGGTAACTATGCAGTGAAGTAATCACTGAGCTGTTCCATGAAAACATTAGTACTGAAAATCTGGAGCTTTTCCAGAGCCTTGAAAGTAATTTGAGAGTTACAGAGCAATAGTGCACTGACTTATTCCAGTCTTGTTTTATATATTTATTTAGATTTTAATTCACCTTTATGGCTGAGACTTAAGGTGAATTACAACACACAATGTAATAAAACTTCCAAATAATCCAGTAATTAAAGTTACACCCTAATTGCTTTATAAAACTGCCCTCCTGAACAATTCTGTTTTTCAGTGGGTTGAGTGGAGTAACTCTACATAGGGTTGCACTATAAGGAGGACTTTAAATCTTTGATGCAGCCAAAGAATTGTTCAGGCTAGATAATAAGATTGTGAGAACATACATTGTGGTGGTCAGTGTAACAGTATTGCTTTCTAGGTGTTCATTGTATGGTGACAGTAAGTAACCCCAGTTCCGTAGCTATAGGGGGATTTTGTTTTGTTTTTGAACAAGGCCCATGAGTGCCATGTATCTATAGATAACAAGGGCATTCCAGTCTCTCTACCTGTTTCCTTAAGGATTCTTAGATGCTTGAAATTTCCTCCAATTATGAGCACACATTTTTGCTTATGTTCAGCATGAACAATGGCATGCATGGTAGTTGGACTCTCATCTTGCACATGAAGATCATGTATCCATGTAATGTCATATTTGGGTTGCTAGTCCATTCATATACTGACTTGGGCCAGGTCTGAACAACAGAATTAAGGTGGAAGAGTTCTGAGGTAAAATATGCTGTGCTACTTTTAAGTCTGAAGGTGGAGACTCGTGTATGTGAATTGATAAGTCCCTGCATGTAGTAAACAAGGAGCAGAATGGACTTTCCTCTTGATATCCTGGTTCTGTTCTTACAGGAAGAACTTTTGCAAATGAGCTATTCTGTTATTTCCAGACATACCCCAAGCAAGATCAATTTTATTATATTTAAAAAATAAAAGAAACAGGGAGGCAGCATCACAAATTTAGGTGGTAAACGTATAGTGTACTGCTAAAGACATTAATCAGTTGCCTCCACTAAAGACATGTCAAAATAATTCTGCTCTATACCTTCTGGGAAAGGAAGAGAGTATAGGAACTTTCCATGTCATACCTGGCAGACTGTTCCAAAGTGTAGGCACAGCCACTGAAAGCTGTAACTGAATGAACCTTCCATATTGATGCACAGGCTCTTACAAGGAAAGTCAGTCCATTAGGTTTGGGGGTCCCAGGCCATGAAGGTATTTAAATAGATTTGTTTTATTATATTTTTATCTCACCTTTGTTTTTCATCAGAATAATGGAAAGTGATTATACTTTGTTCCACTGAAAGATAAAAGTGTGGTTAATTCCAATTCAATTCAATTCCAAAACCTTTATTACGCATAAAATGGTTAATTATAGTGTGGCAGTAGAGAAAATAGTATGCTTCCACATTAGAAAATAGCCCTGAATACATGTAACAATTCTGATTCATTTTTAAGTGCTGCCTTTGTTAGAACCATTATTTTGTGCATTATTAAACATGGTACTTTGATACAAGAGCATTTACAGTGCATTAAACCACTATCACCAATAATTGCCTTCTGCAAAATGCGTCATACCTTTCCTTGACAAACTGACTGATGGAGCGGCAAAGACCACCAGGAGGACCTGGGAGGATGAGGACAGGAGGGAGGCAAAGAAGGTGAAGGCGCAGGCAGTGGGAGGCAAGGCAGGGAGGTAAAGGAGGAGGCGCAGGCAGTGGAGGAGACGTGGAAAATGAAGTAGAGTTTCAGGGTAGCCTGTCCTCTCCAGCTGCCTCCTGCTCGCCTGTGCGCTGGGTGCCACTGCCATGGGCCTCAAGTTCTTTTCATTGGGCTCCAAATTGATGGGGGAGCTTTTTTGCCTTGGCACCGCTGCTGACGCTTTCTACTATGGACTGCTTCTGGCCACTGGCCTCTCGCTGTTTGATTCTGTGCTCTTTTACTGCCAGACAAAATGGTGGCTAATGAAGATCACCAATGCAACACAGTCTCACTGGTGTAGAAGAAGTACTCTGAGGGCAGGCCAGAGCCGCCAGGTACCTTCATTCGAATGGAGTGGGAGAGCAGAACTAGGCAGGCACCATGACCCAAACGGAGCATTCTGCAACAAAAAAGGTCCAGCATGTGAAAGATGAGTAAACAACTCTACTGTTATCTTTCAGTGGAACAGAGTATAACAAAAGTTATATGTGATGCAAATTGGTCAAGCAGACCTCTGGAAAGGGCCATGCTGTCTCCTTTCCTTCCTTCACAATGTCTGACTACTGATTTTGTTGTAGGTTGGAAGCACTAAGAGTCATTTGGGCCATGTGGGTGAAAATAAGGACCTGTACTGAGATGTATATTTCTGGTGTTTCATTTATATCTCTTTTCATCTTAGCTTACCATAAGTCTTTGGAAGATGCACTGAGTTCTGATACTTCAGGACATTTCAAAAGGATCCTGATCTCTCTGGCTCTGGTAAGGACTCATTATCTGGTGTCCTTCTCCTCACCTAAAGACGAATGCAGATATTATAGTCACCTTGTTAAGATAGTACTACCTTCTTTCCTTCTGCAAAGTATTTGACAGTGGCATGTCAGGCAAAAATTTAGCAGCTGAACTGTTGAAAGACACAAAATTTGCCTAGCCTTAAAGAAGCAGCATTTGCCTAGCCTTACAGACACAAGGGATCTGATAGGAGAGAAAAAATCTGGCAGCCGTGCAGGGATTCTTAGGGCTGCTTTAAATTGCATTACCTCTGCCTGCATCACCACCTTTTGGAGGACTGTGTGAAATAGAGAAAATAACCCAGTCATTGTATCACATCCAAACTGCTTGCAACATGGTAGCAGTCATCATGGGGTTGGAATGGATACACCAGTCATTCGGTGGCCATAGTGTCTGCATCACTCCCCATAAAGAGAATCATATTGAAGAGGTAGGTGGAAAAAAGTAGTTGCTCCAGTAGAAAAATAGTAACATAATATGTCCTAATATTCCATTACATTAAAAGCCAGTGACCCAATTTCAGGATTGTAATCCTGAAGTCTTGCAGTGATAAGGCCTAATTACTGTATTTTTCCTGAGGATGTCCTCTGGTTGGCTAGAGATCTGTTCTGAAGCTCTTTGCTGCCCAAGGTGCATGCAGGCCCAATTTGGATCACAACTGTAGTGCATGAAGAGACTAGGATTAGACTTTCCCCTGCACTCTTTTTCAGATCCGAAATAGACTGGGGAGTGAGGGTTGCTGTTAGCTTAATTGGTGGTTGCACATGAGCTGCATATTATGTTTTCATGATGAGGCAAATAACATCCTTTTGGGGCTGTTTCAGGGCAGCAAAACAGCTTGGGTGTAGAAGTCTAAGCATCCTCTCTCCATGCATTGCAATTCTGTACAGAATCAGGCCTGCTTACATCTGGGAAGTATGAAACTTACAAACAAAAACATCCACCTGACCAGGGGCGTCCCTGGAGAAAATAGAACATTAGAATTCCCCTCAGTTCTTCTCTCTTTTTACTGCTTCCTTATTTGCTCTGATGTCCATCACATTTAATCTTCCTGTATTTGTGAAGACTCGTTTCTTTTCTCTCCTGCCTTTTGCTGGACTAGTCAGTTACCTTTGTGGGATTGAGCTTTTAGCATCTGGGCCCTTTTCGAATTGTGTTTATCTGCAGTATCTCCCCTAGCATTGTATTAGTAACATTTATAAACATACATATGGCAGACTCCCTAGTTGCTCCCTAGCTATTTTTGGAACAGTTGGGTGGTCAGTACACTTTTACAAAGCAGTATGGGGGGGGGGGGGGAATTGCTTGACACTTTATGATCACCGAGGCTAAAAATTCGCTGTGGAGAAACTGATTTCTGCAGATCGATGTGATGGCAGAGGAGGTGTGGACAGTCATCTCTTATGGACTGGTTAGAGTAATTAAAATTATTCCCCAGACAATGAGTACTGTTTACCTGTGGTGGATTTGAAGAAGTCTGTTCCCCACTTCTGTCTGCCTCAGCAGCCTAATGGAATAGCAACTGTTTGAGACTTGGTAAGGGAAGAGAGAAGTAATAGACTTGGGACATTATCCAGAAGCTATTCACATTACTGTCTGCCCTCTTAATTCCATGTGTTTTTGACCTTTGTACATATAGATCTGATGCTGATCTGTTTTGTATTTTTATTAACTGCTTTCAACCTTAAACCTTAAAGGGCAACCGTGATGAGGGAGGAGTGGACCTTGCAAAAGCTCATGAGGATGCCAAGGTGAGAAGGGAGTATTTACATGTGCCCTGAACATCCACAATAAAGCAAGGATCATGATCTCTTACTGCTTTTGCTTCAGTGGCTGAGAATGGAAAACTTGCCTGTCTTAAAACTTGATTTCCCACACTCCATTAAAAACTAACTTGCATGAATGTGAGTCACACATTTTATCATATTTATAATAAAACAAATAGGTTTCAGTGCCATATTTTCAGGGTAAATATTTGGTTTACAAAAGTTAATCACAATATTTCAAGCACTTGAATGAAGAGTTGTCAACCCTGAAACTTCTGAAAGAGTCCACTTTTCCGCATAGGCCCAAATATTCCCAGTTGCAGCAGTTTGGTGCTGCTGTCACTGTTATAGCACAGTGGCAGCTGTGTTGCTCGTGTCTACTCTGCTTAGCTGTCTGGATTATTAGCACTCTGAAAATGGATTTCAAGCAATCCCTTTGATCATCTGAAAATAGGGCCTTCACTTAGCAGGAATTTATGCAACCAAGATTATCTGTCATTCACTATTTCTCTTAGAGCCAAACTAGATGTCACATTTTTTAAAAAAATTGAGTCCCATTTCCCTGGACTCAGCAATCTCTACTGACACCTGCAGAACAACTGCACAGATTGTCTGTTTAAAAATAATGCTGAGCCCGAGTGATCTGGGAACTATATGGTGGAAGAAGGAGGCATTCTTGTCCTCCCCTCTGTGTCTTTTCCTGATCAAAAACAGCACTGGGAGAGTTATTTTTTTCTCTTTTAGGCTGCCCCAGAAGAGGGAAATAATGCTCTCGCTGGCCCTCTGTGGCTGCAGAATTAGAGACTGAAGTCCAGGAAACCTTTTAAAGAAGAAATGGAGCATCTAGTTTGGCTCTTAGGTGCTTTCCAAACAGGGAGGGCTTGTGTGGTTTCCCCATTGCTTGCATAGGTGCTGATAAAGTGCAGCAGTAACAGGGCTTTCCCATGGCAGGTTTTCTCTCAGTTTCTCTGCCCCAGTACCCCAGCAGCAGCCAACCCCTCTCCTGAGTCACCAAGGCTTTTGCACTTTTAAAAAATCAGCACTAGAATAATATACCAGCCTGTGTACCAGGTTCTCTGAATACCAAACTTTTTTAAAGCAAGATTCCCACTGTAGGAATATGCCTTTCTGCTTATATTTCTGAAATTGAAGAAGCTAGAGCCTTTCCTTTCTAATGAAAGCTAGGAATTCAGAGAAACTGATAGATGCAATATTGCATTGATATAATGACATTGTAGTGCTGGTTTTAACAAAATGACCCATTCCTGAGGCAGAGGGAGGACACTGCAGGGACAGGATTAGGAAAATGGCTGCCATAACAGCAAAGCAGGGAAATCCAAATTTTTCCTACACACAATAGCCATGTAGGCATTTTTTGGATCTTTCCCAAAACTGTGGAGCAAACAAGTTTGAGAATGATTGGAGAAAAAAGCTGGGGAAAACCCAGAAGGTGCATAAATGTACCCTGGTGCTGTGGAGAAGCGGGGGGTGGGGGGTGGGTGTCTGCTTCCCCAAAAGCATTGAATACAGGACAGATAACCAGTGTGGAAAGGATCTTAGAGTAGCCTAGAAAAAGATGGAGGAAATTACCTCAGGTTCATCTGTTCTGGTACATTTTACACCTGGTTATATTGAATACTTGGCCTTAGTTATAAGATAGGAATTGTTTTTGATGAGTACATTTTGCATATGTACCCACAGTGTTCTGAGTCAAGGGCCAAAGCAGTTTATGATCAAGTACTCTCTTAACAAGCAAGCAAATCTGTGTTTGCTTAACTGGGCTTTTGGCCAGTTAAGCAGAAGGAAATGGCAAGACTTTTCCCAACCTGCCCCACACCCAGCTAAAAGTGGGAGGTTGCATATTTGAGTGTTAGCCACTTAGCTGTTTCATGATCAGTTTCATCCCACCCTTTCTCTAAGGAGGTTAGGGCAGCATAGGTGGTTCTTCCCCAGCATTTAATCCTTATAACAATCTTGTGAGGTAGGATTGACTGAAGTCACTTAATGAGCTTCTGCACTCATAAGGATTTTGTACTTGGGACTTCCTGGTCACAGACCAACATGGTAACTTTATACCCCACTAGCTGTCAGTGCTTTGTCATTTCCTGCACAGAGATGAAAAATTTGTCAAAGAAAAGGATAGACTGAACATTTTCCTTAAATATCATTTATCTACTTGCAGGGATTCCCCCCCCCCCCCAAACAGACAAGGAAAGTTTTGAAACAGCAACATGAAAGCTTTGTAAACTGATTCTTTTGAATCTGTAAAGACACATGATGGACAAATATGTCCAAAAGAGCCCTGATAGCACTTTATAAAAATTAGGGCAGACTATGGAAGAAGGAATTTGATTGATGCTCAGTTGTCCCCATTATTTTCCGGCGTCATACACAAATATATCTATGAAGCTCTAGAAGGGAAGGCTAAAGTTCTTCTGAGGCAAATAGTGAAAAGAATGCACGTCTCCCTTTGCCACTTTTCTTCCCTAAATCCTTTATTTAGCCTAAATGCTGTTAACCACCAACATGGGAGAAGTGATGGCTGGTGATCCAATTTTGCCTCCTGCTTGGCTAAGTCTGAGAGCAGAAAGTTGCTGGGAGATCCTTTAACAGATTTTTGAAGCTCAATTATGGCTGTTAGAGCAGGATGTGATGGGGAAGTAAAGGGGATCTCACTTCTGCACAGTTCTGCAGATCAAAACCTGGCTCCCTGTGCTATGACAAGCCTTCAAGGAGAATGGGTGACAAAAGAGAACTGCATTTATTTATTTATTTCTCTCTCTCTCTTTCTCTCTCTCTCTCTCTTTCTTTCTTTCTTTCTTTCTCTCTCTCTCTCTCTCTCTCTCTTTCTTTCTTTCTCTCTCTCTTTCTTTCTTTCTAGGACTAGCAGCACAGGGGCCCTGGTTTAAACCACACAAGTGTAGAAAGATTACATTCCTGCTGCCCTCCACATGCAGCCTTGACTTCTGCTACAGGCTGATCATGGCTGTAATTTTTATTTGAAGGCCAACAGAGACCTTCTGTATTCATTGTGTCAAGGACTAAGTCAGATGAAATGATGTGATTCTTATTTGTGGAGCCCTCAGCATATTTTTTTCCTTTTAAATACCCAGTGTTCATGACCAGAACCCTGATCAGAGCCATGGTTTGTAAGGAGGCTGGATTAAGTTCCATCCTTTCCGCTGCGCTGTTTTTCTAACTTGAAGTTACACAGTAGGATTTTAGTTTGCCTCATTGGACAAATATGTGTCTTGACAAACAATATGCCCTATTTGGGCAGCTCGCTTCCCCCAAAATTCACTTCAGGTCAGGAAAATGGGGTAGGAGGAAAAGGGTTAAAATTCTCTTCCACTGTCCCAGTCCAAATTGGGTCTGACATGCCACCTATTTACAAGGTAAAAATTCTGGCAGCTCCCTGGGCAAAACTTCCAAGGTTTTGTGCAAGGGGAAGGGAAAACTTGTGGAATGGAAAGTGGGCTTGGTCAGTACCGATTGAAGGGAGGCTGCTCAGTATTCTGTTGCAATTGACTTGCCCTCAGTATTCTACAGGTACGAAAAGCCGTGGTGTTCTGTGACAGATTCCCCCCTAGTTTAGAACAGCTTTCCACAGTAGAGAATACTTGGTGGTTGGTATGACTGGACTACATGGCACCCTTTCTTATTTCACTTCAATGAAAATCGGTTGAAATCAGTTTTGCCCCAGCTGCTGTAAGGCTTGGATTCAGAAAGAACCTTTTTTCTCAGTTGTAACTTTCTTTCCATATCAATCTGGAAACTCAATATAGGGATTTAAACAAAATTGCATTAACCCCAACTGCATGATGCGTATTAAAGGTGTCTTAATGTGAACTAAATATACATTCTCAGAGAGTTACAGCCTTTGGCATAACTGAGAGAAAGTATTTTTGAAATCCAATAGAAGGAACGCTTTAAGAATACATGCAGGCTAAGTGATATGGTCTCGTGAGGAAAAACATAAATTTGTGTATAAATGTCCAGGTAAGATAACTCTGTCTGGAGATACAGTTAACATTATGTTGATATGGTGGGGGAAGTCAGAGTGCTTGTGCATGGTTATGCATGTGTTGAACAGGTTGTGCTTCATTGCTGCTTCATCTGCCTGGAGGCAGGGGGAGAGAGAGTGAGAGAAACAGAGTCTGGTGGCTCCCCTGCTGTATTGTAGACAGATGACTGTAGAACCCACATCTCCAGTTGTGGTAGTCAACAGAGAATTGCTCACCCTAGCTTCTTTTGCTAGCACAAAGGGAAGGGGTGATTTGGCTCAATCCCTTTTCTTCATTGCCACTTCTCAGTGGCGTACATTTTGTCTATGAAGGTCTCAGTGTATACATTTAGTCTATGAAGCTCAGCATCAGTTGGCTTTTGGGAGCTAGTTGCAGACAGTGGAGAAGATTCACCTCCACAGGTGCCTTATGCTCACATTTTATGTTATTCTGCATTCCCAGCTTCTCCACATATGGGCCAGTTATCAGAAGAATAATGCTTGGTTTTGTTTTGTCATGGTCACTTGAAGCTTGGAAATGATCCTGGACAAGAGGTCTTTCCATTCCCCCTCTGACTAACTAAATAGCTTCAGCAAATGTTTGCAGGCGCATCCCTTCCTGGAAGAGGGAGTGGCAATAATTCATTCTCCTTTAAGCCTCATCTGTTCAGGTGAGGTTAAAAGGAATGGGAAAGAGTTGCACTTTTTCTCCTAGCAGGAAATGGAGAAGATCTAAGTCCCTTGGGAGGATCTTAATTTCCTAGTGGAAGGAGAGAGATCAAAAGTATCTGGCCAGCAGCTGGTTCCCCATTGGGCTGTAAGCTGATGCCCCACTATGGTGACCTGTCACATTAGCTTAATTTCCTGCTTTAGTACTGAATGATATCTAAACTAAAAATTAAGGGTCTTTGTCTAAACAGTTTAATTAGATATATTTAAATATCCACTGAAAGACCATACAAAATTTTGGGACTTTGAATAAAAAATATGAGAGACACCCACTTCCCCCGCCACTGTTCAGTATCCTGTGCGAAGGTCAGTATCTAATTGGGATATCTCTTTGACCCAATTTGATTTACAACAGTTGTTCTCAACCTTCCTAATGCCGCGACCCTTTAATACAGTTCCTCGTGTTGTGGTGACCCCCAACCCTAATATTTATCCATTTTACAGATGGAGAACACTGATGCAGAGAGTCTTAGGCGACCCCTGTGAATGGGTCGTTCGACCCCCAAAGGGGTCCCGACCCCCAGGTTGAGAACTACTGATTTACAAAATGCCAGGACAGTTTTTGTGGCACCATCTCTGACCCTGTTGCCTTCCTCTCCCTCTCCCCCTCTCTCTCTCTCTCTTTCTCTCTGCTGTCAGGTTGTTGCTGAAACCCTGGTGAGTGCCTGTCATTTTTTTCTTTTGTACTTCTTCGTATATTTCAAAACAGATTTTTCAATGCAAAATAGAACCAAGCTATCTTATAGTTTTTTTTAAATACTTAAGATGTGGTTTCACCTCCACGTCGCACTTGATTACTTTGTACGGTCTTGTATATGGGTGTAGACATCAAGTCATTCCTATATAAGCCCTTTCCCCAGTTAAGAACAAGATGCCTGGAGGTGCTTGGATTAAACTCATGAAACTGTTTTAACCTAGTATGACCACTGGGTATTTCATCCCAGAGTGGAGGAACCTGAGATTGAACTAGATTAAGATCCTTCAGCACATCATTACCTGTTTTTTAGTGTACTTTAATAGTGCTCACTGCTAGTTAACTGACCAACCTACAATGGCTAACCCTCTTCTCTTGGTTCCTCTGCTGGTGGTATAAGAGGATGCCACCCTCCTCCAGTCCAGCCTGTTCTCTGCAACTAAGTTCTCCAGGTTTTCCCTTGTGTGGCTGCCATGGAGATGGCAGCGAATGTGTTGAAGGAGAAGATGACATCTTGGGGATACAGCCAGTATCCATTTCTGGGAGTTTGTAATTTGATGTGGGTGGATTGTGCTGAGGACATTTGGCATATTGTCTTGGTGTTAGCCAAGATACCAGATATTTCACTAGATCAGTATCTTCTGGTTTTAGAGGGTGATTTGGACTTGGGAAGGAGGCAAAGAGAGCTCTGCTGTGCTCTATCACCAGACTTCTTTCATGGTATAGTAATTGGAGTGTCTGGCTAGGACATGAGAGACCCGGGTTCACGTTACTTTTCAGCCATGAAGCTCACTGAGTGACCTTAGGTCATTCACTCTTGCTCAGACTAACCTACTTCAAATTATTGTTGTGAGGGCAAAAAAGGTCCTTGGGTGAAAGGTGGGATGAAACTGTGACATAAATGAAAAGCTCGGAGTGAACTTTTCACTATCTTAAATGCCATATAGGAAAAAAGAATGCACTTTTCAAACGTGGTGGATGTGGATAGGTCTACCTTAGCTTCTTAAACATATGAATAAATACAAGCGGTTTTCTGTCCATGGCTTCTCAAAGGATTGTACTTAATCCAGCAAGAAGCCACATTCTTAATCCTACAAGAAGCTGTATCAGCTAGCATGGTGTAGTGGTTAAGAGTGATGGACTCTAATCTGGAGAACCAGGTTTGATTTCCCATTCCTTCACATGAGTGGTGGACTCTTATCTAGTGAACTGGATTTGTTTCCCTGCTCCTAAACATGAAGCCTGCTGGGTGACCTTCTTGGGCTAATCATGGTTCTCTCAGAACTCTCTGCCCCACCGGCCTCACAAGGTGTCTTTTGTGGAGAGAAGAAGAGAAGGAGTTTGCAAGCTACTTTGAAACTCCTTAAGGTAGAGAAAAGCAAAGTATAAATCCAAACTCTTCTTCTTCTTCCATATCCACATAATTTTTTTTTTGGTTTTGTAGAAATTAGCTGATGTTTCCAGTGACGACTCAACATCCTTGGAGACACGCTTCCTGAGCATTTTGTGCACACAGAGCTACCCACAGCTCAGGAAGGGTAAGGAGAAGCGTGTTTATCAGTGGTGACAGAACCTTTGGCTGCTGACGAATTCATTGGCTAGATGTCTTGGCATCATCCCCCACGGGCCTTGAATAGAAGGAGCTACTGATGTAGCCTCCTTGCTACAAGAAAATGGAAACTCTCCTGTAGTTCACGATGTCCAGCTCACCCTATTGGAATTCAGGGTCAGGAAGTTCATTTTGTCAGCTGCACCTGACCTTGGAAATGTTAATGACCTATTTCTGTGGCATGTTCTGATCTCTGATGCTTCCCTTTGGTGTTTCTCGTTTCTTCCTTGAACATACTTCTCAGACAAGTTGGTTCATGGGTATTAATGCCAATTCTGAGGTTCAGTGGAAGCTACTATCATCCCAGGCTTACTGTTTAGGTTTAATTTTCCATGATGCATAGCTAGAAATTCTGATTTCTTATCCTGTGCTTTTGAACCCTCTAGTCTTCCAAGAGTTCATTAAGATGACCAATCACGACGTAGCGCATGCCATCAACAAGCGGATGTCTGGAGATGTGAGGGATGCCTTTTTAGCCATTGGTGAGCTGACAAGAAGCTTGTGGTTCCCTTATATATGGATTTCAGTACACTTTGTCACACTGAACTTGTTTCAGTAGTAAGGTTAGCAGTCAAACCAAATCAAATTTGTGGAAGCAGAATTATCTATATAAGTTTTATATCAGATTTGTGGTAGCAGAATTATAGTGGACCTAATTTCATTTCTTTTACAAAAGATATGGACTATTGTATGAAAGCTTTCACAGCCGGAATCAGTAGGATGTTGTGGGTGCAGTTTTCCCTTGTTCCACCCCTAGTTTCCAGGACTTGTTTTCAAAGTGTTCCATGTAAAAATTTGCTCTTACAGGGCTAAGGGGGCTGCCCATGGCTATCCCATCTCTCTGTTCATAGAACTCATTATCCCATTGGAAGTAGCTTGTAGTAAGGCAATGTTGAAACAGGGCTGTGATGTCCTTAGAGAAAATCTGGTTGATGAATGGGATGGTGTTTTGCTATGGGGACCTTGGTGAATAGAGAGACCACATCAAAGCTGATCTTAACACTGAAACACGGCCTTACAAATCAGAAAACCCACAACATCCTGGATATGGACTATTATTTTCACAGAATTTCACCATTTTGTGGCATGGAAATAACATGAGAGAGAATAGAGGAATACAAATAAACATGTCTTGAGCAAAGTCAGACCATTGGCTTATTGAGTTCAATTCTGTGTACTCTGGTTGGCAGTGGTTGTCTGGGCTTAAGGCAGAGGGAGGTCTTTCTAATGGCTCCCACCTCAGATCTTTTACTGGAAATACCAGGGATTGAATCTGGACTTTTTGTACGCAGACTGCCACAGAGTAGTGGTCCCTTCTCTGAATGCACAAGCTACAATGTCTTCTGCAGGTCCCAACATGCAAATGGGTAAAAGCAGGAAGGTTCCCTCTCTCCTGGCTTTCTGCGAACTGTACAAAAATGGAATTATTCAAGAGGACTTTTCTGCGCAAGCAATAGAATTACACTGTACTGAATGATTCACAGAGTTACCAGTACTTAGATTCACCATTCGGGACTGTGGTCTATACCATTGTGTGTTTAGCTTACTGAAACTTGGAACCTAGTATGTAATTTTTGCATCATTTAATATGTCATTTATTGTTTGTACTTTTATTCAGTTCTGTTTTTAGACTTCTGATTGGTCCTGCAACTTTAATTCTATTGTATTGTTCACTGAATACTCCATCGTGTTGATTAAATTGACTCACTTTGTATAATCCTCCTTGAGTGCAAGTTAGAAAGGCAGGCTATAAATAATGAAAATAAATAATAAATATGTACATGTTACTATGGGAAATAGTGGGAAATAAAGGGTGGTCTACAGGGTACAGGCAGTCCTGTTCATTTCTGCACAACCAAGAGAGCTAGCAAGTTACTCATTTTTAATGAAACTTGCAATATCCTCTTCATGCTGCCAGTTGCTTTGCTTGGTATCTGGGTTCCACGTTGCATAGCAGCTTGCCAGTCATATAGTTGGTAAATCTCTATTAAAGCTAAGGCAGAGTAAGTTGCTGGAGAGGATCTGAGTATCAGTGAGTTAGCTAAGATTTAGTTCACTTTGTAATGGACGTTTAGCCCTCGAATTCACCACTGACCTTTGTTCTTATTGGCTGGAGTGAGGGTGTTGCCTCTCTACAAGCTTCCCTGCCTGCCCTTTATCTTCACAATGCATTTTACAAAGGGAATTTCTCTAAGGCCAGCAGGAGGCAGCGGCAGCAGCCTCAACCCATTAGCGTTGCCCATTCCAGATTTGGATGTGGCTTCTTTATTTACTGCTTTTTAGTTATTCGCTGCAGTGAGCTCGTCTGTCTATTTTCCCAAAGCACCACAAATGTCCCAACCCAGAGCTGGCAGCCCTAGTGAGAGAAGTTGCACCTTCAAGACGTAGCTGTCTCAACCACCCCTATATTGTTCTGTTTTTCTATAGTCATTGTCGGAATTGTGCAGTTATTTGATAGTTTTTTTCCTTAGAGGAGGTGAAGCAATCAGACAATGCACAAGTAGCTTTCTTTTCTTGCATCTGGTCTGTGATTGCTTTTGTTCCTTAGAGAGTGGGTTAAAGTATAAATATATCAGCCTCATTCCATCCTGTTGTCTTCAAAGTTCTGAAGTTTGTAAGCAGTTTTCCTCCAGGGGTTTGTTTTATTAATTAATATTGCTTAGAATTTAGTGTTGTCTAATGGTGATTCTCACTCATACACAGAAACCATTTTGTTTCCATAAGTTTTCCATCCCTTTCTGCTATTCTTTGGAGGGAAATGGCCATTCTTCCCCATGCATCAACCTACCACTGATCAGAAAATCGTCTTGTGAGAACCCTTCAGCCAGCTGGGCGTGAACTCAACTATTCGTTACAAACACTTCCCTTTCCAATTGCTTTTCAGAGAGGCTGGAGTGATTAAATTATCCTTTGGATTTGCCTAACTTTGAACATTGGAGAAAAATCTTTTCTAAGATGCTAAGAAGCTCCATTTCTGAGTACAACTTCTAAAACTGGAGATTCTTTGGTCTCAAAGTGGCTATCAGAAGAAGTCAACAAAGCCAAGAATTGTCCTGCCAGGGAACTATTTTTTAAAAAATCAAGCCAATCCTATATCCCTGCACCATACATTCAGACTCAAAAGGGTGGGAGGACTTCTGTCCAATCAGCTTAATGTTAACATAGGCGTCAAACTCGCAGCTCTCCAGATGTTATGGACTACAGTTCCCATAATCCCCTGCCAGCATAATGCTGGCAGGGGATGATGGGAATTGTAGTCCATAACATCTGGAGGGGCGCGAGTTTGACACCTGTGAGCTAATACAAAGGGGGAAGAGGGCAGGTCTTGTAGCATCAGTCACTATATTGCTATAGCAAATGTGCAAAAAACTTTAAAGGGAGGGGAGGGTTTGTGCTGTGATGCCACCGAAGACAATAGCACTCTCACTGTGTATTTCTGATTATTTTGGAAAGTGTAGAACGAAGGAACGGACACCAGGACTGAAATAATTCTGAGGGTGGGCAGACATGTGCAATGACTTTACCCAACATGATTCCGAAGGGAATTAACTGCTAAGAAACCCCATGATAAGTTGAGCACATGGAAAAGCCCTTTGTCTTTCCCTTCTTACTTCCCTTCCTTTACTTCCTTGCACACGCTAACACGACCTGATATAATTTTGTTCTTTAAAAATGTTGTTAAGGGGGAGACTTGACCAGTCCAGCTTCCGCTCTTGACCTGCTCCTACTAACATTTGCATGTTGTGTTCTTTTGTCTCCCTCTCTATTGCCAGTGCGCAGTGTCAAGAACAAGCAGGCTTTCTTTGCGGACAAGCTGTATAAGTCCATGAAGGTAACCAGTGTTCTTTTTTTGCAGTTAGCACCCCAGGGAGGGAGGAAAAGTAGGCAGATTGTAGACTGAATTGATTGCTTTTCAGAGAGGTTGTAGTAGTAAATTTATCCTTTGGATTTACCTAAGAATGGGAAAGCATATACCTGCCAGCTAGCTCCAGTGAGATGCTATTTAAAAGGAATGATTTTGGTGAACTTGTCAAAAAGACAGGTATAGCAAGACTTATTTTATTTATACCTACCTTTCTGCCCAATGGAGATCCAAAGCAACTGATATAATTCTTTTCTCCATTTTATCTTCACAATGTCCCTATGAGGTAGGCTAGACTGAGCCTAAGCCCAAGGTCACCAAGCAAGCTTCCATGGCAGAGTTGGAATTTGAACCTGGGTCCCCAGATCTTATACCACGCCGAGTCTCTTGCATCTTTCTGCTGTCCCAGACAGAAAAGCTGACAGGGGGAGCAGCAGTGAACTGAAACATGTCTCTAGCACATCACTGGCAGGTCTCCAGCACTGACTCAGAAGGAAGATCTCTTTATAAAAATTGGCAGAGCTATTCCCATCCAGTCATCTCCCCAATGTCTCTGTGTAAAAAAAAGAACCCTAGTCTTGAGTGTCAGTGCTTGTCTCCAGCTCTTCAAAATATTTTGCTAATGGCAAGGCAAGGGGAAATCCCACCGTTTCCTGCTTTGTTTTAACTGTTTTCTTAACCACACAAGGGTGCTGGCACAGACGACAGAACCCTCATCAGGATCATTGTCTCGAGAAGCGAAATCGATCTTTTGAACATCCGACGTGAATTTTGGGACCTATTTGACAAATCCCTCTACCACATGATGGAGGTAATGAGGGTGGCAGCCTGCAAAAACACAAATAGCCTGTTTCTGCCTCCAAAACTAGGTTAACTTCTTGGTTTGGCTGAGGGTGTGCATGTTAGTGCATGGTGTGTTTGTGGCAGCCCATTCGCACAGGTTCTTCACCTAGCAGATGTTCAAATCCAGGCATGTCACACAATTTCTGTTTGCAAGGGTTCAGAAAGAGGTACAATGTGCAGTCGTGGTAGGGCTCAGATTCATCTGCCTGTTAAGATGAATGGGAAATACATCATATTTTGCTACGAACGCACTCCTTAAAGACTCTGCACTTTATCCTAAGGGCCGATCTCTGGCAGGAAACTCCTTTTTTCATATTGGCTGTTTGTTTTCCTCTTTCAGAAAGACACTTCAGGAGATTACCGCAAAGCTTTGCTGGCCATCTGTGGGGGAGAAGATTAAGCAGTCAGAGACTGCTATAGAAGCCTGTCCTTGTGTCTGAGCCATTGTCACTTTCACAGTCTAGATGTCACTGCGGGTTTTAGGAGCTTTAATGGATGTTTTAGAGCCACTGAGAAGATTCATTTTGTGCTAGAAAACAATGCGTCACAGAAGAGATTTACAGTGCAAGCAGTTAAGACCACAAGGGTTGGTTGCTCAGTCCTATGGATGGGGAAATATTGTCTGAACTGGTGCAAAACTGAGTAGTGTGCACATGTCCTACCAAGTTACACTGATATTGGGTACTTTAAACCAAAGAAATAAAATATCAATATTGCTGGCCATTTTGTAGTCTGTTTCTTTTCAGTGGGAACCCATGGAAATGCTTAAGTCTGATTGAAATGGTATGTTGGACATTAGCCATTCCAGTGTTATCTTAAGAATCTAGCAATATGGCTACTCATGTCAATCATCTGGCTGCTTGGCCCAGCAAAAAGCAGGAGATAAGCATGGGCTTATTTCTGACCTTGCACTGGGCTTTATTGGAACCAGGGGTGGAGCGAGGGGAAACTGCGCCTGGAGCACGCACGCCTCCTGCGTCCCTGCTGTGCCACCGCCCCACCTCCACCACTGCTCTGCCAGCGCGCCCCACTGCCCCACCCTATTGGCACTATGCCACTGATCGAAACTCAGAAAGTGTCATGGGTTCTGAATGCTTTTTCAGCTGAGCGTGACATCTTCTTTGTGAGGGAGGAGCAAGATTGGCAGTAATGTAAATAACAGTTTTTCAGCTTTGCATTGGCCCATACATGAGTAGGATTTGCCTACCAGTGGGCCTTTCCTTTGATCCCTCAGCACGAGCATGTAAATACTACAAGCGTGTATACAAATTGAGGCATTAGTTGAGAACCCTTTAAATGTGATGCCAGACCATGTGAAATATGACACAAGGAAGTACATTATGTGCACCTAGTATCTCATTTAAATTAAGCTTTTACTTGCAATTGTCTGCTCTTTCCAATTTTCCTTTGTATCATATTTACCTCACAGGAAGATGCCTCTGAATGTGAGATGATACCTCCCCCCCAAAAAAAAATCTGTGGTAGCAAGAGAGAAGAGATTGTGTCTGCCTTATAATTACTGGGGGATTCAGCCTTCAATCCCATCATTGTATTTTTCAGAGCCAAAATTACATCTTGAAACTTTCCACTTGTGATCCATTACTAAATCCTCTGTTTGACTGCTTTGTGTAGAGCCTCTTAAAAATTATGATCCATGCTGCCCCTTATGTGCTACTATGGCCCACTTGGATAATGCATTTAATTTGGACCTTAGATCGGAGTATTTCCCCATGGTATTTTACTGAGGTGATCTTGGGAAAGTCACTGCCTGTGTTTCCCTATGATTAAAATAAGAATAATAGTGACAGAACTCTTACTCACCACCCTAGGCCTGTTGCCATAAGGACTATATAGTTGTGAAAGACCTCTCTCTAAAATCCGGGAGAGCTGCAACCTGTCTGAGTAAACAGTACTGACCTTGAGATATTGATTCAGTATAAGGCAGCTTCATATGTTCAAAGTTGCTTGGGCATATTTGTGTGGAGGCTTCTGTGGCAGCATTATAAAATATACTGATAGGCATCTGCTTGCATAAGTGTAGCTCCCTCAAGCAAGTCACTGTTGAGGAATTAACTCCAACTGTGGCCACACCTCTGCACAGTTGTAGGATAATCATGATTTTCAGGTTACTTAATCAAAAGTAAATACATGGGAATTTCTGAAGCTAGGTGGAGCCAAGGCAAAGAGTTGTGAGCTATTTGCTGTGTGTTTATTTTGGCCATAAGCCAGTTAGGGAATCCCTCATATTGTCACCTTCCAGGAACTATAGGATATCACTGTCTTCATTCACTCACTCAAAATTTTCCCCTGAGAAAATCCTGGTTTGTTTCTGGTTTTATTGTTTGTCTTTTAATTTAGGCTTGGGTGTCAAGATATTTCAGACATGTTGCTAATGAAAATGCAAAGATACAAGGGGAAAGATTCTAATATTTGCAAAAGGTCTTTGGTGTGGGAAAAACCTTATAGTTCAATTAATTCCAGAATTATTCCGGTTTGAGCACAGTGAAGTCCAGGAACTGAGAGTCAAGTAACTCTACAAAGGACTTCACTGTAGATTTATTAGAGAGCCAGTGTGGTGTAATGGTTAGGGCAGGGGTAGGGAACCTGCGGCTCTCCAGATGTTCAGGAACTACAATTCCCATCAGCCTCTGTCAGCATGGCCAATTGGCTTGGGAAAACACAGATGCAAATCCCACACTGGTGCCATGGAAGCTTGCTGGGTGACTTTGTGCCAGTCACACACACTCAGCCCTGACCCTGGCTAGTCTTTAGATGGGAGACTTCCAAGGAAAATCAGGGTTGTGACACTGAGGCAGCCAATGGCATGGAGGCAGTGGGTACCTCTAAATGTCTCTTGCCTTAAAAACCTTACAGGGTTACCATAAGCCAGCTGTGTCATGACAAAAAACAAACCCTACACACACTTTGCCGTAAATTCCAAAGGTTTATAATAAAGCATTGTATGCTGTAGCGTTACTGGACAACCAGATGGAATCCCACCTTTTCACCTACTGAACAGTAGAAAATATTTATGCCCAGTAGGCAAGAGGGGAGAGGAAGTCATAGCAACTGTTGGAGTTACGGAGACATTACAGACAAGGTGTAGAAGTCATTTGAGCCCTGTGGGATTTAAATGTTAATAAATAAGGATGAAGGTTCTGAATTGTGATCTACAACCCTCACAGGAAAGGCTACACTGCAGAAAGCCAAATGTAAATTTGTGATTTCTAATCTGAAATTTTCATTGTGTTCTCTTACCCACTAGAAAAATAGCAGTATAGGTGGTAATTGGAAAGGGAACACTTGAACATCCCATTGCCCCTCAAGAACACATTCTTACTTAACTCAACCCTTAGCAACAGCAGGATTACCCCCACCACCACTACCACCACAACCATACTTGCAACATGGAAGAAGCCTTGAGCCCGTGAGAGGAAGGGCGGCATACAAATTAAATTATTATTAATAATTTGGTGATTCAGGTATGAATGTAGGGTTTTATATTTGGCATTCTTAACATTTGAATTTTAAGGGCACTGCAAGGTATTGGCATCTGATTGTCATGATTTCTGACAGGTGTTAAGCCTGAAATCTCACTTGCTGCCAGATGTTGGAGAGTAAATATAATTTCATGACAGCTGTCAAATACAGTCAAAACAGTATCAAAAGCCCCAAAAAGTGGACAAATAATTAAATATGCAAATAATATCTAGTGAATTTTTAAAATCAAAATTGGTGAACAATTGCGAATGAGCTTAGATCAATATTTGAACTGTAGAGTTAAACTTCCTCTTAACAATTCTGGTGAATAATGAACAACAAGGAACTTGGGGTGTATGAAAAGCATGAACTAGCTTTGATTTCTCTGAAATACTTCCAGGGAAAATGGTTCTGTAATTTCCCCAAGCAACTTCTTGTATTGCCCAACTATTATCACAATTAGTCTTTCAAACTCTTCCCTAATAAGCAATTGCTGTTTCTTGTTGTCCTGGTTGCAGTAACTTTGATTTAAGCATGTCCCCTTTCATATTCATTTCTAAGGTGAGGGCTGTCTTTTGTATACTATACAACATGATACATTCATACCCTGAGGCAGTTCTGGGTTTGAAAGGTGCTATTTAAAATTGACAAATGATGCTACATTTTGGGGGAAAAATAAACAGCTCTATTCTAACCATCTTCTCCCAGCCCAACCACTTGGTCTCACTTGAGGCATTACCAGGAATTGCCAGGAGAAATGCACTTGGGGATTTTAGGGAAATAAGATGGGGCACCTCTTGCTGTTGAAATCAGAAATGGCTTCCTTCCCATCCTGTTTTCTATGTGTTTGAGGCAGATCCATGCTTAAAGGTATGAATCTTCTGCCATTTTGTCTGCTGTGGCACTAAAAAAAAGTTCCACTAGAATTACAGTAATCTATTCCAAGACATTGATGAATCAGAGAGCAGCAACACCTGACTTTCATGCTCCAGGGCCAGGCAGCGCAGCAATAAGTTCTTCACGGTTATAGAGTGTGGATGCTCAAACATAATGTGTCACATCCAAAATACTTATGACTTAATCTGTCTGCCCAGAACAAAAGGTTTTGCTATGGTGATGTGTAATTTCTCTTTTGCTGCATGCCTTTCCTTAGTCCTTCCCCTCCTTCCTATTTCTGCGGGGGCGGGGGCAGGGGGAACCAAAGAATGGCAACAGGAAACAACTTTTTAAGGACAGCAGAAAAATTGAATGAAGGAAAAGTGCTGGGAAAATAATACCCTGAATGGTTTGTACAGGAAAGCCGCTCCATTCAAGCCTGGATGTTCATATCGGCCACACAACAACGATGTTGCATGACCCTTTCGTCAAGTGGGCAGCTTTAAGAAGTTTCCAGGAAAAGCAACATTGTGTTTCTCAAGTTGCAACATTTGGAAAAAGCAAGCAGCCCCAAACATGTTGCATCCAGATGGCTGAAGTATTACCTCCTGAGTCAGCTACTGCCAGTCTTGCTCATCTTTTTGGCGCTAGCAGCTTCTAGATGTCATGTTGTGCATCAGCTTTGGAGTCTTGGGCTTTGCTCGGAAAGTTTAGCTTGGCTTCTAGCATTCATCCCTCAAAAGCAATTTGTTTAAGGATGAAAGAAAAAGATTCTAAACGCTCAATATGGAGCACTTATTACAGCAAGGCGGGAGGAGAGGATCATCGTAAGATGAGGAAAGGCTATCTTACACCTACTCCTTCTTCCATCCAAGGAAACTTTCACCAAGACTTTTTCCACACATAGCACTTTCGGTTTTTCCCACAATGAAATCAAAAGCCACAGCTCCAACTTTGCTGCCCTCAATTAATGCAGAAGCCCTTTGCCCCGGAGAGCAACACGTATTGGGAATCAATGGCACCCGCTTATTGCATCGGCCACCCCAACAAATAAATTGATTTTTCCTTGGAAAGCAGGTTCACATCATCAATGGCTATTCTCTAGAGTGTGTCTCAGTCTGTTCTGACATCATAGCCCCTCCAGTGAATTGTGCTCTTTTTGCAGTTTCTCAGAGAAACCTTAAAACCACCCTACCCACCACAGGCCAGACAACAAATTTAAGAGCAATTTTATAACCTACATGCGGATTAAAAAAGGGAGATCTGTAGTGCTGGATACTGCTTGCTCTTGAAAGACAGGGATATGTTAAAGCACTGCCCCATTGGAAACAATGGAAGAGGATTGAAGGCCCATTGAAGGTAATGAGAGCTTGGAATGCCAAATTACTTCCATGGGCTCCACTGAAATACATTGCAGCATATGCACACACACAAGTTGCAATGAAAATGTAGAACCATGAGGTCTCAGCAAGATAGTTTGACCAGGCCTGCTACTTAAAAACATAGCAATCAAAATCCATAAACAAGGCAAAAATTTAAAAAAAAACCTCAGCACTACTATAAAAATCCCCATATGATCATTATGAAAAGGGTCTTTCTAGCTAAAACCCTTTCATAGCTCTTTCTGAAATCGGCCAGAGATGGGTGCATTCTGAACTTGAAATGGCAGTCTGATCCATAAAGTTAGAGTAGGCACAGAACAGGCTAGAAAACACAGAACAGACAACAAAATCAGGGGCTAAATGTTGTATACTTAGATGGATGTGTATTTGAAGACAGTCCTTCCCTCGCAAGGTTTTCCAGGCCTGAAGGGCTTTACAGGTGAAAATGAACTTTTTAAATTGAGCCCCGAAACAAACCCAGGCAGCCAGTACTGTGGAAATAGGTTGTCACATTTTGAACTGATGACTCTGAGCAGCTTTGAAGGGCAGCACATATACAGCAAGTTGCACTGCAGCTACAATCTTGAGGTTACAGAAGCAGCAGTAGCAGACCGAGAGGCACCTCTTTCAGCAACCCCAGAAACAATGTCATGCTCTCTAGGAATTGTCAGAAACCCTAAGGGTAAATCCATAGAATTTCCAGCAATTCCTAAAGGGGCATGATGTCAGTTTCAGGCTTTTCTTAAAAATGGCATCATGCTATAGGCCCAGTGACCTTCATTTATCTCTTGCTGCCATAGGAGACTGGGGTTGGAAGATCCATCTCTATCATGTAGAACCGTGAGGTCTCAGCCAGATAGTTTGACCAGGCCTGCTACTGGAAATACATAGGGGTTCCAGGCCTTGTGAGTGCAAGGGCTTCTTTCACTGGGCTCTAATCCCATGATCTCCTGGTGCTGATACAAATAGTTAGGCCAATGCAAATATTAACAGTTAACTCTTAGCTCTAAGTCAGGCAGACAGCAACCCTAATACAATTTGACACCATCTATAGTCAGTTCTAGTTTATTAATTTTCTTTAGATAGCATCAGTAAGGTTGATTCTACCAAAAAAACTAAATGGGGTGCCACAAACCCATGAGGGTACTGTCACATTCACCTTTCTCCCCTTTGGCAATGATGTGGGAAGAAGAAGAAGAGTTTGGATTTATATCCCCCCTTTCTCTCCTGCAGGTGACTCAAAGGGGCTTACAATCTCCTTGCCCTTCCCCCCTCACAACAAACACCCTGTGAGGTAGGTGGGGCTGAGAGAGCTCCGAGAAGCTGTGACTAGCCCAAGGTCACCCAGCTGGCGTGTGTGGGAGTGCACAGGCTAATCTGAATTCCCCAGATAAGCCTCCACAGCTCAGGCGGCAGAGCTGGGAATCAAACCCGGGAGGAGACAAAGGGCATGTTGTGTGCCCATCCACGCCTCCAGGCCTGAGTTTTCCAGTTCAAAGGGTGATAGCAGTGCCTCGCCCTACCTGTATGCCATGGGAGAGGGTGGGGTCTTGAGGTTTTTTTAAAAAACAGCCACTGGCATAGTGATATTGTGATTTATCTGTACGTATGACATAGGAAAAGCTGCAGCAACACTAGGGCGGCTTCCAAAGGGAAGTTTTACTTGTTTAAAAAAAGCATTTTCCCAAAGATTGGGGCATGTTTTAACAGTCTTGATTCATAATCCTTAATTCATAATCTCCCATTTCTCCTTTCCTATCTTGAACCTCTAGTCTTCTCTTTTCATATACCTCCCCCCTTCTTCTTGTTCCTGAGTCACTTTCTGTCCCCTGTTCCCCCAGTGTCTTCTGCTATTCTCAGGGTCTCTTCAGATGCACCAGGTTAATGTGAGTGCACAATTTGCATACACATCAGGGATCACAATGTTCTGGAAATCCCCTGCTCTGACCAAAACTTCCTCCCTGGGCTCAGAAGGCGTCATCATTTTGCTTCATTGGCTTTCTTTCACACCAGAACAACCAAACCGAGTCAGTCAAGGGATAAGAAAACAATAACAACACCCCACTTTTGATGTCAACAGTAGCTACACAAAGCCTTCGGCATTGTCTTTGCACCCACTTGTTTACACAGGTTTCTTTCTGATGCTTGGGTCATCCCCTCAAAAGCCTCTCATGCCATATAGAAGAAATCTCATTTTTTAAAATGAATTTTATAAAGAATAGTGGAGAGGGAGTCCTCTAGGAGCAGACCTGGAAATTTAAATGGCTCAGGAACAAGCCAACTGGAGTAACCTCTGCAGAGTTGTGTGTTATCTCTGCAGGGGTCATTCAGCTCAAACTAGGGTGGCCAGGTTACTTACCCCCAACCTCTGGGCTCCTGCTCAATGGAATAGTGGAAGTAAAATGGTGGTGATGGGGGGAACCTCAGCACCATGCAGTGCCATGACTTACTTCCGGCTTCATATCCGGAATTGATGTCATGTCAGAGAATATACTAAGAATTTCCCAAATTGATGGTAAAATCCATAGAGTTTGGGGAACTGCTAGAACACATATTCTCGAACTTTTTGAGTCACAGACCACTTTTCAGGGGAGAAATTCATTACGGAACACTATCTTTGTCTTTATGCCAAAGACATGTATGTGCATTCTTGGCTGTTTTTATCTAACTGTATTTTTCAAGTTGTTAGTTCTTTTTATCATATATATAGCAAAATCATGAATTATGTCTCAAATTCTAAATAGCTTAAATTTTGATCTAAACTTAATTTTTCCAATTGAAAGTCATTAAAAATTGGACCTTTAAATAACATTTTCTCAAAACAATCTGTCACATTTATTCCAGTTTCTTTGCGGAGCGCTTGGAGATGCTTCGCAGAGCACCAAGATCTCTGCCAAGCACTGTTTGAAAACAGCTGTGCTAGAATATTGAGAATGCCAATTTATGCGGTCCTCACCTCCCAATGATCCCCAGGGATGGCTAGGGATGGCAACCCTAACTCAGACCCAGTCAACAGTAGTGATAATGGGCATCAGTTCTCCCTTGATGAGCTGACAAGAATTACAGTTGCTTCTTCTGGAGGGCCTCAGCTCCTGCAGTGCTGGTGGAGCTCCTTTGCTTTGCTTCTGCCTGCCCCACTGCAACCCTCCACTGAGAACTTTCCAGTAATTCAATGGCCAGTCTCCTCTGGATGTCACTTATTCCATGGGGAGGGATGCTGGTGGTAGTAATTAATACCTAATTGGTGTGATCTTCTTTTGTGTGAAAGAACGTCAGTGTATTTTATACGTTAGAAAGGTGAGTAATAGGGCCAGTCAGGCTGTGGTTCAGATCACCTGCACAAACAATATTTCAAGATGAACTGAGAGAACTAGTACATTCTGGTTTCTATTAAATGAAGTGTACCAGTTTGAAGAAAAGCACATTCTGTTCACAAAGAGGGCGAGGTTGGACAACCGTTTGAATTGGAGACTCTCCATTGTGTCAAGATCCTGTTAAGATTTGAGTTCTTTCCTGGCTCTGGCTGTGGGGTCAGCTTGGAGAAGGTAGCAATGTGGGAGTTTGTAGCTTGTTGTGCTGGTAACCCTATGCTTGTATAGATATATTTTTAGGCATATAGTAACTTTTCTCACCCTTCAAGATCGCCAGCACCCGGGTCTTATCTTTGTTTTGGCCCTGGAGACTTTGTACAGCCTGGGAATGTTCCTAGCATTTCTCCCCTGGGATGCTGAGGGAGGGGGTAGCGTGGGATTGAAGAAGGGAATTCAGTTCCAGCAAATGCTTGCTAGTATCCCATTCACGGTATTCCTGTCAATAAAAAAAGTCTGAATCCAAGAGTCCAGTCATTGTGGGGAGGTCAACAGAGCTTGACACACTGCTGGTCAACTTGCCATATTCAACCTTGTTCTACCACTGGTGAGGAAAGTGAAATTGCCTGTTTTCTCCTTTATATTTGGCATAGTCCTGGCAGCTGCACTTTTGGCAGGATATTGAGAATGTAACAGAGGGACCTTGGGCTCATTCTCACATTTTACATGGGACTAGAATGTGAGTTGTGCTATGTATGGATAGCCTCAGTTATGGCACTGGCTTAAGGGTCTTCCCTCCTTCATTTAAACTCACAATAACAATCTCAAAATAGAGGTTTATACTGAGAAGGAGAATAGCTGGCCTAAGATTACCCTGTGAGCTTAATGACAAGTGAACGTGAATATCCCGAGGCACAGGCAAACACTCTAGCCAATGTACTGTCGAAGGCTTTCATGGCCGGAATCACTGGGGTGCTGTGTGGTTTCCAGGCTGTATGGCCGTGTTCTAGCAGCATTCTCTCCTGATGTTTTGCTTGCATCTGGGGCTGGCATCTTTGGAGGATCTTCAGAAGACTCTAGCTAATCTCTGAAGACACAACAGATTCGTATGCAATTTAACTATGAGAAAAATACGCAATGCCATTAGACAAGGAAGAAGTCTGAAACAAGACAGGGAATGTTTAGTGGAATGTATCTTCTGGTAGGTGTGAAATACTTTGGGGGTGGATCTTGGAAGACAATACCACATGAGAAGACGCAATTAAACAGGGAGCAAAAGAAGAAAGGTACTTGGGGCCGTTATGCATGGAACACTGACCTGAAACCTGTTTGCGCAATGGACTCTTAGGGGGCTCTTCGTGCATTTCTCTGTTTACATGCGAGGCGGCAGTCCACTGCCTTGCAGCTGCTTGCAAGTTTCAAAGGGGCCTCTGTTCTCTCCAGGTTCTCTTAATTCCGCCCATCAACAACCTTAAAGGCACAGAGCTGATTTTCTCTTCCCCTCCCTTCCCCTCTATACACACATGCAAACACATTCTCTCTCTATGTATCTCTGCCACCATTGCAAGAGGAGAGAAGAGAAGAGAGACGCTTGTTTTAAAACAGTTTTGCCAGAAATAAAGTTTTAAAAGCCCTCTCAGCCATCAGGGAGGGCAGAAGCAGAGTGGAGGTGGTGGGGCAGAGCCAAAAAGATGCTTGCTTGTACTGTTCCTTGCAAAAATCCCTCTTTGATGCTACTTTATATCAAAAGATCGATCTCTGGATCTCAATATGTGCATTTTAGAGAAGCAGGAAGGAGCCAGCAGCATGGAGAGGGGGGCGAGGAGGAAGGCTCCAGGGCACCTGGAAACTGAAAACTGAGCTGCGCTGAAGCTGTGCTGGTGGAGGAGAGACTGAACACAGACATTAGACAGAGATGAGGGAGAGTTCTCCCATCCCCCACCCCTACTATACATATGAGAGTTCGATCTCTCCATCTCTTGATCAGTGCACTTAGAGAAGCAGGAAGGAGTTGAAAGCATTGCGGGGGGGGGGGGTGGTTGAGGGGAAAGGCATGCAAAGTGGTGCGAGGAAGTGGGAAGGCTGGCCAGGGGTGGAGAGATGATGTCCAGGGCACAGCTGTGCTCACTGGCAAATCCCCCTGCTCTGGCAGCGAAGCAAAAATTAAAATCGTTCTAGAAGTGAACACAGCGCTAAAGGAAATACATCTATACAAGAAATCTTGCTGTGACCGACATTCACCCCTATCGTGCACCAAACACATGGTACATAAGTGGCATTGTTGTACTTTTGAGTGCCAAACACTGGGCAGATAAATACAAAGGAAGGACCTCCCTGATAACTTGACAGAAATGAGCTGTAAGGAGCACAGCAACCCCTGGGTGTGTTGTGTTTGTATATCTTATTGTTTTATTGAATTGCTTAAATATTTTATACATACCTTATTTTAAAAGCAGATTTAATTTTTTCAATGTTTTGACGTTTGCCACCAGGGGGACTCTATTTGGGAGGAAACACTGCGTAAATTAAAAAAAATTAATAAATAGAATAAACCCAAGCATGCATATATGCCATATTATTTAATACAGATGAACTACTCCTGCTTTAACTTGTATTAACCGCAATGAAGTAAGAGTTTAAAGGGGAATGCAAAGGTTTATTACCTTTGCTTGTACTAAAATAAACAAAGCTGACAAGAGGGTTCGAATTCATTTTGACTTATTTGGCACTACAGGTGGTGGTGGTTCTGATTTATATCACAAAATACAATGCTATAATCTTCTATGCAGTGCAGTGGAGGATGGCAGACACCTGGCAGAAGTTAACTTGAAGTGCACAAGTCACCACCCATTCTTCCTGACTGTAGCTCTGAGTATTTTTCCAGACACTTACCAGTACTTAAAAATAGTCCATAGGTCTATTTTTGAGTAAACATACAGAGAATTGGGTTGTACCTGTCTGAGACAGGGAAAGAAAATGAGCATACAGGAACTTCAAACAAAATAACCATTATTTATTAATTAAAATTCTTATGCTCTGTGTAACGGACTTGCCCCACCCTGAAGGGCTGGTGTGAAGCAGGCAGCAGGCCCTAATTTAAATAAAAACCAGGTGATTGGTCGATGGAAGGCACTGTTGCCCCTGGCAAAGGAAAGGGGGTGCTAAAATGCTGATAGATAAACAGAAAGGCAGAGAGAGCCTGTCAGTCAGTTCTTTGTTGGGAGTTCTGAAGAGAACAGCTGGTGTTCAGTTGAGAGCAGAGTCTGTGGAGTGAAGTCTCTCCGCTCTGTCTCTTGGTGTAAAGGAATTCTGGTCCAGCTCAGATAGCTGGCAGGATTCTAGTGACTCTCCTCAAGAGAAGGAAGCTTGTGAGAGGAAGGAAGGCACTGGCTTTTTGGTGCAGAGTGAAGCGCCAGCCAGAGGCTTGTCAGTAGACACTGACCAGACCTAGGAGTCTGTCCAGCCCCTGTACCATACCAGTTTGGGAAGCCCCCAAACCTCTAGGTAGAGAGGGTTTGGTGTGTGTGAGTGAGGGAGACTGTGTAATGCCTGAAACTCACAGGGCCAGGACTGAGGGTGTGTGAAACAGTAGGTAGTGGAAGAAATAAAGTCAAGGGTGTGTCTGTGAGGAAAAGTAAAGTATATTAAAGCCAAGTCATTTCTGAGAGACACTTGCATGTGTCTGAGTGTGTGTTAGGTCTGAGAAACCTAAGTTATATCTGAAGCTCTGTAACTTTTAAGTGAAAAGAACCTCTCTGAAACCATCAAGCATTAGTACCTCTCTGAGCCATTTAAGAAGCCTTTCTTTTGTTTTTAAAATAAATTTAATTCGTTGTGTTCAAGTTACTTTCGTGCCAGCCTGCGTTTGTGTGTGAGAGGTTGAGAAGTGCCTGTCTGTGAGACTAGAATCCCAACCAGGTTGAGTTCCCTCCATTTTTGTATATGGGACTCTGAAGGACATTCCCCTCAGACCAAGAGTGAATGTGAGGTGGGATCCTTTATTATATTTGGCAGCCAGAGGCCAGTTTTGAGACTCCTAGTTCCTACTCTTTTATGGTGGCAGCAGAGTAAAAAGAACATAAGAACATAAGAACATAAGAACATAAGAACATAAGAACAAGCCAGCTGGATCAGACCAAAGTCCATCTAGTCCAGCTCTCTGCTACTCGCAGTGGCCCACCAGGTGCCTTTGGGAGCTCACATGTAGGATGTGAACGCAATGGCCTTCTGCGGCTGTTGCTCCCGATCACCTGGTCTGTTAAGGCATTTGCAATCTCAGATCAAAGAGGATCAAGATTGGTAGCCATAAATCGACTTCTCCTCCATAAATCTGTCCAAGCCCCTTTTAAAGCTATCCAGGTTAGTGGCCATCACCACCTCCTGTGGCAGCATATTCCAAACACCAATCACACGTTGCGTGAAGAAGTGTTTCCTTTTATTAGTCCTAATTCTTCCCCCCAGCATTTTCAATGAATGCCCCCTGGTTCTAGTATTGTGAGAAAGAGAGAAAAATTTCTCTCTGTCAACATTTTCTACCCCATGCATAATTTTGTAGACTTCAATCATATCCCCCCTCAGCCGCCTCCTCTCCAAGATCCCTGAACACTAGCCTGGGATATTTTGGGTGGCAAAGGAAACCCCACTGGTCACTTTAGTGGGAACCTTGATTGCAGGCCACCCGTCCTGTTACAATTGATGGCTAGTGGTGGGATCATATCTCTCCCTCGCCCTTGAATATAAGTGTCCCCTTCTGACCAATCTGTAATCTGAGGCCCCTTCTGTACATGCAGAATAATGCACTTTCAATCCATTTTCTCAATTCTTTGCAAGTGGATTTTGCTATTCCGCACAGTAAAATCCAGCTGCAAAGTGCATTGAAAGTGCATTATTCTGCATGTGCAGAAGGGGCCTGGGAGTTCTCTATACTGTTTAGATTTCAGCAAGCACCTGTATGGACTGGCCAGGTCAAGAGGTGCAATTGAAGCATACACTGCCCTGCACTTCCCCTTACTCCCGTACACAGCCATTTTAATTCACCTCCGGTCAGCTCTTCAGAACAGCCAGAGGCGTACCTAGGCCAACTGGAGCCCTGGGCAAAAACCTGAGTTTGATGCCTTCCCATGGGTGGCCACCCTCCCCCACCAAGACCAAACAAGATTTTTTCCACCAGGGCATTTCAAAGTCACCATCACATTATAGAACATCCCCCAACTCACAAATCTGAACACAGCAATGGGCCATGCCACACAGCAGAAATAATTTTTGGAAAATATTTTCAAAATGCTTTCAAAATGTTTTATTATTGCTATGAAAACATTTTATGGTGTTGTATCCAGTCCCCTTAATTGGGGGAAAGTTCATATCACTTTTCAATGTTATTTAAACTGGGGACCCCAGACTCTCCCTTTAAGGTGGATTTAAAAGGAGAATCTGGGGTCCCTAGTTTAAACAAGTGATGCTGGAATCCACCCCCAAACAGCATCATTTTCAATGGTGTTTAAACTAGGGAACCCAGTTTAAACTAGGGAACCCCAGTTTAAACAACATTGAAAGTGATGCTATTTTGGGGTGGATTCTCCCCTACCCTGAAACAGCATCCCTTTCAATGTTAAAACTGGGGACCTCAGATTCTCCCTTTAAATCCATGCCGAAGGGGGTGGATTTAATGATGATGATGATGATGATGATGATGATGATGATGATGATGATGATGATGATGATGATGATGATGATGATGATGATGATGATGATGATGATGATGATGATGATGATGATGATGATGATGATGATGATAGAGAAAGTAATGGAAAATGAGAAGGTCAAGATCCTGTGGGACTTTTGAATCCAAACGGACAAAGTGTTGAAACACAATACACCAGACATCACCATGATCGAGGACAAGAAAGTGACCATCATCGACATAGCAGTCCCTGGTGACAGCAGGGTCATTGAAAAAGAGCACGAGAAGGTCACTAGATACCGCGATTTGAAAATCAAGCTTCAGCGTCTATGGCACAAACCAGCTGGGGTTGTCCCAGTGGTAATCGGCAACCAGCTAAGGATCTGGCAGCTGTGAAATCTACAACAACCAGAGGTGGGATCCAGCACGTTCTCACAGGTTCCCGAGAGTAGGCGCTACTTTCACTATTTGTGTGTGCTGAGAGGGGTTTACTAACTATGATTTTGCCATGTGATTTCGGCCTTTAGCTACGCCCCTCCTCCTCATCAGTAGCTGCAGAACTTGAAGCAGTCTAGGCAGGAGGTGCAACGGCGCGCTATGCAGGCCTGCACCCTGCGCAGGTATCTGCTTCCCTCCCAAGGACTAGCGCATGGCCAAGGCCCTTGCCACAGCCCTGCACCTACATCGCCCTAACTCCAGAATGTGCCTGGCTATGCTCCTCTCGACCGGCCTCTGCCTAGGCTCCTAATTGGTGCTACGGCCATAGCTTTGAATCCTACCCACCAATGGAACCTATTACACTAAAAATTCCTTTTGGATCCCACCACTGACGCATGATTTACTTAATTTACAACAACAACAATAACAATAAATAAATAAGCCTTTATTAGGCATTGAGAGAATAAAAGAAAGCAAAAAAACATGCTAATAAGTATGGAAGGGAGTGGATTTAAAAAGAGAATCTGGGGAAATTTAGGGGGTGCCTGTTGTCAGGGGTGCAATTATTAAGCTAGCAGCACCAAAATTTCAGAGTATCTTTGTGAGACCCTACTGAAGATACCACCCAGGTTTGGTGAAGTTTGGTTCAGGGGATCCAAAATTATGGACCCTCAAAGGTGTAGCCCCCATCTCCTATTAGCTCCCATTGGAAACAATGGGGGGTGGGGGCACTCCCTTTGAGAGTCCATAACTTTGGACTCCCTAAACCAAACCTCACCAAACCCAGGTCATATCATCAGGAGAGTCTCCCAAAAAAATCCCTGAAACGAACATGCAATTTTGTCACCCACCACAAGGTGGCGCCCTGGGCAGCTGCCCACTTTGCCTGATGGGAGGAACGCCTCTGAGAACAGCAATATAGCTTGGTGAAACAAGTGTGCTTTAACTGGCTTTGTAAAAGCTGCTCCAAAAAGAAGCTTAAAAAATTCCCAGGGGAGACTATACCTGCCACAGCCACTTAGAAGGCCCTGCAATGTGTTGCTATGTGACTAAAAGGTAATACACGAAACAGAGGTTCTTGTTAACTGATCTCATGGCCTCAATAGTTTCAACATCCAATAAAGCCCAATCCCTGATGGCCTCCTCTTTTTTATTTAAATCCTGAAGTAAGCAAATGTGGAGATAAGGCTGGCCAGGAAAAGAAGCTATCCAGCCGACCAAACATTCTGACTCATTTGCAATTTCCATTGGTGGTAGAAAGTTCCGTCAAGTCGCAACTGACTTAAGGTGACCCCACTGGGCTTTCAGGGCAAGAGACATTCAAAGATGCATAAGAACCTGTGCATAAGAACCCTGAACTTTCTTGGTGGTTGCCCATCTTGAGCACAAACCAGGGCCAATTCTGCAGCTGCCAAACTTCCAAGATCTGACAAGATTGTGCTAGCCTGAGACTTCCAGATCAAGATGCAATTTCCATTACAAAGCACCTAAAACAAGAACTGCTTAAAGCCTAAGGTTTGGTAAAGTGTTTTACTTTTCAGACAGCATGTGTAGCTGATACTGGGTACCCTATGCATAACGTAACAAGTAATTCTCTTCAGTCACTGCCAGAGACAGAACCAGAATGCTAAACAGTGCATAGAATCTTTGGGCTTTCAGCAGAGGGAGGCAAGGGTTCGAATTTCCAATTGGCTGAAGACATCTTTCATGGAACCGTTTCCTATCTTTTAAAATATAAATAATGGAAGGACTGTTAAGAGGAAAATGCATTTTATCAAAGCATATTAAAAGTGTTTTATAATTTAAAAACAAATGGCAAAGTAAACTGAAGACAATCTTAGACTTGAGTTTGCTAGTGCAGTTTCTAAAAGTGGAACAGCTCTTTGTGAACTCAGTAACTACACTACCCAACTCCGTGCTCTGAGTAACAGCCTTATCCAAAGGTCTCGGGTGGCTGGAGACAGTGGCACTGTTGTGTTGTTGGGCTGCTGATGTGCTGCCTCCTGAAGACTTCCAGGCACTGTGGTGAGGCAGAGAGGCTCCAGAAAACCTAGCCACCTCAAAAGCCCCTATAGTTAAAAGTGAAATTGTACTACTCTTTCATGTGCTGTACCCTTTCAGGTGGCATAACTTTGAAGGTCATTGTAGGTCATTGGTAGGTCATTGTTCCCAACTCAAAAGGCTGGGTGAAAGCCAATTATGGTTGGTTCTACCCCAGGAATGCCCCAGGAATGCCCCCAGTCCTGCCGATATCCTCCTGGATGCCAATGCAGCTCTAAAGGTCAGCCTGTCTTCCGAGTTGGGTACCACCGAGGTTTGCAGTGCCTTCCCAGTGGTAATCAGCTCCCAGTTTGCCCACCCCACTGGAATGTATTTTAAATGTATTGATGGGGTGGGCAAACGTGCTAAAGCAATGTACTGTTGAAGGCTTTCACAGCCGGATTCAACTGATTGTTGTAGGTTTTCCGGGCTGTGTGGCCGTGGTCTGGTGGATCTTGTTCCTAACATTTTGCCTGCATCTGTGGCTGGCATCTTCAGAATGTATCACGGAGGGAAGTCTGTTATACACTGTGTCCAGTCATGTCCAGTCTGGAGTGTCCTGTGTCCAGTCTGGAGTTATGGCAAGGAAGAACTGCTGAATTTTCTGGACCACTTTAACGGCATCCACCCAAACATCCAATTTACCGCAGAAGCTGAAAAACAAGGAAAACTGCCTTTTTTAGATGTCTTGGTCTTTCACAAACCCAACCATCAAGTGGGCCACACAGTATACAGAAAACCTACACACACAGACTGGTATCTACATAAAAACTCCAACCACCACCCACAACAAAAAAGGGGTATAATCAAAACTTTGACAGATAGTGCAAAATGAATTTGTGAACCTCACCTCCTCCCTGATGAAATCAATCATCTAGACTGGGCTCTGCAGGCTAATGGCTACTCCACAACAGAAATCAGAAGAGCTCTAAGACCAAGAGAAACCCAGAGGACTGAGAAGAAACAGCCCACCACAGGAAAAATATTTCTACCAAACCTCAAGGGAATCACAGATCAAATAGGGAAACTGATGAAAAAAAAACATAACCTACAAACAATCTTCAAACTTACCAGAAAAATAGAGCAGATGCTGCGCTCAGCAAAGGACAAGAGAGACCCCCTCACTTTCAGTTTAAAAAGAAAATGTCAGATGACAATCAATCGTCATGCAACATGTAGCTTGAACCGAAAAGGTTTGCACAAGTATGGAAAAAACTCACTAGTATACACAAAGAAGGGCTATAAATCAACAAATTTCTCCTGCTGATAACAAATGCCTCTCTAGAGCATAATATAAAGCACTACTACTGTGTTGTTCAGTAGGCTTTCTGTTGGTGAATTAATGGAATGTGAACAATTCTAGTTTGGCCAAATTGGTCCCCTCCCCCCCCCCCCCCGCCCGTCCCTGTTTTTATGCTATGTAATGTAACCTGACGTTAGCCATTAAAACGGCGTTCATTCCATACCCAGGAAAGCATCACTTGCTGATTTTTGCTGATTAACAGCCCCGGGGGGGCGGGGGTTGAGGGAGCAGCATAGCCTTGCACCTGCACGTTTGCCCTCCCCGGAAGCAGATGCACCAGCAGCTACCTGCCCCCCAGGCCTACGGCTTAAAAAGTTGAAAGTCTGGGCCATGGCAGTACTGGGCTGGCATCCTGATCGGAAACCAGAGTGGGGGGAGGGTGCAGCCAGGGCATACCTGGGGGCGGAGCCGATGTTAGTCGGTTCCCACCTTGGGTTTTGGACTGGGAGCATGGTGCCCCAGCCCTTGAACCTAGGCCACCCAAAGGAAGGGGTTTTCCACTCTGCTACTGGAAAGCCCTCTTGGAGGTGGCAGGGTGGTGCCACTGTGGTGCCTTGTCCTGCCGCCAAGGACTTTAGATAGGACTACCCACTGGTAAAAGCACAGGAGCAGTACTCTCTCTCTCTCTCACACACGCCTGCAGGCAGCCACATTGATCACATGGGTTGTTACTGGTAGGGGAACAAAATCTGCTCCCATAGCTTATCTGCAGACTGTATGATCATAGTTATGATACAGCAGCATGATGGGTAAGTTGAGGGAAAGTCCTGAAAGAAAAATAACAGAACCAAAACTGAAACTGAGGAATGATGATGAGACAATCACTTCTTATGTGAACACACACACAGCCTGTTATAAGGAAAAGGCTTGGGGACAAGTTCATTACTGGCTGTTGTGGTTTTTCTGGGCTGTGTGCAGAGGTGGGATCCAACCAGTTCTCACCACTTCTCTAGAAGTGGTTACTAATTTTTTCTGAGTGCCGAGAAGGGGTTACTAAAGCAACCTCCCTGCCCAATAGGGACTGGAGGTGCGTGTGTGCGGCGGCGCCACTGTTTGAATCCCACCACCATCGGAACCTGTTATTAAAATTTTTGGATCCCACCACTGGTTGTGTGGCCATGTTTTTGCTCCTAATGTTTTGCCTCCATCTATGGCTGGCATGTTCGGAGACAGATGTGTTTCACTGTGCCTCCTGAAGGCTTCCAGCATGATGTAGTCGATAACAGCGGCAGACTCTAGTCTGAAGACAGTGGCATACCTACATAAAATGGTACCTGGGGCGCCACTGAAATTGTATCCCCCCAACTCGTGGCAGGGGGCAGGAGCAAGAAGGAGGTGCAGAAGCAATTGCAGCAACAGACAGGCGAGCAGTGGGCCCTGCTTACTCCAGGCAAAAGCAATTGTGGCAAGCGGGGGGAGGGGGGCCAATGCACCTACATGTGACCCTTGAAAGTTGTCCCTGGGTGGGCCAAACTTCCTGTCCCCCCTAGATATGCCATTGTCCAGGTTCGATTTCCCAGTCCTCTCCATGAAGCCTGCTGGATGACCTTGGGCTTGTCACAGTTCTCTCAGAACTCTCTCAACCCACATGGAGGTAGGCAATGGCAAAGTACTGCCAAATGCCTCTTGCCTTGAAAGTCCTGTTTCCACCACCATCCAAATAAAATATCTCCCTATATCTCTGCATATAATGCCTTAGAATTCACTACCTGCTAGGTACGTACATTTTTAAATTGATGAGATAATATAAAAAGAAAACAAAATAGTCTTAGACTTTAAACTGAGGAATGTTCTAAGAACTATAGCCTATTTCACATAAAGAACTAAATAAAATAAAGAACTAAATAAAATTGTTCTACAAAAACAAAGTAAAAGTTTTTCCACATAGGCCCCTTCCGCACATGCAAGATAACATGTTTTCAAACCACCTTCACAACTGTTTGCAAGTGGATTTTGCTATTCCGCACAGCTTCAAAGAGCACTGAATGCAGTTTGAAAGTGCATTATTCTGTGTGTGCGGAATGAGCCATAGAGAACTAAGTAAAATTTAGTCCAGATCAGGCTGCAACAAGTGGGGGACATGGAGCACGGGGGCGGGGGGGGGGGAGGAGGAAATGAGGGATGAGGTTACAGTTTTACTATGTGTAACAAGGTATAGTGAGGTAACACCAGAAACAGATTTTATCAGATAAAAGAAATGTTGGTACAAATATGTATGTGTATACAAATATAAAATTACAAAGTGAGATACATGGATTGGGTCAGGGTAATTTGGGGTGGGACGTGAAATCTTTCTGTGGGGGACCCATGGGGATCCTGGCAATCCCAGAGGCACCTGTCAATATTAGAACTGTACTGGTACAACAGCTCTGAAACTCCAGCAAGAGTAGAAAAAAAACAGATATCTGAGGACTAAGGACTAAAACATGAATTGCCTACAGGGGGGCATAAGGTTGCTGAAATTAGAAAACTTGCTTCCAGCCTGCAGTTTTACCTACTTCCCCTCTGACCATCACCTGTCTTTTACCACCTGTTTAGCCAGTAGCTGCCTCAAGTCCTGAGTCTTCCTCAGATTTGAACCCCAAATTTCCTTGATTCAAATCAATTGGACCACAGTGGCACTTTTTCTAGGCAGCAGGGATTATTACCCCATATTCCTTTTAAAATATGAAGCTGCTTTAGGATCCTTCTCTATTTCCCTCTTTTTCTCTCCTTCCATCTTCTCTTCTCCCAGACTTCCTGACAGGAGACAAATCAGCACAATGAGAGTACTGTACCAAGGAACAATAGTATGCAATTATTCATAAACAGTTGGGAGAAGGGGTGTGTGAGGTGACAAAAAATCCTCAAGACATCCGGTCCAAGATGTCTGGCAAACGGGAGGTCTCAGTCTGTCATATGTCAGCCAACTGGCAACTGTAGGACCTCATTCTATTTGCAGTGCAATGGAAATGATTAAACTCATTTATTCCATAGAACATGTTTGGATTTGACTACATATGATAATAACCTTTCTATCCTCTAAAGGGATAATACAGAGCCTCATTATGATGCATGTTTTTCTTAGGAAAAAAACTCTTAGCCATTTAAGGAGTGGGGCAAGAATAACAGACCTTCCTTGGCATTAACTGTTCATGTCTTTCTGAGATTCCACAATTGAATCACCCTTTCCTCTAATGCATTGTTCACTAAACAGTGACGTACTTCAGCATACCCCTCTGGGCTAGAGGAGAGCCCTTTAAATTATTTTTGGATAGTCTTCAAAACACAGGCACACAAGCACACACACCAAAGGGCTGTCTAGGGCCTCCATTATGGGGAATTCCCCGTCTCCTGTCTAAAAGTAAGCTTGGGTGTGCCTTCCTCTCTTCAGTCGATTAAAACTCTCTGGAAGGCTCCTCTGGACTTTCTCTCTTACATTTCTGAGTGAGTAATAAAAGAGGGTATTTGCCCCTAATTTGGACATTGGTGGGTAGTCAGGTAGCAAACGCTGCTGCTTTTCTTCATCTGCTGACCCAAATTAGAACTGAATACTTTTGTTTCTTGAGCTATGCGATAATGTATATTTTCTGTCATTTTATACTCAGTTTGACCTCCAGGCTTACTGCTCCCTGCAGAACATTTGAACTAAACGTATTTATTTGAACAGCTTTGTAGATGATCTGAATATTTTGTTCATTCAGCCAATCAGAAATGTTCTTTATATAAGTTTATTATGACACATCAAGGAAATAAACAGAAAATTTGATAACAGTGGATTCTGGTGTTTATGAGTATTCTACTCCAGGTCTGGACAATAGCATGTTCCTAGAAGTGTGGAGAAAATGGAATGGAAATTTCAAGACAAAAGACTTCATAAATATCCTACTGTAGTATACTGTACTGCTGGCTATCAACTGTATTCAGCAGTACATCTTAGAAATATCAGTGTTCAGTTAACAAAATCGTTTCATTCACAAAAAGCTGAGGAAGAAACCCCAGAAATCTGAAGTCTCATTGAGTGTCGCAGCTGCAGAAGACGAGGAACTGTAGATGTTTTAAAGTAGCATTCCTCTTATTCTAGTGGCAAGTACCACGAATGAGCATAGTTTTACTAACCGCCACTCATTTTAAGAGATCACTGGCTCCTTTATTTTCAAGCATTTCCCCCTCTTTTTGTTTGCGAAATTTGTTCTTGAAGTGCTGATCTGTAAAGAAATACGCAATGTTTCTCTTCAGTTTTTGATGTTGTGGCCCTGTGGGCAATGGCTGCTTTTAGTTATGCTGGTCTCTCCCTTTTTTCTTTCCTGCCCTTCCTCCAGGGAGCTGAAGGCAGTGTACATGGTTGCCTCTCCCTTCCATTTTATTTTCACTGCTGTGATTGAAGTCAGGTTGCAGGAGTGTGACTGGCCCAAGGTCCTCCTGAGTCACAACTGAGTGCGGATCTGAATTTGGATCACCCAAGCCCCAATTCATCACATTAAACCAAGAACTGAGAACTCATGAAATGGATTTTCAAATGTCAACTCTGCTGCTTGCTTGGTGGTTGGCTGGAGTATATCTAAACACATTTTATTTTTGTGTCTGAAAGTGTTAATCAGTGCTATAAATAGATTAACCATTTGATCAGTTATAAAAGCTACATTTAAATAGCAGTGACTGTGGTGAAGGGTACTGTGGTTGGCATTATTGTAATTATAGTCCTTGAATAAAATTATGCTATTATTTACACTGATCATTCTACTATGACCTGCAAATAGACATTTAAAATAAGACACCATTACGAGTATCAGTGTATTTATAATTTGTATGAATTGTTCTTAATTAGAACATTTATTGTGGATGGATATCATCTACATATTGTCAAATTCTCATTACAAATATCCAAGGACACCTAGTTTTCATATAGATTGTAGCAAATGTGTTTGCCTTTTTAATTGAACTCTGTAATATAGTGATACAGGACAGTTTTAATCATCCCCATGTCATGGATACCTTATTGCCAGACCAGTAAATTTCCCTCTGCTTGAGAAACTCTCCACACAAATTTGTGTAAAGAGGGGAAAGGGACTTTTTCCTGAAACTTTTTCTGATTGTCAAATTATTCACTAGGTGTTGGTGGCAGACTTTCTGTTTCCCATTATGGTGTGGTAGTTAAGAGTGGTGGACTCTAATGTGGAGAACCAGGTTTGATTCCCCACTCCTTCACTTTAGCATGGACTCTTATCTGGTGAATTGGATTTGTTTCCCTGTTCCTACCCGTGAAGCCTACTGGGTGATGTTGGGCTAGTCACAGTTCTTTGCCTTACAAGGTGTCTGTTGTGGGACTGGGGAGAGGAAGGGAAAGAGTTTGTCAGCCACTTTGAGACTCCTTACAGGAGAGAAAGGTGGGGTACAAATCCAAAATGTTGTTGTTGTTGTTGAATAATTGTACTAATTTTCATCATGGGGTTAATTAAACATGACTGTATTTTGATTGCACTGAGCTTGATATCTCATCATTTTTTACTCACTTTGTACTCACGATGACTGGACTTTCCATAATTTTGGTGTTTAAAAATCACAACCTTCAGTACATGCACTAATAATCAATTATGTTGATCAGTTCAGTGGGGCTTATACCCCAGTTCTATTTTATGTCATATCAACATGCTTAATAAGATCGAGTTTATTAACTTAAGCATGTAGGTGTTCACATAACAAGTTTTAAGATCAGATTGTCAGTCTTTTTAAACCCTCTTGCTCTGTCTTTACATGTCTGTGGATAGTATTGCTCAGAATTTGTAATTTGTCACACTGCTTCTTTAGTTATATTTATAGCATTTGACAAGAACAAATGATCAAAGCAAGAAGTCTGGGATTCTTTTAAAGATAAAATATTGGCTGGAAATGCTAGGAAATAGAATCCTACAAGCAATAAAAAAGGGGGCTCTATTTCCATGCTAGAATGGAAATCCCCTCTCCAGGCATTCACATCCTTTGTTTTTCCATCCCGGGGCATGTTTATACAAAACACTGTTTACAGGTATATTTACAAGGGGCTTGTCTCATTCTACATGGCCTCAGACCAGGGTTGTGCTCCCATGTTCCTCCTTAGCCACAACTATGTATTGTTTTTCTTTTTACATAGTTTAGCCCCATTAGTCTCCACAATCGAGCCCTTAGGCTTCTGTGGTCCTACTTCCTTATCTTAATAATGTCCTCTCTTGGCAATAGGGCTCCCTTGAAGCCAGCCTGGCCCTTCCCATCTGATGAGTCCTTCGCCAGAATTTGGATTTATACCTCACTTTTCTCAACCATAAGGAGTCTCAAAGCTGCTTACAAACTCCTTTCCCTTCTTCTCCCCAAAGCAGACACCTTGTGGGGCAGGTTGGGTTGAGAGAGTTCTGAATAAACTGTGACTAACCAAGGTCACCCAGCAGACTTCATGTGGAGGAGTGGGGAATCAGAATCAGATCTGGTTCTCCAGATCAGAGTCCACCCGCTGTTAACCATACAGCATGCTGGCTCTCAAATCCCCTCTTGTTTCCACGCCCCCCCCCCCCCCCGCTTTCCCCATTGTCTGCTCCCAATGCCTCTAGACTCACTGGTTCTGAGCCCATGTAAACAGCTACTGCTGCCTCTGCCATCTTTGTGCCTCAGCTTTCCTTGCCTACCTCCTGTTTCACTGCCACTTCCTCCTCCCCCAAGCCTTCCCATTCCTCCTTTGTCCCTGCCCTTTTGCCAGCATGTCATTTTGTTCAATTCCAGTCCAGTCATGTTTACTTCCATATGGACTGCAAGAGGCTACTGCACACCAGGCAGACCTTACAGAGCTGAGCCGCTGGCTACAACCCCTCCTGATAAATCTAGTTTTGTCCACCCCTCCGGAATGTGGGGAGGAGCATTGTGAAAAAAAAGTGTGCAGTTAACTTAAGTCCCTTCCTGTGCATGTTTCACCTCAAATAAGTGTGGTCAGAGGACTGTATCTGCTTGTTGTGCTGTCCCCTTTCTCTCATCCAAAAGGAGGGCCACATGATGTTATTAGAACAAAAGGAGTGCACAATAGGTAATAACTCTGTGCTTCTTTTTTTAAAGCTGAATACCGGTAGGTTCATTTGCAAGTAAACTCCTTCTGGCTCAGGAATGTGATTGGGTGCTCCAAACTGCCCTGCTCCTGAGCCAACACAGCTGCAAGCCATACCCCTGAGGCTTTGGTGTACAGCTGAAAAGGCTTGGAAAACCAGTCCCCGCAGAACTGTTGATCTAGACAGGAATTGTGCTGGCCCTCTAACAGCCTCTTGACACTCATGTCCCCACAGCAATGGTTCTTTCTTCAGTAAATCCAATAAAGGAGCCATTTGAGTAGGGAAATGAGGTTAAATGCAATTGTAGTATCCTGCTAGCTCCAACAATTGTCTGATCTGTGTTTTAGTCCTGGGTACCAGCAATTGGACTGCCAGTGCAGTATAGTGGTTAAAGTGTTTGTCAGGGATCTGGGAAACCGAGGTTTAAATCCCCCCTCTGCCATAGAAACTTTCTGGGTGACCTTGGGCCAGTCACACAGTGTCAGCCTCAATCCTGGCAAGGATTTGAATGGTAGACTATGAAGAATCAAGTTTTCCCCACTCATCCACATAAGCGGCAGACTCTAATCTGGTGAATCAGGTTTGTTTCCCTGCTCCTACAACTGAAGCCTGCTGGGTGATCTTGGTCTAGTCACAGTTCTTGCAGAAATCTCTCAGCCCCACCTACCTCACAAGCTGTCTGTTGTGGGGAGAGGGAAGGAAAAGGAACTCCTTATGGTTTTGAAAAGCAATGTATAAATCCAAATTCTTCATCTTCTCTTCACCTCCGAACATCTCTTGCCTTGGAAACCTTATGAGGTCACTATAAGTCAGCCTCAGCTTGAAAGCAAACAGTCAAAAATGACAATTGCTGCAATGCTTCTGCTTTTGCCCACACATGTCACGCTTTTCCTCCTCCCACTACATGGCCTAGGTACTAAATTTAAGACCTGGCCAGTACACACTTGCTGGCATTTAGGTGGAGGCCAGCATCCCCTATTATTCTGAAGACCATTTTCAAGTACCCTAGTAAATATGTTCTGCCCACAATTAGCTGTAAACGACCACATCAGCAATGTATGCACAAGCATACCCTGGAAAGGGTTCTAATAAGCAATCCCCAGTTGCTGAAATGTTGCAGCAGTTCAGAAGAGGCCAAAGGACATGTTGACGAACTAGTATAGTTCCAAAGGGGTTGTTATCTTCTCCTGGTCCTGCTTCCTAAGGTATACTTGCCAATGCTCCTTAGTCATATCTAGAACAGTCATGTATTGATTTAATTACTCCAGTATCTGAGCTACTTTGAACATGGGATACATGTATATTTAGAGAGAGACTACTTTAAAATCCAAATACCCATATGGTTTGGTACTAAGGCCAGGCTCAATAGCGTCTAGGAATTCAGAGGACTCTTCTGAGGAGCAGCCATATGGTAGCACAGTATTCTACCCCCTGTCAGAAGCAGTGGAGCTGCAGGAGGAGGCGGCCCCTGGGGGAGGTCAGACCTAGGGTCACAGCTGGAAACCAACACAGAGGCTGTGGGAGAGGATCCTGCGCCATAGTCACTGCCAGTTCAGAAACTTCTCAGCTTCCTGGCACCAAGTTGGCAGCAGGGAGCCTTGCTTGCTCTGCTCCTGCTTCCCTTGAGCCCAGTGAGTGTCACAGGAGAAGGCTGTGTGGTGACCTATAGAACAGGAGGTATAGCTTGTGCTTGACAGCCCTGCACCACTCCAGCCTCAATAGCTAAGAGAAGTGTTTGCAGGTGCAAGACTGATGTGATGGCTGTATGCAGGCTATCTCCAGCTGCTTGGACAGCGCTCTGTTAAAAGGGGCTGGGAAACAGGAGGATATATGGAAGCAACAAGTCTGTCTGCCACTGCCCTGCCTGGGTTTGTGTATATTTCTACTTTGTTCTAATCTTGGCCTGGACTCCTGAATTTGTGTCAGGAGTCCCTGTTTGAAATTGATGCTCATGAGTATGGACTATCTGTGCTAACCTTGGACTGGACTTTGACTACTGAGTAGTGTCTCTGTGTGTGCACAACAGCCAAGGATTAGTGGAAGGTTCTGTTATCCCAGCTTTCAGCATGGCATCTACTACTGTTTGTACTGGCTCCCAGGCCTTTCTAGGCAAAAGGCACAGAGTTTTCTGGACTTCCTTTTCGGGCAATTTCCATATTCCCAGACTACCTTTCCAGGCAATTGCATATTCCAATATGCAATGGCCCCAGCAGAGAATAAAACACTTTCTGATATTGCTCCAGTACTTCCATCAGATCTTCTTTCTGTTGTAAAGATAAGGAGGCTGTTGGAATTTCCTGCAAATCTTCATTGCTTTGATTCCATTGAGGAATAGCTTGCTCTTCTGAGACATCGTCCACTACAGCAAACAAGGCTCCTTGGTCCTCCTGTTCCTTTAATAAGCTTATATGGAGCAACTTTATTTATATGGAGCAAAATTTATATGCCCGGCCTGGCCCTATTCACATTTGTGCCCTTGAGACCCACAACAAGGAAAAGGCCAACCCAAAGGCCTTTTCCCTTCTGCCCCAATACATGGACTCATTCCCCATCTGGGAATTTCTGGATTCTAGTCCTTTTATCTTACCAGGCCTTTTTTGCTTGTTGAGCTTCCAGCAGATGTTGCTGAGCCAGCATGGATGTCTTTTGCGACATATATTGAGTCTGATTTTCCTCATCAGCCAAGATTCCTGTCATTGAGCATGTGTCCCAGCATATGCTGCCACAGGAGGTGGTGATGACCACTAACCTGAATAGCTTTAAAAGGGGCTTGGACAGATTTATGGAGGAGAAGTCATCTATGGCTACCAATCTTGATCCTCCTTGATCTGAGATTGCAAATGCCTTAACAGACCAGGTGCTCGGGAGCAGCAGCAGCAGCAGGCCATTGCTCTCACATCCTGCATGTGAGCTCCCAAAGGCACCTGGTGGGCCACTGCGAGTAGCAGAGAGCTGGACTGGATGGACTCTGGTCTGATCCAGCAGGCTTGTTCTTATGTTCTTATGTCTCCTACTTTTCCCTCTTATGGAGAACATTTTTTCTATTGAATGTGATGTTAAGTGACGTAGGATTGTTAGTAATCTCATATTCCTTACCTGTTGAATTTTGCGAAATACTTATTACCTACTGCTGAAATGTACTGGGCTGTTGTTGTTTTTAAATAATTCTCACAGGTACAGAAAGATCCTAAGGCAAAGTTCAGTCACCTCTCTTGGAATTGTACTTATCTAATTATAGGCCTGCCAAGCAACCAAAACATGTGCCTACAATAAACCAAGCTCTAATTAGTCTTTATCAGCCACATGGACTTGTGGGAAAGGGTAGTACTTTCCCGTATGATACAATACTCATGTGTCCCCATTGAACATGGGAAAGGATAACCATACAGATTTATTGCACAGGTGTGAGGAGCAGAATCTTTTCTGTTGTGGCTCTATAAAAGTGAAATTTGCTCTCCTGGGAAACTATAAAAGTGGAATTTGATCTCCTGGGAAACCCACAAGATCCAGTGTCAATCATATGCTTAAGGATCAAATTACATGTTACATAAGAGATCTTTGACTGGATCTCTTCCCTGTGCCCCTTTTGTTACTTCAATGCAACTGCGGGTAGGGGTACATGTAGGGCCCTGAATTTAATAGGAGCTTGGGCTGAGGGAAAAGGTGTTTCATAATTTATCCCCTTCCCCTTTCAGAAAGTTTTACTTAAACTCATATGAGAGAAAAAGAATACAAATACTTACCTTTTTAACTATAAGGCAGTTGAAACTGGAACAAGTATATGTTTGTATAGATTTGTTAGCTGTGCATTTTGATACAGTTTCATTAATGTTGGTTAAGGGTTTCTTTTTATTTCTTTGTTTCCCAATGCTGCTGTTGTCCTAATTGTTTGTACTATTCTACACTTTGTGAATTATTTGTAAAAACTGTTTTACAACTTTTTTAAAAAATCATCTGTATCAGAGAGTTTATAGCACGCTTGAATTTTGGAGTGATGGGAGCAAAGTTCTCAAAAGGATGTGAATTAAACATGATCTGCAGCCAGGAACAGAATTAAAAATTCTAGATTCACTTTTTTTTTACTAGTTATTCTGAAAGACACCAGTTATTCTGGTGACATGGGGCCAAGTCTGACGGGGTGAGGGCTGATTTTCCACCCTTACCGGCACGCACACCCTGCCCCTTATAGCTACGTCTCTGCGTCCTGGGACATTCTTTCCTTGATCTTTGCTTTATGGCTTCACATGTTGAGTAGATAACTAGTCTTTCTCCTGACACTTTGGTCTCATGGGAAACAGGATTGTTTCCGTTATCCTGTGAGGGCAGGATGCCAGGTAGCTCTATCTCTTATCAACAACCTTGGAGCACCTTAGCTCCAAGCGAACTCTTTCTCACATTCTTTGGGAAAATGGGAGGGAGGATTAACATCAGAATAAAGGGGGTAGCAAAAGCCAGGTTCACCAGAACTGGCTTTGACAAGCTGGGTACTTCAATGCCTATCAATAAAGGCTGCTGGTCAACAATACAAAGTCCGTTTATTGTTTCAAGGTTCGAGACCTAACAGTCATCTATTATTGTTAGCTATATTTGCACACTTGTGTTTTGCCAATTCAATGCTTATAAAGGTAGTTGAGGCTAATGTCTCTTTAGTCCCACTCCATGTAAATTGCACTTCTTTCGTCATGTATTGCTTCAATTCAAAGCATAATATTTTGTTTCTGGGAAAATTAAGTAACTCACAATGACATTGTAACTGGGCTTGTTGCGTGGATTGTGGTAGAACAAGAATGAGGAAAACAGACTGATGTTTCTTGCATTGCAAGACAGCTCTCCTACTATTTTATGTATTTATTTAATAAAATTTATGTCCTCATAAGGGTCACCAAATTTTAAAAAATGCATCTTAAAAAGCACTAAAACCAACAAAAACTCATCTTTAAAACAATTAACACCATGGATTAAATACAAATAAAAGCATAAAACAACAAATAAATATTTGTCAGGATGGAGGGATCACTTGGAGGAATGCCAAACAAAATAAAACCTTCACCCACTAGCAGGAGGTAGCAACAAAAGGGAACAGAAGAGTTTCCTTCAGAACAGAGTTCCAAAGTTTTGGTGCCAGTGCAGAGAAAGCTCTCAATTGGCTTGCTGCCTGCATAATTTCAGGAAGTGGGGGCTACTAAAGCCTTGGAGGATAAACACAGTGGTCAAGTAGGTTCATAAGAGAGTAGGAAATCCTTCAGGTATGGTGGCCCCAAACCACATAGGACTTTAAAGCTTGGATTGTGCCTGGAAACAGACTGGGAGATTGTGTAGATGAGCCAGTACCACAGTGATATTGTCCCTATGTTCCTCTCAAGTTAATACCCTGGCTGCAGCATTTTGAGCCAACAGAAGTTTGTGAACACTTTTCAAATGTCAGTCCCACGTACAGTGCATTTTTTTCTAACTTCAAGTCACAGCTGACTTATGGCGACCTCGTGATGTTTTCAAGGCAAAATACTTCAGATGTGGCTTACCTTTGCCTGCCTCTGTGTAGTGAACCTGGTATTTCTTGAGGGATTCCCACCAGATACTGACCAAGCCTGACCTTGCTTAGTTTCCAAGATCTGATGAGACTGGGTTAGCCTGGGCTACCCAACTCAGGACACCATAATAGTGTAATCAATGTATGCACCACAGTGGCCAGCCTATTTCTACCCAGGAAAGGCTGAAGCTGGCTAATCAGTCAAAGCTGGCAAAAGGCACTCTTGGCCATAGCTGTCACCTAGCAGTAGGCCTGGTCTAAGAGCACCCCGGACTATGGGCTTGTTCTTTCAAGGGGAGCGCAACCCCATTAAAATGAGTGACATCTTAAATCCTGGGTCAGGCCTTCCACTCACCAGTAACACTTCTGTTAAGCTTCAGTTATTAGTCCTTCTCATCTGCTCTAAAACTGTCTCCAGGCTCCTGTTCAGGGTTCTACATTCTCCTTGGGATCAGCCAGATAGAGGCATGAGACAGAGCTGAATGTCATCCACATATTGGTGACCAAATCTCCAGATAACCTCACCCAGCAGTTTCATGGACATTAAACACCACTGGGGACAAAACAAAGCCATGCAGGACCACAGCAGCATCTTTTATGTTGCAAATACATAAAACAATCTTACATGAATTGGTGCTTCTGCAATTATATACATGTGATGCTGAACTTGAGGCTTTAAAGAAAATATTCCTTTAAAAATATTTTTATTACAAAAAAGCCTTTGCTCATCTGTCAACTTCTATTTTTACAAAACTAATTTATAACGAAATGTATACACAGGTTCTTTGATAGAGACTGGTGAGATAAAAGGTACGAAAGGCTGAGAATCAATGAATTGCAGTACCTGAAAGGGATTAACCCAGTTCAGGGAGTTACATTATTAGTCGCAATTGCTATATGGAACCTCCACGTTCAAAGGCAATATGCCTCTCGGGGAGGCGAGGGCGTGGAGATGGAAAAGCAGACCCAATTAGTAACCCCCTCTCGGCACACACAAATAATTAGTAACCCACTCTCAGGAACTGGTGAGAACCTGCTGGATCCCACCTCTGAATTCTTCAGAGGATATGTGCTCTACAGGTATCAAAATGCAGATGAATAGAGGAGAAGGCCTGTAATGTGGAAGAAAAACAACTTTGCCAGATACAACTTTTCTCATCTGTGCAGCAAAATCAGCAACGGTCCAAATTCTGTCTTCTACGCAGTACCCATAAAAAGAAATCCTCTTCTCTGTTGTACAGTCACCCCTGTACATTCCATCCTTCCCTACGCTGATGTGCACTTTAGCCAGATTATTTCAAAGGAAATGAAACAGCTTAGTTATGCAATTCCATATCACTCTTTGAAGATATATGCTTGAATAGGGGTTCTGTGGAATTCACATTTCTGGATACATTTTGAAAGACAGCCAAGTCAAAACTGTTAGCTCCTGTACTTTACCCTATAGAATCTCACTGCGATTTTTCTGCCGTACTATAACTCAAAACACACACCATGTCTTCATCCCCATATAGTCTGTAATACTGCAGCACCACAGCAACCGTTCACAACGGGATCTTCTTGTATGGCCCGGACAATAAATTGCAAATGACTGCTGCAGCACAAATATCCAGTGATGTCAAGATGCAACCTTTTCCAGGCGAAAAAGAAGCACTCTCCAAAGCCCGCCGCCTACTGAGCTTTGCTTACTGACAAGCAAGCCCAGCTGGGTTGATTGGGGCTTCCCCCTTCCGACAGCGAGGTTTGTGCCGCCAGCGGGGAAGGCGAGAGATATACCTCGATCACAACAGCAGAGGTAATCTTGACTTTTTTAATGCCTTAATAATACTGCACGGTTAAGCATTCAACCCCGTGTGGTCTGCGCCGGTGCCAATTATGCCACCCCGCGGGCTTCCCCTAGCCCCGCTCCTTTGTGTTTTGTGTTGTTTGCGCGAAAAGGGCGAATTTGCTGATTAGCTGTTCACCTTGTCAATCATTGGTCCGGGAAATTCCACAGAGTGGGCGGTTCTGACTCACGCTTCCTCCTGTGCAGTCAAAGAGGAAGTAGAAGCGCTGCGCCGATTGTGGAGCAAGGAGCTGAGTGCACCTCCATCCGTGCCCCTCCGCAGGTAGGACCGGATCTCTCCCGGGGAGAAATTAAAGTGGTTTTGCCTGCTGTACCCCGGAAGCAAGGATACAAGTTGAATGTAGAGCAGCCTTTGTTAACTATTAACGCTAGAAGCTAGAGATCAAATTTTGATGCTGTCTGCTAGTAGTGGGGATACTGGCTGGGAAAAGAGGTTCATCCTCAATTGCTCAGTTCTGAAATATGGCGTGATCTTTTATAATGAGAAGCGTCAAACTAAGCCTAGGTCTGCTCCATTGCTCCTTAATGTTGTAAAAAACTGGTATAATGTAGATGGACCAGTTCTCCAGTTTCTGATCACTGAGAAATCACTTATTGGCCCTGCCTTGGACATGTTGTTATGCTTGGCAGGTTATCTGGACCTTGACAGCAGAATATAAACGTGTGACCATGAATAACGAGCCCAGGAGACATGGCTCATACACGCAGTGCATTTCTCCTTGTTTGTGTTGAAAGTAATACGAAAGTATGGGATTGTGAGACAGAAGAGCTCAGTTCTCAGAGAGATTCATTCTTTCACTAAATGATTCTTTAAAAGGCCCTAGCAGTGACACCCATAATGCATGTCTCAAATCCTGTCCTCATTGTGCTGTCATCTCTTGCTGAAAGGAGTTTAGACCAGTGATGGCGAACCTTTTCGAGACCGAGTGCCCAAATTGCAACCGAGAACCCACTTATTTATCGCAAAGTGCCAACACAGCAATTTAACCTGAATACTGAGATTTTAGTTTAGAAAAAACAGTTGGCTCTGAGGCTTGTGTTACTCGGGAGTAAGCTTGGTGAAGCAAATGTGCAACACTTCGAATGGGTGAATAATGACCCTAGGAGGGTTTACTCAGAAGCAAGCCCCATTGCCAGCAACCGAACTTACTCCCAGGTAAAGGATCGTGCCCAGGCCAGCCTAGATGTGTGTGTGTCGGGTGTGTGATCCCCCCCCCCCACACACACACATGATGAACTCTGTGTACGCGTGCCCACAGAAAGGGCTCTGAGTGCCACCTCTGGCACCTGTGCCATAGGTTTGCTACCACTGGTTTAGACTAATGACACAGATGTGTTGAAAAAAGCATGGCTCACATTCTTGTTGCAGTTGATGGCAAGATAGAAAGCTTAATTTAAAGAATGCATTTCCCTAAACAAGTGGCCAGCTTTTCCGTCATCACATGAGTGCAAATATGGAATATTTGCTTCTCCAGGATAGTCCTGCAGAGATGTCTGTCTCCATTGAGAGAGGAGGGAGGGCAACTTCCAGGTTCAGGCAAAGAGAGGATCATCCCATTCAAGAAATGATACTTAAACACTCTAACAGTTGGAGACTTACTTTTAAAAAAAATGAAACTTGAAAATTCAGAGAACCTGCTTGATCTATCATAAAAAAGAAAATGTTTTCTTTGATTTCTTTATCTGCTCCTTCCCCCCGAACTAATTGACCTATCATTACAACAGTATATTGATATATTTATATTTTAGTATCTTAAAAAAATACAGCCATGATATCATTATAACAATCTAAGCATGTGCAAAAAAATTAATGGGTGAGTGTTGTGAATGCCACTGATTATAACAGATCCCTCCCTTTAAAATTGTGGATATTTAAGGCATTTGTGTAAGAAAATAAACTGACAGCACACCTGTGAAAATCCAGAGGGGGGTTAGATGTGTGGAAGAACTGATTCTGATGCTTGTAGATTGACTTCCAAGAAAATCTGGAGTAAGTTGAATGTGCAGGAAAGCCCAAAGTTCTCACACAGCATCTGTACTCTATTTTGCCATGGCTATGGAAAAGCATTACAACAAACTGAATGGATCTTTGGACTAATTTATGGGAATTAGCTGAAGTTACCTTCCAAAAAGGTGAAACATTCATCCAATAAGACAGAAAGTTCATTCTGTGAATGCTTTCATATCCATGTATGGGAAAGGGCTTTATGTGAATAATAGAGGGTCACTTTCTACTGTGCAAAGCTGACACATTATGCCAAAAGCAACAGCTGAGAGCCTAATGAGATGATATGCTGGGATATCTGTTAATGGAACCTTTTTTATTTTTTAAAAAAAGTGAACTGCAACTACAGAGACCCAATTCGAGTTGGCAGCTGCTTGCGGAATAATAGCCATGTCCCTTTCAAAGAAGCTTAACGGGACGCTATTTACCAGATGATATTATGGTACCAAGCCTCTGTTAAAGGGAAAGAACTTTTTTTTCAGGCCTGTTGGGTCAGGGATATAATCCTTTTGTTTGTTTCCTCCCCATACCGAACATTTCCCTTCCCTAACATTTAGCCCCAGAAAAGACAAGCACTCTTTCCTGGGATGATGATGACAGACTGGCAAACAGGGAAGGGAAACTGGTTTCAGTTCTTAAAATGATGTTAGATGGGAAAGGGTTAAACAAAATGGTCCTAACCTGATTTAGCCTCTTCCACCATTGCCCCTACCTGTGCCTGATAACTGCTTGCTTATAAACCAAAAACACTTTTCATCATGGAAGCTCGTCTTGTGAATATGCCTTGTTCTTGAGTGGCCCTGAAATATTCAGCCAGCTACTCCTTGCAGATATTCAGCAACTCAAGGAGTGGAATCTATATCCGTCATCCACCCCCTCTTACCTCTTAGAACCATATGGATGACCAAATTGTGCCAGTTGGAAAGGAAAACTAGTGGTGGAATTTTGATGTGTAAGCAATTCCACAAGTGGTGTTACTAGATTAAATCAGCAGTACTGGTCACATAATGGGGAATACGTCCTGTGGAACTCAGACTAACTTCCAAGTAAAATTAATGTTATTCATTTACTCAGCTACAATATTACCCAGCCCATCAGAACTGTTTGGCATTCTAGCCTATTCCAAGCAACCAAAAGACTGTGTACAGTGGAATTGGAGCAGATGGAACAGTGACTCTTGATGCTTTCCTGTAACCAAGACAGGAATCACTTTTAGTTTCTCCTTCTCAGAATGAAATTATCTCGGGAGGTTTCACATTCAACTGGCTTCTCAGTGGAGTTATCCTGGATTTCCAAGTTGTATGGTATTTCATATATCTGAAACTAGGTACTGATGTGAGTAAAAGACTAGAGGAGCCTTAGATCTTAGACATGGGTCCTTTGCTCTGAGTTTGATTCTGTTGAGGGTTTTTTCCCTCCATCCTACACCACTGCGTTGTATTTGTGCACCTCCTGGGATTTTCCTGGCTTTGCTCCAATGTTTGGGGATTGATCAGAACAAAGTCTGGATGGCTGCTGTATGGGTGGGGAAAGTTCGGATTTTCACCAGTCTATTTCCCCCTCATTTTAAAATCTGTGATTCAATAGTGTTATGTCCATATGTAGTTGTACAAATAAGTATTTCAGGTTCCCTGAATTCTCAGCTTTCATTTGTAAACAAATAAGCCTCAATTCCATTTAATTGTGGAGATATAAGGTTATAAAATGTAACTTCATGAACCACTTACAATGGGAGATCAGAGTTTATATTCCCACTCTGGATGTGAAGGGAAAGGGGCAGGTCAAGCAAATCACTTGAGTACTTATTGCAGCAAAACTGGCATTCTATGGGTGGCTTGGCATAATGGATGCATCATTGAGGCTTGTGTGGGCAAGAGGTATTCATATTCCCTTAAGGAATAGAATTAAGGTTCTTGTTATTCTGACAGATGAGTGAAATCTGTTGTCCAGGTTACCTTTTGTGACCTAGGAACGCTCAAATTAACCTGAGTAACTGGCGGAAAAGCTGCAGAATCTACATTGAAAACATATGTGAGTGGATAGAAGTGCCAAGAGAACGGTGTCTGCATTGTTCACATTGCATTGAGTGGGAGAGGCATCAGGACTATTTGTAAAATGTGACATGTGTGCATGTGCAAAGAGAGACGTTGAACAAACAACGCTGTCTTTCAGTGAAACAGACCAGTGGTCCATTTAGGTCATTTAGGTTATTTACTCTGATTGGCAGAGGCTTTCCGGGGCTTTTCAGAGAAAGCTCTTCCTAATGATTTGCAGTGGTTAAAGCAAATGGATGAAACATTCCTTTGCTAAGTGGACAGGCAGTGTGTATTACCCTCATAGCCATACCCTCATTCTCTGTGAAGACCAAATGACACAATAGGATTTCCAGGAGGCCTCCCACACAGGCTATAAACATTTATTTGTTTATTTATTTAAAACATTTATTAGCTACCTTTCTTCCTTACAGAGCTTAAGGTGACTTACAAACATAGATAAAATACTTTGGATAAAATACGTTAAAATGTAATACCGTTTTCAATATTGGTGAGAAAGCCAAGGCTATAAATAACATAAATAAATACATACTTAAAAAAACACAAAATTTAAAATCACAACTTAGGACTGCTTCTAAATTGAACCACATGCAGCTTTAAATAAAACTGTTGGGCAGCTCAATCTAAAGGGGGGGGCAGCAGAGTGGCAGGTAGGGATGACCCTGCGGCAGCCTCCAAAGGCGTTTCAGGTGGCACAGAAAGATGAAACAACAGAGAAATCCCAGGTCACCCAGAAAAAGCCCTAGGAAAGACCAATTTACGCCACACTTTTTGGTGGTGGAAGTTGGCTGCTGGCATAAAGAGTGTTCCTGGGCGGGCTGAAAGTCCATTGGAAGCCGACTAACATTGACTCCCCTCCAGGAACACCTCCAGAGCGCGCGCGCACACACACACACAATGCCAGCATGGAGCGGCCACCATCTGGGTTTAGGATGCACGGCAGCCCCATATTGAAGCCAGTGGCCGTACACCAGCAACCATACCAGTTTGCATGGTGCTGGTGGCAAAGGGTGCTGGCACAACCCTTCTGCCACTTCCAGTGCAACCTCAGCCCTTCTCTTGTTGGATTGCAAAGTTAAACTTCCTCCCAAAAATAAAAAATGAGGGGGTCAGGGACATGTCCCTGGGGAGGTTGTTTCTTAATTGGGTGCTGGCTCTGAAAAGACCCTCTTTCAGGTAACCACCAAATGAGCTTCTTTGATTGATGGGACATTCAGGAGGACCTCTCCCTGTGATCTTAATTCCCGGACAGAACTGGTAATGTTTTCTTCTTAAACCTGAGGGGTGGTTTGATGTCCCTTCTTCTACCTTGGCCAAGAATCCCTGGGAGAAGATAATCTGGGATAAACCAGTCTCAAGCTTGCAGGGCTTTAAAAGTCAAAACTGCACCTTGAATTGGGCTTGGGAGTGATTTGGTAGCCAGTGTAATTGCTGTAATATTAGGTCACATGTTCTCAATAGCTGGCCTCTCTGAATAGTTTAGTCTCAGCATTCTGTACTAGCTGCAGCTTCCAAACACTCTTCAACAATAGTCCCAAGCAGAGTTCACTGCTGTAGTCCAGCCTACATGTGACTAAGACCTGGTTCACTATGGCTAGGAGTGACTGACCCAGGAATGGACCCAGTTGATACACCAGCCGAAGCTGGGCAAAAATACTCTGAACCGCTGGTATTACCTGGTTTTTGAAAGTGACTTCTGTGTTGAATAGCTCTGTGAACCTGGCTTTTCAAAGGGAATATATCCCATCCAAGAAAGAAGAGCTCTCACGTCCCAGGTCTGTCTTTGTACTATCCCTGAGAACCTGTTTTATGTCAGGGTTCAGCTTGTTCACACTCATCCAACCTGTTACTGACTCCAGGCACTGGTTCAGATAATCAACAGCATCCTTGGAATTAGGTGAAAAAGAAAAGTAGACCTAGATCCAATGAGCTTCAGCATGATTCCTGTACTCTCTCTCTCTCTCTCTCTCTCTCTCTGTGTGTGTGTGTGTGTGTAAAATGCTGTCAAGTCCCAACTGTTTTATGGCAATCTAGTGGGATTTTCAAGGCAAGCGACTAACAGCCTTCCTATGCAGGCTGCTATTCCTTAGAGGTCTCCCCCTTACAAGTAGTCACCAAGGCTAATCTTGCTAAGTTTTTGAGATCTGGGGAGATCAGGCAATTCTGGGCCAGCCAAATCAGGGCCCTGGGTCTTCAAACTGTATAGAATCATAGAGTTGGAAGAGACCACAAGGGCCATAAAGTCCAACCCCCTGCCATGCATGAATATACAAGGAGCACTGACCATCCAGCCTCTGTTAAAAAACCTCCAAAGAAGGAGACTGCACCAATTCCGATTCTGTGTATTCCACTATCAAACTGCCCTTACTGTCAGGAAGTTTTTCCCATTGTTTAGGTGAAAACTCTTTTCCTGTACCTTGAATCCATTATGCCTTGTCCTAGTTTCTAGAGTTGCAGAAAACAAGCTTGCTCCCTCTTCAACGTGACATATCCTGAGTCTGTTCTAGTGTCGTGTCTTGTTTTTGCCATGGCAAAATGTGCTGATCTGATAGAATTCCTTGTACTATTTTGCCATAGCAAAAACAAACAGACTTGGTCCTGAGCAGCTGGCTTTCCAAAATACTAGGGGCATGAAGTTTCCATCCCCCACCCCCTTCAGCTCTGGGTTGCCAGTTTAAACAATATTCAAGGTTATGCAAGAAGGATTGATACAGACAACTTTAATAACAGCGGGTGTCAGTGAAAGCCATGTTGAAGCAGAGATCTAATGTAGGCCTGAGGCATAGAATGTTTGACCATCCAGTTAATAGAAAGAACAAGGATGGGATGCCAGAAAAATTCCAGCAAAGAGTGATAGATCCAAACCATAATTCGTTTTTTTCACTGCTGTAAATAGCAGTGTGTTCTTTTCACTAGGTTTTGTCAGTGTGTGGGCTTTTGGGCGCAAAGGTCAGTGTATCTATTTGCAGGTTGTGCAAGGGAGTACTTGTGGGTGGAAGGAAACATGGTGCCAGCAGCTACAGTTGTGCCTAGATCACCAGGTACTGGAGAGCAGCTTTTGCTGAGAGCAACACTGACTTCCCTTCTGTGGCTCAACCTCCTTTTCAGTGTTCTCCCCGCCTCCTTTTGTTGTTCTTTCTTTTTCAGTATGTTTGTGGATATTCCTTTCTGTGTCTAAGTGTTAGGATAGGAAAGGTGTTTGTCAAAACTGGAAGGCTCTTTAGTATTTGCCGAAATTAGTTTTTCTAGACTTGTTCAATCAGGTCACGTTTGGTACTGTGTTGGTATATGACATGTCATCCTAAACAGTTATACACTGCTGTGCCCATAGAATGGTGTATCTCTGCTGAGGATAGTATGTAGACTCACTTTCCTAGAAATTGTTTTATCAGATCTCTCTCATTAGCTATGTACAGTGTCCAGTCTGTTACTACTGCTACTACAGCTAATTAGTGTCTTTTCGCGATCTACATTTTTATAAATGTACTATCCGTTTTCTAACTATGGATGACAAGTAATTTATCATAATCTGGAATTGGATTGTCTTTAATGTTGTAATCATTTCTCGTTCTCTTGACGAGTGGGGGTGTCACAGTAGATTTATTTTTGTTTTAATCATGTGGCATTCAAATTTTCGGATTTTTTTCTGAAAGTGCTGATCTGATGGAATTCTATCAGTCTTGTAATGAATGTACTGTAGAAAGTTACTGTGTTTCATACTCTTTGGACAAAATACACCAAAAGGACTGCTACGATTACCCTCTATGAAGGCTGAACATTGTTCACAATGTTTTCTTTACCTTATTTTGGGCTTATATCCAGCCCTACACTCGACAGAGGACGGACTCAGAGTGGTTTGCATACAAACAGTATACAATATAGTAAAATTCAACCCAATATCAACTAAAACCCAACTTTTAACATACAGTTTTTAAACCTTTGGTGTCAGTAAGTTTCCAACGGGGGCAGGGGGAGATAGCAAAGAGGACTGCAGTAAGGAACCTAAATTTTTAAAAAAGCTGCGCCTCCCATCACCCAAGACCTGATTTATTCAGGAAAAGATGAAGCGGGAGGAAAGAAAAAAAGGGAAGGAGAAGAGGTGGAAGAACGGGAAGGGGGAGGCCTGTCAAGATGGTAGAGCCATAGCTGTCTCAACCATAGGCCTGGTGGAACATCTCCATCTTCCAGGCCCTGTGGAACTATGCCAGCTTAAGCAGCTGTCCAGAACCTCATCTCCTAGGTGTGAGTGCTCCCATTTGAAAATGCATTCTGCGTTCCAGCTTGCTTCTAAATTAGGTTGTATCTTGAGCTGCTGAATTTCTTTTTGAAAGTGCTTGTGTCAGAAATATGAATAACGAAATACCTGCTTATGCTTAGTGCTTGCTGATTTTTCGAACTTATAGGAAGTTTTTACACAAGAATCATGCATTCCTTTTTAAAATAATTGTCACTATTTACCAAGATTGTCTGTTTATGTACATGAAAAGAAAATGTCAACACCACCACCCAAATGACGAACTTGGTAATGTTTTCTTCTTAAAACCTGAGCGGTGGTTTGATGTCCCTTTTTCTTCACTGGAGAAGCAAGAGCAAAAATTAGCAACAACAAAATCACAAGGCAGGTTTTTTGTAAGGATCAGATAGCCATCGAGCTGGAATCGAGCATTAAAAAAAAAATTAAATGAGCTGATGTGAGACTGTAGAAGCAACTGGCTTATAAGGATATAAAATACTCTCTATACATATGCTGCAGTTGCTGTTGGAATTAGACTCCCACCAACTTGGGAAATAAGTTCCCAGCAGCTGACATGTGACTGTCAGTCTAATTGTACTGTTGGGGTAACACAGACCCAACCCCTGAAAAATTATAAAATCTAGTTTAGCTAGGCTTACCTGGTACTTACCAGAGGCAGGGGATGCTCTGCCTACAACTCCTTTTTCTTGTTGCTCAAATCAGTTGCCAGCAAGGGAAAGACAATGTAAAAAAAAAAGTCAGCAGTAGCGTGACATGGGAAAAACCTGGAAGTAATGTGGGTCATTTCTAGGAATTGTGGAAACTCTCTAGTTTTACTATAGAGTTTCTGATAATTCCTAAGGAGGCATGAAATCACTTCTGGGTATTCTCTGGAAGTGATGTCTCACCTTTGCTCGATGTCCCTGTTCCCTCAGCACTACTTCTGGTCATCAGGCCATGCCTGACAACCCTGTGTTTGGCCATATGTCATAAATACATATGTATTTCTCTTTGTACTCTGTAATAGTGCTGTTCCCATAGTGCTGGTCTTCTCCCTTATTTCCTGGATGTTCTTAAGTCTTCTTACAGCTGTCCCGTTGCGTCTTTCTTCTTGCAGTGAGTGGAGCACTGTTGCATAGGTTGGGTTATCCATCTCAGTAAGCACACTTTGAAGGAAGTAGGCTGTGAACTTTGACTGCGGGCTACCTTGTGGTTTCCTTGGCATTTCACACGTCTTCAGACACCATCTCATGACTGCAGTTTGAGGGGATTTTTTTCTTTCTGAGAGCACCAGAGTGCCTCTCATATAATAAAACTCTCTTCATTTTTTAAAAGCCAAGACTACACACCAGAGTAATCTGGATGATATCAGACACATTCAAATCAAGAGAATTTGAGAGAGGTGTGGGATCAAGGACGTGGGCTAGCTGGTGTTAATCATAACCAGTAATGGAATTCAACTAATTTAACAACCGGTTTCGGTGGCGGGATTCAAATAATTTAACAATTGGTTGTTTACAAGCACCGTTTTAACAAACCTGTTCTGCCGAAGTGGCACGAACCTGCTGAATCCCACCACTGCTTATAACCCTCCTCTCAATTGTATTCATATTTAAATCAACTAAGGGTTCTTTCATTGGGAAACTACTAGATTTTGATCAGGTCATGGGAGAAGCAGCATATATCTTTTATAAATAAGTAATAATTCTGTTTGACTTTTGCCCAGTTTCATCATACCACTCATGTTACACTGTAGTATCTAAGAACCCAGAATGTATCTGATGGCAAACTGCAATATAGGAATTAATCTCATTTTAGGATTGTCAACCTCCAAGTGGGACTGGGAGACCTTTCAGAATGACAGCTGATCCCCAGACTACAGAGATTCCGGTTCTCCTGGAGAAAAGGGCTGCTTCAGAGGGTATTGTTAAGTCACTGTTAAGTTCCTTTCCCAAACCTTGCTCTCTCCAAGCTCCACCCCGAAATCTTTAGGAATTTCCCCATATGGATTTGGCAGCCTTAATCCCTCTAGATTATAGTATTATCTGCTTCCACTCAGGACCAATTCTATTTTGCTGTCATTGCTGCTATGAATGCAGAGCCATTTGCAGTGACAGTGAAATTTCTGCACGTAACCCATGCTTCCCTTTGTGCCCATCATTCCTCACTCTCTCCTCCTTGTCTCTGATGGGCTTTTTCATGAATTTTTTAAAAAAACTGATAAAGGATAATGGGACTATTATACCCACTGCTTATATGACTATGAGTGCTGGGTGGAGGAAATGACAGATGCAAGGGGAAATGGTGCCATATGTAGGTAGGGAGGGTGGAAATCTGCACCTTCCTGCTATTTTTCCCAGGATGGTTGTACCAAAGAAGGTTTGGAGAAATGCACAGTGGAGCCTGGGGGAACTTAGAAAATAGGTGGATGCCTGCTTGGGGTGGGGGAACAAGATCTTCCCTTGAAGTAGTATTTGTTTTGTATAGAGCCCATTAGCAAAACTGGCCCTTCCCCTATCCCCGCTTATTGTTTCATAGGAATATTTACAAGCCCTGAGATTCTGAACATGTTGACTTCTTGATGGAAGATGGGATAAGGATGTTAACATCTGTCTTGCAGTGTGAATAAGCTGTTCTGATCTACAAAAGGCAGAAATTCCAGTCTCCTTGGATATCACCTCACTAACTGTTGACTGGCTCCCGATTATATAAAGGGATCACTTGTGGCTCTGGGAGGAGGCCTAACAAATTTAGCAACAGCAGAATGAAGAACAGATAAAAGAATGTTGGGTGGCAGAAAAAGATCTTGCTCCATAAATCCAGTTCAGGCTGTTGTGAGTGTGATCTGTATAATGTGCTCTGGCTGAGAGCATCTGGTTCTCTAGTATATGACTAATGCAACAAATGTAGTTTCTATGCGTCTGCAAGTTCAAGGTAGTTTTGCCCTCCTCTTCCAGGGTTCTAAAGAGTAATTGACTTCTGAGCTTTGGGTAGCAAAGGAAGAATTAAAATGATGCTGCTGCGCCAATTTGTGAGCCAACGTAGTATAGTGGTTGAAAGCAGGTAGATTGTAATCTGGAGAACTGGGGTTGATTCTCCCACTCCTCCACATGATTGGCGGACTCTTATCTGGTGAACTGGATTTGCTTCCCTATTCCTCCACAAGAAGCCTGCCGGGTAATCTTGGGCTAATCACAGTTCTCTCAGAACTCTCTCAGCCCCCTCTACCTCATGTGGTGTCTGCTATTGAGGAGAAGAAGGGAAGGAGTTTGTAAGCCACGTTGAGACTCCATATAGTTGAGAAAAGCAGGGTATTAACCCAAACTCCTGTTCTTTTTGATGCAGAATTTCAGTCACATGACTGTTTGCAGAGACAGGCTTCAGCAGTCCCCCTGCCCTCCCCCACTTTTCTAAATCTACATATATATAAAGCTAACAGTGTTTTTGTTGATGATAGTATAACTGAGTAACTGCTGGGCCAATTCCTCTGAAAATTCCCAACCACCATAGTCAGCCAGGTGAGAGTGTTTTTAGATGTTCACGTACCTGAAATTTCACACCTGGCCCAGGTAAAACACCTTTTTCCTGGCGCTCCATGGTGAAGGACATGCAGCACCTGTAGTGTAACCTCTGTCACCCTTAGAATGTTCGTGCTGCTTAGAATGTTCGCTCAGATGGCCAGATATGAGCAGTGAAAACAGTACATAGGCAGTAACTCGAGTGGAAGTGAAACACATACACACACATACACACGAGGGAGAGGGAAGGGAGGTAGAGGGAGGGGTGGCCTGCAAGGGAAGAGAGGGAGGGAGAGGAAAGGGACGGGGGGGGGGGCATGCAAGGGAAGAGAGGGTGAGAGAGGGGAGAGAGTGAGGGGTGGCATGCAAGGGAGGGGAGGCAGGGGCCCAGCATCTTGATATGACCCACCCACTCTGGTGGAGGAAAAGGGAAGGAGGGGGAGGGGTGGCATGCAAGGGAAGAGAAGTGAGGGAGGGAAGAGAGTGAGGGGCGACATGCAAGGGACGGGAGGGAGGGGCCAGGCACCCTAGATTCCCTGAATACTGTGGTTACAGTTAAGAAAACCAGGCACGCATTACTCAGGAGTAAGCTCGGTACAGCAGCCGTGACATACTTTGAATGGCTGCATCGTGCCCCTCAGAGGGTTTCCTCAGAAGTGACACCCATTGCCACCAACCAAACTTACTCCCAGGTAAAGGGTCATGACCAGCCAGCCTAGATGTGTGGGAGGGGTGCCTTTCCATTCCCCCCCTAAGGAATGCGGGCACACACATCAATGACATCGCACAGTATCAGGCTGCGTGTTTGCATGAGCATGTACTTCTGGCCTCTGCAGTTGATTTGCTGCTACTGTTCCTTTCCCATTTCACCACAATAAGCCACAGCAACGCTTGGCCGGGCCCTGCTAGTTACTTATGAATTCAGTGACCGAATCTGCTTTTAACCTGCTCATGTGTGGCTATCCTGTTTTGGACTAATTATTTTAACACTCTTCCTACATAAAACTGTAAGGTAGTTTGGCTGATTTAATTTTGCTGGTGTGGATGGAAAGATAGTCTTTGCTGTTAATTCCTTTGGTGGACTTATGTGAAGGCTAAGGTGCTCAAATTAACTGTATTTGAAGAAAGGAAAATTTCTGCAGGAAGATCCAAGGGCAGACAAAGACTACTTCCTATGGAAATTCTGTGTGTTCTGGATTGGGTTTGCAATGTGTTTTAAGATCAGTTCCTTATTTAAGTCAGAATACATTTCCTTTGGGGAAAAACAGTAATTTTAAGCAAATCTTTTGGGACCACAGAACCAGCACATCCACTCATCCCACTTAAGGGAGCTAGATTATATTGATAACCCATGATGATTAATTTGCACCCCCATTTAAATGTAATGGCTGAAGGTATATGCAGCCTGCTACTGCCTAATTAGATATCTGTTGATATTGAGGGTCTTTGCTGTGATACTCCCATGCACACCAAGAAAAATACAGGCCTTTCTTGATCAGTTTCCTGTCAGCTGCCAGCGTCTTCCAAAAAGAGATGCTTTACTCATGTGTCAGCTGGTAAGCTGGGGATTTGGTTTTGCTTCTATGATAAGAGTTCTGTTTCACTGTCACTTGGGTCTGAGTCCACTAGCTCTTTCTTGATCCAGTTTCACAATCAGAGCTGTGGAAAGCACAGTGCTAAAACAAATACCTCATATGCCAGACACAGAATGAGGCAATGAGAGATTGGTCCTGATGTCATTGGACAACATTGTGTCTTAAATCACACAAAGGCTTGTAAGCAAGAATCCCTGATGGAATGGACCAAAGCTTCATCTGGTCCAGTGCCCCCCCACCCCCCCCAGTGACTAGCTAAATGCCTCAAGGAAGCTAATGAGCAGGGCATGAAGATAACTGCCCTTCTCAACAGCTGGTATTTGGAGCTGTTCTGCCTCTTAACATGGAGGAGTCCCTTTACCTACCATGGCTAATTACAAAGGTCTCTAGAGGTGGTTCCAGACTAGCTGTTCATCATACAACATATTGATAATTGGGCAGTGTCATGGTACAGATTGTATCACATTGTGAGGTTGTCACTTCCTGTACTTGTATAGTGACCGACTTCAAATTTACCTCATCAAGAGGAACAGACTTCAGGTTTTAAAATGCTGAATACACTCATTTGTTAGGTGCCTTTCTGATAGCTCAGTGATTTATTTATTTACTTACTTCATTGACACCCTACCTCACTCCCCATGGGGACCCAAAATAACTCCACTTTAGCCTCACAACAATTCTGTGAAGTAGATTCAGCTGAGAAAGTGTGTCTGGTCCAAGGTCACCCAGCAAACTTCCATTGATAGATTAGGAGTTCAGGCCTGGTCTCTCAGATGCCAGTCCAGCATTTTAACCACTATACAATGCTGCCCTCAACTAACTACTTTGCAATCTCCTTTTCAAAGGTTATTTTCTTGCCACACTATAACTCATTCATTAGCCAAAGTGCACTGGTGTGTGTGTGTGTGTATAAAATGCCATCAAGTCGCAGTCGACTTATGGTTTCCCCGTAGGATTTTCAAGACAGGACTAACAGAAGTGTTTTGCCATTGCCTGCCTCTGCATAGCAACCTCAGACATTCTTGTTAGTCTCATCCAAGTACTATCCAGGGCTGACCTTGCGTAGCTTCTAAGATCTTATGAGATCAGGTGCTGGTTCAATTCAGTCAGATGAGAGTAAAATAACCCAACCCTCGTCACATCCATCAGCTTTTAAGTTCATAAATTAAGAACATTTTGCTCTGTAGTAGTAAAGAGCAATTGCCATATTTCTAGAATCATTAAACACTGGATATGGATACTATCAAGCACTTTGTCCCTTGCAAGACTGGCCTGCACAGCTTAAGAGCCGTCAAGTCAAATGCAACTCTCCAGTCACAAAGGGTGGCCTGCTGTGACCAGATAAATCTGCCATTTTGACTTCTCAGCTGGGGTATGAAAATGGAGGTGCTGCATACGAGGCATCTCAGGGTTGCAGTCCTAATCTAAAGAGATCTTTTGCTCTAAATCTGATATGCAGTAAGGATCTCCCTGGCTCATCTTCCTAATTTTGTTCAAAAGATTCCCTTAGAGACTCACCAAAATAGTTTTCCCCAAAGAGAAAACACCCTACATTAAATTATAGCAGCGAAGAAGTTTGAAAACCAGCAACACCAAAGCAGCCTGAATCCATTCATCCTCTCATGAGCTGCTTTAGCTCTGAACTCTTTTGATGAGCTCCTGGCTTTTACATCTATGTTGAATTTGTTTGTTTGTTTTTACTCTTTGGGTGGCAAGAAAAAAGAGAGCCACATACAAAGATCCAGTTCTCTGGTGAGGAGATGACATTTGCTTTAGGCTGTTGTGTACTTAATAAATGAGAGTGCTCCCTTCATGGGCATTTCAAAGCTTGCTTCAAGTCATGTCTTTTGATGGCCGGTGGCTACTAGCTACTGTCCCCCTCCCACTTGTCTAGGAGGTTGAGAGAAGCAGTTTTAACGTTGGAATGTATCCAGCAAAGTGGATTAAAGGGATTTTGCTCCTGGCTAGAAAAAAAGAAGCTGTGGGAAGGGGATGTCCAAGACCATGCTGTTGCATTTGAAGGAACTGAAGCTACTGTAAAAGGCTGTGCTATCCATGTGAGTATCTGCCCGCTCCTTTACATTTAGCTTTAATACCAATGTTAAGGAAACAATGAATTTTCAGTACATGACCCTGTGAAGGCTGAACATTCCTGCCACTTAGGAGAGTGAAGTAACAAAGAGGGGGGAAAGAAGGTAATTGAACAGTGCAAGTAGAGTATTTTAAGCATTACTGATCTCTGAATGGTCACTCCCAGAAGATTGCAACTGCGACTGTTCACTTGCAAGTTTCTTACGGTGCTTTGTTTACACGTGACACTAAAAACTGTTGAGAGGGATGGCACCTAGATTCATGTAACTGTTGTGAGTACGAAGGAAAAGAGCCTTTCCCCTTTCTAGATCACTTTGAATCCCATCAGGAAAAAAAAGACAAGCATGGTGAAGATCTTCTTTTGTCCACTGGGGCTTAAAGCAGTGGGGGCAGGGGAGGTGCATTTATTTTATTATTTATATTATTGGACATTAATATTCAACTTCTATTCCCAGTGGGCACCAAGAGCATTTGATAACATTGTTCTTTCATCCTCCATTTCACTCTTGCAATTACCACTCTGAGGTAGCGTCTTGCCCAGGATCACTTGGGGAGCTTCAATGGAAAGGGGAGCGGGATTTAAACATCCTGTCCAAGGGACATGGAAAGTTTCATGCTAAGAGTTATTAGGAAAGGGAATGAAAATAAAACAGCCAATATTGTAATTCCTTTTTTCATCACGCTATGGTGCAGTCTCATTTCAAATACTGTCAGCAGTTCTGGTCACTGTATCTCAAAAAGGATATTGCAGATCTAGAAAAAGTGCACAGGAGGGCAAACAACATTATTAGGATCATGCCCAGGGATAGTCTCAGCACCCCCATACTTACTAGAGGTGAAGAAGAGTGGGCCAGCTGGAGCAGCCTTCCTGGTGGTGGCCTCCATACAGAAGAATTTGGCCCCACCCCTATCTGGCAATACAGCAGGACAATCTGCTCTCCAGGTGATAGGCCGGTTGAACCCAGGCTTGCTCAGGAGGCCAGTGAAATTCCCAACTAAGCAAGGTCAAGTGTGGGAGGAACAGCTGCCACACAGGGTGGCCCCAGAGGCTTAATTTACCAACCACAGCTGGCTGTGAGGGAGGTGAGGCAGCCATTTTAAGGAAGAGTAGGGTGAAGCTGGAGGTCAGCCTGGCCTACTCACACTTGGCAATAACTTCTGCCAGTCAACCTGGGAGGGGCACCCTTAAGGAGGCAAAGGGTTGGGCATCTCAGGGAGTCTCAGGGGGTCTTTCTCATAAGGGCCCAGATGGGAGGACAGGTTGGTTTTCCTTGTAGCAAACCGGCTACAGGTAAAGGCTGTAGAAAGTGTGGACAATGGCTGCTGTTAACTGCTTCCCCTATCTAGCCTGTGACCTGTCAAGACCTCTGAGAGCAACTGGGGGGGGGGGGTCAGCTAGGCTTCTCAACTGCCCACTAATAGCAGGCAATTGCCCACCAATTTGCAGTGCTGCCACACTGAGATGAATATCACTTGGGGGAGTACTCTCCCAGGTAGTTTCTTTTAAATCTTACCCTGTGAGGTGAAAAAAAAAATCCCCTACTTTCCTAACTACTAGAAATCTAATTACTATTCTGGTTATGGATGGTGCCAGGTTTCAACTGTCATCTGGAAAATCCCCAGCATTCCTGACAGCTGTTGTGTAAATTGGGAAATGCCTTTGAAAAAGAGATCTTGGATGCATTCATAGTGTGACGGAGGTTGTCTACTCAGCCACCTTCCCAAAGCTGGAGCTGTCTGTGGCTTTCACTAGCTTGTTTGCTTGTTTGTGTGAAAATATTTACTGCACTTAGCTTGCCTCAGATATCTCTTAAGGGGCTGGAATCTTGGGGCTAAGAACTGAAAACTTCAGCATCAGACCCCATCAGTCCCCAACACTTCTCCCCAATAATGGCTAGATATTTCTGGAAGACTTACAAGCACAGCACGAAATCAACAAAGGTCACCTGCATTTTCTTTCTATTCCAGCCGCTGATACTTAGGGGCTGGTGATCTTGGGAGTTCCATTGAACTATTATGGCTAGTTAGCTGTCAGGGGCCAGCATCATGTAGTGGTTAAGATCAGTGGGACTCTATTCTGGAGAACTGGGTTTGCTTCCCCACTCTTCCACACGAAGCCTGCTGGATGACCTTGGGCTGGTCTCACTTCTCTTAGAACTGCCTCCATGTGGAGGCAGGCAATGGGAACCACAACTGAAAATCTCTTGCCTTGAAAAACGTATGGGGTTTCATAAGTCATCTGTGACTTGATGGCACTTTCCACCACCACCAAACTACTTGTAATATCTGTGTTCATGGATCTGGCTGCATTACTTATTCAGTATTCTATTTAGACAATATTCTAAATGCAAACCTACCAAGGTATTTATAGGATCATTAGTATGCTGTTTGTTTTTTCTTCAGTCCATTTCCTTACAGTCAGCAGTATAGACTGTGGGCACTTCTGCACATGCAGAATAACGCACTTTCAATCCACTTTCAGTGCACTTTGCAGCTGGATTTTACTGTGCAAAATAGCAAAATCCACTTGCAAATCATTGCTAAAGTGCATTGAAAATGGATTATTCTGCATGTGCAAAAGTGTCCTATGCTTCTCCCTACCCCCACTCCCCTGCCGGTGCACACTGAGCTGATACATGGATCTATCCACCCACATTCCTGGGATATTTCACAGCAAGGTCAAATTTCATTAAAAGTATATATGAAGTTGGGTGAAAAAACGAACACAAAACCAACTTCCATCACTTTATACTGAGACTGAATCTCATTTTCCATTTTATTGACATTCTCCTGATTTGGACAGATCCTTGTGGAACTCTGTGCTTGATGTGTTCTATCATCCTGAATAAGTTGGAGTCTTTTCTATTTTTTGCTGCTTCTGTGTTTACCCCAACTCAAGATCAGTTATGTATTATATAGTGCCTTGGTCCCTTGGTGGATCCCTCCTACGTTCCTTTTATTTATGTGAAATCCATTCATTTATTCCTGGCTTCTGCTTTCCGTTTTTTAATTTGTTAATGGTCCATAAGAGAATCTGGCCTCTTAGGGTGTAACTGCTGCTTACTTAGGAACTTTTTATGAGAAACTTTGGCTGTTGGGTAAATTTGGTAAGAGTTGTGTATTTGCATCACATCCTGATTTTAAATTGCACCTAACCCCCTCCCCACCGCCGCAGCAGGCAGTTTGTCTTATAGGGAAAAGCATCTAGGTATGTGGTATGTATGGAATTTCTGCCCCCAAAGGAGCAGCAGTTCTGGTGAGCACTTGTGACTGGGAAAGCGGCATGGGGGAAAGGTGAAAGAACCGTTGTGGGCCTGATCCACACACATCCCCCCATGCATCTGTGTCGTTGCTTCCATTTTTTAAAAACAGCCTAGGAGATCCTAGTCACAGATCTCCTGAATGTAAGTTGAATTTGGCCTTTAAATAATTTTAAAATATTAGAGAAGCAGAATATATCTTTAAAGACATTATGGTGTTTCTTCCATAATGAGGGTTACTCTTCAGCACGTGTGTGTGTTTCTCCACCAATTTACAGGAAACTAAAATTAGGTGAATAGGCAGTGTTACACTGGCTCAACAGTTCTCTTTCAGCTTCTTGTAATTCCCTTCACTTTGAGATTTCCACATTTGAAATTATATGAGATGCTGTTGGACTTTCGGGTGATCTTTCACATGCAGATATGTTGTATTTGATAGCCTCATAGTTACTAATTTATTATTCCCAAGTGGTTTGAGAATTTATATTCTATACCATGTCCTGAGTTTTACTGAAGCTTAAATTGAGTTCCTCAATTAATTGGAGGCTACTCAGATATAGATAGTCACTTTTGCCTAGAAATATGTTGGGCTGTCCATACCCATTTTCCCTGTCGGTGTTGGTTAAAATTGCCCAATGTTGTACTGTCTTATTTGGCTGTCTCCCTGGTTCTCTTTCTTTATCTCAAGATTACTATTACAGGAGAGGAATAGTATGTTCCAAGTAGTAAATTGCAGCATTGGCTCAATTTTTCTACCACTGTGATTGCGTGAAGAAACCCACAACATCCTTCTCTCCCTTCTCTTGTTCTCGTTGTTCTGCCAGAGTTTACAGTGTAGATAGAAGAGCTAGTTTTGCATGCAGCGGAATCTATTAAAGGCCTGGTTTAGTAAGTAGACTTGCATCTAGGAGAAGCAGCTGAGGGAAGTGGCCAAAATCCCATAAATGTGCATCCTTCTGAGGAAAGGAAAGGGGAGATCAGAGACTAGTAAATTTTTTCTTTGTAGCTAGCAATTTTGGGAGGGGCATTAGGTTGTTTTCTCTATTTGCTGTTCCTGACTTGATTATAATTTTTTACTAGGGACCGAAATTACAGAAAATGGTTTGGTGTTGCAATTTCTTGATGCTCTGCTTGTTTTTACAACTTCTAAGACATCGTATCATCAACAACCTGGCTTTTGCAAATCAATTCCATGGAATTTCCACAGTTCCAGAGTTGGCTTTTAAGTAACAAATCAATTTATGCAGTTGCAAATTCCAAAATGAGGGGGTGGGGGAATGTGGATCTGCTGGGAATGTTTTCTCAAAACTGATTTCTGTAGTTTACGAACAGATGTAGCACGCATTAATCAAATCCCCTTCCAGAGCAGTTCTTTCTCTTATGTGTATGAATAAGTTTTTCTGACTGCTCACAGGAACATTCTAACTCAGAAGATTTTGTTGTCCTTCAGTGTTTTTGACCGATCTTCTGCTATAAGAAAGGCAGAGGTGTAGCTAGGGAAAATGGAGCCCAGTGCAAAATCTTTGCACCCCTACCCATGGGTGGCCAAAAAATTTCTAAAAGCAATATACATTAAGATTGGGCTGCCATGTTCAAAATGAAAGTTCAACAAGGTGACTTACCTTATCCAACAAGTCATTGAATAAGTTTCAGTGATTGTTTTATGTCATTTTTAAAACAAGGAAGATTCCCAACAAATCTGGGGAGGGGCTGTGGCTCAGTGGTTGAGTATCTGCTTGGCACAGACGGTCCCAGGTTCAGCCCCTGGTATCTCTAGCTATAATGGTCTTAAGAACATAAGAATGAGCCTGCTGGATCAGACCAGAGTCCATCTAGTCCAGCACTCTGCTACTCGCAGTGGCCCACCAGGTGCCTTTGGGAGCTCACATGCAGGATGTGAAAGCAATGGCCGCCTTCTTTTTCTTCTCCCGAGCAGCTGGTCTGCTAAGGCATTTGCAATCTCAGATCAAGGAGGATCTTCTGTTAGGTGATGCCTGGAGAGCCACTGCCAGTCTGAGGAGACAATATTGACCTTGATGGACTAAGGGTCTGATTCAGTATAAGGCAGCTTCATGTTTCCATATGTTCAAATTATAGCATTTTGGATGGTGAGAACCAAAGAAGTACTGCTCCCCTCCTGTCCAGTGGACAGAGGCATAACCAGGAAAAACCCTGGAATGAACACATGCCAGGGAGTTCTGTCGATGTGTCTGATTTCTCCATTTGCAGCTGTTTTCATGTCTGCTAGGTGAGCATACAGAGAAGGAATCATGGCAACCCTGGCCACATCGCTCATCTGTTTACTAGGCAGATTTATCCCCAACAGATCTACCTCCAAGTTTTTGTGTCTTGTAAAGGGGTGGCAAACAGGCGGCATGGATTCAAATAGCACCAAGGAGTAGGTTGACAATATGGCAGAGTGAACTGTTTGGCCAGCAACAAGCCAATCAGCAAAGCAGGAAGATGCCACACTAGAATGCAGTGGAACCTCGGTTTTTGTCGGTAATCCGTTCAGCAGGAGCCGGCGAAAACCAAAACCGATGAAAACCGAGGCACCATAGGGCCACCTACCTTGCACTGGGTCACCCTCTAGTGACCCAGTGCACTAGAGGTCACCCTCTAGTGATGCGATTTTGATGGACAGCAGGCAACGGAAATCGGCAAAAACCGAGGCGATTGACGAAATCCAAGTCAACTTTTTCATCCAGTCAATCGACAAAAACCAAAACGAACGAAAACCGAGGGCGACGAAAACCAACGGTCCACTGTATATGCCTCTCACACTGGATCAATACTTTGGTTTAAGTATTTCTTTAGCCTCTGAGAACGTTAATAGCATATTGCTAAATTGCAGGTATGCTTAAGAGCCCTGGGAAGACTAGACAGTGTCACAACAAAGGGAGGAATTTAAGATCCCACACCTCAAGCTTGAACTTTACACTGCAGGTAAAAATTTGGGAGATCCTGTGTCTGCCTCAGACCAGACCAGTGAAAATAGTAATAGCTGCTAACCTGAATCTGGGAAAATATCAGAAGTCCCAGATGTTGATGAGCACTGTTATTGTCTTCTGTAATAAGTCTCCAGATATTCCAGCATTCTTAGATGTGTGTTCTAGAAATACTAACATTCTGATCTGTTTTTCAGGCATGGAAACCAAATAATTAAGCAGCAGGATGGAAGGCAAAGGACCTTATCGCATCTATGACCCCGGTGGGGGAACACATGAAAAAGCAGCTGCTGCCTTTGATCGATTGGTGGAGGAGAATTCTAGGCTGAGGGAAAAGATGCAAGGGATAAAGTCACTAGGTAACGGTGAGAATGGAAGCTGAGTGACTGCAAACGATTCCATTTTTTTAAGCTTTGGAATTCCAGCACTGCAGAAGCAAACCTTTATTGATATGGCGCAGTACTACCCCTTTCCCAAGCCTTCGTGGCAGTGTTGTAGAGATGTCGGAATAAGCAAAAGGGTTTTAAAAGATCCTATTTAAATAATTCTCATCTAAGTATTTGTTGGAGCATTAATGCCTTGGTTGAAAGGGTTCTTACCTTGTGAAAAGGGTCTTGCTTTGTGCATCAGCACAAACACCTACAGAGGTTGCACACTTCCAGAGTACCTCCCAGGTGACTACAGGTCCTGCTAATACCCAAAAGGTGCCTCGGATGAGAACATTTTAAACCCCAACATCATCCATACAGAAAAATAATTCCATTAAGGCTTTTGAAAAGTGCCGCACATTGGAGGCAGTGTCACATCCTGAATGGTGTTGCATCTCATAGTAGACAGTTTTCTCTTTGTAGTCAGAGAACCATCTATAATCATTTTCACATTAATACCATTAACCTGAAAGTGAGTTCTGTGTACCTCAGAAGGTTTCACCAATGGATATTAAAATTCAGTAGGTATGTAAAGTCTCTGATTGCATTTCATTTTGATATTTTTCATGAGTTGGAGCTTAATTCCTTTAAAAAAATAGGATCTGCATACATTTCTGTGTGAGTTCTCCAAGATAAAGTGCTTTAAATCTTAGCTGTCCCTGTTTGTGGCTGAAGTCTTGTCTGCAAGAAGTACAGAGTTTAAATTGTGGTATTACACTAGAATGGCTTCTTAAGTGATGATTTTCTTACATGGAGATAATCTCTGTGCATTCACTGACTTTGGCCATACACTTGCAACAGAGCAATTTTTCCACATCACTTCATGAGCAGTATTGTATGCATAGTTGCTTTTTTCCTGCAGCAGAAATGTGTCTCCATGAATAACAAAATATCCTGGTTGAAGTTGCATCAAAGTTCAGGGGATAACTGACCTTCAGTTCTAGGATAAACTATTGACCTGGGGATAACTGCATACTAGACACATTACTGGTCACTTATACATGCATGGGAGATTTAAATCACACCTTGGCTGTTTTGACAGGGGAACTACTGGAAGAGTCTCAGTTGGAAGCATCAAGACTACGACAGAAGGTGGAGTGTTTAGTGAACGACAATGAAATGCTGAGATCTGCTTCCTCTCTGGACAAACTTGCTGAAAGAGCAGGTATAAAGGAACCAACTAGTGACCATCAGCCTATATAAGTCCTTGAGGACAGCTGGACTTTTGTGTTGGGTGTATATATTGCATTCAGGAGGAGGGATGCCTTCAATGATGCTGTAGGCCAGGGATTCCTGACCTTTTTGAGCCTTTGGGTACTTTTGGAATTGACACAGGATAGTGTGCATAGCCAGAATATGACTGTCACATGAGGTGTAGCCAGCCACAAAATGACGGCAGTATGTTATCTTCAATCATTTAATGAGGAACCTTGTGATGTGGTGGCAGCTGTTGCCAAAGCAAAGTTTTAAAAAAATATGTAAAGCCAATTCAGTAGTCTGTCAGAAGCCTTGCTGGGCAAATCGCCACCCGACCTCACCCACTTTCCATAAACACTTGGCAGGCGTCAGGAAAAGTGTCTGCAAGTGCTATGGCACCTATGGGTGCCATGTTGGAGACTTTATTGAAGTCTTAATTCACTTGTCATTGGCTCCCTGGCTGGAGTTATCAGAAAAGTCCCAACAAGGAAACCCCCTTCCCCAAATATAATTTTTTTATACTTACAAACTGAATGGTACTAAGAAACACAACTTGTTACAATGAAATGGGATAATCTACAAAAAAAAGCAGTATATACAAATACAATCTATTTATAACCAAAAGCCATAATGTTAGCAAAAAATAATAAAATTTTAAAAATAAAGCATTTTTATTCCATGGGCATATTTACAGCACTCTAAACCAAACCATGTGAGGTTGAAATATTCTTACTACTGTTATCTAGACATTTTAAATGCATTGAGCAGGCCCTTGAGTGGCTTTATGTCTAAGAATAAGAGATTCCTGGGAGCTTAAGACCTAGACCAGGGGTAGGGAACCTGCGGCTCTCCAGATGTTCAGGAACTACAATTCCCATCAGCCCCTACCAGCATGGCCAATTGGCCATGCTGACAGAGGCTGATGGGAATTGTAGTTCCTGAACATCTGGAGAGCCTCAGGTTCCCTACCCCTGACCTAGACAGATGAATGGAGTTTTGATTCAGCCCTTTCTCAGAGGTGGGTTGCATGTGTGCATTCCAAATCTTTCTTTAACAAATTCGGACAACAAACCTGTGAGATAGTTTAAGCTGAATCATAGTAATTGGGCAAAAGTTGTTTACTGACTTCTTTTGACTTGTTTCCAAGGATTGGTCAGTCTCTGTCTTGCAAATGTAAGAGGCGTAGGGATGTAATTGTGGGCAGGGACAGGTAAAGTCTGACCTCTGGAAATAGCTGAACTCACAGCTCCCAAGTTAAGGAGGAGGACCATTCCTGGAAGTTTTTAGGCCATTCAATTTGCTAGGGCTTTTAATGAGGTGGCAACAGAAGGCATATGGCATGGAGAGGGGGTTACTGGGATTTTAATGTACTTGGTGTGGTGGAAAGTTCTGTCAAGTCACAGCTGACATATAGTGATCCCATAGGGCAGTGGTCTCAAAGCCCTCTCTGTGGGCACATGCAAACAGTTGCCTCCCCCCCCCCTTCATCTAGGCTGGCCTGGGCCGCCAAGCCTAGACTACCACCAAGCTTACTCCCGAGTAACGCACACCTCAGAGCCAACCGTTTTTCCTAAACTAAAACCTCAGTATTCAGGTTAAATTGCTGTGTTGGCACTTTGCGATAAATAAGTGGATTTTGGGTTGCAATCTGGGCACTCAGTCTCGAGAAGGTTCGCCATCACTGCCATAGGGTTTTCAAGGCAAGACACACTCAGAGGTGGTTTGCCGTTGCCTGCATCTGCGTGAACTGAGACATTTCTGAGAGAACTATGACTGGCCCAAGACACCCTGCAGGCTTCTTGTGGAGGAGTGGGGAATTGAACCCAGTCCTCCAGATTAGAGTCTGCTGCTCTTAACCAGTACACTATTCTGGCTGTCCCCCAAAAAACTTTTTTTGTGCAGTCAAGTCACAGTTGACTTATGGCAACCCCTTCTGGGGTTTTCAAGGCAAGAGACATTCAGGGGTGGTTTGCTGTTGCCTGCCTCTGACTCGCACCTCTGTCCCTGGAGGTCTCACATCAGATACCAACCAAGGCTAACCCTGCTTAGCTTCTGAAATCTGAGGAGATTAGCCTAGTCTGGGGCTATCTAGGTCATTTAAAAAACATAATTAATTTTATTTAAATAAGTCTGTTTAAATTGATTCATGAATACAAATGAGAAGTAACTAGAAGTGTTTTTTGTATGCAGCCAAGGGGACACAGCAGTTAGGATTTCATGAATGGATTTCCTGTGTGAATTTTTCAAAACTTCGAATAGCAAAATGTTTAGATCTAAGGGTGGAGGCTTGATGTTTATCGGGGTCATGGTGCAGGAAGATTTAACTTTTTCTCCCATGCCAGGTTCCTGAGCTCAGTGCAGCAGTGGCGTAGTGGTTAAGAGCAGGTGTACTCTAATCTGGAGGAACCGGGTTTGATTCTCCGCTCTGCCACTTGAGCTGTGTAGGCTCATCTGGGCAATTCCGATTAGCCTGTACACTCCCACACACGCCAGCTGGGTGACTTTGGGCTAGTCACAGTTCTTCTGAGCTCTCTTAGCCCTACCTACCTCACAGGGTGTTTGTTATGGGGGTGGGAGGGAAAGGAGTTTGTAAGCCCCTTTGAGTCTCCTTACAGGAGAGAAAAGGGGGATATAAATCCAAACTCTTCTTCTCAGTCACTCTCACAAACCTGCTCTTTTCCCATTATGGGGGAAGAAAACATAACGGTGCCCTTTGTGTTTCTTTGCAGTTGACTCCAAAAAGCCAGGTGATACTAGGAAAACAGAACAGGAAGCAAGAGCTAACCCCTTACACTGCAGTCCCGGTTTAAATCCCCCTCCTACCCATTTCACATAGATCAGTTACAACAGGAAAATCAGGCTCATTCCGAACAGTTCATGGTATCTTGATATCAGGTCTGATTTAGTCATAGGAGAGTTGCCTGTCTAACCAAACAAGGTGCAAAACCATGGCAGAAGTGCCTCATTCTCAACAGTGAAAAAGAGAGTAGCATTAAAAAAGAGTCTGCTGGAAGCTAAGCTAAGAACTTCACAAGTTCCAATGAATGCACATATAATGTCCATATAGTGTACGCTTGTTTGCTCTTTTTATGTGTATAGAATAACTCTCATGTTACAGTCAACTCATATGCAGCTGAACATGTGATTGGAGTCCTGCATGTAACCAGGTACTAGTCCCAGATTTCATCTGTAATGTGAATACACTTTGGCTGTTTTTTACAGACAGATAAGTGCATGTACTGACAGGATGTATGTGTGTTCACTGTAATGTGAATAGGGTTTATGAGTCATATGTGTGCCAGCCCAGCCACCTGAGACAGAGAAATCAGGGGTTTGATTCAATACCTGGGAAATACCTGTCCCTCATATCCATCTGTCCTACCTCACAAAAGCATAAATTCAGAGCAGGGCCCCTAAACAGGGATGTCAGCTGCTTGACAGACCTATCCCTGAAGTAGATCTGAACATGCAAGTCCTTTCTGTTAGCCAAGGCGAAATATTTAGGTCTTTAAAGGTCAAAACCAGCATGATGAACTAGGCTAGGAGCCAAGGTAGAAGGCATGAAATCGGTGTGATATGAAAAACCCTGATGCAGCCCTATTGTGGCTATTGCGTTTTGTATGAGTGAGTCATCTCAGCACACTTCAAACGCAGGCCCACACTGAGAGCACATGACTGGAAACTTTGATTCGGAGGATTGCATGGCCACGTTTGGTCAGACAATTATACGTTTTCAACCCTGTTGGGGGCAGGAATACGTTTGGGTAACTAGTATGCAAGTTAAATGGCTTGCTGCTCCCTCTACTGTGTCTGATTCTTAATAGCAGCCTATAAAGATTCAGCTCTCTTTTTGCTACCGAAACAGCCCAAGAGCTAGTTTGGGTGAAAGGAGCATAGCAGGCCTGAAGGCGTGATACGTCACAGTAACCCTGTTCATGAGTTACAGTGAATACACACACAGTCCATCTGATTTTTCTTTATATGTGCTTTCAGTAACTCTCATGCTTCCTTCAAAACATGTCTAGTGGAATATGTGTTTGAAACTCCATAATTACCCAGGTGTTGGTCTCCCAGCATAATTGGTAATGTGAATGTGATTGTGGATATTTGCTCTTTCTTGCAAACATATTATGTACATACATGCAGGGTGTACATGCATTCACAATAACAAGAGGAGGACCCTCTAGGGTTCATGGGGGATGGGAAATTCCATTAAAGCAAACAAACCTAACCTCTGGTGCCACTTGGCTACGGGTACTGGAAAAGCAGTTGGGCCCACTGGTTCTCTACTTCAGATCCTCTTTAGAGTACTAATTGAATACCCCAATTAAGTCCCCACCCCCACCATCACCTTTGTCTTCCCCTTCTTCTCCAGTATTTCCTCCCAGCTCTGTTCCCCTTCACACTTGAGAGTCTGGATATACTTGATGGATCTGGGGAAGACAGTATAAGAGAGCTGGCATAGTGTAGTGGTTAAGAGCAGGTGGGCTCTAATCTGGAGAACCAGGTTTGATTCCCTGCTCTGCCGCTTGAGCTGTGGAGGCTTATCTGGTGAACCAGATTAGCTTGTGCACGCCTACACATTCCTGCTGGGTGATCTTGGGCTAGACACAGTTCTTCTGAGCTCTCTCAGCCCCACCTACCTCAGAGGGTGTTTATAGTGAGGGGGAAGGGCAAGGAGATTGTAAGCCCCTTTGAGTTTCCTTACAGGAGAGGAAGGGGGGGATATAAATCCAACTCTTCTTCCTTTGGTGTTTGAGTCAAACTGCACTTTGTGGAGGACATCCATAATCAGATTCTTGTGTGGATTTTTAAAGGAGGAGAAAGAGATTCATGTTTGGGCAATGGTGGAGAAGCAGTCCCTACCCCTTCCTTGCTGGAGCTGCTGTTTCCCCTGTAGTGGGAACCATACCTGTGCATGGGGTACAAGTCACAGGTCTCCCACACTGTGTGTAGCTTGGCCTAGTCTTCAAAGCTCAGAAAATATTGTTGGCAGTTAATCTCCTTTGAGATCTAAATGGGCTGCAGATGGGAAAGCTTTGAAAGCAGAGTGACTTTCGTTGCTCAGAACTGCTGTGTGCTGATTCCAGGAGGAAAGGGGGAATTTCCAGCTGACACTGATCAAAAGCTATTCGTATACATTTGCATGGCATAGCAAACATTGCCTGAAACTTCTCTCCAGGGACTGTTGTCAATTACTACATGGACTTGTGCTACATTTGAGGTGTGAAGCTTTTCTGATCTGTCCCGGGGGATTTTTGGGTGCTGGCTAAGACAAGAAGGGAAAGGCTGTGCTATGACATGAGACTGAAGGATTTCCTTAATAGTTTGTAGCTATGGTGTATTTATTTTAGGCATTCTTGCTGGGGCCAGATAAGTTGCCACAAGGTTGAAGGCTTTATTTACTCCTTAAAGGAATCAGGATTTATTTGTGCTAATGCACGGGTGGGTAAGATCCTTTCGCTGTCCAACTATCTATGCATCTGTTTTGCTGTCTGTCTTTCTCTCTCCACCCCCACCCCCTTCCCTTTACACATCTGATGTTTTCATCAACAAGACTAGTCCTCTGACATCAGAAATGTTCATGTTTACTGTGCTCTTCAAATTTCTTTTCTTTTGCAGGAGGCAGCCCAGATATTTGCTCATCTCCAGTAGTTCTAGGAGAAGATCTGAAGGACCTGGCACAAGGCACGCAGAGACCACCTTCCAGTGTAAGAAATTTTACTTGAATAGGAAGAATCCAGATTCCACCTGTGGGAATAAGGTCCATTACAAATTCTGGTCCTTACGTCTGAGTAACCATGAATACCATTGGGTTGCAAGAATTAGCTGTACCTTTGTGGCGGGTGGGGGGAGGGACCTGTATCAGCAGAAATTTATTTGTTCAGTAAGCATTTAGGATTTCTGTGAAAATCTCTACAATGCATATAGAATTTTAATGGACTACCATGCTTTAAATGCTATTTTTACCCACACACTTTTATAAGGTGGGCCATTAGGACTATCATTTTAAAATGCAGCATTAGAGGGAATAGAAACAAATTGCTCATTTTCATGGAGCTTCTGCTCAGGGCTGCCTTCACGGAACAGAAAGCTTATTTGTGTTCTGTCACCTTAAGAGCACTCACTCTCCCTTCCTCAGTTCAGGCAGGAACTTGTGCGTACACTTAAACGTAACCTCTTAAAAGGGAGAGGGCAGAGTGTGTCCCTCAGTTCTTGTTTCGCTGCCATGGAGTTTAGATCACTTAATTGTAGCTCTGTCATCGTTGAGTTCTTGGCTTTCTACGGTGGCTGAACCAAAGAAGGACACTCCAGATGGCAAAGACGGACTTGCACAGGGAATGTCTCCTTTGCTTGGGTGAGACCCATATCCCATCTGCTTGTAAGGCCTTCCTGTCCCTCACTCTGTGGGCTAGACATGGTAGGGCCTCCCAGCTCTTTATAAGCTGGCTGTTCCACTGGAGGGAACCAACAAATCATCCCCTACTACTTTCTCGGTGCCAGCTGGCACCTCAGCCTCTGCCCCACTATCCCTCACTAGGACTGTTTCCGAGCCTTTGGCAAAAATGGAGAAGTGAGCAGACAAACATCAGGAGAAGAAAAGGCTACGATTGAGAGGTCTCCGGATCTGAAGGTGCTCCATTACCTCTCTCTATCCCGGTTTCTGCAGCCATTATTGGAACTGAGGGGCAGGAGCCCCACAAGGAGACAAATCTGTCCCAGTGCCACAGAATTGAGGCACTCAGCATCGCTGCAGCAGCAGCTGATTTGGGACATTCGGTTGCCACTGTCTCCTCAGAACTATTACACCTGAAAGAATCAGGTCTATCCACCTCCTTCATCAGGGTGTACCTTTCTGCTGTCTTGGTGTTCCACAGTGGATTTGGTTTTCAGTTTTTTCTCCTCAGAAAGATTCCTTCTGGTTCAATAATCTCTATCCCACTCCTATCCCACAATAGAGCTTGACTTTGGGCTTCTCTAGGCTCATGGGCAAGGCCATTGAACTATTAGCCTCATGCAGCCTGGATGCATTGTCTTGTAAGATGGCATTTCTAGTGGCCAAAACAACAGGAGTGGGGGTAATTAAAGGACTCCATGCTGGGACACCCTCTCCCTTCACCAAATTCCGTAGTGACAAGCATCGCCCCAAGGTGGTCACACTGTTCCACTTGGAATAAGACATTGTGCTGCCAGTGTTATGCCCTAATCCAGCAACACAGCCTGAGCAATCCCTTCATATGTTGGACCTGAGGAATGTTCTGCTGTTCTGCATCAACTGCACAAAGCCATTCCATTCCATAGAACCTCTTTGTCTGCTTTGTGGACAAGCACACAGGTTGCAAGGTGATAAGGCAGTCTGTCAAAGTGGGCCACCCAGGCCTATAATGCTGCCTGTATGGACTGCCCATTAGCGGTCTGTGCACACACTTCATCCACTTCCACTGCCTGGGCGTCCAATGTGACCATAGATGACATCTACCATGCAACCATGTGGCCGTCCGCTTTCACCTTCATAAGGCACTGTACCATAGATGTCAACTCCGGGAGAGAGGCAGCAGTCAGGATAGCTGTCCTGCAGATGATGTTTAAATGGCAGCCTTATGCCCTCCAACAAGGTAAGGAAGCTTGCTACGCTCCCAATGCGGAACTGCACAGAAGCTCCACAAAGATGAAGAGCGGCATTGCACTGACCTGTGTAATGATGGTTCATCACATGGACTTCTGTGCAGGCACACATACCCTCCCTTCTACTCCACAGCAACTCTCTGCATAAAGTATGTAGCTGTGGTGGCAGCAGGGTGTACTCTGCCCTCTCCCTTTTAACACACTAAGTTTAGGCATGAAAGTTCCCACAGGGAGGGGGGAGTGAGTGGTCTTAAAATGACAGAACAGAAATAAGCTTTCGTTTTTCTGAAGGCAGGGCTGTGTCCCTGCACAGAAGTCTACTCAGTGAATCACTGTTACACAGATAGGCACAACTCTCTTCATTTGTCTTCTGCTGCTAAATGATCCTCACGTGTGTTTTGTCTCCTTGACAAAGTACCCTTAGGGTTTCGATCACTTCTGACAGATTGTCCCTCAACTATCTCTAGACTTGCCACATGCCCAATATTATACAGGGGTGGTTTTTAAAAATAAATGTTTTCACCATTGGATAATTATGAATGCTGAATTTTGAGACCGTCTGTGCCATAGAAACCAGATTTTGTAATCAGTGCTATTTGACCTTATTCACTAAACTAAAGAAGTGTTAACATCTTGCGGTTCACCTTCACTAAGAGAAATGTGCTCCATGTTAAATAATCATTTAAAAATGTGAAGGGAGCTGGATAGGCTGCATTTTAAAAAACTCATGCTAGAGTAACGACCCACTCTTTTTTCCAGTATAGAAAGCCTGGTGGGATATACGATGTCTTGATTCTTTTTTCAACATCTCTGCAGGGGTCATCATCTGAATTTGAAATTGTTGGTGCTGAAGATAAGAAATCTTCCCATGAGAGCAGTAAGAAATCAGTAAGACCATGCCAATTTTACTTTTTAATAATATAAAGAATTTGCTGTTCAGAAGTTCTGTATGTGTACTATGTTTTGTTTTCATTTTTCCTTCTGCAATGTTGGTAGATTGCGGGGAGTGGGTATGAAGGGAAAGAAAACCATACAAGTGTGCAGGCTTTTTATTGTTATTATTTATTGTTCAATAAAGCATCTTACAAAACAACATGAACAAAAAAGCAGTATCAAAACCTTGCAGTCTAAAGTCTGACAATGTAGAAGGCAATGAAATGTAAAGGTTTCATTTCAGTTGGTTGGAAAATTGCAGATGATGGTCAATTTCTGAAATGTTTCCCCTGGTATTTGCTTTCCCAAACCACAGCTGTTGTCTGGACCTGAAGTTTTGAGATGGGAGCCATTTTCCCCTATAGGCTGCCCTTCCTATCAAAATTGTATCCTGCCATGCTTTTTTTCCCAACAGGGCAAAATGCTATGAAAAAAAAGGCCGTTCAAGCTAGTGGTTAGGAAATTTTAGCAAAAATCCCTGCCAAAATATCTCACAGGGTAAGCAAGAAATGCCCTCGTCTTTCCATGAACTTCTTATCCAGCTTATAGATTTCTGTGTTGGGCTCGTACCCATGCACGTGCCAGAGAGCTTGTAACCACATACGTGCCACACGATTTCTTTAGTTGGCCCCTTTCCCAGAACAAGCTGATGGGAAGTGTTCGATCAAGCAAGCTGAAAGTGCTGTTGTTGAGAGGGCTTTTTTTGGCTCATGTATGCAAAGCTATTTGTGTTGGCAGACTACTTCCTTGTCCTAAGCTAGCAGCACAGGCTTTCTCACAAGCCTGAGCAATCGGTTGTTGTGGTGGCAGAAAACATGCATCAGACAGGATGCTGAGACATCCCTGAGGAAAAGGGCTGGGCAGCCCTCTGAGTGGTGAAATGGCCCAAAGCAAGCTAGTGAAGCCTTCTACTTTCAAAAAGTAGAACAGGATCCTTTGGCCCTTGACAGAAATGTCACCTGTTTTTAAGAACATAAGAACATAAGAACAAGCCAGCTGGATCAGACCAAAGTCCATCTAGTCCAGCTCTCTGCTACTCGCAGTGGCCCACCAGGTGCCTTTGGGAGCTCACATGTAGGATGTGAACGCAATGGCCTTCTGCGGCTGTTGCTCTCGATCACCTGGTCTGTTAAGGCATTTGCAATCTCAGATCAAGGAGGATCAAGATTGGTAGCCATAAATTGACTTCTCCTCCATAAATCTGTCCAAGCCCCTTTTAAAGCTATCCAGGTTAGTGGCCATCACCCACACTCCACCAGCTGAGTAGCATATTCCAAACACTCAATCACATCGTTGCGTTGAAGAAGTGTTTTCCTTTCTTTATTAGTCCTAATTCTTCCCCCCAGCATTTTCAATGAATGCCCCCTGGTTCTAGTATTGTGAGAAAGAGAGAAAAATTTCTCTCTGTCAACATTTTCTACCCCATGCATAATTTTATAGACTTCAATCATATCCCCCCTCAGACGTCTCCTCTCCAAACTAAAGAGTCCCAAAGCTGGTCACAAGTACTGACTCCAGTGCTGTCTGAAAATTTCACAACCTTTAGGGCTCTGAATGAAGTGGAGAACTGCTGTTCTTTTCTACTTCTATGTGCAAGGAACTGAGGGTTGACAAGAATTGGGGATTCCTCCATAGTTTGTTTTCTGCTCATTTTCTTCAACATCTTGTTATTTATATTTACACATTTCATCCCCAAACTTATAAAAGTCAGCAACAAATCCAGATAATTAATTTCTCCTCCTGTTCCCCAAACCATTGATACTTCAAGCCAAATCACACTAAGGATTCACAGCAGTGGATTTTTTCTCCTCAGTAAGGGCTCTTCCGCAGTCCTCTAGCTTGAATTTGTCCGTCTGGACAATGGCAGAGCAAGAAATTAAATCCAAATTTTTTCCTAAATGCAGTTCCTGTGCTAACTAACCATAAGGGACAAAAAAATAGAGACTTTCTCCCTAAAGGAAAAAATTAATACATACATTTCACGGCAGAGGCCAAACCTTTACCTCTGAGCCAGTGTTTTTGTTCCCAGAGCCGTGTGGCACCTGCTTGGTAGGCCCATACAAGGGTGGAGGCAGGAGAAAGAGGCTAAAGGAAACAACTGTTACAATTAATAATAAAATACATTTGTTTTGAGATTTGGGGTATATGTGGAACACTTGAAGGAATAAGGTGAAGCAAAATATTGTATATATCAGACAGGCAGTATGGATAGTCTGTCAAAAGTTTAGCATGCTGTATTCCTTCCTGTTAGCTGAGGTTGAAGTAGATGAGGATTCTTTCCACACCTCCCCCAGCTAAATCAATTTTGTGTCAGTCATGGTAACTCCTTTCCTCAGGACATGACTTGGCTGTGCTTTGATGAGAAGAGTTGGTTTTCAGACCACAGGCAGCAACACTCATTGTTTCTGCTAACAATAGATCTGATTCTCCAAATCCCAAGGGTTTATTAATGACTTTGGGATTACATAAAATGTATATAGTAACTCAAAAGTTTCAGTGTCTGCCTTACTGCTATGAGTTTTAAAATTAGAAACTTAATCTCAGGGCCTTGGCAATTATTCTTCGCTGGTAGAAACTAATGGGCTTAATTTTTAACTTAGGAGAACCAGTGTGATGTAGTGGATAAGGTGTTGGGACTAGGATCTGGGAAACCCAGATTCAAATCCCCACTCTTCATGATCTTTCTGTGTGACCTTGGGCCAGTCACATACTCTCAGCCTTGACTCTGACAAATGTTTGGATGGGAGACCTCCAAGGAATATCAGGAATGTGATGCAGAGGCAGGCAATGGTAAACCACCTCTGAATGTCTCTTGCTCTGAAAATCCAATGGGGTCATCATAAGTCAGCTGTGACGATGACAAAAGAAGATAGTATTTGGCATACAGAAGTGAGGTATAGAAACTTGGGAGGAGTTGCACAAGAGGGCCATGGGGAACAGAGTCCAGATGCCAGCTGAGAGATAGAAAGAGAAACTGATTGACAAGCTGATTCTACTCGTAAGTGAGATTGCCCGAGCCTTTGGAAGTGTTCAGAATTACTAAAGATTGCTTCTTAAGGTACTTAGTGGATTCTAGTGTTTGTTCATGTTTGTTCAAAAACTGCTTTTTCTGTAGGAAGTTCATTTTCAAAATAACATGTCAAATTTATTGTCGTTAATACCTATGGGAATGCCAGGAATCATATTCCAGTTTCGACTATGGAACTCACGGAGAAGGCTTCAACATGTCATTTTCACACACTGAAATGGCCACTTGCAAATATCCGCTCCCCAGTGTTATTTCAGTTCATGTGAACAGCATAAGTGTGTGTGTGTGGGTGGGTGGGGGGGGTTGAAGCCCCCTCTCTACACATGCTGCAGTAATCATCAGAATATGGCCCCTGAATTCCTTAAAAGCACAGAACTCCCAGTGCATGCGAGATACGTGGTGGCCATGAGGGCTTTGTGTCATGTAACTCAACCCTGAAAAGCCATTCTGAGGGCTGCATTTGAAAAGCACTTATGCTGTAACAGCGTTTCTCCCTAGTAGCCTTGTTTCCTATACTGGTCTTCCTTGTATGGTTTCTTCTTCTGTCCCACATTGCCAACAGTAGGATTTCAGCTCTTGTTTTAGCATCCAATGAAAAAGTTAAGAAAACTGAGGACTAGCTAGAACCTGCCTGGAGTACAGTTGTCTTCCCTGGAATGACTTGCCTTGGAACTGAAAGTAGATGAGGTAATAAAGACAGCTCTTAATCTCTTGGGTTCCATAGATGAGTCAACAACACGAGCTGTGAGAGATGGACAAGGTCCCCTGCAAGACTGGGGATTTTTTTCTCTCTACCAAGTTCATTGAGGCAGATTGCAGATGAATCAGCTATTAAGTCTTGGGTGAAAGGTACTTCCCCACTTTTCCCCTTCAGAGATTCCATTGTAATAGGCTATATGTGAGGTGACTCTCTCACCTGGCATGCAGCCTACTCTGGACAAACTAGCTATGCCTAGTCAGAGTGATAACAGTTACAGGCTTGGAAATCTTACCTCAGTATGAATCTTACCTTGGCAACCAATCAACCCACCTTTGTCATCTGGGCTAGCTTGCTTCTCAAGAACCATGCTGAGAAACCAAACGGCATGCTAACATGCGCAAGTCAGAGGGTGTGGTGATTTGTGTTTGTATGCCAAGAATACAGGTGTGTCATGAACTGGGGTACTAGTTGGTTCTTTGTTATGAAATGAATACATTTCATCTGGAGAGTCTCTGTGAGCAAAAACCTGAACACCCCAATGCTTTGGGATGAAGATTGCAAATGCAGCTGCCAAGGTAAATATTGGAGTGGAAGAGGGGGAGTTGTATTGTAGAGGTCAGAAAAGGGTGTTCAGTTAAGAATGAGAGGCTGAAGAAAGGTTAGTTCCATGTTGTGGAAGCACCTTCTGTGGGCACTGTGTAAATGATTACCAAGGAGTAAATTCTGGGATGAGTAAATCTTCACATAGAAGATCATGCCAGAGTGCAAAATGCATTATTTTACGCTTAAGCTTTATGGATTACTTTATCAATGTGGTGGGGCATCCCTCTGAGATGGATTAAGAAGTGTAGTTTATTATACAAGTATTCCCGTGTCTTAATTTCCAGAGGAAGCAGGGCGTGGCCAGAATGACCATATTTCCGTGGAAATCCTGTTACCTAGTCATCAGCCTGTTGAATCAGGCTGCAATTACACAATGCCAAAAGATCAGAGCTGCATTGGAATGGAGGGACGGTGGTGGTGGTGGTGGTGGTGGTGGTGGTGGTGGTGGTGGTGGAAATCCTTCTATTATTTTGTCAGTGGTACTGAAAATATACTTTGGAACTGAGCCCAAAATATATGCAATAGGCTCTCCTAGGCACAGGGCAGTGGAGAATCAAAAGCTATAACTGGTCTTGCCTGAATGGATCCCTGACCATTCCACATTGAGTTCTTTTTCAGCATCTCCAAGTGAATGTCAGAAGCTTAATCCAAATCTGTTGTATGAGAATCTGTACAATAATAGAGCTTGAGGTGTTAGTAGAGACTTGACAACAATTTTAGAAGGTTTTTTTTAAAGGCTTTTAGTGACTTTTGACTTTTGAGTGATTAGAGTATATCACTTATTATGTTGTAACTTTGCAAGGTGAATCAGTATTATTATCTCCGTATTGCAGATATGACTGTGAGACTGAGTAAAATAGCAACTTGACTACATCCTCCTGGTAACTTTGTGGCAGAGTCAAAATTTAAACTAGGGATTTCCTGATTTGCAGCTCAGTCTCTCATCTGCTGTGTTAAACAAGATCCATGCTGACTTTAGCTATGGTAGAACTTGTATTCAACTAGAATAGTAAATGAAAATGGGATAAATCATAAAAGGGTGAAAGAGGCATTTGTGATATACTGAGGCATATTAGGATCAAATAACAGTTCTAACAAGGGAAGGAAAAAGGGGAGTAAATGCTGGGTTTCAGTATTGAAGCTCAAGTTAACTTCCATTTAAGGATCCAAGTTATACTTTGAATAGCAACTAAAATTTTTTTATATTTCAACTGGTTCCGAAAGGTTCCTGAATTTGGGCAGCCATTTTCAATGTTTCAGAAGGGTGCTTGCTACTGATACTATGACTGTTACCCTAATTAAAAACAGTTGTTCAAATGAGCATAATTTTGTGTATGAATAAATCCAACTAATCCAAGGAAAAATTATTTATTTGGTTTTAGATGATGCACACATGTGTTATAGAAGGAACTATCCTAGAGAAGCCATTTCCTCCTCTGTAGACACCTGCTCTCCATGAGTTATGTTGGAACTTTTTCTTTAAAAAAACGTAATCCAATTATTTAGAGGGCCCATCTTGATTGACTGGAAAATTAATTGATCTACAATCTATCAGAATAATCAACTAAATGTTGCAGCTCTGATATCTAAAATGTTTACCTGCCCTAAAGCAGGGAATATGGGATTAATGTAGCACTTGAAAAACACAGGAGCTCCATCTAGAAAATAATGGGGTATTTGTTAAGACAAATGGTGAACCACACTCTGTCCAGGTCTGCGGTGGTTGATCTGTAAAAATGGTAGCGGTGCCAGTTTGAAGAGAAGCAGGTAGATTCTAAAGAGATAAGAAACTGAGTCTGTTTGGAAGCAGAAATGAATGAAGTGGAAGCTGTCAGTCTGCTTTTCTAATGTTGCCTGTCTTCTGCTCTCCTTCTCTCCCTGCTGGTTTTTGCAGGACTTAGAGCCATTTCATAACGAGGACGCCAACCTCATTCTCCACCTTCAGCGTCTGGAGAACACTCTCAGCCTTTTTGCTGAGGAATCAGATAAAAACCAGCTCTTTGCTCACCTGGGTCGGATGGCCCTGGAATTCAACCGTCTGTCATCCAAGGTGCACAAGAATGAACAGAGGACATCCATTCTTCAGGTCCGAGGGCTTCTGGTATATGCGCACAGTTCACTTCCCTGTCTTCCTGAATGCGCGCCTTGTTTCTTCTTTCTTTTCTCTCACCCCCCTTTCCCGAACGCCTTACCGTCCCCCCTCCTTCCAGTGCGTTGCACAGGCCAGGGGACACGCCCCCCCTGCCCTGCGACTCCAGAGCTGTCGCACAGGGCAGCGGGGGCGTGTCCTCTGGCCTGTGGCAATCTTGAAGCCGGAGGGGATGGTAAGGCGTTCGGGGGACCGGGCAGCCTCTGCTCAGGCTGCGCCATCTTCCCCACCCCTACCAGGACCATCTGTGCGAACGGTCCCAGGGGGGTGCATTGGCGTCGTTTATGCCGACGCACCCCTGCAGCGTGGCCATGTGGAAGCGGCCAGAGAGTGTTCATTCTGGAAGAAGGAGATGGGGGGGGGGGGGCCTTGATTGTTCTTCTTAAGTTTTTGAAAGGGTGTCCCTTAGAGGAGGGCAGAGAGATGTTCCCATTGTCAGCAGAGAGTCAGACTCGCAATAATTGGTATAAATGTGTGGAAAGGCTGGACATTAGGAAAAAAACATTTACGGTGAGAGTAGATCAGCAATGGAATCAGCTCCTCATCTCTGGCAGTTTTCAAGCAGCAGCTGGACAAACACTTGTCAGAGATGCTCTTAGTGGCTTCTGCACTGAGCTGGGGGTTGGACTCAATGGCCTGCATGGCCCCTCCCAACTCTGTGTCTCTGTGATTCTTTGAACATCAGAAGCTCCTTTATTCCAAGTCAGATCCTTGGTCAGCCTAGCTAAGTATTGCCTGTTCTGACAGGCAGCAGTTCTCTCACTTGCCCATACTTGAGATGCCAAAGACTGGACTTTCTGTGCATACAGGTAGATTATCTAACCCCAGGTCATGGCCCCTCTGCAATCAGTACATTTTTCTCTGGTATCACCTTTCTGCTTCCAACAAGGATGCGAAACTTTCTGAGGGTCATGGCACGTTCCTTTAGTGAGGGAAATTTCTAAAGCATCAGAAATATTTTTTTTCCTTGAGGCCGCAAACTAGTTACTGAAATCTTTGGGTAAGGAGGAAGACTGTTCCTCAGGGCAGGCTGTTGTGTAATTACTTGTTTTAAGAGAAAATATATATTTTTGTCAGTTAACTGCAGAAGAGGAGTTGACAGACTGCTTGAAGCTTTTTTCCCTAATGGCGATACTTATTCCTTTTTCTTAGAAATATTTCTTTCTTTGTGGTTGATGAATTTAATAGATCAAGTCTAAACCCACCCTCATATTCCTGCCAGTTTTGCATATTAGAATGTGGTCAGAGTTAGTAGATTGTTGGGCTAAGAAATTCAAACTCTACTAATTCAAATATGGCTTCTAGTTAAAAGCAATAAATAATATATTGCTGTAAATTCAATGACAAATGTATGATCTCATTCTAACACTGATACAAGGTGTTCTTGTCTTTTTAAAAAAAAAATTATAGGCACTGTGTGAGCAGTTGCGAAATGAGAATGAAGAGTTGAGAGCAAAGCTGGAGAAGGAACTGGAGCAAAGAAACCAAGTTTCAGAGAAGTTGAGGTACATACATGTTAAATGGGAAAGAAGCAAGGTGGAAAGAGAGCTTGCAGAACAGAGCAGCCATTCAGGGAATTCAGTTTTGTTCCATTTTATTTCTATAGCTGTCTGCCTGCCCACTGAGGGGATCCAAAATGGTTCTCAATGGTGGATTCTGCACAGGGCAAATATAATGGGTGTAGGACACAATACAAATTGTTGGGGGCGGCGGGACTTCACACAGGTTCCGTTCCCAAAACAAGTCTGCCCTGTTTTAGTCCCCTCAACCCGGGATTTTCAAAAATTGCTAAACCAGCGATCCTGTTGCAAAATCCCAGGTTGGAGCCCCTCCCACATGAACAGCCAGGCAGAAAACGCCATGCCAATTACAGTCAGGGAGAACCTGCCTGCCGTTGCAGGGAGGCCCCTTTTTCTTCTGCATGTTACGCAGGCGAGCTGATCATATCGTGGGACAATCGGCATGGCTGCAGGGGTTCATTTCTGCATGCCTGCACAGCTATGCATGTATTGCAGATTTTTTTTTAAACGCGTCTCTGTGCAATGGTGCAAAATTGTTTCTATTGGCTTCAGTCTCTGCCTGCACAGCGTGCATGTGAATGGGAAAAAGGAAACCGGGTTTCTTTATAATGACTGCAACCCATTATACATTTGCTGTGCAGAATGAAAATGGGTAAAAACAGAAAAATACACATAGAGCCATCAATCTTCTAAAAGCAATAACATTTATCAAAAGAACCCGGTCAGTTAAAATGGGTCTCAGGGGGGATGAATCAAAGGAGTAGTAAAGGTGATCCTGTTCCCAGCAAAATTTGTGATTGCAACTACAAATGAACTCCACCTAGAACATGCAAGTGCACCGCACCCCCCTTCCACCTGTGAGATGTACAAAACGTATACCCTACCACACAATCACTCAATGAAAACTACTAGACTATGGCCACACAGGCTGGAAAACCCATAACAGCAAAAAGTTTCTCTCTCTTTCTCCAAGGAGAGCTGAGCTACTCTGTGGGAGGCATGTGGCCAGGAAATCACAGATCCTTGTGAAATTTAGTTACTCCCCCCCCCCCCCAATATCTTGGTCATGACCTTTGGGGTTTTAGGGCTTTATTGATTTACTCAGATAGGATAGTTCTCTGCCACCTCTTCAAAGTCCGGCTCAGGGTAGTTTATAATTAAAACCATATCACAAACACGCTATTGAATATAAACAGTATAAAAGTTATCCAGAAAACAGAAACAGGATGTCAACGCTGACAATGACAAACCACCTCCAAATTTTTCTTGCCTTAAAATCAGAGTCATTATATGTCAGCTATGACCTACAGGGTCATCATATGTCAACTGCAGCCATTTCTACACGAATCAATAAAATTTTGTTCCCCAAACCAGTCCCATTTACAACCACCTGTATCAGTTCCTGTCTGGTATTAAGAGTCAACTGTATTTAGAGAAGAGTTGTTATAGAATGCCAAAGATTCAATAAACAGATTGGTACAGAACTGCATGATTTGGAAACAGTCCCTGAGGCCGCAAACTAGGAAGAAAGGAAGGAAGAAAAGTGGTGGAATGTCCTTATGGTAATGGAAAGTTGCATTTGATGATGAAGGATGTGATGTAATGCAGAGCTTCGGCTTTAAAAGGGAAGACATGATGCAAATACAGGCTAGGTTTTGGAGAACATTTGCAGGAAGTTGCCCTTGGGCTTTTGAAATTTTTTTCCCCATGCGAAGAAAGTGCCACTGAGAAAAGTGCCAAATTCTCTGAATCTCAGAATATAGGCACCAAACCTTTGGTACAGCGAGCACTCCTGGTGTGCAATGAGAATTCCTAGGGAAAGATTCCCTCTTTTTCTAGTGCAGATTCTCCTCAAGAAGTAAGAATCAGAGCAATTGTTATCCTGGGATGCCTTATTGGAAAGTGTAAGAGTTGATCATCTACCTTCCTTTCTTGGAATATGGGTATGTGTTAAGTTCTTTGCCTGTTAGATCCATACATTATAGTGAAAAAGTTTCTTGGTTGCCAAGAAGATAATATGCACTGCCTAGAAAGGTAACCCCAGAAATCAAGATGTGTTGGTTGTCTCTTGCAAAGTATTTGAAGGTTCTTAAGGCCTTTGGTCAGTTAAGTTACAAACAGTAGTTTCTAGTAACAAAGTTGTCATTGTCCCTTTCCTTGGGGCTCTTCGCTTTGCAGAGCCATTGTGGGGTCTCCTCGGGTTTCTCTGTTTACATGTGAGAAGGCACTCCACTGCCTGCTGCGCATTTTGCCTGCCACTACTTCTGGGTCACTCCTGGTAGTTGCAATCAAAAGGCTGAAGTTCAGAAAACCTTGACCTTCCCCACCTGAAACCTGGGTACAATGGCTGATTATACGCTGCTGCTCTCCTGTACAGCAAGGGAAAATTTCCTTCACAGGAGAGATTTCTGATCAGACGTACTTACATTTATGAGGGAAAAGCTCCCGAAAACCCCATGGTTAATGAGAGTGGGGAAACCCTGATGTTTTCCCTCACTTTGGGGTTTCTGCTCTTCCGGTCTCCCCACCCCCTCCTTGCTCCCTGCTCTGTCGGGGAGGGACAGAGAGAACTGTCAGAGGGACAGAGGGAGAAAGGGCCTTTTGATTATGCCAGTCAAAACCTTACTTGGCAGCGTTTGCATTCATTTGTCCATGATGAATGCCAGAAGTCTCTTGTTTTCAGGTAATGGCTTCACCTTAGTAACATGCTACCTCCTAAAGGTGTTTGATTATGAATTTCTTGTGCTTAGAAAAGTTGCTTGTTGTTTCCATATTAGCTTCTAAGAATGAGGCAGTGCAAATATCTTGCATTGGAATGTCTCAATAAAATTATGCAGGCCTGAGAACTTGTTTTGCTGGGTGAACTGATTAATGCTCTTATAGATGATAAAGCCGGTAATCACGTTGGTCAATTAGTGCAAAATGTATATAGACAGTAAAATAATGCCCTTGTTAAGATCAACCAAAATCCAGTATGCAAGTTTTTATGCTAGACAAATGGATATTTTTAAAAGTGAGGAAAGGATTTTGTGGGAAAGGTTAACAATGTATAAAATAGCATGCTTCGCATCAGCCAGAACCTGCTCCATAGTTCACAATGGAGTGGGTTTCCTGAGAAGTTGAGGAGGGTACTATTTCTGGAAGTCTTCAGGAGATGCTGCAAGGCCATTTTATTTATTAGGGCTTTTAATGAAGAAATGGGAGGCATGTGGGATGGAGAAGTTGTTACTGGGATTTTAATGTATTTGGTGGTGGTGAAAAGTGCCATCAGGTCACAGCTGACTTACAGCAACCCTGTAGGGTTTTCAAGACAAGAGATGTTCAGAGGTGGTTTGCCATTGCCTGCTTCTGCATGGGCTGAGAGAGTTCTGAGAGTTCTATGACTGGTACAAGGTCACCCAGCACGCTTCATGTGAAGGAGCAGGGAATAAAACTTGGTTCTCCAGATTCTCTTAACCATTGTAGGACGCTGACTCTCAATATGTCTTAAATCCAAATCTGTAAGGTATTTTGAACCACAAATAAAAGGCAGGATTAATATACTTTAATTTTAAAAATTCCGTTTGCAGAGATTTTTTTTCTGCCCTAGGTAGTGAAGGAAGCCTTTGATGTAATTAGGTTAGAACTTGTGCAAGATATCTCAGAGAGAAGAAAATAAAGGATTTGTTTTGGAAATGACAGAAGACAAGAGTTGATCTAGTTGAAATTCCCAGGTAGAGAATGCAGAATTCAGTTCTTCAGTTATCTGACACTGAGGAAGTCTGTCTTCTGTCAACTTGATATCCTATTATCCCAAGACTTGAAATAAGCTAAACAATCCTTGCATTCCCATGACATCTGTATCCAGTGGTGGAATCCAAAAATTTTGATAACAGGTTCCGATGGTGGTGGGATTCAAACAGTGGCGCCGCCACTCACACGCACCTCCAGTCCCTATTGGGCAGGGAGGTTGCTTTAGTAACCCCTTCTCGACACTCAGAAAAAATTAGTGACCACTTCTAGAGAACTGGTGAGAACTGGTTGGATCCCACCTCTGTCTGTATCCATTTGAAGAAAAGAACAGTTGTCTTTAAAGAAAGAAAATACAACAAAGACATCTGTGAGAGGTAAACATTTTAGGTACCTAATACATCTACCTGACTTATAACACAAGCAGATTTACTCTTAAATTAATCCCTTGTATGCAGTGTGTATAGGATTGCACAATTGATTGTTGTGCTACTAACACAGGTTAGTGTGCATAAGACTGCCCTACTGATTGTTGCACGGGGTACACATTCTTCCTGTTTTGTGGTGTTACAGCTGGCTATGCCCTTTGCATTTCACTTCCTGCTAGTGGCAGCTGTCACAGGAGGAGCCAAATCCAGGGTTCTCCAGGATTCAATCAGGCATCTTCCTTACCATGGCCCCTTCCGCACATGCAGAATAATGCACTTTCAATCCACTTTAAATGCAGTTTGAAGCTGGATTTTACTGTGCGAAATAGCAAAATCCACTTTCAAACAATAGTGAAAGTGGATTGAATGTGCATTATTCTGCATGCGTGGAAGGGGCCCATGATTCTTAACTTTGAGCAATCTAGGTTGGCTGGCTTGAGCTTGCCAGTGGAACGGCAGAGTATAAATCATAAATGTGACTCTGCCCTTAGCACAGGTGCTTCTGGAGGAAAGAGGAAACGATTTTGTTCTTTTTAACTAGGATTTCATTTTTGTTGTTGTGTGTCCTGATTGACTGTTATACTTCCCCAGGGTGTTGCATATGCTTTCCATTTTTTCAGGGCTCATATGCTCTCTCTCCCCTATCCAGGTGTGAGAATCTGGAACTGAGAAAAATGGTGATGATGGACAGCAAAGAAGAAATGAAGGTGGAAGGCACAGAAAATGTAGTACAACAGCAGGTAGCAGTCCTTACCTATAAATGAGATAGTGTACTATTCTATTTCTGATAGCAGCAAGTGCCAGATTATATAGAACTGTTTGCACACTACTTGAGTGACATTTTCACTCATTTGCTGCTTTCTCCAGACCCTGTAAGATTTAAGGATTCCCCAAGAATGAAAGCAGTGGTTTGAATCCTACCACATACAGAATGCTTCCCTCAAAATAAAACTGCTCCACAGTGGAGTGGAATGGGCTGTTGGAAGAATAGCAACTTTATAGACTCCCCACCGCCACCGCCACACCCCCCCCTTTTGCATGAGTGCTCTGCCCATTCCCCTCACCCAGGAGGGTAGTGAGGTGATTTCAGCTGATTTTCCTCTCAAGTTGGACTCCCTTGAGTTGGAGACACAAGGGTCCCTTGAACCCCAGCTGCAGGTTGGGTAGAGAGGAATTGGAGGAGAGGTCTCCTAAATCTGTTTTGTTCAGAGTATGTAGGATCCAAATCATTCTCTCTCTTTTTTTTTTTTGTTAAATAGCTATAGGTGTTCTTTCCTTTTCAGTTGTATTATGTATAGGTTACGGGTGACATGAGTGGGCCCTATCATCTGTATTTGGGGAGGGAGAGGCATTGGTATGACTGCTGGCCTTTTTGCTGTGATCACCTTCAGTTGCTTAAAAAACCTTTTTCTGGTGTCTACATTTTAGAAAGAAATCGTTTCAGAGAAAGCAGGAGGAAAAATCCCTTTGGGGACCAGTGAGAAGAAAGTGAAGATACTCGAGCACCAGCGCAATGAGGTAAGCTGAATATTTGCCCTGTGTGCCAGAATCTGGAGGCCACATCCTCATGGGTTAGTTCATATGGACGTTAGTTACTGTTTTAATTGTTTCATTTTTTGATAGATGCCTTGGTTTTGTTTTATTATCTTAGTTGTAAGCCTCAAGCAGATACCTGGAGAGGCAGCACAAGACATTTAAAAAAAATAAATACATAAACATAGCCAATGCAGCACGTAGCACCTTCTTTCTGTAGAACCACCCAAATTGGAATTTAAAATCATTTGGCAAATTGAGCAGTTGTTTGCATGTGATGTTTGCTTGGCAACCTGTGTTCATAATAGACCCAAGACAAATAACATGATTGTTAATAACGTCTACTGAGCTTGAAGGATGCTGTCTAGGCCAGAAGGCAATGCGAAGGTGGTTTTGGGTCATGATCCAGTAAAGAATTCAGTTTATCCTGAGATAACTGTGCATTTCTTTCCAGCTGCTGGAAGTGAATAAGCAGTGGGACCAGCATTTCCGATTCATGAAGCAGCAGTATGAGCAGAAGGTAATTGCTGTTTTTAGTGGGCAAATTTGCCTTGCTGTTGTAATTGACTGGATTAAATGCTAATGGAAAAGTAAACTGGACTGATCTGTGTTTCTGGAGCTCTCTCTGTATGGTTTTAACCTTTCTAGGTCATTTTTGTGTTTACGTCTTCTCATTCACTTGTCTGCATCAAACCTAAGCATTTCTAATCAGTGGGTTGTACCATTTTTCACATTATGGTCATAAGCTCAAATTGCTCATCGTTTTCTTCCTGACAGATAACAGAGCTACGGGAAAAGCTTGCCGACTCCCAGAAAGCAGTAGTGGACTTAGAGGCCAAGAGGGAACAGAAACAGCGGGACTTTGATCGTAAGCTTCTCTTGGCAAAGTCCAAGATTGAAGAGGAGGAGGTGAGTCTTTCAAGATCTGTAGGTGGCTGCCCATGGTAGCCTTTGTAACTTCACCCGTTTAATCTGGGGTAGTACCTCTTGCAAAATCCCTGCTTTACCAAGTTTGAATTTAAAAGCCAAGCTGCATAAAATCCTCGATTAAAATCTCCCTGTTTGGGGTGTTTTTTGAAAGTGTAAAAGCAGTTCTATTTGGGTGGGAGGATTTAGATTGAAGCTACAGTGCTGGGAAGGTGGACTGAATCACCCTCCCCCCCAATACACACACTATTTTTCTAGTACAAATCATTCTCTTCTCCCTCCTTCCAACTGCTATTAGCTCTGCAGAGGAAAACAAAAAAGTACCTGAGGGACAGGGTCAGTTGAGATCAGAAAACTAGCAGAAAGGGGAGAGATTTAAAACCTTCCTTCCCCAGCAGTTCATGAGAATCTCCTTCTCCCTGCCAACCAGTTCCTTTAAATACATATAGGTCCTAATAATTTGGCTCTAAGTCAGTGTGACAGAAAAATAATTGTCATGGCTTTATTACCCATCTTTTATCTTACCTTTCCCTTACAGTGCTAGGGAAAGAGGGCCCTAGAACCAGGGCTGGTGTCAGTGATGTACAGCTGTAACTTTTGTCGTTCCCAGGTGGAAAAGGAGAGGTACAGTGCAGAAGTGAAAGACCTCAAGCTGCAGGTGAAGTTACTGCAGGATCAGCTGGTTCCAGTCACCAGGCAAAAGGAGTACCAAAAGGAGATTGTTCGGCTAAACAAGGTGAGCACTCCCTCCCAATCTTTTTTCCCTTCCTTCTCCACAGTAGTTCCTGAAGTCTTCCTTCGTCCTCCCTCACAGTTTCAGACTTTGCTGGACATTGGAATTGTCTTGTTGCCATTGCTGTCATTTGCAAATGTTACCTGTCCTGACACAAGGCTGTGGTCTGTCCAGAAACACAGCTATACAGGAAAAGGTTTTCTAACTGTTTCTGGTGTCTCCTGTTCATCCGTCAGGCTCTAGAAGAGGCTCTGAATGTCCAAGCGTCTGCACCTTCTGCCTCCAAGAATCCAGTTGAATTCAGTCTGGATATCCGACAGCAGGAAGTGATGACACAGAATGAGCTCCTGAAGCAGCAGGTATGGGGGGGGCACATGTTCACTCAAAGCAGGTCTTGGTTTGAGAGAAAGTAGCAAGAGATCTTCAGTGTGTTTTCAGGTTACTGTCCAGGGCATCATTCCCCTTCCAGCTTTTTCATAATCCATGTCCATGCATGATAACAGACTCAGGGGCATATCTATAGAAAATGGCGTCTGGGGCAAGGTCTCAAATCAGGGCCCCTCTCCAAACATGAATATTTATTTAGCCTCTTTTGCAGCTGAACTTGGTGATGTCTTAAGGAAGTATAGTGTTAGTTAAGTAAAAATCAGTCCACACAACTATCAAAAGGATAGTTGGACTGTAATATGTGGGACTTTTTTCCATCATAAAGATATTAGTGCCCAATTATGCCAACCCAAAGGGCCACACTCACCTCATAAATTTTTGGATCTGCATGGTAGGGCCACTCCTTGCTATTTATATTTGTGATGTGGGACTCTAGAATGAGGTCAGGAAGGAGGAGAAAAGACTGGTGCCCTTGGGGGCAGGATGGCAGGGGACAGTCTCAAGCCCTTCTGGCATGTGCATATGGCATTTGATGATCATCCTGTCTCTCTTCACTATATCAGATAATAAATCAGGTAGATTGTGTCAGTAGTGAAAGCCACAAAGCCGGGATACCCCATAATAATATGGGGTTCCAAATTAGACCCTAAGAGCTGGTTTCAGGGTTTTAATCTGGAATCTTAGCAAAGAGCTTTCAAGAAAGTTGCAGCAAGGCATTATTGAATGCAAATACTGCTACAGGGCACGATCAGAGGTTCGTGCATGATAATTGCAATGTGCATTCTCAAAGTAACAGAAGCTGAGGCACTTCCAGCATCACATTTAAAACACGGTAGATTGAACCAATATGTAATCTGGGGTATTAATGAGGCAAGTTTGGAGCTGATTATTGCCTGCTAAAATACCGTGCATGTTTTTTAAAAAAAAAAAAGCCTGGAGGGAGGATTTAAAAGGGTATGAAAGAGCACGAGAGTAGAAGTCGCCGTCTCCCACTGTCTCCTTCAGGGGCTTGCAGCTGGAATGATAATTGAGCAGCCAGAAGAAGAAATGTTGATTTAAAAAAAAAAGAAAAGAAAACGAGAGCAAACAACCATGGCTGCCTTTCAGCTTTCAGAGCTACCCAGATCAAAGGCTAAGCTGCGTCTGTCACTTCGCAGGACTCAAAATGCTGCTGGGGCATTTCCATAGTTTTTCATAAGGAGCAAATAGGCAGGAGCGGAGGGCTGCTTAGCCAGCAGTGGAGGTAGTGATGCTGGGCTCTGGCCTTGCTGCTTTTGCTCTCAGGCACCTACAGCCTGCTGCTCTTGTGCTGCGCCTGGAGCTGCCCTCCACCTGCTGCCTTGCAAAGAGGCAGCCCAGGCACCACCATTCATGTTGCACCCAGGGCACAAGTTCCACCCCACCCTAGCTACATGTCTGAACATATTACAGTAGTCCTTTAGAGCGGTGCTACTTTGAACTATGGTGTGATATGCCCCCTTGATTGTGCATCCCTGGGTAACTCTGAAATTTCAGAAGATACGAATTGTACATGTGGGTAACTATTTCCCTCTTTGCAGCATTACCTCTTGTGGCTTCCCATCATTCATAGCTTAGGATGGGAAAGTAAAAGGGCCTATACGTAATGTCTTCCTTTAATTTGTACGAGTATTCACTTGTGTGTCTTGGAAAACTATAGTGATGGTGCAAACCACATAGTGTAAGGAAATATATGTAGAGAAGAGTTGAGGGGTGTGATATCCCATGGTATAACAAGTCTAACAAAGTTTTAGGATAATGCTATATTGTATTCTGTATAAACAAGCACTAAGTGGTTATATTATAAGTTCCGATTCCTCTTGTGCTCTTAGTTTCCTGTGTGTTGTGAATTATATTTCACTTTTATACACAAAGTGGTTTGCAGTCTTTATTGTTCATCCTTATGAAAAATGTTGCGAGATTGACTCTTCATATTATCCCCATTTTATCCTGTGGCAGTTACTTGTATAAACCTGCATGATGAGTTTTTGGTAGAGAACATGGACTCCCAAATTTAACTCATGTGCTCTGCCCACTGGTACACGCAGTCACTCCCTCTTGGTTCCTGTGCTTTCAAAGCTTGTAGTGGCATAATCCTTCTGAGGCGGAAGAAATATGGTCTCTCCTTCCTGAGCCACGGTCTCAATATCTTTCCATTCTACAGGATCATGTGCTGCCTGTATTAATGGCAGCATATTTAGCCTAGGGAAATGGCTCTGAAACAAGACCTTGGCTAATATTAGTCAGTAGAATGTTTTGCTTTCTGGTACAGCTGGAAGTTGGGTTTCAGCAAATGTGGGGGGAAACCGTAAGCTTATTTGGAGACACACTTTTTCAGATAATTTTGTTCTTTTCAAAGCTATAGGACATGTTTTGAACTTACATGTGTACAAAATAACAACGTCTGGGCATGTTACTTTTTCTTGAAATCCGTATAGGCCCATTTTACGGTGCTCCCTGTGATTTCAATTCTCACTTGTTTCTGGCAGGTAAAGATCTTCGAGGAAGATTTCCAGCGGGAACGAAGTGACCGGGAGAGGATGAATGAGGAGAAAGAGGAGCTCAAGCAGCAGCTGGAGAAGCTTCAGAAGCAGTTAACACACACCAGCAACCAGGTAGGGAGCCGGACTTGGGAGCCTGCTCTTGGGGAACTCCCTTTGAGTAGCTACAAGGAGAAGACGATCTTGGGGAAGGAAAGCAGAACAGGCCGCTTCTGGTGCTCATTCTTGGCACACACATCCTAAGGCCTAAAGTAGAAAATATGTTTTTAAATATGCAAGTCTTAACTTTGGTGGTGTGACCTATTGGAGGGCCCCACCATCCTCCGTACCCTTTCTTCCTAATTTAAAGCACCTCAAAGTTGTCATTTTTGCCTGTGATTCCTGCATATTTTCTTCCTGTAGAGCAAACAACAGCTTCAGTGAGGGAGATTTGCATCAGGAAAACGGGAAAAGAGCAGGGTTTTTAAAATACTTTCTTCCCATGCTAGAACCCTGATACATCCCATTCTCTCCCCCCCGCCCCCACACGCACAGATGCTACTAGCAGTTTCTTAAAAGTACAGATGATCTGGTTGTGGCTCTCCCCCATCATGCCTAGTTTCATCCTAATGTTGGGTCACTCTCATTGCATTGATTTGTATTGGCTCTGTTTTGTTTGTCTGACCAGCCTGCATGCCGGCTAGGAACGGTGTTGTTGCCCTTCGGTCTAGACAATGCCTCTACTCCTTACTTATTGTGTCCTCTTGCTGTTTCCGTTTCAGTTGCAGATCTCTAAAGAGGAGTGCCAGAAAGAGAAGGAGGAGAAGGACAAGTTAAAGAAACTGCTCAAGCAGCACAAGCAGGTAGCGAACACTGTGCCCTTGAGTCCAGTCTCCTTTTCTGTGAGCAAAAGAAAAGTCAAGCCTTTGTGGCTTGATCCTTCGGTAGCCTGTGGCTTATGAAGCAGCAGTGAGAACTGGAAGCGGTGCTTAGAAACCAAAATCCAGCATCTCAGACTTCATTTGCCTACGTAACCTTTGGTAACTTGCTTTGGACCTGCTTTATGCTTCTAAAATTCCTTCATGAAAACACAAGTTTCATGGATAAAGCTGTGAACTGGACAGTGCCATTTTGGGGCTGGGAACATAGTTGATTGACTGTTCACCACATGTAAAGCTTCTTCCCTGCATAGCTGTGGATGTAATTCTAAGGGCCATTTCACATTGTTGACAGGCTTTCTTTGTAAAATGTAAATAGCACTGTCTTAATGGAAAGGAACAGTTTCAAAAGGAAACATCTTATTGAAAGTAGCAGGAATAGAGTAGCTTAATATACTCAACTAGCAGCAAAACCCATTGTGCAGGGAGATGCAATGGGCCTGGGGAAGAGGGGCGAGCAAGCCCACAGTGGGCTTTACCTGGGGTCCAGGGCCCCTCCCTCCTCCTGGTGTAACAGCTGCTTGAAGGTCGGTGGAGCAGCGTGTGCCAAGGCACCTCTGCTCAGCCAGCTGGGCTGAGCTTTTGGGTTGGGGGCAGGAACCAGGAGGGTGTTTGGAGGCTGGCAGAGTAGCGTGCACCAAGGTGCCTCTGCTCCGCTGGGCTGGGCTAATGGAATGTCACCCACCAATGGCTAATGAGATTTACCGATTGGTAGAGTGTTCGTTGTCAAGATGTTCCATCATTTAGCCATTTATTGATTAGGATATTAATAGCTATACACCACATATTAGAGCTGCTTCTATCAACATTACATAAGGAAGGGTATTTCAGCAATGGACCAATAACTTGGGCATTCCTCTAGAAGCAGACAGACAGCCACTCATGCAGGGATGCTTCAGCTTTGATTCTCTTGCACTGACTAAAGAGTTGCATTAAATCATTTGCCTGTGAAACCCCTTCCCACTTGAACTTTATGAATCTGAAGTACAGAGACGGATGATGACTTTCTGAAACTCCATAGCCATGTTTGAATGGAAATTATTCCAAGTCTCAGTCACAAGACTGCAATATCTCCCTGCTTTAACATTTTTCTGGGGTCTGAAATCTCTACGACATGTCTTGGCCTTAATATATGGAAAGCTTTCTGCACTTTGCACACTGTGTGGAAAAGCAGCTTTGATGGCTTTGTCCAAGAGGCTACGAATTGGAAGGAAGCACCACTCTTCAGGGGCTGCTTCATATTTCTCAAGAGATAAACCTGCGTTAGTGAAGGGTAAAATGAAGAGGGGAGGACCAGGCATCTCAACTGGAGCTCTTTGAGGGATGGTTAGGATAAAAAGGTGTTAAGATATTCAGTACTGGAAAGCTGCTCCTATTTCCTAATGTTGTCTTTTCCGGTAAAACTGAGACCATAGTGTTCTCTGGGTCATCCATAAACTGCATGACAGCAGAGGCAAGCCAAGCATAAAGCCAGGACTCAAAGTACCCAATGATCCAGTAGCAGGATCTGTAAATCATTAGTCTTTATGTCCTAGGGTAAACGTGTTTGCACCGTTTTGAATGTTCTTCTTTCTTTCTCTTGCAGCATTCTGGAGACAGATTGCAGCCAGAGCCACAGCCTGGACCAGTGGCCCCAGTCTACCCCATGTACCAGTACCCATGTATCCCTGCAGTCCCACCACATGTGTACCATGGTTACGAGGACTGGCAGCAGATCCGCTACCCACCATCAACAATAGCAAATGAACGCCCTCCTGTTCAGAATTTCCACCGTTTCCCTCCTGTGAGTTAACTGAATGACAACAGGACAAATGTTGAGATTCTCAGGGTTGTGCCAAATTCTCTGTAGAGCCCAGTGGGCAGGGGAATCTTCGGAATGAACAGCCTTGGTTTTACTCTTGCCCATTATTTTTCCTGTCTGCACGCTGGTGCTATTTAACACAAATGAAGATTACACATTAAGGCACCTGGTAATTCTCCATTTTGATTCCTTCCTCCCTTTAGCCGGAATATACATGGGGGCCACCATGCGTCATATCACAAAATCAGAATTCACCCACAGTGGACAGTGCAAAACATCTCATCAAGGAATCTGGTAAGACAGAGATTCACACTCTTGTATGAGTTGCGTGGGACTGCTGTTGTAGCATCTTTCATATTTAGGTAACATGGTAGCCCAGGGCTGTATCCAGAATAAATCTTCTGCCAATAGACGGGGTGATGTAATTTCCACCACATGCATCCTCTCTCAACAGAGCCCCTTTTTGCCCTCCTGTTCTTGAGGCTCTCTTGTCCCACAAAAGCAGCATTTCTGGGGTATCAGTGGGCTGCAAGGATTGGGTGTGTGTGTGTGTGAGGCAGAGAATCTCGTTCTACTGACAGAAATGCCTTGTATAAGCAGAACATTGAATCTGGATCCAACCCATAGTGTGATGTCTGTTAACATGCAAATTGGTCAGTTCGATTTTAGGGAACATGTCAATTTGCCACAAAGCCGGAATTACACTGTATGTTGTCTGCCTTGCAGAGACTGTTTCAGGCATCATGCACATGCCTGTTGTAACACACAAACTGGCCCTTTGCTAATCAGAAAGGCTGGGGGCGGTGTGTGGAATACCTGCAGATGCATATCTTTGTCATGCTCACAGCATATAGTAATACACAATGTCAAGCATCTAGTGGTACACAATCTGTAGGTATACATTAGGGCCGAACCAAGCTATTGAGCCGCCCCAAGTTTTCTCTTCTACTTCTGTCCTTCTGGAATCCCAAGGCAGGATGCAGAGGAAGCTGCTTAGCCCCCAAGTGGTAGAAATGTGGGCCACCCTGTAGTCATTGGGGCATTTTCCTCCTGACTTTGTACTCTATTCATGTGGTATACAAGCACCTTTTTCAGCGAAAAACAAGGCCAGCATAATTTTTATCCCTCAGGGAACCTTGCAGTGCAAGTGAGTGGTCTTGTTTGAGATCAGCTGAAGACTCTGTGCAGCATTGAAAGTTGACTTTGACCAACGTTAGTAGAATCCTGCTGGGCATTTCATTTTAAAACATGAAGCACACACCTTTTTCTGTATTTTTCTAAAAAATACGTTGGAAATGTTTTGTGTCTTCTCTAGAATCTGTGCTCACAAGGTGTTACTGAATATCATCAGTCATGACTTTTCCAGTGGGTATCTGGCACTGGATTCCATAGTGGGTGGATTTGGAATGGCAGATCCACTTCAGCCAAACCTGTATGGCTGTGGCTGAGTGGTAGAGCACCTGCGTGGCATGAAGAAGGTCCCAGGTTCAGCCCCAGCATCTCCAACTAAAAGGACCAGTAAACAATACTGACCTCGATAGGCTGATGGCCTGATGCAGTATAAGGCAGCTTCATGGGTTCATGTGGTCTGAATGCCTGTGGCATTTGACTCCACAAGATAAGGACTTGAGTATGGCTTTTGACATATGTCTGCATTCTTTCAGATCCCACAGGGCTGCCCAAAAACCAAAGGCCTACTTAACTCTCTGGCGATGGGAGGTAGCCTCAGAAGTGGACTTTGCAACGTGAATGTGAGCCTGCATACACAGATGGCCTCCTTATGCTTCTGGACACAGATCACTGTGTATCTGAAATATACACTCTTGGGACAACAGCCTCTTCAGCTGGATTGTCTGAAGACCTACAGCATGGGCTGCTAAAGAGTGGTCTGGCTCAGTGCTTTGAGGAAGTTGCTGGTCAAGAAGCCTACCTGCCCTGCTTTTCTCCAGTGTTTTGGAGCAAGAACTTGCCATGCATCAAGGATTGAATTGCAAAAGAGTGGCTAGCATACTCTAGCAGCAAATGGTGGGAGTACTCTGTATCAGCAGAGCCTAATTTTAGCTGATTCCCTTGCAGTGTGAGGGTTTCATATTTATGATGTGGCATTTGCATTTATTTACAGCAGAAATGTTCAGTGTGCAAAATGGCTTTTGCAGGAGAACTGTCCTTTATTGTAGCTAGAGATCCTGAATTTTATAAGGAAACAAAAAAATGAAATTAAATCCCTGTTTTGTGTTTCATTCATGTTTCTAATGTATAGGAATAAAAGTGAACGGTTTCTTTGACTAATTTCTTTCTGAGAGCTTATAGTGCAGTGGTTTTGCTGAGGTAAACATGGTTTGATTCTCCACTGAAGACTGCCGATTTAAATTAGTGATTGTTCATCTTCAGCGTCAAGCTGTTTGTACAGATGTTGCAAATGCCCTGCTTTTTCAGCATGGCAGCTCCCACTGTCTGCCTTACTGGAGGTTCTGTTCCAGTCTCCTGATTGCACAACATGGGCCACAATGAAGTAGCACAGGCGTTTCAAACCTCTGGCGTGCTGGAATAGGCTAGCAGGTCCCTACTCCTTAGCTTCTCTCTTGTATGGGGATGATCACTGTTGGAGACAGAGTTCAGGACTATGTCAGACATTAGCAAGGGGGATCCTGGTTTTTATTGATAAAGTAAGTGCAATAATGGAGGGAGCTGATCACTGGGCCCTGCAAACAGTTTCTCTGAAAATGAAGGTGAGCAAGGTGGAGACAGGTACTACCTAAAGGTCTTTGTAGACATTCAGCATGTAAAATCAGTGAGTAACCCATTTTGGCTGCAACTAGGTACACTAACAAATTCAGTCCTAGGACCCCTATCCTGGGAGTAAGCCCCACTAGTTAGACTGAGTAGGATTCTGCGTAGACCTGACCACTGGTTACAAGGGTCAAGATCAGAAGCTTTGACCGTAACAAAACAGCTTAGCTATGTTCATGGGAGAACTTCCCACTGGAATTCCACACACTAAGAATCCCTCTCCATCCTGCTCATCATCCAGGCTGGTTACTCCTGTAAACCAAAAGTGTGCTTGTGTGAGGTGGAAAGTTTAGGAACAAGGGAGGGGTTCCTTTACAATGCACCTGAGTGGAAGAGGAACAACAGGAAAGTGGCAGGTTGTCAAGAAAGAGGATTGAGTTATTAAGGGAGGTGAGACACAGCATGGGGAATAAAGAGGACATCATGGAATATATGAAAAGGCATACAGGAAATGGCTAGGTGGGAATAAGGTGGTTAAATCACAGACTGAAGAAACATCCCAAGTGGGCAGAGAGAGAGAAGACTCCAGGCTGTACTTGTAAAGAACTTGCTCAACCAGGTTTCTGGTGCTTCCATTTCCCAGTATTGTGGTCCATAATGGTATCTTTACTTCTATGAAACTTATAGTTACTAGTTTCCATGACCTCTCCAAGGGGTCACTGTCCCCAAATTAGTCAGTTAAACTGTTGTGAACTATCTTCAGTATGAATAATGATTGGGATGGTATAAAATGCCTAGTACACTTGACGATATTAGTGGGAATGGTCATAAATTGAAACCAGTTTTTCTTTGAAACTATTTTCTTTGAAACTATTTTCTTTGAAACTATTTATTCCCAAATAAACAGCCTGAAACTCTTCAGAGAAGCAGTCCCTTTTGGTAATAACCATGGAAGTAGTCCCCTTTCTCATTAGTTTCAAATATATAATGAAAAAAATAATTTCCTAAGACGAATGCATTCAGCACTGAAAATGTGTATTCAGTGACATTGTGTAAATATACTTGGACAATGAGCTCACGTTATCAGAAAGTATTTTACATAGTGGATTGTACCATAAAAACGGTGTGGGAAGGGAGAAAGAGTGTTGACTTTTCGTTGCCGGCATCTCTCTGAATTAAGACAACCTTTCCTATACATTTACAGTGAGTCTTGGTATGCATTGCAATCGTGTTCTGACATGGTAATATTTTTTTGTTAGCTAATCTTCCTATTTTGTGAAGTGTACAGCAGTACATAGACATGAGCACATAAGACTTCTACTTAGTACCTCCTTTTGTACATTTTAGGCATTTTGTTTGAGCAAAATGGTGTTAATTATAAATAATGGTTTGATTTTATCCTTTAATAAAGTATGTGTTTTTCCATACCATACCATGCCTGAAGTATCGTATCAGATGCATATTCCTATAAGAAATACATTTTGTGGACATCTTGAACTCTAAGGTGTCCATTAAGTTGCCATGAAAAGAAAAGGATGAATGGGAAGCCATCCTGACACTCGTTTCCCTTCTCCCTTCTGCTCAAAAGATCTTCCAGTGCCTGAAGAGAAAGTGCATCCAGGCAACATACTGCCTTCTCTTTGAATCAGACCTTGCTTAGCACACCAGCACAATATCAACAGAGATATTACATTATAAAGGAATCATGGTGCTGAACTTCTTTATAGGGTTTTGATAACGATGACTAGTAACCTATGTGAATTGCTCTGAACATTGCAAACATGCTGCATAGATTGTATTATAGTAGAATGGACTCTGACTTTCACATCAAAATGTTAGAACCAGCATGTTTTCTGTCTTGCTGCCAAACTGAAGGAGAGTCCCCACAAAGCAAGTTTCAGTGAATGCTTTTATTGGGCAAGTTTTATACAGAGAGCATGGGTTGAAGACAGGCAAGTTGAAGACCATGGGGATGAGAAGACGAGTGCATCTTTGCAAAGGGCGTTGCAGAACAGCTTGAATGCACAAGGAGCCATGCTGCTGCCTTGCAGGCTTAGGCTAAGTCTACTCTTCTGGAGCTTTCAGACTTAACCGTCATACTGATGCATCTTCCATGTCCCCAGAACCCTAGATCTTCTTGCCCATTCTCAGAGACAGAAAAGATTTTTGAGAATTTTCAATCCATAAACACTATTTAGGTGGGTCTGATTAGTATTTTGGAGGGTGGGGGAGGAGAGAATATATTTTATCCAGAGGTGCCAAAAATGTTGTCTCCACTCCTCACTGAGGCTTTGTTGGACCGAATCAGGAGTGACATCCTCCAGCTGTTATCACAGCTTTGCAAAGCAGTGTCAAGCAATAAACAGAAGGCATGAACAGGGGGTGGCTTAGTGTAATGCACTTGCTTCATAAATAAGTTAACAAGGGGAGGGGACATGTGATTTCCATGTTATTCCTATAACAACTGCTCTTCTTTGGAGCCCAACCACAGGAATCTTGGCCACTGCACTACACTCACCGTGCAATCCCAAATACACCCTTAGAAGTTCATTGTTTGGGATGGCACTGTCAGAGTCTCATACAATACAGTGGGAGTGACCAAGGAACGTCTCCAGTTAGTTATTGCAGGGATGGACCTTTGCCTGTGCGGAACCTGAAGTGGGAGAGACTGAATGGCTGGATTGACTCAAGGTCAAGTTCCCCCAAATGTATTGGGATATCTGTAAATTAAAAAATGGATGTTACACTCTGTCATGCGGTGGGGGGCAAATGTGCAAGTGATGCTGCTATTAAAAAGCATTCTGTTTAATACTTATGATGATCTACTCTTTGATTTATGACTTGGTTCTGGATAAAGTAGCATTCTTCCCTCCCCCTCAGCTCACTTCCCTGAGTCTGCATGGACTCTAGCCATACAGCATCCCCTGGCTCTTCATGTACTTTACGATGTCATTCTTCACAGTGGCAACATTAGTTTTGGGATGCCATCTCATCACAGGCTTCCCTTCTTTACTGACCAAAAACTTCTCAAAATTCCACCTGATATCATGGATCTTCACAGGATGCCAGAAAAGTCTCCCAGAAACATTACCAAAGCTTTCTGAAACAGGTGGGCAAGAGTTCTGGCAGGAAAAACAAAAAGAACTTTCATGTGAGCACTGAATTTTTAATCAGTAATCAAGAAATTAAAAAAAAACATTTAATTTAGTCAAAAGAAGGGCCTTCAAGGTCTGTTAAATGCTCAGAAACACAACCATGTGTTTTGCTTCCATTCAAAAGAAGGAAGCCAGAACTATGTTTCAGGCCAACCATATTTCAGTCTGTTAAGAGGCAAATTACCCTTTATACATACATGCCCATAGCAGAGGCTCAATGTGTAAAAACACTTTACTCGGGAGGTTGTAATTTTGGCCAGAGGATGAGCAGGAGGACATGACAGACTTAATGGTTTCACAGCTGTTTTCCTGCTCATTATTTCCACCTTCCTAAACTGCTTTCCCCTCTGTGTGTAATTGTCGGGGGGTGGGAGGGCTTCTGCTGCTGCACTGCCCTTGGCTTGCAAACCCACCACCAGTGAGGCCTGCAGATCTCCTGGAATTACAATTGATCTCCACACCACAGAGACCAGTTTTTCTGGGGGGAAGTGACTGCTTTGGCTCCTTATCCCAGACACTGCCCTCCTCAGATTACACCTCCAAATCTTCAGAAATTTCCCAATCCCGAGCTGGCAGCCCTATGTGACTAAGGGCCTCCTTATCACACTCCACAGAGCCCCTATGGCGTAGGAATTGAGAGAAGAGGGGTTTCACACAACACCCTAGTCCTCCTCCTACCCTCCAGCTCTCCTCCTTGCTGGGGCAGGAGCTAAGGAATGGCACATCCTCATAGACCTACCTCCTCCCTCTTATAAAAGATTCTCACCAGTCTACCCAGGTCTGGCAAGCTGCCTTGGCTCCTCATTTGGGGGGGGGGGGTTGGGGAATGGCTCAGCCCCTAGGAAGCTACCCCTGTTGATTCTGCTGGATCTGACTCCTGACTTCTCCTAATTCACATGGTGTGAGTGTCTGAAGATGGCTTGCCAACCAGCTGTATAACAAGTTTAAAGGGTCTGTGAATCAGGTTGTAGCCTTGAGCCACATATCCAACTCAGCCAATCATCCAGCTTCCAGGGACTGGTCCCTGGCCTACCTGGCTCTACCACAGATGGGGCCACCATTGGGTTGTCAAGCAGGCCGCCTCCGGGTGACTCCCAGAGGCTACTGCTGACCCAAAGTGACAGTTGGTGAGACCATCTCTGCCACTTTCTAACAGGTATTTAGACATCTGTTACCCACCCAGTCCGTATTGTACTAGGGCCAATTGGCCATGCTGGTAGGGGCTGATGGGAATTGTAGTTCCTGAACATCTGGAGAGCCGCAGGTTCCCTACCCCTGTACTAGGCAAAAAACTCCTATACTTAATATTTGCTTTGAATAAATAAAAACTAATTGTCTTTAACATCTTTAAATCACAAGCCTGCAAGGAAGACAGCAGAATCAAAACAGATTATACAAACCTTTAGAAAGGTATAGATCTTTTGTTCATTCTCCCCATTCACATCTCCTTTCTGAAAGAGCTGGAAATTTGGAACAAACCCTCCCCCTGGTCTTACATATCTAGGAAAAAAAGAGAACGTGTCACAGACAAGCTAAAATGAGAAACAAGAAGGGCCAGATTAAGACATGCTGAGGGCTTAAGCTATGTCAAGTTTAAGAAGCCACATAACTTTGCCAAAATATGTCTATTAGGACACAGGGAAAGAAGGCATTCTTTACTCCCCAGTCCAGGAATGACCAGACACATATCCTTTCAGTCACAATTCATACATGCCTTTTTCATCATTGTTGCAAAGGAAGTACAGGGAAGACCCCCACACCCCGGGGAGTAAGAGCCTGTCTGTTGCTTGCCTACTCCATGTCAGAGACAGACAGTAGATAGTTTTTAGAAATGTACATGCATAAGAACCCATATAAGTATTTAACGTGATGTGGCAACTTTTAATTTTTTGTCCCCTTCTTACTAAAGCAAGTCATAGAAGGAAAGAGCCAGGAAGATGACAGTTCAGGGAAGTTCATAGAGAGGGAGTTTGCTCATGAGCGCCATCATGTATGACGTATGGAAGCATTCGTGCAAGACAGTCTAGACTACTCAGCACCTGAGCAAGTAATTTAACTGGTACTCACTTCACTGTGTTAAGGATTTCATTGTTCTCGGAAGGTTCTTGTTTTCCAAACTGATTGGATGGAAAACCCAGGATGACTAGGCCATAACGCCCCAATGAAGTTTGTAGTGCATTCAGTTCTGCAAGACAAACACAAATTCAGTTATCCATAGGAGTCTTGCTTCTGGATCTACATACTTTAATACGGATCCAATCTTGAAGCCCGAAGAGCAAATATTGCCTTGCCTCACCAATGCCTCAAAAAAGTCTTCCAGAAATTCATTTCATTACTTTTCTTGGTTGAGGTAAATCCAAGTTATTTGCACTGAGATGCACTGCTCTTTTGTATTAGCTTAACATTACTGCAACTACACCAAAAAATACTAGGAAGTTTGGTGAAGAAATTGAGAATTCTCTGTGGGAAATATCTAGGGCTTCTCATAGTATTACAGTTCTCCCTATTTAAACAGCATTTTCATCACAGCTTAATGAATGAATTTAGCAGCCAGCATTGTGGAGATGACGTTTTTATATGCTGTGTGCATGTAAACATAGTATGAACTTACTGGATCAGAAAAGTAGTCTAATTACTCCAGCATCCTGTTTCCCACAGTAGCCAACAGGATGACTTTGAGAAACCTACCTGCAGGCCTCAATTCCTGTCCTGCTAGTTTTTCTGAGCACCTGGTGTTAGAGTATGAGAGGTGATAATAAAGACTAAAGCACCTCAAAATATGCCTGGAAAGCATTTTCAAACCAACAAAGTAATCTAAGCAAACTTCCATCAGGTTTCCTTATAATTTTCTAGATTAGCTTCTGTACCCCTAAGTATAACATTTAACTATAGTAGAGAGTTCCTGTTTTCCCAGCTGGCGACCTTACCAAGGTATTGCATCGTGAGTCCTCAGAAGGAGGCCACATTGACAAAGAGGATCAACTTCCCAGCATAGTGCCGGAAAGGAATATACTCATTACCATCTAAGGTAAGGGCTCCATAGTTATAGACTGTTCCATCTGTCGAGTCATAGCAGTTGACCTGGAAGACAGCAATATGTAAAGAATGAAGGGGAGATACACAAAATATATTACAGGCAAATCTGTACAAAGGATTTGAAAGGAATTGTCGACACTTCATAGATTTTCCCACATGCTCCAAGAAGTTTGTACCAAAGGAAAACATTAGACCAGTAGTAACACTGATGATCAAGCCTGTGTGATAAGTCGTCGCTGTCAAAGGGGGTGGAATCTTCTCTAATGGTCTCTTGATCTTTCAATCACCCTTTATAGGCAGTGTAGGAATTTCCAATAAAGACATATTCTTGGGGACTGTGGTACATGAGGGCATCACCAGTCAGACAAGGTTGAGTGCAAGACACAAGATTTGGATTTTGGACAAGATTTATGCTACCTTAGAGCACCGATCTAATTGGAGGAAGCAATCTGGAAAAGCAGGTACTGGAGTTCTCTTGCCCTCCAATAACCGTTCTATATTTGCAGTTTTATCTGCCCCTTGATTTAAAAGTTGATTTATTGCCATTTTTTGAGCTAGTAAGGACCAATTCTCACATTACGAAGTCCACATGCCAGACCTGCTGCGGGTGTTCCATGCTGACACATCTGGGCCCAATTTTCAGGCACATCTGGATTCAATTTGAATTAGAACCATGGCAAGCCAGGAGCAATTGCTTAAGCCCGTGGTGGCGAACCTTTGGCACTCCAGATGTTATGGACTGCAATTCCCATCAGCCCCTTCCCATGCTGGCAGGGGCTGATGGGAATTGCAGTCCATAACATCTGGAATGCCAAAGGTTCGCCACCACGGGCTTAAGCCCTTGCATCATTTTCTAACCCTGAAACAGCCTAAGGAGATGCTCTTTACCCCTTAGAAAAACTTACATATACTGAAGGCTATATATAAGTTTCCCCAACAGAGCAAAAAGCAACTCCCTGGTGCCATTTCTGGTTAGGAAAATGATAGGGAGCAGGCTTAAGCCCCGTTGCCCATGCATGCTGCAGTCCCAATCCAGTTCAGCCCCCTGCACCAATGCATTTCCAGCAATGAAGTCCCACAGCACATCTTGTCAAAAATTCATGTGTCTACCACACAAACTTTGTAATTAAAGTTTTTGCCCTGAGATGTTAATAGAAGACCACAAGAGAAAAAACTACTCCATCAGCCTCGCCCAATTTGGTCTATATATTATATTGACAATTTCTTGCATTCTTGTCACTGCTTCTGATCTATGATTAATTAGGCCAATCCCCAATAGATTTTTGTTTTGTAGGTTGACTGCCAGATCTGGGGATGGAAAGAAGTCCCCTTTCCCAGGATCAAAACCTCTACCAACTTTGGTCATTTCTGCATGGTCTAAATATCCTGGGTTGAGCAAGGGAAATATCCCACTTTGGTGAAGAAGTTCACATGGTTCCTGGTCCTCAAGCGGGTTTGTTCTGCAATATTTCCCTCATCCCACAATTTTCAAAAATCGCCAGTTTGGCGATTCTTTTCAAAAATCCCACATAGAACCTGCTACTGTGCAAACACCAAGGGGGGGAAGAAACCGTTTATTTTCCCCACCCAGCCGCCTCATCACCCTGCCCCGCCCACCCCCCTGATCTCTGCACCTGACAGCATGTCAGTTTTCAATTCTGCTGAGCTGCCAACCATTGCAGCCCAGCCTTCCTGAACATTCCCCCAAACAAGTTTTCTGCTCATGGTATCGACTGGGTGCCATTTCGCCTGGGTTAATCAGGAGCGGAGTCCCAAAAAGTCCATTTTTTTCTGTACATGTACTGTTGCTTGGAGCATATAGCTAGAGGGATGTGCACTTTGGGCCGAATGTTAGTAGGCCTATCACTGGGTGTGTGTGTGTGTCTTGTTTCCTGCAAAAATATGAGAATGTGAGTGGAAATGTGATGTGACGCTGTGCCCCATTGTTTTTTTGCTGCTGCTTGCTGTGTTGAGGCCTGCGCCGGGCCCTATACCCCCACTTCTGCCCCAAAACAACAGCCAATCAGAATGTGGGACACTGGGGATGTTCTCGCATGCGTGGATATGCTTGCAGCATAAATACAAAAGACCAGGGCTTGTGCAAAACAAACTGGAATATTTCCTCCCAGTCTTCACTCGATTCCTTCACAGAAACAGGCAGCCATGCAAAGGGAGAAACCAGGATAAAACAGACCCAGATTGTAAGATACTGATTGTAACCTAGTATAAGTGTGCCATGCAGAAGGCCTTTGGGGATATTTTTCTGTCCTGGTTCACAGAGAGAAAAGAATGTGTTTTCTCAATACACAATTTCTATCCTTTTCACGTTCTGTGTGCATTGACCGTCTTGTTAAGTTCTTTGAAGCTATTCACTCTGGAACTTTTTTTTCTGTAGCATGCCGGGTTTTTTCTTGTGTGCTGTGATCTGAATTACGGCCGCAAATTTGCTGGCTGAGGGATCTGAACCCAGTTCTCCTAGATCCAGCATATTCCATATGTCTCAGGGTGGATTTGTAATTATCCTCTCTACCATTCATTCTAGAGCAGGGGAAATCCACCTTTACTGTAACAGGATGCTTAGAGGAGATAAAGAATAACTTAAGAAAGTTGTTGGTTATTCAAGCTTAAAAACAGCTGCTATTCTTCATTTTATACATTTCTGATGGTGACATTTCATAGACACTAAAATATACAGAAACACTCAGACTTGGCAACAGGATCATAGAAATCCCTGTTTGAGTTAATCACTGACTTTCTCCTCATTTCTTTTAAATAATTGAAAATATGGCTGCCCTCTCCTCCTGCCCTCACCATCACCCATGAGGAAGTCTGGTGATGACCCTGGGGGACTGACTCCAGAAGAAGGTGTTAGAGCCAGTTGACCCCATCCCTTGCCTCTTTTAGAAAATTGACCAAAATGTTGGTCTGGGAGGCTTTTGAGAAAGAGGATCTGGTTTAGTGGGGGTTAATCCTGTTCGATCAGTTCCTATAATTTTAACCAGTGATAGTATCAACCTATAAAACCACTTTGACAATTTACACTGACAGGTAGATATCAGGGAGAGCATTAGCAGTCTTGGCATCTTTCATCTTAACAGGGAAGAGGTGGTAGAAGCCCTTCTGTATGGCTTGCAAGAGCGTTCTCCAAGGTGATGTGTTAGCAAACCTATGGCAGAAACCAATGCAGCTATTTTAGTATGCTCACATGTGTCTATTGGGAATCAAAAATATATTCTATCGTATATCAAAAATATATCTATCATATTCTATCTATAATCCAAACCAGTTTCTAAGCGGCATTCCCCATCTTCTGGCTCTTGATGATCACCTGGAAACATACAGCTGTTCCTGTAATGTGGTGGATACATTAAATCATGCATTGTGCCTCTCTTCTGCAATGAGTCAGACTGTCAACTCGTTTGCGTCAGAAGCAGATGCTGGGTCACTAATCCATTTGTAAATCCATTTTGTTTTCTCTTTGAAGGGACAGCTCCAGAGTGACAAGAATGGGTGCCCTTTGCCCTTGACATTTATTCTTTCTGGTAGATATTTAATCAGGAAGATAAACAAAATTATGGAGATCGGGCATTGGACTAATGGGACATGACAGCAGCCCATAAAAAGAACTGAGAGTAAAACCAGAAGCTTTCAACTCAAAGTTAACCTTTTGAGAATAGACACAAGTCTCAGATGCAATCTTCATTTTTGTTTCAAAAAAGGGTGATTGTGAGCATAAAGAACTCTTTCCAAGGCAGACCTACTCTGAGTTTGATCCCACTGTGAATTTCTCTCTGAAGCATTTATCTCAGAAATAATTTACAATCTCTGGCATTACAAAGAGTACAAAGGTGGGATGAGAGTGTACGGATTTTATTTTTATGGCTTCCTGCTTGAAATACACCGAAGGGTATACACACTCACACAAATAAGAAGATATCCATTCAAAACCTACAACAAGGACAACCATTTTCCAACCAGTTACAAGCAGCAGTAGAGGGTGAATAATTTACAGTTTCTCAGGAGTGGGCTAAAAATAACCCTGGCTGGTTAAAAGATAACCTCAAGCATTTGAACTGTTAAAAACAGTTTAATAGAGTTAGCTGCCAACGAAGGCCTGTCACAAGACATGTAGCTAGGGTTTGTAGTAGTTTTGTGGAATGCGTGAGTGGGATAGCATTCATGTGCTTTATTCATCCAGCCAACAACTGAGCTCCTTCCATTGCATTCATCCTTCATTGCTGTAGCAAGGATGGAGATAGGCTTTTAAGCAGCCCCAGCTCCTGACCTATGCCTTTCAAAATACTGGCGCCTGCGGGCGTTGGCAGGGAAGATAACTGTCATATCTATGTGCATGAAAATCTTCATCTGCCAAGTTAGGCAGCTCAACCAGCTGATAAAGACACAAGAGTAGGCCTGCCTGGCAAAGCAAAGTCCATAAATATGTACCGAGATGAGCAGCAGACTGTTTCCCTGAAGCACGTTATCAACGTCACAAAGAAGTTGTTAGCAGGAAATATGCAAGGGGCAGGGCAGTCCTGATGTTTTTATGGAGCCTTTTTTTGCCTTAAGCAACGTGTTAATGGCTATTGCAACTGCCTTCCCAAGAACTGAGCACAAGTTAATGGGTGGGAGAATGCCTGAAAGACTCACAATTGCAGATTGAATGGCCTTAGTCTGACAAACACTGTGATGCCACAGGGGTGCTGCTTTTTTCTAGCCTTTAAAGCCTGCATTATAGAAAGTCCAAAGTTCAACAGGTAAAGCTTTCTTGATCACTATACCTCATTACAGGCACAAAAGCACCTCCAGGAAAACATCTAACCCTATCCCAGAAGTGTGTGTAATGATAATACCTCCTCTAATGCATTGAAATGTAAGGGTATTCACAAACGTTATTTGGGATATTTTAGGTATTCAGCCCAGCTAAGCCAATTCACCCTGCTTTCCTCACTTTCCATTTGTCATAATCTTTGGGTGGCACCAAATTGTGACAGGCACTGTTTATCTAACAACATGTGGCTACACAAGACAACCATAACAAAGTCACAGATCACTTTCCAATGTTTGGATGTAAATGAGATAAAGACAGACCTAATGGCTCTAACCACTTTCTGATGGGGCTTCTAGGAACTACTGAGCCATCCAATGCCCCAAAGGAGCTTATAGGTTATCAGCAGTGGCATACGGGGAGTGGGGGTGGGGGTGGGGGTGGGGGTGGGGGTGGGGGTGGTGCCTGGGGCAAAATGGTGGCAAAGAGCAGCTGACTGAAAAAGCAGCCTGTCTGGGGCTGCCAGGCTCCTCTGGGCTTCTTTTCTGCCCCCACGTGACTTCAATGGAGCACGCCTGGGGCGGGGCGGGGCGGGGCGGGGCGGGGCGGGGTGCCCCCCCATTGGAGCTATGCAACTGGTTAACAGAAACAGACATTGACTTTAGTTGGATGTTGAGTTAATGCTGCACAGTGCAGTAATTTTGCCCTTCAAGAAGAGGAACTTTTAAGTTGTGTTTTCATTCCTTCATGTTGAAAGAGACAATTAATTTCAGTGGAAGTCTGATTCATAGCCAAGGTGGAGAGTCAATATAATAATAAAAACATAATTCGCCTAAGTTGACACTGTATTTCCCCAAGTGAAGCAATGGGAAACTTCCAAAACAATTTGAATAGTTTTTTAATTTTATTTTTAAAAATGATGGATGTGTTTTAAGAATAGTTGCTATATGGAAGATCTTCCTTAGTTAAGGTTGGGCTAAAAAGACCACAACAGTAGCTTGTTTCTCTTATATTATTCACCTTTTTTGAAATACCAACCTCCAGGTGAGTTCTGGAGTTCTTTCAGAATTACAACTGTTCTCCAGATAATCCCAATTGGGTCATTGCCTTAGGTCCCACTCACCCCACAGAGGGACTAGTGAGGAGAAATATGGGTGAGAAGTATAGATGCAGTGGTGCTTGATAGTGCCCTATAGTGCACCAGCAATGCCCATATTTTTCCTTCCCAACAAAGTGGAGTACAGATAATGCTATGCTCCTCCTTGCTGGCCCCACTACATCTAGACGCACAAGCTGGGCACTGCTCCACCTATGTTCCTGGGCATGGTGGGGAGGCGGAGCATGGGCACAGCTTCACCCTGCTGGTATAGGTGTGGTGCTGTCAGCAAGGAAGAGTATAGGATTATCCATACTACTCTTTGTTGACTCCATCATGCCCAGCCTGGTGAGAAAAAACACAGGCACAGAAATGCCAATTTCTGACTCTTTGGCCCTCCATGAATGTCTAGGTGTGGAAGCACCACCCCAATCGTACCTGGACCAGTGGAGGCTTCTCAGCAGGAGCAGTAGGCCCTGCCTGTAGCTCAGCATCTATGGTGAGTCCCAAGGAAAGCCCTGCCCAACAGCAGGTGAGGAAGGTCAGTGGACGAACACATTACAAGGAGGGGATGAGAGGCCACATCTGCAGGCCATTCCATAGATGAGGGATCCTAGCATCCCACTTCTCTCAGGCCAGCAGAATGAGTGAAAATGAATGAAAATGCCCCACTCTCTCCTGGTGAATTGGGGGTGGCTTAGATGAGACATGGTAGCAGGAAAGGGAGAGGTGCAGGAAAGTAAGGCTGGTGTTGGAACCCCAACCACCTGTGTTATTTGCTTCCAGAAGAACCATATACCCTTTCCTCAGGCTTTAAATGAGCCTGGGCCTGCCTTGCCCTGGGGAAATACTTTAAAATGCAGGAAGCTTCAGTCTTGCTGAGCACCTTGCCCACCCCAAACTATGCCCTCCCCAGATACTGCCCACAAATCTGCAGGAATTTCTGAATTGCAGTTGACAATCTGAGCACTGTCAGTTACAACTGTGTGCATTCCCACTACCAGTAGATTTTTCAGTAGATGTTTGCTTTCTGCAGAGATTCTAGTCCTTGTCAGTAGTTTTATGTAATAGATTATTTATGTCTGTCATTTAAAAAAGTATATATACCTTTGCAGGCCAATACTAAATGTGTTTATTCAGTCCAGCATCCAAGATTGTAGCCACTGATTTAAATTCTGTTGTCTTTTAAAAAAATTACTTGCAACATTTGTAAATACATGTTTGTACATGTATTTTTTTTTAATTCTCATTCATTTGTATAACAATTCAGTACAGATAGATGTTACATATGACAAACTTAGAAACAGATCTGCCTAAGGCTTACCTGTTGACTGCACAATCAGATTCCTTGTTGAATTGCAAGATCCTGTTAACTCTACTGAGGTCGCAAATGGTTTTTTAGTTAGCAAGGCAGACGGTATGCCATTTAAAATATCAGGAATGGCTGGAACATAGTGGCAGACTGATAAAAAAGGTAATCTAACTCTTTTGTCAGGGCGGTGTTTATTATGTGCAAACTGTGAGAAGCAGCTAGCATATCATTTGGCACAGCAAGAATACTATATAAATCCACATTCACATCCTCCTGAGCTACATAAATATTTTAAAAGGCATGGCAGTTTGTTTTGTGCATATATGTGTGTGTGAGAGAGACAGAGAGACAGAGTGAAAGACTGAGCTTGTAACTAAATCTGTTCTGTCATTAGTCGTTCCATTTTTAATATTGTGCCTTTTAGAAGGATTTTAATTCCTACTCAGATCTGTTTTGTTGCTACAGATTCACAAGTGTTATTGGCTATTTCAGTCCAGTATCTGAATATTATGGCGCATGTGCACACACACACACATACACAAACTCAATAGGTGTTGCTAATTCTCATCAGATTCTGCTGCCCAATATTGTATGTTGTGGAATTACAATATAGCTGCTGTCAGACACAATATTCTCCTAAGATACTACTTGGGCACACACTCCCACTGAATAACACTGTAATTTCTTACCTTCTGTGACTGTTCCTGTCCCAGAGTTGGCTGAATGAAGCCAGCTAAGAACAAGGGGAAAATCCATGATTCCAAAAATCTGCCCCTCATGATAGGGTCAGCTGTGGGAGAAAGGGTGCAAGCACCCTCTCCTTGTCACCACAGAGAGCTGCTGTGTCTCTGCTGCTCACACCCACGACCACCTTCCAGCACAAAAGCTGGGAGAAATAAAAGGACGAAGCTGACAGCATGTATCCAATCATAAAGCAGCAAAGATTCTAGGGCTGTTCCTATCAATATTAACCATGTAGGCACTAGGCTCAAGCATACTTCACAAATTGGGTGCCTAGGTGTATTAGGTGTGTGTTTGTGTAAAATCCATCTCAGAGGAAAGATTCTAGAATCTAGCATGTCCCAAATAGAATGTAACACAAGCTGTAGTAAAAATAACATGATGGAAATGTGACAATGCAACAAAAAAGCTAAGCATTAAGTATGGGATCTAAGCATTAAGCATTAAATATGGTATCTCAATGTATTTTCTTCATGTCCTCACCAAAGAAAGCAATAATAAATAAAACTCTGTGCTACATAATATAATATTTCATTTGGTGGGTATGGGAGTACATCTAGGTTGGGTTCTGGCACTAACATCTAAGCCAAAAGTTCAAGAGGTAGTCTTAGTCTTTTCATATGTCCCCATATGTCCCAGTTCACCCCTGAGTTCTGTAGAGGCAAATTTATTGGTGGTCCCTGGCCCCACAATGATGCAGCTGGCCTCTACCCGGGCCAGGGCTTTCTCAGCCCTGTCCCCTGCCTGGTGGAATGCTCTTCCTCCAGCTGTTGGGGCCCTGTGGGACCTTGGTGAGTTCCGCAGGGCCTGCAAAACTGAACTGTTCCACCGGGCCTTTGGGGAGGCTAGGCACGGATTGTCCTCCCCCTCCTGATGTCCCATGTACCATCTGGTTACCATCTGTGGTGATCTGCCAATCTCCTTCCATGGGGGCAGGAGGTAGAGAGTTTGGGGTTCGGACGCCATCCCCAATATGGTTCATCTGAGTTATGATGCTGCTACTGTTTTAATGGATTTTAATGCACTTTTGATTTATATTGTTGTATTATGTTTTATCACTACCAGTTGTTGGTTTTATTGTATACCACCCTGAGCCCTTCAGGGGTAGGGCAGTCTACTAAATTTTAACAACAACAACAGACCTAGCAGTCCCTGCCCTGAGTTCATGAATCTTAAGTTCAGAAATCCCTGTCATGACCCACAGACTGTTCTGAGTTATCCGTTGGACTCACTTCCCATTCTCTAAAACCTTCTGGATGGTTTTAACACATAGACAAGAGAGATTGTGGCAACCTACCTTCATTCTACTAAACACTTACAACTTCTACTTTCATTCTCTGGAGTAGCTGTTAATAATCATGTGATGGTTGATGCCGTTCCACTTGCTCCCATTAGAAGTCACTTCCCAACATATCTTTTGCTTTCTCCAGTTAGTACATCAAACTGCAGCTTCAGGTTAATGTATCTATTACAGGAATCTTAACAGAATAGCGTTCTAACCACTGTCCTGGTTACTTTTTGATCATAAATTGTAAAAAGTAAGGAGCTAGTGTGTGCACTGGTTTTTTGTATATATATTTTTAACCTGTTTGCAGCTGACATCGTGCAGATTATGCGAAATGTTTCTGATTGATCCAGCTGTGCAGCAGTAATCAAACTAAATTTTATTCTCTTGCCAAGAGATGTCCATGACATCTTAATTGAGAATTGAAACCCTTCATGAAACAGGCGCAATCAAAAGTGGAGAGGTGGTAGTAGATCTCAAAGGATAGAAACTAGCAAGCTCTAAAATCAGTAGACAATTTCCCCCAAAGGGTTGGCGGAATCATAATGAGACGCAGCTGCAGCTGAATAGCTTGGACCATATGCACTATTCCAGAATGTTCTGTCCTCTCATAGTGCTTATCACTGGTGTGGAAAACATCTGTGTGGAATGCTGGGTGAAGAACTCTGCTGGGTGAAGACATTGATGGTGGGTGAAGACATTGATGCTGGGTGAAGACATTGATGGGTGAAGAACTCTGTGATCTATGGGCACTTGAGTGCATTTAAAGAAGCCAATAAAATTTACTCGTGACCTGAGGAAAATCTTAGCCTAGCATCTGAAATTGGAAAGATCGGCTGCCAAGTAATCAGCAATGAATTGGGTAGGAGGCAGTTGGGTATCCACCACAGGAAAAAAACCCTCTAGGAGCAGAAGCGGCATAGTGGTTAAGAGCAGGTGTACTCTAATCTGGAGGAACCAGGTTTGATTCCCTGCTCTGCCGCTTGAGCTGTGGAGGCTTATCTGGGGAATTCAGGTTAGCCTGGGCACTCCAACACATGCCAGCTGGGTGACCCTGGGCTAGTCACAGTTCTTCTGAGCTCTCTCAGCCCTACCTACCTCACAGGGTGTTTGTTGTGAGGGCGGGAAGGGAAAGGAGATTGCCAGCCCCTTTGAGTCTCCTTACAGGAGAGAAGGGGGGGGGGATATAAATCCAACTCTTCTTCTCTTACAGATGGCTACCCAGTGGTGGGATTCAAATTATTTAACTACTGGTTGTTTACAAGCACCATTTTAACAACTGGTTCTGTTGAAGTGGTGCAAACCTGCTGAATCCCACCACTGTGGCTACCCCGTGTTATTCTGATGGTAGCACTGAAACAAGGCTTCCATTGGTCATCTCAATTCTCGTGCAGGTTTCATGGGGAAGAAAGGGAAATAAGAGGGAAAGCTCCACATCTTTTCCCTGTTCTCAGTTCTGAGGCAGTAGACTCCTTTCTCACTAATTTGAGCAAGGGAACAATTGTTCCTTCTATCCTGAGAATTGGACCTCCTAGTTAAAATAACAAGATGATGAGATTGTGTCCTATTTTGTTTCAACATTTCACTCTTGCCCTTTGCTTTCAAACCGAAGGATAAGCAGGAAAAGCATGATGAAGTTTAGGGTGTATTTACAAGAATAGAACCAAACAGTTGTACATTTTCCATTGTCAAAATCACATTACTGCACATAAGTTTAACACTGGAGCCAGTAATGGCTTGTGCCTTCCAACGATTGTTTTGGTCTCATGTGAACGAGCCAAAAGTACAAACTCCTGATTTATTCCATGCATTTATACGTCACTAGGCTGACCAGCCGTCACACCTTTAGATAATTTGTCCCACATCCTGCGGGTTCTACAAATTGTCCCGATTTTTGGGAGGCTGTTGCACTGCCTTCTGGGGCGCAAGGCAGTGCGGCAGCCTCCCGTGCGCCCGGCCGCAGGAGCGCATGGCCTTCTGGGGCTTGCTGTTTGCCGCTCTGTCACAGGGCGGCAAACGGCAAGCCCCAGAAGCCCGTGCGCTTCTGCGGCCACTTCCCCATCCCGGATCACAAAGGTGACCATCTGGTCACCTTATACATCACTGAAGCATTTCCCTCAATAGTAAGTACATTTTTTGGTAAAATATGAGTGGCTTCCAGTTCCCTACCTCCATTCAGCTGTGTGCCCTTGAACCTGGAGGCCAAAGCTGTAGGGGAGGAGGGGGTATTTGGCAGCAATGTCCCATGTGTAAACAGCCCCTCACTGGGTAAAGGGGTTAAAAAAACACTAGAAAATTCAGTTTAATCAGGCAGGGGTATTTCATATCACTTACCCCTTGATTTTATAAATTGCAGATCCTAGGAATTAAATGTGGGAAACTGACGTTCTACCACTGAGCCCAATGCCTCCATATGTCTTATGGTCTCAGCAGAGGCTGCTGGAGGCTTGATGGTTGGCAGAAGTTAGGTCCAGGTGTGGCCAGCCTTCATGAAGAAAAACATAGAGATCTGTCTGTAATTGTCTGTGCATATGTGCACAGGATGAATACAAACATAAAGTTGAAAGGTACCCCAAGAGTCATTTAGCGTCCTCTCACCCCACTTCCCCAGTGACATCTGCTCTATGCAGACCATAAGACAAATGTTCAGCTCTATGCAGATGTAGGCACTGGTCCTTAGTCTTCTCTACTAGATAAGAAGGACCTGAAACGTATACTGGCACATGAGGAAAGGTAATAATAAAGGAGCCTCTTTAACTCATTTACTCTGGTGTAGTTAATGAATAAGGTTAATGTCCCATTTTACATAACATGCTGCTAATCAGGTTGTTCTAAGAGTTTCATGCCCCATTTCGTCAGCGATTAGTATTGAACACATTGGAGAAATTCATTCTCCTTACATCACCTGTTATCAGTCAGTGAGTGAGACTCATCCTTCCAAGCCGCTTTCCATCCAAATTTAAAGAAGTTCTTGGTAAACCTTTCCCTCTACTGTGGGTACTAAGTTCAGTGAAATATCACACAGAGAACCCCAGTCAGGTTCTGCTGTCTCTGGGCCCTGCCTCATCTCCCCTTCCCTGAAAAATGGAAAAGTTAGGGTAGTTTTGCCCTGCGACTGTCTTGGGAAGAAAAACCTTATCTAACTATTTTTAAATGTATAGGTAGAGTGATCAAATGCAAAGTAGGCCAGCTGTTCTGAATCTTTAAGAACAAGAGAGTTCAACAGGTTCAGTTTGTTCTGCCAAGCTGAGAAAAATTACTTGGCCATAGCCAATAGTTTATTGTGCAGCAAGAAGTGTGAGGTACAGCATGGGATTTTGATCTGACTTGGAACACTGGGCAGCCTCAGGGATGCCTCCCGGGCAAGCCATTCTTCTCGCTGCCCCCTGGTGGCTGAATAGATGCCCTTGCCACTGCTGTGAAGCTCCAGTGGGCGATCGGCCTTTTACTGGAGCTTTGCTGTGATGCTCAGCTGGGTGGTTGGCCTCTTGCTATAGCATTTCATACCCAAAAAGGGGGTACGGGGGTGGGGGTAGCTCCTTAGCTTTCTTCCCCTGGCCCATAGATCAATTCCCATGCACCAAGCTGCTGACTGGTTATGACAAAGAAGTATGCATTAACAAATTGCTAAAGCTTAAAGGGAGAGGTGGGCGGACAAGTCGCTGGCCCGTCTAAGCACATGGCCGGCACAATGCCTTTTGTAGGCTCTGGCTGGCCTCCACTCAAGTGACTTTGCCTGCCCTTAAGGGGCATGGCTGGGAGGCCCCCCATCTGCCCTTACTAGGGTGGATGCCAGGGTCTTCCTCCTGCCCTTCCCTTCCTTCCCTTCCGCAGCAACAGTGGCTGTGGTGATTCACTGCTGCTCTTTTTTGCAAAGTGAATAATCAAAGGTATTCAGTAGACTCTGTGCTGCTGCAGTAAACAAAATGGTGGGTGCAACTGTATAAAAATGAAAGTGTTGCTGATAGCCGTCCAGAACCATTTAAATGCTCTTTTATCAAAGTGCTATGTTTTAACATTGCAGAGGTTAATGGTTTTGACAAAAATGACAGTTCAATACAATTTTTTAATTGTAAAAGAATCGGAAAGGGTGGAAGGAAGGCACTAAGACACCGGCAGAGCATTCCTCTGCAAAAAAGATCCATGAAGATGTGGGGTATTAATTCACATATTTCCTGTCATCTTTTTGTGGGAAAAGGTATAGTGAAAAAGACAGTTGAGAGCTGAATTGTGATTATGCTCACAAAGAGGCTTATCAGCAAGACATTTTAACTGTGCATGTTTATAGTTCAAAATTGTATATGTTTGTATGAATTTACAGATGTGCATAACAAATATGAAAGGTGGATAATATATGCAGAAATGGTCAATATTTATACCTGTGGAAGAACTCAAATGGTATCTGTATGACTTCCTCATGGGGCAAAACTAGTACCTTGAGGAAGAGCAGCTTGTATCACAAAACCAACAAAAGGGGGAACTAAAAAAAATCCTCCCCAGCTCCTCATCATATTTGACCCACAGAAAGTTAAAACAGCTATCTGCTAAATTCACTAGATTCAGCAATCAAGAATATAGATTTTATACATGTATTCTATACCTACAACCATGGCCTATTTAAAAGCCTTATTTATGAATCATGGATTTTATGCCAAAATATTTAGACGAGTGCCCTATTGTTACCTCTTCTGTTTGTAAGCTGCCCTCTATGGTAATCAGAAAATGCACTCCATGTTAACCACCAGATATAAAAGGGAGACAGTATACTGACTGTTATGTGATGTGCACTGAACCAGGTTCTAAGTGGCTTTGCGAGATAATCGGTCACGAGAACAAAAGCAAGCTGTCATCGTAGAATGTATAATCTTCCAAAGCAGAGTTCGATCTATTGAAAAGCACTAAGTAAAGCACTCTAGTTACATTTTTGGAAGGGAAGCTTTCCTTTCTGGCAGTGTAACACAGCTCTTTTTGCATCAAGTCTGGCTCAAGTAATCCTCCCTCCTAAACAGCTCTTGTGTCTGCTGTGCTGGCAAGATGTAAAGGAAGAAGTTTTATTGACTGGAACCAACGGAGCTGACCGAACTCTCAGAATTATGTTCATACTTGCTTCAAGCGTGGCATTAAGAAGGTTCCTTTTCACTATCTCCAGAATTATCACACAGAAAAATATCCATATAATCAAAATGGATTATTATCCATGTGCAACCTTGCAGACATTTTTTTAAAAACTTAATCACCTGTTGAATGGAATGCTCAGTTGACAAAACAACCAGTTCAGGATATTTTTCCTACCTTTTTTTTTTTTAGACTGATAACGTGACAGTGTTGGGCATTCATAAATGATCAGCCATTCAGAGTTATTTTCTTGCCTGAAAGACAACATTTTCCCCCTATTTTTCATTTTTGTCATAGATGAAAATATAATTCTATTTTCAACAAAAGTTATCCTTTTTTAAAAAAAGATTATTTTGCACATCATTTGCATCTACAATTGTGTATTTGTATTTTTTATGTAATAGCACATAAAGTATAAGCAGAAAAAGCATGTCCTAATTTTCTTTGGGAAGGAATCATGGCTGGGTAGTACAGCATCTTCTTGTTAAACAGAAAATCCCATGTTCAGTCTCCCATGTTTGTTTTCACCTGGGCTTTTAACCGAGGGGTTCTTTTGTATGTTAGGAATCCCACTTATAGATTATTCTGTTCTCCAAAGGGAGTATGAACAGAAAGATTTTCACTAGTGGCCCCTGATCAGTACACAGGTTATATTCTGTTCTAGTAATGCTCTCGGTACACACCATTTTTGTTCAGCAACATAAGCCAGTAGCACTTAAGGATATTTGTATGATTCATTACCAAATAGTATTCAGTGATGACACAGATTGCTTATATTTCATATCCTTTCATTACCATGGCAAGTGCTCCAATCTTTATTTTACAGCATGAAACCGAACGCCTCATGAAAGAGGAGCTAATTAACCATCTCAGAATTGCCTGCTGCTTATGATTAGGCAAAGTTCTTGCATTGTGGTCAATAAAGTGAATATTTTCATCATTGTCATAGTCTTGTTCCCTTTGAAAAACAAAACAAAAGCAAAGCTTGATTAGTACATATCCATTCATTTCCTCTTTATTAGAGGCAAAAAATAATTAACCTGACATCCATTCTTTTACTGAAAAACATCTTATTCATTGATTTGCAAACACATTTTGATGGAAAGAATAGGGTTTTTTCTGACTTTGAGCAACCTTACCAATTTTGACATTCCCTGAAAATGCTCAACATTCTTTCCCCTTTTTTGAACATTTTGTAATTTAATGAAAATAATGTGTGGAGGAAACAATGAATTATATACACTAACCCATTCTGCACAACACAAATAAAACATCTTGCAGGTATTTTAAAAAGAACTGTTTTAGCTTTTTTTGTCTGCATAGCGAAGAAAGAAGTGTTCCGGGGAAAATGGTTCCTTTGTCTGCTCCCTTCACCCAGCTCTTACTTTCAGTTTGTGAGCAGCTCATGTCCACCATTTTCTGACACTTTAGACTTCTCTGTGCAACCCACCATTTGCAGAAGGTTCCCAGGGTCATTTGTTCTGCTTGCAGCTCACCTGCCCGCCATTTCAATGTGTAAAGTCCATTTAAAAGGTTAGTTTTGACTGCCAATTCTGTGCACGTGTCTTTCCCCCCTTTTTTTCCCAATAAAAAAGCTTCGAAGCTACTCTGGCCCTTTCCGCACAGCAGAAAGGGCGCTCCTCCACCGGCAGGAATTATGCCGGTGGAGGGGAGGGGACCATTCGCACAGGAGCGTGCGAGCGGCCCCCACAGAGGTCAGCACAGAAGAGGCGGCTCCACACGTGAGTGAGCGTCCCCCCCCCCTCACCTCGTCCTCCAGCGTCGGACTGGAGGACTGCAGAGACCCGCCCATGCTGCCCTCTGACCTCCAGGGGTCAGAGGGCAGCGTGGGGCGAGCTCCTTTCCCTCCAGACTGGCCAGGCTGGAGGAATGAGGTGAGAGTGGGGGGGATGGGAAGAGCGGTTGCCTTACGGTAGCCCAGTTGCAGTTAAGCACCGTGCCAATGGGAAGGCGCCGCTTTCAAAAAACCTCCCTTGGGAACGGCTGCCCAGGGACTGGTGTTTTTCTGTCCCTGGGCTGCTGTTTTTGGCCCTGTGCAGAAAGGGCCAAAGACATGATATGAGAATTGGCTGCAACTCTCATATTGAGTCTTCATAGCTTTGAAAACACCTCATTTAAAAAAAAGGAAAAATGACACATGCTCAGAATTGGCAGTCAAAATTAACTTTATTCATGTATTTTACACATGGATATGGTGGGTGGATGAGCTACAAGCAGAGCAAACATCCACAGGACCCTTTGGCAAATAGCAGGCGGATTGGAGAAGCCTCAAGTGGCAGAAAGTTGTGGGCGTGAGCTGCTCACAAACTGAAAGTGAGAGTTGTAACAAGTTGGGCAGGAAAAATAAAATGTTTCCTGCTCTCTGCACAGCAAGTAGGAAACATTTTCAAAGTGACTTCAGGAAAAAAAAAGTCACTAGTTTAGTGTTTTCAGAAAAGTCCATTTTCAGCAAAAATTAAACATTTTCCGAACATTTTGGGGAGGAAACTGTGGAATTCCACCCCCAAATGCTTTTTTTTAATGTCCTGAAGATGTTTTATTTCTGTTGTGTGAAATTGGCCACTGTTACTTAAAAAAAAATAAAGGATGGGCTTTCTCAGGTTGAAGGTGGGCATCAGTAATAGGATGCTACATATTTCTCCTCCCTTCACTCCACAACAACCTAATTGGCGTAGTTAGGAACATCCTAGTGCTATATCTAACACTTCTCTTGGAAATCTGATATGGAAAAGATAAAATGTTATATTTAGGATTTTCATTGTGATACATGCTCTGGCTGGTTGCTGTGACCTCTTTTGTGGTCTGTAATTTCATCAAGAAGCCAAACATAAGACTGCAACTCCTTCTTCCCTCAACCCCAGACATTTATGTAGTAATTGGGATGAGACGGATCCCTGAGGCTGATACACAAGGGAAGACCACAGAAACTCACTGGGGAGGGAAAATACCACTTTACCTCATAAGGACTGATTATGCAAGGAACCACTTGTTTGCCACACTAGGAAGTGCTGGAATTCAGTTAGCTTGGACAATTCCACTTTGGTTCACCTCATGCTAATAGCTGGTTATCTGTTCACTATGTACCTTCTGTGTAGCCTCCTTGTCGTGACACTTGACACAAGCAGGATGGTATTCATCAATACCAAGTATTAGCAGTTTGGGAACTGGCACTTCCAAGTCCTGAAGGTGAGAATTGTTAGGAATCAGAGCAACCTTATGTATGAATACTAGCAGTTGTTCTTTTTTTATTAAAGGCAGAGAGAGCACTGGACATAAGATGTAAAAAAGAGATGAAAAGTCAGATACTTCTGTTCACTCTAGTCTCTAGCATAGAAGGGAAATCTGACCATGGAAGGGACTACACCAATTTTGCAAAGCAGTATGTGAAATTATCCCAATAAACAAGTACGTGCCTTGTAAATTTGTGTTCAGTGTGAGAGATCAATGGTAGAAAATGAATTAAATTATCTATTTTAAATACTGTTGAACAGAGGCCCATTCTGCACAGAACTCACAAACGGGTTAAATGAACCTTTGTTGCCTGTGTCGCCATTGGCACAGCAGGTGCAGGGGCCACGTGGGATCACTAGGATCCTGGCATCAGGATGTGGCATGGTTTGCACAGGAAATGCTGTCTTTCCCTGTGAACTGCTCATCCAAGAATCCCCTCACCTGAGAATCCGCCCCCCCAGGCATAAAATGGCAGCCGCCTAGAGAATGCATCATACTGGAGGATGGAAGGGGGGAAATAGAATGCTTCCTGCTTGCCGTAGTTTGTACAGGCAAGCAGGAAGTGTCGGAAACTTGGGCTAAAGGGGGAAAGTAGCTAATTAAGCAACTTTCATTTAACCTGGGTTCAGCCAAATATAATGGGTTAGAAGCATTTGGGTGGTAAGTTCTGTGGGAACTTCTTCATACTTTTTTCACACCCCTGAACCTGTTATATTTGGCCTGTGCATAATCATCCACAGAAATGCAGATAATTGCACAAGTAATACATAACATCAGAAGGGATTTTATTCCAAAACTATGGAACCATCATTATAAACCAACCAAAACCACTGTAAGTCAGAAATAACTAGTTAATTGCCATTGTACATGAAAGAAGAGTACTGTCTGAACTTCAGGACTGAAGAAATAAAATGCACAATTGTTTGCATTCCAAGCTGCTCTCAGGTTTCATTCACACCTTATTGGATATTTCACTACCATTACACAGTAGCAGTCATTTTTAACAGATCAAGTGTTTTGTCCACAAAGGAATGTCCAGTTGTGGATTACTGTTAAAGTAAAATTCAGGAGCAGAGGAACTGCACCTGGGACACGCGGCGCTACCCGCTCCTGGCCCAGAACGCCCCTCCCTGCCACTGCTGCGGTGCGTGTCCATCTCACCCCGTTGGCACTACACCACTGGTGCAATATCCCAGATGGGGTTGATACTTCTCTTTCTTTACACACAGGATATCTCTTGCTGAAGAGACTTCAAAAATTGCTGTCTTTCCTTTATATTTGAGCTTCCCTTGATCAAGCAAGAAATGTAAACCCTGTCATCACCTTCTCTGCATCACTGAAAAAATTCCACCAATCCCCAGGAATGCCTTTTGAGTGCTTTCCTCCAGTAGCATCAAGCAATCCTCTTAGCAATTCTGAATGCAACTGGAAAATTTAAAGGAATGAAATATAAAAGAGTAAGACTAGAATACCTAACACCATATAAGCTTACTTTTGTCCATCAAAGCTAAAACAAGCTCTTGCCATCCTAATGAATCTCCATGGAAAGCCTTGTGAAAATAAAGGTTTTGACTGACACCTAGCAAAAAAGTACTTATAATGAAGATCTTTAAAAAACCCAACCTATGATAGTAATATGACACTTTGGGACTTTATTTCAGCATCTGTGAATAAATCTTCCAGACTCAGCTTTTTCTTTATTTCTAATTAATCTCTCTTATTTTTCTTCTCTTTGAGCCATGCTGGAGCATTCCCTTTCTCACTTCTCCTTGGCAACACTGGCTGATTCTCTTAATGATATTCACCCCAGGTCACTTCAGCCTCATATATATAACCTTGTATATATCTAGGTAACTTCAATAGTCTGAGTCACACAGTGTGGTTTTCTGCCGCCATCTGCAGGATATGAAGTTTATGAATAAGATTAAAAGTGACAGGATAAATACAGTTGTTCGTCTGTAAAATACCACAGGATTCCTGTTTTGTTATTTTGCAACTGACTAATGTGCGGCTGGCCTCCACGCGGGCCAGGGCCTTTACGGCTCTGGCCAGCCTGTGGGCCACCCTTCCTCCAGACATTCGGGCCTCTTGGAGACCTCAATGAGTTCCATGGGGCCTGTAAAAGCGAGTTGTTCCTTGAGCCTTTGGAGGGGCCAACCCGCTGAAATGTAATTGGCCTTTCATCTTAGCCATTATCAAATGTGACTCCTCACCCTCCTCCCCTTTTTTGGGAATTTTAAAAAAATAGAAGGTTAATTAGGACGCCTCTATTATTACTTTTACTGCTATTGTTATCGCTGTTTTAAAGATTTTATAATTTGTCTATTTATATTTTTTTGTTGTACACCGCCCAGAGCCCTCCGGGGATGGGGCGGTATAGAAGCTGTAACAATAAATAAATAAATAAATAAATAATGTAGCTCCCCTCCCCTCTGGAATAAGTTAAGAGTGGCTTGACTATATCCATACCAGTGCAATGGGTGTAAAGGATGGGGACTGAAAAATAGTGCCAGAGAAGAGGGGAAGGAACTTCTGAAAAGACACATTACATGAAGCATAAAGGGAGCCAGAGCTTCCAAAAGGAGTCAGTAATGGTAGCACTGCTGGAAGCTCTATATTCTTCAGGCTTTTATGCAGGGGTCCCCCACTTTTTAAAACCTGTGAGCACATTTGGAATTCTGACATGACATGGTGCACACAGCAACAAAATGACTGCCACAAAATGGCTGCCAAAGGAGGTGGAGACAGCTGCAAAACAATTGCTTAACAGTTTAACTTAACTAACGTCCATAACACATTGCTGATCTTTGTCATGTGGTGGCTATTTGTGCCCAGGCAACATTTTTTAAAAAATCTGCATAGCCAATCATATTGCCAGTACTCAATTAAAAGCCTTAGTCAGCAAAATCCCTAGCTGTTCCCACCCACTTTCTAAAAAACAGAAGAGGTGTTGGCAGGTGCCATGGTGCTCATGGGCATTACGTTGGGGACCCCTGCCAGTTGTCATAAGATTTGCAACAAGTGATGAGAATCTTTCCTCTGTGTCAACATTTCACTAAAAGCCAAACTAGATGAGACAATGGAAGTTCTATGAGTGGAGTTTTAAAAATGTCATTTGCCAAGCAAGTGGGCTCTAATTCTGATGGGCAGGGAGCATTTAACCTTTCCGGACACCATTTTTCTGAGCTGAAACAGCATTGAGGCGTCACTGTTTGCCTTACTGGGAGAACATATGGGTACAGGTGCTGGTAAGGAGGAGGCTTAAAGTCCCCTTCTCATTGTACTGAGGCTTTTCATGCCTGATTTTTTTGTTTAAATGCAGCACTTTATTTTGCTTGCCCTCCTGTGCTCTTTGCTGATGCTGTGCTAAAGCTATGACTCACGTGGTTTCCCTGATGTTTGAAAATCATATATTTTATGTTTATATATTATACAAAATTAGACATTACTTTCCTGGGAACTACTGAGAAGAGATCTGAGACACAGTAACTGTGCTGATTGAATCGCTTCCCACTTTGTTTAGCTCAGTTTGCAAAAAGTTTTTAAATATTTGCAGCATTAATGTCAACTTCCAAATCAACAATTAACTGGGGAAAAGCTTGGAAAATTGCCATGGGAAAGATAAAAACGTTATAAATATGACCATGCAATGAGGGAAGCTGGTTCAGAAATGTTTCAGTCAAAAGAACTGTTGCAAAAAATGTTTAAAAAATGGAGGAAAAGCTGCTTGGAAACGTTTTCTGAACCAAAGTGTGGGGGGGCCGGGGGGGGTGACAATGTGGAATTCCGTGAAGGAAGCATTTTATTTCCTGCCTGAAAACATTGTACATTTCTTCTGCGGAAAAGGCCATTGTGTATGTACATGCAGCTGACTTATGGGTTTTCAAGGCAGCCGACCCATAGTGTCTTCAAAACAAAAGATGTTAGGGGTGGTTTGCCATTGCCTGCCTGTATGTAATGACCCTAGTATTCCTTGGTGGTCTCCCACCCCGATGGTAACCACACCCAATCCTACTTAGTTTCCAAGATCTGATGAGACTGGGCTAGTATGAATGTTACAAAACTAAAAAATACAGAAGAGTGGGAAGCACAGACCAGGAAACTGCCACTGGCATGAGACTGAACCCTTGCTTTACATATGCAACAGTCATGATCTAAATTGGGCACCACACTTAAGGGAAGGGAGGAGAACCCACATCTCACATCTGACATATGCACTCCATAATGTACAAACGGCCATTTGTTTTTAAGCTGTGGTCCAGAGAGAAAGTGATCCAATTCATTTACCTTTTTGGTTGCTTTTTCCTGCACTTTTCTGGCACTACAATATCCTTTTTGAACATGGTGAGACAAACAAGACTTATAAAATCATGCACTGCCTATATAGAAAGCAGATAGAATTTTTTTCTCCTCTTCCCAGAATATTAGAACTTGAGGGCTTCCAATGTAGTAGATTCAGGGCTGTTGAAAACAACCATTTCTTTAATCAATGAATAATGAGTTTGCTTTGCATCACAGGGCTTGTCTAATTATCAAACAGAACCTTGAACTTTGAAGGTTAGTACTTTGTCTGAGAAAAGAAATGTAAAGTATTTTATTTGAGGGAACGACGTGTACAACTGCCTGCACATAGTTTGTGATTCATTTAATTCCACCTCTGATCTTCTGTTCTAGTTCCATAATTAGAGACACAAGACCAATAGCTATGACAGCCTATGGCTCACCACCTTCTTCTCCTTCCTTATATCTAGTAATGGTAAATATAATTCATTAACTACACAGATAATTTGTTTCTTAATTGTTTCATTTTTTTCTGCTGAAATTAGAGACACGGACTAGAGACTGGGGTTCTGTTCAAGTTTCGCAAAAGCTATTTGCAAATATTCTATTTTTCAAGTGTGCCACCATTTAAGTGAGAGGGCAAACTTTTTATTAACGTCATTTATAATCTGACATTCACACCAAGATTCAAGGCTTATTATACATTATAAGTGAAACAGAATCAACAGGATTGGATATCCAATAAACAAAGCAATATTGTTTGGATTTCAAAAATCAAAAAAACAAGGAGAAATCTGAAAATGGAATGAGGTGGTGACACCCAGCCTATGCGAAACCCACCTAGCCCAGGAAGCTATGGCGTATCTAGAAGAGCCAAAGGGTGCAGATAACCCAGGCTCCACACTTCTGAGTCACATGGGGTGCCCCCTTCCTCCCCCTCAGGCCCAAGCACAGTTCGGAAGCAAAGGGAGTGCCCCGAGCAGCCAAGCCTCTTTTCCTGCCTGTGGGCAATTGGCTGGGACTCTGCAACAGCCTCCCAGCCAAACTGCCCCAGTGGGATTCATCGTGGCTGGGAGGGAACAGATGGGGCAAGAATTAGAGGGCCAGGGAAATCAGAAGCCACCCAGTGCCATTGCTGAAGCCATTGCCTCCACCCTTCGCTCAATCCACCACCTCACAATCTGGTCAAGGTCTGGGAGAAAGTGAAGTTCTAGCACAGCTGAGTGAGCCTCCCCCCCAGTAGACAAAAGGTGGGCTGCTTCCCACAGTGACAGACCCTCCACTGCCCCACAAAGCTGTACTCTCCCCTTCCCTCCTAACCAGTGAAGCCAGGGCACATGGAGCATCTGCCGCCCAGCCCACCTCTCCCAGTAGCCCACCTATGACCAGTTGGTGGTGTCCTCCCTCTCCACTCACCACCAGCCTCTCACTTAGGGGAGCATGGCACCTGGTGGCGGTGCTGACTCACTGCCACTGGTGAGTATTCCTTTGGAACTAGTGTGATTCCCCATATTTATTCACCATAGTGGTTGGAATCTTTTCACACAGAATTATGTCTCTTGATGGATATGATGGATATAATTGAAAAGTGTTTTTCCCTTTCTCGTTACACTGACTTTTGTCTGTTTTGCACTACTTTTTTTTGGCTTCTTTTTAGTTGTGACACCATAGCCCTGATTGTGTCTCAACAAACAAACAAAAAACTTCCTTGGCAAGTATTTCCTATGAGACAATAAGATGTTATGGAACTGTTGGAAGTATTTTGTCTGGACCCTCCTGCATTATTGGAAATTTAAGCCTACTCCTTTTTAGATACTATTTTCTCTTTTCTGGAGAAGAAAGAATTAAAAGGAAAAAACCAGTGCTTGTTGCATACAGAGAATTTTTTCAGTTTTATTTCAGTGCCTTATACTTTGAAAACACTGATATCCAACCCCAAAGAATGTTCCTGGAAAGCAGCCCTGCAGCTCATTGACAATAACTAGTGGGCGTTTAGTCAGTGTGAGGAAAATCAAAAACTTGCTCGCTGCTTTTTGATATTTGGGGTGGGGGGAGGACCAATGAAAGTGTTATGCTACTGCTATATTGGACCTCTGTGAGCAATGACAGTTTTATTTGTTGCTACATTCCTCAAAGCTGGAAGTTCTGAGTCAGGAGCTTCATTACGCAACACTAAAAGCTTGTGGAGGAGGGTAGGGACATGCTCAATATTTTCATGATGAAAAGAGGAATTCTTGTAGATGACCTAAACTCATATTCTTCTCTCACTAAGAAGAATAATTGCCTGAGCCTTTCCTTAACCCAGTTCCAAATTATCAGTTCCAAATCATGCTTTTCTCAGCCTGCTCAAGTGTTTCTGACTCTGAGTTTGAAAATTCCTGGAGACTTGAAGGTGGCACTTGGGGAGGCCAGGTTTTGGGGACAGCAGGGTATAATTAAGAACATAAGAACAAGCCTGCTGGATCAGACCAGAGTCCATCTAGTCCAGCTCTCTGCTACTTGCAGTGGCCCACCAGGTGCCTTTGGGAGCTCACCTGCAGGATGTGAAAGCAATGGCCTTCTATGGCTGTTGCTCCCGAGCACCTGGACTGTTAAGGCATTTGCAATCTCAGATCAAAGAGGATCAAGATTGGTAGCCATAAATCGACTTCTCCTCCATAAATCTGTCCAAGCCCCTTTTAAAGTTATCCAGGTTAGTGGCCATCACCACCTCCTATGGCAGCATATTCCAAACACCAATCACATGTATTGCATTGAAAGAAGTGTTTCCCTTTTATTAGTCCCTAATTCTTCACTCCCAAGCATTTTTTCAATGTGTATGCCCCCCCCTGGTTCCTAGTATTGTGAGAAAGAGAGAAAAATTTCTCCCTGTCAACATTTTTCTACCCCATGCATAATTTTATAGACTTCAATCATTATCCCCCCCCTCAGCCGTCTCCTCTCAAACTAAAGAGGTCCCAAAGCGGCTGCAGCCTCTCTCCCTCATAAAGGAAGGCTCTAGTCCCTCAATCATCCTCATTGCCCTTCTCTGCACTTTTTTCTATCTCTTGATATCCTTTTTTGAGATGTGGCGACCAGAACTGAACACAGCACTCCAAGTGCGGTACTACCACGGCTTTATATAAGGGCATGACAATCTTTGCAGTTTTATTCTCAATTCCTTTTCTAATTATCCCCAGCATAGAGTTTGCCTTTTTCACAGCTACCATGCACTGAGTTGACATTCCCATGGAACTATCAACTAAGACGCCCAAATCCCTTTCCTGGTCTGTGACTGATAGCACTGACCCTTGTAGCGTGTATGTGAAGTTTGGATTTTTTGCCCCTATGTGCATCACTTTACATTTTGCTACATTGAACTGCATTTGCTATTTCCTAGTCCACTCACCTAATTTATCAAGGTCCGCTTGGAGCTTTTCGCAATCTTTTGTGGTTCTCACCACCCTACATAATTTGGTATCTACAGCAGTCGTTTCCTTCAGGGGAACTGATCCCTGTTGTCTGGAGATTAGTTGTGATTCTGGGAGATCTCTAGGCCCTATCTGGAAATTGGCAACCCTAGCCTTTTCCAAGTCTCTGAACTGTATTAATCTGCACTGCAATAACCTGTCCAATTTTTTTTTAAGTAAGCTATGGGAAAATACTATTCAGAACATGTAACTTTCTAAAAATGTTCGATTATTTAACAGAATGTTAAACAATTTTTAAGTTAACCTTCACAGCAGATCTGACTGTACTTATAGCTGTGCTATAGCTATGCAAGTCAAATGTTTACCTGCTGGAAATTGGTGGGGTGGCAAGAAAAGCAGGAAAGCAGAATGCTGGTGTTCTGTATCCATGTGTGTGTATGTACGTAAAAACTATAGTGAGATAGATTCTCCCCAACCTGGATGGACCAGGCTAGCCTGATCTTGTCAGATCTGAGAAACTAAGCAGGGTCGACCCAGTTAGTACTTGGATGGGGAGACCTCTAAGGAATAGTAGGGTCGTTATGCAGGGGAAAGCAATGGCAAACCGACCTCTGTTAGTTTCGTATCTTAAAAACCCTTTCTGGGTTTCCATTAAGTCAGCTGTAACTTATTGGCGCGCTACACACACACACACACACACACACACACACACACACACACACACACACACACGATACATCCTTCTGCACCATCCACCATCCCACTCAGAGGTTTAATTTCTAGAGATCCAGAAGAACTATATTACATTTATAGGTATGTAGTGACATTTTTTTTAAAAAAAAATCATCATTCAACAAATTTTAGGGTTGATCAATACTAAAAAAATTTGGTAAAATTCGGATTTGGGTATTTTGGGGCATAAAATGATTTGTATGCCCGAATCCGAATCATAGCCGATTCAGATATGCCCGAAAATTTGGGTAAATCCGAAAAATTCGGGTCCGTTTTATTATTTTTTTTAACTTTTTGGTGTTTTTACACGTATTGGCCTGCAGGGGGCGCAATTTTAAAGCTAGCGGCACTAAACTTTCAGGATATCATCTGGAGACTGCCCTGATGATTCTCCCCAAGTTTAATGAAGTTTGGTTCGGGGGGGCAAAGTTATTGACCCTCAAAAGGGGTGCCCCATCCCCCATTGTTTCCAATGGAAGCTAACAGGAGATGGGGGCTACACTTTTGAAGGTCCATAACTTTGGACCCCCTGAACCAAACTTCACCAAACTTGGGGAGTATCATAAGGACAGTACTTGTATGATACCCTGAAATTTTGGTGACAGTAACTCTAAAACTGCTCCCCTCACAGTCACCCACAGAAATTTCCCCAGATTCTGTGCTCTGTAGTGGCTGGCTGGCTCCATTGCAGCCAATGGGAAATTTCTGTGGGAGGGCTGTGGAATGCACATTTCTCATGGTAAACCCACAAAAATTTCAGGGTGTCTTCAGGAGAGTCTCTTCATGACACCATCCACGTTTGGTGACCGTTGCTTCAAGGGGTTCAATGTTATGGGTAGGGTCCATCTCCCACTGCCCCCATAAGCAAAGTTCCTCAAACCTGGATGGCGTCATCCATAGACTCTCCTGAAGATACCCTGAATGTTTTGTGACTGTACCTTGATAAATGTGCACCCCACAGCCCTCCACCAGAAATTCCCCATTGACAGCAATGCAGAAGTCACTGCAGAAAAAAGAATCTTGGGCAAATTTTTGGGGGTGCCTGCAGGGGCACATTTTTAGACATATCAGCATTAAAATATCAGGGTATCATCAGGAGACTGTCCTGATGACACCCCCCAAGTTTGGTGCAGTTTGGTTTAGGGGGGCCAAAGTTATGGACCCACAAAATGGTAGCCACCATCTCCTTAGCTCCCATTGGAAACAATGGGGGATAGGGGGCCCCCTTTGAGGGTCCATAACTTTGGCCCCCCTGAACCAAACTGCACTAAACTTGGGGGGTGTTATCAGGACAGTCTCCTGATGATACCCTGAAATTTGGTGCCACTAGCTTTAAAAATTCCGGTTTGCATGTTTCACCGCTCCTGCACATGAAGCCTGCTGGGGTGAGTGAGCAGTGAAACACGCAAACCAGCATTTTTAAAGCTAGTGACACTAAACTTTCAGGGTGTCATCAGGAGACTGTCCTGATGATACCCCCAAAGTTTTGTGCAGTTTGGTTCAGGGGAGCCAAAGTTATGGACTCTCAAAGGTGTAGCCCCCATCCCCTATCAGCTCCTATTGGAAACAATGGGGGATAGTTGCACCCCTTTTGAGGGTCCATACCTGAACCAAACTGCACCAAACTTGGTGGGCATCATCAGGACAGTCACCTGATGATACCCTGATAATTTGGTGCTGATACATCTCAAAATGCGTCCCCTGCAGGCACCCCCAGAAATTTGCCCAAGATTCTTTGTTCTGCAGTGACTTAGCTGTATTGCTGTCAATGGGGAATTTCTGGTAGAGGCCTGTGAGGTGCAAATTTCTGAAGGTATGGTCACAAAGAAACTTTTCCCAGGGGTACTGCTCTTCAAGGAGGAGTCTCTGGATGATACCATCATCCAGGTTTGGGGAATTTTGCCCTTCCAGGGGTTTAATTCTATGGGACCCAAAAGGGTAGGGTCCATCTCCCACTGCCCTGAAGCAAAGTTCCCAAAACCTGAATGGTGTCATCCAGAGTCTCCCTGAATACCCTATGAAAAGTTTAATGAGTTCCCTACATGAAAAATGTGCACTCCACAGCCCTCTATCAGAAATTCCCTAATTGACAACAATGCAAGCTAAGTCACTGCAGAACAAAAGGAATCTTGTGCCAGTAAATTTCTGAGGGGGGGTGCCTGCAGGGGGGGAGTGCATTTTGTAAGATGTATCCAGTACGCAATATTTCAGGAATTATCATCCAGGAGACTGTCCTGATGATACCCTCAACAAGTTAATTGCAGTTTGGTTCAGGGGCCAAAGTTATGGACCCTCAAAGGGTAGCTCTCTCATCTCCTTAGTTCCCATTGGAAAAGAATGGGGGGATAGGGGTGCACCCTTTTGGGGGGTCCATGGCTTTGGCCCCCAAATAAAGCCAAACTGCACCAAACCCTGGGGGGGGTATCATCAGGACAGTCTCCTGATGATACCCTGAAAATTTGGTGCCGATATGTTTAAAAATGCACCCCCTGCAGGCCAAAACGTGAAAAAACACCAAAAAATAAAAACGCAATTCGGCTGGTGATCCGAATCCATTCGGATCTGATAGGATTCGGACAGCTCAGATTCGGATCCTGCTCGTCCGAATACGTCCAAATCAGTGCAGATTTGGTAAAAATCCAGATTCGGACTGTCCGAATCTCCAACATGTCCCCAAAAAGGAAAAGCAGAGAACATGTCCCCCAAGCAGAGAACTTTTCAGAGGTTTCCCGTTGGTGGCTTTCTCTGTACTTTCTTTGTTTCATCTTCCCAGGTAGCATCACCACCCCATGCTTCCCAGGTGGGGTTTTTTCCCCAGTTTTTTTAATTTGGTAATTGGCATACCAATAAACAATTACATCGATATGCCCATTTCTAATAGGGGGGAAATGAAAAATTCACACCCCAGTATCATAGGCTGCCCACTGCAGGGGGCTGGGACAAGAGAAGTGACGTCAGTGTAGATGGGACTGAAAACAGTTGGAATTTCCTGTCCACATAGGTGTCATGCTGCTTTGCAAAGCAGATTCAAGGAAGACTACTAAAAAAAAAGCTAGGGAAGCCCCAGGAAGTGCACAAATACCATCATGCTGGGGGAATGTGAACAAAATATCCACCTCCCCAGCAGCCTCCAAGCCAGAGCAAACAATTCATGCCTAAGATCCCAATGGCTTATCAGTAACGTGTACCAGAAAGGTAGGACTGTCCCTGGTTAATAGGCACAGTTGGAGCGGATGACATAATCGGCTGACTTTAATATGCTCTTATTGATTGGCACTACTGTTCCATACTTGATTTATTTCTGGATCCAGTTCCATATACAAAATGAAAACTAGTGCATTGGGAAGACAGGTTTCATCTCAGCCCTTTGACTGTTGCACTTATTTTCTACTTGAAGAAAAGATTTGAGAGAGATGAGTATTTTGTCTCTCAATCTTCAGTCCATTTATCACCACTGCATATTCAACCAGGAAAAATCTCCATTAAAAACCTACTCCGCCCCACATAAATTATTTAATGACAGTGGTGTGAAAGCTAAAAATAAATGCACAGAGATTTTATCAAATGGAAAGCCCTGCTATAACAGACCCATGGCCTGGGAAGAAAAAATGTCATGGGACTAGCAAAAAGAACTTGAGAGGGGTTTGTTTTTTAAAAAAGCCTTCTATTCCCTTTGCAATCAAGACTTTAATTAAACCCTGGGCTTGACAAATTTTGGCAGCACTATTTTCCTAATTAATAACATGTGAGATGACCAGGCCCAAACAGCAGAAACAAACTATAAACAAATTAGCCTAAGTCACCCACCTCACAGAGTGTTTGTTGGAGAACATAAGAACATAAGAACAAGCCAGCTGGATCAGACCAAAGTCCATCTAGTCCAGCTCTCTGCTACTCGCAGTGGCCCACCAGGTGCCTTTGGGAGCTCACCTGCAGGATGTGAAAGCAATGGCCTTCTGCGGCTGTTGCTCCCGATCACCTGGTCTGTTAAGGCATTTGCAATCTCAGATCAAAGAGGATCAAGATTGGTAGCCATAAATCGACTTCTCCTCCATAAATCTGTCCAAGCCCCTTTTAAAGCTATAAAGGTTTGTGGCCATCACCACCTCCTATGGCAGCATATTCCAAACACCAATCACACGTTGCGTGAAGAAGTGTTTCCTTTTATTAGTCCTAATTCTTCCTCCCAGCATTTTCAATGAATGCCCCCTGGTTCTAGTATTGTGAGAAAGAGAGAAAAATGTCTCTCTGTCAACATTTTCTACCCCATGCATAATTTTGTAGACTTCAATCCCTTATCCCCCCCCTCAGCCGCCTCCTCTCCAAACTAAAAGGAGTCCCAAGCGGCTGCAGCCTCTCCTCATGAGGAAGGTGCTCCAGTCCCTCAATCATCCCTTGTTGCCCTTCTCTGCACTTTTTTTCTATCCTCCACTCAATATCCTTTTTTTTGAGATGCAGCGACCAGAACTGGACACAGTACTCCAAGTCTTGATTTAGCACCACTGCGCTGCTTTATATAAGGGCATGATGACAATCTTTTGCAGTTTTATTATCGAATTCCTTTTCCTAATGATCCCCAGCATAGAGTTTGCCTTTTTCACAGCTGCCCATGCATTGAGTTGACATTCCCATGGAACTATCAACTAAAAGGCAGCCCTAAATCGTCCTTTCCTGGGTCTGTGACTGATAGCACTGACCCCTGTGGCCGTGTTAATGTGAAGTTTGGATTTTTTGCCCCTATGTGCATCACTTTACATTTTGCTACGTTTGAACTGCATTTGCCATTTCTGAGCCCCACTCATCCTAATTTATCAAGGTCCAGCTTGGAGCTCTTACGCCAATCCTTGTGTGGTTCTCACCACCCTACCCTAATTTGGTATCATCTGCCAAACTTGGCCACTGCACGCTACCCACCCCTACTTCCAGGTCATTTTATGAATAGGGTTAAAAGAGCACTGGTCCCAAAGGCGGATCCTTGGGGGGACACCACTCCCTACATCTCTCCATTGGCTGAGGAACTTCCCATTTTACACCCACTCTTTGTTTTCCTGTTTCTCCAACCAGTTTTTAATCCATGGGAGGGACTTCCCCTCTTATTCCCTTCATTGCTGAGTTTTCTCAACAGTCTCTGGTGAGGAACTTTGTCAAAAGCAACTTTTGGAAATCCAGTGAACGTAGACAATGTCCACGGTTTCACCCCTGACTCCACATGCCTGTTTACACCCTCAAAGAACTCTAGTAAGTTTGTAAGACAGGATTTGCCTCTGCAAAAGCCATGCTGACTGCTTTCTCAGCAGAGTCTTGCTTTTCTACATGTTTTATAATTTTATCTTTAATGACAGATTCCTACTAAATTTACCAGGAACAGATGTCAAACTGACTGGCCTGTAATTTCCGGGTCCCCCCTAGATCCTTTCTTAAAGATTGAAGGTGTGACATTGGCCATCTTCCAGTCTTCAGGGATGGAGCCTGATTTCCAAGGGATAAGTTGCATATTAAAGAAGTGGGAAGATCCAGCCAATTTCATGCTTGAGCTCTTTAAGAACTCTTGGGTGAATGCAATCTGGGCCAGGGGATTTGGTAACATTTAGTTTATCAATGGCTGCCAGAACTTCTTCCTTGTCTACCACTATCTTCGCTAGTTCCTCGGATTCGCCTCCTAAGAAGCTTGGTTCAGGTGCAGGAATGTTCCTCACCTCCTCTTGGGTGAAGACAGATGCAAAGAATTCATTCAGCTTCTCTGCAATCTCCCTGCCATCTTTTAGCACACCCTTTGTTCCTTTGTCATCTAACGGGCCTACCGCTTCTCTTGCTGGCTTCCTGCTTTTGATGTACTTGAAGAACTGGAGGGACGCGGGAGGAAAGGGAAAGGGGATTGAAAGCCCCTTTGAGTCTCCTTACAGGAGAGAAAGGGGGGATATAAATCTAAACTCCTCTTCTTTCAAAATGGAAACAGCTTTCAGTAGATCCTTAATTCAGGAACTATGAGTATTCAGTGAAGTGAACAAACTAAGAATCTAAATCAAAGACAAAAGAAATCCTATATCTCATAGTCTGTAGTTTTTGTTCAGACAGTTCTATAAATGTGCTAAACCACTGTTTTAAGAACCTAGGTCCAAACAGCACTATTTACTACAACCTGACAGGGGGAAGAGTAGATATGCAGAGCAGGAGTAGATGCTGTGTTTAGTTCTGTGACCTAATTAAAATGACTTTTTTTCCTTTTCCAAATGCAACTGCCAGGACTGCTTTTTCAAAGGATGGAGGCTGGCACTGATGGTGAAAAGGAATATATAGTTTTCTTTGTCTGCTAAAGAAAGACAACCCCAAATTGCCTATGCACTGGTCTGTTCCTTTTCTGGGAGGTTTCTCATGCTGCAAAGAATCCCTTCAGAGGTGGCATTGCAGTTCTGCAGTGGTGTTGTCCCTGCCTGCCAGAGAGTTCTGAATTGGGCTGTTACAGTTGCAAAATGGCAAACTTAGGCCCCTTCCGCATGGACCAATAAACCCGGGATGGGGAAAAACCAGTAGGAGGGGAGGGGAGGGGGGGACAGGACTTCGCACAGCTCCTGCCCCTAAAGTGAGGCTGCCCCACATCCCCCCTTTCAGATATTGTATGAATTGTTCCTGAAAGCATTTTATGGGTTCACACCAGTCAAGAATAGCTTTTTTATTAGTATGACAGGGTTCTGGACTGCAAGCATTTGTTGGATCTATGGACTGAAAACATTCTGAAACAATGATCTGAAAGCCTACCTGGCACAGGAAGAGACCTAGTAATATAACTATATCTACAGAGAGGATAATAAAACAAACTAGATGTCAGGCATTTATAAAGGATTGTTTTCTGTTGTATAAATATAGTGTTATAAGGCAGACATTGTTCATTGCTGGGCTGCAGTGCAATCCAAGGCAGAATTACAGTTTTCTAAATGCATGGAAGTATAACCCCATTTAGGATGGCTTCTTAGCCTTCTTCTCTATGGTTTGTGCTTTTATAATACGTTTATAGATCTTGAGTGCAAGGCACTCTCTACCCGGTCAAGGCTGCTGAGAAAGGAATTCCTGCATGGTAAGGACAGCAGAAGGAGCTGGGCACAAAAAGCTGCTGCATCTGGACAAGCACAAGTCAACCACAGTCTTATTAGTTTTACAGATGTGCCAGTGTATGGGGTCTTGACAAAGTACATATTCAGGTTAGTACAGAAAAACCCAGGATATCTTGTTTGATATTGTTGGCGTAAGAACAAACAAAATTTTATAATGGCATTTTATCAAATAAGGGTTGAGTTTCTCCTGGAGAGAGAGATTGTGTAAGAGCAAAGTTCCTATATTTTCTGGTTTGATTTGAACTTCTACCAGTGCCAGCCCAGTAGGACTGCTAAATCACCATTCTATAAGTCAACAATGTCCTGCAACTTTATTGCCTGTTCTATGGACTGCTATGAACTATACTTTTTTGAAATAAAACCATTGTGTGATTCTGAAATATGAGCTTCTCCAGAGTGGCAATGGTCTGAAATTAGGCTATGCTTCTACACACATTTACTTTGAAGTAGGTTCCTCTGAAATCAACAAGACTTCCTTCCAATTTAAGATTGAAGGGGTCACCTCTGCACAGCCCAGTACATGACATCCAGCAATCCTATGCTACTTAAGAGAGATTTCAAGGAATAAATAACTGGGCAAAGTAGTTAAGATAACTGTGCCCTGTTATAGAAGCATGATATTAAGTTCAGTAAATAAATATTTCAAGAAGTACATTGGAAAAAATATTCAAGTAGATTCAGTTCACATTCAGACTGCAGTCAAAACCAGAGAAAGAAGCTTAATCTAAAGAGTACTTTCACTATCTGTTGTAAATCTTTGGTGTGATTATTACATAACCCTTAACTTTAAATGCAGAGTTGCGCAAATAAAGAGACAGAGGCAGTTGCTTACTGAAGAATGAAGTTTACTAGCTATAAAAGAAGGGGAGGGTAAACTTGGTTACAAAACAAGTAAATATCTTTCTAACTGGCTAGCTCATTAGCTAGCACCTGCTTGCTATCCCATGGCTAATAATCTACTAAAGAGCATGTGCAGAGAGAGAACAAAGGATGTATACCTATTGCCTACGTGCAGACCTGCATATAGACCTGCTTGACCAATGGGGGTCAATTACCTGGTCACTGACTTCTGACCTCACTAATTAGCATGCACAACATTATCTGCTTCATTACTGGATTGTGTGACTGGCACGTGCCAAATACCAACACTATCATAAGTGGCCAGCTGATCTGGCATCACATGTATGGAATTATGAGGCACTCCTTCTACAGGAGAGACTTGTAGAAACATGTGACTCCATGAAAAGATATGTGGAGAATAGGAAGCATGAAGCACACAGAGAGGGAGGAGGGGTCAGAGGACAGCTACCAGGTTATGCCAAAGTGGGACACATTCCATTCAAGGAAATAACACTTACTTGGAGTCAGAGGTGGGATCCAACCAGTTCTCACCACTTCTCTAGAAGTGGTTACTAATTTTTTCTGAGTGCCGAGAAGGGGTTACTAAAGCAACCTCCCTGCCCAATAGGGACTGGAGGTGCGTGTGTGCAGTGGTGCCACTGTTTGAATCCCACCACCATTGGAACCTGTTATTAAAATTTTTGGATCCCACCACTGCTTGGAGTGATGTAGAGTGCTCCTTCCCGCCCCCAGTATCCAGGCATGCTGAGTTGCTCACTCCAACACTAGAACGTGACACTGGATTTCCTGCTTTGTTTTTTAACCGCCCGCAGCCTGGGGGTCCACCTGGATTCGTCTCTTTCAATGGAGGCCCAGGCGGCCCATGTAACCCGGGTTGCGTTTTTCCATCTGCTTCAGGCCCGGCTGCTCACTGGTGGTGCCGTTAGAGATCATATCTTGCCAGTGTTGCGTTGTCTGCATTGGCTCCCAGTTGAGGATTCAGATAGTGCTTCCAAGATGTTGGTGCCCCAACCTCTATAAGGCCTTCTGGCGAGGCCTGGGACACTTTCGTGTACCTTCAGGACTGTCTGACCCCGCATGTCCCAGTTCGGCCTCTGCATTCAGTGGAGGCCAATCTTCCTAGTTGGCCCTTGAGCCCCTTCAATGATCTGACTGTAGCCTCCCACTAGAGGCCAGGGCCTTCCTGCAGCCCTGGCCTGCAGTGGAGGCAGCTGCTTTCCTCCAGCACAATGTCACCCGGGCCCTGCAGGACCTTGGAGAGTTCCGCAGGGCCTGTAAGACCGAGCTGTTCCACTGGGCCTTTGGAGAAGGCGGCCGCTGATGGCGCCTTCTCCTCCCCCTTTTATCATCTGTGGCCTTTTACATCTTGGACCTTTCCATTCCCTCCTCAGAGAAATCTTTAGATTGCTGGACGCGATGTTTTATACGATTTTTTAATGGTTTTAATGTGAGATTTAGAGCCCTAATTTTATTATACTGTATGTATTTATTGAATGTGCTCTTCTTGTTATCTTAGATTATATTAATTGTTGTACACCATGCAGAGCCCGGGGGTGGGTGGTATAAAAGTCGAAGAAATAATAAATAAATAAATCCATTAGCAGATGTTTGAGAGAGGTCATTTGAGCAGGGAAAAGGACACGGGGAAAAGGTGTTACATCCCATGCCATTTTTGAATTATCTCTCCTCCCAAACGAGCCCATTATTGGATACAGTGGCTCCAGGGAAGCGGCTGAGACTGCAAAAATGGCTGCTTTTTGCCTTGTAAAAATCCTGGATAAAATCCAGTCACAGATCTCCGAGGTCATATTTAATGAAATTACTAGTCAATAGGGGTCAGTTTAGCTGCTCTTAGGTCAATTTCCTTTCATGCTTCATAGTGCAGCTATGGTACTGACAGCCAAACTAGAAGCGATTGTTGCAGACTCATGTCAGAACTGGGTCACTGAGAAGTCTTTATAAAGCAGGGGAGAAAGGGGAACCCTTTGCCAGCCCAAACTTTCTACCAAAGGACTGCACTAATTCTTTCTGAGAGAAAAACAGCAGGAGATCAGCCACAAAGGTTGATAAATTCCTTACCACCACCACCCCAGGATTAATCGATTCCTTACCCCCTTCACCGCAGTATTTTAACCTCCCTGCTGCCACTCACCAATTTATAGGAATGAACATGTACTGATGTCCAGGGCTCGTTCCAAGTTTTGACGTGGCCTGGGCAGAGAGTGCTTGGGGGAGGGGACTTTCTTCTCCTTCTCTGCCCAGCACCAGGACCCCTGCTCACACTTCCCTTCCTGCTAGGTTTGCCAACCTCCAGGTGGAGCCAGGAGTTTTTCAGGAATGACAACTGACTATAGCAATCAATTTATCTGGAGGAATTGATAGCCTCAGAGCTGAAGTCTAGGGCAACACAGCCCTGCTGAGCTTCCGCCCCTCCTCAAATTCTGCCCTCCTCAGGCTTCACTTCTAAATCTTCAGGTTTTCCCTATCTCAGAGTGGGAAGAATATACAGATGCATCTGTAGGTAAGAGGGGAAAAAAGAACATGGTGCTATCCAAAAAGAACCAAACCAAAATGACAAGCTACTCATGAGAAGGGAGGAAAAGTAGATCCTTGACTGAGATCTTTGGCCACCTGTCGATTGAATGAAAGTCTGGACTATTTATACATGTTCAGTCATGTGACTAAGCCTTTTTGAGACCTTCAGTCCTTTAAGGGTTAAAAGAGTGTCTGGATTTCTTGTATCACATCTGGTTATACAATATACTGAGCTCTACCCAACTTTTCCATTTGTCCAAGGAGCCAGATAAGTTTATGTGTAACGCATGCCACATGTCTGACACTAATCTTGCTAGTGGCAATGAAAATTGGAACACCTTTTCAAAATTGTCTAACTGTGTTAGGATTATAAATAAAGCATTCCGCTAATGGACTTTAAAATCTACTCCAAGTTTCTAAAACGCTTAGGGAATATGTGGTTTTGTGATTAAGGATCAGCAAAAGTTGTGGGAGAGGCTGCTTCAACACAAGAATAATTGCCTCCAGATGTGTGTCAAGCCAGCTGCAATCACTCAGAGGAGCCCCACGGGATAACAACTTGAAGTAAAACCAAAGTTGAAAATATTTCCCTATTCTCCCATGAAGCAAAAGGAGTCTGCAACATGTTGTTTACATGATGCAGACATGCCAGAGACTTCTATAATGCTGTTTCATATAAACAATTCCTTTATAAGTTAATGCGGGAGGCATCTCCCCCTTTAACACTAACATGGCATGGAGCCTCAGTCCCACAATAATTTGATAGCTGACAGACACAGTGAAGGGTTGGGAGATCTTTGCTACAGAAAGAACAGCTTGTGAATTCTTTTTCTAATTGCCAACTGTCGGTGTTTTGCCTTGCCCAATATAACTAAATTGTGAAGGGATATATTGTAGTTTGCATCTCAGTTATTTGGATCAGATAATTGAATTTTTATCCACATTAAAAAAAAACCATGTCTAGCTGAGGAAAGTAAGCATATCAGGAAGACAGATTATCTTTCTGTGTACAAAGAGAGGGTTTTTAAAAGCATGTGTACAAAGAGAGGGTTTTTATAAAAGCATGACCTATAGTGACCATGTTGTTAAGTTGCTGCTTTAGACAGATCTCCAAAACCTCCATCCTTCTGCTGCTATCATGAATTTTAAGCAATGCACTCAGAAGTCAAACAAAGCAGGCATTTTCTTGGAATGCTGGCTTTATATGCATGGGAAACAGTCTCAGTATCATGCTCCATCCAACATGCCTCTTCTGCCATACTTAGACATTCTGTTTAAAATAGATTTTTTCTGTTAAGTGAAAGTTTAATGGAATAGAACAGAAACAATAGATTCTTAGACTTACCAGCAGTGGTGGGATCCAAAAATTTTAATAACAGATTCCGATGGTGGTGGGATTCAAACAGTGGCGCCGCCACACACATGCACCTCCAGTCCCTATTGGGCAGGGAGGTTGCTTTAGTAACCCCTTCTTGGCACTCAGAAAAAATTAGTAACCACTTCTAGAGAAGTGGTGAGAACTGGTTGGATCCCACCTCTGCTTATCAGTATCCTAAACTGACAGGGTCTTCATCCACCAAACAGAAGCAGGCTACCTCAATTAGCTCCCTCTTCTTCAAGACAGGCTTAAGGAACTGGGGGAGGATGGGAGCAAAAGTTTCCACCATTTCAGCTGTATAACAAACTTTGTTCAGGCAAGACTGAACAGTTAAATGAGCTGCCCTTGCAAGTAATAAGATCGGAGAAGGAAAGGTCAAGGGTTAAAGCAGACGGAATCATGTATGCTTAAGACTGATGCACACAAAGTTGTAACAATGTCAGTTTATTCCATAGATATGTACAATCACTGATGTATTAACTGTAAGTGCATTCAATTTTCTGTCATATAGACTTTTGCCATCATTTTTCCTTAGTTAAATATATTTTTGTAGAAATTATGATCCTAGCCTTGGAAAGAGGAGAACATTATAAACAAAGCTGGATCTAAAGTAAGAATGCATTAACGCCAGGCTTTTTGTAGCTAAATGGCAGATGAAAGCTTGGCAGATACAAAGCCACCATCAATGCAGCATCATGGCCAGAGCAACTCCTGAGCTTTTCCAGCCAAGCAGACATTAAACTTATGCAAGACAATCTCTACAACGTGGTGACTGCTTCAGGAACCTTCTCAGCCCACCCACTGCCAGCTGCCTACCTGCCGCCTGCCATGTGTCTCAGGGCTGCCCCCACCCAATAGCTAGAGCAGATCATCCTCCATGGTCCCCTCTTTAAAAGCTGCACAGCAATCCACCCTATGTCATTTCTTGAACTCTTGTGAGATATCTTCTTTTGTTGGGCCACCTTTTCTGATTGCCTGTCAACAGGAAGGATTCTTGAAAGAGTATGAAATGCCCTTGCTGTGCTATCTTTAAAGAGAACAAGGACAGTAAAGAGATGAGCAACGTTATCTCCTCCAGTTCCTGGGTGATGCAGTGGTAAAAACCTTGAGCAGGCAATGACAACTGTGGAGAAAAGCCTAACAGTAGCTGATTCCAACGATCCTTTGAAATCATTTGCACCAGATGATTGCGTGCTGGGAGAAATTTTCAGAGAGTGAACATTCTATCTGCGGCATTAAAACGGTTAAGACCTCATAATATATGGGTTGACTAGAAGCTTTCTCTATGCATGCGTGTATTTATGTCAGTAGAGATTGTTTACTGTTCTGCTTGAATTTGGAATCTGAAACTGATAAACTGTAACTACATATGAAAAGTTAACTTGGGCTTCAGATAATTTGTTTGCTGTTGCTTGCTTCTTAAGAAACGAAGCTAACGCCACCATCACTAACCATTTTACCGCTATTAAGTTATGGTCAGCCTTGATTTCGATGGTATTGATTATATATCAGCTGACTATATGTTCTCTTTGCAAATGCTGTTTTAATTGTTGAGGAATGTGTACCTCTCAATAAAATTCAAGAATTTTTTTAAATATTGGCTCTGAGTGCTTCATGTCAACCAAATCAGAATCCACACAGTGGCAGGGAGTTCCTCTTGCTCTACAGACCTAAGAATTCTCTTTGTAGCTAGATATCAATTATACTGTATCACATGAGGAGAAAGAAGACTTCTAGTAATTACAAATTATTGGAAAGATAACACACATGAGTAAATCACTAATACAGGAGATGTACAGCATTTTCTGTGTCATACTCCAGAGATCTCAAAGCTGTAGGAATCCCTTAATCACCTCTGAGCAGATACATTTTCTTGATAATAGTAGAACATATAGTACTGATGCAGCAAGCTTATCTCAATTGCTCTTCATTAGGACTCTCCCAGTCAGTTCTTAGTTCTGCCAGAGTACACCATTTTACCAAATCAGCTGCAAAGCAGAACCTCATCTACTTTCATTTTTTCTCATTGCCTCCTCCTAAACTACATCTCTGGCAGTGAACTGCTTTAATTAAATCTCATGTCCCCTCCTGATCCTTTGTCAACTGCAATAACACACTAAGAGATGCTGTAGAAAAGAAACAGAAGGACTATCTTAGATCAAGACAGCCACAGTCTCCCATTCAGATCTTATAAGGTTGCCCAGGGAGGACAGGGGCATCACTGGAGTACAAGGCCATTTTCTCCAGGGGAACTGATTTCTTTAGTCTGGAGATGAGGGAATCTGCAGGTTCAACCTGGAGGCAGGTATCCCTAGTTCTTACTGCATAAAATAGCCATTGGACTAGAATACTTAAAGCAAGTTGTTCTTCTAATGAAATTGCACCTGGAAACCATTTGAAGATCTCTGCTGTTAGACATTTTGCATTTCCTTTCTAACATCTGATTTAACCATCTTCTTGGCCTTTTAGATTAGTTTGCTCAGTAAACACAAAACATGCATTTGTAGACAACAAGAAACCAAATTGGGAAATTTGGGATCCTGAGTCATCTGAGCATTCCACATTTGGAGATAAAGTCCTGGATTTAAAACTGAAGAGTTATAGCCCAAATGGATAAGCAGACATTGACAGTTCTAATGACGGCAGTCTGTGTGTTGCTGCCAGGTCTTGGTTGGCATTCTCCTGCTGCATCTTCTGCCCTCTGTTTAATATCAGAGACAGTTTGATAAGCTGACTATTGCCTTTTATCCCCACATTTCTCAGAAGTCACACAGCAACAAGGAAGCAAGTCTCATACAACTCCATTGTGTATAGGGTGTGTCCGCACTCGGTAAATAATCACAGCTGTTGCTGGGCACAGTACCAGGGATGTCATGACAACAATGGTGACCAGGATGATCAGGACAATGACCCATATATCCAATACATGCTTTGGAAGAAGCAGTTGTGTGGGCACAGCATCCATCCTACCCCTCCTCTTCCTCTCTGTGGGAAAAAGAGCAAAGGTTATGAGTGAAAGAGGGAACAGGAACCTCTCTACAGTAGGAAACCCCTTTCCCCAGAATGGAAATAAATGAGATAGGAAGGGCTCCTTTAAGCATTTTTTGATTGTACTTTCTTTATTCATACAAATATTCCTGCAGTTCACACATAAGGGCTAAGTCTTAAGGATATAACTGATGACTGCACAACATCAGAGTTTAATACATTTTCTTCAAAAAGGTAAGTACAGATCCAGGATCAGATGAGATGGGTCATGCCTATGACAAACATCTATTCATGCAGTAAACTGAAATTTATTTTATCTGCTTAACAAAATGTATATCCTGCCTTTCTGCCAAATTAGTGTTCTTGCTTCATTCTAAACAGTGTGACTTGGTTATAATGGTCCAAGTAGGGTGCTTGGGCCTAGGAAAGTCAAGATCAAACCCCTGTTAAATGAAACACGGTGATCTTGGGCATGCTGTTATCTCAGCCTAATCTACCCTGAAGGACTGCAGAGCAGCTGAAATATCCTGAGCTCCTTGCACGTGGAATTCAAATGTACTAAACAATGCAACCAATTTTATATATCACAGAATATAATGGATGGTCTTTATTTCAAAGCAACTGGTCTTCAAAAACAATTCACAAATGGAACATCACTGCTTTTCTTTAAGCTGATAACCTGCTTGTATGACACACCTAACTGTGAAAATGTTCTTTACGGGATAGAGAAGATGCAGCAATCAGACATGGGATATCAGTATCCTTGGAAAGTTTAGGGATGGGGCAAAGGGCAGAAATTAAGTTGTATGATGCATGATGTCTCGTCCCCTGAAAACCTGGATGAATACTAAGCATGTCTGGTGATGTTCCGGCTATCCCTTTAACTCCATGGAACTTAAAAACATATTAAGAATCAACCTGGATCAGATCAAAGTTCTGCATATTCCAGCATTCTGTTCTTATACTGACCAACCAGCTGCCTCTAGAAAGATCACAAGTAGAATGAGTGCAACTGATATGAAGAGACATACTGCCTCTGCTACTGGAGGGCACAGGTATCAATCATGATTAGTAGCCACTGAGAGCCCCATCCTCCAAGAATTTGCCATGACTCTTTTAAAGCCTTCCAAGTTGGCAGTCAGCACCACATCTTGAGGCACCAATTTCCACAATGAAACTATCTATGGCAGGGGTGTCCAACTCTGGTGCCCCAGATGTTCATGGACTACCATTCCCATCAGCCTCTGCCAGCATGGCCAATTGGTTCCAGAGTTGGACACTCCTGATGTACGGGGTGAAGAAGTACTTCTTTTTGTTGGTCTCTCACCCTTTAACTTCAGGGGCTACCCCTAGGGCTTAGGTTCTGTTATCCACTCTCTCTACAACATGCATAATGTTATAGATCTTACTGCCTTTTCCCCAAAACTAAATAGCTGTAAGTATTTTGGCCATCTTCATAGGATAGTTGCTCTAACCCTCTGGAGAGCCAGTGTGGTGTAGTGGTTAAGAGTGGCAGATTCTAATGTGGAGAACCGGGTTCGATACCCCACTCCTCCACATGAATGGTGGATTCTAATATGGACAACTAGGCTAGATTCCCAGCTCCTTCCCATGAAGCTTGCTGAGTGACCTTGGGCTAGTCATGATTCTCTAAGAATTCTCTCAGCCCCACCTACCTCATAAGGTGTCTGTTGTGGGGAGAAGCTTGTAAGCCACTTTGAGACTCCTTACAAGAGAGAATGGCAGGGCATAAATCCAAACTTCTCCTCCTCCTCTTCATTTTGGTTGCTCTTTTCTGTACCTTTTCAAGCTCTTTGATACTCTTTTTCGGGTGAGTTGACTAGAACAGTATGTTTGGCCTCACTATAGATTTGTATATGGGCGACATACTAGCAGCAGCAGTCTTATTTTATATCCCATTTCAGCATAGAATTTGCCTTTTTCACAGCAGCCTTACACTAGGTCGAGATTTTAATCAAGCTATTAACTATCACCCCAAGGTCCTTTTCTTGGTCTGTGGCTATTAGCTCAGGTCCCATCAGTATATACGTGAAGTTGGGATATTTTTGCCCCAAAATGCATCCCTTTTCACTTGCTCACATTGAATCTCATTTGCCATTTTAGTAGTCATCCTCCCAGTATGGAGAGATCCTGGATTTCTTCACAATCTGTTTTTTTTTAAACCACCGTAAATAATTTGGTGTCATCAGCAAACTTAGCCACCTCACTATGCACCCCCAACTCCAGGTCATTTATGAACAAGTTAAAAAGCACCAGTCCCACTTACAATGGAGTCTTCAGAGATGGCCAGAATTGCCCAACCCACTTAGGTCATACCTGAGTGTTCAGGAGGATGTGACATCACATGTTGCACAATGTTATTTCTACTTCCCAGTGGGAGCTCTCCTGCCTTAAGTGGGCAAACAGAAAGCCTGGGTGGAGATGAGTTATTAAATACGCTGCTTCTTTTTTTAAAAAAAACACACATTACTTCAAAATCTTATAGAACATCTTGCTCTGATGCCCCTCAATAAAAGTGTTGTAAAATGCTGGTTAATCATTAACATTTATTACATGCCATTGTTATTTTCCGTACAACATTAGTGTAGTGTCTGATAGAGTCTGATAGAAAACTTATCAACTCTGCTATGCTGGACCTCAATTACATAACAACACTGTTTTAATAGGAGAACAAACCGTTTAGAGTCACAGTTTAGTAGCTAGTAGCAAAGTCTAGTAGCCAGATGGCCCTTATTTCAAAGATAGACTTTAATGTTTCTATATTCCCTGTTTTGTGAACCCTCATTAGGTGGAAAGGCAGAATAAAATGTTCTAAATAAATAAAAGAAATAAACAAACTCTTCATCCATTTAAAGTAAAACACTTGTGGTTACTTATGGGATATGTCAAAAGTCAAGTCTCAAAGCCTCTGACACAGACTACGCTTAAGATTTTGCTTAGGCAAGTGAACCAGTCATGCTGTGAACAATCACAACCATCTCCAGTGATAGATCCTACCTCTTCTGTTGGTGGTGTTCCACTACACTAAATATTGATGCAAAATTTCATGCCATGGCATCTTCTACCCAAATCAGCAGCCTGGAGGCATCTCATCTGGTCTTTTTTCCTTGATTGCTGAGTCACAAAATTAGTATATTAAGTTATATAACTGATGCATCACTTGCATCAACCCTAACCCTAACCCTGCCAGATGAATAGCTGATCTTGTTAGTCCATTATCTACCTTTACACAAAAGTTTTGCTTCTCTTTTAAGCCACTCGAGACAGAATCTGTGTACTAACTTACAGATGCAACCTTCTTTCTTAATAGTGGCTCAACCCAGAATCCTGTTATTGGCATATTCCCAAGAACCATTACATTGGCAAGACATTAAAAAACATTTTTTAAAAAGGATTTGGAAATCCTTTCTTTATAGACAGAAATCATCATACTAAGACAGCAGCTCTTGACTCTTATGACAACTGAAAGTATAGCTATACTGTAAATAGTTATCAGTAGGTCCCTTTAACAGTTATCAGTAGGTCCCTTTAACAGATAATTTCCCAGGCCTTGTACAAAGATGGCTACATACTAACACAAAATACTGTTTTCAGTGTATGAAGTTGTGACAGATTGCACAGGAAAGTGTGTTTTAATTCAGTCTGTCAGAAGCCATTATTGTTTACAGTCAAAGTGAGGCACAGAGGCCTTGGAACAGGGAAACCACCTGTTTGGCTGAAGCCACCATGTCCTCTGGCTGGGTAAAAGACACTGACAGGGAGGAAGATATGACCCTGTGGAGAACAATCTGAAAGGCTTTTGGAGTTTGAAGTTCCAGAAGTTAAGAGCTATCTGCCTTTGCTGTGACAAAACATGACAGCTCTCAGGAAAGTAGTGGCAGTCAGTGTGGTTTTGGCTTGCCTTACTGTGTGGCCCGTGTACTGTGGCTGAAAGCAAATATACACAGACTAGGGTGTGAGGTTACTGAGGAGCTCAGGCTGAAGATATAATATAATAAATATAATATAATAATATAATTCAGCTGTATCCTCCATTCCTTCTACCCAATTATTTCTCACCAATTCCCATTTCTTCTCTGTTAAATAAATCTTTTATTCTCTTTAGGTTATCACTGCCTCAGTATTATTATTATCTGTACTTTAGTATTATCTGTACTCAGTATTGTTATTATCTGTACTTTATAAGGGGTTTGAAAAGAAAGTTTATAAAGTAACAGGCTTCCTTCACCTTCCAGGAAGTATGAAAAGTCTGAGGAAAAATGCTTCTGATCACTATACCATATTAGATGTAGCTCAGTCCCTGAGCTGAAAAAGATGGGAAAACGTGACAAGCCTGGTCAGTGAGGGGTTCTCCTGCCTGGTGATATTGGAAGTGTCTGTTGAACAAGTGATCAGATCCTTTTCCTTCCATGAAAATCTAACTAGTGAAAGTTGCTGAAGTCACTCTATATAACAGGACTAGGAGTAATATTCTTTGTTTTGTAGCTGTTAGTGGGCTACTGACTTCAGTGGAGGGATTTTGCTGATTAAATTACTTGACTGGCACCCAGGCTGAAGGGAAGGTAATACAGCCATGACCCCATTGTCATGTCCCCTGACTTATCAGCATCTGAAGACACAAATCCAAACTGATGTTATCCTTTACACAAGTTCACCATGAGGACTTTTAGCCATACTGCAACTGTGAGTTCTTGTAGGCAACTCCACATATGTTCCACATAAGCCCAGTTTGGAATTGGGACCATGGTGCAGGGGGAGCAGGTATGTCTGCTTTTGTGCCATTTTTCTGAGCCAAAAATGTTTCAGGGGGGTATGAAGAAGAAGAAGAAGAGGAGGAGGAGGAGGAGGAGTTTGGATTTATATCCCCCCTTTCTCTCCTGTAGGAGACTCAAATCTCCTCGCCCTTCCCCCCTCACAACAAAAACCCTGTGAGGTGGGTGGGGCTGAGAGAGCTCCAAAAAGCTGTGACTAGCCCAAGGTCACTCAGCTGGCATGTGTGGGAGTGCACAGGCTAATCTGAATTCCCCAGATAAACCTCCACAGCTTAAGCGGCAGAGTGGGGAATCAAACCCGGTTCCTCTATATTAGAATGCACCTGCTCTTCAACCACTGCGCCACTGCTGCTCCTTTGGGAAATGCACATGAAGAAAATGCTGGCATATATAGTTCCCCATTTAAGGCAAAATACCCTCTGGGCCATTTTGGCTTAGGAAAATGGTGTGGAGGGGAAAGCAGGAGTCTTTCCTCCCTCATTGTGTAATCTAAATCAGGCCTCACTGGTGCTTCAGACTAACCCATAGCAAATCCATGTACAAGCTAACATGTAGTTTGGCCCTCCCTCTTGGCAGGGGATGGGTTGAATCACTATATGCTCTGAATCCCAGCAAAGATGCTTTAGAGCAGGGGTCCCCAAACTACAGCCCGGGTGCCAAATGTGGCCCCCTGAAGGCATTTATCCGGCCTGCCAGGCATGGCGGCGATGGCTCCATTCATGTGCAGTGGGGGCTCGAGGGAGAGGAGGAACCGGCCCCAACGGCTGTTGATTGCAATTACATGATGGCACCCCCAAATCTCCATGAATTTTCTGACCCAGAGTTGGAAACCTTACACGTGGCAACTCCTGCTCCGCCCTTCCCTCTCAGCTACCCCATGTGTTGCTCTCAGGCTTTCTGTTCCGCCTCACTCCCACTGGCATCAGCCAGGCTGGTGAATCGCTCGCTGGCTGCTAGGGAGGAAGAACCCAGGAAGATACCTAATCCCTGGGTTAGATGGAATGCTTCATTGGGAAAGTACTGCTTTTTTTTTTTTACAGGGGAAGGTATTCCACAGCCTCCCCAACAATATTTGGAGCCCACCCTGTACTTGACATACTTTGGTCACTGTTCTAAAAATAGACCATGACAGAAAGGCTGAAAGGTGAAATCAAACATTTTACAATCATTTGTGCATAGGAATTTGTTCATAGTTTTTTTTTAGTCCGGCCCTCCAACAGTCTGAGGGACAGTGAACTGGCCCCCTGTTTAAAAAGTTTGGGGACCCCTGCTTTAGAGGATCCCAGTATAACTAGGAAACAGGAGGAGTCAACTTCTCATGAGTATGACATGAAGCAATCTTGTCGGTATTTGCAAGTGTCTGTAACAACCAGTCATGAAAGGGTTAACTGTTTGTATGTAAACAAGTTGCTGAAGTCGCTGTTTATGACCTGACCTATTGATTAGCTATTGGTCAGTTAGATAGCCATTGCTTACATGTTAGTGAGCATATACCCTGCAAGTTATAAAGTTAGCTTGTTTTCTTTGTTTCAAGAGAAGAGCCCATGGACAGAGAAGAGACAGAAGAACAGAGAAGTTATAAACTTAGTACTGTAAATATGTAACAGAAAACTACAGCATTTATCTGTTTTACTCCAGGTAACCCTCCCTTCTGCCCCCTGAGCCCTATTGGGAAGGGCGGGATATAAATCCAATAAGTAAGTAAGTAAGTAAGTAGGTAAGTAGGTAAGTAAAATTAGTGAACCTTTACATATAAAGCAACTTAAAGGATCTCTGGCTCTTTTTCTTCATACTGGAGGCTGCTTCCATATTTCTGCTAATTAAGTATCCCTTTTAATCGAATACCTACAAATCTGCGAGGAAGCAACCTATGAACCTTTTTCTAAACTAGGAGTCATTAGTTCCATTCAGGAGTCCCCACTATCACCCCAGCATCACAAGAACAGGGAAGGCAGCAGGCCAGAGTTGAAGTCTAGAGCAGAAGACACTAGATTGGAAGTATAAGACTTCACATCTGCTACCAGGGAAGAATGACAGCCAATCAGATATAATACCAGTATCAGCTCCGCAAAGAAAGCACAGGAAGAAATGGAGCTGCAAGGCTCGATATAAACCTTAAATGTCAGTTTTGGTTAACACAGAACCCACATTTTTGAACAAAATAATGGTTCTCATCCACCCTGCTTCACCAATGAGCTTCAACTTCAACTACAATGATTCCTTCAGTTTCAGTTAACATTTCCTGTTTTTAAAGTTTTTATCTCTATGGAAAAAAGGAAATCAACACTGAGATTTTTCATGTGTTTTTGTGACTAGTATTAATAATTTTCATTGTAAAATTAGAGCAATGCAGCATGTATTCTAATCAGTGTACATTTAAATTTATACATACAGGAAACATAACTGTCTTGTGGAAATAGTTGGTGGTCTCTGTGTTAAATCATTTAGTGACTTCAATTGATCAGTGACTCAGTGTTGTAGACATCCTAGTTAAAACCATGTACAACCAAAAAGCCTTATCAGTTGTTTTAACAATGAACTTCATGAGAATCAGTTACATATGTAACAGAAAACATTCACAAGAAATTGTGGCACTCTGGAAAGATGAGCAATAAATCTACTAGGAGCATTATCCATGATCAAAATTCTAAGGAAAGTTTGCTGATATGAAGTAGTTTAAATTTGGGGTTCAAATTTTACCACACATGCAATTTTGTGGGTTTCCACGTCACAGTCTAACGTAAGAACAGGTTTCTCTGTTTAACAGAAGGCTCAAGGCATGTTTTGCTGACAAACAAATTCATGCTGATGTTGAATGTTGTTCTTCTTGTGTAATTGAGACTTCACATCGTACAGGAAATGCTCTCTGTAACCAGTTTACAGAAAAATGCATTAGCTGGGCCACTGATTTTAAGCAATAACCTTCTTGGAAACAATTTTTTTTTAAAACTTATTTGCCCAGACTGAAATTTCATTATGTTATACTGACAGATAGGTATCCCATGGTTCTAGGCTCCAACTCATGACTGTGTTCTGATATGAGCAAGCTTATTAAACTAACTAGCTTTCCTCATATTATTTAAACCCTGCTTACAAACCAATTGAACTCCTATACTAGGATTAAACCAAACACTCCATTAATTCAATGCAAACACAAAAAACTTCTTTAAAATACAATATATGACAAGCAGTATGGAATATTGTTGGAATTAAAGTAAGAAGACTTGAGAGTCATCTCCTCTCAGCTATTGAGCTCATAATTAAAACAAGTCCTGCTCGATTTTCATGTGGACCAGTCAACTGGTAGCGCCACTATATCCTTCCAAGCCCCGGGCACTGCCCCCACCCAAAAAAAGGGATGCTCTAGCTGAGCAAACGGAACATCTCCTTTGCCACCACAGTGTCTTACCCTTTCCTGGAACTCCCAAGGGCTTGAAAAGGGGCAAAGCAGTCTCTCAGCTGGGTGGGCCCAGAAGACCAGTCACAGGCGGAGAGCAGCGGCAGAGTGGCAACTGGGGAAGAGGTAGGCTGGTGGATGGCCAGAAGAAGCATGCAGGTAAGCGATGGATGGAGGGAAGCAGAAAAAGTGGGTGAGCTGCTGCTTGCTCCTGGGAATAGGGCAGGGGTGGACTGGCCCAGTGCACCCACTACGTAACACTTTAAAGTGACACCTGAGTCATCTGCCCTCTGCGCCCCCCCCCCCCCAGATCCACTGTTGGGAGGCAGCCCAATTCCTGGACACATTACAATAGAGAAATCAGCACTGACAGACAGGAGCTAGCATGTGAGATGGGTGTGCACGCCCCATCCCCCAACCAATTCACTGCTGAGCCCTCCACCCTCACCTTGGGGCATCAACCTGGGGGAGAGGCAGCCACAGGCGGCAGAAGCCCAAGCAGAGAGAGGCAGCTGAAAGCAGCAGAAGAGGCTGGCAGGTGGAGGCTGGTGGGGGGGGGGGGTGTCACAGGAGGTGTCAGCAGGAAGCGTAATGCTCTAGCTCCTCACTCCTGGGGTGGGGAGGTAGGGGGCTGGCACCTGAACATGGCTCCCACATGATGTATGGAAGTTGTGCTCAGATCTTGTGCCCTCTCGATCCCTCCTCACAGCGCCTATGCATTGAATGATCTTGGACACATTGCTACTGCTCAGACTAACAGCTCTCAGAACTATTGTAAAACAAAAGTAGTTCTGAACTCCTTGCATAGTACAGAACAAATAATAAAAGTTGATGCAACTCTGTCTCTCCTGCAATGAGATGACAATGGAATTATGTTAATGGCCATTGCACAAACAGGCTTTGATTTTTATTGTACGTTGGACTGGCATTCTGCTATGCTTGTTCCGTTGTTTGTTTCCATTTCCATTACAGATACCATATGTGATTGGCTTTCTGACCTATGACCTGTCATGCAAATTAGTATGATGCCAGTTTTGCTAAACTATTTGGCATTTTGTCAGTGGTATTTCTAGTCTGTTAGAGAATGCTGTCACTTTGACGTCAACAAAACAGGCTGAGCTGGAACCACAATGTTAATCTCCGCAGCACTCCAGATGAAAGAGATAATAACATTGCATCAAATGTTATTGCATCAAACACTGCGTCAAGATTTGTAAAGCTTTGAAGGCCAACCTACCCTCAAAGCCTTCAAGGGATAACTTGTTAAAACACAAGCTTTTTGCAAGTAATCAACAAGTCTATTCTGTACTGTCATAGCACAATGGGGAGTTTTATACCAGTTTGCAAATGAAAAATTCACAAAACATTCTGCTTGAATACTTAATTCAAGGGGAGGAAATCTGGCAGTTCTTTAATAATTGGAATTACTTGAATTCAACCACAAATTATTCAAATGTGAAAAAGATTCATAAGTGGTGATATAATGGCAATCCTACTAGGTTGTGATTTACAGAAAGCACACAACTAATCAGGGGAGGGGGAGAAAGATACACATTTTTTCACTCAGAATTCAAAATGTACAACTACCGAGTAGTAGAATGCATTATTTGTTCATGAAAACACTGGTAAATAAACACTGCATATGATTTATGATGCTTTTTAAATAACTGCGCAATCTGAATTAGCCTGATTCTGAAAAATGTAGTGAGAATTCAAAATAATGTCCTTATAAGGAAGTGGTAGCTTTAGTTAAATCTATTTTCACTAGAACCTTAATTTTAGCACAATTGCACCAGAATTGTCACTGATTTTATCAGGTCAGAAACATTTTATAGTTGTACGTCAGGGGTCTCCAACTTTTTTGATCCTGAAAACACCTTCAAAATTTTAACGCATCATTATAAGCACAATCACAAAACAGTGACTGCAGGAGCCAACCACTCAGAGGACCCCAAGTACTGATAGAAGAGGATTAATTAAAAATACACTGGGAAAGAGGTGTGAGAGAGAATAAAACCAATACAGTGCTAAAATCTGCATAGCCAATCAGCACTGCAATTACCATCAACAATCCCTGATGAGCAACAGCCCCACCTGGCCCCACTCACTTTCTAAAGACACTTGGTGGGCACCAGAAAAGGTGTTCCTGGGTGTCAAGGTGTGCATCTCATCTACACATGAGATGCATTTGCTTCCTAATTCTGTGTCAGGAAGCAAACAAGCACATGTAGCATCAGAAAGATTGTTTTGTTTTGATTCACAGTACAAGCTTGGGGCTGTTAATTTGACTGGGGAAGAAGCATCTAACCCCCACCCGGCATGTCATTATTGTGACTTAAATATTCATTACTAATAAATAACACTGCTATTAGCTCTAGAGGTCAGGAGTGCTAATATAACAGATCTGGTCATAGTTAGGAATTGATCGTATTAGGAATGTCTTATCTTGTTGTTTCATTAGACAAGAATATTGTCCAGGAATTGACATCAAGAGCCACCCTGGTTCTTTGCACCTATTCCTTCATGAACCTGTAAAGCAGGAGTGTAGAACTCGTTTGTTACAAGGGCTGGGTATGACATAATGTGATTTGGTCAGGCCGGGCTCTGTGGGGAGGAGGTGGCTGCCTCAGCTGACCCCAGAACAGCTGGGGGGAGGGGGCGTGACTGAACTGGCGCGCCCACACCAGAATGGGGTGACCTGGCGAGCCTGGCGAGATTGGGAGTGAAGGGTTTTCTTTACCTAACAACATGACAGGATATACTGCTAAAGAAGGAATACATTTTTAAAAGCAATGAATGAAATCCTCACTTCCACTTGACCTGACATAAAACTGCACATTATGTGGTATGGTAGTAGATCTGATTCCCAAAAGAACAACTTGTGTTGTTAAACAGTAACAGAGATAGAGTTAAATGGTAGTAACTGAGCTGAACAAGATTACCTTCCAGCTGTTACTGATGTTTAAACATAGCATTCTGTGGGGTGATAGCATTGTTACCTACCATAAGAACAATAGTCTTTTGTCGGGTCCTTTGATCCTTGGAGGCTTACTAACTTATTTTGAATGACCAGGGAAACCTTGTTTCATGCAGTTATGATCTTAATGTACTTTGAAGGTGCTATCGGATTCTTACTCTTTTAGGATCCTAGCGTTGTCAAAATCTTGCATTACTTTTATTTAATCTCATATTATTGTGTCTATTACTGTTATGAGTCCATTACTTGCCTTTCTGGTTGTATTACTGTTGTTTGTTCTTTTTCTATTATGACCAATGGCTGACGGAAATCAACTTATGCTTGAAATGGGCCCTCTACAATAGAATGATGAATGATTTTCTAACTGATGGCGATTAAAATTTGCTGCCTTGGGTAAAGAACAGTCCTATTTAAGTAGGTGTGAGGGAATCGTTTTGTTCTGTGGACCTGATCTTAACACACATTTTCCATATTCTAAGTCATTTGTTTTCAGGACAGAGAATGTGCATTAATTTTAAACCAGGGTCGGATGTCTATCTTTAATGTACCTCACTGAACCACACCACACTCTATCCCCCATCCCAAAATGGCTAATGGAAAACGCTACAAAGAAATACGCAATAGTACCAAACAGAAGCAGGCTTTTTATAATGCATTGCTAAGTGCTTACAACAAAGTGCTTTGTAATCTGTATTTCTTATAGCACTATATTTCTTATAGTAACAAACATATTGTGGCATAACCTTTTGTAAGCCATATAGTCTGACAAAACTTATGTCACAATAAATTCATTTGTTCTTCAGGTGCTGTGAGAACTTCTGTTACTTTGATGTCTAGAGTACTGGTTGATTCCTGTCCAAGGAATCTTTGAAAACTGTTGAACATTCTGTGTAATATATTGTAGTGTGGCAATTAGAGTTTTAGAGTAGGGTCTGGGAGACCCAGGTTCGAATTTTGACCTTCCTGTGGGAAGCTCACTGGGGGATTTTTAAGTCACATACTTTCAGCTTAACCTACCTCACACTGTTGTTGTGCAGACAAAAAGGAAGAGCAGAGAATAATGTAAGCTGCCAAGGTCCTTAGTGTGGAGAAAGGTGGGGTATAAATGACATAAATAAATAATAAATATAACTGAAGATGGAAGACAGATAAAAGGTAGGTTGGTGAATGACTGAGGTGGAGAATGAGAAATGGAACAGGGAGAGAATATGGGGGTCACTGGGAGTAAAGGAGAAAAAGTACAGCGGAGGAGGATACAATGAACTGCCCCTCACAAATCATTGAGGGTTCCTTATCAGTGGCAACCATCACACAACAGGGCCACAGGGCAGATGGGGCCAGTGGGGTGGGGGAGGGAGAGAGGAAAGCTGAAGACAGAGGAGTCTATGGGAGTTTTCAGGAAGGGGAAAGAAAGAATAAGACAACCTGCAATTTTTTTTGGGGGGGGGGTCCATTGTGTGTGGGTGTACACACACACACACACACACACACATGGCACTCAAAATTCTTATTTCTCCCTGAAATTCCTTTTGTCAAGAACAGAATGTAGCAGCATTTTTCAAAGAGAAAAGGAGGCTGCTTCAAATAATTTTCTATGAAAGATGTAACATGTATTGTTTCAGGTGCTGGATACAAATATACATTGTTTATATGAATAAACATTGCTTTCTAACTACATGTGGATATAGTGATTTAGATGTGTCTATATTTATTGTACATGTAAACACACATGTAAAAAGCACATATTTTCTAATGTAAAAGGGAGATTTATGCTGTATGTGAAATGGCTCTGAGGAAAGAATCTAGCCCCGGGGCAATTACTGCTAGTAAAATACAAGAACTGCAATTTCTAAACAGTTAAAGGTGGAACAAGGCAGAAGCCAGCTGGTGTACTTTTTAGTATGGTCTGATGTCCATTAAATAGATTCTAAATCACAATCTTTCAGCTTTAGGGAAAGATCACCCTATCTGCAAAATCAAGGGGGTTCTGAAACGAAAATCAAACAAGGAACCAATGAAGTCCTTACTATTAACTACCTGTCAAGTCTCCATTAGTTACTTGAGTATCCTGAACTCCAAGACAAACTGAGAAATAGGAGTAATTACAACACCCCATATAGAAGGAAAGAAAATCACAAGACCAAAAAAAAACCCTAGAAAAAGAAAAACACAGGGGAAATTTAAAAGAAAAGAAAAAAAAACAGCTGCCAGGAGAAGCCGCATGCACAGACATTAACATTCTGATACAAGCCATGTGTCAGTTGCACATTCTAATGGCAGAGCTAGAAAGAGAGTTCAGGAAGTCAGGTTAGCATTGTGAGAAAAGTATCCTTGCTAGAGATAGTGGTTTCATGAACCTCCCAGAGTGTAGTGCTCCAAAAGCTACCGGTTAGATCTCTAAATGCAAGTTCCAAGTCGCACAGTACCTGTGATGTGCCGTCTTCGAAGAAGAGGGGGAAATACAGTGGATCAGTTTTCCTTAGGAGCTTGGCTGGAAGACAAAACGCCCGCCACGCTGACCAGCTCCCTCGATCACTGTTGAAAAGGGAATATTCAGTGTAGTGAAAAGAGAAAGTCTCACACTGCCTGTGGAAACCCTTCCTCTTACTTGAGGAAGTGTAATTGCTGTAGCAGCCTTGGGGTGAAAAGTCTGTTGCTAAGCCGAACCCTCAAAGGCAACAAAAAAGTCACTCTTCGGAATTCCGCAGTCACCTCCCTGGCTTGCAGGCAAGTCTTTGTATGCATCACCATAGGCTGAGCCACCTAGTGGTCATAGGCAAGCTAGAAGAAGCTCAGGTTTCAACAAATCCAGAATTTTTAAAATTAAAAATACAATTGCAAACAGTTAAAATTTCAGTTGAAAATAGCCCCATCTTTATTTTCACTTTAATTTTCTTTGTGATCGTTTGCTTTTCTGTTAAACATTTCCTACAAACTTTCTTCCCTTAAATTATTCCTGATGCTTCTTTTTAATTTGTTAAATTGTAATGTTGATTTGTCCTGACACTTTAAAATAAAGAGTTAAATTTTAGAAAGTCTGAGTGTCTGATTTCTATGACAAATCCCCTACAACTCAGCTTTGTGTTGTGCTGTCTGGTCCCCAGCAAGATGATTATTGCTTCTACACTATACTTTTTTTTACTGGAAAATTAAAACAACTATACCAGAAAACATCATACTTATCAAGTTTCATATCCTGCTGCAGGCAAAATTTACCAACTTTATAAGTTATCTCCTGGGGAGAGTCAGCAAGAAGAAAAGAGATATTAAATTGTTTAGGTATTCCTGGTATGATTGTCAAAACTGGAATGATATACTGATGTCAGATATCATTATAAAATGGGCAGTGCAGAAAAAACATGGTCAACAGACTCTACTTTCCCTGTATTACATGGACACAGTTGTTGAAAAAGTGGGACACAGTGGTATCTGCCTGCCAGAAGGGAAGAACAGAGCTTTAAAACATGTCAATTTAAAAATTCTCCGGGGATCTTGAGGGATCTAAGGTAATTTGCTAGTAGAAAATATTTCGTGCACTGTGAAATAACTGTATATTTCTATATCTGTGCCCTGTCAGATAGTAAGGCATAGTCCCAAAGCTGCTTTTTAATTATGTTCTTTGTGTTTTGGGGCCCAAGGCACAATAGAACTTGGTGGGAAAAGCCGTACTTCTGAAGTTTCCCCTCAACTGCTGTTAGCCCATTGAACTGAAAGTAAATTTTAGTCAATAGATGAATGCCAGTAACCACCGACATGCCTCCAAAGGGAGCAGATCACAGTATGATAGTAGCATCAACACAGATATTCCAAGGAACAGAAATGAGCTTATCAAAACCTTGACAAGAATATGCCAATAAATATGAAAAATAAAACAATGACCCGTAGATTAGAAATGGTCAATTTACATTCTAATTCCCAAAAAAGGAGATGTGAAAGATTGCAACTATTGGACCATCACATTAATTTTTCACGCAAGTAAAGTGATGCTCAAAATCTTAACAAAGACTGTTACCATATATGGAATGAGAAATGCCTGATGTTCAATCTGGATTTAAAAAAGGAAGAGGTACTAGAGATCATTTGCAAATTTACATTGGTTACTGGAACATACAAGAGAATTTCAGTAACAAATTAGCTTGTATTTCATAGATCACAGCAAATAATTAAGCAAAGGTGGTTTGCCCTTTGCAAAGTCATCTCTGGTGGCCTCTCTTCAAAGTAACAATAACCCAACTTTACTTCCAAGATCTGATGAGACAGGGTGTGCAGGCTGGGTGGGGCTTCTGTGCTGACAAAGCAACACACAGCACTGAGGAGGCTCAGAGCCAAGGCTGTGCTGCTGACAGTTCAGCAAGGAATAAAGTCGAAAGATACCGAGTCCATGAAATAGTCCATCAACATCAATCAAATCAGGAGTCAGAAGCCAGGAATGTACACAGCACCAAGGAGAATCCAAGAATCAAAGTCAAGAAGCCGATTCATGGTCAGTCACGGTTTGGAGACAACAGTGGCATGCAGGCAAGGTCAAGAAGAACACACTTGTAACCACGACTGCAGTTCCTGCCAAAGACCTTTTATTCTTCAGAGCTACTTGCCTGGGACTACTCCAGCAAAGACTCTGGGTAATGCTTAGCCTGCAATCTTGCTGAGTGCTGTCTCTCCTTTAAGGCCAGTCTCAATCTCCGTCTGCAATGCTGATTTACATCTGGAGACCCAAAGCTACTGGCATCTTCTTCAGTTCTCTCAGCCCTCACAGAATGTTTGTTGTGCGAGGGGGAGGGGGAACAGGAGATTGTAAGCCCATTTGAGTCTCCTTACATGAGAGAAAGGGGGGATATTTATTTAATGCATTTATAAACTGCCCTCCCCAAAAGGGCTCAGGGTGGTGAGCAACAGATAAAATGCAATTAACAATGATTAAATCATTAAAACCACTTCATCTCTAACTAACATTAAAATTTATCGATGTCTAATAATAAACAATATTCATTAAAAAAAACCCAGGAACAATATATATAAAAGCAGATGGCGACATGCCCCCCTCCTCCCAACCCAACCCTGTACCCACAGGAGGCCTATATGTCTTAGGGGTTGTTCTCTTCAGCTCAGCTGGCCAAAAGTCTGGCGGAACAGGTCTGTCTTGCAGGCCCTGCAGAAACTTTGAATGTCCCGCAGGGCCCTGATCTCTTTAGGTAGCCTGTTTCACCAGGTAGGGGCCAGGGCCATTAAAGCCCTGGCCCCCATGAAGGCCAGCCGAATTTCTTTTGGGCCGGGGATCCTGAGCAGGTTCTCCTCCAAGGAGTGGAGGGACATGGTGGAGCAATATGGGGAGATGTGGTCCCTCAGACATGCAGGCCCGAGGCCACTAATAACCCTAAAGGTAGGAACCAATACCTTGAACATGACCTGGTACTCGATCGGCAGCCAGTGCAGTTGGTATAGGACCGGAGTAATCTGGTCCCGACTAAATGCCCCAGTAAGGAGCCTGGCTGGTGCATGTTGTATGAGCTTTAATTTCCAGATCATGGACAAGGGCAGGCCAGTGTACAGCAAGTTACAATAGTGTAATCTGGAGATGACTGTTGCATGGATCACTGTAGCTAAGTCGGAACAGGAAAGATATGGAGCCAGTTGCCATGCCTGTCGCAGATGATAGAATGCTGTCTGAGCCATTCCAGTGACCTGGGTTTCCAGTGATAATTCTGGGTCCAGGATCACTCCTAGGCTTTTAGCAGACAAGGTTAGCTGTAATGCCTCGCCATGCAGCATAGGCAGGCCAAAGTCCACCTGACATTCCCCCTAGCCCAGCCACAGAATCTCCGTCTTTGTAGGATTTAACTTCAGTTGACTCGCACTCAACCAACCATCAACAATACTGGAGAGCTCCCGGGGTCGAGGACGGGTGACCCTCCATCGTGAACACACGCTGGGTGTCATCTGCATATTGATGACACTGTAGCCCGAAACTCCGGACCAGACTCGCCAGGGGGCGCATGTAGATGTTGAAAAGCATTGGGGAGAGAATCGCCCCCTGCGGCACCCCACAAGTTATGGGATGACACCTAGAGATCTCTCCCCCTCCCGATGTTACCTGCAGTCCCCGATCTTGGAGAAATTAGGACAGCCGGTCAAAGGCTGAACCTTATACTCCAATATCGGCAAGGCGGTGGACCAGAAGGTCGTGATCTACTACTACACTGAACGCTGAGGTGAGATCCAATAATACTAGCAGCACCGAACCACCTCTGTCCATCCATGACAGCGACCAACACTGTCTCGGTCCCATGGCCAGCGTGGAAGCCAGACTGGAAGGGATCCAATGCGTTTGTGTCATCCAGGAACTTCTGGAGCTGATCCACCACCACTCACTCAATTAGCTTTCCCAGAAATGGTAGATTTGCAACTGGGCAGTAATTGGCTGGATACCAAGGAACTAATTGTGGTCTTTTCAGGAGGGAGCAGACCACTGCCTCTTTAAGCCGACCCTGGAAAACTTCTTGCTCAAGGGAGCAGTTTATAAGTTCCAACAGGTGGTTCTGAAGCTCCTCCCTGCTGGTTTGGACCAGCCAGGAAGGGCACGGGTCAAAAGGACAAGTGGAAGATCGTACAGTTGCCAGCTGCATTGAGTGGGTTGAAGTGGTCCAGCTGTGAACCCAGAGACGGCCAAGGGACCTCCAGTTCACTTATTGTATCAATTGTGGTGGGGAGGGTTTGGCAGAGGGTCAGGACTTTGGTTGTGAAGTAGTTCGCAAATGCCTCACAGTCTAAGCCAATTCATTCTTTTTAGGACCCGCAACTGAGGTCGTAAGCATCCGTATTACCTTGAACAATTGTGCTGGGGGCAAACTAGCATTTTCGACAGAGGAAGTATAATACATTCTCTTTGCTTCCTTCACAGCACCTTTTGGATATAAATCGAAACTACTACTCCTACTCCTTCTGTTAATTAGCTCTGAGCCAGATGCGTGTGCTAATTCAGGCTCTAGCGATTCAGCTAGCATCTCTCTGCAAGGCTTCATTTACCCTTTCTCAGGCGAGCTGTCAGCTGCAGCAGGGACTTCCTCAGAGAAACGATCCATTGCAGCGGGGGGGGGGGGGGGCCATGACAGTGGGCTATACCTATATCATTTCACATCAGTTGTTATCTGCAGTATTTATGTCTAAAAGATCAGCTTAGAATTAAACACCTCACTGAGCTCTGTCACCAAACAGCAAGGAAGCATCATTTACATATTCATATTCTTCATTTTAAATGTTTTTATTCATATGGAGGTATGTGAACCTTGCATGAAGTTCTTTTTGACATGTACACTTAGTGCTGAAGAAACATTGTGGTGTACTGACTAAGGTATTGGACTAGAACCCTGGTCCAAATCCCCTCTTGTGCCGTGGAAGTTTGCTGGGTAACCTTGGGCCAGTCGGACACTCTCAGCCCTGATCTTGGTTAGTATTTGGATGGGAGACTTCCAAGGAATACCAAGGCCATAAGGAGGAGACAGACAATGGCAATCTACCTCTCAATGATCCTTGCCTTGAGAACCTTACAGATTCGCCATGTCATCTGTGTCTTGATGGCAAAAACAAAATACTTAGTACTCAGTTTAGTACATTGAATAAAGTACGTTTTAAAGTAGAAATTTGATTCATGTTATTGCATTATGTACATTATGCTTGCTATCTGTCTGGACAAAATATGTCTATTAATTTTTTATAGAGTTTAAATGGGACGATTTTCTAGGTGATATTATTTATCTCCATGGTATGAAAAGCTTCAGATACCCCCTCCCATAACTTAAGCCTCTGTTAAAGGTACAGAAAGGTACAGCTTATTGCTTAGTTTTTAAGAGGATGGTGGGAAATTTAAACCAAGTTCAGTGCAAATCTTTAAAAGTTTGAACAAGAATTAACGAGTTAACAGGTAGCAAAACTAGAATTAAAAGAAACGTCAAATAATAAATCTAACTGCATGTCAATTACTCTTAAACACACACTCCCAACGCCCTTCATTTGTTAAATCAGACATTAAAAAAATCATTGCTGTTATCACGATAGTTGTTTTCACGTTTCATCCCTCCCTCCTCAAGAGCATCATTTCCTTTTCCGGTACCGTTAACAGTAAATAATTAAATGATCACGTGACTACAGTCCAGGGGCCGGCGCTTCCTGATCACGTGTCGGAAGTCAGCGCTCTGGGTGCGGCGAATGACTGGAGAGGCTGGTTCGGTCCCCTCTTTCTAAAATGGCTTCGCTGCTGCAATCTGAGCGGGTCTCCTACTTAGTCCGTGGTGAGAAGGAAATCCGAGCGCCGCTATCGCAGCTCTATTTCTGCCGCTACTGCAGCGAGCTCCGCTCCCTCGAGTGCGTCTCTCATGAGGTAAATTGGGGCCTGCGGGGGGCGAAGGAGGAGGTGGTGCTAACACCACGCCCAGAGTGCTGATAGGCTTTCCCACTCTGACGTTCCTTTTTTCATCCAATTGGCTCGGTCCCCTGCCTGCCGGTGTGTTTCTGATCGGTTCATCGCTTTGACTGATTGGTCCCTGGAAGTGTCAAGAAAGGGGGCGGTTCTTGAGACCAGCTCCTTGATTATGGCAGTTTCTTCGCTGTCACGTGTGATTTCCCATTTGGCTGGACAACAACGAAGAGGGGTTCGGCTGGTCCTGGTAGAAGACAGGCGAAATAGGAGGCGGGGAGGAAGGGACTTGTTGTCTAATTTCTGACAGCCTTTAAGGATTCCTTCATGAAGAACGTCTGTTTCCTACATAATTTGGCGTTGCCTTTTTGATATCCCAGCAAATCTGATTTCAGTGTAAACTTTCCCTTTCAGTCGTCCACTGATTTCCCACTATCCTGGGGGCTCAGCTATTTTATTGTTTGCTTGTAAAGCAGTTTGTCCAAACTGGTAGTCATCTCTTGGTTTTGTAAACTTTGTGCATGGGTGGGGGCCTTTTTTTTTTATTCTCTTTTATACATCCTTGATTCTTTTAATTTATGAGGTACATTGGACAAATTGTCACGATTTTCATCTTGTAACAGTGGTGGAACATAGGTGGCCAATGATTGGCCCTGTTTCTCAGATGCTGCTGCAATATTTCATAGAAACATAGAGCTAGAAGAAACCTCAAGGTTTAACTTGTCCACCCACAATGAAGGGAATTCACACTCCCCCCCCCCCCCCCCCCCCCCCCCACACACACACACCGGGCTTTATATCTAGAGGAAGGCAGAAAACGCCAGGAAGCCTGTTTCACTGGAGAAGCGCTCTGACCAAAAACTCTTTTGATTTAATTTTAACCCACTGGTTCTGGTCAGACCTTCTGGGGCTACAGAAAACAACTCTGCTCCATCTTCGTATGACACCTCTTCAAATAGTTTAAAATGGCTATCATATCACATCTGAATAGTCCTCTCCAAGCTAAAGATACTGATCTCCTTCAGCCATTCTTCATAAAACTTGGTCTCCAGACCTCCACCATCTTTGTTGCCCACCTTTGGACATGTTCCAGCTCATTAACATCCTCCTTAAACTCTGGGGCTAAAAACTGATCACAGTACTCCAAGTGAGGTCTAAGCAGAGCAAAGTGAAATCATTTTGTGTCATCTGGACATTTTACTTATGTTAATGCAGCCCAAAATTGCATATGCTTTTTTAGTTGCTGCATCACACTGCTGACTCAAGTTCAATATATGGTCTGCTATGGTCCCCTTTGGACATACTACTGCCAAGACAAAGCTCTATTCTATAATTAAGCATTTGATTTTTCCTACCTAAACGTAGAACTTCACATTTGTCTGTTGAAATTCATTTTGTCAGTTTAGCCCAGTTTTCCAGCCTGTCAAGATCATCCTGAATCTTTATTCTGTCCTCTACAGCATTTGCTATCCCTCCCAATTTAGTATCATTTGCAGATTTAATGAACATCCCCTCTATTTCATCCAGATCAAAAGTTCTTGAACAGCTCAGGGGCCAAGGGAGATCTCTGAGTTACTCCACTGGTCGCTCCTCTCCAAGAGGGTAGGGAACAATTAACAAGCGCTCTTTGGGTGTGATCTGGCAATCTGTTACAGACAGTAACTTAATAGTATTAGCATCCAAATCACATTTTATCAACTTGGCTACAAGGATATCAAAAGCCTTTTTGAAATCCAGATAAACTATGTCCACAGCATTCCCCTGATCCAACAAGGTACCTGCTCTCTCTGAAAAAGTTAGTCTGGAATATCTTGTTGTTGAGGAACCTGTGCTGGCTCTTAATAAATCACAGCCATCTTTTCTAGATGCTCGAGGATTGACAGTTTAATGATTTATTTTAAAATATTTCCAGTTATTGAAATCAAATTCATGGGTCAGTAGTTACTTGGATTGTCCTTTCTCCCCTTGAAGGTATTTGCCCACCCCCAGTCTTCTGACACCTCACCTGTCCTTCAAGAATTCTTATCTGTCCAATGCCACTAAAGAGAATATGGCTTAAAAAGAGTGTAAGCATAGCTAGAAATACTTTGTCTGTGAATCTATTGGTTCCTATCTTCCATTTATGGATTGTTCAGTTTCCCTAGTATTTGTAACATCATTGCAGGCAAAGTTAAACTATTTTCTGATAATTGGACACAACCAATACATTTGGATACAGGTGTTTTTGCTGTATGAACTTTCTAAGCAGCAAATAGCCTTTTACCCTTTAACCACTTTGTTCTAGTTGCAAGTTTTTTTTTTACCTGGAGTTCAAAGAGAGAGCCAGTTCATAGTGTGGGAAGTGAATGTAAATTCTAGTTTGGTTCCAGGTTATTGAATAGGTTTGGGAGTGGAATAGCCATAGGAGGCAGCACAGGCTCATATGCACGCATTTGCCCTCCCAGCAGCGTAAGTGGTATTTACATTGTCTGGGAGGGCAAATAGGGAAGCAGGTTGGCGCAGCAGAAATCTGTGGCACCTGACTTGCTTCTGGCTGCCACTTCCAGACTTGAGGCTAGTGCAATTGGGGTGTCCTGGGGGCATCTCCATCTTTGGAGGTTTTTATACAGAGGCTGGATGGCCATCTGTCAGGAGTGCTTTGATTTTGTCTTTCTTCATGTCAGGGGGTTGGACTCGATGGCTCTTGTGGTCTCATCCAACTCTGATTCCCTGATTAGTCAGCGACGAGGACAGATTTACACCACCATTTTGGATGGCATAACTCCTTTTTCCTCTGTGGAGGGCTTTTGGGTGGCCAGAGAGGCTTTTTGTTTCTTCCACCTCCTTGTGCCTTCTGGAGGCTGCAGGGCAGCACAGGAGCAGCTCTGTCCCCAGCTGCCTGTGAAATCTGAATTGTGCCGTTATTTGTAAAATTGGCATAATTGTTAACTGTCTAATGGGTACCATAATTCCAGCTATTGTATAGAGTTGTTTCTGCTGTTTTCTCTTTCACTCAGGAAGATATCTTTAAATAACAGTCACCTTTTGTAAAAAAAAGAAAAAAAAGACGTTATATATAAGCTGAAGTTTTTTACTCACTGTTCTGAGAAGTGGGTTCACACCTTGGCTACCTCTAGTGCTTTCCAGAGAATGTGATAATTCACAAAGGTGTGCACTGCAAGGAGCTTAAAACATGGGATTTGTGTTCTCCTGCCAAGGATATTGGTGTCAACCATTCACTGAATAACCTGTAATTTGCCTTGAATCCCAAGAACAAAAGTGGAATGTAAATTAAGCTGCTAATAATTATAAAATCCTTGATATGTGAAACAATAAGGATGGAACCTTTTCCCTCTACAAGCAGTTTATAACTAAATATTTGCAGTTAGAATGCTTTTTATATTGGCATGCTAACCATGGGCAACCTAATGTTCGTGTAATGGAGCCCAACTATTTTAGAAAAATAACTTCATCGGTTGTATGTGTGGATGCATATACATGCATATGTGCACATGATTTAACTACTTTTACCACTAGTCTCAAAATTGCTCCCTTCCAGAAGAAGCTGTTTTCCTCCATTGGGGCTCCAGATGTGCTTACTCAGGGTGAATATGTACCAGGAACCCCACTGGGTCATCTTGAAGGGAATGATTTTGAACAAAAAATTAACTAGCAGATAAAAAGCTTCATTATGCATGACATGCCAATTCTCTTCACTCTGTACTCTGTACAGGAAAAAAAAGAAATCAGCTAGTTAATTGAACACAAGGAGCAGTATGCTCAGATAGTTTGAAGTGGGTTCATATTGACTCAGAAGACAGTTGGGCTCATATAAGGTATCAAAAGTCTCTTTGCACTGTAGCTTGGATGCATGATTAAGATAAGATATAATGATATTAACAGTTGTCATTGTACCTGGACAGATATTTTGGCAATAGAAGATTAATTTGCTTGCCAGCTGAATACTTTTTTGTCTGTCTAGCCAATTTATATGGTACGTCTTCCAAACCTTGCTCGAGTCTTTAATTTGCTCATTCTTTAATTTGATACACTACATTTTCAGATAATTGGCTAATCTTTTCACCAACGCTAAGTTTTGTAATTCACAGTTTGTGTTCATTAAATAGGGTATTAAGTTATGATATGGTATGCATAACTGTCCCTGCATTGTGATGAACAGTGTGGAAACCTTTCTGTATTCTCTAGGTGGATTCTCACTATTGTCCCAGTTGCCTGGAAAATATGCCATCAGCTGAAGCCAAGCTGAAGAAAAACAGGTAAGTTCTTTTTTGCTAACTCAGTTTTTGTCATATGGTTCCTTTTTTAAATTTCTGCGTATACTCTGCTATGCTACACATTAATTTGCTTTGATTCCAGGTCTAAGAAATTTTAAAAACCATTCCTGTTGTGTGGATCCTGCTTCGAATATGATTTCATTGGAATGAGAATATTTCTGTCTGTTTCTGTTGTTAGACAGCTAGTGTAATGCAGTGGTTAGAGTTTCAGAGTTGGATCTGAGAGACCAAGGTTTGAATTGGCACTGTGTTGTGGAAGCTCATTGGGTGACTTTGGGCCAGACCGACACACTCTCAGCCAGCCTCACATTGTTGCCATGAGGATAAAATGGAGGAGAGGAGGAAGAAGTAAGTGCTTTTGGTCTCCACTGAGGAGGAAGGTGAGAGGAAAAGCATGGAGGAAGTGTGTCTTCAAGGAAACGGAAGTAAATAAATTATACCCAGTTTGCATTCTGTGTGCTCACTGTAAGCATCTGTCTGCTTTGGACAAATGTTAAAATTTTTGCTGCTCATATTGGGTGTAAGGATGTTTACCTTTTGAATATTAGCGCATTCACATCAAATACTTCAGGAATGTGAAGAGCCCTCTGTAGAATAGTTTATTTTAACATACATCTAATTACATTTGTGCTGGTATATGAAAGCTTAGAGCTCAGTTAGTTTGATAGTTTTTAGACACTACAAGAATTTGTGTGTGTGTGTTTTTCCCCATAATGAATCCTTTTTGGAGATTTGTTTTTGTAAAATCCTGGAGGCACTGTCCGAGTGATCCACTCAAAATGGGGGATCTTTAAGGCATGTCCTTGTCAGTGCAGAATTTCAAGTTGAGGTCTTTTCTTTAGGTGTGCTAACTGTTTTGACTGCCCATGCTGCATGCACACTCTTTCTACCCGGGCCACAAGCATTCCTGCTCCACTGCCTGATGATCCTGCTAAGACTACAATGAAGAAAGCTTATTATCTGGCCTGTGGCTTTTGCCGCTGGACATCCAGAGATGTTGGCATGGCAGATAAATCAGTTGGTGAGTAACACAATTTTGAGACCTGCATTGGAAGAACATCTTGTTGGGTGAAAGCTGTTCCTTTTGCCCCCACCCCCACCCCCCCCCCACCCAAAGATTTAGTGGTGGTAGGGAAGAATTGGACTCTGTATTCTGAGAGTTCAGTTTCTCTTCCCCTCAAAATTCTTTTGTTAGCCAATTATAGACATCCATTTGCTAATAATGCCAGGAAATTGGTACTGGAGAGGAATTCATTTCTGAGGGCACCTGGAGTGGCTTCTCTTCAGGCTTTTCATTGGCTAAATGAGAATGATCTATGAACCAGTACACAAACCAGAACCAATCCAGGGAGGGGGAGAGTGCATGGTGGCCTAGGATGGCGCTGCAGTGGCACAGCCCCCTCCACCTCCAAAAGGATTCTGAGGGGCACAAAAAGGGCCGAAACAGAAAAAATGTCCTGCCGTCTGGAAACCCCATTGAAGTGACCAGAGTTACAACACACTTTTTCATGTCATAATTCTGCCACCGGCGTGGGGGATGTTCCCAGGCTTAAAACCCTCAGGAAACAGACTGTAGTTGGCTCCACATCTGGGAACACCCCCAGATTGCTGTCACCCCTGCCTGTGCAAGATTTTGCACACCACAGGTGCTGTTGCAGCCCAGGCATCCAGGTTCATGTGCTGTGCCCATATATTCACCCATCCTGCTGGTGTATTTGCCCTTTATGGCAGTGAGGTGAGCACCCACGTTGGCACAACCCTGCACCAATTCCACAATGGATCTCCGCCCCCTGCCCACGTCTCAGAATTAGTTGTTGGCCACTGTCCTCTGCTGCTGGCCTATCCTTTGACAGCATGAAGGAAATGTATCTTCATGCACTTGCTGGGGAAGGTAGCAGTGGTCCTGCCCTGGGAGGTAAAGATTGTTTTGTTTTGCATCACTTTCTCACGAGTACCAAAAGCTCAGTCTGCAGCACACTGAACATGTGCATTGCATATCATTTTTGGGGATGAGAGGTAGATTACTGTTGAAAGCGAACTGTTGTGATTTTGGACCACCGTGAGGGTAGTTTGTATGTGCCTGGGAACCAGGTGAATAGCACTTTGCCAGCCTGGGTTACCTCAATCTTTTGGGATACAGAGAATGATCTGTCACTCCTCACATGCAAAACTCTGTGGGCACCAAGGAACATCCCAGAACTTTGTATTTTATCTGGTATCTTTAGCATCATCATTAGAATAGCAATAGTGTTATCCACGGTAAAGAACAATAGCATTATCCTCTGGTGGACTGTAAAATGTGGTTGTTTTAGTCATTTATTGTATGAATTATGACATTTTCTATGTTTTGATTTTGTTTATTTTGTTATACAGCCAGTGGAGGTTGGCAGGAGCCAGAAAATCCTCATACTCAAAAGGTAAGTAAAAGGAAATGTTTAAACTTTAATAGGGCGTCCTGAGACAGAATTCCTACTGCACTGGTTTTTGCTTATTGTCTCACTGGAGAAAAGAAAAGATACTGCCTGTATTCAAGAACCTGAGTTTTGTACTATAGCATTGGGCCTGGAGACAAAAGATCTGCAAGGAAGAGACACCAAGTAAGAGGGATTTTCCACCAGCAGATACTCTTTAAGATTCCAACTTGGATCCAGACTGGTGTTTCCATGATGATTGCCATCAATATTATGTGACACCCCCCCCCCCTTTCTGTGACAGCTGGAAAAGCCCTCAGAAATAGGCCACAAGATTATGGGAGAGAGTTCTAGGGTTCCATGTGGGAAAGATGAGGAAGTTGTACTCTGCAGGTCGAAGTCTTTTCACCCCTGGAAATGCTAGTATGGGTCCAGGCCTTTGCCACATGCATTGGTTTTACACTCGGTATGGGAATCAGCTGCTGTCAAGAATTAAGATATTGTTCGTTACCTAGACCGCGGTCCCTTCCCAAGTGCACCACACTTCACTTCCTGTACCCTTTCCACCACAGATGCAGTCAGTATTTACGTACGATATGCAAGTAGTTATTTGATAGCAGGCTTCTATCCTTTGCCATGTAGTTGTTGAGATATCCGCATAAGAACAATAAATTATATGCCTTGTGTTTAACTTTAATTGTTTTGTTCTTTGGAGAGTCCAGGTGTAGAGCTGTTAAGATGAGCATAGATCTGGTAGGCCAGCTTGGCCAATTGTTAGTAAGTCTGGGGATTTTTCTCCAGAACTGTACAATCGTCAATGAAAATGGCAATGTTTGGGCAGTTGACCTGTGGGTCTGTATGTGGTATTGGGCACTCAGAAAGCAAGCAAAGGGAAAGCTGGAGAGAGGATCACAAATTAGCCAGCAGTAGCTTCTACCAAAGGAAAACTGGTAGTATGAATGAAAACAATGAAATGGTGGTATGTATCTTACCATCCATGAGCTGAAGTTGCATAGAGATTTCCTACGTTCCTTTTTCTTGAAGGCCTCTGCAAGGTTATTTGTGTGGTCATAGGAACTGTGGAACAGCTGTGCACACTGTTGGGCTGGATTGAGAAGGGACAAAGAGTGAAATATATTGCATATCTCAGTGGAGCCGTGCTCATGGAAGCAGAAACCATTTCACTTGTTTGCCCTTTTTCACCCCATCATCTCTGTCTCCCCCTGGCTGTTCCTCTGCATGGCTCTGTAACCTTGAGAATTATCTTTCTGGGATTGGAAGGGGTGCATGAACATAGGGAGACCCAAGAGAACTCTGCATTCTATGCACAGAGTGGTACACATGCATTATGTGGGTGTGATAGCGCTCATTTGGCTTTTAAAAAAGATAATGAAATAAAAGAATCCAGGAACAGAAATGTAGCATCTTTCTTATGATCAGTTGTGGTATGGGTACATCAGTGAATAAATATATTTCAGAGTGAACGTCAGTAAAATCCCTGTTCTATCTTTTCATGAGTATCTTTCAGTCCATTGTTTTAATCTGATATTGATTCCTCTACAGATCAATAAATTGGTTGAGTATTATCAACAGCTAGCTCAGAAGGAGAAGATGGAAAGAGATCGTAAAAAGCTGGTTCGGCGCCGGCCCTACATGCCACTGGCTTTTTCGGTGAGCTGTATTCCTGAGAAACCAGTCTGAAAATCAGACCATTTTTTTAAATGGCAGAAGTAGAGCTGTTTTAGTAGTAACTTTCCAGAAAAGGGGCCAGGAAAATTTATAGACAGTTGATCTCAAGAGCTCACTGTTTTATCAGATCAGTAATCTTCTGTGGTCAAACTTCAAATACTAACCAACAGAATGCTTTACAAATTCAGGATACAGTCCACTATAGAAATGCAAGCACTTGCATGCTTGCTTCCTCTTGAATAACTAACTCTGTGCTTCGTGCATTTGCTTTAATCCTTATTGCTGCATTTTTCTTGTCTCCGTTGCTACCTGCTGCTATTTTGGGGGCTCTCCTCAGCAACACACTATACATGTAGTGGTAAGTTCATTCAGTTTCTGATAGTGTTAAAGTCTTTTAAGTCCACTTGCATTCTACTGGTATATTCTTTACACTATGTAGACTTCTAGTCTTGGGTGTGCCTACATTTTAAATCCAGTTTGAATGCAGCATTGCTGACTTGGACATGAAACCTGAGCCAGGTCGTGTGGTCTTACTTTTTGTCATGTAAAGATACTGTCACTTTCCAGAGCATTGTGCTGGTTCAGGTATTTGTTAATCTTAATGTGATATCTGCTCAGAATTCTTGGATCAGTGACTTCAGTGTTGTAAAGAGAGAATAATAGAGACCTGATTTGCAGGTGATTTGTGAGGATAAACAAGGAATGCCTCTCAAGAAGCTGCGGCCATTAAAATTCATGCAGTTGTTAATAACATCACTTAGGATTTGATGGGCTTAAATCATCTATGCAATAAGTGTTCTGCCGCTGCTCCAGATATAACAACCTGATGTTTAGCAACTCACCTGATGACAGTAGAAGATATTTCGGTCCATAAAAGCTCTTCAGTATGTGAGCAATTGTGTTTTGAATGAACTAGATTACTCACCAAGTGAAGAATCAGTATAGTAACTGAACTCAGTTAGGTGATGTAGGAGTTCAGCAAAAAAACCTACATGGCATGCAGCTTCCCAGCTTCTCTGTCCCCCTTTAATTTTACTTGCCAAACTACCAAAATTGCTTTGAGCAGAGAGAAACTTGTAAGTTTTGCTTTTCCTTGCTTTGTCCCTTTGTAGCTTGAAAAGTATGTTGGCAACTTTAAGGGCTTGTTTCAGCAGGCCCCAGGTTTGACCTGACTTATGTTGTTCTTCTGGTAGGACAAATATGGCCTTGGCACCAGACTACAGCGTCAGAGGCCTGGAGCACCAATCAGTGCTCTTGCTGGACTCTCGTGAGTATTAGGTGGTTGGGTGAAAGGTGGATGTAATTTATAATAGGCTGGTAAATGGTCATCCGTTGTGAATGTAGTTTGTCTTCAGTTAGCCAGGACTGATTTGCCTCTGGAAGGGTCTTGCCGTTTTCATGATGGTGTGTTTGGTGGGGGGGTCAGGGGGCTTCCCCCATTCTGTGGATAAAAGAGATCTGTTTACTTCACCCATGTACATTTCACTGTAGAGTGAAACGTTTGGTACATTGATAGAAATAGATCAGGAAAAATGATCTAATCCCCACAGTTTCTCTGTGATGGACCCCCACACCTTCCTCAAATCACCCAGGCAGGGAAACCACTTTCTAATGTGGTTTGTCAGATTTTCCTGCTTTTTTCACCTCAGGAACTGAACTTCTTCTCATTTTGGTAGCATAAGGTAATAAAAGCACTTTCCCTCAGCCTTGTTATTATTCCCAGAAGGTGAAAGATGCCCTTATTTTAGAACCTGTCTTGGCAAACACCTTTATATAAGGCACAAATATAATAATACTGAGGCAGAGATAACTTAAATAGAATAAAAGATTTATTTAACTGAGAGGAGATGGGAATGGGAGATGAATAACTTGGATGAAGGAATGGAGGAAGCAGCATATATATAGTCTTCTTTTTCTGTGTACATATTTATATATATATAAAAACACTGAAATAAACATAAAACACTCCCTTGAGAAAAATAAATGGAAAACCCAATACTACAAACTAACTGGACTTTGGAATTCTTCTTCCCTTTTCTTCCCCCTTACTGGTTTTATATATATTTCTCAGCCTGGGCTCCTCAATAACCCAACCTCCAGTTCCCTCCAATAAGTGCATTATTTGCGTAAACCACAGTATGCAGGGCTATCCTCAGTAGGGCAAGTCAGAATCACACATTGATTGCCACCACTTTCTTCAGAGTTATGTTTGTTACAGCAAGGGCTGTACTCCAGGAACTTCACACTCTAAAAGCCTATCAGGTTTCTCCACAGGGAGATATCTTCCTTCCTCTCAATGTCATCAGATCTTTTACCCAATCAGAGAGTAGGGTTGCCTCAGCCAGTCAGGTTGGTTCCCTGTTCCTAGGCCTCTATGCCTCACTATGGACATAAACAACATTTTACTTAGACTGACCTCCACTTTTAAATTACTTTTCCTCTGTTGTCCGTTGAAGGTACATTGATGGAATTAGATCAGAAAAAATGCCCTAATCTCCACTGTTTCTCTGCTCTGTTGTGTGCGTGTGTGTTTTTGCAATTCATATGTATGTGGGTGGAAATTATATTTAAAATGTTCTGGGCTGATATTTTCCAGATGAATTTTCCAGTGTTCTCCCAAAGAAAGCACAGTGTGAAAACCTTTTGTGAGAATACTTTAAATGTTGCTGTTAAGTTTATTTCAATGTAACAAATACTTACAGTCCATTTTAATACTATTTTAGAAATTGTAGGGATCCTTGAATATAAAAGAATAACAGGTTCTGAATTGTTCTATAACATTTTACTTTTAAAATCTTTTTACAGACTTGCTGATTATATGAAACATACCTCGTGTTCATTTGTTTTCTTTTTGCCTCAGGCTGAAAGAAGGAGAAGACCAGAAGGAGATAAAAATTGAACCAGCCCAGGCTGTGGAGGAAGTGGAACCTCTGCCTGAGGATTATTATACAAGACCAATAAATCTAACAGAAGGTAATAGGTTTTTTGTATCTCCTGTGTTCTTATTCCAAAATAGTGAATTAAGTTCATGGTCTGATGGTCACTTTTCACTGATGGTCACTTTGGCACTGCCACTCCCTCAGAACCCTTAATTCTTCTTTGGGCAACTTACTGGTGGTCCCTGGGCAGAAGGCTGTCCTGGTGGAACTTTCTGTCAAACCTGAGTCATTAAAGATCTGGCCCAGTTTTGTCCAGCCTGCAAAAGTGAGGTGTTCCACTAGGTCCAGCGATAAGGACAAATAGTTTATATGGCTAACATCATATGCTGGCCTAGATTGTGGGACTCCCCTCTGCTGTTCTGTCACCAGGTCTCTCCACCTATATTTTATTTATTTATTTTCAGACTTATATCCCGTCCTATTCCTGCAGGGCTCAGTCTTCTTAGTGTCATTTGGGCCACTGCTAACCGCTGTAACCTTTGGTTTTCTGTGGTTGTAATGTGCCATCTTTTATGGTTAGATATAACTTACCGAATTAATTGTGTGATTTTAATAGTTTTAATGTATTGATATATTGCGCTTGTTGTGAGCTGCCCTGAGCCATGCTAGATGGATATAAATAATCAATGCAATTATTGCTCAAAAGTGTTGACTGAGAATTTGAACTTTGTATATTGTGGACAGTGACGACTCTTCGGCAGCGCCTCCTGCAGCCAGACTTCCAACCCATTTGTGCTTCTCAGCTTTACCCACGTCATAAGCATCTGCTGATCAAACGTTCATTACGGTGCAGAGTATGTAGCCACAAATGTGGGAATTGTACTATACTTCTATCCCCGTGGTGGCGAACCGATAGCACTCCAGATGCTCATGGACTGCAATTCTCATCAGCTCCTGCCAGCATGGCCCCATGCTGGCAGGGGCTGATGGGAATTGTAGTCCATGAGCATCTGGAGTGCCATAGGTTCACCACCACTGTTCTATCCTGTATTTGTTTAGAAGGGATTGTGGATAACATGAGTCTCCTAGTGGTTTTGATTACAAGTCACCTATTTTGAATTCTGAACTATAAAATCTTCAGGAAGCTGCCTCTTCATGTTCCAGAGGCATAGCTTTGATCCATTTCTCAAGGAAATTGAAGTTTTTAAAGCAATGTCTGCAAAATTCCAATGCAGAATACTAAATATTCTGAGCAATATTGTTTTAACAGTTGAAATCAATAGAAAAAGCAATTGAGATCTTATTTAGGATGAAATTACAATATGCCTGAACTTGCCAAGAGCTGCAGTACCTTGACAATGTCAGTGAGAGGTTATCTTTCTGAGATACAAATATCTGAATTGAATCATAAGATCTCATTTATTGCCATTTTCCATGGTTGAACATAAGTGAAAGTAACTGACTAGTGGCATTTATAGTTTTGATTATTGTATGGCATTTAGACTACACAGAGTTTTTGTGTTTTTCTTTTCTAGAAATGTGAACACAATTTGAGTAAGCCAGAATTCAATCCTACATCCATCAAATTCAAAATCCAGCTAGTAGCTGTGTAAGTATTATGGAAAAGGTTGGGGGCAAGAAGGTTATAAATTTACGTCTCATTCTCACTGGCCTGTACCATTTCAGACTTTCAAACTTGAGGTCTTGTTCTCACTGGCCTGTACCATTTATCTGCTGGAGGTATTCATGACTGAAGGCAAAGACTAGAATGTTTTTTGCTTAGGAATAATAGAACGAAGAAAGGATTATCCTACTTCCCCCAACACTCACTCACTCACTCACTCACTCACTCACTCACTCACTCACTCACTCACTCACTCACTCACTCACTCACTCACTCACTCACTCACTCACTCACTCACTCCCTTTATTAGGCATAGGATAAAACAACAATCAGACTAACAATAACAACAATAAAAGGTTATTAGGTGATCAGCAGGAGTGTGCAGTTGTTGATAAAACTGTTGCCAAAAATATTTGCAGTTCTTTTAGTGCAGCAGTCATTCAAAAGCAGACGTAGCTTATCTTGGTCAGAAGTGGCAAGACACAAATTAATATGAGGTTCAATGTAGAGACTCCTGAGTTCTGGACACATACTCACACACACACATAACACCTACAGTCTTAAATGGCAGAACCTAGTCCAAGACTTCTGGTGCTTTAGTGAGAACTGTTCTAGAGTGGGAAGTCCAGCTTGGCTCTAAATGCTGATTTTAAAATGTCATTCGTAGCTCTCTAGTGAGCTAGTGCCCCTAGCTAAATTGCTATAAAGTACATTGTGCTTATTTGAAAAGCAGATGTTCTTCCTATTTATTGAAATAGTTCTTTTCAAGAAAGGGTGTGTGTGCCTACTTGTCTCATTTCAAATTCTGTTGTGAGGAATGTAGTCTTTTTAATCTTTTGTGATATTGCATATTTGCACTTGGTCTCTAAAAGTCAAAGTGGAGGTCTCACCTTTAAAAATTGAACTATGTTGTATTTGTAACAAATATATTGCCAGTTGTTAGAATCTGACACCTTGATGGCACAGTTGAAGTCAAAAATTGGGATGGACATGTAAAAATAAATAACTGAACGTAGAGTCAGAATACCAAGGACAAAAAACTCATTCTGCTACTTCTCTCCACCTGTTTGTATTGTAGCAACTACATCCCTGAAGTGAGAATTATGTCTATTCCCAATCTGCGCTACATGAAGGTTAGTTCTTGTTGATGCTTGGATTTGTTTTAAATTGGAAGTTTGGAAACATGAAAGGATAGATGAGAGATTTACGTTTTTCCAATATTGTTTTTCTGACCCTTCGTCTAATATATTGCTTTGTTCAACTATACCTCAATTTAAAACATTACATCAAACCATGGCTTACAATACCATAGCTTAGATCCCAGACAGTAACTCAGTTCAGCCATCACGAACAACTGTGGTTTATTTTAACTGTTGCAAAACCAGGATTCAGTTCGCAGACTACTCAGTCCTAGTTTACCTTGACAGATCCTAGTAGCAGCATTTTATCTCTCTTCTCTGTGCCTGCAGCTGCCATCCTGGCCTGTTTTGCAGAATCAGATTAAAGAAAACTTGGCTGTGCCAGCAGATTTTGGCTGACATTACTGTTCATTTCACTTTTCCAGACAAGCTGGATGACTTTTGCCATTAATTCTTTTCTTGCATCAAATCAGAAGACATCAAACTGTACACCATTCACTCACCTAAACATCCAAGGCTCCAACAAAAGTCCTCTCACTGCGTGTGCATGCATACACACGTTCAGGAAGAAGACTTCTTCTGCCATCGCAGCTTGTCTTGCATGCTGGGGGCAGCCAGGAAGATGAGTAATTGGAGCACACACTCTTTAGACCAGTGGTTCTCAACCTTCCTAATGCAGCGACCCTTTAATACAGTTCTTCCTGTTGTGGTGACCCCCAGCCATAAAATTGGTATATATAAAATATAAAAAGACCGTTTTCCGATGGTCTTAGGCGACCCCTGTGAAAGGGTTGTTTGACCCCCAAAGGGGTTGCGACCCACAGGCTGAGAACCCCTGCTTTAGACTCTGGTGACTGTGCTGTGGGTGATGGGGGAAGGGGTGTACCTTCCAAAATTGTGTCTGTGTCACTCCAGCTGCCTTTGGACTTTGTAGCCTTTCCCTCTACTAGTATAAGCACAGGGATCAAAAGGTACACATTTCCCCCAGCTGTCCCATCATGGGCTGGGAGAAATGAGCCTCAGTGAAACTGGAAGCACTGCTGGAGCTGATCTTGTGCCTTGGCAGTGAGAGAGGTCTGGGGTGATGTTCACCTTTCAGACCTGGCCCGTTGCTAGCTTCTTGGGGCAGTGAAATACACCGAGCTGTGAACCAATAGCTGACCAGTTTAAGTAGCAGCAAAGGCTGCTTTGCTTCCTAAACAACATGTAAGGAAGAAGCAGCATTTCTGTCTTTAAGAGGAGAAGTTTAATCTTGCATACACCAGCGAAAGATAGTGAAAGGTGAGCGGTTTTGATTTGGAGAATAATTGTTTCTACTATGTGTATCTTCACAGGAAAGTCAAGTACTTCTAACTCTAACCAACCCTGTGGAAAACCTTACCCATGTGACGCTGAAAGAGTGTGAGGAAGGAGATCCAGATGACATCAATAGTACTGCTAAGGTATTATATTTTACTTGCACAAATGTTACTACATACCTGAAGTTGGTGCTGGAAAATACACTTGGTTGTAACCAGCTGTACGAGATCCTCTGGAGAAAGTATGTGATTAAAAAAAAAACCCTAAAAAACCGCAAGCTTTGTGTTTGGTATCAACATTTTATGATAATGTGTAAGAAGCTTACATGTGGGTGACAGGCAGTTGAATACCTGCAACATTAATTCTTTCTACAATTTTTCAGGTGATGGTTCCTTCGAAGGAGCTAATTCTGGCTGGCAAAGATGCAGCAGCAGAATATGATGAGTTGGCAGAACCTCAGGATTTTCAGGATGACCCCGAGTGAGCTATTTTTTTCCCATTGTGTGTATGGTTAACAAAGTGTCACCTCAGATTCATTGTTGGTTGGTAGCATTGGCTTTTGGCAGATGACCAGTACAGTAATTGGTTTCCTTTGTGTATTTCAGTTGTTTGAAAGTTGTGCTTTGCCATGCTGTCCATTGAGTGGTGTGTTGCCCCAAGCAGGGTTTAGTTAGTTGAAAGGAGCTAGTATATATGTATTAGCAATATATTAGCAATTAGCCCCTGCTTGGGGCAGCACAGGTGTCATAAATTGCTGTCCAATCTCTGTGTGTGTATGTATATCATGTTGGTGGCTCTAGAAAGTCACCAGGTGGCTGTTTGTCCATTACTTGGGGTAATTTTGTTCACCACATGTGCCTTCGTGGCAAGTACCATCAGCTACTAGGAATGTGAGTGAATTTACCACATGTGCAAAACATGTGTGCATAAAGTGCCATTGAGTCTTTGTCAACTTACAAGCAATTCCAGTTGGTTTTCAAGGCAAGAGACTAAGAGGTGGTCTGCCATTGTCTTCCTCTGCAACCCTGGTATTGCTTGCTGATCTCCCATCCAATTCCTAACCAGGGCTGATCCTGCTCATCTTCTGAGATTTTATGAAATCAAGCTAACCTCAGCCATCCAGGTCAGGGCATGCAAAATGTAACCTGTGATAAGGGCAGTCTGATTAATTTACACTCCAACAGTAATTGTTTCCAGGGCCCTCCATTATGTAAGTATGATGTTGACTGTTTTCAAATACCTCCATGGCCCCTTAATCACATTTGCAAAGCAAATGTAACACAAGTAGGTAAATTAGGTTCAAAAAATGTTCTTGCAAAGCATCACCAAGTCTTAAGAGAAGTTGCCGTAGTTCTGAAGATATGTTGGACTTGGATGTGAAAAATTGCAGCATGGCTGTGAAACTCATTGTGTGGTCTTTGAACAAATTGTGTTGCTTCTCAGTTTGTCTGTCTTGCTTTATTCTCTGCTTTAAGCAGTTATTCAGTGGAATTTTTCTGCACAAGGGCAGTAGGTCAAAAGAGATCTTTTTGTGGAATAAGGAGAAGAGGTGATACAAACCATAACATCATCAGCTAATGAAACTATACAAATTGAAGTGATTTTGAGGCTTAGTCTTAAAATGTGGCTGGACTAGGTGAGCCATGGACATATGCTGGCATGGGGCTGTTTGAAAGGGGAATATCTGCATTACTTTTAACAATACTGTAATGTCTCTTAGTTGCAGCAAACACAGCAATCCTCAGACATGCTCATAGGACAGCAGTAGAGTTTGATAGAAAGAGAAGCCTGGAGACACGAAGTCTCTGAACATAGACAGAGAACAAGAAGTACAAGAGAGCAATAACCGGCTCATAATAAAACACCCAGCTTAATAAATATCAGGTGTGCTAGGGGAACAGTCCTACTTAAAGGAACATACATCACAGATACATTGTGCAGACTTCAAAATTAGTGTGATATTTGTAAGACTATTAAATGCAAATCTTATTTATTTATTCAATTTGTATACCGCCCTTCCACTTGCAGGCTCAGGGCAGCTTCCAACATTTGACAATTACAATAAAACCGCAGAATTAACAAAACCATTTATAATCACAGGTGGCAACTAAAAAATCAATTAATACGCTAGTTTCCTATACTTAATAACATCCAGGAAGTACCAAGAAGGAGGGGAGAAGGGAGATTAGGTAGTAAAACCGCACCTGCCTCAACGGTAAGCCTGGAGGAAAACCTCTGCTTTATGGGCCCTGTGGAATTGCATCAGGTCCCAGGTCTCACTTGACAGAACATTTCACCAGGTTGGGGCCAGGGCCAAAAAGACCCTGGCCCTTGCTGAAGCCAGCCAGACATCTTTCAGGCCAGGGATCACCAGCACATTGTTATTTGCTGAATGCAGGGCCCTTTTGGGGACATACCGGGAGAAGTGGTCCTGCAAGTATGATGGCTCCAGACTGTTTAAAATATCAGGGTAGATAAGAGCTGTAATGTTTTCAGACAAACAGCAACTTCACCAAATGTCCAGCTTTCAATTCTTGTTTTATACTCCAGGTTTTCTCTCCAATGTGGACCCAAAGGGCCTTACATCATTCCTCTCTCCTGCATTTCATCTCTGTGATGTAGGTTAGGTTGCATGTGTGAGAATCGGCCCATGGTCACTCCAAAGTTTCCATGGCAAAGGGAGAATTTGAACCTGGGTTTCCCAGATCCTAGTCCAATACTCCAACCAGTATACCCCACAGGCTGACCAAGTCCCGCTGAAACAGTGGTGCTCTATTTAAATAATCCAAAAAAAAAATACCTTGGGAATGTAGATATTATGTATACAGATCTACTTTAAATAATATGAAGAATACATCTGGCTGCAGTGCAGTAATTAGGCTGTTGCCCAACATATCATGCAAATCCCATTTTTAAAAAACAAAGCAACTCTGTGAAAGATGCAGATAATTCAATCTTTCCATCTGTTTTGCAGCATCGTGGCATTTCGGAAGGCTAATAAAGTTGGAGTATTCATCAAGGTTACTCCACAGAAAGAAGAAGGAGAAGTTACTGTAAGTTTTAAGATGAAACATGAATTTAAAAATCTTGCTGCTCCAATTCGGCCCACGGAAGAAAGTGATCAGATCTGTGAGGTCATCTGGCTCACTCATCACGTGGAGCTCAGCCTGGGCCCTGTTCTTCCGTGAAGCCTGCCAGTAATCGGATCATGAAAGATGGCCAGGTGCTGCATCATATCACTGTTGAAGAAGAATGTGTCCCAAACAGACATTGAAGGCACTGGTTCATGGAACTTCCCTTGGCTGAGAACACACACCACAAATATCAACCAAAAGTTGTAGAGGTAGAATCAAAGAGGAAGAGCCATGACTTTGAATGACGCGTTCCTTTGCCTCCCCCTTTGAGATGGTTTTCAGACTGTACCACCTGCTCTGTCAACTTTACAACACAAAACTCTGTATACGCACTTGTGGCCATCTATGTACTTGCAGTATGCTTTGATCAAATCAAATGAGATTTCTTAGCAAAAGCCTGCTTTGTGTCAATTTCATAAAGCTAGAGTTAGAGAATGCCAAAATCTCTTTCTAGTAGGTCCACATGACCTGACAGATTTATTCCAAGGTTGCAATAGCACCTTCTAGCAGCAGGGGATGCTCTTGCTTACCATCCTCAATCACAACTAGCACTGCCTAGGTACCAAGTAGAGACATTCTGTGCAACGTTCTGTTGTCCTGTACAGTTTATTAAGGAAAGGCAACTGTGAAAAGGTTCTTCGTGCCTCCTCAGTATTATGCAGTTTGGGGGTTTATTGTTTCTACCACTCTTAAGATTGGAGATGCAGGTTTAAAATGAAACCGGTTATTATAGAGTAGCCAGTAAGTGAAAATGCTGCTGTAGATGTCTTATTGAAGCTGCACAGAGATTGGAACAAGAGGCACTTGTTGGTGTTCACGAAATTATCTGCCCACAGTATATCAACCAAAGATATTTGACAGTTTTGATAGGAAGATAATTTTTGGTATGTGTGTTTAACACCTTTTAAGAAAGCATTTCCCCACTGGATGCACTTAAGAGCATACCATTATAAGCATGGCTTTCTGAGTAGCAAATTAAGTGAATAAATAGTTATAATCTACAAAATGCCTAAGGCTTGGCTCTCTAGTTTGATTGGTAACCCTAAATTCAATATTGCCGTGCTCCACGCAGAAAAAAATTCAACACGTGCATGTCAGTTAACTTTTATTTGCTAAAAGTGTTGGAAAGAAATGCATTGGAACACAGTGGCTTAGGATTATTTGTTTTGGGTTTTAGCCAAATGGTTCTAAAAATAAGCAGCAGATACAAGTATTACAAGTTGAGTGTTTGATGTGTAGCCTGCAGCAAATGGGAGAAGGAAGATCTCATGACCATAAAGATGTTGACTACAGGAATAAATTGCAGTGCGACTGCATGCATTCCTGTAGACAAATGCAAGAAGGGGTATGTTTATTTCATGTTTACATGAACTAGTCCTTTAAGTACAAAATTAGACACGGACTAATTGGAAATGGTTGGAAAAGTGCTTTTTGTAGATTCCAGATTGTTCAGGGGTGTATTTAAAATTATCTGCATTTGTCTGGCAGCATTTGGGTGAAGGTTATGCCTTATTTTCTTGTTTGTGCAATGGATGGTTCAAAAAAGTAATGTTTACAGGGCTTGTGTTAAATATATAATGTAAAGCATGGGATTTAGAAGTCTAGCTAGTGTTTACTCTTAAATGTGTAGTGTTAGTGTCTGTTGCCCTCAATTTTAGAAACTAAATCCAAATAATCCCTGGTTTAACCACTTCCAAGCCAATTCTTGGCTAAGTAATAGTTTGCAAGTTGAAGGTAACACCTTGCTGTGCTAAAGAAATTAATAGTTAGCCCAGCTCATAACATGCATAGGATAATTGGACATATTTTGAGACTTTAAGGGCTGGCTCAAACTGAAACATATATTGGATTCTAACAACTTAGTCAAGTGATTTGTTTCTTTTTAGTGTTTAATCTTACGAAGCATAGTAATAACTGCTGAAATGTATTCCACACAATTCTGCAGAAACATCTCACTGGTTCCTCTTGAGAGGATACTGGAAGCATTCTGCCTTACTGTTCAATGTAGTAAACTTTGAAATAAAGAAGCAGACAATGCTGTTACATGTGTGGATTTTTTTTCTCTCAGCAGTGCAGAAGATCCAGTGCAAGTGTGTACAACCTGGCATTACAATCCTAAAACATATCAACTAGCAAATGTTTGTAATACCAACAAAACGTATCTGGGGTTAAACCTAAGCAGCGATAAAATGATTTCAGGTGTTCCCCTTCTCAGCAATGGCTTGGAAAGTTTGGTTTAAGGGATGATGTGGAAACACATGACATTCTTATCAGTGATGACCAGACCATTCCTTGGATGGGAAATTACAAGTGGCTTCTAGTGAAATCCTCTCCATTTCAATAAAGACAGGATTGTAAATATTCTTGAAAGCAGACAGTGAGGGCCAATTCTGTTGTTGGAGACATCTTACATTAAGCTACTCAAACTTGGTGAAACTACTGTTGGAAAAATTGAACACTCAAAGCTACTTTATTCTGAATCAGACCTTCAGTCCATCAGTATTGTCTACTTAGACTACATCATCTGCTGCCTTGTCCTTTTTAACTGGAGATGCCAAGGATTGAACCTGGGCTCTTGAAGCATACAAAGCAGAAGGTTTGCCACTGAGCTTCAGCCCATTTCCTAAAGAGATTTCCATTACTTCTCAGTGTGACGTCCACTTTTGTTAGGTCTCAGAACCTTAAGCCAATAAACAGACTCTGAAGTATTGATCAGCAGTGTTTATTGATGTGGTATCAAGGCACCCCACTTGTCAAAGCCTGTTCTGATGAAATTGGCATTCATAGTCCTTTTTATTCCACGCTTAAAGCCCCCCTCCTGGTTTCCCAAGGATTTGTGAAAAACAGTCTTGGAGCCAAGGCACCCCAAGGTCGGCGGCAGATAGTGAGAGAGCCACCAGGCTTCTTGCCCCACGAGATAACATGTAATTCTTTTCTCATGTAATTCTCTAATTCTAGTTTCTCATGGGACCGTCAGGGAAGTCTAGTTTCCTACAAAGCATGTGAAGCCATAAAATAGAGCTCAAGGAACGAATGCACAGACAGTAGTGGTCACATATAACAGACTGGTTACATATATCTTTTGAGCAGCCTTGGTTTGTTATTTCAGTCAGTTACATAGTTAGGAATGCATCTCAATCACCTGATAACACCCCCCTGATTACTTTTGTGTTCCATATTCTTTGGATAGGGGCCTTTTGTGCACTATTCCAACAGTTAGGACAGGACTTTTTGAGGTGATAAGGTGAGCCATATTACAGAATAACAACATCTGGCATTTTTTAAAAAGGCAACGGTTAGACATTTTTAATCTTTCCAGACACACTTTTGCAGATCTTAGTCATTACTTTGTTAAACATGAATGAGAGCCCGACCTAAAAGTGCCTAACTAGAACTAATGAACTTCTGAAGTAATAGTTCAGTACAACACGATCCTCACAGATGCCAACAAGCCATGAACAATGCAATACAATATGCTTGTACAGTTTGGCTCACACTAAACCTTCAATATAGACATCAACTGCAGCTTCAGCTCCCTGTAACTGCACATCTTGCGAGGTTGGAATCAGTGTTTTCTCTAATTAAGGATAATAATGACATCCTTTCTACTCCCTTACAAGTTTGGAGTAATTTTACAAAAAAAACCCCTCAATTCCTGCTTCTGTGATTGCGGTTATAAGTGCTGGGGTGAACTTTTCATATCACGCATCTGTATAAATGAGTTCTGGCTCATGAAAGCTTGTGCTGAAACCAACTTCGTTCAGGAACCACTCGATTTTTGGTTTAGATTGGTACAACAGACCAACTCACCTACCCTTTTGAAAGTGTTCCTGACTCTGTTACTTACCTCTCGGCCAATTCCTAACATACACAGTGAATGTGCGAAGTCAGAAAAAAAAAGCCCCTCTAAGAGTCTTGACAGAAGGGCTTGTGCGACAAATAAGCAGAAAAATCTCTTTCCGATTTCAGGGACTACAACGCCCTGAGAGAGTTTCGAGTTGCTGCCACGTGGTCCATCAAGCTCCTGCCCCCGACTCGCGAGTCACACTTCATGCAGCGCTACGGCTAAGGGCGGCTGGGGCTGCTAAAGGCACTTCGAGGAGGAGAGCGCAGCGCGCGGCTCAGAACTAGGCGGAGGACAAGCAGAGAACCATAGAGACTAGGAGACGGAGCGGCTTCCCTAATGCTAGGGAATACCTTTTTTAAAAAAGTATTTTCTACTCCTAAACTTCCGACCGTCCTGAGCTACTCCTCCCACCTCTTTACGTTTGCCGTCCTTATCCCGTTTCACAGTGATTCCCCGCCCCTTCCTTAAAGGCAGGGGGGGGGGTATACGGCCAAAGCTTCCGGTGTGCAGTCATTCCACTTCCTCTGCCCGCTTTTCCGTGTGCCAAGATGGCGACGTCGCTAGGCTCCAATACTTATAATCGGCAGAACTGGGAGGATGCGGTAAGGCGGAGTTGCTGGCCGCGTGTGCTTCGGGACTCCGAGGGACCAGCGCTCGGCTCCTCGAGGCTCCCTTCCCGTAGGCGGGGAACTTATAACTGTCTAGTTGCTCCTTTAGCGAAGAGGTTTCGGTCCTCTGGCTGGTCCGGGGATAGGGTGGGAAGCAGAGAGAGGCAGAAGCTGTTGCTTGCTAGCATGTAACGGAGGTCATAGAGGAAGATTGAGAGCCTGAGTTTTGTGCTTTCTGTTCACGTGTCATGGGAAGATGTATCTTCGTTTGTTTATTGAGTGAGGCTTTCATATGCAACATAAATTCCTCATTGGAGGAAATAAGGCTTTTCTGCAGTATTCTGTTTAAAACGGAAAAGAGCTTTGTGGCAACTTAAAGTTAGTTAAACTTTAGTTTTAACTGACGCTTTATAGGCTGGATCCCATTTTATTTACTCCAGTCCACAGAGTTTATGTTAGAGTAAAGACTTGTTAGTCTCTAAGGTGCTACAGGAGTTCAGTCTACTTTTGCTTTGGAGTGAGTAAAAACATGTAACTCCTACACCTGAAACAATTATCAATCCTTGTTATATTTTGGTACACGTGGCTAAAATGTAATCTCGACCTCTTGCTTTCTTAGTTGTCTTTTTGTGTGATTGTTGCTAATTTATTTTTCTGGTCTGAGAAGTAAACATGGCCCTTTGAATAGAAGGTGGCATGCTGTAAAGCATTTGAGTCCCATATAAAAGCAAAGCAGATACTGAATGCTCTCTATTTATTCTAATGAAGTGGCTTGTTCATTTCTTGACTTGGATAATATTAAAAGTATTTATATATGTGAAGGATTTATTAATTTAAGCTTATAGTGTTATGTGATGGTTATACATACTTTGTGTTCTTTTTCCCTTTGGTGAACAAGTAACGTGTGAATACTCTTCTATTGATGGGTCATACAAAAGAATTAATGCCGATGATAGCACTAGGCAAGTTTGGGGATTGAATGATAAATAAGCTGTGGTCTTAACCTGCAAATAAGTTTCTTGTTTTTCATTTAGGATTTTCCCATTTTGTGTCAGACATGTCTCGGAGAAAACCCATATATCCGAATGGTATGGTTTTTTTAATGTGTTTGTTGGGAAGGATATCAGAATAGAATCTTTGTATGCTAAGAATTTAGAATGCAAGTCAACATGTCAGAATCAACATAAGGGAAATACCAGCCTCTGCATAACACTTTGTATTAGAATGCATGCCTTAAAGCAAAGAATAGCTATAAATGCTACTTTTAAAAAACAAATTACCGGCATGTGTTTTTATGTAATCAAATTGTAGCTATATAGATTATATAAAAGTGCAGTCTAGAGAAACTGGATTCTTTCTTAGTGAGATTCTTGTGTCCTTGAGGAAGTTAAATTCCCAATGCTACCTATTACTCTGTTTATTCTTCTTGATGGGTGTTTATGTAAAAACTAGGGGGTTATTACGAGACGAGCATTTTAGTAGGTGCTTTGGTAATTTGCTCTTTGCAAAGTTGTCACAATCGGCAATCTTCAGTACATATATAACTGGAAGTAATTCCTGCTGAAATTGGCAAGATACTCATGCATATGTGCTTGAGAGAAAGGGGCAGCAGAACACATGTTTTCATGTAGTAAGAATTTTATATGAAACCATATTTTTGTGCTATTTGTAAGGAATGTATTTTTATGAAACTGTGCTCTTAACTTTCATGCTCTGATCCAGAAATCTGAGCATACTCCGTTGTATGAAAACAGTCCATACTTGAGACCTAATGGCAGTTTATTTACACCATGCCATTAAGGGCTTCAGTTTTCCCTTTCCAGACATTATGAACTGGGCACTTTTTGGTAGGTCTGTTGGCAAACCTATTGACGGCCATTACCCTGTTAACTTTAATTGAGGAAAGATGTTCATATAGCCTTTTGTGTATATAATATTATGCATCAGTTCAAGAAGAGTGGGGAGACTTCTGGCAAGAAACAGAGCTCCATGTACAGGGTAGATATCTTTAGATTGGCCTTTTGGGAGGACATAAAATTTTTGAAAGAATTAATTATTTTCCTGGCTCATAGGACTATGCTATTAGTCCCTTTAGAAGAGAAAAGTTTGTGTTGCATGTTCTTTTCCCTTCTGTGATAATATGAGACTGGGGTGATGGCCTTTGTTCCTGAGATAGTTGGGACAGATGGATATCATGTGCTGAGAATTTAAACTAATAGATTATTATTTGTGGGAGGTGATGAAAGAAAAAAGAAGCACATTTATTTTCGTAACTTGCATTTTTTGTTGTTATTCTAGACCAAAGAGAAATATGGAAAAGAATGCAAGGTATGTTTAAGAGATTTTTGAAGCAGCACAATTCTAAAGAGTGGTTGTATCACCTAAAAATCCTGTCAGTATATTCTCTCAAGATTGAATATCGTGGATTTAGTTTCAGTGTACACCCAGTCAAATCACAAGGGCTAGTGTAGCCAATATTTTATCAGGAGAACAAAATATATTCCTGTTTATTGCAGCCAACTTCCCTATCCAGAACTGTTTTCCTTGTTTAGTTTTCAGAATGCATGTAGTTATGCTAATTGAAAGTGACGCTGTTGTGGGCATTATTCATAACTTATAGTCCTAGATTAAGCTGGTATGTGCTAATGCAGTCTTTATTTCAGATCTGTGCCAGGCCATTCACAGTATTCCGTTGGTGCCCAGGTGTACGTATGCGCTTTAAGAAGACAGAAGTGTGTCAGACGTGCAGCAAGCTAAAAAATGTTTGTCAGACCTGCCTTCTTGATCTGGAGTATGGTGTGTAGTTATCCTTCTGGTATACTGAGCAACGACTAAATTAACATGCTTTTACCTCCAGTGAAACAGGGGCAGTATGTGTACAGAAGCATACTTCTCTGTGCGGACTGTTCTTCCTGATGTGAAACTGGATACAATGAAAGATTCTATAAGGGAAGGAATACCCAGTGATGACATTACTGTCACTGTGGTACCAACCCATTTCTTTTAATGGGTTGAATTTGTGCCAACTTCCCCCAAACAAGTGATCATTGTGACAACCTTCTAATGGGGGAGATGAAGTGGAGATTGTCATATATAATGTTTGCCCAGCTCACTGTTACACAGGAAGCTTACTGGATAGTGATGTATGTGATCCACACTCTGTTCCTTTGAATGGGGTTATATTGTACCCTTTTATTTATTCATTTCAACATTAAATCAGGCACTTAAAATCAAGTTAATAAAAATTCAGTAAGAAATAAGACATATAACAGAACAGCCAAGGAGGAGGTGGGACAGTAAGAGCTACTGGGGGGTATGCCAAAGAAAGGGAAAAAAGTCTTGGTAGCAGAAGACAAGGTTATCAGGAGAATTCTCAGTGGAGGGAATTCCCAGGTTTTGGCAGCATGACTGAAAAAGCTTTCCTTGGTTTGCTGTGTGTCTAGCCTAAGATGGAGGGGGCAACCCAAGCAGGGCTTCTAAAGATGACTTGAGTGGATGAGTAGGACAAGGCAATCTGTAACGTATGCTGTGCCTAAATGCAGCATATCCTATGCATGCATGGAGCTTTTTGGTAACTTCTCTCCTGCAGCATCAGTTGGTTGAGAGACCCTCCAGATAAGCACTTTATAAGGTGGTTCTCATGGTATATATGTATATATGCTTTCACCCTTGCAAGCCATCTGTATGGCTTCAGACTTCCTTGAATCCTGGCTTTGTGTGGCCTTTCTGTCTGCTGTAGTATAATCTGTATATTAACATGTCACAATGAGTGCTGTGTGTTGCAGCCAACGAGGTTGGTGGAAGGGGGTGCAAGAAAGACAGAGGGCAGTGAGCCCGACCTAGTTGAAGGGCATTCTGCTCCCACATGAACCTTCTCAATAGTTAGGGGTCTTCAAACTATGCCCCCCCAGATGTTCATGAACTACAATTCCCATCAGCTGGCAGGGGCTGATGGGAATTGTAGTTCATTAACATCTGGAGGGCCATAGTTTGAAGACCCCTGGTTCAGATCTTCAGCAGAAGTGTAACTTCGATTTCACTCTATTTTCTGATCTAAGTTGATTTGTTAACAAAGATGTAGCTTTGTTTTCCTTTAGGGTTGTTTTTATAAGTGTGTGTTTTGCTCATCATGTTTACTGAACACTGTAAGTGGTCTCAACCTGTTTTTGAGAGTCAGCCGTAAATATTTGAATAACTATATCTGCAGCAGTATACTGAAAGTTACTGTTATGGCAGTTCTAGCTGTGCATTGAACATGGCAACTTTCTTTTAAGTTATGAAATACTATAAATTTGATAATTACTGGCATTTGTTTATCTAAATATTTTCTATTGTGGCAATTTCCTTTTATCACAGTAGGGAATTTGAAGGACCCAGTCTTGCTGTAACAAGTGGGTAAAGTGTAATCATAAATGAGGATTAGGATTGTGTTCTGCAGGGTAGTCACAATACTGTGATAAAGGGAAAAACTGAGCCTTCTCAGAAGTGAAAGGTAACAGATTTATTAGCTGAATGGTAGAGATATGCAGACATATGTTGATAGATAGGTGTGTAGAAGGCACATTGAAATCATGCAGTCTTCCTGTTTAAGTGTTTGCATTTTTTCGCAAGCAGAGTTATGTATAATTGATGTGTAATTTGGTTCCAAGGGTTCTTTACTATATTTGGTAAGAATCAGGAAAGATTCACTTTCTTTTTATTTAAGTAGTCACAGCTGCCGTAATAAGCTCTTGACTGTTTTGCCATTATTAATTCCTCTTTTTTCCTTAAATGTTAGGTTTGCCTATTCAGGTTCGAGATGCTGGACTCTCACTTAAAGATGATATGCCCAAGTCGGATGTTAATAAAGAATATTATACTCAAAACATGGAAAGAGAGGTGCAGTAACGTCTCTTGTATAATTTGTGCTATAAGCCAAGTGAATCTTCTGCTTAACCCTAATGTGTACCCTTGTTTGTCTTTCCAGATCATGAACTCTGATGGCACCCGGCCTGTTGGTGCTCTAGGAAAGGCTACATCTACCAGTGACATGTTGCTCAAGCTGGCACGGACCACACCTTATTACAAACGCAATCGGCCGCACATCTGCTCGTTTTGGGTGAAAGGAGAGTGTAAGAGAGGGGAAGAGTGTCCCTACAGGTATAATTGTACTGAGGAAGATATTCTCCCTTTTGTTTTCCTTGAGAGATAATGTTTCAGATACACAAGTAATTGCACAGCAAAGTGAAAATAATGCTGATGTATTTAAACCTAACAATGGGATAGAAGCTGAGTACCGACAGCTAATTCTGAGTACCGACAGAATTATAGTATCACTCCTGAGCACATTGAGCTCAGTTAGGAATTTTTGTTCCCAATTTTTGCAAAATCTATCCATAATTGATTACCTAAATGTCTCTTAGTGAAGTCCTTTGTTTTGAAAAAAACTTGCAATTTCATACTTCTAGTCTGAGTTAACACTTGTCTTTAATTTAAAAGCATAATGAGGTAGAAAGTGAAATTATGGAAGGGTTCAGGTTTACTTAAATTCAGTTTTTTAAAGCATAAAGGAAAATAGAAGAATGAAATTGACACTTGTTATCAGTAAATGTCATAAATGTTTCTGAATTCTTAGGCATGAAAAACCTACAGATCCAGATGATCCTCTTGCTGATCAGAACATAAAAGATCGTTACTATGGTATTAATGATCCTGTGGCTGACAAGCTTCTCAAGCGAGCTTCCACAATGCCTCGTCTGGATCCACCAGATGACAAAACAATCACAACACTTTATGTCGGTGGTCTGGGTGACACTATCACTGAGACGGATCTTAGGTATGGATGTACCCAGGTCTGCTTCTGGTTTCATGTATTCACAATGTTGCATGCATTTCTCTGAGGTAAGGTATGTCTACACTAGTGTCTACTTGCCAGAATATATTGGAAAGCAGCTAATATGGTGCACAACTAACCTTAGCTGGTTTCCCTGACTAGGGCTTCACTTCTACCTCTTTTTATCAGAAGGTAAATGCCTTCTTAAAAGGCTTGCTATTCTTCACTGTGTCTGGATAGGCATATTTTAAAGCACTGTGTTTTTTAAATTAACCACATGAAATAGCAAATTTGCACATCTCCCTGTAAGCTGATCTTCTCCTGACTCTTGAAGAGGGAGACGGGAGAGGCTTTTCACAAACAGATGTTTTCCTTCACATTTCTCTTTTTGTGTCTAACATTTTGTACAGACTTGTGAAGTGCAGACTTGTGTAACCAGCAATGCAAATAGCTAATAAGGGGCACTCACCAAAATAAGACATTCAATTCAGAAAGAAGTAATGGTGTGTTGACAGTCTAATATTCTGGTCACAGTTGAATTTTTTAGGAATGATTGTATTTACACAGTAATTACACTGGATTTATAACAGTAAACAGCTTCAATGACTAAAATGAAAGCCATATTAGAATTTGTATCACTGATCCCTTTTACAAGGTATCCATTTTATATTTCTTAGTAAAGTACTATGGAGATAACTAGCTTCTACATAACAAGGATGAAACTTCCAGATTCCAGCTAACTCATCAAAATATTTTTTATTCAGCAGTAATGTATAACTCTAATGGAGTATGCTACTTTCTCAGGAACCACTTCTATCAGTTTGGTGAGATCCGGACGATAACTGTGGTGCAGAGGCAGCAATGTGCTTTCATCCAGTTTGCCACACGACAAGCTGCAGAAGTGGCAGCAGAGAAGTCCTTCAACAAACTTATTGTCAATGGCCGCAGACTTAATGTAAAATGGGGCAGGTGAGTGACCTGGAGTCTCACCTTCATAACTTGGTAACACTGAATTTCTAAATTTATCATCAAACTTATCCACAAATGTTGCTGAGATATCTTTGGTTTGGATTTCAGGTCTCAAGCAGCCAGAGGAAAGGAGAAGGAAAGAGAAGGGATTACAGAATCTGGTATGAAACTGGAGCCTGTCCCTGGCCTTCCTGGAGGTAAGGGAAGTACCCTTCTTTGATGGATGTGGTGTTTTATGTATCTATTTATTGCCTGCATTTCGCACGGCGACTGAAGGCAGATTACGCATAAATCAATACAATCAACAATGCAATACAGTGCAGTGCAACAATGCAATACAGACAACAAAGCAATAGGTTTAGGGTTGTACAGCCAACCAGAAATCTGAAGCAAAACTTAAGTATTAACATGACAGATTGAAAGAAGCAAAATTACATAGAAGAATCCTGCTTATGCACAGTTGTGTAGACCACAGTCCCTTATCATTTATTCAAGTAACCCTGTGAATCATTTTGCACAGTGCTTTGTGACTTGCTAGGCTTGTTTTGTGACTTGTTCAGTCTCTGGGAACTAGAGGTGCTAAGGACAGATCTCTCAGAAGTGAAGGAGGCTACACTGTGAATTGGGCCTAAGAAAAGGTTGGATAATTTAGAGGTAGAAACTACAGCTAGAAAGAAGTTAACAGGTTAAACAGAAGAGTTGTAATGTAAGGGCTTGTTCATTAAGCTTAAAGGATTTTATTCGGCTACCTTTGAAGAAGGAACTTCTTTTGCTTTTGTTCATCAAACAAAATCACTGCTCCCTGCAGTCTGTATTCCCACCTCTGTCCTTGCACTGAACTTGCCTGCATCTTGTCTGCTGTACACAGTTTAATACTTTGGCTTTGTGTCCTGCAGCTCTTCCTCCTCCTCCTGCTGCCGAAGAAGAAGCCGCTTCTGCAAACTATTTCAACCTACCTCCTAGTGGCCCTCCAGCTGTGGTGAACATTGCCTTGCCTCCTCCTCCTGGCATTGCTCCACCACCACCTCCTGGTAATGTCCTCTCCCCCCCCCCTTCCTCTTTGGGAAAGAGGCACATTAATAGTTTTAGCCTTGAATTTGTAGCTCTCATTTTGGTGTCTGGTTATCTTTTGCAAACATGTTTCAGATCTTCAGCTTCAGGGAATAGGTTAGATGACAAAAAGGTAATTTACTATGTCAGGTGTTCTCAGTCCATGCTGTTTCTATCCTTCAAGGAAATTTTGCAGTTATTTATTAATTTAACTGATATCCCGCCCTTTCCCCACAGGGCTCTGGGCAGGTCACAACATAAAACTAACAATCGATAAAACTTACAAATACATCATTCCCATAAAACAGTTAAAAACAATCTAATACAAAACTCAGCGCCCAGATTCTCTAGAACGCAATTACATCTCACTGTTGCACATGCAAACAAGGAAATAAGGCTTGCTGAATTCAAATGGTACTTACTCCCCAAGTAAGCACACATTGCATTGCATCCTTTCTACTTGCCCTTACTCTTGATAAATGTGTGTTTAGAAGGATAGCCACATTATAGAAGGTTAGCCACATTTTCGAAGGAATACAAAAATCTAATCTACCTGCATGAAGCACAGTTGATCTAAAAACAAAGCAAAATTAAATTGTGTTAATGGCAACTATAGCATAGTGTAATATTAAAGAAGCCTTGACTGTTGAGCACAGATATAGAAAACATGAGGTTGTTGCATTTATCTGTTTGAAGTGTGGAAAACTGATAAGCATCTTCTTTCCACAGGTTTCGGGCCGCACGTATTCCATGCAATGGGTCCTCCCCCTCCTTTCATGAGAGCCTCGGGTCCCATCCACTATCCTTCTCAAGATCCACAGAGAATGGGTGCCCATGCAGGGAAGCACAACAGTCCCTAACACCACCGCCTTGTTTTATTATTATTTTTTTAAAGAGAACTTAGTAGCATACCACATTCAGCTGTAATTAATGAAAAACTCAGCCCCTCTTCTCTGTGTACACATAGCACAGGCCAAGCCCTGCTGTGTTACCATGAGGAAATCTGATCATTTGTATAACCAAAGTACCTAATCTGGGGAGAGAAAAGGGTGGCTTGTGCTCCAAGCTAGAGGAACAAATGGTTCTCAAACTTCAAATCCCATCAGTGTATCCAATTTTCAGACGTTGTCTCCTGACAAAAACAATTACTAGGCCAATTTGGTAATCTCTAGTCAATTACGCAATAGAAGCTGTCCTAATTTGCTTGGAAACTCTTTCACAGCTAACCTGTTTGAATGTCAAATTATTGTATCTTTTCCTTGCACTGAGTTGGAATGGAAAGGTACAGGAGGATCAAATCAGATGTGAAGGACATTCTGGTGGTGTACTACTTTGTAATAAATATTGTTTCTCCTGTTTCTTGATCCTTTCTGTGGTCCATGCTACCATAAGTTAAGGCAGCAGCACTGCATGCTTGTAACCTCTGTTAAAAGGTTGGTGACTCTGGAGTTGCAGCTTACATGGCCTTCATGTCCAGTTGCTACTAAAATTAGTCTGATCTATTTCCAAACTTAACATTTGATTACCATTGGCTGTTTTAGGTGTGTTCTGAGTATTTGCCCTCTGTGTCTGTAATGTGCCCCAGTAAAGAGAATCATATTTTTATCTACTCTTGTGACTTTCTAGTTTTGTGTTTTGTTTTTTAAGTGAGACTTAGTCTTAACATGAAATGCACAATCTGATTGGGAAAAGTCCCATTAAATGCATTTGTATTTTTTAGACATATCCAATGGCTGGAAATTGCAGATGATGTAATATTTTTTCAGAAGCGATCAAATCCATAGTTAAGCCATTTAAAGGCTTTAAAAATGCTACAATAATAGATTAATATGCAAAAATTTGCAGGAGTTGCATAAAATGCCTGTTATCATGGCTGTACTTAATAACCAAGTAGAAGCTCATATGCTAATATTGGAAAATGAATATCTCATCCCATGCTGCTAGTATAGGCAAGGCTTATGCCACTCCATATTATGAAGATCAGGTATTTGTATCTCAGCCACACCTGCATATATGCTAAAGAAAGTGCATGGAAGAATCATAAAAGAAGCAGCAGCTACTGGTTTATAGTTCTCTTAAATTTGTAATTTTGAATCTAAATAGATTCATGTGATCTTGTTGCCCACTGAGCTGGGTGGTACTTCCCCACCTGAATACTGTTCTGGTGGATCTTGTAATATGATCCAGTTGGAATTCATAACTTGGATCTGTGTTAGTCTGCTGCAGGAAAAAATACTTTTGGCACTAGAAGATTATTATTTATTGTGGTGTTGTGTGGTTTTCGTGTTCTGGTAGCATTTTCTCTTGATGTTTCGCCTGGATCTGTGGCTGGCATCTTCAGAGGATCTGATGGTAGTAAAGCAAGTGGAGTATATATACCTGTGGAATGTCCAGGGTGGACAGGTATATATACTCCACTGGTACATATACTCCACTTGCTTTACTACCATCAGATCCTCTGAAGATGCAGCCACAGATCCAGGCGAAACATCAGGAGAAAATGCTACCAGAACACGGCCATACAGCCCAAAAACCACACAACACCCCAGTGATTCCGCCTGTGAAAGCCTTTGACAATACAATATTTATTGTGACATTTTTTCATATGATAGCTTATACTACAATGACTCTGCTAGTCCCTAACATACCATCAGGATTCTCCTCCTCACCGTGGAGTATAAAACAGTTGATCTGTACAGCATTTGCTTTATCTTTGTAAGTGGCTTCCTGCTTGCAAGCTTTAAAACAACTTTTCCAAAATAAACAACACAAATATGTTTTAAAGTACCATTCATTTTATTGCATTGCCCCCTTATTTCTAAATGTAAACGTGACTTCCAGTTTGTAGGTCTGGTGCTGTTATATGCAATCCTTTGATATATGCAGTCCTTAAATAACAGACTGTTGTTCCTACCCATCTTCCAACATGCTGTGTTTAGAAGTGGAATGGAAGTTCTGTTTTTAATATTTTGATTAGCAAGTACGTGCCCCTTTTATAATAGTTAGCTTTTGCATTCCCCTTTAAACAGTCCCTTTGACAGCTAAATATTGTAATTAATGTTGCCTTCTTTTATAACTCACTGACAAAGACAGAAAAAAATCTGTATAGCTTAACTGCATATCAATCTATTAAATACCCATAAAGATACTCAGGATCTAATTGTAAAAGCTTAAAACACAAGAAGCAGCTGCCAATTTCTGAAAGTTTATGCATAAAGGATAGCCTTCTGTGAGTGGTTGCTTATAGTTTTCTAAGGGCTGGGAAAACTCTAGCTTTATTGGTGCCTTTTGTTCGTTAAACATCTTGTATAATATTTCTTGTATAATCTACATAAGCATACAGAATAGGATACACCAGGGAAACTTGGTCAGAGTAGTGGTCCACTCTCTTGGTCAGGTTCTGGATCTGCAGAAGAACTGTACTGTAGCTATTGATGATCCTTCGCTTTCAGCTTCTCTTGCAAGGCTAGAAGCTTTATTTACATGGAAGTGGGTTCCGTTGACATGAACATGCTGCACAGGCCCACCTTTCCCAGTGAAACTATTTCCCATTCGTGTATCTTAAAACTGGTTCAGCAAATGTTTTAAAATGGGTTTTCTGAACCTATTCACATATAATATCACTTCTAGATATCTTGGCAGTCACATCATTACTTCCTGCAAGAGCTGATGTCAGAGTGGCCCTGTACATTTACACTTAGCACCATGTTGATGTGGCATTGTGGTTCCAGTTTAAATTATTGTGATATCCAGTCAACTTAAGTTGTGATGTCTAGTCAACCTCTTTGAGTTTGAGAGTTGATCCATGGAGCCTAGGTACACTATAAGTCCTGGGTGTGGACAAAAGTTTCTGACAGCCTGTACTATGGTATAACAGTTTCAGACTTCAGCTTTGGAGATCCAGGTTCAAATCCCCAATCGGCCATGAAGTCCACTGGGTGGCCTAGAATCATAGAGATGGAAAGGCCCATCTAGTCTAATCCAGTGCTCAATGCAGGATAAGCCTAAGGCATTCCTGACAAGTATTTGTCCAACACCTGCTCAAAGACTGCAAGTGACGGGGAGCTCATCCCATCCCTAGATGGCTGATGCTACTATTGAACAACAATTAAGCTGGCTTTAATCATTCCACTAGAGATTACTCATCCCTCCCTAAATGTTGGACCTTGATTTAGCAGCTTTCAAACAAAAGAAAATGTGGTTGCCATCCCTATGTGGCCATGAAACTTGCTGTGTGCCCTTGAGCTAGTAACATATCCTCAGCCTAGCTTTCTTTAAGAGTGGTTATGAAAGTAAAACCCAGAAGTAAGAACTACATTCAACCTCCAGAAGCCCTTGGAAACATCATAACATGAAAATATAGTAGATACTTATAAAACCTTAGTAAATGCAGTTGAAAAATAGTGACTTTTAAAACAGGTAACTGATTTATATCAGAAAAAACAGGATTTGGGAATCTAGCTTGGGTCAGTCTTAACCTTAACAGGCAAAACCATAATTTCTTGGAACTTGCCATAGCTTTGTATTTCTTGAAGGGGAGCAAGTTATTGGACGATCCTTCAACGTCACATTCCCTTTTCTAGATGTTCTACGTTCTTTTAAAGAAATTGTAGAAATAATTCAATCTGTCTTCTTGCTTTTCAAGGCTTGATAGCTGATCTTGCTTCACTGTAGGATGTTTTATCAAAAGCATGACAATTTCTTGTATGAAATGGTTGGTATATTGCAGTGCCACATTTGAGTCTAAGGCCCTAGATGGGAGCTTTCTTGAGGGTTATGTTACTGCAAGCTGCTATTAATGCCTACAGTAGGGTATCTATTCTACGCTCAAGAGATGGCTCTATGTCAGTAAACTGAAAGACTAGCAAGGATTGATACTTAAGAAGAGAAAGGCAGCAGTATTAGTAGCATATTAATTACAGTTCCTCAGATTCTGGCATGGCCAGTATCCACCCCCGCGGTACTCTGTTAAAGCTGGGTCTATTCAACATCAGCTCCAAGCTGCTCAGGGTATCTGTCTGAGCTTCATTCATCTCAGACACAGGTACTGGGTACACATCGTTCAGTAATAGCCCACCAAATGGGGTTGGAGTCCTGCAAGTACAAAAAAAGAGAGCTACAGTGTGTTTGCAAACAAAGATTGCATTTCAAGTGTAAGTGGAAAAAGAGACACAGTTCCTCAGCTACCCATTACAATTCTTGGCTCTCAGTACAATGATTCATTGTTAAAGCAGATCACAAAGAAAAACTGCTCCCATTGTCTTTTGTGCCAGTTTGGCCTCAAAGGACTGAGCCAGTCAAGTGTGTTGTTTTATTGAATTTGTACTTCTACAGACTTCACTGATGTGCTTCATTTCCCCTTCTCTCCCCGCCCCCCACCTTCATGTGAGTCCAGTTCTTGGACTGCCTAACAGATAACTTGTAATGTATGAAGATATGTCCATATAGTGTACGTTTATAAAAGGGATGGGACAGAGCTACAATTACTCTGTGCTCAGTCAGTGATCTTTCATTACAGGTTTTTTGTCCAATCACAGCTGACTGAAAACTGCGAAGTTTTTATCTTTAAAAAAAAACACAATAGGGGGTTTTCAAGGCAAGAGACAGGTGGTTTGCTATTGCCTGCTTCCATATCCCAACACTGATATTCCTAGGGAGTCACTAATCCAAATACTGAGGGCTGAGAGCATATGACTCACCCAGCAAGCTTCTGTGGCACAAGTAGGGATTTGAACTTTGGTTTCCCATCTTTTACTCTGATACCTTAACCACTACACGCTGGCTCTCACTAGAGTGTCTACAAAATATTGATGGTGATTAGTTGCTGTTCATTTGTTCTGCAGACCTGTGACCCTATTGTGAAAATGTGATTGTATTTCCAGCAGTTACCAATATTTTTTTATATATCCTTTTCCCAGGAGCCATGCCCTTGTGTTTATATTCAGAATGATTGTCTACTTTAAGGCAGGGCTCCCCAGTGTGACATCATTTTTGCTGGCTCCCACCATTTTTTTTTTTAGAAAGTGGGTAAGGTCAGGAGGGGCTTTTAGAGTTTTTTATGTTTATGGTTATAATGCAAACAGTGGATTTACATAAGGTGATTTACTTGTGTAAATAGTGGAATGGTATTCTAAAAACGTAGTGGGACTTGATTCTGAGGCTCTTTTCGCACAGCAAATGTGTAACAGGTTGCAGTCAGGATAAAAAAACCTGTTTATGTGTTCACATGCATCTGTGCAGGCAGCAATTGGAGCCCAAGGAAACGCGTCTCTTTTCTTTTTACTTCCCACCAAAGTGTAGCTACGCAGGCATGCACAAATGAACCCCCACAGCCATTCTGATGTCTCACTATACGACCATCTGCACATGCGTACTTCTGCAGATGTAAGCTGCGAAATTTTTAAAAAGGAGGCAAGTGAAGTGCCTCCTGCCTGCCAATTCACCTGTGAGCAGCTGCAACCTGGGATATTTGAAAAGTGTGAATCTAAAAAAAAAACGGTTTGGGGAAAATAACACGGGGCAGATTCATTTTAGGGAAGGGATCTGTGCGAAGTTTTAAAAGTGTGATTCTAAAAAAACCGGTTTGGGGAAAATAACACGGGGCAGACTCGTTTTAGGGAAGGGATCTGTGCGAAGTTGCCCCCTCAAACGGGTTTTTTACAGTCCTACACTCGTGTTTTGGCCCGTGTGGAGGAGGCCAGACTAAATATAATTGGGTTGTATGGCTAAAATTTGTAATGTTTCTAACTGGAACTTCTGTTAAGTCATTAGCTCTCCACAGTTTTAATGTATTCTTATTACTCTGCAGCAAAAGTAATTGTAATGATTTCAATGTGTGTGATTTTAAACTGAGAGCTGAGTTGGACAGAGAAAGGGGGATTGAGAGGGGGTTGAGACAGCGATATATGATTGGCTGATTCTAGAGTGTGCATGTGGGAGGGCTGTGCTGGACTGGCAGAAGGTGTCAAAGAGAGAGGGGAAGGTGACGGTTTCAGAGTGAGAAGTCAGAGAGGGTCAAAGCTCTGTGAGAATTTGTCAGAGTGTCGGCCATCCACTTTGCCTTATAAGCTTGTACACGCTACCACAAGTCAGAGCCTCAATAAACTGTTAGACAAAACAAAGACAAGAGTCAAAGAGAACTGAGAGACGCAGAGAAGCTGTCAGAAAAGTATCAGAGTGAATTCATGTTGAGTGAAATCCTCAAAGTATTTGTTGCCTCAGTTTTATTTTATTTTGTAAATATTTCGCTTGAAACCTTGAAGTTACTTATCAGTGACAAATAAAATCTTGCTTTGTTTGAAGAAACATTAGAATCCCACTCCTTAGGATCACGTAGGATCACTTTACGATGCCTTATAGCTTGTACATGCTACCACAAGGAGATAAAGGGGTTTATGTTCCTGGTGGCGGCTATTATATGGGGAAGAATTAAGGGAACAAATATTACTTGACACTTATTATATATTTATTTATAAAGAAAAAAAGTGGACATCGCTTTTGGTGACCATGGGTGGAATGGTCATCGCAGTAATGTTGAAGGCAAATTAAAACTTGGAACACTAAGAAGAACAGGAATATGTTTGTCCTTAATGTCACTTTTGTAATTTGCATTGCAAACTTCCCAGAGCCCATTGTTTGTCAGATTTTTTTTTAAAAAAATAGGAAACTAAATCAGTTTGACTTCTTCCTCTGCTGAACTTTCCATTGTTGCAAAGCAAACTTGAAAGAGAACAGTGTCCTTTTATTTCCCACGAGGGAACCTCTGAGCACGATTTGGAATGCAAAGTTTCTATTTCCTAAGGGATTTGGGAGGAGTTTTAAATTCACTTCCAAGATTAACTTTTTTTTTCTGCTGCAGCTCTTGAAACTGTATGTCACATCATAATAACCACTGAGGCATTAAAGTGGAGTGGTAGGCATTGCATTGCCTTCCTGTGAAATTGAGCATTACGGCTGTAATTAAAGCAAAGTGTTAGAGAAAGGAAATTTTATGGGGAATTAAACAGCCCTGCTTCTCATGTGAATGTTGCTTTTGCTCCAAGGCCAGAAATAAATTGAAAGCTGTGGATGGAGGAACATGAGTACCAAGAAAAGTTAAAGATAAGTGTCAGGAACCATTTCCTGATTCAGCATGTGATCACCAGTCACCCAGCAGACTTCCATGGGGGAGTGTGTTGAGGAGAATCTGAAATTGGGTCTTCTATGCCCGAGTCAGATATTCTAACCCTTCCCCTCACTGATTTTATAATATCTAAGCTCTCCAGCACTAAACACTTGGGTTGTTTGTCAAATGTACAAAAAGTATCTTCTAAATAAAGTAGGATCAATTATTTTCTCTAAATCCTTAAGAGCTGTGTGGAAAACTAACCATTCCTGTGTGGAAAACTAACCAAGCAACAAATTTGACCACCTGTGTGCTGACATTCCAGCACTTCTTGACAAAAGGTTGAACATTATTTCTATTCTCTTCCCTTCAAACTCAGTTCATTTTCTGAAATGTCTATATTTTAACAAAATGAACTAATGATTGCTGAAATGACCCAACAAATACATTATTGGTTAAATTGTGATCATATTTGAAAGTTTCACCATATTATTTGAGGGGTCCCCTTCGCAAACTAATAACTGGATTCACAAAATAGAGGCAGCTGCTACCAGTATGTCCAACATAAATGATCATGACTTCCTGATATATGAAGAAATGCTAACATAACATGGATCTGCAGTGTCTTCCTGCTAGATCCAACAACAGAATAGCTTGCGATGTCAGTTTGCCAAGAACCAAGTGAGCTTTTAACACCCTGTAGAAGAATAACTTGTTATCCTTGCTACTTTTCACAGATATTTCACACTCAATAAAAACAGCCAGTGAGCTGTTCAGACCTGTGATTTAGTAGCCAGGAAAAGGCTGAACGGAGGCAATGTAAAGTAAACGCTCTATTCTTACAGTTAGCCTGGAGATACAGCTTAAAACAGCTTAGAACAGTGTTTCCCAACCTGTAGGTCAGGACCCAAAAGTGGGTCGTGGCTGCTCCTCTTCTTTGCATCCTTTTCTTCCTTTCCTCCTTGTAACTTCTCATATTCTCATCTCATCCTCTCTTTTTATTACAAAAATGGAGTGGGGGTGGGGGGTGGGAACTGTCCAACAACTAGTAACTTCATGGTAGTAGCTGAAGGAAGGGGTGGGTGGAGCAGATAGGACTTGTAGGTGGGAGCTGTTCAGCATACAGCACAAAAAAAGAGGAGGATGGAAAAAGACAAGTGTGCGTGTGGGCTCTGTCTTGGTACTGCTCCTTCAGCAGCCTAAACTCTTGCCAGCCCCCCACACTGTCTCACTACCCTCCACCTGCTGTGAGAGATTTACTGCACCAAACTCCTTGCTGTCAACGTCTTCATTGCCATCTTTGCACATCTCAATCCAGTGCTCTCCCAACTGTACCTCCTCAAACTCCCATTCTGGCCCAGCTGGCAGAGGAGGAGGAGGAAATGAACTCCCACCTTCTTAGGGCTCATAGTGGGGGCAGCTGCACCTCTTGTGTGATGTGTGTTGGGTTCTCAAAAACATCTGGTTGGGCACTATACAAAATGGAATGCTGCAATGGGTGGGTGCCAAGATTGGTCCAAGGCACCAAAAACATTGGACCAGTCTTGGATGGGTCATTTGTACATGTACAAATTTGTATATGTGGGTCACTCTACCAAAAAGATTGGGAACCACTGGTATAGCACACAATCATCAGGCATCTGTACTGGTAGTTCAGTCAGGATTTGGGAGCTTTAGAATGATCTACCCATGATCAAATCCTGAACTGCTATGGATGCTGGAATTTTTATCTTTAAAAATTTGTTACAAAGGGCAGTCTTGGTTTTCACACACAAGAAGTGCCTTCTCAAATCATGTCAATAGGGATTGACTGTTATGGTGACATAGAAAACTGTAGTGTCAGCTCACAGCTGCCAATTCAGTTGAGACTCCCGCGCAGGCCATAGGCTAAGTAAAAACGTAACTGCAGGTAGAAGGATGTATGAGTGAGGTGATCCTTTTTATCTTGGTGCTAAAGATCAACCTGCATCTGTTTCCACATATATGGTTGTAACTAAGTATTGGTTGTAAGAATGGTTTGCAGAAATGATGGTTTGACTATTCTCCCCTCCCCCCTTTCACGTATAAAATGTAAATAGATGTATACAGACTCAACCTAGGAGACTGAAAAACGTTTAGTAAGTGTGAATCTGAAGATGACACATGAGAAGCTGATTAAACACGTAAACTGTTTTATTTCTCTCTCATGGGGAAATGGTCAAGTCTTGGATTTAATAGTCAAGTCATTTTAAAATTTGGCAGATGAAAAGGTAACAAGAATGAGGGAAATTACACATAACTATATACACCAGATAATTTGTCACAAGAATGTAGCTGGTTTCTTCTACAGACAAGTGTCTGTGACTGCTGAGAGAGATCACTTGGCTGTCACTCCTTTGGTAAATAGGCATATGTTAATTTGACACAGATTTCTAAAGTTTGTGCTGGCAGGAACATACAAATAAGTTCTAATTTTCCTTATTAAACACTAGATAGGATTACATCCCCCCCCCCTTTCCTTGCAGCTATTTCCCTTAAGTAAGGACTACGGCTTCACCAGTATACTGGTTTATCATTGCAAATAGTAAAACTGTTCCAGTGCATACTTAAAGCAGTTTACCTTTGTGGACATGCTTTTTCAACTCAGGGAAGGAAAAACAATCACTTGAACACACTTTTGAGTGAAATGGTAGGTGAAAAAAGGATGAATCACTTCTCTTCACCACCAGCAGCATTTGTCAGCTCTGGGTTGAGAAATACCTGGAAATTTTGGGGAGGGGGGGTGGGGGGGCTTAGGAAAGGGAAGGACCCTAACAGGGTAGAATGGCATAGAGTCTACTTTCCAAATCAGTCATTTTCTCCCGGGGAACTGACTGCTATAATCTGGCGACTTGTAATTCCAAGAAATCTCCAACCACCATCTGGAGGGTAGCAACTCATTTTTCTAGAGCAGGGGTAGGGAACCTGCGGCTCTCCAGATGTTCAGGAACTACAATTCCCATCAGCCCCTACCAGCATGGCCAATTGGCCATGCTGACAGAGGCTGATGGGAATTGTAGTTCCTGAACATCTGGAGAGCCGCAGGTTCCCTACCCCTGTTCTAGAGCTATCAACCATGCATTTCTGAAGTGGTTTGTAGAACAAAAAGGGCTAGCAGTGCTCTAATCCTGAATCCTCTAAAAGGTTAAAAGTTCAGCTAGAAGAAGAAACATTCTAAGATATCTGGAAAAAAGAGTGTGTAAGCTTTCAAGACCAAAGCCCGGTGTCTTAAAATTCAGTTTATTTTGGCTAGAAATTGCTAGAGTGTATGCTTAAGTAAAAAAAAAAAATCTGCTTTCTATTTTCTGTATTACCAATGTTTATCAGAGATATATTCCAGAATAAGAGGTATTCTGAGCATGCTATAAAAATATCAATAAAATATAGAAAAGGTACCCAGCCACTACCTGTTGAAGCTCCGGTCAACAGTATTCACTTTTCTGGGAGGCTCAGGCAAACGGGTCTCACTATCAGTCTGATAATCCTCGCTGCTCAGGAACTCTCGCCAAGGACACTGGTAGGCTTTGGGGATGATTGTGCTGTTGAACTTCTCAGGAGGCACGCCTTTTAGAGGCCCGGAATAGCCTGCAGTTGAGAATGCCAAATTGAACATCTTAATTACAGAAATGACATTGAGGTGTCTGCGCTTCATGATCTCTCTGTGTTTGGAATGTGCAGGACATTTCTCCTTTTCCTAAAATGGAGAATAGGAAAGGAATGGGCTTTCTTGTGTCAGAGATAACGCAAATGTCCCATTCCAATTTGCATTAAGAAAATTTGCACAAGATGAGGAAGGGCGTGGAAGGAAGGAACACAAGCAACTCCTGGAAAAAAGATTGTGGAGGCCACTTTCCATGCATGGTAAAGGGGGAGGGATTTTCAGCAGTGCTTTTCTTGCCCTACCAGTGGTGAATCTTGGAGAGGGGGGTGTCTTGTGACCCAAGTGCCACCTGCCTTGGTCACGTGAGGGGCACATTCAACTGTCCCTTCCCTTGTGTGCTCCTACCCACCATCCTTCATTCCCCCACCACCTTACCTGCCCCACCACCCCCAACTTCACATGGCCTGCTGTCTCACACAGCCTACTGCCTTGCATGGCCCCAGTTCTTCCTCTCCCCCCCCCCCACCCCATGACCAGCCTCCAGTCGTACAGCTGCAAAACAGTGGGGAAGTTCAGGGGCTATGGAGGGCCATTTTGCAGTGGTACGCCACTGCATCCCACATACCACCACTTTGTCTCTCATACTTTAAGTGAGCCCTCACAAACTAGTTTGTTTCCCCATCAATGCCTGGGGACACATCCATCTCTCTTGCAATAATTATTGTTGTTGGAGAGAAATATCCCTTGTGGCTTGCTTTCTTGGAGGGAATATTTGGTTTTTTTCTTTCTTGTACTCTACTGTTATGATTCTGAGTTTCACAGTCATTGTAGATGCTTGATCCCTGGTAAGGACCTTGATTCTGCCAATATTAACTGCATGAGCCAGAATTAAACTGGGGTTTTCTAGGAGTTGTTCCTTTGACCCTGTTATCTGAAATACTGAAAACAATCTTGTCTCTTAACATTAAACCTCTGAAGGCTACTTAGTACACAGAAAACTCTGGCAGCCTCAACAATAGACTTTTTAATTGTTTTTTTTAATTGCACACACAGAACAAGAACTTAGTGAGGCCTCTCTAATACATGCCTTGATTGGGGAAAGAGGAACTAACTTGTGAGGGCTCACACATATGTACATCTATCCATCTATCCATTTATCATCTATCTCAGTGGTGGCGAACCTGTGGCACTCAGAGCCCTCTCTGTGGGCATGCGCGCACAGAGTTTGTCATGTGGGGGTGCTTGCTTCTGAGTAAACCCTCCTAGGGTTGTGATTCACCTGTTCGAAGTGTTGCACAGTTGCTTCAAATCAGGGGTCTTCAAATTATGGCCCTCCAGATGCACACAGACTACAATTCCCATGAGCCCTACCACTTGGCCATGCTGGCAGGGGCTGATGGGAATTGTAGTCCATGAACATCTGGAGGGCCATAGTTTGAAGACCCCTGCTTCAAAGCAAAGCCACTGACTATCACCAAGCTTCCTCCCATGTAACGCATGCCTCGGAGCCAACCATTTTCCCCTAAACTAAAACCTCAGTATTCAGGTTAAATTGCCGTGTTGGCACTTTGCGATAAATAAGTGGGTTTTGGGTTGCAGTTTGGGCACTCGGTCTCAAAAAGGTTCGCCATCACCGATCTATCTTCTATCTATCCTCTATCTATCTATCTTCTATCTATCATCACAGGGTCCACTGACAACTCCTTGGGACATGGTTTCGGAGGCCGAGTAGGCTGCAGCAGGAAGAGTTTAAGGTTGCCATCTGCAGATAGGGAAATCCCTGAAGATGTGAGAATGGATCTTGGGGAAGGCTGAATTCAGTGAGGGGAGGGAATCAGTGGGGTATAATGCCATTGAGTTCACCCTCCAGAACTGCCATTTTCTCCAGAGGAATGGATCTTTGTAGTCTGGAGATCAGTTGAAGTTCCTAGAGATATCCAGGCTCCACTTCAATGTAGGCAATTCTAAAATTTGCCCTTAACGTATACCAGGGGTGGCCAACCTCTGGTGCTCCAGATGTTAATGGACTACAATTCCCACCAGCCCCTGCCAGCATGGCCAATTGCCATGCCATGAGAAGTGTAGTCCATGAACATCTGGAGCACCAGAGGTTGGCCACCCCTGACTTATACCATTTTCAGAGTAAAGTTGACAGGAGATGAGTGCATGAATCCACCACATCTTCCTGCGTAGTAATGCTCTGTGATGTCCTAGTATCTAGTGCCTGCCTCCCCCGACTCCCCACTTCCAATTCTCTGGCAGCATTTTAAAAGCTTATTTAATTGCCACTTCCATCGAAACTATTATACGCAATGGAAAACATAGCACATGGCAGGCACGACTTTACAAAAAGGCAGGTCTTGCTAATAGGCTTCCACAGCAACCTAAATGCTATTCTAACAAAGTGCTATGTTTTCCATTGCATATAATAATGGTTTCAATGGAAGTAGCAATTAAATAAGCTTTTAAAATGCTACCAGAGAATTGGACTTCTTGACAATGTGGGTGCACACTGCTCCGACTTCCACAGGAGGATGCACGACCACATTGTCATCTTTATCCTGAAAAGTGTATAGTGCGGGTCTGCTCCCATGGCATGTAGGCTCCATCCCACTGAAACAGTATTTTATAAGATGTAGTAGGGCCTTTTACTTATGATAAAGTACTCTGAAAGAACTGGGAATGTCCAGGGCTAGAAAGAATTCACACTGGGATCCAGAAGCCTGGACATAAGCAAGTTCTTGGGACACACTATGCAAAAATAGTTGAGGTGAGGGTTCACTAGCTCAGCTCTTACTGGATGAAGGAGGGAAAAGAGTGTGCTCCTTGTTCAGGCCAGTTCTTGCCTTGTTCTTTGTTCAACTGCAGTTTGGTCACACCAACAGCAGCACAAGTTGTTTCTCTATCGATGGATCTTGTGTCAACCTTGTCTGTTATTCAGAAATGGACTGGGTGGGAGGAGTGGAGAGAAGGGCTGCAGCTCCGACCCAACCTATTGGTCTATTTCTGAGGATGGACCTTGCCTCATCCACCTCTCATTAAATGTCCTAACAGTAATGGGGGATTTTTTAAAAAAGGTGTCTGGTTAGCCATCTCAGGAGAGTTTTCTTCATGGTTAACAAGGAATGCACTTCCTCCGCAATCAGCCTGGAATTTGTCTGGAATTTTGAACAAATGGCACAAGCTTCACTTCAGGATGTATCCCTATAAATTAGCTTTGAGTAATAAGAACACAAGGACTCTCGTAGTATTACCCCAGCTGTAATCACTTACCATTATATAGACCATAATGAAACTGAATTATCCACTTGTGCTCTTAATAACTGCACTTGTGTTGATAGCCAGGCTCAGAAAAGCAGGGCACAAATGTTTTGGTAAATGAACAAATATTCTGGCTTCCTACCTGGAGCAAGGTTATCAGGATTCAAAGCTTTGCTCATCTGCAAAACTTTGTCTGTCTTCTTAGGTACTTTGGGGGGTGATGGCTTTCCTGAGGCTGCCTCATGAAGCTGTGTCGGATTATTCTCCTTCCCTTCTGCATTAGGAAGAGGCTGGTAGACAAAGGAAAAGAGGCAGAAATTGCAAAGAGGGTCTGTCATCAGAGTTGTCTACTTAGCTTATTCAGGATAGGGTGTTCTGGGAAAAGTGGAGGAATAAAGGGGAAAGAAATAACCTTAATCAGCTGTTTGGCAGGAAGATGCTTTTTGGGTTCAAGAGTGGGAGAATAATTTTGCATTCATTTGAGGCAGGCAAAATAAGAACAATTGCCACACACACGGGGTCTTTTCACACAGCGTGGCGCTGACCAGTGTTTTTCTTTACCCTTCCCCATCTCTTCATTTTCCATTTGCTGTCTTTCCATGGTTTCCCTGACATTTCTTTGTGCTTCCTCAAATCATACCAAAGGTACTTTGAAAAAGCACACAGAGATGGCAATGAAAGACAACAAATGAAAAATGGGGGTGTGAGGAACCTCAGAGTAAAAACACTGCAGGTTAGCACCCAAACCACGGGGAAACCTCTGTGGAGGGCCGGATTAGCCCTAAGCACTGAAAAGATTATGGTACCCCCATATATGGTATACGTAATTCAAAATAAAATCAATAGTAAACTGTAAAATATATTCTAATTAATAAATATCATTATTTGCATGAAACAAAACACCTATTATTCCATTGCTTTCTTGCCTTGAAGATACACAGCTTTTTAACTTACACAAATCAAAGATGAAAATGTTTACTGTTGCTTACTTATAACTTTGTTTATGCTACAAAAAGTTTTCTTCTCCATTTTTTAATTGCAAAGTCTTTGATCATATCCTCAACATTAATATGACATTACTCATTACTTAAGGCTCTAAGCATGCGCTTATTATGCTTAATGGTTAATCCAGGGCTGCCTCTTGTGTGAGAACACCCATTCACTTCTCCCAGAAACCACTGTGTCTGGAACTCAGTCCAAAGCTACTTTGCTCAGTGTTCCAGTTTTGTACAGTCCTGCAAGGTGAATTTAGCTCAAGTCCTACTTCTCAAATAGAAATTCTTAATTGTGGGAATTGAGAACCAAAGCACATCTAGACCAATAAATGAATGGATTTTATACTACTGTAACTGTCAAAGTTTGGCCTAGAGAATTCTGGAAACTGTAGATGAAAGAAATGGTAACAAGTCTGTATTTGAGGTCCTTGTTGCCTGACTTACAGAACTACAAGTTCTTTGTGGGAAAACAATTAGTATTATATCTGTTTAAGTCTATAGCAAGGATCCCCAGTGTGATACCCATGGATGTCATGATGCCTGTTGACAGTTTTCTCTGGTGTTTACCAAATGTTTTTAGAAAATGGGTGGGCCAGTGAGACTTTTACCCAGCGGGATTGCTGATTTTTTTTAAAAAAATGCTTTGACAGCAACTGATGCCACAGCATAAGGGCCTTCACTGTGTGGCTGAAGGTAAGCTGTGCATATGCAAGAAAATGTTTTAAAACAATATGTTCATTTTGAAAGGCATCTTGTTAATCAGAGCTTCTGACTGAAATGTTGAAGAGTTACTATGGGATTTATGCATAACTTCATTCCCTACAACCCAATGGAAATTACACTGAAGAAGGCTCACAGCCATTGCTGGCTACTTTTAGTTAAAGTTTTGTTATAAGTATAACATGTGTCCAAAACTACAAACAATACAACAGTGCAACCAGGAACTGCGGCAGCCAGAGTTTTCAGAGCACATTACAGTCTCTGATAGTTTCAAATCATTGCTGTTCATACAAACCTTTGCATATTTTGGAAGCACAGACATATGGAATTTCTGTTCCACCAGCCTTGAAGCTTGGACGAGACTGGTACACGTCCGGATTCCAGTTAGCTTAGTGGACTTTCATTGTATTACAAAGGACCTTTGCTTCGTACTACACAGGATTTTTATCAGTTTAATTAGGGTCCACATTTCAAATATCTTGTGGTACTGTTGTATAGTTTGTGGTTTGGGACACGTATTACACTTACAAGAGTTCATCTGAAAGAAGACAGCAATTGCTGTGAGCCTTCCTCAGTGTAATTTCTATTGGGTATAATTTCTATTGGGTTGTACTGGTATTTGTCTTCCCCTTAATTCTAATGATGGTAACTTTACTCCATGATATGGTTTGGTTGGCTGTCTTTTGGTTGTGCCCATTATTCTAAATCAGAATTCCAAAGTGCCCACTGGCTCAAAAAGGTTGGGGACCTATAGGTTGGGGACCTATAGTCCAAGATTTTCTTATAAGAAGAAAGCTATACTTTTATTCCATGATTTTGCAACCATGTCTTTGAGAGCTTCCATTGCATATTACATTTCACTTTCATTCCATTATAAAATCAAAGCTCTTTTACACTGAAAGATCACATAAGCAATTGCGAACCAGTCTGATATAGTGGTTAGGGTCTTGGACTAGGATTTGAGAGACCCAGATTCAAATCTACTCTGTCATGAAGCTTGCTTGGTGAAACTTGCTTATACTGAAAGATCACATATGTAATTAAGAACAAGAGTGATACAGTGGTTAGGATCTCAGACTAAGATCTGCGAGTCCCAGATTTGAATGTCTACTCTATCGTTGAAGCTTGCTGGGTGACCTTGGGTCAATCAAACACTCTCAGACTAACCTACCTCAGGTTAGTCTAACCTAACCTAAAATGTAAGGTGCTTTGGGCCACCCTTGGGGGGGAAAGGTAGGGTGTACCACAGCAGTGAAATATTTAACAAGAATATTGACTTAACATCATGTTAATAACCATTTAGTAAACCAGAATGGTGCTGCCTCCTGGCAAATGCTCAACCTGTCTCAGTATTTCTGAGGTAACTTCAGGTACCATACTGGACACTAAAGAAATGGGTCCAGTCCCACCCCTTCTATGTAAGTGTCACAGACCATTTGCCCATTTGCTGTTCCATCTGCTTCATGGATTGGATGCAAGCTGCCTGCTGCTGTTCTGTTTGAGGCCTGCAGGGAGGAGAAAGAAAATATTCATATCATGGCACAGGTAAGAACCGTAAGAACTCCTGTGACGGTGAATACTTAAAAAGTCCCTAGTTGATTGGTTTTAACATTACCTTTGGTTGAAATTTGCAATCAAACTGGTTTCCAGTTACGGTTTCCAGGCAAACTATTATTTGCCAACAAAAAAGGGAAGAAGAAAATTGTAGCAGATTGTACAATTGTAGCAGGAAGAGGGAACTCCCAAGCTTTTAAACTTGTGATTACAGGATCCTGTCCAAGAATGGTTGAATAGAGATCCACTAGTGATGGTTATAGATAAGCTGGAGGGGAGGACCATGGGAAGTTTCAGGACTGCTACACCATTTTGTCACCCCTACCAGACTCCAGTTCAAATGACAGGAGAATTACATGAAGGTAAAAGAGCCTAGAGAGCCTTTTCCAGCTCATTTCATCGCTGGCAGAAATGCCTTGGCTTCCATTATTGTAAAATTTTATTCAAATAAGGCATAGTTGCTATATTGGGGGCGGGAAAGGCCTTTGCTGAACAAACAGGAATAAAAGCCCTCACATCCACATTCATACTTTAAAACTAGCAAAGAGGTCTCCCTCACCTCTCAACAGATTGGATGGAGAAGATAGGGCCTGTCATGTTCTGGCAGTCCCTGAGACCACTGTTTAGGGATGGAACTCAAGGTTCATTGGGTCATCTGTGAGTATGATCACCTCTTCATGCCCTAACACCTCCTGCAGTTGTTGCTGAGCAATACATTCACTGAACTACCAGGAGCTTTCTGTCTCACCCTGTGATGTGAAAGCACGACTCACAATTCTGTAACTTGTAGGATATTCCAGCACAAACTGCTGTACCCTCTTCTGCCTTTTCTGGTAAAGCTTGGAACCCCTGTTTATCGGCAGGTTTAGCTCTTCCATCATCAAGTCCTGAGGGATGCTAACCTTCTTACCCAGGTCTAGCTGTGGGACTGGGAAAAGACACATATCCACATACATAAAGAGAGAGAGAGAGAGAGAGAGAGAGAGAGAGAGAGAGAGAGAGAGAGAGAGAATAATAGTAAGATCCATCCTAGGCGGTCAGGTGATAAATGAATACTAAAAGATGCAGGATGTTGCAATGAATGGGGTACATGAGTGAAAAAAGGTTGGGAACCACTGGCTTGCTACGATTTGTAAGGTCCAAGCTCCCTAGACCCAACTCTTTTTTGGGGAATGGAAATTTAAAGGTCCATAGACGCCCAATTCAGTTTGGGACATTAGTGAGGGGAGGAGGTACTCCTGCCTTCCCTCCAACAATGTTTTCCTGGGGGAAGGTTGTTTACCCCATTCTGGACTGGCACATGTAGTATTCCATGTGCATGCTGACCCCAGGGGAAATCTGGCCCTGGCTTATTAGAAAATATAATTCTGTTATTGGTTTAGTTTGTTAGCCAGAAGTTTAGTTAGTTTGTTAGGTGGAAGTCAGATCTGAAGAGTCAGAGGCAGGTGGTCTTGCTGGCAATATGTTGATATCACTACTGACGTGCTGATGTCACTTCCCATGTGCCCAGAGTGATGTCAGCACATCACAAGGTGATGCCAGGGGCACCGGGCTTTGGGCAAAACTTTATAGTTTAAACATCAGTTAACCAGGATGCTCTATTGCCTCCCATTTGCCACCATTTCTACCCACCCCCCACCAGGCAGCAGTGAGGACGTGCCAGCCACAAGTGGAGGATTTCCCACCCTGTCAGGGTTAGGTAAACCTAAAAAAGCATGGACTCTAGGTGGGACTTAGAGATCTCCTGGAATTGCAACTTATTTCCAGGCAATAGACTTTTGTCCTCCTGGAGAAAATAGCAACTTTGGAAGGTAGGCTTTATGTAGGGTTACCAACTCCAAGTTCAAAAACACCTGGAGATTTGAAGGTGTAGCCTAGGAGAGTGGAATTAGAGGCAAGGGAAATTGAGAAACTTTAATGCCACACAGCCCACCTTCCAAAGCAGCCATTTTGTCCAGGAGAAGTGGAATAAATGTTTTACATCATCAAGTGATAAGTGATTAAAATAATCTGGAGATCAGTTGTAATTCTGGGAGATCTCCAGCGCCCAGCTGGAGGTTGGCAACCGTAGCTCTATGTCCAGCTGAAGTCCCTTCCTTCTCCTGCTTCTCCTCAAGCTCTACCCCCAAAATCTCCAGGAATTTCTCTAGCTGGAGCTGGCAAACATTAGCACAGAGAGGGCTCCCCTAAAAACACTATGCAAACATTAATTGCAGCATTCCCTCCAACAGTGGACTCTGGAGAAACTAGGAAGATAATTTCTGAATGGTACTCATGCTAATTTGCCTATTTAACATCTGAAGCTCTCATAACCCTCAGAGTTTTATGAAGTCTCCACAATATCCCTGCGGAGTGTTAAAAAGGATTTTGTGGCTGCAGTGTGCTCAGAAATATTTAATAGTGGCAAAAATGACAAGCAAACATTAGAAACGGCAGCCAAGGCTGACTTACCAAATTCTCCAGTGAGCTCCCTCACGATAGCCTGGGCCTGCATTTTCCGCTCTCTATGCTGATCATAACGTGGAAGGGGAAACATCTTCTTAACTGCAAAAGAAGTAAGAGGTGATTGCTGTTTTCACATTCTTTAATGCTTTTGCCGGAATTGGGCTTATTCAGGAAGGTATACATCTTGCTCATGTGTTCTAAAACTTGAAACTCTGCAATGTGTTAGAAGTGTAGTAATACATTAAAATGTTCATGGTTTTTGTGCATCTCTTGCTTTACATTAAAATTTCTGAAACAAATACACAGCTGTTCCTTGAGAAGTAGTTGGTAAGTCCATTCACTTAGACTAAGCAGATCTATTTTTATGACCACCTATGGCTGTAGGCCAACTGTTCTTTAATTAAAGAACCTGTTCCTTATTTTAGTAAACACTCATGGAATGGAAGTGATGCCCGGTAACTACAACTTCAATACATTATAAGGTGCTATATTCTAACCAAGTACTGGTAATGTTGTAGCATGCACAAACTTGTGTGTGTAAAGTGTTGACAAGTTGCAGCCAACTTAGGGCAACCCTTTAGAGCTTTCAAGGGAAGTAAGAAGCAGAGGTGGTTTTTCATTGCGTTCCTCTGCAACATCTTCATTTGTGGTCTCCCATTCAAGTACCAGCCCGGCTTAGCTTCTGAGATCTAATGGGATCAGACTGTCCTATACCATTCAGCATACCCCTGACACACATAAGACATCGTTTCCTTATAGTGTTACATTGTTCTGGCTCATGTGAGACATTGTTTTCTTTCTGTGTCTCAAGGTGTTCCTTATTTTGAAGTTCTTCAAGTAGAAATCTCAAACAAATTCTAATTACTGCCAAATATTAACCTTTGAGGCCTTCCGAATCATTCAGAAAGCTCAGGGTTCCTGAGCTTCACTTCAGAGTTACACTCTTCGCCGGGCTACAAGACAGTATTTCCTAAATCAGCAGCAACTATTTTGAGCTACTGATCTGGCAGGATGAGGAGATGTAACCCTGATCCTTGGACTGTAAAGGATGCAGGCTGGGATTTTTGGGATGATGATGTCAGAGGTTGGAAAAAGGATGGAATGCTTAATCTTAAGACCCCAGAGGCCCAAATAAATACAGCAAGTACACACATCTTTGTATTGCAAATATAATTTGATTGTAAAGGGACTAGAGGCATCATTAATCTTTACCCACTTCTGTTCACTTGGCAGAAATACCACCAGCATAAACTGATATATCCTCGGGGAACCTATTCCTGTCACTGCAGCATAGCTGAAAGTTATCACTTGTTGGCTGGTCCCAAATCTGGCTTTTCTACTGTGTGAATTCTATGTGCATTCAGTAATCCTGAACAGTAAATGTGTCCAAATTTTTTTTGTTGGGGGGGAGGGGGGAGAGACAGGGACCAGCTGCCTCTGTTGCTGCAGAATTTCTTCCTCCAAAGAACCTGGTGCCAGTCCTAGCAGCTCTCTGCACTTTTCCGTCAGTTTAAAAACAGGAGCACCACAATAATACTTCATCAGTTTAGCACCAGCAACTTAGCTAGGGCTTTTAGGAGCCATGATCGTGTCTCCATGCTTCATCTCTGTTTCCTCTAATATAACATTTGTCACCTGAGCATTTCAAGTCTATGGTATCTTTCGCACAGGAACTGCACAGTGTGGTTTCTCTGTTGCAAATAAAGCACAGCAGCAACAGGGCTTCCATATGGCATGTATCCCCATAGTTTCCTTGCCCCAGTCCCACCAGCAGTATCTATCCGCCTGTCACCAGAACTTTTGCAGTTTTAAAAAAAAAAATCAGCACTAGAATATCATTATATTGACATATCATTTTAACTATAGAGTAGCTATTCTCTAAATTTGCAACTTTCCTCTTTTTTTTAAAGAAAGTGAGTCTCTAGCCCAGGGGTAGGGAACCTGCGGCTCTCCAGATGTTCAGGAACTACAATTCCCATCAGCCCCTACCAGCATGGCCAATTGGCCATGCTGACAGAGGCTGATGGGAATTGTAGTTCCTGAACATCTGGAGAGCCGCAGGTTCCCTACCCCTGCTCTAGCCTATTACCTTGCAAGGATATGTCTTTGCCCTTATATTTCTACAAGGGGAAAGGCTAGGAAGCTGCTAGACACTTAAAATTCTGACATTCTAGTACCATTTTTTAAAAATGTCCCCTCCATTGGTTGGGGGAGGAAATCACTGCCACCAGGGTTACTACCTCTGGGTTGGAAATGCTTGGAGATTTTGGAGCCAAGGTGGGTGTGATTTGGGGAGGGAAGTGACCTCATCAGGGTCTAATACCATAAAGCCCACCCTCCAGAGGAACTCATTTCTATTGTCTGGAGATCAGCTGTAATAGTGGGAAATCTATAGGTTCCACCTAAAGGTCAGCAACCCTAGGGACAAGGTCAGGGGAAACAACTGCCACGTTGGCAAGAAAATCCAAATTTTCCACCCACGCCTCAATCATTCAAGCTTTCCTGTGATCTTTTCCAAAACTTTGCAGCAAAATTGGTTTGTGAAAGATCAGAAAAAAAGCAAAATAACCCCCAGAGGTGAACAAATACACCACAATGTTGGGATGAAGCAAGAAAAGCCTGCTTCCCAAAAGCATTGAACTTGGACAGATAACCCAGTCAGAAGTTGAGTGTGTATTTTAGGGTTTGCCTTTTTCACTATTTTCCCTCACCTCATTTCATCTTACATACTTCCAAGACACACTCCAAATAAAAATCAGTTCTTTAATGAACTAAAATGCCAGGCAACTATTGACAGTCTCTAGATTATTCTCATCCCTGCAAGTCATTTTGGCATGTCTACTATTTATTTCGGGGAATGCTAAACAATTCCTAATGATTATCCATGTGAGGTAAATGTCTGGTTAACTGAAGAGATGGCTTTCTTTCTTTCTTTATTTAGCTTTATTTGTATTCTTCCCTTCTCCCCAGTGCGGACCCAGAGATCGTTTTCATTGCCTTCTTTAATCCTCACAACAGCTCTGTGAAGTGGGTTAAGCTTAAAGTGTGTGAGCAGCCTAAAGTCACCCACCAAACTTTCCCCAGTAGGGATTCAAACCTGGGTCTCCCAGGTCTACCATTCTAGCCACTACACCACACTGGCTCTTATTAGCATGTAAACTTTAATGTGGATTTAAACATACATTATATACACACACATGCAAAAGCCCGTGCCTAGGATTTTGAAATATTTTTTCTGGGATCATCCCTTTTTCAAAGAGTACCTGAAGTTGCCAGTCAGACCATCAGATCAGCACTATTTACTCTGATCCAGGATATCGGGGCAAGGTCTTTTATACCATCTACCATCTGATCTTTTAAAGAGGAGATGATGGGAACTGGACCTGGGACATTTTGCATGGAAAGTAGATGCTCTAACAATGAGCTACAGCTCCTCCAAGAAAGATTTTTGTGTTGGTTGGGTTTAAAAATCATTTTCTGTCAGCCCACGAGCTTTTTGGAAGAGTAATATACTCGTTAGCATGATGGATCAGAAGTAGGGGGACCTGTATTTGGATTCATGAAGCTCACTCAGCTTAGGTCAATCAACTTCTGTCAGTCTAATCTATTTCACAAGGTTATTGTAAAGATACGACAATACTGAGCAAAATTGCTCTGAGGTTCTGGGATGAAGGGAAATAAAATGTGAGAGACAGGTATGAGCTCTCTAAGTCAAGCCAGGGCTGTTTACTAAATTGTCTGGAGGACACTATTTTTTTCTCAGAATTCAAGAGCCAGAGTCATTTAGTGAATTCAAGAAGCATTATCTCCCCGAAAGCTTCAAAGGAAACCTAACCAGCCTCTGTTCCTTCTACATCACAAAGGCAACTCTGTCAGATAGCATGATATCTGCCTAGACAGCTGGAAATTGGAAAACTAATTAGCACTTAACTGCCTGAGCTAATGTTACAGAGCCAACAGAGCCATACATATCTTTCAGGATTTGATATTATCCCCAGCTTGGACCAAGAACACAGCTTTCTTCTACCACTCTGTAGGGACATTTGGCATTCCTTCATGGCACCTGCAGTGATTTGATGCTAGAGGCAAGATAGGGGACTTACTGGACAAATGTTTAGTCCCTATTTGGCACACACTATACTAGAAGCAATTTCCACCATTGTACGTGTCTACAAGAGAAAGTGGTATAGTGGTTAGAGACTGATTAGGAAGACCTGGATTCAAATTTGCATATTAGCATAAATTTGTCACTGTCCAGCATACTTCAGAGGATTGTGATAAAGCTAACCCTATAAGGATGTTCTGGGCAACCATATTAAAAACTCCTTCCTTCTGATTCATCAATCTTGTTCAGATATTGTAACAAACATATTTCAAAGCAATCCACCGTAACTATGAAGCCAGCGTCTCATTCTGCATGCCCCCTTCTCTCAATTCTGGTTATTTGTGCCTCTTTTTTTCTTAGGTCCTTTGGTAAAGAAGCAATCTCATTTTCTACTTTTGCACAGTGCCCCAACTGTATTAGAGCCTTCACATGGTACTATAAAAACAGATGCAATAAACCATACTGTGGGGCTGGATGTGTTAACGGAGCTCAGATACTTCTGCTGCTAAGTTCAGCTCTTGTCCCAACAGCAGGTGCTGGCATACCCTTTGCTAGTTAAAATCCCAGTCTTCCAGGGTCTGCCTGTGCACTCAGACAGACTCCTGTGGAGCAGTTTAATCCTCAATAACATGTCTATCATGCAGTCAACCAGTCCAGATAGCTGCCTTTTCCCCCACTTCAGCATTTGGTCACAGCAGCCACTCCCTTCCACAAGCACCCTCTGAAATGAGAGAAAGGATTTGGCCCCCTACCTGCTCGTTCCCCTTCTATAAAGCCTTGTGAAGTTTTTCAGATGCTTCCCAGGTGAGGGCACAGATAATCCTGTTTTGGCCTCCTCCTCAGTACCTTTTCTCATCCAAGAGATTCTCTTAATTGGCACTTTCCAGCTGCCAGGCCTTGCCCCTGTGCCTTTTTCGATCTCTCCAGCTGAGATTCCAAGGCCCTAATCCATGTTACATCAGAAGTTTATTTCTGGCTGAGAAAGGGGGTGGCTCAGAACAGAGTTTCGTTCTCTTGGACTGGGAGGGGCTGAGAACAAATTAATGCATGCAGTATATTATATGGAAGTAGAGTGGCCAAGTGTTTACCACTGTATTTGTGACTTTTACAGTAGTTGAAAGGAAAGCATTGGCAGATGATGGTTTATTTATATCCCACCTTATCTCTTTAGACTTATGTCAGCTAACAAAACATCAACAAATTGCAAAGACACATTAAATGATGCAAAATTCCACAGCAGTATCCTAGTTTCAACAAGCTACATAGTACAGACCACAGTCTTTCATAACTGTTCCAAGTAACTTTGTGAATCATAAGGTACAGTGCCACTCAATTGCCTGCATAGAAAAGCCGCCTTGAATAATTCAGTTTTGCATAGTTTGAGGAAAGCCAGGGGACTGGGGGCCTTCCTAACCTCCCCAGGCAGGACATTCCATAAGGTGGGGGCCATAACAGAGAAGGCACATGGACAGGCAGTTGTTGATTGTGCCCATTTTCAGACTGGCACCTGCAGAAGGCCCTGCTCTGATGAGTGAAGCTGTTATAGTGGAGTATAAGGGGAAAAAATACTCTCACATTCTGTAAAAACCTCACATTGCCATCTTTTCAAACTTGTTTACTGTTAAGACAGTTATTCAACCAGACACTTAGGGGAAGAACATCTGCATTGTCCATTTAATATTTCATGACTTAAAACCAACGGCTTTGACACAACAGAGAAACAGCAAGGAGAGTGCGGAATGGCGTGTGTGGGTGTGGGTGTGTTGACCCACATTGTACTGCAAATCCTCTTGTCATACCCCACACAACTGTATCCAACCAGTTCTCGGTTCTGATGGCATATATGGATGTCCGGGACCCAGGCCTCTTGACTTCTCCAACCGTCCCAGCAACCTCGCCCCAAGCTACTTACTCTGCCCAGCAGGAAGCCAACCCACCAGCCCTTTCCTCCCAGGAGCCAAACAGAGCTTTAAAGCAGTGGCGTAGGAGGTTAAGAGCTCATATATCTAATCTGGAGGAACCGGGTTTGATTCCCAGCTCTGCCACCTGAGCTGTGGAGGCTTATCTGGGGAATTCAGATTAGCCTGTACACTCCCACACACGCCAGCTGGGTGACCTTGGGCTAGTCACAGCTCTTCTGAGCTCTCTCAGCCCCACCCACCTCACAGGGTGTTTGTTGTGAGGGGGGAAGGGCAAGGAGATTGTAAGCCCCTTTGAGTCTCCTGCAGGAGAGAAAGGAGGGATATAAATCCAAACTCCTCCTCCTCCTCCTCCTCCTCCTCCTCTTCTTCTTCTTCTTCTTCTTCTTCTTCTTCTTCTTCTTCTTCTTCTTCTTCTTCTTCTTCTTCTTCTTCTTCTTCTTCTTCTTCTTCTTCTTCTTCTTCTTCTTCTTCTAAAGGCGGAGGCCCAGGAAGGGCCCATCCAAAGGGGTGGGCTCAGGGGTGGACTTATGGGGGAGAAGGAAGCTATAAAAACCTCAGGGGGTCAGGGAGAAGGAGGCTAGTTGGTGGCTACCTATTGTAAGGCATTGATTCAACACAGAACTAAAAAAAAGTGGGCGAGGGAAATCACAAAATGGCAGCCAGGAATTGTTTCAAGGGGATGACTGTGAACAAAAGGGGAAAGTTTTACAAACATTTTACAAATGTTTTAGGAGATTTATGTGGAAAGGGACTCTGCCTGCCTTTTGAGAAGACCTTATCTTGTGGGGCAGCAAGTTGGAATCTCAGGAACATCAACTAATCACTCGATGGTTTTGCCTAAGCAATAAGCATTCTGTATATGCCAGTTTATAGCACATGCAGCACACATGAATTTGAGATGGGAGTAGGGTTGCCACAGCCCGACTGGGAGCAGGGGATTCCCCCCCCCTTACCAACCTTAAAATGAGATCTAGGCCTTGATGGCATGCATGATGTCATTTCCAGAATTTATGTCAACATGTTTGTTTGTTTGTTTATTATATTTATATACCGCCCTCCCCCGGAGGGTTCAGGGCGGTTGACAACATTGAGGGAGATGCTCTTACATTTGGGCAAAACTTTATAAAAAGTTTCTGCCATTGGATTCCCCCCAAAATACTGTGTCTACCTAGATGTCACCAACGTGATGATATCACTTCAGGAAGTGATGGCACCTTGATGACGTTGAGGCCTAGGCCACACTTCAAACATAGCAAGACCCCTACTCCCTCTTCCGCTGGTTACCAGTGGTATTTGGTTACCCTAGATGGGAAGCAATGATCTATCACTTTCAGTGCTACTATATTTTATGAGCCACTATGGTACACTGATTCAAGTGTCAGACTAGTATCTGGGAGACCCCAGTTTGAATTTTCACTCTGCCATTGAAGATGGGAGGTCTTGCTGGAAGATCTTGCGTCAGTCACACACTCCCAGCTTAATTTACTTCAGTTGCTGAGAGGATAAAATAGAACAGAACAATGTAAACTGTTGTGGGATTCCACAGGGGGAAAAGATGGGATATAAATAATATAAGATAAATTCAAATAAATATGCTGAGATTGTAGGACTGATTTTTTTAAGTATGGTGAATATTGTTTCTTCAAAGTCACGTGATTGTGCCTATGTTCATTAACAGATATTCTCTGATACAGTTCCTAGTAATATATCTGGTTTTAGTATTGGCAAGTGGGGGCCCTTCCCCATCAAAGGGAGACAAAGAATCTCATTTCCCACTTGTGGGGGAGAGAAATCCCCTAGCCAGACCCAGGTCTCTTCAGGGTAGACAGCCACCACTGCAGAGAGCTCAGCCATCCCTGGAGCAGCCTTGAGCTTCTTCTCTTTGCAGCTGACAGCTGCTCAGGAGGTGGCTGAGCTTTCTGCAGCGGTGGCCATTCCCACTGCAGAGAGTTGGGCCCAGCCATCCCCAGAGCAGCCCAAGGTGTGTCCGACCCCCTCATGGGGCATTTATATTTTGGTCGGCCTGGCTGTGTGCAACAGGGACTGCTACAGTGGTAGAGTGCTTGGTGATCCCTGGAGCAGCCCTGGGCCTTTCCCCTCATCGGGGGACCAATCCCCCAACTGGGCCCAGATAATTATGGTAGGAGTGGCTGCCACAGCAGAGAGCCTGGCCCAACCATCCCTGACACAGCTTGGGGACCACTCCCAGCATCTGCTGACATGGTGGGCCAGCCGAACCTGTCTTTCAGCGGCAGCCACCTCCATTTTGAAAGTTTCAGAAGTTAGAGGATTTCAGAAGTTAGAGGATTTATCCCTCCTCCTTTAAATTTCAGATTTTTCTGCAAACCCAGGGTTCAAACCCCTAACTCTGCAGAAAATCCTGTTGGGGGTCAGTCTGCTCCCGATCTGCAGATTTAAGTCAGAGGCAAGGGCTAGACTTGGGAATTAGATATATAAATATTCAATGCAATGCAGCATCAGTAGGTCCACTCCATTTCATCACCAGAGGTCCTCCACACAGATTCTTCTTCACAGTGAAATCTCTCCCTAGAAGATTAAGATATCAGAATGAAAGTTGTGAACATTCAGATAAATTGTTGTGCTTCAAGCTCAAAGCCCAATTTGAATCTCATACACATTTTCCAGTGGACCTACAAATATATAAAACACTGTGGCTTTGATCCTAAGCAATGTGAATAGAATTGCTAACTCCATGTTGGACAATTCCTGGAGATCCCTGGAGACATAGAGCCTAGGGATGACAGGGTTTCAGGAGCTGTGGAAAAAATTCCAGGCAGACATTTTCTCCAGGGATACTGATCTCTGCCATCTGGAGATCACTTGTATTCCCAGGAGATCCTTAGTGGCCCTTCCTGGAGGTTGGCAAGCCTAATATGTGTGTGGAAGAGTCACAGTGGAGGAAGGCAAATTCCTTCCCCTGTAGCCTTTGTGTCCCTGAAACTTGTGCTCCTTTTGGGTCAATGTACCTCCAGGAACAACAGAAATGTTGTTCCATTGGTGGAACTGCTATTAGGCATGCAGAAGAGAAAATGTGGCATCTAATTACATATGTTTCTGAGATATTGGAATAATGAAAATTCATGCTCTCATGACCCAAATATATAGGTCCTGTACAATCACTGACCAGGCTGAAACCATTTTCAACAGGATCAGGAACCACTGACCTCTTTTAAATGCTGTACTTTTTTGTTACATTTCTTTACTGTACTGCCATCTTGTGGTCATGCTTCCTCTCTGTGTTTTCAAAAGTTGACATGAAGCATGCAAGATGTAGTTTAGTTGAAATTTTCCCACCTTGCTTGGCTTATTTAACCTTAAATCCATCTCCTACAGAGTTATCTATTTGCTGTACATCTAGCACTGGGGAAGTCCTGCTTTCTGTTGGCAAATCATTCTGTCATGAAGATTAAATGGCAAATAATTTAGACCCACACAGAGAGTGTGTCCATCACGAGCACTATTTCCAATTATACAGTGGATTCATTGGGAAAGATATTCAGCAAGTTTTAAAGTTCAATTCCTTGATGTATTCAAAATTAAATGACAAGGAATAAAGCCCCAGTGCAGTTTAAGAAATGTGTTGTGGTTACATTTTCAATACCTTACATAGTATTTATAACAATATTATTAATACAGGTCACATCACCCCCTTTTAAGGCAGTGGATTTGTACATGTTGGCATACATGACTGAGTTCATAGACTCAAAATTATTTGTAATAATAATCACTTGGTAAAATCAATATGTCAGCAAGAGGAATTCATATGTGGTTTCAGGGTCTCCCAAAATGCCATCTATAGTTAACATTTCTTTCCCAGCTTTCAACAGCACCCTGACATATTATGCTCAGGCAGGTGAAGCTTCTCAAGACATAGAAATAAATTGACAAGAAAATATTTAGCTTACATTATTTTTACATATACTTTTAAATACACAAGAGCAGAGCCAGTTTTTTTTTTAAGCCAATAATTCTAGTGGTAAATGTCTGAGGCTATTGTAGTTTGGTCACATCACGAGAAGACAAGAGTCACTGGAAAAGACAATAATGCTAAGAAAAGTTGAAGGCTGCAGGAAAATAGGAAGATCTAACATGTATGAGATACACTGACGCCATAAAGTAAGCCATGGCCTTTGGTTTGTAATTAAAGGACATTTTTCAATGATTGGACTTTTTCATGGGAAGGCTGTTTCTAACAGCTCTGTGACTCATTCACACTGCTGATCCTGGATTTTTTCAGAACTTGTGGGTCCAAAATCCAAACCCTTCTAGTTCACCTGTCAAACTTAAGGTCCCCAATATCTAGGGAGGCAAGAGCTAAGAAGAACTTGCTCTACAGCTGGCAAAATAGCAGCAATGTGTAGTTTGGGAGCACTCAGAGGCTCAACCAGAGTGAAATGCCATTTCTCCAGAAGTCTATGATAGGACATTTTGGAGGCCATTAATTCATAGGTGTCAAGACCCCATCCCTAGAGCCTTGCCCTACTCCCCCCCCCCCCGGGGGGGGGAATCCAGGAGACTGTGGCACCAAAGAATCATTCCTTGTGCTGAAGTTTAGCTTGTTTAGAGGCAGGCTGGTTGTAATGGTTTTCTCTCCCAAGCCAGATCAGACCTGACCCTTATCAGGATTCTGACCTTGGAGGAACTGCATGGCCTGTGAACACTTTCTCTTTTGGGAAAGCCGTTAGGAAGGAGTGCATAGTAGGGGATATAGACTGCTGCTTAGTGTGGGAATGTTGGATCCAGCAAAAACCTTCTGGCGTGTACCTGTTCATTTACTCTGATGCAATAAACTGATTTCAATAACGCTGATCTGGTTATTGGGAGGAGGTTTTACAGACACAACAATAGGATCACCAGAAGTCAGAAGTGACTTGATGGCACATAGCTCACACAAAATTCTAATGGCATCCCTGCAATATATAGAGAACAACTTTCAACCCCCAAACCCATCTTTGTTATGGATCCCCTGGAAAATTGTCTAATCACTGTCCACATCTGTCGGTCTTCCTTAATGTGCGCCTTCACTCCCTCCACCACCTGAAAATAATTTTTTTTAATTGGTGATTGACATATTGCTTAAGCTAGGGGTCCTCAACAGACTGCCTGTGGGTGCCATGGTGCTTGCTGGTGTCTGCCAAGTACTTTTACAGAGTAGGTGGGACCAGATGGAGCTTTTGCACAGCAAGGCTTCTGATTGGCTACTGGAGATCTGATTAACTGTGCAGGTTTTTAAAAACATTGCTTCAGCAACATCTGTCACCACAGTACAAGGCTCTTCACTGCCTGTCTGAAGGCGAGCTGCAGCAGCCATTTTGTGGCTGGCTTCGCTTTCTGCAGCAGTAATTTTATGGCAGAAGATTATTCTCCTCCCTTGCTGTGCAAGGGCTTATGTATGTGAGTGAACTCACAGAGATCAACATGCAAACACTGTGAAAGCAAGAGGCCTTCCTTGTGGCTGATACTCAAATGCCAAATTGATACAAGATGGTAGAAGATTAGGGGTTAATTTCTGATTTATTTTGGAGCTTGGTATACACAGGTGTAGCACATTGCTTATGTAAAGATCTTAACTATAGAGTTTCAGGATGGAGAATCCCAGAAGCCAAAAAAGTCACCAGTAGTCCTACAAACTCTTAAGAGAAATTAGCAACATCTTCCTACTTGAGCATTCCCTACTTGTGTTCCATCTGCATGCTGCTAACTCAAGACTATGGCACTGAGGCATCAATTTGGAATTAATCTTGTTGTTCATAGTTTTCTGGTAGTCATTCCCAAGAAGCAGAAATTATGTCTGCTTTGCATGGAAAAACCATTGTAAAATGTGAAACAATTTCATTTATTTGAATTTTGGAATGCATTTTTTTCCCCTCAATAAAGAAGAGTCAAAGCTTCTACTGTTCTCTGCTGTGAAAACGAATCCAGATGTGAGCAAGGATATTTGACTGAACTGTCCATGGAAGTTAGGGATTAATAATTTATACAAATGGGGGCCTTACAAACACACAACATGTTATTTATGATCCAGTTCACTTTGTTACTTGCCTTCCTGTGAAATGGGTCAGTTGGGTCTATAATGAAAACTAACCACAGTGAAAAAAGATTTCATCATAGGTGGCCAAATTCTTCGCTTGGATTGAGTAAACTACCAGAAAATGGGGAAATGTGTACACTTTTTAACAGTGTGGATATTGCAAGCTATGTGTTGCTTCTGATGTCATGCATTCTTATTTACAATCAGTATCTGAATACATTGAAAAAGTTAACATTATCAATATTTTGAATAACAATATTTTTGCAAAACTCTTTAAAAATCCTAATTGAACAAACAACAGCACCTCTACAACAACTGGCCATCAACATTTTTTTTAAAAAATTATCCATTACTGCTATTCAACAGAAATTATTCTTGGTTTTCTAAACATCCATCTTATATTGTTGATGAACCAATGATCTGATTCAGTGTAAGGCAGCTCCATGTGTTCATGGGTGCGAGTTATTTCAAGCAAGGACAGTTCAGGTGATGCTATGTGACTGAATCCTGTTTTGCTAATATTCCCAGATTTTCACTTTGCTGAGCAATAGGATGCTAATTTTCTTGCCCCTTCTCTACATGAAAACGTGCTCTGTTCCAGCGACCAAAAATAATCACTTGAGAATAACTGGAGAAAGAACTGAAGCCTATTTCATAATGACATAGTCAGGAAGTGTGAATCAGATGTCTCCCCTTGTTCCATTCCTCCCCGCTCCAAAGACTTCCAATCTTTCTCAGGTTGCGTTATATTGTCTTCCTTCACCGCTTTTCAGTATTATGAAATACTCTTTGCATTGCTTCCAAGCCTGCTTAGATCATCCGTGCTTTCAGGGCTTGGGCATGGGTCAGCAGGGTGTATTTAAACACCACACCTCAGAATTTATTACTTCAGTATATATTTTGTAGTCTTTTTGAAATTCTGTTTTCCTTGGAAAGCAAGAGAGCTTTTGCACGCAAAGAGCAGGAATGTGTTATTATGATAATGTTTCATTCCACACACTTCCATTCCTGCACTCAAGTCCTGCCTTTGCTTCAAGCCACAAACAGCATTAATGGCAATCCTGTACAGTTCAAGAAAAAAAAAGCCTCTACAGAGTCTCAGAATCTTCAAAGTTTCTTCTAACACCTTCTTCTGGATCAATGACTTTCTCATACATTCAGCAACATGCAGAATTTCCTTCCAATCACCAGACAACACTTTCCTAGGGCACCAGTGGTAGAGCTTTTCTTTTGCCACAATATTATTTTTCTGGGTACTGTCCTTATTTTCACATCATAAAAATGTGTCTACCTTGTTAAGATAAATCTTGCAGTTGACACTTTGAACCTCTAGAGGGCTCAATCGACCTTCCCTTGCAATCTCCCCTTCCCCCATGTTGTTATTCCCCCTCACAGTGCATAGGTTGACCAGCCAGAGAGCTATCTGAGAATGACACTCAATATACCATATGCTCTCTGGCCGCCCATCTGTGGGGCTGAATTTTATCACACAAGCCAATCAGTCATAACAGAGGCCTCAGTGTGGGATGTAATGTTTGATATTCGTCCCTGCCTGGCCATTCCTTCAGTGAAACCAGAGCAGAACCAAAGTATCCATTTAACCTCCAGTCCCCAGAGGCCAAGCAGCTGCAGGGGAAACAAATATTTCATAGCACTGGATGTTCTTACACTGTTCTTCTGGCTCGTGGGGTCTGCTGAGTCAAGGCAGAGCTCAGGTCCCTGCAGCAGCAAAATGTTTATTTTGACTTCACTAACTATGAGTCCCCACTGTTGCCTGCAGCAATGATTCCCAAATGTTATATCACAGCCCAAATGTGGGTTGGCAGGCTATCTGAAGCAGGTTATATGGGTGACAAAGGGCAAGGAGTTACAGCCTAAGGCTGTAATCCGCAGGAATTCCTTCTTGGCAAATGACAACATTCCACTGACAGGCCCCCACAATAACATAATAAGGGCTAAATACAGAATAGTGGCCATTTCCACACAAGCCACTGAAAACGTTTGCAAAACATTTTCAATTCCCCCGCTTTTTGTTCACACTCTCCCCCTTGATACGCTTCCTGGCCACCATTTTCTGATTCTTGCGTTTTGTTTTGACTTTGCCATGGATTCGTAGCCTTGATGCTTCAAATCCTTGTGCTGTGATTCTTCTTGGGTCATGTCTTTTTTAAGCTTCAAAGATATCACCCTCCACCCCCCAAAAACCTGATGCAACAGGTTTTTTAGATGATGGAGCAAGCTCAAAAAATGGCACCAAGGAGGAAGTCCGGGGACTGCAGAGAGGCATGGGAAGTATTTTAAAGACATGCACACAGCAAGTGAAAACATTTTGAAAACGTTTTCAGAAAAAGAATTGCTAATATTCAGGATGCATATAAAATGTTTTGAGGCTGGAAACCATGTGGAACTCCTCAGAGGAAACATTTTATTTCCTGCCTCAAAACTTTTTATTTTAGTTGTGCAGAAAGGGCCAGTGTGCTCTATTTCAACAGGTTCATGGATACTGCAATCCAGTTTTTATGCCTATAATCATCAGATATTTTTCAGAGATGTCTCTCAGAGATGATATACTTAGTTTATGGTGCCTGGCTTCTCTTTACCTAACCCTATTGTCCCTGTTGTGAAACTGCAGCGCAATGTAATGTGAGCAGCATCAATGCCACCTAAGCTTGAGTGGAATGTCTCCTAGGAACCCACAGCCTGAAGCCTCCTCTACCTATGTTCCCACATAAGCTATGCATGAACAGAAGAAAACAAAGATGGGGATCTAACTTCACTCCTGGCTCACCTTGAATTAATACTGAGACCACATTCCTGTCTTTAAAGGTTACAGTGATAAAAATAGATGATTAGTGCAGAATCAAAGGCAAACAAGTAGAACACCTGATATGGCCCTGCTCATGCCAATCTCAGTGGGAATACTGACTGTGTGACACTGTACCACACAGTAGATGGGAAAGAGAGAAAATGGTCAAGATCGGAGAGGCTAAAGTTAGGAGGAACCTTCATTAGGTTGTATAAATTAGAGAGAAGGTTCATTTTAATAGAGATGTGACAGTAATCTTAATTGCGACTGATGTGAGAGAGTCCAATAGGCAAATTCGTCTGTCAGACCACCTTGTTTCTTCCTGTGTACCTTATAAATACCAAAAAGGTTCCTCACTATTACCAATGAATCAGATATAAGCCAACTAGCTTGTGATCCTGATGGCAAAGGGTGTGTGTGTGGAAACACACTGTTTAGAAAGAGCATTACTGTGGTATACAGACTCTTCGAGAACCAGCCCAGGAGGATCCTAACTTGGAATTTGTCTTCTTTATATTTCTCTCATCCACTAGATTCCTAACAAAGTATTTGCAATTCAGATACCATTCTGCTAATATGGAGGAAAGTCCTGAATTTTGCTTTCCTCCGCAGATTCCACATGGAGGTTTTTCTCCATTGTTTTTGTTTTGTTTTCACATGGTATCTTTCATTTCTGTGCATGTCATGAACAGCCCATTTCCCCCTATAAACTCCACATTTTAAAAAGCCTGAAAAAAGATTCCTCACCTGGCAATGTTGATACTGTCTTTTTCATGTGTCCAGAAGGGAAACTACACCTTGTGTTTGAATGAAAGGAAATGCCTCTTTTGCCCCCTTCACCTGCATTTTCACAGTGAGCTTCCGGTGTATTGATGATATCAACAAAACTGAATTTTTAAAAATTGGGTGTGTGTGGGTGGGTGGGTGGGGGTTCAGGGTGATACTGTTACTACATTTACAGGGTGATACTGTTACTACATTGGGAGCAGCAGTGACGTAGTGGTTAAGAGCAGGTGCGTTCTAATCTGGAGGAACCGGGTTTGATTCCCCCGCTCTGCCGTCTGAGCTGTGGAGGCTTATCTGGGGAATTCAGATTAGCCTGTGCACTCCCACACACGCCAGCTGGGTGACCTTCGGCTACTCACAGCTTTTCGGAGCTCTCTCAGCCCCACCCACCTCACAGGGTGTTTGTTGTGAGGGGGAAAGGGCAAGGAGATTGTCAGCCCCTTTGAGTCTCCTACAGGAGAGAAAGGGGAGATATAAATCCAAATTCTTCTTCTTCTTCTGCATTACTTGACTTTTCCCCCAAAGCAGTAGGTAGCCAATTTTCAATATAGATGACTGCAGTGGGACCCCCTGTGCAATTAGTGTGCAATTAGTGTAGCCAAATGATTCAAGTATTACATTACTCTGGAGCAGCACCATGCAAATATGTGATTTTAGAAAAAAGAAAAATGCAGTACTGCACTATAGTTGAGCAGAGGTATACCTGCAGTACGTAACAAAAAGCTGGATGGAGACTCATGATGGTGGCATGACAACAGAGGGAAACCATGGCTAACAAGAGTTTTTCAAAAAATACTTTTTACACTACTCTCTGCTGCAAGTATGAGTTGGGCAACCACTGAACACCACAGGAAAGAACCTCTCCTCTGGAATCAGCTCTTATATAAAATAATGGTTCTGGGAGGATAAAAAAGCTAGGCTTACCACTTAATAAGCTCTCAGTTAATATAAGAACCATATCCACTTCCCAACACCTTAACAAAATCTGTAGGTCAGTGGAATGTTGTTTATGGTCTGCCTCAGTTAAACACACGTTGGCCTATGCTGGACTGAGAGGCTCTCCTCACAGAAAGATCCTGTGTCTGCTCACTCATAGAAAGCCTTTTTTCATAACAAAAAAGATTGGTTACCAGACACTGATTTGCAGGTATTATTAACCCTGTATGAGGATTATAGCATTTATCATGTTCTCTCCACGTAGCTAATAACTATTTTGCTTTCCGAAGAGTTCCAGATTTTGTTGGACACTGGCAACTTTCTGAAGATTGGACTTGAATTCTTTACATGTAAAAGATCTTCGATTTGTCATTTTGTAACTCAGCTCAGTACTCCCTCTCAGCTCTTACTCTCACTGTAGTTTTGTCATAGATCCTGAAGTCCAGAGAGGAGAATGCCATAGCTATCTTCTTCTAGAATTTATGTAAAGCCATGTCTTGCCATACACATCAGCTAGCAGGGATAACTACTGAGTGGGCTTTTGACCCCTACTGCTTTCTACTTATCCCTTCAGGTCACTGGAGGCAGGCTTGAATCGAGGAGACATCAGAGTGTAGGAAAAATATTGCATTAGAAGGCAGACACATGGTTGGTGGACCTTTTCTTCGGCTTGCTCACCGACATCTTAAGGGGGTTTCTTCCATTGAAAAGGCAATTTGCAGGTTTCATATTTGACATCCTCCAAATTGATGTTTCAGAGTGGAAACAAAAGCGGTCCAAGTCAAATTAGCCCTCCTTGGACAAGGAAGGCACTGATGAATCTTGCCCAACTGAGATAGCTGACCCAAATGTTGTGAAAGCAAATATATGATGAGAGGAAACAGAAGGGATCCTCCTGAAATCTGGTGCTTTGGGGTAAAGTGAGAGTCACATTACCCTCACTTTAGGGCATTTCTGTCCTAAGTTATTCTGTTTAATGAACAAGTTCTAGTCTATAATAAAAATCCCCAGAAAAAAGTTGAAATGAAAAATTACATCTTGTCTTGTCAGCACCCACTCCTTCCTGATACATAACTAGGTTGGCAGGATTTGGTATTTTGACAGCGGGATTTGGTTACAGGATTTGGACAGGATTTGGACAGTGGGTAGTTACAGAGCTACAGATATATTTAATAACAGATCTCATCTATTTCCTAGCTAATTTCTGTAATCCCAAGTTTAGGAGGTACAGGGTGCTTCTGCAGGCAAGCTGCCTCGCTTCAGCCGCAAGCTTCCGTTCCAGCCTCGGGGACAAATGTTGAAGCTGCGGATACTGGGCGATTTGATCCCAGAGTCTTCAGAGTCAATGGACACATCTGAGTTGGTAGGTGAACTAGTGGTATAGCGCCTCACCGGATAATGTATTCCCATCATGGGAGACTGCAGGGGACTTTTGATGGTTGGGGAACAGTTGTCCAGATTCTTAGGACTAGCACATGATGATTTTCTGGTTGCACTTGCTGGTGTTGTGAAGATCCTGTGAGTATCCATGACTGAGGGTTTGGGAGATGGTGCTGGATTCCTGTAGCTCATAGAATGGTTGCCCAATGTTCTCGGTCCATTACTGGATGCTGCATTGAACACTGTTGCCCCACTGCTGGCAGGCAATGTGAAGTACTTGTTCCCATTCATCCGCACTGCTTTTGGAGATTGTAGTGGGCTTTTATAAATGGTGGAATGGCTGCCCAGCAATCTGGGGCTATTGTTTGATGATGCACTATCTTGTGGTGGTGTAGAGGATGTGATGGGGAGAGAGACACGTCTGTATCCTTCCATTCTTGTTGGCTTGGGAGATTGTAGTGGGCTTGAGGAATGAGTACTTGTGTTCTTAGGACTGCTGCCTGAGTATGACACATTGGCAGAGGAGGCAGGGGGAGTGAAGGGCCTGAAACTATCTATTCCTGTGGCTTTAGGAGAAGAGCTCTTCCTTCTGGCAGCATTGATGATGTTTCTGGCCAGCATTGCTTGCATCTGACGGCTGGACTTGGGATCAGTTTCCTGTCGAAATGGGGACAGAGACCTTTCACTCCAGGAGGGAGACATAGGAGGTGGGATCATGACTGCTTGAAAAGCCTCCATCTGTCCTTCCTCAGGTTCTGATGTTTGGGCTGTACTTATCCAACCATCCAGACTGATAGGCTGTTGAATCAGTTGTGGAATCCACGTTGGGGAAGCAGGGAGGGACACTCTTCTTTCCTGTAAGGGGAACAAATATAAGGTTAGCAATCTGTCCCTTCAATATGAAAGTACAACTAGATCTATTTTACAGTGTTAAATAGACATTGTAAGAGGAAACGTGGCTCAGAGAGCAGGCCCTCTCAGTTCCTTTCTCAGAAATCAGTTCCTCTTTGGGTGTTGCGGGCCAGACACATGACCTCCCTGTAGTACCATTTCCTGATAAGTTCAGAATATTAAATACTGTGAAAGTTTATATAATTGTGAAAGTTTACATAACTAAAGAAAATGAATCAGAAAGGGCTTTAGAACAAGATGGAGAGAAATAAATCCCAGTAGCCTAAGTATTATGTTACCCCAGTGTTTTGTAAACTGCCTGTGAAAATGTTGCCCTATAAAAGGAATCTGTGAAAATGTTAACACCTGTGGAGGCCCTATCTAGTAATGGCTCTCACACAAACAAGTTTCTTCTTCCAGCACAGGGATTTCTGGGAATAGCAAGGAAGTGACAGTGGGCAGCTCCAAGAACCAATGGAAACTCTATGGTTTTACCATAGAGTTTCCAGTGATTCCTAGAGCTACCTTGTCCTAGAGCAGTGGTTCTCAACCTTCCTAACTCCGCAACCTTTTAATACAGTTCCTCATGTTGTGGTGACCTCCACCCATAAAATTGGTATATATAAAATAAAAAAGACTGTTTTCCGATGGTCTTAGGCGACCCCTGTGAAAGGGTTGTTCGACCCCCAAAGGAGTCCTGACCCCCAGGTTGAGAACCACTGTCCTAGAGCTACCTTGGACATCATCAAGACACCAGCAACCCCTCCCCCCACAACAACCTTGCAAACAGAACTCCCAGCAGTTACTAGGCCTTGCTTGGCATTCTAGCCCTAATCCCATTCAGAACTCAAGATCTAAGGGATAAAACTTGTGATTTCTGTTTTATATAGGTAGACATCTCTTTATGAAGGTGTTTTTTCCATATGCTTTTGAGAAGGGCTAGATGTCATATCTGTCATATGGAGGTTAACTATAATAGTTTCAGTGAAATCATTTGCAACAAATGTGTTTGTATCCGTGCTACTGAAGAATGTTCCTGACAGCAGCTGCTGGCGGTTTTGGGACTCTCCAACTCATCAATTGATCCACAAGCCAAGTTGTGTTACATGGTTTGCCCCAAATATTGACAGGCTGCTAATTAGAAGTTGTTTCAGTTGGTGTAATATCTTGTGGCACAGTTGTCCAAATGGTCTTGATGAATCATATTGAGATTTTTCCCTCAATTTTGTGAAAACACAATGAATGGTGTGTAAGTGCCACATGGAGGCTGGTGAATGCACATTGTAATGAATCGTGTGTGTGTGTGTGTGTGTGTGTGTGTGTGTGTGTGTGTGTGTGTGTGGAAAGTGAAAAACAAGTCACTATTCAGAAACTGTTTGATAGAGAAACAGGGCCATCCTGAGCAGAGTTACAGGACTACCCAAATGATCTGCTTCCTCAGTGTACAGAAATGAATGGGCATCTGCTCAACTTCCTACTGACAGAGAAAACCGAGCAAAAGCCAAAATAGGTAAATGTGAAGATCATATCATTATTCTACTCTATGCAAAGCACACAATGAATAGGGAAATTCCCATGGCTTCATTAACAGCCGTACAGCATCACACCAAATGCATCCTAGAGGTCACAGTGGGTGTTAGGGGATAGTAGGTCCATGAGAAGCAGAATAAATAGGAACATATAGATACAGAAAGACCCCCCCTCCAACATAACACTTGCTCAAAAGAATGTAAGGATGTGTATCTGTGAAATGTCAATGAAAACAAGTAACAGTTTTCTTACATTCCTGCCCTGAAGTTCCATATATCTTCCCCTTTCTTGCACCATAGGATCTTATAACTTGGAAACATTACGAAAGAATTGGTATTGTCATGCTTGCTTTACTGTTGAGAAGTAGATTCCCTGACCTGCTTCCAATTTTCTGGCAAATGCATTCCAGGTTAGCATAGCTTGCAGCCATCATCAGAAGTAAATAGAAAGAGTGGAAGTATTTAGGACAGCAGTGCAAAGATTGCCAGTTATAACTTTTGTTGTTTCCTTTGCATGGCATTGATATACGCATTACATGTTATTACTGAGGGCACAACTAGATGAAGTACTGGGTCTCTGAAAGGCTTATGTGTGATCTTTTGTGGAGTATTTTAAAGGCAAAAAGCAGCTGTATAGGCACCCTATTTTGATTGGGGCCATGATGTAATTAGGGAAGAGTTTAACCCTCCCTTTCCTACATAGTTTTACCTATTAAAATTTCCTAAGTTATGATTTATCCTGGAAGGCTGGAGGATAGAAAGGATCCTTCATCCTCTTCTCTAGTTAGATTGTAAGACTGGGTGGTTAAGTCAAGTTTTCAGAGTATTTCCAAGCAGACCACAGTACAACTTGATTTCATCTTCAACTTAACCTTAAAACACAGGGACAGCCATTCATCACACTCAGCATATCTGATCATAATGGCTCCAGTTACTTCTTTGGATGATGGCCATATGTGGCTTTAGGTTCAGAAAAGTGGAATTAATTCCTGTCTGCACATCATAGTCCCTCTGTTGTGCCACATTTCAGTAAGATATTGGAAATTTTAGGCTCAGTATCAGGAGAATTTGACAATGTTATGAAGTGTAGTATAAATTGTAATAGGGAAGTAGATTTTCATTGGAGTTTGTTCCTTTCCCTGATCTATAGTGAATCCTAGCTTTCTACTGAAGGTGGATGACATGACCAAAATTGACTTCCCTGCTGCATGTAAATCCCTTTCTTTTGGTCTCTGTGTTTTTCCATTCATGCAATAGGACCATAAGTGGCTTACTAATACCTTTTGTGGCCAAGGATTACAAGCTTTTAGTTCAAACTCTGTCTTTTGCCTCAAACTAGATCAGAGTAAAAGGAGCTCACATGAATATTGCTTCAAATTCCCTATTCTCTGTGGAGAAGAAGAGTTGCTTTTTCTCTACTTCAAGGAGTCTCAAAGCAGCGTACAAATTCCTTTCCCTCCCCTCCCCACAACAGGCACTTTGTAAGGTAGGTGGAACCGAGAGAGTTCTTAGAGAACTGTGACTGGGCCAAGGTCATAAAGCAGGATTCATTTGTAGGAATGAGTAAAAGAAACCCCAGTTCTCTAGTTTAGAGTCTGCCACTATAATGTGGCAGTAAAGAAAAGGAAATTCATACCCTGCCCCAAAAAGTAATGCAGACATGAAACACTTCCCAAACCAGATACATTCCTCAATTACCTTTTGGCAAAAACCTTCATATGCTCTAAGCCAGGGGTAGGGAACCTGCGGCTCTCCAGATGTTCAGGAACTACAATTCCCATCAGCCCCTACCAGCATGGCCAATTGGCCATGCTGACAGAGGCTGATGGGAATTGTAGTTCCTGAACATCTGGAGAGCCGCAGGTTCCCTACCCCTGCTCTAAGCTAAAAGCCAAAATTCAATAAAAGATAATCCCCAAAGCACTCCAAGCAAGGTGAATGAGTGTTCACATGTGCATTCACATGCGATATTAATCATCTGTAAGATACTCAAAAAGCACCACAACAGTCACACTAAAATGTACACTTGTCAGTTGCATCAGTCATGGTCATGCTTTGGAGGGATTCAAGTGCTATCCTGTACATCCACATTTATTGAAAAATAAGCATGGATTTAACAAATATTTATGAAATATATTTCATTTGTATCCTGTCTTTGTTTCAGTGGGCTTATTTTTAATTATAGGCCTGCCAACCTGTAGTTGGGGTCTGGAGCTGTCCTTGAATTATCACTTATCTCCAGACAACAGGAAAAGTATCTCTGAAAGAGGGCAGCTTCTATGGCATCTCATTCCCACTGTGCTCCCTCCCCACCTGAAACTCTGACCTCCCCAAGCATCCCCCCCCCCGCCACAAATTTCCCAAGAATTTCCAATCTTGGAACTGGCAACCAAACCTACATACACTGTATTGGTTTCTATGCTTGAGCATTAAATACTTCTCTAGGAATCTGTTGTCTGCATATGCAGGAATATATGAACCAGTTGGGGTTGTAAACAAACAAACAAACATTTTGGGAAAGAGTTCTAGCATCCTTCCTCTCACTTCTACTTTGTTCCTACGACTTACCTTTCCTCCCTCCCCCACTTCTGTCCTTCTCGAATTGTTGCTGCATATCCTCACTTTCCCATTTTCTCATTCCTGCTGTTCTGATTCCACACGTTCCTTGCTCCAACCTCCCTTTCTCCTACTCCCCTCTCCAGTGTCTTCCTTGCCACCTGGCTTGCTTCAGTACCTCCTCCTTTCCTCTAAGCTACAGCTTCTTCCTTCTCCCAGATGACAGCAGCGATGATTGGAGTAGCAGTCAATCTAAACCATGCGAGCAGCTCTACCCAGTAAGTGGTGAATGTCTTGGCAATATAGGCTGTTCCACTGCCACCACAATTGGCTCGGTAATTGTCCCATACAGTGATGGCAAAGTTGGCAGCAGTGCTGAATGACACTATCTAAGCTTTGTTGCACTTTTCCCCTCTGAAAGCTGTGTATCTGACCCTGTACAACTTCTGTATAGGACAGCTCAGGTAGCCATATTTATTTCTGACAAATGGGAATGCTGGCAAGTCATCCGCCTTTATCCATAGCAGTAGCCTCTCATTTTGTAATCCATTTTCCAAGGGCTTTAAAAATCATGTTGAATTTGTGTCCTGAATCTCAACTGCAAATTTTCTCAGCTTTTCATTGAAAGGGGAGGGACTAAAAAAAGCAAAACTATCCTGCTCCATGTATTGTCGAAGGCTTTCACTGCTGGAATCACTAGAGTGCTGTGGATTTTCTGTGTCCAGCATGGTTTATCACATGTTCTGCTATTGCTGATTTTTCTGGGCACAGAATGTTATTTGAAAACACAGAAATTCTGGACCATATCAGACTACACAGAGAAGTCATTGAAATCCACAGGCACATGGACAATTTCAACAGAAAGGAAGAAACTATGAAAATGAACAAAAATTGTCCAGCTGAAATAATCTGCAATGCCTTTCATGTGCTTCTATTCATGTCTGGGTGCTACGTTTTGTGGTCCCCATGTAAACTTGTCCATAGCTGCAAGGTACGTGGTAGACTCCTGCAGAAGTTAGAGGATTCCTCTTATCCTTTGCTAAATGTAAATGAATTTTCTTGGTGGTTCTGAAGATCATTTGGAAGTTATGTTTCTTCATCAGTTTCCCTATTCGATCAATGATTCCCTTGATGTATGGTAAGAACACCTTCCCCCTGGGTAGCTGTTAATCTTCATTCCTGTGGTTTGTCTTGGTCTTGCAGCTCTTCTGACGTCTGTAGTAGAGTAACCATTAGCCTGTTTCAGCTGGAAAAATCAGCAATAGCAGAACACGTGATAAACCATGCTGGACACAGAATGTTATTTGAAAACACAGAAATTCTGGACCACTCTGACAGCCGCTATGTCAGACTACACAGAGAAGCCATTGAAATCCACAGGCACATGGACAATTTCAACAGAAAGGAAGAAACTATGAAAATGAACAAAATTTAACTACCAGTACTTAAAAATGCCAGAATCAAGACAATGGTTAGTGAACACCACCCAGACACAGGATACTTCTCTGCAGGAAGCAATTAAATGAATTAAAATGCCAAGCAACTGCTATGCAGATGCTCTATCTAACTGATAATGCAACTTCAGTGTTACATACATATGTGAAAATGGGTGGATTCCACTTAACACATGCAAATTACACTTGCAAATTGCACTCTTAACACTTTCAACCAATGAAAAATGGTTCTTTCTCCCACCTTGGACATTCCACGGGTATATATACTCCACTTGCTTTACTACCATCAGATCCTCTGAAGATGCCAGCCACAGATGCAGGCGAAACGTCAGGAGAAAATGCTACTGGAACATGGCCATACAACCTGGAAAACCCACAACACTATCCTGCTCCATCTCCTTGGTCAGGTACATCTACAATATTGTTTGTTTATCATCTTCCATTCTGATTGTGAGAGTATTGAGCAAAGTCTGAAAGGGTGCTCAAATGCCATTTGATTGATTCTGATAAACTGGTCTACAGTGTATTCCGAGAGTATTAAGTGTTGCTTATGAAACAATACTGAAAATGTAGAGGAAAAAGCACTCTTCAATACACAAGTGTGTTAGCCTGGAGATAGTGGAATAAACAATTGCTTTTATATCTCTGTTCTGTTGTAGGTCAAGCAATTGGAATCTCACCCTCAATATTTCTTTTATATTTTAAACCCAACTGTTGAGAAGGATACACTTGGCTGATTAATGTTTCCTTGGGCTTTGGTTCTTTGGGTGTTCCTTTCAATGGCTTTTAATTCTGAAAAGCATGTTTCAGTAATTGGCTCAACCCTTCCACAGGAAGAGACTGAGAACTCATCCAAATTTATGTTGCTGGAATCCAGCCTAGATTTGCAGCTTAGCTAGATCCTTTCTGTAGCAAAAATTAAGCAGTCGCATATGTCTTAGCTTCTCAGCAAGTTGGAAAGAATATAACTTGGAGGGGGGAGGGAGGGATTCTCTACCAAGGAGTGAAAGAAGTTGGCTGTAGCTGTACTCAGCAGGAATGACATTTAAAAGAAAAAGGTCAGAGAAATAACTCCTTCAGACAGCATGTTCTTTCAGAGCCCATTTTCACAACATGATATTGTAGCCAATTCTAATGCTGAAATTTACTATTTTAAAATATTTAGAGGCCCCCTATAACCTGCGGCCCTAAATTGTAGTTTACTTAGTGAGTGCATAAGTCCATCTCGGCTTCCCTTCGTACTGCCAGGCGACTCTTTCTAAGATAAGTGTTTCCTTTTTGGAGGATGGAAGCACACTGGAAATAAGTCCTTACTGGAGACTCATAAGACTAACAGCACTTCTATAAAAAGCTTTCTGTACATTGTTTTGTTTTAAAAAATAATTGTTAAAATAAATGGATGTTTGCACAAGTATGGATTCAAACAAGGATTTCAGAAGCAAATGGGAGGGCATGCGTACTACAACTGGAATGTGCAGCAAATGTCTCTGTCCAAAGACTGCAGCATAATCCTGTAGTTTGTGTGAAGATGATACCTTACATTATTTCAGTCAGGGCTAGCATCAGCCAGGGCCCGTGGATTCTGGTGGGGCCAATGCTGCTGACTTCCTACTCACACATCTATTCTGATGTCTACACTCACAGCCTATTTGGGAGTGCTTTTGTAACCCATGCCATTTTAACATTGATTGGGAATTGATTATTTCCTTACAGGCCCAAACTGGAGAAAGACCTGCAGCAGCCATAGCCACCAAAGAAGAACAGATGGGGAAGAAGCAGCCCTGCACTTCTAATTAATATTTTGGACTTCCCTCCCCCCACCCCCACCCCCACCCCGGGCCCTGCTTCTTTTATTACAGGGAGGGCACTGCTGATATCTGTTATTGTTCTGAGTACCTTTTGTGAAGGGCACTGAAAATTCTATATAGCTGAGTGGTGCTATATTCATAGCCACTATGATTTAGTTTTAACTGTTGTAAAGTTGTGTTCATATTTCAACATTAAATATTTGTTACTCTCTTGAAGCAAATGTCACATTTGTTTAGCAAGCCACGAGGTGCTGTCATTTTATTAATTTTAAAATCCCCCCATTCCCCGCCCCAAGTCTCCAATAGAGATTCATGTAGCCAGAGATCTGCTAGGTTGCATGTTATCACCTGTGCCTCCTGCTGCATATTTATTTATTTTTATTTATTGGATTTGTATCCCGCCCTGTCCCTGAAGGCTGCTGGAGAAGGATATACCGGTAGTGCACAAAGCATCAGTGTTTCTAGTGGTGATGGCTGTGGTGCGCCTAGCTGCACCCACCAGCATGGGCACCTGAAACTCCAGGTGGTGGGAGAGCCTGTCTGCAGGATGCGAAGGCATGTGGGTAGTCTGTCTGTCTTTCCTGTACATTTATTTCCCACCAATTACCAAAGTCCCTTGGTAGGCAAAAAGGGAAGCCTAGTAGTGGCTATGGGGGGAGGTGCACACTCTCTGACCATGGCTTCTCAGCACCTGGAACTGGCCCTGATGCTGGAGTTCATAAAAGAAGGCTTTGCTCTATAAATACCCAGCTATCTCATAGCACTTACCCTGTAATTTTCCTGCCACCTTTTTAACTTTCCCATCTCTAAGCATGTGATATACCCAACATTCTCTGCAGGCATTTGTCCTATAAATCAGCTGATGTTGTAGAGCTTTCTGTCATGTCTATACAAGCTTCCCTATGGAACTTAAATAGCAATTACCAGGTACAGTTTATCCTGACTGCTAGGTAGCCTGTACATCCATTAGTGTGCTATAATTTTTCTCACGCACAAGTTTTCCGTGCAATATTTTTCTGTTGGAGTTGAACCTGCAAGACTTAAATCAACATTCAAAGCACTATTATACCAAATGTAGATGTGGTACAGAATATGGAAGAATTACTGCATGTACTGTTAGCAACAAATGCATGACTGAGTAATTTGAACCATGTATTAAAGCATTAATTCATGAGTCTTTCAGTGCTTTGTGGATGTTCCTGTCTGGGGATAACTTGGATTCTAAGTGATGCAAGCAGAATCATAACACAGGTGGATTCCACACAGGCCAAATATAATGGGTGTAGGACACTATATAAGCTGTTTTTCAGGGGGGGGGGAGGGATTTTGCACTGGTCCCATTACAAAATGAGTTTGGCCTGTTTTATTCCCCTCAACCTGGGATTTTCAAAGATCATGAAACCAGTGATCCTTTTGCACAGTCCCGGGATGGAGGTCGTCCAGTGCGAACACAACAGGCAGGAGATGCTTAATTTTCCTCCCTTACACTTGTTCACTTAAAGTTGTGCGCCATCCACTGTCAGGGAGAATCCACCCACCTGTCATTCTATGCAGGTTGCCCAGCAGGTTGTGGGCAGATTCTCTGAGCCCCTGACAGGGCAAAAAGTCCCCCAAACACATTTTCTCCCCATGGCAGCGAGTATGACCGATCTAAAGCAACACGTGCATTATTGCTCAGCCGTTGCAGAGAGGTCTTTTTTTCTTTTGCACGTTGCACATGTGTAGCTACACAGGTACAGCCAATTGTATTGTGGGATAATTGGCATGGCTGTGGGGGTTCATTTCTGTATGCCTGCGCAGCTATGCATGTGTTGCAGGAAATTAAAGGCGTGAAAGCAACCCAGATTGTTTCCATGGGCTTCAATTGCTCCCTGAATGGGTGAACGGCACACATGTGAACAAACAAACAAAAAAGGAAAACGGGTTCCTTTATAACTACTGCAACCGATTATACATATGCTGTGTAGAATCCACCACAGAGGAGGGTCACTCCTCTGTCTCCTTCCTCCCATTGCAGACCCCTGTACCCCCTATCACAACACTGTGTTCCTGTGGGTCAATGGAGCCTCAGGATCAGTGGAGGGAGGAAGCAGATGTCTGCAGTAAGAAGGAGAATTGGCAAAATTTCCCCAATCCTCCTCTGCCAACAGAAATGCAGTGATGCACAGGATATCAATTTAGGATCCAAGGCAGTGTTTTCAACTTTAAACCCCTTCATTGATGTATTGGTGGGAGGATTTGTCAGGCAGCTTAGCAAGATGAGAGAAAGAGACAGGCAGGAAGAGAGAGAGGGAGAGAGAGAGAGAGAGAGAGAGGAGGATACATCTACCACTTTAATTTACTTGTGTCATATATTTGCATTCTAATCTGTCACTAAATAAAGTGGTTGATCTGAAAAATCATGGGGTATACCAAACAGAAAATGGAGTGCAAAATGTTCTCAGTGAAGGGTTTGAGAGGTTTTGCCAGTTTGTCTGATCCTGAAGGTCGTTTTGCAGTTCGCTTGCTTCTTTCAGAAAGAATCATCCTTTGGCTTGCAAAGTAACTTGTGTGAATGAAGTACACATTAACCTAAAGGCATGTCCATAAAGACATATGTACTTCTGTATCCAGGGTAACAGGGAAATTTAGGTTTCACTACATAGCAATTTCCCATCTTTTCTGAGGATCCTCCCCTGTTTACTTCACAGAAGGGAATGATCATCATGCAGTTTGCATGGCCAGTATTTTCAGTCAAAATTGGGCAAAATGATCCCCAGTCTTTATAATCTTAAATCAACAGCAAAAAGAGATTATTTTTAAAAATCTAAAATTTTCCAGCTGTCCAAGCAGGCATAATTCACATCTATACACAATGCATGGAACACCATCTTGGAAGCATACGTATGAATGTACAAAGTTCCATTTCAAACACAGGTCCAAGGTGAAAGCTGCAATACTCAAAACGCTATGGATGGTGGTAAGTGAAACAATTTGGAGGACATTTTACCCAAGTCCCTATAGAAGCTAGTCGATTAATTTTTCAATAGTGAGTCTAGTTCAGCCATTGTAGGGGTGTGAGGAATCTTTCCCTTCCACAGAATGGAATCACAATATCAACCTACAAAGTAGTTGTCACTAAAAATCTTGCTAACTGGGGGAGTGAAAACATTTACGGAGTAGCACTCCATAATATTTCATACTAAACTCCATGTAAGCATCGAAGGCCTTTGATGCTTTGGAAGAAATAGTGGCAATGTTATACAAGTGGTTGGAGAGTGAAACTAAGACCAGACAGACCTAGAATGAAATCAGGAAGCTTATTGGGTGACCTAGGACTACTCACTATATCTCACCAAACCTGGCCCACCAAAATAGCAGAGAAGTGTGTCTTCTGTCCTGAGCTCCTTGGAGTAAGGTAAAGGTGCAAGCACTGGGTATTACTGACCTATGGGGTAACATCACATTCCATTATTTACTAGGCAGACTATGTTTACAGGGCAATTTGCCATTGTCTTCCACAGTCATCTGCACTTTACCTCCAGAAAGCTGAGTACTCATTTTACCAACCTCAAAAGGATGGAAGGCTGAGTCAACCTTGAGCTGGCTAACTATAACGGACTTCCATCACGATTGAACTCAGACAGTGGGCAGAGCTTTTGACTGCAGTACTGCAGTTTACAACTCTGCGCCATAGGGCCCCTGGAGTAAGGAAGATATAAAAAATCAAATCACAAATAAACTCTATATTTAGAGAAAACAGGCTCCCATATCCCCAGCCTACACACTTCTGTAGCTAATGTGTGGTTCTGGGTTGTCTGATCTTGCTCACGGATAAGTGACCAGTCCAGCAAAAGTATTTAGTAATGCCTCATGTGTTACTCTCAAAAGAAGATGGAAGATTACATCTGTACAACACTAGGCCATAGACTTGATTATGGTGTTCTTCATACAGACCTGCACAGCTGCTTTTATTGGTCTCCTAGAAAACAAAATCTGAGGGCAGAAGCTAAGGTCAGATTGGGGCCCTGGACTTATCCTGGAATTACAGGCTGCAGGGCATCACAACGCCTGTTCAGCTTCTTCCCCTCTCCAATCTCTACTGTCCCATGGCTCTGCCACCAATCTACAGGAATTTCTCAATGTAGAGTTGGCACCCTTAGCTAAGGCAAAGGAAGGTTTTTCAATATTGCCTCTGGCCAGTAGAATAACGTAGCAGGGAGCTGGTTTTTGAAGGAAGACTTCTGACATAAAGAGATCATTTACATTTAAATTCCAAAGGAGGCTGAATCTGAGTCTCTTTATTAATGATAGTGTCAGCTCCAAATATTCAGTACCCTTAAACAAGAATCATAGGAAAGAGATTCAGATATAAAATGTTCAATTTGAGGTTTGCTTTATTCTCCTTGTTTCTTAGTCTTTTAGGACATGCCCTATAGTTTCTTCCAATCTCCACAAACATAAGGTTCACAAACTTATTGGATGAAACACAAAATTTCTTTACAGTTTTATCAGGAAATATTGAGTCATGGGGGTCCTATTTTGTACAGCCCTGATATCTGTTTATATTGACTAGTGTAAAAAAGTCTCTTCTGCTAAAGAATACTTTTACCTGACCTTCTCACATTTTGAAAGCTAAGCAGGTTCACCCTAGCCAGTATTGAGATGGGAGACCACCAAAAGAATACCAGCATCACTATGTAAAGGCAGGAAATGGCAAACCACCTCTGAACGTCTTATGTTTTGAAAACTCTATGAGGTCACCACGTCACCTGTGAGCCTAAGATCTGCCTGCAAACTCCAAAACCTTCACTGCTTGCAGTTGATAATAGAACTTCAAAATCAGCTTAGTCCTCTGAAAACTCACTAGTATGCATCAAACACTAAACTGTTTACTGAGCTACATGTATTTTTGTGTTAAGTTTGCTTGGAGGTGCTATTTTTACACATTGTAACAATTATATTGTGTATGTTTTCATAACAACCAGCATAGGCAGGATACAGTGGCTCCATAAGTGAACAGCAGAAGTCTGTTTAGTCTCAGAGGGTGGACTTCCACAGTTTTTCTAGACCCTTCAAGGAAGAGGAGGAGGAGGAGGGTCATTCTGTGGCCCATGGTCATTGCAAAACAGGGAAGGTTTACCATCATTGCTATGCATTAAAGACACTTGGAAAGTAGCCGTGTGTGTGTGCATTGTGTGCCCCCCTTTTCCTTGTCAGTGTTGTTGTAAAGAGGAAATCATGAAAAAGAAGGAAAATGCATGAAAAAGAAAACACAGTCAGGATAGGAATAGATAAAGCCAGAGAGGATGCTGTCCGAAATTAAAGGCATTCATTGGTGAAAAGGGCATGTGCCTTTTGGGGTGAGAAGAGAGTAGAAGCTCCAAGGATATCACGACGAAGTCTCTGAATATAGACAGTGTAGAGAAAACATGTCTTGCAGAGCACAGGAGAGATTCAAAAGGCATAGCAGAGATGCAGCCAGAGAGTCAAAGTCCATAACATTTCTGGGCGTGAGAAGAAAGAAGGCACTAGACTTTTGTCCTGTTTCAGCCAAGTTTTTGCTAACAGTTTTCTAGGACTCCTACACTTGGACTATGTTTATACTCCTATTGTGCACTGCATTCACATGCTGTTTATCTTTCTCTTTGGAAACTTGATCTACACAATGGATCCAATTGCACAGGTTCTGCTAGGACTGGCCCAGCAAGGCCTATTAGATTTCACAATGGTAGGTTTTATGCTCGAATGAGCTTCCACAGCAGATCATTGCTCCAGAAATGCCTCAGAAAGTCCCTGTCTGTTTGATTAAACTAAGTATCTTTTGTGTACAAGTGTTCTTGCCCACCAGAGGCTGCAATATGACTAAAGTATAGGCAAGCTGCATTTATATTCATAACCTGCAAGCTGTCTTCATTTTGCTTTAGGTGTTTTTTTTTTTTGCACATTACCAATCACCAGTTAAACATAGTCTTGGCCACTTGAAGAAACTCCTGTACACATACACTTTTAACATCATTACTTGTAGTAAAAAGAAGGTTTCCACACCTGAGGCTCAATTCCTGCATCCTTGGTGGAAAAAGAAGGTCTTGGAGCTTGGTAGACCCCTTTAGCTCTTGGAGACAAAATTCTGGAGGAATATTCAACAGATGTGCCTGTTGATGCTCCAGTAGCTGTTGTGATATTTCGAGGTTCAGGTACAGTTCCAGCAGATGGAGCAAAATGACCCGGTAATGGTCTGCTTGGACTTGACTGGACAGGTAAATAGAAAACAGGTGAAGGTGGCAAAGGAGATGTTGGGCAAGAAGCCTGTCTCATATAGCTGGGCTCAGGAACCACAGGCTTGGGTGGTGGTGCGGCTCTTGGTAAAGATCTTACTGGATCTTTGGCTGGGGAAAGGATAAACAAGGAAGATTGGAGCTGGTATGGCTGTTGCTTAGAAATTTCCAATTCCTTTTTGGAAATCTCGCTCTCTGTCATGTTGCTGTTGTACAAAGGTACAGGAGGGGGAGCTCTTGGAGATCTCACTGGGCTTTTGGGTAAAGGTTGGAAGGCCATAGGGGACAGGTGAGTCTCTGAAGCATATTTCCAGGAGGGAGGGAGGGAAATAGTAGGTGAAGGTGATCTGGCTATATCAGGGTGTGATGGGGACTCTATGATGTATTTTTGCATCCTTGTCTGTCTCCTGGCAAATAATTCTGCTCCCTTTCCTCTTGCCTCCGTTAGGTTTTGGTTGGATTTTATCTTAGGTTTCGGTTGTATTCTTGGTGACCTTAGACATGAAGACCATTCTGGGGCATTATCTGCAGTAGCTGGGGTTAGACCATCTAATGTATTTTCTGGTAAAAAGTTAGAGGCCTCTGCTCCCAGAGCAAATGGTTCATCCTCAGGAGTTGTTCTTCCTCTCTGCTTTTTTCTATTATCTGCTCTCTGGACTAAGTTCAAGAGATCGGGATTTGGAGCCACCTTTGGCTTCTCCACAAAAGTAAACATGGACTTTTTGGCTGCTCTGCGGCCGATGGACTCCTCCAGAATGCCTGATTTAGTTGGAAGTGGTTCTCTATCTTCTTCAGAGGGGGGTCCTGGTCTGCTGACTTCATAGTTCACTACTTGTGGAACGGAGGCTTTCTGCTCTTCAGTAGGATACAGAGCTGAATAGGCTGGAGGTGACCTGACTCTAGTTACTGGAGGAGGACTGGAAAATGTTTCTGCATAGGTAGGTGGTGGAGGAAGCTCCACAACAGGGCTTTCCTCTGCTGGTGTATGAGTTGTAACTAACGACTGAGTCCCAAAGGGTCTTGCTGTTCGGTTCTTCACAGGCATTGGCTTGGACAAAGTCAGGCGTACTTCACAGTACTGCTTATTATTATGAGTCAGAGTGTCCTTGGGCTGGCTGTCAGTAATTAGAATGGATTTCTCTGTGTCTGTAGTGGGGAGATTTTTCTCGTTTTCAATAACTGCCATATCCTCCTCCTTGTTAAGAATCTCTCCATTCTCCTTCCTGTCAATAACTGTTTCACTCAACGCCTCATCAAGAACATTATTCTCCCTGTCAATAACAGGGACATACAATTCCTTGTCAAAGGCATTGTTGTTATTCTCACTACCAATAAGCAGTAAATATGGCTTTTTATCAATAACATTATTTTCGCTGTCTGTTTGCAGTGTAAACAACTGCTTTTTAGGGGCGGAACTATTATTCTCTTTATCAGTGCTAGGTAGGTACAGCTCCTCATCAACAATAGGTGGCACATTTTTCACATTGTCAATAACTGGTGTGTGTTCAACAGCAGGCAACTTTTCAAGCTCACTGGTGGCAGGTTCATGCACTCCATTAGTTGAGACAGTCTCTGTATTCTCTTTTAGGTACACGCTGAGAGGGATTTGTTGAAAGTCTTCTGCTAGAATCTCCTCAGAAGATATTGTTGTGTTTGTTATAGAAACAGTCTCCTCATTTTTTATTTTATTCCTTTGAGGGCCCTCCTCAGCCAGGCTCTCCTCATGTTTCTCCATGCTGCCTTTTTGTTCCCACAACCCAGAATCTTTGATGGAGGAAAATCCTTTCAGCTCCCTGTTGTCACTTAAGATCTCCTTCAAATGGAGCTCTTTCCCATGGCTTGGAATGATGTGGTGAATAGCTTTGGAGCTGATCTCTGAAGCTGCTTGTTCCGTACTTGTCTTTGTGTTTTCCAAGGTAAACGCATTCACTCGCTGCTTGCGTCTGTGAAACAACAGCACGCCTTTGGAGTTAGAATTGGGTGGGGTTGTCAACTGGGCAGCAATTCTCTGGCTCCTGGCTTTTGCTTCCTTCAGCTCTTTTTCAGAAAGACTCGCACTTCTTGAAATATCTGAGGAAAAAGAATATGGCAGACAATGTTAAAAGTGGAATCAAGGAGTCCTGCAAAGCATGGTTTCAGCTCTCTTTCTCACATATACATGCATGCAAAACCACTTATCTTCAAAGGATGACATCAGAATGCAAATACTTCCTCACTATTTTTGTGTTTTCATAAAAACTTGCTACTTAAACTACAATGGAGACATCTATATCTCAGTCACAGGCGAAAGACCTAGAGGGACATGGGGTCACCTGGGCGCACACCTTTCTATCACGTGGGGGGTCTGTCATATGGGGGGTGCAGGGAGCAGGAATAATACATGTAACATATCCTTCTTATTGATTGATTGATTGGTCTTATTTATTTATTGGTCTTATAGACCACCTTCCCCTGGAGGGTTCAGGGTGGTGAACAACCATATAATAAGCCAACATCCATATAATAAAACAAACAGAGAGATATGAAAGTATTTTACTATTTCTATAAATAATAATGGTAAAATAACAGTAGAGCTAGCCTACAGTACTCACCTATCATGTACTACAAAGACGTGCATATAAGAGGCCTGACACTTTGAAGAGTTTTCAAGGAAAAGCAAATACTGTATGCAGGGCTAACTGAGAACAGGATGCATGACTTCCTTAAGTAAACAGGATCAAACTGATGGAGGTGGTTTTGAAAGTGTGTCAGGAGGTATGTGGCAACTTACTTTCTCATCCTCCCCTGTCAAAGGATTTAAGGTTGGAACTGGGGTTGCCACCCTCCAGATGAGGCCTGGAGATCTCCCACTTACAGTTGATCTCCAGAAGACAGAGATCAGTTCCCCTGGAGAAAATGGACTCTATGGCCTTATACCCTGCTGAAGTCCCTCCCCTCCTCAAATCCCACCCTCCTCAGGCTCTACTCAGGGCACGCTGCACAGTTGCCTGGGGGTTCCATGAGCACAGGGGCCCCATGCTAATCCAAGTATGTTATGACTTGCTGACAAATAAATACTATACTATAAATATTTGCTATTGAAAAATGCATATTTAGCATATGTTTTATTAAAGATAATGGACAATATTATTGTTAATTTTTTAATGATAACAGTGGATAGTAGCATTTGACTCTGATTTAGTATCAGTCACTTTTGCAACCACATGTGCATGTATGTGTATGTCTCTCATGCACTGTTTTGTCTGGGGGCTTATAATGCTGTTAAGATGGCCCTGGTTCCTCTTCCAAAATCTCCGGGTATTTCTCCACCCAGAGCTGGCAACCCTAGTTGAGAAGGAAGATCCTGAAAACTTGTTGAGGAACCCTAATATTCCCCTGCTTTTTATGTCTTCCTATCCTAACTTTGGATTGTTATGATTTGTATTTTCTAGCATTTATTTTATTTCTCATTGGAAATCAATGAGCAGAAACAGAAGATGCCATAGAAAACAGGGGTCCTGAATATTCAGTTGAAATTTTAGCAGATACCATGCTTGTCATCTCTGCAGAAGTTACAAAAGTCACCCTTTACTTGCCAAAATTTAAAGGTACAGCAGTCCTTTTCTCTACTGCAACTAATCACGCTAGCAACATTTGCAGAAATGTTGGGTTTGAATGACTCTGTTCACCAAGCTCTGTTAAGACCCATCATTTCAGCAAGGCAAGGTTTCTGGCATATTTAAGATTCAAAATGTACTCTTTCTGATACTAATACATTCTGATAATAATACATTTTTTTTGCCTTGCAAACTAGGAAGTAGCAAACTACAGCAAGAAGGAAGCCATTTAAAAAAGCAAATCATAAACAAACAAAAATCCCTTACTTGGTGTTTTTCTCCCCAATTTTCATAACCTTCAGATAAAGCAATAATGTTTCACTCATCCCTGGTATAAACCATGTGACAATCTAAAATTAGTCTTATATGGTGCAAAGCTTGGGGAGTGGTCAAGGAAGGGGAACTTTAAAAAAACGATTATCAGGAAAATTAGAAGCTGAAGAAAGCTAAATATGTATTGGAAAATCTTTCCTTCTAATATAATTAAAGCGAACAGACAACAGACTATGGCAGGAGCCTTATGACCATTTCATTAGGAATTAAGGATAACTAATTGGTTGCAGGGGTCTGGTAGCTGCCCTCAGTGGGTAATTGGTCATTTCCCCACCCCCACCCCCCAGTTTCTACTCTTGAGACCACCACAGTTTGACACTGCAGTTTCGAGAGTGGAAAATCCCAGAGTTTCCAAACTTACTACATACAAGAACAATTTTGTAAACAAAATAACATGGGGGGAAAAAAAGTCCCTGGGAGGTTGTGTCCCTGTCTTGAATGCAGTTTTACTTTGTGATTACGAATGACTGTATGTGAAAGGAATTTATTGAAAGACTTCAAAAGGTTTCAGGTTGCAGTTCATTTGGTTTCAAATGCCCTGTATAAACATGCTGCTAGCAGGAAATTGGCCAGGTCAAAACTGTCTCACAGATCTCCCCTTCTTTTCAGAGGGTTGGCTAAGCATAATGGGCCGGGTTATCATAAAAATTAGGAAAGTAAACAATTGTCTCAGTGCGGCTGGAGGCTCATCCCTTGGACAATGGATGCATAGTGCTGATCTAACATTTTCTTTGAACACAAGATGGCAGTGTCTGATAATAAAATCTGCACCATTTTGTATGCTTCCTAAGCAGCAGTTCAAACTAATGAGCCCAAGGACTTCCTAGAATAGAACTCACCTAGCATCTCACAAAAGTGCAACATATAGGCCACTGGTGTGCCTCCTAACTAAAGCCATCTAAACTGTCTGGGACATGACGGGTGCTGCCAGCTTATAAAAACATCTGGCCATGGGTCATGGCAGAAGCAGCTATTAGAAATGCTCCTGAAAGGATGTGGCAGGACACAGAACACATTTTCTCCCAGTGAGCCATTTCCTATAAGCCACTTTTTAAAAACTCCCATGATTTAATACCTCTGGTAAGAGGAAGCAACAGAAACAAAGAACAGTTATTAAAAGTTTACAGCCAAACGGCCACCATTCCTATTGGGGATTGTGGCAGGAGAGGAGGGCAGAATGGCCTGCCCAGGCAAATAATTACCTCAGCTCCTCTTTAAACTCATTTTCACAATTGGAACCAGATTTATGATGCTTGCAATTGAGTTTTACTAGCAAAAACATATTGAGGCTTCTTGGAACATGGCCAAGTACGTAGGGTTGCCAACTTTGTGTTGGAAAATTCCTGGAGATTTAGGGATGGAGCCCGAAGATAACAGAGTTTGGGGGTACCTCAATAATTCACAAAGGCCACCCTACAAAGCTGCCATTTTCTCCAGGGGACCTGATCTCTGTAGTCTGGTTACCAGTTGTGATTCTGTGAGATCTCCAGGGCCCATCTGGAGGCTGGCAATCCTGCAAGGATGCCACAAGCAGTTGTTCAGACTATGCTGATCATCATACTAGTGAAGCCATATTCAAACCCATATTCTGCAACTATGCTCAGTCAGATGATGTACAGTTAGGCCAGAGATGTTCCATGAAGGAGACTTACTCAGTATACTTACATTACCATCTTAAACACTGTAACCCTCTCCTTGGCCCACTGATATAAGTATATCTTAGCTTAGGATCACACAGTCCTCTCCAGTTTGTCCACAGAGACAAATTCTTTCCTCCATCACAAGTGTGATCCTATCTTGTTTCTCGATTTGCCCTGTAACCATGCCAGAAAGATAATTTGATTGCAGACTGAATTGAAAGGAATGAAGGAAATGGGGAAAGAAAGGGGAGAAGAGGGAGGAATGTAACAAAAGAGAATGGGTGGGAGAAGGGAAGGAAGAGTAGAAATACATTGTGAAAAAGAGAGCTGGAGCATGGAAAAAGAGAGCTCTATGTGTCCCTTTCTGGTGTCCCCAGGTCACCTAATACCCTGGGAACTTGAGCCTCAGAGTCCTGGATTGACAGATCCGGCTGCTGACAAAGTTCAGAGTTAGAGGTGAGTGAAGTCAGAGCTTGGCCATGTTTGTATCTCTCTCTTATCATAATAACCTTCATGGAAAATGAATCAGTGAAAGCAGGTGGAAGAGAATCCCACCCTTCACACACTCAGCAAGTGGGCTGCAAGGATGTGAACAGGCGAGGCGGTTGAGGCTCTATGGCGGAGCATCTGCTTTGTGTGGAGAAAGTCCCAGTTTCAATCTGCAGTATCTCCAGTTGAAAGGTTATGATATGATAAACCTTGACCTAAGACATGTGAGACCCAAGGTCACTTAGAGGAGACAACACTGACCTTGACAGACCAATAGCCTGACTCATTCTAAGGCTATTTTGTGTGCTCATATTCTGACAAATGTTTGCATTTTTTCACGTTAACATTTTTCTCAATTCTCTTCATAAAACATTTCACTGAAACATCTGCAGAGAGCTTCTGGGTGCCTATCTGCCAGGTTGTAATGCCCCTTTCTATGGACCTTCAAGCTCTCTCATCGCCTCTTTAAGTCATCTCAAATGTGACAAGTTTCCTACATTGTCAATAGATTTTTAGAAGAGCAAGCATGGAAACTGCATGCAGATTGAATGTGACTATTAGAGTTGCCAGGTCACCCCTGGCCACCAGTGGGGGATAGGGGAACAGGGTTGGTAAATCCAGGTTAGGAAACACATAGAGATAGGGGGAAGAAGCCTGAGAAGGTCAGGGACCTCACTGGACTACAATGTCATAAAGTCTGCTCTCCAAAGCATCCCTTTTATCCAGGCAACTGATCTCTGTACTTTGAAGATGAGTTGTAATTCCAGGGGAACTCCAGGTCCCACTTGGAGGCTGGCATCTCTAGTGACTGTCCCAAATATAACTGCTTCATTGCATGATAGATGCAATGACCATGGCTTCCCAACAGGTCCACATGAAGACTTGCTTGTCACATGTAACTGTTGGCATCAGTGTGTGTCAATACAAATGGAACTATGTTAACAGGAAATGTGTTCCAAGGGGAATGGTTTTACGGGAACATCATTCTGCCTCTCTTGGCCTTAATGAGTTCAATACATCCCTTTTGTTATGCTGGCTTGTTGATGTCCTTTCATTACCATAACACAGTGTATGAAATTCAGATTTCAAGCAGAATGTTGTGTTGTTGGTGTCTCACAGAAAGGCAGCTGTGAATTACCCACTGGCTGTGGTTGCCTCTTGGGGTGGGGTAGGTGGAGCCAAGGTGACTGCTTCTGCCCAACTAAGGGAGGAAGCAAAGCCTGGGCCATGTTGGGCCAGGGCTGACATCACCCAGAGGGGAGGGCTGACTGAACCCTTAGCCCTCCTTTGTGTTGTCCATGTGCTCTGGCTGGCGACGATTTGCCCATCCACCTCTCCCTGGCTTTTATGGTACTGCATGTTTTCTGTCATAGCCATCGGCGGTGGCGCATGGGTAATGATCTGGAAGTGCCGACGGCGGCAAGAGGCAACTGCCCTGCTGAACCGGCAAACGGGGAACACCTCTTGCCAGGAGCATCCGCCCGGCAGAGCCCCTCAGCCGAGCAAAGCCCTATACAGGGCATCCGCCCATGGGGTTTCGCTAGGAAGCAGATAGGCCAGATCCAGACCCATGCTACGCCTCACGCTTCTGTTTTGTTTGGTTAATAAAATGGCTATGGCCAAGTGTTTACCCCAGCAAAGAGAGTCTTGTTTGGTTATTGGGAGAGGATCCACCCAGGTGGTTCCCACCCTCAGAAGGCAACTGCAAAGATGAGCAGGAAATCTGTTTCTTATACAATCGCTTGTCAGCCACCCTGTGTATATTATTACATACTCTACTTTCAGACTTCCAGTACTGGAAAGGCTACCCTCAGATTCAGTAGCTTCTTGGAGTCTCTTCTTACTCCTCAGCAGAAATACCTCTTTTGCTTAGAAAAAGGAATACCAAAGAAAGGAGAGTGAACTGAACTGATGTCTGAAGAATTACCGGTAATGGCCGAAAGATAAAAGGAAGTGTGTAGAACATGAACATGAATATTTTGATAGGTTAGGACATAATGTGACATGTCCAAAGCTATACAAAAAGTGAGGATTTAAGTGGATTGTGTTCAAACTCTACCATGCCACAGAGCCTCCACAATACTCCCTTCCCCCTGATTTCAGCATATATCTCACTTTGCAAAAGAAGAAGAAGAAGAAGAAGAAGAAGAAGAAGAAGAAGAAGAAGAAGAAGAAGAGTTTGGATTTATATCCCCCCTTTCTCTCCTGCAGGAGACTCAAAGGGGTTTACAATCTCCTTTCCCTTCCCCCCTCACAACAAACACCCTGTGAGATGGGTGGGGCTCAGAGAGCTCCGAGAAGCTGTGACTAGCCCAAGGTCACCCAGCTGGCGTGTGTGGGAATGTACAGGCTAATCTGAATTCCCCAGATAAGCCTCCACAGCTCAGGCGGCAGAGCTGGGAATCAAACCCGGTTCCTCCAGATTAGATACATGAGCTCTTAACCTCCTATGCCACTGCTGCTCCTTCACGATGACTTAAGAGCATTAAAAAAAAAACTATTTTTTTAAATTGCTAAGAAAAAGTAGATGCTGAACAAGAAACTATGGAGTTACACATCTGAGAAAGGTGCCTTAAAAGCAAATATTTAAAAGGTAGATTCAGTTGTGCCAATACTTGGCACTTCTTTGTGGTATAAGAACTCCTTAAGGGAGGGAAGGGACACAAGACCCATTCAAAAGAATAGGCTACGAATCATTTTCACCACAAAGAGACTGCAAAGATTCTGTGGTAAAATAAAACAACCATGTGAATCCACACCAACTATTCTGTAATTCCCTTAGCATATATTAACCTATAGGCACAGGCCAAAGAACGACTGTTAACACTATATCACTAACAAATACTACTTGGATGTGATCATTTTTTAAAAAGATCTTGAATGGGATGATCAAACTGATCGCAATGGAGGAATTCAGTATATTAGCAGATATGTCCTGCAGCCCTCTGGCCAAAGCTCCTTATGAAGCTATGCTTTCATCACATTAGGTGGCTTCCACAAAAGGACAGGCTTGTGTGGTTCGTGCTGCTGCCAATACAGTACAGTAATAATAGGACTTCAACATGGAAGGCTTCCCTGCAGTTCCCCTGCCCCCTCCCCACAGCAGCAGCTGCACCGCCCCCAATCCCTTTGGGCTTTTTCAATTAGACAAAAATCCACAGGAGAATATTATTACAGATATAACAATTTAACATTCTGAGTAATGCATTCTTTGAATCCATAGCTTGCTTGCTTGCTTGCTTGCTTTCTTGTATGTCTCTGGCCTCTGCCATTATGGAGATGTGCCTTTTCCCTTATATCTCCAAATTAGAAAAGGCTAGAGACTCATTTTAAAAACAGCTGTGAATTCAGAGAGCCTGTTACACATGTTATTATACTTTTTTTACTGATATAATGATATTTAATTGCTGATTTTTAAAAAGAAAAATCACCTTATGGTGGGTAGGGTTGCCAACCTCAAAGTGGAGACTGGAGTTCTTCCAGAATTACAACTCATCTCTAGGCTATGACAATCATTTCCATTTGCAAAACTGGCAGCTTCAACTCTATGGCATGACATCTCTACTGAGTTCCCTCCCTCCACAAATCCTGTGCTCTAGTGCCCCCCCCAATCCCCAATAATTTCCAAAACCAGAGTTGGCAACCCTGTCATGTGTGGAAGAAAAGCCAACCGTAGGGATAGGATCAGGGAAAATAGCTGCCACTTGGGTGTGGGAATCTGAAATCTCCTACCCACACAACAATCATTCAGGCTTTACTGTGATCTTTAAAAAAAATGCAGCACAGGTTTGAGAAAGACCAAAGAAAAACTGAGAAAACATTACATGAGTACCAAGATACTGCAGGGAAGCAGGGAAGAAACTTTCTTCCTAAAGGCGTTGAACCAGGGTGGATAAATCCCAGTGATAAATGTGCATAGGTTTGTATCTAAGGCTGCCAAGTTTCTGTCAAGCACAGGGGATCACCTGGCCTGACTCCCATTGCCAGCTGGCACCTAAATGACTGGTAGGAAGGTAACAAATTAAACAATAATTGTTGGGCAATGGTGTGACATCATTTTCAGGGAAAACCTTGAAGTGACATCACACCTCTCTAGGAATCACAAGAAACTCTATTGAAATTTTATGGATTCCTAAGGGAAGCATGACATCACTTCCGGGTTTCCTCTAGAATTGATGTCACACTCACCCAATGGGTGTCCTCCTTTTCCCTGACCTTTTCCGACCAGTTTCCAGACCATGCTAAGAGCCTTAGTATGACTCGGTATTAGCAATTTTGACGTATTACCTTTGGCTGAGAATAAAGCAAACAAATCCAAACCCATCATGCTTCGAGAGACGTGGATGAACCAAGGAGAAAACAACTTGGTAGGCATCAAGAGAGAATGGGATTCAAAATGGGAAAATCGGGGAAAAATAACACTAGAGATAAGGAACTTTGGTTTTATTGGAAGAACAAATACTACAAACCCTTTGTGTGTTTTGCAACTGGCTGGAAATAAAGGGAGATTAATGGAAGAAATAGAGAGTAGATTATTGGAAAAACCTGTACACATATCAGCTGGACGACTCAGAATAAAGTTAATTAGCATTTTTTATTGTAAGTACTATCGCTTAAAATATCAAAATGGGGAGGGAGAAAAAGAAAAGGAGAGAGAGACTGAAAGTGTGTAGGACGTTCTGCAGAACTACCAGGTATGCTGTAGGTTGTTGCTGCCACTAATTCCACCCACTTGGAGCATGTCTAATGTTAACTTTAATTCTCTGAGTGTGTTTTTCATTTTCTTTCCTTCTGTGCTGCTTGGAATGTTTCCAGGTTATTTTAAGCAAAGGTTCATCCCTTTAATGTACCAGCAACTGAAGATCTGAATTACTAATGAAAGTGTTTTGAGAGATGGAGGTCAGGAAAAGAAAGGAAAATGGAGGAGGGTGTGCAAGTGTGGTAGTCTATACTGAATTTTGTTCCTTCCAATCCATTCTGTAGGAGGCATTAAAGTTGAAATATGTCAAGGACAATGTTTTGAATTTCATCATGAAGTTGGCACTTGTCAATACATTTTACTTTCTGAAACTTGGGCTTAACCAAACTGTCAGTGGCTAATGTATTGTCGAAGGCTTTCACAGCCAGATTCAGCTGGTTGAGGTGGGTTTTCCGGGCTGTGTGGCCGTGGTCTGGTGGATCTTGTTCCTAATGTTTTGCCTGCATCTGTGGCTGGCACCTCTGAAGATGCCAGCCACGGATGCAGGCGAAACGTTAGGAACAAGATCCATCAGAACCCAGCCACACAGCCTGGAAAACCCACCACAACCAACTGGCAGTGGCTAATTCACCAACATTCGAGTGGTTGGGGTGTCCTAGGACACTGGGAGAGACCAATTCAAATTCTCACTCATACCACAGAAGCTTCTGGGTGAAACTGGGCTGACCACTCTTTCTCAACCGTCTCACACAACAGTTGTTGTGAGGCTAAAATGGAGGAGGCTGTTGTAAGTCACTTGAGGTTCCAGCTAGAGAGAAAACTGGGAGATGAATAAAGTAAATAAATGTTTATATGCACCATTCATCTTACTATTCCAAATAATTATTAGTAGCTGGTAATTGTGAATGGGTAACAATTTGATCCTGTATTCCTTTTATGAGACTGCGTATTCATTTCTGTTGTGCATACAAAATAACATACCTTGGTCTTTTGGGCCTCACTTTATTAAAAATCCTTCTTGTTCTTTGGTATATAAGGTAGATGGGTGGACATGGATGTTTCAGGAACTCAAAGTGGAGGGCTCTGGTACACAAGTTTTAATGTTTTTATTGTGAACAATCTTAAGCCAACCTCCTCAGAAGTAACTCCCATTTTATTCAATAGGACTTATTGAATGTGGGAACCTTGTTAGGATTACAGCCTTCAAATTACAAGACTCTCTGCTGTTGTTGTTGAGTCAAACTAACATGACTAATTATGTGGAACTTCTTGACTCACACAAACAGGACTAACCCAAGAACACAATATCCTTTTCCAAAATCCAGTCTCAAAATCATTTGCATAGTGGCTCATTGGATGAGTGATGGAAAGCAGGAAGGAAGGGAAAGAAGAAAGACCTGATACAGCAAGATGTAAGAACACGAGAAAAGCTACGCTGGATCAGACCAAGGCCCATCAAGTCCAGTAGCCAATTGGCCATGCTGGCAGGGGCTGATGGGATTTGTAGTCCATGAACATCTGGAGAGCCACAGGTTGCAGAGCCCTGGTCTAGTTAATTAATGCTAAACCAAAGATGGCACCTCCCCGCCCCCCCAAAAAAGAGGTAGCAAGCAACATCCCCAGTTGGGGGCTGCATAGATAAAACAAGGAAGTGGAGGTAGGAAAAATGGAGGATTGGTTCAGCTGGGGACACCTTCACAGCAGAATCCCATTTAAACAAAACAAACAAACAAACCCAAAAAATAAGGAAAAACTCTGTGAAACAAACAGCCACGAGGTAAGCATTGCATGCCTAAATAGTTACAGGTTCTCAAAGTACCACAGTGAAGTTCTAAGTGTACTCTGATAACCAAATAAGACAATTATATCTAACTGCCAGCATGCCAAGAAGTATGCATGTTCCTAACACAGAGTATAAAGATTTAAATTGCCTTTTAGCATTAATTAATTATTTTACTATTTGTGCAATGTGTTGTTAAGGCGTGTAAGACAAGTGACTTTGACCAACATGCCTTTTGCTTTCCAGCACCAGAGGAAAGGAACAGAACTGGTTGCAGAGCTCCCTCTCTGAGGACGTCTGTGGGAACCTTGTCTATGGCTGCTTTCCAAAGTCACTGTTAACCTTTCCTGTTAGATCAGTTATTCCACCCTCATAGACTTCCTCTTGTCCTCACTTAACACACAGTGCAGATAAAGAGATGACGACACTGTCACTGGGGAAGTGGGTACATTTGGAGGATGGAAAATGTGCTGTTTGTTTGCACTGAGAAGAGTGGATGTACTTCCAAGTTTCTCTTTAAGAGGGCATCAAAAGAATTTGAAGTAATGCAAGAAAAGCTCAACACGATGTCAGTGCACTACCATCTTGGTACCACCTTTTATCGCAACAACCAAGCAAGTGCTATGAGGACATCTCAATTTTATGTTGGGTGCTGCTGATACATCATTAACTTGCCATCCAACCATGGGGCAGTTCTCAGAGGCAAACCCAGTCATCCACTGGGCTATGTTCTCAACACGGTATCTCAATGACAGCCCACTTTTGCCACTGAAAACTGTTCCTTTTAGATTCTCTTTCTCCTCACCTCACTGAGCCATCAAGCATTCTGTAACTAAAAGAAACATTGGCAATGCAATTCTAAACAAGAGTTAATGGACTTAAAAGGGTGTAACTCTGTTTAGGATGACACTGAAGTTCCATGGAAACACACTTGTAGATCAGAAAATGTCCTGTATACATCATCATTATCTTTAGATGGATTCCTCCTGAATGAAAAAATGGTCAGCCCCTCCCCTGCTCATTTTCACTGACACACAGAGACAAAAGCTAAGAGGCAAGAAAGGTGTATTCCCTCTGGAATCTGCTGCCTGAAGCTTCCTGAGATTGTCATTTATAGTAAAGCTATTATTTCATGCCTTGTAAAGTTACACAAAAGGAGTCACGTTGTCTGATTCATTTAAGAGGATCAAGGCATTTGGACTGTACTTGACAGCATCCAGGAAATAGCAAATGTTACATGGCCAGGCAAGTGTTGTCTTTTAAGGTGTTTGAAGGAATTTTAAAGAACAGACATGAAGGCTCAGGTCTGTGTTTATGGCCCATTATGCATGGAGTCCTTTCTGTGATGCTCTTCGCTCCACAGTGGAGTCACAGTGTGGTCTCCTTGCGTTTCCTTGTTTACATGCAAGGAGGTGCCGCACTGCCTGCTGCATGGCTTGCCTCCCTCCTTGTTGATTGCAGGATTCATGGCTTTTTTAAACAGCCCTTTAAATTTTATACCAATATTCTTCCACAGTGTAGCCTCGCTCCCTCTCTCTGCTGCAGTGATGAAGAGCTTGGGAGGGAAGATGCCCAGGCACAATCGGCCATTGGCAGCGGAGAGGATATCACGGCCAGACAAGCCCCTGCTCCCCACCCCCATGAAAGCAAGGGGAGCCTGGAGGGTGGGAAAAGGGGGAGGGAAGAACAGAGGAGAGAATGAACAAGGTTATGTTGATATTCTTCACAAGATCGCAGGCTTTTTTTTCTTTTGAGTCCTTCAAATTTCATATCGATATTCCTCATATCACTATTGTGCAGGCTTGTAATCATGAATGTTTTTTTTTGGGGGGGGGGGACTGTCGATCCCCAGGAAATACCAGAGAAGAGTGGGGGGATGAAAATTCTGCCGCAAAGGAAATGCGGCCTTGCTGCACAGCAGAGCACCAGTGTATAACTGGCTCTGTATACTTTACATCAATTAACGTGGAGGGAGTGAGGGGTGGCATCAAGGGAGGGAAGGGGAGGGGGCCTGCCCTGAAAGGCCCTGCCCATCACCCCACCCTTTATTAACAGAAATCAAGGCTTGAAAGCTGACAATGATGTTGTAGTTGCCTAGCAGCAGCCACTAACGGCTGTCTCTTGTAGTTACAGGCACTGCTTCTATTATTTGGGGGTGGGTTAATCTCACAATGGTTTTTTTAGATTTCATTTTTTTTTTGCAAAGTTGGGGTATTTCTTGGGTTTATATAAAGATTGTCTTGCATGTTTAATGCTCCAGTCCAAGGAACACTGCTGGACTCTTCTCAGCTGAAGGAGCAGCAGCAAATGGAAGGCCATATAGGCCTATGGAGGGCAATAGAGCAGGAAAGTGGAAGGTGGGGATTCCAGCCAGCTGAGACAGTTTAGGGGTCAGGTAATGTTTACAGTGGCAGTAGAAGGGAGGGGACGGTACAAAGGGTGGGGGGAGTTGCAAGATGACCGGGGGGTGGGGGTGGGGGGTTAACAGCTAGGAGGCTCCAAGGAATGCTACTGGACCTTATAGCCAAGGGAATAAGGTCCTCCTTTTGTCCCATTTTGAGTTCAGGTGATGACACCTGGCCATGGTAGAGGGAAGGGGAGCTTCCCAGGCAGCACCAGAAGAGAGCACTGCAGCAGGGCACTTGATAGATTAGAGTTATGATCCTCTGAGCCATATGTTCTGTTTTTTACAATAGACCACCCCCTGTTTAATGCTTTAGTCAAAATGGCTGAATTTAAAAACAAGGAAGTCGCTATTTATTATTATATAATATTTATGCATGCCTGTTTTGGGAAGTTGTCAAATGCATACTCCATGAGAGAGAATTGTGTCTTTTTAGCAAGGACGATTTCTCTGATCTGCCTAAAATTTGGCAGGAAGGATACCTTGGAGGAAAGGGCATGATCCCTGGGAATTTCAACATCGTTGGACAGTGGGGAGGGAGAGTTACAGCCAACCATGTGTTTCCCATTCAAAGAGGTATAAGGATATAATGAAAATAAGATACAAATGAACAAATAAATGAAAAAAATGTGCACACCCCAGCTTGTATTTAGAAGTCAAGAGAGAGGATATTTAAAAACACAACTGGTCCCAATGCAGCTGGATGTGTGTTGTGAGGACATAAAAAGTGTGTATATTTATTATGGATATTCTGTGTCCCTGTATGGGCTTATGATGTCTGTCTACTCTACACTACTTGCAATGTCATTCTAAGCAGTGTTAATACCCTTCTAAGATATCAGTGAATTCTGAAGAGTGTAACTTCAGAAGGGTTTAGGGATTGCAGTTTGCACAGATTTTTTTGGGCAGGGTTATTCTCTCTTCATACTGGACAAACTCATTTTTTCTCTTTATTTGAACTACATGTCTTCTTGGAAATACTAAAGTTTATTCATGATTCTTTCTCCAAATTACTGCAGTCCAGATACTTTACAGCCCAGTCTTAGAGAACATCCTTTACACAAAGCTTATGTCCTGGTATTCTTAGAATTACAACCTTCATTGTATATCCTTTCAAGAGGAGAACAGCAGCTTATGAGGAAGGAAGTCCTGTTCTTGAGGAGGTACCAGAAGTGCTGAATATTTGCAGTTGAATGTAGTCAATATATCTTATGTCTCTACAAGGACTCATATAGCATCCCACATGCACTGTTGTTTTTAGATACTCTGTGGCTTTTTAAAAGAAATGTCAAGCTGGGTGTGCAACAATTCAGAATTTCTTTTGACTGTTGAGTGGATGTATCATAGAATCATAGAATACTTACAAAGAAAAGGTCTTTTTCACTTAACCCATTATGTCACATACCACCGATGAAGAACAATGAATAGCAATATAACACTAATTGGGGTGATGATGATAATTAATTTTTAAAAGTGTCAGCAAGCAGACGTAGTGACACAAAGCTACTATTCCCATAGTTGGTTGCATCAATAGAAGGGACTGCTTGGGAGGGGGATACAAGGACAATCCATGTACCTTGTATTTATGGATCATGGGATCCAACCAAGTTTTATTTATTTATTTAGAAAATTACAAAATAGAAACAATAAAAGAAGCACAAAAGATATGAATTAAAATCCAGCGGGGCAGAAGGCAACCCAGCACAAAAACATAGACCATAAAAACCGATCACAGAAAGCTTAGAAAAAGTTTCCAAAGCAAAATAGAGCTGTTGTTCTTAAAATCACCCCTTAATTAAAAGCTTGGGTGAACAAAAATGTTTTTGTCTGGCATTTGAAAGAAACCAACATAGGCCCCAAGTGAGCTCACGGAAATAGGCATTCCGTAAGTTAGGTGCCAGTACTGAAAATGCCCTGTCTCTAGCTGCCATTCACATCATCTCTCAAAGTGGATACAGAGAGAGCAGGCTTATCAGACCAGAGCAAAGCCACTAAAACATAACACACACACCCTCACCCAATTACACTTTCCAGAAGGATACAGTAGTCAATGATGGCCAATTCCACAGAGAAGTCCAGAATAATCAACTGGGACTCCCTCCCACTTTTCATTAGAAGATAATCTGTCAGGTCAAACTAGAGCCCTTCTCCCACACCCAGACCTGAATTCAGATTGAAATAGATTTAGATCTATTCCAAAACAACTTGCCTGAAGCTGTGTAGTCAGTCTTTGGGGACCAAAAAAAGCCAGTGACAAAGTTGAACTGGTACAATCAAATATCAAAATAGTTATATTATTTCAATTATTTTCGGGACCTAGTTCACTTCTACTTCCTTGAGATAATTATGGAGCAGGAAATACCATCTCAAGGTAGTGTATTTAATGGTAGCTCTGCAAAACTGCAAAAGGTGCTTGAAGTTAGTTAGACAAAAAATATTCTGTTATAAAGTGCCCTGCTGAAACACACAGTAAGACACAACACTGGTTCTTGAATGAAGACTGACAAAATGATACAAATTCACTTTTAGTTAGTTATTGCCTAAGACTTATGCTAGATGTATGTGGTGTAAATAAGTCCTTGCTGATCAATTTCCCACTGACGAAATAGCGCGCACTAGTCGGCAAAAAAAAAACGACATTTGGCGCAGAATTACCCACTGGTTCTGCGCCCTCTTAGCGTGCAGGCTTCCCAGACCTGGATGGAAGTAGACCTTTGAATGATGTTGACTAATCCGACTGGAGGGGAGAGGGGAAGATTGGCGGCCACCTCTACCATTGTGAGGACGTGGAACCTCCCAGCCACATCTTTTACTGGAGTCGAACCATGTGTATAATGGAGACATACTGCTTTTGAATGATTTTTCCCTGTAAAACACAGTCTAAAGCAACGCTACACCTCGTATCCACATGGATACGAGAAGACAAACCAGAACGGAGATGGGGCATTGCTTTAAACGCCCATTCCAATGCAGCTGGATGTGTGTTGTGAGGACATAAAAAGTGTGTATATTTATTATGGATATTCTGTGTCCCTGTATGGGCTTATGATGTCTGTCTACTCTACACTACTTGCAATGTCATTCTAAGCAGTGTTAATACCCTTCTAAGATATCAGTGAATTCTGAAGAGTGTAACTTCAGAAGGGTTTAGGGATTGCAGTTTGCACAGATTTTTTTGGGCAGGGTTATTCTCTCTTCATACTGGACAAACTCATTTTTTCTCTTTATTTGAACTACATGTCTTCTTGGAAATACTAAAGTTTATTCATGATTCTTTCTCCAAATTACTGCAGTCCAGATACTTTACAGCCCAGTCTTAGAGAACATCCCAGCACACAAACATGTCCTGGGTATTTACTTAGAATTACAACCTTCATTGTATATCCTTTCAAGAGGAGAACAGCAGCTTATGAGGAAGGAAGTCCTGTTCTTGAGGAGGTACCAGAAGTGCTGAATATTTGCAGTTGAATGTAGTCAATATATCTTATGTCTCTACAAGGGACTGTATAGCATCCATACTGTTGTTTTAGATACTCTGTGGCTTTTTAAAAGAAATGTCAAGCTGGGTGTGCAACAATTCAGAATTTCTTTTGACTGTTGAGTGGATGTATCATAGAATCATAGAATACTTACAAAGAAAAGGTCTTTTTCACTTAACCCATTATGTCACATACCACCGATGAAGAACAATGAATAGCAATATAACACTAATTGGGGTGATGATGATAATTAATTTTTAAAAGTGTCAGCAAGCAGACGTAGTGACACAAAGCTACTATTCCCATAGTTGGTTGCATCAATAGAAGGGACTGCTTGGGAGGGGGATACAAGGACAATCCATGTACCTTGTATTTATGGATCATGGGATCCAACCAAGTTTTATTTATTTATTTAGAAAATTACAAAATAGAAACAATAAAAGAAGCACAAAAGATATGAATTAAAATCCAGCGGGGCAGAAGGCAACCCAGCACAAAAACATAGACCATAAAAACCGATCACAGAAAGCTTAGAAAAAGTTTCCAAAGCAAAAGAAATTGAGGCTGTTGTTCTTAAAAATCCTTATAATTAAGAAACGTTGAACAAAATGTTTTCATCTGGCATTTGAAAAGGCTCAACATAGACCCCAAGTGAGCTCGAATAGGCATTCAAGTAGAAGTTGGAGTTACCAGTACCAGAAATGCCCTGTCTCACAGCTACCATTCATCATCTCTCAAAGTGGATACAGAGCAGGCTTATCGAGGAATAGGCAAACCACTAAAACATAACACACACACCCCTCACCCAATTACACTTTCAGAAGGTCCTGGCCGGTAGTCAATGATGGCCAATTCCACAGAGAAGTCCAGAATAATCAACTGGGACTCCCTCCCACTTTTCATTAGAAGATAATCTGTCAGGTCAAACTAGAGCCCTTCTCCCACACCCAGACCTGAATTCAGATTGAAATAGATTTAGATCTATTCCAAAACAACTTGCCTGAAGCTGTGTAGTCAGTCTTTGGGGACCAAAAAAAGCCAGTGACAAAGTTGAACTGGTACAATCAAATATCAAAATAGTTATATTATTTCAATTATTTTCGGGACCTAGTTCACTTCTACTTCCTTGAGATAATTATGGAGCAGGAAATACCATCTCAAGGTAGTGTATTTAATGGTAACTCTACCAAAACTGCAAAGGTGCTTGAAGTTAATTTGAATAAAAATATTCTGTTATAAAGTGCCCTGCTAGAAACACACAGTAAGACCTAGCTTACTGGTTCTTGAATGAGACTGACAAAGTAGTACAAATTCACTTTTAGTTGGTTGTACCTAAGACTTATGCTAGATGTATGTGGTGTAAATAAGTCCTTGCTGATCAATTTCCCACTGACGAAATAGCGCGCACTAGTCGGCAAAAAAAAAACGACATTTGGCGCAGAATTACCCACTGGTTCTGGGTGCGTCCCCCTTAGCGTGTGCTTTCCCCAGACCTGGATGGAAGTAGACCTTTTGAATGATGCTGGGATCAATCCGGATCGGAGGGGAGCAGTGGGGAAGATTGGCGGCTGAATTTCCCGCCATTGTGAGTGACGTGGAACCTCCCAGCCACATCTTTTTTTACTTTCGGAGTCGAAATCCATGTGTATACGTGGAGACATGGGGCCGGTTTTGAATGATTTTTCCCTGTAAAACACAGTCTAAAGCAACGCTACACCTCGTATCCACATGGATACGAGAAGACAAACCAGAACGGAGATGGGGCATTGCTTTAAACGCCCATTTCCCTGTTTGTGTGTACAGTTCTGTGCATGCTCGTGCAGATGTGGATTTGACGGGTAGAAAATAAAATAAAAATTCCCGCCCCAGCACAATGCAGCAGTCAATCAGGAAAGCCCCTGAGCAGAACGCGCGGCAGATCCGTGACCAGTGGGGAATTCTGTCTGGCAGCTGCGTTGCCTGGAGCAGGGGTCGTTTGGTGGCCACAAGCTACAGTGGGGACCGTGAAAGCGCGTTCAAAAGGTCTCGAATCAAACCCAACTGGTTTGTATCTACTTCAATTTTTAATCATTTACACTGCTTTTACCATCTGCATAAAACCTTGCTCAAATCCTACAAATCTCTCAAATCCTTCTCCATATTTTAAACATTTAAGGTTGCCTCACAAATGAGGAGATATTGTCAAATCTGTCAAATCTAATGGATAACTACTCCTTACAGCTTATCTTTTAGTGGCAAATTGCAAGTTATATGAAAATGTTCTCTGTCATCATTACAAAGTCATCAAGGTTTTGTTATTTGCATTTTTGGGTAGTTTACCCCAGGCCTTCTTTACAGCAACAGTAGGATGAATCAAAGCATATTTGAAGATTTGAAGTGTGGGTTGATGGCCTCCAAGGGACATAAAAGCTTGTATCCCACCACCATTTCCCACCAATGTAGATGTTTCTCTGACAAAAGAAAGGTGTATTCCTCTCTTACTGAGAGACCTACATCCCCCCCTCTCCTACTTGTGGGGGTCCCTCAACCTCCACAAGCAGAGTTTCATAAGGCTACAGCAGGAGGAGAGAGGTGGGGAAATCCTGTTTCACAAGATTCACAGTTCTTGCGGTTAGTTTGATATAAACCAAAGAGTGTGAGTGGTCATTTGCAGGACAGGATCTGATCTAGCAAAGGCAATGCAATACAAAATATTCAGCTCTTGTAAATGCAAAAAAAATACATTTCAGTTCTCTTTTCTTTGGCAGAAACAGACAAAAATTTTCTCAGTTGGCCAGAGAGACTGACCCTGGCTGCGAAGGGCCAGAGTAAGCCTGAGTTTCATCCTCCGGCAGATCCCCCTTCCAATGGTTTATCTTCTCATAATGTGGAAGAAGTATGGCTATGGAATGCAGGGATTGTTGAGAAACACACCACGGGGGCCAGATGGTTATGAATTTCATATTTTTAAAAGCTGAACCCTCAGAACACATATCCAACATTTTTGTGTGTGTTTTGAAAGCCGCTTGAAAAACTGTATCTCTTGTAGGAATCATTTCTGTGGTTCTTGAATGGAAGTATTTGAATATTAACTTTAGTTCTATAGTATTTTCTGTGTACAAAAGTACTTCACAGTTCTTCTAATAGATTTAGGGCAACATTATGTGTGATCCTTTGTGATAATTTTTAAAAGTGCTATATACTGGACCTACTATATTGTGCTGTTGATTGAAAGGAATGGGGCAGAGGGATTATTTAACCTTACAATCCCTTACACTTTTTCCCATTGAAAATCATCCCTCCCTGCTATTTTTAATTCCATGAGGGAAAACCTATTTGCATCCAGACATTTACCCCAGTGATCTTCAAAGCATTTTTGTGATCTAGAATATGTGGTGATATAAAAGTGTTAATTAAATAGCTCATCCCCCTCACACCAGTGTTCCCTTCTAAATTGCAGCCCCAAATACTGGGTTGTCCAAAATGTTTATAACTGTTTTCAAGGACTGGAACTTGATGTAACATGTGCTTTTGCCCTAAGAGACAGCTTAGTCTAAGAGTTAACGACCTACCCAAGCCATCAAGCTCAAAGAAGGAGCTTATGCTTTACCTTCCAATTCACCTTTTCCTAGAGTTGTCAGGTCTGCCCCCCCCCCCCCGTCCCCGCTAGCAACTGGCAGGGTTTAGCCACGGGGGGTTAAGGTTGCCAGATACAAACTGGAAAACTCCTGGAGATTTTGAAGTGGAGCCTGGGGAGGATAGAGATACAATGTCATAAAGTCCACCCTCCAAAGCATCCATTTTCTCCGGGGGAACTAATCTCTGTAGTCTAGAGGTGAGCTTTAATTCGGGGGATTCCCAGGCATCACTTGGAGGCTGGCATCCCTCCCTTTTCCATACTGTGCAGGAAAGCAAGCACCATTCCTATTACTGAGGAAAAGGAAGGAGATACTTTTGCCTGATGGTCTCCGCCTTCTCCTCCCTTATGAGTTGCTAACAGTTTCTCTGCCTGCAACAGACACAGCTCTGCAAATGACCCGGGTGTGATTTCTGTTCTTCATTGTTATACTTCATTAAGGTCTATTTTGCCCCGGTGACTTGTCTTGCAGAATTCTCCCATCTGCTTTTTATATACTACTCTGCTTAGCTGTCTTATTGCCCAAGTGAATAAGCTCTTAATCCCTCACTTTCTGACTCTGACAGGTTGGGAGTATCCTACAGGCTTGGCAGTTCTGTCACCTTTTCCCTCCTCAGACTTAGCTCAGAATCAATAAAGCGTAACATGTCCAGGTGTTTAGAGGGAGATGGAAAAGGAATGAAACAAGAGAGTGGTATGCTGAGCATTAAAGTAAGCTATTTTGCTGGCTTAAAAAAATAAGATTGGGACAGGCAGGAAAGTGAGTAGGAGGAAACTCCTGATAAAATATGATTCTGACACTTGCTCTTCCTACTCCTTAGATGGAGGAGTGTTTTGCCTCACCCCAAAGAAAAGACATGCTGCTACAGGGAATTTGGTTCTGGAGGTATAGAATCTAACGGCATTTAGGTCCAGAGGATGCAACATGATTAAGAGCAGCAATATTGAGCTTCAGAAATTGTTCTAATAGATTTCACTGCTTGTAACTGGAAGAACTAGAAAGGATGTTGATTAGAAGACCAAACAAGGCTAAAGGGATGCCTTCAGGGATATATCTGAATAACAGAGGTGGGGCCAATCTTGCTTCATAGGGCCAGCACTGCACAAAAAGGACTGTTGCAATCCCTGGGGAATTGAAGTGTACATAACATGACTGTTGTCTAGGAAGTGTGCCTCCTCAGCCTCACCTTTCATAGTGGTGGGTCAGGCATAGTGGTAGGTAAAGGGGAACCAGAATACTGCACAAGGTCCCACTGGCCAACTAGTTGCATTCTAATGAAGTTATGATGATTTGAAAGAGGCAGCCTCTAGCCTTCTCCATCATTTTGTAAATTGCCAAAAGTTTCTCAGTCAAGATGAGCTTGTATGTTGTATATAAGCTCTGTACAGCTATAACACAACACATAATAAGAGGGAAAGACACTAGAAATAGCTTGAGTCCCCAGCATTTGATGTGTTTAAATATTTTATCTCAGAATCATATGGCTATGTGAACAGCTCCAGGAAACTTTGATAGAGGACCACTTTTGTTGTGATCCTTGATTTTGCCTCTTGAGAGGCTGCATTAGGAACACATGGAGATTTACAATATGATGACCCCCTTCTAAGAGTTACTATCAGGAACTGATAAGTTTCCAAAGCTCTAAGATACACACAAATATCTCAACTGCATGACAAGCAACAGACCCTGCCAGAACGATGTCATTATATACCTCAGCAGCTAACCTTGATGCAGGCAAATGCCAAAGTATTCTAAACAATGGAAAGTGCATAAGAGAGGAAAGACAAAGTCTCCTTTGCTCTGCAGACTGGGGAGGGGACAGTATTAAAAAGCCTTTTGCCTGAACTTCTGCTCTTATGGGTGACCAGAAGCAACATTGCTGATTCTTCATCACTCTTTTAGCTCAAAATACATTACCTGTTAAAATTGTCAACAGTATGATGGAAGTCTTTAGAAATAGTACACATATTTGTTAAAGATTTGTTAAACCCTATCACTTATTATGTAATATACATGTGCTCATACAGATCAGGTAATGCATTCTTTACTCTGGAATAGGGATGACAAATCTGGTGACAGCTTCCCAGGAGCTGTGAGAAGGGGGGACTGGGGAAGGGGTGGAATCTCGGGGATCCATATAAATCTAGTGATTGGTATTATATTATATTTGGGGTGGGGATGATGTTTGGATGATGGGATGATGTGGGAGGCGGAATCCAAGAGAGAACCTGGGTCCATGGTGTTATTCAACAATATGAACTTCCCCACACTTTAACCATTGTCTTGCTATCAAACATCACAACAGATACATCTTCCCCAACTTCTATGTTCATTAATTGCAAGCATTGATAGTTCAGCTGCCCACTGTGTTATTCACTGCCTTCGGGAGCAGAAGATCTGCAGAGAGGAGGCACAGGGCAGTGTACTTATGAGAACTGGCAATCTCCTGCAGCAAAAGAATTAATATGAATTTTATGAGCCTACAGTTCTCAAAGCTATCACGAATGACTTGATCAAAAGAGGGGGTGAACTCTAACACAGCCCCACCGTTACAAAAAGTATTGCAGGGTTGTTCTACCAAACTTGCTTCTGCTCCCCCTGCTGGTTTTATGATATAGTTTAATGGACCAAATTTACTGCAGTACAAATGCATATACAAGAGAATAAATGAAGTAGGAGACAGAAGCTAAGAGAAGTTGCATCTACTTAATCCCCATTACAGACTGATGGAAGCAAATGTCAAGTTCTTGTTCAACACACACTTTAGAAACACGTTCTCTTGAAATGAATATACTGTTGAGACTAAACCTACTCGTTTTAAATATAGTGCGCAACCAATCAACCAGTCCTGTGGCATTTTTATACTGATTTGACTTGCTGGTATGTTTATTTCTGTGACATATACTTTGTGAAACCCTCCCCCAGAGTGAATAATAAGACGCAGGAACTATTCAATTCAGTTTTTTAAGGCGGGGCGGGGGGGATGCATTACACAGATTTCAAATACCTACAGAGCAACCATGGAGGCCACCATGTAGGAGGATGGAAAATGACTGTGTTCCACTGCCACTCAAAGAAAGAAATGAGGTAAAGGATTTCAGTTATATCAGAATCAGCCTAGCCTGTGAACACTGTAACCTCAACTGTATAAAAAATATGTTGCCTAGATACTGTAGAATCTCCTTCTTTGGAGTTTATTTTAAGAGGAACCTTAGAACATAATGAATTTTTCAATCATGTATAGTATTAAACGAGATGAATCTTCCATAACTGTCATTTTTTCTCTGCTTAGGAAGCTTATGGGAGAAAGGTCTCCGGGACCAAAATTCTCTGCCAATTTTTTCTTTATTCCTCTCTTTTACTTTTGTTTTTTCAGAGAGTACTTCAGAGTTGTGAATAGTTCTGTGCCAACAGTAAAGTAGCCTGGGGGGCTACCTAAACTACAAAATCAAATTGGAATAGTTTTACAACAGTTTCATTGTTATGGCTTCCACAGAGAATCCTGGCAACTGTAGTACATCAAGGACCAAGACAGTTATCTCTGATAGAGCCTTAGAAGCATAGTTCACATGGTACTTGAGGGAGGGAGGAAAGAAATGACTATTACATTTTAAAATGGCTGCCACAAGAGGTGGAACCAATCACAAAATGTCAGGGAATTAAGTTATATCTGGCTTTAATAGTAACTCCTCAACATTTCAGGCAAAAATTCTGCTTAACAGAATGCCTTTTAAAATGAACATGTTGTTTTAAAATGTTTCCTTGCATATGCACAGCATACCAGCAAGCACACTCTGATGATCTCTATACTGTGGTAAGAATGTCTGCTGCAGTAATTTAAAAAAATCTTCTCATCGAGTCTTCAGTGGCCAGTCTAAATTCCTGCTGGAGAAAAGGCCCACCAGGCCCTGTCAACTCTCTAAAAACACTTGGCAGGCATCAGGAAAAGTGTTGGTAGACAACGTGGCAACTGTAAGGGGAGAGGCGGTATAGAAATCTAATAAATGAAATGTTGGGAACTCCTGCTTTAATCATGCATTTATTTATCTGAAATCAGCTGCTTCACAGTGCAGGTATACTATATGAATGAGTTCCAGAGCTGTCTCAAAATAAAAGGATACCCTTAATATCTTTGCATTTCTGCTGGGAATTCTGGGCATGTCAACCCTGGCCCTTTCCCCACTTACCATTTGCTGCGCGCTACTCTTCCCAAGAGTCCGGGCAGCAACAACGCAGCCGCCCCGACTCTGCCGCTCTCACGCCCCCTCAGCGCGTGTCATTTCTGGTGCTGAAGAAACGGCACCTTCTGACTGCTCGGCGTGGGGAACACGACCCCGCGGCAAAAATCACTCGCGCTGAGAGTAGCGCGCCGCAAACGGTAAGTGGGGAAAGGCCCCCTGATGCCTTCTTTTCAGTTTGTACTGATACTGATGTTTGTACATTTTATCATAGATACACATTTCATTTTCTTGAGATTGTAGACTCCATGAGATTGTTTAGACTCCATAGGATTGTTTAGAAACCAAGATTTGTCAAGATAAGGGGAAAAAACCCTTCTGTTTGCCTTTTGGAAAAACACACACAAAATAGTGAGAGATCTATGTGAAAATGCATAAAATCAACTTGCAGAAAAAGGAACTCCATGAAGGGGGACTGAAGGACAATTATGAGATAAACGGTACTTGTGGCATATTTTTCCAAACTAATTTCCCAGAGGGGCATATATTTTGTCTGAAGAACCAACACTTGGGCCAGGAATAACTGGAGACAGGAAATGGGATTGAGCTCAGAATGTGCTGAATCTTTATATCCTATTTTCAGTTTTAATTGAAGGGAGGAGAATGAATCTAGTTGTACTCTGAGTGCTTTCCATTCTTGTTGCTGCTGCTCACTTTTCACAATGATAGATAATCCACTAAACCATTTTAATCTCTCTTTTCCAACCCATCTTGACTGTTTGACTGATTCTACATGCCCCCTTACTGAGGAAATCTAGAGAAATTCACTCAGGGCATTATGAATCAATCAGCATCCAACATAGCATTGAACCACTGATATATGACATCTTTTTTTAAAAAATCCATGTGAGTTGAAAAACAAACACTGTCTCAAGGCTGTACATAGAGCATACAGTGAAAATGTTAACAAGTCCAGAAATACAGCAGAGTTGTTGGGTGCCACTCAAATATATGTATGTGCAGTCATCAGACAAGCTGCCTGGATTTCCGCTGTCATGGTTGTAACTTCAAGTGACAGTCCTGATAACCAGAGCTTCACACTTAAAGAAAAAAGTACAAAGCTCTCAGAAGCAACATTTTTTTGGCAAGGATTCCTGTTCCTTCCCTGAATAGCAAGGTTAAAAACCTAAGCTCTATATGGCTTGGGCCAGCCTACTGCCTGCTCACATATGAACCTACCTGATAAATTTAATCATCCCCAGGAGCACTTCTTTGAGTGCCCTCACCATCTGAGGCTAAAGACCATTCTTAGTCATGGCATCAAAATTACAGAATTCTCTCCACAATTTCCCCCATGGTCATTGCCTTCCACTACTGGGTGAAGACTTACCTGATTCATTTGACATCTCCTCACTGACCCTCAGCCTGTTTATATGTTTTAACTGTTTATGTGCTTTAATGTTGGTTTTAATCCGTATATTTGAAAAGCTGTTTTAACAGGTTTGATCGTTCCCTGTCTTTGGGGCCCTAGGTAAGGGGAAAAGTTGGCATGAAATGTTCCAAATAGATAAATAATCCAACCACACTAAGCTCCAGCACCAGCCAGACGTTTCTGCGTTCAGAATGAAAATCAAAATTGCTTAACTGTTACTCCAAACTAGTTCTTATTACTTGGATCAATCAAAGTAAATTTTCAAAGCAAATTACTCCACTGTTTGGTTTATTTATTAATTTAACACATTTCCATGCTGGCTTTCAACCCAATTTAGGGTTCACAGGGTTTCAAACATTACAATATTACAGACATTGAAAACACTTACAATGCAAATATGTATAAAATATTTAAAACAATTTAATAAAATATATCAACACATAAACACATAAAAATAAAAATACAGAGATAGAAGTGGGCTAAGAAGAATGAGTAAGGAAATGCCAAATGAAACAAAAAAAGTCTTACCCACCAGTGGAAGACAAGAATAGAGGGCGACAAATGAAGCCCTCTGGGGTTACACAGTTTTAGTTCCATGACCCAGAAGCCCCTTCTTTGGATTGTCATGCATTTAGCCTCAGATACCAGGGCAACCAATATAAGGCCTCCAAAGATTATCAGAGTAGTTGGGTAAGTTCATATGTGAGTATGTGGTACTCCAGGTATGCTGGTCTTAAGCAATATAGGGCTTTAAAGATCAATACTAGTATCTTGAATTGGGCCTGGAAGCAAGTTGGGAGCCAATGTAGATGGGACGAGACTGGAATTATATTGTCCGTGTGACCCACTCCAGTCAGAATTCTGACTGCAGTATTCTGCAGCAACTGCCACTTCCAGTGTATCTGTAAGGGTAGCCTTGTGTAAAGTGCACTACTGGATTCTAATCAAGATTTCTAATCAAGATTGGCATGCATAACAGAAATATCTTTCTTGCCCAGAAACAGTTGCAGCTGGTTCACCTGCCAAAGCTGGTAAAAGGGGCCTCTGGCCACCCCTGCCATCTGTTTATTCAACAGGAGGCCTGGGGCCAGCAGCATCCACAACTATGACCATGCTTCCTTAGGGGGAGGGCATTCCCATACAGGAGTTATCCCTGTACCCAGACCTTCCACCACCAATAGTACTTCTATTTTGTTGGGATTAGATTTCAGTTCATTAACCCCTAGCTAACCCCAAACTGCCTCCAGGCACATATTCACAGTTTCCACAGCCTCCCTGGGATCTGCTGGAAATGTGAAATAGAACTGTCATCCACATATTGGTGGCAACTCAGTCCAGATCTCTGGATGACCTGTCTGAACGCCTTCATATAGATTAGAATTATAGTGGCACTAGTTCTAGCTCCACATCCACCATGTGATAATTGCATAAATGTAACAGTATTGCAGTGGCAAGAAATGCAAGTGGGGACCATGTTCATTCTTTTTAAAAATAATAACATGTTGGGAGATATGTGCTGTAGCTTCTTGACAAATGATGTGCAATGTGGAGAAAGCGTGCACTGTTTTTTTTCTCTTTTTAAAAAGTGGTTGCATGATCATCCAAAAGGGATACAACAGACCCATTTAACTTCACCAAAATGGCATAATTATTTGGAGTGAAGAATTAACAGTGTTATCTTAAGCAGAATTACACCCTTCTAATCCCATTGATGTCAATGGACTTTTAAAAAGGTACGGTAACTCTGCATAAGATGACTCTGTTAAGTCTCATAGTCGGTGACACTGGTATCATCTGCACTCATGACGGCCACACAAAAGAAAAAGAAGAAGAGTAGATATGAAATTTCAAACTAAGTTGACCTGAAGGCCTTGTAAAAGAGAAGACTTTAAGATCATCTAAAGGAATTCAGTGCTTTTTCTTTTCCAGAGGTTGACAACATATTCCCTCTGCTACTATGCTCTTTGAAACAAAAATAATCACCCAGATTATTTATGATGTTCCTTTGTAGACCACTTGAGTAGATGAGCATCTTGATGCTATTCTGCATAGATTTCTAAGAAAGTTATTGGTTGCTCATTATTGCAAGGCAGGGATTGCTATTAGTGCTGAGTTGGAGATTCACTCCCTGAAGGCAAAAGCATGGGCTTTAATCTTTAGTTATCTATTAAAATTTCTCTTTGCTCTTCTTGAGGGTAGCTTTTAAGTTTGTTATCAAAGGACTCAAAGGCTAATTCCTGGTCTGGGTATGTAGACACAAATGTCTAGTGAACGGCCAGTAATAACAAGATAACTGCTAAGAATTAGGGCCTTGCTCAGCATTGTCTTTAGCTAGTGAAAGCCTAACATTGTCAAAAATCTGCATCACAGAAAAACTGATGAAGCTACAATTTTACCTAAATATTTTATATATTAATGCATCATAATGTCCAAAAGGAAATTGTAAACAGCTGTGGGATATTTCTAAAAGTTCATCTGTTTTAAGATTGATCAGCTGGTTCAGAAACAAAATATCCTGCTTACAAAAGCTTTGTTGCTCAATTTTAAGAGCCAAAGCACGCACTCAGAAAAGTCACTACTATAGAGGCCTTCGTGAATTTTTGATCCATCTTATTTTAGCGATTTTTGAAATGTTAAGTAATGGTGCAGTACTTTGAATGTAGGGTTAAGGCTCAGGAACTCAGAGTTCAAATATCCCTCAGATATTAAGCTCACTGGGTAACCTTGTGCCAGTGCTTCATTCTCTCTCAGCTTAATCCATGTCAGACTTGCAATGATATAAAATGGAAAATGGCAAACTGTGCGCTACAGTGATCTCCTTGGAGAAAGGTCAGAATGCAAATATGATAGCCCTTAAATCTAATTGTAGCACCTGCATGAACATTAAAATTCTGTTCTCCTGAGGTGTCTCAAGAATACTCTCTCTTTTTTCTCCTTCCATTTGTATTCATTTTTATTTTTCTACAAGCCAACTATTAAAGACCAGGAAATAATTAGTTAGGCTGAAAATGATCTTACCCATGAGGGCGTTTGGGAGCAGAGCACTCTGTATGTACCTGACAGGATGCTCATGTTCATACTGCATGTTTTGTGGCATACCCTGTACAAATGATTCCATCACCAGGATCAGAAAGGACTAATGATTGGGTGAGCTGTTTTCACTGTTTGGCATATAGTGAAGTGATCATGAGAATAAGGAGTTACATTAGAGGCAAACATTTAAACAGGATTACTTCTAACATTTTGATCTCAGGCCAGATGCACTGTTCACATTCAACATCCTTTACAGAATAATTGAGGTGCATATTTCAAGGCAAGCGATGGTGCATGGTAGTTGATTAGTTTTCTTTACCATTATCGTGGACCGTTTGTCACAGTAAGGTAAAGAATGTCTCAAATAAGAATACACAGAGGATCTAAAAAATTCCAAGTATATGCAACTTGGGTATATCCATGGAATAAAAATGAAACAGGTCTATTTACCACCGGAAAAATACACTCCGATGATAGTGTTATAAATTTCCCAGCATGTTCCAGAGACCAGAGCTGAAAGAAGATGAAGGCTATTCTAATGTACCCAAGGAAATTTAGCACCATCCAGATGTATCTGCATGTTTTGAAGGAGAGCTGCCACATTCCAACTGAACTCATAACCACACTCAGAGTTAAAATTAGTTTACACACAACCAAGCATGATAGATTGTTGGCCTTGCCTGTTTTTGTTCCAGAATGTTGTGAGGTATGTAGAACAGAGATAAATCTGGCAAATCCTTTTGGTTCTAACAATGTTTTATACCATGCCTTTGGTCAAAAGAACTCACCAGACAATGCCAAGCAAGATTATTGTCTGGATTCCATTCTGATAACAACATGACTGCTTCTGGTGTGAGTTACAGCTTTGTTCGGGCAAGGTCTATTATGTCAGGAATGTTACCCGGTGTGGCTGAATGAGCTTATGGCAAAGGTTGTATTAACCTGCCACAGTGGGGGGAGAAATTAAGCCAGCAGAGGTTGGACGGAGGCAACTGTGCAACATCACTGCAGGTGAGACTCTTTGCTTTTTGGGCACTGGCATTTTGGCAAGCAGCTCAGCAAGAGCCACACAGATGTGTGAAACAGAAAAGTTCACACAGCACGTAAAGGCAACAACACCCTATATAACCAGGAAAGGCAAACACTGCATTTTCATTCAAATGCTTTCAGCTTTTGACATTAAGGAAATGAGGACAGGTTTCTGGCGAGAAAACCCACTGGCATTTTGCCTTAGCAACAGCTGTGCTGGGTCCCCCCGCCCCACACATAAGGCAATATATACATTTCCCTACTCTCCTATGAAATTTCAGATCTCAAAACTCCCTTTTGCTCCCACACATCAAAGCTCTTCATAATGCAGGGTCTACAGATTACACAGGTCTAAAAGAAATATGAAGCCTTACTCCTTGGAGAATTTCCCACACTGTTAGATCCCAGTCAGCTGGACCACAAGTGTGGAGATAATACTCAGCGTATGCAATTCCAAAAAGTCACCTCTGGCCTTCTTTCCTTATGCTGCTGTTGAGAACCAGCATGGTATGGTGACTAGATTGTTGGACTGGGATCTGGGAGACCCAGGTTTGAATCTCCACTCTGCCGTGGAAGCTTGTTGGGTGTCCTTGGGCTAGGCATTCTTACAATACAGTCTATTTATTCAAAAGCCACACCCCTGTTTACTGGACATTCTACTTGAGGATCTATTCAGTCATCATGATTAATTTTGTAAGTCGTTTAACTTTAATAATTGGTGAATTCCAGTACAACCTGCAATGAAATGTAACAGAGACCACAATGTTTACAGGGAGGAGGCTTTAGGGTTTCTGCTGCCCAGTGAGCAATGGATCAAAGCATCTGTTCTTCAGATGAGGCTAGCTGCCATTCTTGCTCTTTCCAAGGTGTCAGATTGCAACCAACACATCTAACATAAAAATGAGACCAGATTTCCAAAGCTGTCTGGTCCTGTTCAAATACCCAGACAGGAACACAAGAATCTTTATTTTCACATAATTTCTTTCCCCCCATTCTTCCATTTATTTCATATACATGGTGCATAATGTAGAAGTGGCGAGGAATGGAAATGGGGTATAAATGGAATAAAAGAAACAAAGCAACAATGGCAATGAAATTGAGGCAATCCAATATCAGTGACAACATAGAAAATCAAAAATAAACAAAAAATGCAATATTAGTTCATCTGCGATGTAACAAGGCTACAACTATACACTGGGTGGATGTCAGGTGAGTATGTGCCTATGTGTAGATTTGTGAACACACAGCTAATCTCAAACTTAGTCTGAACCCTTTCTTTAAAAATGAACTGTGGCTGCCTATCATCGAATGGTGTCATTTCCTGCACCTCAGAGGGAACTAGAGGTTCCCTCAGAGAGATATGAATGATGCAGTAACTCATTCTTATAAGAGTCGAATGAAAGTCTCCATCAAACGATGAAAGTGAGAGCTCTCTCAGCCAATGATATTGGCTTTCAGCAGTTGGAGGTAGTAACAGCTTGGTAATACACAGACAAGATTCTGCCAGTGAAGGCTGGGATCTTTAAAAGATGGTGTTTAAACAGAGGAAGCATGATGTAAAGCTTGACCAAGTTTCTGTCCCTGGCTGTCACCTGATAGGCTTAATTCAAGTGGCTTCTGAAAAAAATAATTTCAAAACCCATGACACAAACGGGGGGAAAGGTTGATGTCATTCACTCCCATAGATCTTCTTTATTAGATAACTGAGCAGCATGTTCTGGATGAGGAAACCAGAAAAAGTGAAGGACTCCGGGAGATGTAGTCCAGAGGGTGCCATTTTTCATGTGCATAAGGGCTGATTAGGACTACAACTCCCAGACTCCTCACTTGACACATAACACATCTTAAAGCTCTGAGGTTCTTGCAAGGCTGTCCTATTCCTTGCCTGAGTCAATTCTCCAGTAGGGGTCCTTGCACAGCTGTCCTATTACTTGCCTGAGTCAACTCTCAAGTAAGTCAGCAGTGAGCCCTGTGCGAGTGGCCAGGACTGAATAAACCACCCCACCCTAGGCTGCTTTGGGGGATGGGGAAGGCCTTGTAGCACCTGTAACGGCTCTGGCTGAGGCAATGAGAATGGGATTGTGTCAGGACAGAGGCGTAGCTCCAAGGGAGTAGGGGGTGCATGACGCACCAGGCGCGCGCCCCTGTGGGGGTGTGGCGAGGCAGGGGCAGAGAACGTACCAGTGAACTGGCTGCTTTCCCCCCTTGCTACGCCTCTGGTGGGAGAGAAGCCTCATCACACCAGTGCACTCCAGGCAAGCTACCAAGAATTGGGCTGGGAAGGGTGTGGAAAGAGAAAGAGAGAGTTGGAGTAGGGGAGTACGAGTGCTGGGGAATACGAGTGCTGGGGAGAGGCAGATAGAGGAAAAGAGGGCTAGGCAGTGGTGGGATTCAAATATATATAATGAGCTCTAGAAAACTGATCCTTCCAGGGCAAGAGACATAGATATATATAAAGCTTAACAGGCTTTACTGCTAGCATGGAAATGAGTTGGTTAAGAAAAGGATAAAATCCATTTACAGGTATAACATAGTTTTACTGTATCCATTCATTTGTAAGATTACTGTTCATATTTTAGGAGATTAAACAACAGTTAGCTGCTAGGTTTGTGTTCTTGCACCAGGATTCCCACAGTGTAAATGTGATAGGGTATAAATAGCACTGATACCGATAGTTCAGATCCATGTGTGGATCAAGCTCTTTCCCAAGGAAAATCCAATTCAATCCAGTAGTTCCTACCCTACACTGGAACTCACTCATGGAAATGCTACAAAAGAAGTTCAACTGTTGCCTAACAGGCAGGCATTCTAGGCTGACAAAAAGCATTTGCTCCTCTGTAATCACAAGGTGGCTCTTTTGCCCCAAGTAGTCATGCTACATTTTTCCAGTGCCAGAACGTATCTGTATTTAGTGAAATAGAGGCCTCAGGCTATTTTTGTCATGTCTGAAAGCGAGTTGAAAAAGTGTTCTTGCTACAAGAGGATTTCAGAAAAACTGAATTTGTCAGAACTGGGGGGTGTTCACTTCAAATAAAGTTGATTCCGAATAGCTAAATTCATTCTCCAGAACAATACGCAGGCAGTTAGCTGCGGTAATATACAGTAGCAGAACAACATCCAACTCCAATTGTACCTTAACAAACTTGTCCAGGATATACAGTCTTGTGAGTCACAACTCATTTTGTCAAGCAGAAAATCTGAAAGAGAGCTTTGACTCAGGAAATACCATGGACTCAAATTTTGTTCCAAAAGAACACTGTTAGTCCATTATAGCAAAAAGTACAGGCAAGCAAAAAGAAAGAAAGAAAGAAAGAAAGAAAGAAAGAAAGAAAGAAAGAAAGAAAGAAAGAAAGAAAGAAAGAAAGAAAGAAAGAAAGAAAGAAAGAAAGAAATCAAGTGGCACCTTTAAGATCAGCTCATTTTTTGTGGCATGGGTTTCCATAGGCAAGTTTCTACTAGCATTTGAGTTGTTCCAAGTGTAAATCAGGCTGAATGTTAGACTTATTCATAAGAACATAAGAACTAGCCTGCTGGATCAGACCAGAGTCCATCTAGTCCAGCATTCTGCTACTCGCAGTGGCCCACCAGGTGCCTTTGGAAGCTCACATGCAGGATGTGAAAGCAATGGCCTTCTGCTGCTGCTGCTGCTCCTGAGCACCTGGTCTGCTAAGGCATTTGCAATCTGAGATCAAGGAGGATCAAGATTGGTAGCCATAGATTGACTTCTCCTCCATAAATCTGTCCAAGCCCCTTTTAAAGCTATCCAGGTTAGTGGCCATCACCACCTCCTGTGGCAGCATATTCCAAACACCAATCACACGTTGCGTGAAGAAGTGTTTCCTTTTTATTAGTCCTAATTCTTCCCCCCAGCATTTTCAATGAATGCCCCCTGGTTCTAGTATTGTGAGAAAGAGAGAAAAATTTCTCTCTGTCAACATTTTCTACCCCATGCATAATTTTATAGACTTCAATCATATCCCCCCTCAGACGTCTCCTCTCCAAACTAAAGAGTCCCAAACGCTGCAGCCTCTCCTCATAAGGAAGGTGCTCCAATCCTTCAATCATCCTCGTTGCCCTTCTCTGCACTTTTTCTATCTCTTCAATATCCTTTTTGAGATGTGGCGACCAAACTGAACACAGTACTCCAAGTGCGGTCGCACCACTGCTTTATATAAGGGCATGACAATCCTTGCAGTTTTATTATCAACTCCTTTCCTAATTATCCCAAGCATAGAGTTTGCCTTTTTCACAGCTGCCATGCATTGAGTTGACATTCCCATGGAACTATCAACTAAGATGCCCAAATCCCTTTCCTGGTCTGTGACTGATAGCACTGACCCCTGTAGCGTGTATGTGAAGTTTGGATTTTTTGCCCCTATTTTCCCCCCTATTCACTGCTTGAAGATGACACAAAAAGTTAATCTAAATTCCAGAAGGGTAACCATACCCATTGATTCCAAAACAAACAAACAGCAGTCTATTGGCACCTTAAAAACTAGTAAAATTTTATCCCAGCACAAGCACTTATGGAACATCAGCATAAAATCTTGTTAGTCTTTAAGGTATCACAAGATTCCTGTTGACAGTTGATTGAATCACTTATACACATGTCCTGCCAACTTCCATATGCCTTCTCTAGAAGACAACTTTTTACCATTCTCAAATAGCAGCTGATTTGGCACAACAGACAGTACCCTGAGTCAGCAACCTCATCAGGGGACAGTTTATAGCTAAGATTCACTGTACTGTAATAATACCACATAGTCATATCCAAGAAAAACCCTCACTGGATTAGCCTCATCTTACAAGTGGGCAAAATATTGTACAGAACAGTAGATTTCAGTTTGTATTAAAGAGAACTGTGGGTGTCATTGGACACCCATTCCCTCACTTAGGATCAAAAACAGCAGCAAAATTACCAAACTTCTTTTACAACACACAGCCACGAGGAAGTGTTAGCTGTGCTCTGGGATGTATTCTAAATTCACATATGATAATACTAACAATAGTCTACTACTGCAAAAAGAAACAGTAGTCTAGTAAGAAGGGAAGTGGGCTTTACTCCACAAAAACTTATGCCTGAACTAAATCTTGTAAGTTTGAGGTCCCATGAGACTCTCATTTATTACTGAATTCACCCAGGATATCAACAAGGCCCAGTGGGCATGACTAGCTTTCCAGGTGAACTGATTATGCACTACACTCTTTTACATGCATTGGAATCTTGACAACACATAGAGGCGCCTTTGCAGGGAAATCGGTATGGAAAGGCTTACTGGAATGTATGAAGTTCAAAAACCATTAGGAGAAGGGAGAGCCTGATCCCAGTGTGGCATCACACCCATGAGGCAATGACAGGGATAACAACTAAGCTATTTTTTAAATCAACTATAAATAAATAGGTCAGGATTCCTCAGTGTGGTGTCTGTGGGCAGCATTGTACTGCCAATGTGTTTATTGGTGCCCACTTGTTCTTCCCCCAAAGCATCTGCCCGTCAAAGCAAAAAAGAACTCACCATATCTTTCCTCCAGCTCATTGGAACAGCTGGCATTTCTGAAGAGTCCAAAAAGCATTTTTGCTTTTGTAAACAGCACCCATTCAAAAAGAGTGGCTATGACTGGAAGATGCTTGAGATGGAACCTCCTAACATTTTGTGGAACCCTTGCAACACTTTGAGATTGGACACAGTAGCAATGTTGTGATTAATCCCACTGATTCTGTGGTAGCCATTTTGCTGTTGTGCCCACAAGCTGACCAAGGTTGGGGGACCCTTCCACCAGTTCAAAGCTATATCTCTTAGTAAGCATGTTTATTTAGTATCCACCTTTAGCCATGTTAGAATGGGTAACTAGATATGGGACTAAGGGCAACAATGGATTCAATGGAGAGAGAACTGAAGTATTCTTCATTTGTAGGTTCCTCGTTCCCCAAAAGGTGACAGACTGAGTTAAAACCTAAACAGTAGTCTAAGAGAAAGGATAGGGAGCTCCAGTGTGCTGTAATGGTGGTAAGAATTTTTATCAGGACTGGGGAAATCCATGATCAAACCTGTAGTAATCGATAAAATTCACTATGTGATGTAGGGGCTATCAATCTTACACTCTCAGTTAAACCTACCTAACAGGGGTATATTGACAATATATTGTATAGGGATGCCAGCTTCCAGGTAGGACCTGATGATTCCCTGGAATTACATCTTATCTCTGAGCTACTAAGATCAGTTTCCCTGGAGAAATAGGCTGCTTTGGAGGATGGCATCATACCCCACTGAGGTCCCTGTCCTCTCCTGGAATTTCCCAACCTGAACCTGGCAACCCTATACCTCACCCCCCCATCCCCTTCTGGTGGCCAGGGTGGGCCTGGCAACCCTAACAATGTGTGGGAAACTACGTGTGTCACCACACTGAGTTCAGTAGAGGAAGGGTGAAATTAAAATCTGATAAATGAAAAGTGGATTTTGCAGTGGATCAACAGCTGGTTCACAGCAAGACCGGGGGTGATACAAGGATTCCAGAGGTGCTTCCCGACAGGCAGATTATTTTTGGGGATTTATAATTGCCATTTATGCCCACCTGTCTGCTTGTCAATTTTCAAAGTAATTAGGAATGGACAGTCAAAAGACTGTGGCTGGCAAGGGTATAAAGCAAAGGTACAGACAACACCTAAGGCAGATGACATAAGACTGGAGGCGTGTACTTCCATCAAATTCACAGGATTCCTTTGTCATCATCCCCCCTCCCCTTGTTGCTTTGAGGCACCACAAACAACAACCTGACATCTTAATCCAGCCCCATAAACTTGAGCATCCTGAAGGTCTGCCAGCAAGAGAGCAGATTTATGAAGAATGAAATGCATGTGGAGTTAGAATGGAGGCATGTCCACATGGGGGGAGCTCCCCAAGCAGCCAAGTATGAGAAGAAGCAATCCCTGAAAGAGTGGCACTGTGGAGCAAAGGGGGTCTTGTTCATGCCTTTTCCAGATGGAATTAAGCATACACACCGCTGACCCCTGCAATTTCTCAGCTCAGCCATGCAAGTCCAGGGAGATAAGAACATAAGAATGAGCCTGCTGGATCAGACCAGAGTCCATCTAGTCCAGCACTCTGCTACTCGCAGTGGCCCACCAGGTGCCTTTGGGAGCTCACATGCAGGATGTGAAAGCAATGGCCTTCTGCTGCTTCTGCTCCCGAGCACCTGGTCTGCTAAGGCATTTGCAATCTGAGATCAAGGAGAATCAAGATTGGTAGCCAAAGATCGACTTCTCCTCCATAAATCTGTCCAAGCCCCTTTTAAAGCTATCTAGGTTAGTGGCCATCACCACCTCCTGTGGAAGCAAACTCCAAACACCAATCATGCGTTGCATGAAGAAATGTTTCCTTTGATTAGTCCTAATTCTTTCCCCCAGCATTTTCAGTGTATGCCCCTGGTTTTAGTATTGTGAGAAAGAGAGAAAAAGTTCTCTCTGTTGATATTTTCTATCCCATGAATAATTTTATAGACTTCAATTATATCCCCCCTCAGACATCTCCTCTCCGAACAAAAGAGTCCTAAACGCTGCAGCCTCTCTTCTTAAGGAAGGTGCTCCAGTTCCTCAATCATCCTTGTTGCCCTTGTCTGCACTTTTTCTACCTCTTTGATATCCTTTTTGAGATGTGGTAACCAGAACTGAACACAGTAGTCCACTGCTTTATATAAGGGCATGACAATCTTTGCAGTTTTGTCATCAATTCCTTTTCTAATTATCCCCAGCATAGAGTTTGCCCTTTTCACAGCTGCCATGAATTGAGTTGAACTAAGACACCCAAATCCCTTTCCTGGTCTGTGACTGATAGCACTGACCAATGTAGCATGTATGTGAAGTTTGGATTTTTTGCCCCTATGTGCATCACTTTACATTTTGCTACATTGAACTGCATTTGCCATTTCTTAACCCACTCACCTAATTTATAAAGGTCTGCTTGGAGCTCTTCACAATCCTTTGCAGTTCCCATGCTACCCACCCCTACTTCCAGGTCATTTATGGACAGGTTAAAGAGCACTGGTCCCAAAACGGATCCTTGGGGGCCACCACTCCCTACATCTCTCCATCGTGAGAACTTCCCATTTACACCCACCCTTTGTTTTCTGTTTCACAACCAGTTTTTAATCCATAGGAGGACTTCCCCTCTTATTCCTTGATTGCTGAGTTTTCTCAATGGTCTTTGGTGAGGAACTTTGCCAAAAGCGATCAGTGCAACGGACATGTGGCATTGCTCTGCAAGTGGGGATCAGATTCCCAAAATCAGCACATGGGGGGATGGGATTGGGGGGGGGGGAGTGAGCTAAACCAACCATCTTCCAAACCCACAGCAGCAGAAATTCAGATATCCACCTATAATATGCTTGCATCCCAGCTTCCCTCCAGGGGAGTAACCCATGGTTAAGCTGAAGGGCTGGCAAACCTTGACAGTTGACAGGCTCTTGGAAACTCCTTTAATCCAACCTGCTAACCACCACATCACATGGGCTGACTACCAGGAGCGTTGTGTTGAAAGTTGGACTAGAATCCTGGGGGCCTGTGTTCAAATCCCTACTCAGCTATGAAAACTTGCAGGGTGACCTTTAGGAGACTTGTCAAACACTTTCAGGCTAAGCTATGCAAGTCCCTTTGGATCTCCCTTGGGTGAAAAAAGCAGGGAACAAATAAAGCAAATAAATACATACAGGGCAAACACCAGGGAGGGGGGGCAGCAAGCTCAGCTGGCCAGCACACTGATATGGATCACCAGGGAGAAGAGTGGTAGCCCGAGAAGAGGGGTGCTCTGGGGCGGTCTCTCCAGCTTGGCATTTTCTAATCACCACTTCTGGTTCCCTATTGGAAATACCTCCCCCCCCCCCCTTCTTAACACACACACTCACTCACACCTCTTCAACTATCCATATACAGACGCGCGTTTCACTTTCTCCCCAGGGAAAACAACCCGAAGCGCTTGTTTATATTGCCGCCGGCGGCGATCAATTCTTCTCCAGCAACAGCTGGAAGAAGGATCGTCAGCCACGAAAAGTTTCGTGGCATTTGGCCTGCAAGCAAGCAAGCAAGCAAGGAAGGGGGAGGGCGGCCGAGAGCATCCCACCCCGCAAGGCTCCACGGCCAGATCGGTGACATCAGCCCCACAGGGTCCGTGTCGCCCTGCCACCCGCGGCTCCTTCTTTCCCCACGAAAGCGAGCCGGGGGCTGCGGGGCAGGGGCTGCCGGCTCTTACCTGGGGGCTGCGAAGCCAACGGTGGCGGCAGGTCGCTTTGGGTCGCCCCTGGCCTCCCAGTCCAGCTGCCGGCCCAGCATCTGGCCCTCCCTTGGCCACAGCAGAGCGCGGAGCCCAGCCCGGGGGAGGAGGCGCGGCTGTGCCTTTCCCCTTGGCCCCGCTCCCCGCCCCCTGGCCCTGGCCCTTACCTCGGCGCTTCCTCGCGGGGCAGCAGGTCGCCTCCTGCTGGCGGTGGTGGTAGTGCCCTCTTGGGCCAGGGCGCCGCGCTCCCGCCTCGCCGAAGTTTGCCCTGTGGCGCTGCGGGCTCTGTGGCGCGGGTCTTGCGCAGCGCCGGGGCTGTTTGTCTGCCTGCTGGCTGCGACTCCCGGGACTGAGCGAGCGGATCGGGTGTCCCGGCTTCTCGCAGCAACTGGCTGCGTCTGTCAAAAGTAGCAGGACTCAGAAGGAAGGAGAAGGGGGGGGGGGGGACCAAAAGCGAACCGCGACTGACTCCCCGCCGCCACAGAGGGACTTGGCTCGGCAGCCTTCGGGAGAGCCCAGCAAGCGCGCACAGATCGGCGGCCTGACTCCCGCAGCCTTCTTCCCGCGCAGTCCCCGCGGACCGTTTTGCCAGGTCTTTATTGTTATGAGCAATACTGTTGTTGTTTTTTTGCTTTGAAAGTAATCAAACGGCTTTAAGTCATCAAAACTTCCACGCACCAGTGACCATTTCTTTCTCGGGTCCAAAAGACCTTCTGCTTTCTTGGAAGGTTTCCCTTTTACTCTCATGGGAAGCACCTGAAAAGCGGTGCAGATCTATTTGAGTAAATACAGCTGCTTGTATTCTGCTGAATGCACAACTTCCGGGCTGTTGCTAGAAATCTCACACATGCAGATCCTCCTACCCTAATCCAAGGCTGATCCCAGCGTGTCAAGAGGGAACAGTAGTCCCACTATATATATGTATATCTATCTATCTATTATTTACATTTGGGTTTATTAGACCTGAAAAAAAAATTTTTTTAAAGTCAATATTGCATATCCACTTTTTCCATTTTTTCCAAATATTTTCAGGTTATTAAACCTGAAAAATACTCCAGCCTTCATGGGGGTCCCAGAGGCAGTAGAGCTGAACCTGTGCCATCTTGCCTCTGAGACCCACCTGAAGTTCAGAAGCAGGTGCAGAATTTACCGTTGGGCTTGGCCAGGGACATAGGTATAGATTTTTTATTGGGGGGGTTGAGGGTGAGGCCACACCCCCACCCACCCCTAGGGCATGGCCATGCCTCCTCAAGCCCGCCCCTGGCCTAGCGCTTATAAAAGCAGCTCTCCGAGGCTGGGGACAGCAGACTGCCCTGCCCTGCCCTCCCTTGCCCCCCACCAGCTGGGCTCCCAGCTGGCAGTTCCTTCTGCCCTCCCCTCTGGGCAGAGGCATAGAGGAAAAATGGAGCCTGGTGCAAAATCTGAGTTTTGCGCCCCCCCCCCCCCCCGCAGCCGCTGTGATGCTGGAATGCCCCATCACTTTCAATGGTGTTTAAACTAGAGATCCCAAATTCTCCTTTTAAATCCACCTTAAAGGGAGAATCTGGGGTCCGCAGTTAAACAACATTGAAAGCGATGCTGTTTTGGGGTAGATTATCCCCCACCCTGAAACAGCATCACTTTCAATGTGGCGTAGTGGTTAAGAGCAGGTGCATTCTAATCTGGAGGAACCGGGTTTGATTCCCTGCTCTGCCACTTGAGCTGTGGAAGCTTATCTGGGGAATTCAGATTAGCCTGTGCACTCCCACACACACCAGCTGGGTGACCTTGGGCTGGTCACAGCTTTTCGGAGCTCTCTCAGCCCCACCTACCTCACAGGGTGTTTGTTGTGAGGGAGGAAGGGCAAGGAGATTGTAAACTCCTTTGAGTCTCCTACAGGAGAGAAAGGGGGGATATAAATCCAAACTCTTCTTCTTCTAAACTGAGGACCTCAGATTCTCCCTTTAAATCCATGCCAAAGGGGGTGGATTTAAAAGGAGAATCAGGGGAAATTTGGGGGGTGCCTGGTGTCAGGGGTTCAATTGTTAAGCTAGAAGCACCAACCTTCAGGGTATCTTTAGGAGACTCTCCTAATAATACCCCCCAGGTTTGGTGAAGTTCAGTTCAGGGGGTCCAAAGTTATGGACTCTCAAAGGTGTAGCCCCCATCTCCTATTAGCTCCCATTGGAAACAATGGGGGATGGGGCACCCCCTTTGGGAGTCCATAGCTTTGGACCCCCTGGACCAAACTTCACAAAACCTGGATGGTATTAGTAAGAGACTCTCCTGATGATACCTCCCAGGTTTGGTAAAGTTCAGTTCAGGGTGTCCAAAGTTATGGACCCTCAAAAGTATAGCCCCCATCTTCTATTCACTCCCATTGGAAATAATGGAGGATGGGGGCACCCGCTTTGGGAGTCCATAACTTTGGACCCCCTGAACCAAACCTCACCAACCCGGGTAGTATCATCAGGAGAGTCCCCCAAACAATCTCTGAAAGTTTGGTGCTTATAGCCCAAACAATGCACCCCCTGCAGGCCAAAAACCAAAAAAACACTACAAATGTTTTAAAAACCCACAAACGGAGGGGCGGAGCTTCGGACATGAATTGGGGGGGTTGAACCCGAGAACCCCCCCTTACCTACATCCTTGGGCTTGGCCTGACTGGGTCCAGTGTTCAACTGTTGGAGGTGGCACCTGCAGTTTAGTGCTAGACCTGGCCAGGCCAAGCCCAGAGTTCAACTTCAGGTGCCATCTCCAATCTCCATGAGGAGATCACAGGCGTTGCTTGCAGTTCCTCTGCACACCATGTGGGTTCAACTGTGCACCGCCTACTGCCTCCCAGACCTATGTGGAGTCAGGAGATACAGGGCGTATTTGGGAGGCGGATGGGTTTTCTGAAAATATCTGGATCTAATTTTTTTGGGTTTTTTTAAATTACAGGTCTAATAAACCCAAACCCGAATAATACCAATTTTTTTTGCCCATCCAGCAGTTGCCCACTATTACCTGCAGTTGAATGCTGGACCCTATTTGTTTGTTTGTTTGTTTGTTTGTTTGATTCCATTTTTATCCCACCAATCCCCCAAAGGGCCCCAACGGCTTACAAAATTAAAACCAGTTTTAACAAGATGGCAAAAAAAATTCAAAGGCATAAAAACGCTTGTGTGTCGCACCTAGCCAGAGGCCAGAGGATGATTTTCAGAAGAGGGATGCCCAGCCAGCTCGACAGAAAAGACCTGGTTGAAAAACTGCCTTTTAGGCCTTGTGGAACTGAGATAGACTCCACAGGACCCAGATGTCATTGGGGAGTACGTTCTACCAGGCGTGGATTAGGCCTTAAAAGCTGAGCCCAGCGTTGAACTGGGCCTGCCGCCTGCTGCCTCCCTGACCTACACGGAGATCAGAGCTGACACACACAGTTCAACACTGGGCCCAACCAGACTGCAGGGAAATGGGGGGGAAGAGGGGGGAGAGGAGGGAGAGGGGTCCACTTTTTTGACTCCCTTTTATTGCTGCCTTGGGGGGTGGGGGTGGGAGGGAGAGAACACTGAAAAACACCAAGGTATTTTTCAGGGTTTTTTTTTTAAAGTTCATCTTTACCTGAATGCTCATCAGCCTGGAGAGAGGTGACAAACAGGGTGTCTCAGGGCTCTGTTTTGAACCCAGTGCCGTTGAATATCTTTATAAATGATTTAGATGAGGGAGTTCACATGAAGGATTGGGTCTAGGAAAATGAAATGATGTTTAATAGGTACAAATGTAAAGTGTTGCACTTGGGCAGTAAGAGTCGACTATATAAATATCAGATACATGAAACCTGGCTGTGTATTATCACTTGTGAAAAAGGATTTGGGGGTTCTAGTGGACCATAAGCTTAATATGAGTTAGCAGTGTGATGCAGCAGTAAAAAGGCTAATGCTGTTTAAGGCTGCATTAATAGAATTGTAGTGTCAACATCACACAAAGGATTGTTGTCCCAGTACACTGCTTTGGTTAGACCTCATCTGAAGCACCATATTCACTTTTGGGTACCACAGTTCAGGAAGAATGTCAGTAAGCTGGAAGATGTCCAGTGTAAGGCAACCAAGCTGGCAAGGGGTTTGGAGACCATGACCTCTGAGAAGAGGTTGAAGGAATTGAGAATCTCTACATTGGAGAAGAGACACTTGTAAGGTGATGTGATTTGATGTGATTGCCACTTTGTGATACCTAGAGGAGTGCTATGCAGTAGATTGGGTGAATATGTTTTCAGTCATGTTGGATGTTAGGGATCAGACTGATGGATATAAACTACAGCAGAGGAGGTTTTGTTTAAATTTGAGGAAGAACATCATGATACCAAGATGTATTTAACACTGCAACAGTCTTCCACATGAGGAAGATTTTAAAGTATCAAATCAATATCTACCTGCCAGAGATATTATAGCTGTAGTTCCTCTGTTGGCAAGGGGTTGCACTAGATAATCCTGGTGTTTCTTTTCCAACTCTGAGACTAAATAAATAAAATAAACATGCCACATTTCTGGTATTTCATAAAATCAAACTGCCTCAGGTATTTGGATACTAAATGTCAGTTTTCTTATCTGATTCAAACGTAATGGAATTCACAGACTACGTCTGGCCTCCTCACCCTGTGTCAAACCTAACAGTGAACCATGGGTTCTTCTCAGGCTCTGCATATGTGGTGCATACACTGTACTACCTTCCTAAACAAAAATGACCTGGGGCTGAGGGGCATTATTTGGTCTGCCGTGGAAATCCTTATATATCCTTGGGAACATGTGGGTTTCCGCTAATATCACCCTCATATATCACCCCTACAGACAGTTCAGGGTAGGGAAATTGTGTAGGGGGGTGGGGGGGGGGGTGGGATTGAATCTTCCCCTCCATTCACACTTCATTTCTGATAAGTTTTGAAGTAGACCCTGCACAAGTGAAAACTGACAACCTGCAACACACATCTGAGTGTGATACATCAGTCACAGGGTAGGGACTCCAGACCCAGCCTAGTACTTCATGAACAGGGAGCTCGTTTCGTTTCAAACTGTTAGCTGTTTGTGAATATTAAGTCTGTTTTTGATCATTCTAACTGTATGGTACAGCACAACCAACAACGTTTCACACATGCACATTCTCACCACAGCCTCATATGAGTCCTATTTTCCTCCCACAGATCTGTTTTCACTGCATGCCACTCAGCAGCAGCCAGTTGTATAAAGAAACAGTGGGCAAATCAGTCAGCAAGCAATTATAAATAAATGTTGTATTTTTAAAATAAAAAAGGCTTAACTGGCTGGTGTTCATTTAAGTCCATGCTATTGATGTTATTTTGTGCATATGTATTTTTGAATGGCTTCATAGAAGGTGTCATACCATCCTTAAGAACATAAGAAAGAGCCTGCTGGATCAGACCAGAGTCCCTCTAGTCCAGCTCTCTGCTATTCGCAGTGGCCCTCCAGATGCCTTTGGGAGCTCACATGCAGGATGTGAAAGCAATGGCCTGCTTCTGCTGCTGCTCCCAAGCATCTGGTCTGCTAATCCTTGATCCTGGGTAGAATCCTGCCACCTACTACATAAATACAACCTGTTCCCCGTAAGGCAAGGAAGCAAAACTCCACCACAGCAAGGAAACCAAACCACAGCTACTGTGCAAATGCAAAGCTGCTCAACAGCCATTCATGATGAAAAGACAGGCGAATAGATTGTAGGTTTGGCTCATGAGTGATCGTGGCTGTCAAACCGGTCTATAATTCCTCAGGAAGGTGATTTATGACAGCATATACCCCTCCATACCTACGCAACCAGTAAAAGTTGACAGCAAAGGCGACATAGGATTAAAGCATAGAAACTAACATGGGGGAGCAAACTTAAGGAAAGTTGTCCTATGAGAGAAATATTAAATCTTCCTTCACTGTGTGCTTCACAAAACCATGTTATTGTTTTATGCCTCTCTTAACCTGCTACTTTTCTGCTCCATTATTCACAGTTCCATCTATGAATGTTCTATGACTACAATGCCAAGTGAGGACTTGCATGTATGAGTGAGCCTCCACAGGTATGAATTTTATGTCACCTGAGATACAATGCTTTTCAGTGAACTTGATTCATACATTCTTCTGCCAGTTATCAAATGCAAGGCAATCAAGAGAACTGAGAAGAAGAGTTTGGATTTATATCCCCCCTTTCTCTCCTGCAGGAGACTCAAAGGGGCTGACAATCTCCTTTCCCTTCCCCCCTCACAACAAACACCCTGTGAGGTAGGTGAGGCTGATAATAATTAATTTGGGGAATCAGAAGGTGGCTTAGCAATAGCAAGATTCTCCATCCATGTAAATCAGAATTTAAAAAAAATGAAAATAGACCCAGAAATAGCAAGGAGAACTATGAATACTGAAAAGAAAGTTTTATTCTGAAGCTGAGCTACCCAACCCACCCCCCCTACCCAACTCAGACACAAGTGTTCTCTCTTTGGTCAGTTGTATTTCAAATGGTTCTGCCTTAATCCCCACACTATGGCTTCCAAACACATGGCCAGATTTTCCAGGACAGTATTCAGCTTGTCATCTACTAACAGATATAGCTGGATGTCATCAGCATATTGGTGACAACCCAGCCTTAAACTCCTGGCTAGTTGGGTGAGGGGCACATGTGGGGAGTGCCCTGAAGGAGAACGACTCAAATGAGCACCACCACCACCACCACCACCACCACCACGACATGGCCCCCAGTCCAGGACTGCTGAAGAACCAACAAACCCAGGAGAGGAAATTCTGACATGGCAACTGTTTCGTCCCTGATGTGGACATCAAGCATTTGCCCCAATCTGAAAGAGGCAGAGGAAACTCAAATACATCATCCTCCAAGTAAGAAAAGGAGTGTCTACTGGAGAAGGCATCCTCAGATGGAGGAGGACCTCTGAACTAGCAGGAATAGCAGAGTCCATGACAAGAGACAAGTGTGTGACAATGAGGAGAAGTGGCTCCTGGACTCTGACCCCTACTACAATACTATCTCTGTCTGGGTGGAGAATTTGGAGAACAATTTAAAGAAGACGGACAAAACAGAACCGGAAAAGCTTGGAGTGGTAAGATGATGGCAATCAACATCAACCAGAGCATCCAAGTTACGACCTTGAGAATCAAGATGGGGATGCATTGGCAATAAGCCTCACTGTCTCGAAATGACAGTAATCATTATCAAGAGGGGACTTCTGGTGTACGAACTGGGGAATGTGACTGTGGACATGTCAGCAAAGCCTCAGCATTGAGGAGACAACATTTTGGCCTGAGATGTATTTTTCATCTTCTTTGGGGCCTTCTTAATCGGGGGCTCTTTTGGCCACCAAAGAAGTCAGAAGTTGGTCCAGATTGAACAATAGAGTCTGAAGTGACTGAAGGCACTTGGGAAATCAGCCTGCTTCAATTCCAGATGGAAAAGTGGAGAACACTCCAAGTGCTCTGAAGCTTCTCAAAGCCTTGTTAGTTCTCTGTGGCTGACCTGTGCAGTCATCACATGGGACTGCACTGAAGACATGATGATGAAACTGTGTTCTTCTCTGCTTTTTAAGTAAGAAAAAAAGGCTGCATATGCTGGCAGGCAGGGAGGAATGAGAGAAGCAGAGGCTGTAATTCACCTGTCGTAGGTTTGGGAGGATTGAGAGCAGAGGCTCAGATCTAAGGTTACTGCTGTTATAGATAATTCACACACCCCCCTCCCTGTGATAGGTTGCCATCCCACATCTCCAGCCGGAGACAAAGACAATGATTTCTTGCAAAATTCTGAAAGGCAGGTAAGGCTACATGGTTGGGAAGGTATAAAAGCAGAAGCCTTAGGTCCTGCCCTGGTTTCAGGCAGCCTAAGTGGGGGAAAAATAAAGGAGGAGACAAGCACACCCAATCCCCATCACAATGGAAATACCCATACATACAAACTTAGCAGATGGTGTATTTAACTTTTGATATAAGAAGTCTACTGGGCTGAGCGAAAAATGATGAGAAAAGTGAAGCACAGCAAGGAAAGGCATGGGAATAGTCAGATTTCAGCTCCCATAATCCATTCCATTTTTGTTAAAACCCAGACTAAACTTCACTATACCTAAACATGTGTTTTCCACTGAAACCCATGCAAACCATTATGAAGATTTCGTAACATGAATAGCTTTAATTCCAATTGAAGGATTTGGTTCAAGTTTTTAAAACAGCGTTAAGTGCCCCCCCAAAATCTGACAATTTTTGAACACCCCTATGCTTGATGTGGTATCCTAATCAGAAATGACACTTCAAAACCTCGCCCTGTTTTGGTCCTAGTCTTTTTTTCCCAATTAACACTGAAATGACCAACTAAATCATGCAGCAAAGAGGTAAGAAAATGCAAGTTTGAGGAAGATGAAAATCTAACTGAACTGACCTCTGTAAAACATTAATCATATGAGCCGCTGTCGCTGCTTGTATTGTGCTGGCAAAATTGCTCAATAGGTCACCTCACCAGCCCTACCCTTTTTCCTTTTGCTCTTTGAAATGCACACACTTATGTAGGCATTAACATGAGAATCAACTGATCTAAACTTCTGATCAAAGTGGAAACCACTTCCAGCAAATCCCCAGCCACAGGAAAGAGTTATGATTATCATTGTCTTAGCTGACTGATGGTCACACAAGCCACTGCTTGTCTTACCCTCAAAACAGAATTAGATTTTTCCCCACTTTCAAATGCATCACTCCAGTTAGTGTGGTAAGAAGACCAACACGAGAAGAAGCTATGACAAAGAATCCGACAGTGGGTGAACTGAATATAAGCTGCTAAATGGAGTTGTAGAGAGGGTCATTGCAGTAAGAGTAAGCATTGGCTGCCGGATCATAACTGTAGCCTCATCCAATATATGTTTATTGGAAATAAGTCTCACTCAGTATATAATGTGACTTACTTCCAAGCAAGTGAGCACAGAAGGACATTTTTATTACTTTCCTCATGATAAATAGAACTTTACTTACTTGCTTTCCGAGGTTCACCAACAGGAGAAATAAGGACTCGTTTAACTTTCACCACTTTCCATTCTTGGTTCTGGTCACTTCTGTTGCTAGGCCCAGGCAGGCCTGAAGCAGGCCTTGGAGAGTCTCTTGCTACCGGGTGCTCATTGCTGGGTGCCAAGCCACTACCATCTGTTTTGTTTGGTAGTATCTCTCCATTGGTTCTACATAGTTCCAGCAGGAAATTGTCTCTTGTAGACCCTTTTATCTCTTGGTCCTTTGTATCTGATCTCCTTCCAACTGGACTGCTTTCTTTTTCCACCCCTTGCTGCCTCCCCAAACAGCCATAGCCTTCTCCACAGGTGGGCTTAGAATTGTGTGGGTTTTGGTTCATTTTGCCAGGCCCTGCATAGTTTGACTGAGGCTGGAGACAAGGCTGCAGCAAGGTTGTCTTGATCATCTTGTTTCCTTTGTCACCCTTACTGGATAAGGTTGGAAACTTGCTTGTCTTTCTACAGATGTAAGGATTGGCCTTTGATTCAAGCTCAGAATAAAGTCAACAATTTTGAAAACTTAAATTGGCCACAAATGAAAGGCAGTAACACTTTGGCTGTGTTAGTGTATCAGTCCTTTCTGCAGCCTGACCCTTAAGATCTTGCATGCATGAATGCTGATGGGTGATACCAGATGAGAGTGGGGATGCTGCATTTCTGCTTTCGAAGAGGAATCGCAGACTTTTAGCTGTGTATTATTTAGAGCTTCTGGAAGAGAAACTTGCTTTTGCAGTCTTCAGCTGCTCAAAATGAAGGACGAATGACCTCTTCTCGAGCTTTCCTTTTCTGTCACTTGTAAGAAGGTGCTTCTGAGCAATGAAATCTAACTGGGAAGAAATGAATTTTAAAAATCACTTAAAATGCTCCATTTTGTATGAAAAGTAACCAGTACATACTACTTATGTTTGTATATATTACAACATTTTAAATAATAAAATATTAATGTACCCGTATATACGCGTGTATAAATCGACCCGCATATAAGTCGAGGCACCTAATTTTACCACAAAAAAACTGGGAAAACTTATTGACTCGCGTATAAGTCGAGGGTGGGAAATGCATCAGCTACTGGTAAATTTCAAAAATAAAAATAGATACCAATAAAATTACATTAATTGAGGCATCAGTAGGTTAAATGTTTTTGAATATTTATTTCAAAGAAAAACAGTAAACTTGCTCTGTAAGTGGAAACGAGGGTCAACAAGAACAATTTAGGGTGTTTCCCCACTCTCCACGATCCCCCCTATGCCGCGTGCCAGGGCGTCCCCACGACCCTGCGCTCTGCACGGGGTCATCAAAAGCCGCTGTTTACAAGAGCGCCAGGGATGCCGTGCGGTGAGGGGGCGTGACAGCGGCAGCGTCGGGGTGGCTGCGCTGTCGCCGCCCCTGTCGTGGGGAGTGCCGGGGGACCCCGCGCTACTTGAGGAGAGTAGCGCGGGGCTTAAGGTAAGTGGGGAAAGGCCCATAGTCTCAACAATAACTGTTTATGTTAGCAGTACCAACATTTCAGAGTATCTTTAGGAGACCCTCCTGATGATACCACCCAGGTTTGGCAACGTTTGGTTCAGGGGATCCAAAGTTATGGACCCTCAAAATGTAGCCCCATATATTATTAGCTTCCATTGGAAACAATGAGGGATGGGAGCACCCACTTTGGGGATCCATAACTTTGGACCCCCTGAACCAAATATCACCAAACCTGGCTGGTATCAGCAAGAGATTATCCTGATGATACCACCCAGGTTTACTGAAGTTTGGTTCAAGGGGTCCGAAGTTATGGACCCTCAAAATGTAGCCCCATCTACTATTAGCTCCCATTGGAAACAATGTGGGATGGGGGCACCCCCAAAGTTATGGACCCCCTGAACCAGACTTCACCAAACCTGGCTGGTATCATCAGGAGTGTCACCTGATGGTAGCCTGAAATTTTGATGCCACTAGCCTAAAATCTGTGCTACCTGGCAGCCGACAAAGTAAAACCCTAAAATATTTTTTAAAATACATCTCACTCACGTATAAGTCAAGGGGGGCTTTTTCAGCACAAAAAATGTGCTGAAAAACTCGACTTATACATGAGTATATATGGTAAATGCACATGTGAATACATTTACAGTCATAGGAGTTAGCATGTTGTACCTGTGGACAGTTACTAGCAGCTGGGTCAGGGCCATCTTAACGCATGGGTAAACTGGGCAACTGCCCGGGGCCCCTACAAGCATAGGGCCCCCATGCTAATCTATGTATGTTATGATTTGCTGTCAATACATAAATTGATAAATACTATACAATATTAAATGATAAATACTTGTTATTGGAAAATGCATATTTAGCATGTGTTTTACTAAAGATAATAAACAATGTTAATGTTAATTTTTTATGATAATAAGTGGACATTATCATTTGCCTCTGATTTAATATCATGGTCACTTCTGAAACCAACGTATGTGTATGCATTTCACACACTGCTTTGGCCTGGGGCCTATAATGCTGTAAAGATGGCCCTGAGCTTGGGGGGGGGAGGGTGGGGGGTTAGTTTGGGGAACACAACAGGAGAAAAGGTTAAATACTCTCTCCACCAGTTCTGCTTTCCAGAGCAAATTAGCTTGGTTCCTTTAAAGTTTAAAAAAGTGAAAAGTTTGACTCTTTCAAAGGACCTGAAGGTTATTTAGTCCAAGGTCTGGGGATTCTAGAGAAAACATTTTGGTGTTTCCATGATATGCCCTGTCATCAGATCTCAGACATCCTGTACCTCTCTGTAGTTATCTCATTTATTCTACCAGACCCTTTAGGTTTTGTTGCATTCCAAAAGGCCGTCATGTAGTTTAGGACCCTAAGAGAGGAAACACTGCAGAGCAGCAGCACAGGTATCCAGTCAAAGATGAAGAAAGAAGAAACATGACTGAGGAACATACACTTAAGAGAGTCATAACCAGAGTGTGGTTTTAATTTCCTTTTATGCTGTTAGCTAGAAACAGGTTTTTATTGTCTAGCCACTAGGTTAGATGAGATCCTCTCATACACACGAGATTCCATCCATATTAGCCTGCCCATTCCCAAGAATTAGTCGAAGTGGTACAAGGTCTGCTGATTAACATAACTGGGTACTCTATTCACTCCCAAATGAGGAGTTAAACCACTCTGCCATGCTAACCCGCAGAGCCACTCTTCAATCTGTCTACTCTTTAACTGAAGCAGACCCAGACTCACTGCTCTCTCCCTTAGGGAGATCTGAATTCCTTGTGTGCTTCCCTCCAGCATTGCAACTCCATTGGATGCTGGAAGGCCACTCCCATAGACTCAGCTGAATGGTTGTTTTCCCTTCAGGGGCAGAACAACCTCCTATCTGTTACATCTGGCAATGTCTGAATCTCTCTTATGATTAGCAACTCTGAGTTGGGAAAGTTATAGAGATTTGATAGTGCAGGGGTGGGGAGGTGAGGAGAGGAGGGTATAATGGCATAGAGTTCATCCTCCAAAGCAGCCATTTCCCCCCCCCCCCCCCCCCCAAGAAAATTCCATAGAGGGAATTGACCTCAGTACTCCAGAGATCAGTAGTAATTTTGGGTGATCTCCAAGCCCAATCTGGAAATTGGCAACTCTAAACAACAAAAGGAAGAAAGGCAACTTGGAAAAGGGCAGATTAATGCATCTCATCAGGGCAGTAAAAGACGAAGAATGTGCTTGCTTGATTGTGAACCATTTTACCTCAGCATGCGAGTAGAGAAACACAAACATCCCAAGAAGACTGAGTTAGCAGTAATAATGTTTTTCACTGAGTAAAACACAACTCTGAACTGCTGGACAGTAAAAACTATAACGTTGCAGGTGGAAGCTTTCCCCTTTTTGACACATTATGCACACCATATTAGAATAGCCTACAAATAGACACAACTTTAGGTTAGAAGTATTGTTCATTAACCCTACTCTTATAAGCATGAAGAATTGTAAGGTGAACTATGTAACTTTAAAGTCATGAAGAAATCTCCCTGTCAAAATACATTTTAATTCTGCATTATTGTTGTTGCTGTTGTCATTATATGTGTGTGTTTTGCTAACTTACAATGCATTCCATGAGGAACAGCAGTTGTGGCAGCTGGGGATGGCCACACTGCAGCAAAGTTGTACCACCTCCAAAGGGGTTTCAAGCAGTGCGGGAAGCAAGAAAAAACAGCAGATAATCCCCAGCTGCCTTGCAAAGCCCATTTGCAGTCCAACGGGCTACACCACACTTTTAGCTGACGTAAGTCTACACCAGCCAAAGGGGGTGTTCCCCAACCGGAAGGCCACAGGAAGCCGACTAATGTCAGTTCTACCCCCAGACTGCCCTCACCAGCGTGGGAAGTGCTGGTGCTGGAGGAATGCTGGTGCAGTAGCACTAGAGGAGTGCTGATGCAGCGGCAGCTTCCGCATGTGGAAGCTGTGGAGCCTCATGGCCCCCTGTCACCAGTGTGAGTGCCCCTACCACAGAGGCATTTGCCCCTTGCCAAGCATATGGGGCACTCATGCCAGTATGCCCTCATTCCAGTTCAACAACTCTTTCATCCTCCCAACCCAGTGGATTGCACTATTAGTGGCTGCTGTGATGCAGATAATATTTTAGATGGTTACTATCATTGATTGTATATAAGTGAATAGCAACAATGATGTAATAAGAAAACTGCCCTCCTTGCCCCCACTCCCCAGTAGCATGGAGGCTGTAACACTTACAAAAGAGAAAATTGAAGCATAAGAATGTTCAAACTTTGGTAAAAAGTTTTTTTTCCAGCAATAACTGTTCCATTCCTTTGTTGAAGTCTGCAGTTTCCTTGCACCTTTGTGGGCTCTCACTGATAAATTCCATAATGAGATTCGTATAGGGATGATTCAGGCACGTATGATGTGGGAAAGGAAGAAAAAGAGCTTTGTAAAAAGATGACAGGCAAGTTGCTTCAGGCAGGGGAATGAAGAGAAAATGAAGTAGCAGTCTGTAGAGCAGAACAGACTTTCCTCAGTGGGTCAGCCTCCTCATACTCAAATTGTTGTCTACATTCCTTTCTGCAGTTCAGGAAATGGTTAATTTTGCTTCTTATCCAAGATATTTGCTTCATCCATTTGTGGCTTTTTTGAGGAAGAACTGACAAGTCCTGAGAAGGGTTCCATTCAAGATCAACGGTAAATTCCACACATTCTCTATTGGCAGCCTTAATCTCTCCAACCTAGGAGTTCCTTCTGTTTCTTTATCAACTTGTATTATTAGGATAACATCCAAGGAGTGTCCAGAGCTAAAATAATCTATCAGGCACCCAACAATAGAGGGTTTATTTTCTGTAAACAAAGTTTGCCTGATTTTGACTTTAAAATATGTGTATTGATTTTTTTTCTGTTATGATTTTATTATAGTTATAATTACAAAAAGGAACTGGCTCAACTAATAAAATTATCTTGTAGTGAACAGCATTAACAGCTCAAAGAAATCATTCTAACTCACCCACTATATCTATTCAACTCTATAGTTCATAGATGCAACAGTACAATATATATATTTTGCACCTTATAATTTGGTTTTGCATTACAACAGCTTTAATAAAGCAAAAAAAAAGATATTCCTATCCATACAGCTGATTAAGCATTAGTGGGAAGCCTAAGACCCTACAGCTAAATAAATATGTGCATTAATTAATGCAAAGTGATTTGGAAAGAGTAATTGGAGACCGTCTTTTAGTCCATATGTTGGATATACTTTCAGGCTGTAAAGTCACAATCCAGTCAACCATATGTTTCTTTGAGACAGAAGGGATGCCATTGAGTGATACCCTCCTATTATTCATGTCACTGATGAAGATTGGGTAACATGGATTTTTTTGGTCAGTTCTGGAATGTACCTTGATTTTCTCCTCTTCTTCCTTCTCAGAGAGGAACTCTCCTTTCCCACTGAAGTCCTCTGCACTATTTGCCATATCCCTGGCTAGACTCAATCTCCCCCTCTTCCTTGCCACTTTCGTGGACCAGGAAGAGCTGCTCCTCCTTGGGCAACTGGAGGCTGGTACTTGTAGGTAAATACCTCTTTGCTACAGAAGGGAATGAAGTTCATCCCTTTAACTCATGGTAGATCTGATGAGGGAAATCAACTCTGGGGACATAATGGATGACTCAGTGGCACAAACATTATGGACATGCAGAGTAGTAGTGCTGCTTTCAGTGGGAGGACTAAGGGAGTTGAGTGGAAGCTTTTTGGAGGCTATTTCACTGACTTGATAATGGGCAGGCAGGAACACCTGAAGAGGCAGATGCCATTTTGTCTTACCTCTGCTTTTTGGCACTTATTTTGGCCAGCAAGATAGTGGAGCTAATTAAGATGGAGCTGAGGTCAGAGCAGCCCATTCCAGGGACGTGCCCACCAGGTCTGTATCTAAAGTGGCGCCAACTGCAATCAGAGCCCCCAAGTCCTATTTGGACAGTTCTGACTCCACTTAGACTCCTGAAAGAAAGCTTCTCAAGGCATATGGGTTTCAGCTATTAAAGCTATCCTTGTGGATCTTCAGCCCAATTTCTCTCTCTCCTGCCAGTGGAAAGAGGGGAGGCAAAAGAACAAAATAGGTGTTAAAGAAAGGAGGTGATGAGTGTAGAAAAAGTAGAATTAAAAAGATAAATTTGGAAAAAAACAAGGATTTGACAGGAGCACAGGCAACTGGGTTATTGCTCTTCCTTGAGACAGGAAAAGAACTGAGGACAAAAAGTTATCCCCACAGAAAACAAGACGTTGAAAATTTATTCCTGCCTTCCTGACTAATTGGTGGAAATCACCTGGAAGATATCCTCCAGCTCAGAGGGAGAGCAACAATATTCACATGTGGCACTAATATCCCTTCCTCGATCCCTTCCAGTCCGGACTCGACTGTCCTAACAGCCGTCACAGATATGCTCCGCATTAAGTTGGACCGACGCGGATCGGTGCTGTTGGTATTGTTAGACCTGACTGCAGCATTGGATATGGTCGATCACAACCTTTTGGCCCACCACCTGGCCATTTCCGGGGTTCGTGGTGTTGCCTTAAATTGGCTCATCTTGTTCCTCCAGGACCGGACTCAGCAAATGATATGTGGGGACAGGGATTCCGGCGGTGCCCCCCTCAATGCGGGGTGCCGCAGGGGACTCTTTTGTTCCCATTGCTAGTCAACGTCTATGTGTGACTCCTTGCTCAGCTGGTGCAGAGCTTTGGGCTGATCTGCCATCAGTATGAGGATGACACTCAGCTCATTCTGCTGATGGAGGGAGGGCCAGTTACTGTCTCTGTGGCTCTGCAGCACTGTTTGGAGATGGTTGCTGGTTGGTTGAGGCACAGCAGGTTAAAACTGAATCCATCAAAGATGAAGATCCTGTGGGTAGCTGGTGACTGGAGGATGAGAGGGTCTGTCTGTTGGTGCTGGAGGGAGTCCCCTTGTCAGTGGCCTCCCATGCCTGTAGCCTGGGGGTTTGCCTGGACTCATCATTATCTATGGAGTCCCAGGTAGCCCACATGGCATGGACAACATTTTTTCATCTGCACCAGGCACGGTGACTGGCCCCATACCTCTCCCAGACCGACCTAGCCACTGTGATCCATGCAATGGTCACCTCCAGATTAGACTATTGCAACTCTCCATACGCGGGCCTTCCCTTGAGGTTGATCCGGAGCTTGAAATTGGTCCAGAATGCAGTGGCATGGCTCCTCATAGGTAGTTCTATGCTGGATCACATCTCTTCTGTGCTGCACCAACTGCACTGGCTCCTGGATCATCTTCAATGTGTTGGTGATGACCTTTAAGGCATTCCACGGTCTGGGGCCCTCATACCTCAGGGACCGTCTTTCCCCCTGTGTCCCCACTCGGCCTCTGCATTCTGCAGAGGTCAATTTGCTGGTGGTCCCTGCCCCCTCCATGATTCGGTTAGCTTTCACCCGGACCAGGGCCTTCAGTGCCTTGGCCCCAATGTGGTGGAACACTCGTCCACCAACCATTAGGGCCCTGCGGGACCTTGGCCAGTTCTGTGGGGCTCTAAAGACTGAACTGTTCCATCGAGCACTTGGAGGAGAGTAACCGTTGATTACCACACATATTTTTCCATCATTGGACCACCCCCGTGATAAGGAGCTGAATTCAATTGTTTCTGACTTTGACAGGATGTTTATCGCCATCTGTAATTTTGTTCAGTTTTTATGTTTAATTATGGTTTTATGGTTGTTGTGATTTTAATGTTTGATTATTCTGTTCACCACCCAGAGCCCTTCAGGGGTGGGCAGTATAATAAATTTAATAAATAAAATAAATAATAGCTTGGGTGGGGCTCAGATGTGCTATTTAGTGTTATACAGGATGATATAGGATAGACACGAATTCTGCATGGAAATACTGACTAGTCAAATATTTTTAATGTATGAATCTCTTTAGCAGGCAATGAGAAAATGAAGGATATAAAAGAAAAACCCTGGAAAATTATCTACATACTATTTACAATCTACTCTCTCAGTTCCTGGGTGGTTCTTGACTGATGTAATGTATACAAGCACTTAGGCTTATACAGTCAATGGAAAGTTCATAGGCCAAAGGATTGACTTAGAACTCCACGGGATTGACTGTGAGAGTGGCACTGCATTTTAAAGCCTGAGGACAGGAACATCTGGGGAGAGAAAATCTTCTGTTAGGAGTCCAAGAGTGAACGGTAGCTCTGTTCTCTGGAAGTAAGGGGCCAGTTCAGAGTGAACTGTTCTTCTCTCAGTTAAGTACCGGGAAGGGCAGATTTCAGTAAAGGAATCTGTACTAGAGTTTCTGGAGTTAAGCATAACACAGTAACACTGATTAATCACACTGGTGGCTTAGTTAATTTTTTTTCTTTGAAGAGAACCCCACTCAGATATGAAGCAGTGAAGCTTCTGAGAGAAGGGGGCTTATATAGAGAGGATTGGAACTTCTCAAGGAGAGCATCCATCCTTCTACGATTAGCACCATGTGAGAGAATCACTCTAAGAGAGAGTTTGTCTTAGTATTAGTATCCAAAAAACTGTGTGTGTTTAGCACTCACCTGAGGGTAAAAAGTAAGGTTTTTCAAAAAAAATTTAGATAGCCATCCATAACAACTATATTGAAGTAACAGATTTATTTTGTCTAGAGCCAGTAATAGTAGCATCAGGAAGGCACAAAGATAGTGTTCCATCTGTAATTTGTATGAACCGAAAAAAATTACTAAAAAAATCTTGTACATAGTAGCCGCTCTAAAACCAGCTTCCTTTGTACCTATATTTTCTGTCCTTAATCCTTCGCTAGTTTAGCTCTTTTAAACTTGTTCCTGTAAATAAAATCTTTCAATTTCTGGTTTAAACTTTACAAACCCCTGGTACCATTTCTTTATCTTTCTTTGTTGTGACTTTTCCTGGGCACTGCGGGGATAGGGCAGGATATAAATTGGATAAAAAATTTAAAAATCTAGTTTGTGACAGAAATACAACAGGTTATTTTAATTTTCTTTCAGAGATACTGCCCTGCCTAACAGACAAGTGCCCTGAAAGAGCAGCTATTTAGATGACTTCTTAGGAAACATATATATGGAAAAACTGAAAGAGAAATTTGAACTCTTAAACATCCTCTCCACATGAGTATTTTTTTTTGTTCTGACAATAAAAAGTTGCTCAGTCAGAGCTGTTCTATCAGTTAGAGATTTTGGAGGAAAAATTTCCCTCAAGGCACAGGCAGTTGGCAGATGCTTGTGTGTGTGAGAAGCACACCCTCTCCTTCTCTCTTGCTGACTACGGGGTGCCTTGTTATACAGATAAGATTAAAAACATCTTCCAGCAGCACTGAACCTGGGGCAAATAAATCATGTGGTATCACTCATTGTCATACTTCTCTTTGGAAGAGCTTCCTGAATTCATACCCATTCTGCAATTTCTTAGAATGTCTGAATAGACCTCACACAAAATTGTGCACAGCCATGTCTAGCTCATTACAGAGGACTACTGAAAATCAGATAGTTGACAGATAGAATACTATAATTCTGTCCCACAGATATGCTCATCATTAAACCCACCAATGTTTTGTATAAAATGGAACAGATCTTCTAGAAACGCCTCTTTCCCAAGTGGTAGACAGCAGATCTGTACCAAAAAATGACTATCACAGGCATGCTGGATAGAACTGTATGCAGAAGTGAATTTACTCATCTGTCCAAGCCCAAGCTATCCAGGTTAGTGGCCATCATCACCTCCTGTGGCAGCATATTCCAAACACCAATCACGTGTTGTGTGAAGAAACTATAAACCCAGCCTTCTAATTTACCCCATTAAGGCTGCAATGTACCATCATCAGGTAGCAGAGGAAGGGGGAGGGGTGGCATGCAAGGAAGGGGAGTGGGTGAGGGGTGGCATGCAAAGGAGGGGAGGGGAGGGGGCCTGGCATCTGGACATGGCCCACCCTCCCTAGTGGAGGGAGGGGGGAGGGTGAGCATCACAAAGGGGAGGGGGCAGGAGGGCAAGGAGGCCTCGGGCATCTGGACCCTAGCCCACCCTAAGCTAAGCCCGGAAGGATGGAGGAGGAAAGGGGGGTGGCACATGCACAAGGGAGGGAGGGAGGGTGACTGACATAGAGGGAGGAGGGAGGGAGGAGGCCCGGTATCTGGACCTGGCCCACCCACCCTAGCAGAGGGAGGGAGAGGGGAGGGAGGGGTAGCATGCAAGGGAAGGGGAGGGAGTGAGGGGCGGCATGCAAGGGAGGGGAGGGAGGGGTGGCATGCAAGGGAGGGAAGGGCATCCTGCCCTTCTGGTTGAAGGGAACAGGTGGCAGTGCACATTTTTCTATTGTTCTCTGGCAGTTGACTACTTGCCTGCAAAAACAAGAACACTGTGGCAGGAAAAGAAGGAGGAGGAACAAGGAGGAATACCTTCTCTCTCCCCTTTGTGGTATAAACTCATAACTTCAGAAGTGAGCCACAAGGCAAGAGAAGTCATTTTATGAAGAAGACTTTGCTTTTATACCCCACTTTTCTCCATCAAAAGGAATCTCAAAGCGACTTATAATCACCTTCCCTTTCCTACCCGCTCTCACAGCAGGTACTTTGTGAGGCAGGTAAGGCTGAGAGCTTCCCCCAATATCTGAAGTTTCTGCATGTGAGTGCAAAGAGAGCAAACCACTTGTTTAATGATGGTGTACTGACATGAACCTGTAGGTGGGCTGGCCTGGATTCAGAACCTCACTCCTAAAGAAATGTGGTCATCCCACATTAGCCTTAGAAAGGTGATGTGCTGCTAGAGGCATGATGTGCCTCATTCATTTTGGTATCTGTGCAGCAGAAGCACAAATTGAGTAAATATAGCCTATCCCACATATGAGAGCTGAAGTTTAAGAAGATACAGTTGGGTTGCTGAAGAGACCTGGATCAATTTCTTATATTTCAATGTTTAATGGACACATTGCAATAAGTGTTAACTTTATTAGAGCCCAAGTTTGTAGTCTGATGATGAATCATACTATTTCCATTCTTCTGGATTCAGAAATAAAAATCAAAGGATGTGAGAGGGGCACCTGCTGAAACTCAGAAAAATATACAAAAGGTAATGTGAATGAGGTGAAGCGATTATTTTAGAATGTGTTGGGTCTTATTTGCTGAATAACTGCTGTACCTTTATGGCTCTGCCTTTTGTATTTTCTCAGTAATATGTATGATCCTTCACACTTTCAATACTGTACAGCTTTATCTCTACAGGGAACCTTTTGCTCTCTGAAAATGTCAAAGTATAACAACTGGTTTGGAAACATTTCCTTTCAGAAAAGAGAGGAAAAGTATCTTGCTCTCTCTGTGATATTACTGCACACATATTTTGTAGTGATATAAAGAAAGAATACCCCTCCCCCTTTGAAAAGGACAACTAAAGTTAACTTTCCACCTCCTACACAAATATGGTTTGGCAGGCACGGTTGGCTTCAATGCCATCAAAATGAAGAGAAAAAGACCTGCTACAAGGATTCTGACTGTGATATCCCCATCTGGTGGGAGAGGTGAGTGCTTTGGAAGCCCACTTCCCCCAGAATACAGCAACCTTTAAAAGAGAAGGATTAAAATTTCATGATATACTTAAGAAAAGAGTTCTTTATTTCTGCATGCATGGAAAGTTGTGCTAAAGCAGTCAGTATTTAGCCATTTTGGCTACAAAGCTAGACTGGAAATATGTGTGCCATAACTGGTGAAAAATCAGAAGCTCCCAGAAGCAGACAGCATGTGTTTGTAAATCATCACAGTTTGTAAATCACAGTTTGTAAATCATCACAGTTCCCAGTGGATCTTTAATTACTTGCCATCCTGATGGATCAGTGGCGTACTGCTGTAAAATGGCACCCAGGGCTTGCACCAGGTACTGCCCCCTGCAGCCACCACCTGCCCCAGCCCCTGGCCAAACTCCCCCCATTTCCCCACTGCACTCCTCCCACCCCTGCAAAATAAAAACAAACCTTTCCTCTATCCCTCCAAGTGGTGGCACAGCTGGCAACACACTTGGGGGCGGGGACAAGGCCCTAACTTTCTTCCATCACTTCAAGAGGCATCATGGCTGGCAAGACACTGGGGGTGGTGGGGGTAGGGCCAGGGAGGGTGCGTTCCTTCTCTGGCCTTGTTCCCATCCCCCCCCCCCCAGTGTCTTGCCAGCCATGAAGCCGCTTGAAGTGACGGAAGAAAGTTCGGGCCTTGTCCATGCCATCTGAAATTTCCTTATCATTATTGCTGAAAAAATGATGCATCATAGGCAATTATTAGTAAATCTGGTTTATTTGCATGATGTACACAGGTCACAGAGTTCAGCTTTTTTTGGCATAGAGTTTGGATTTTCTTGGTGCAAAGTTTCAGTATTTTCAGTAACGGTTATTCATAGACCTACTATAATGGCAATGACAGTCCTTAGCATTTGTTCCTCCTCATTAGGGCTGTAAATAACATTTTTGTAATCAATGTGAGCAGTGATTCTGTGAATAACTTCTGGCAACAGGAATCATTCCTTAGAAAGACATTGTCTTCCTCACATGAAGTACTGGAAATGTTGAAGATGTGAGGCCTGTTCTCAACCAAGTCAAAAATGGCAGCTTGATCTTTAACTTGCTTTATACATTTGAATGATTCTATGTATGAAGTTAATCTCATGAGTATTATAAAAGGATTTCCTCAACCAGAAATCCCTCCATGAGAATAGAATCCCAGCCCCTATGGCTCTCTGATTTAGCATAGCTCAACAACTTGGCCAAGAGTAAGCACTCATACCTCCTGGATTATTCCTGGGCCAGTCTTCCTTCCCCGATAATTAATAGACAAGTTCAGCAAAAAAAATGTTTCTGGAATGCAGTGCAGTGGAGGAAAATTAAATATTATCTATGAATGCATTAAGCTGTCTTACACTGAGTTGGACCATTAGTCCATCTTGCTCAGTATTATCCACTCTGACCGGTAGAAGTTCTCAAGGGAGCTTGGGCAAAGAAAGGTTGTTTCCAGTACCTGGTCCCTGTGATCATTCAACTGGAGATGCCCAATGAAGCTGGGAACTTCTGCATGCAAAATGTATTTGCTGTTGCTGAGCCACCAACAAACTGAGCCACTTTTACACTGTGCCCAATTATTAGTCTTCCAGGCTGTCTTTTCAACAGTTCCTTGCCTCAATTTCTTTAGCCACAAAATCAGGGACTGATTTCCTGCACACAAAACATGCAGTTCACTACTGAGGCATAGTCCTTTTATAACCTCACGAGGAACTAGAAGTCGTTTCAGATGATAAAAGGTCAGTTCGGAGCTTGGACGGGCACTGCTTTATGAAATGCTGCCTGCCTAGTGATGCAATAGCTAATACCCAAGATGCCATTCCAGGTATAGCTCTAAAGGAGATTTGGAGCATGGCCTGACCTGACAGAGCAGCCCAGTGAGCTGAGCTAGCCATCTGTTAAGTATAATATCAGATGTTCATGGCCAAACGATCCAAAGTTTTTTGCAAAATCTATTAAACTGCACCCTTTTTTATGGGTAAACTTTGAAATGCTGTTGAAGGAAGGTTAACTGATGGATCAAAATGCTAAAACTAAAAGTGCCAGATGCTTAATGTTACTTTCATGATAAATAAATTATGGTGCCAGCTCGTTGTCAGCTCCGGCCCCACTACAACAGTACTTGATGATTCCTTCTCTGGAAAAGCCCACAATGCCTGTTTGCAGTTATTTGCTTCAACAACCAACAACTGGAGTAAACCATTGCTAAAAAATGGCTGGTGGTGCACACTTGTGATTTACTTGCTTCCTTGATTTGTGCATGCCCAAGGGTCATAATTGGCTAGATCATGCATAACTTAAAAGCAGTTAAGCTAGAGTGTATGTGCTGCTGTTGCACCTGCAGAGGCAGTAAAATTCAGCAGTTGACAGCATTCAGCATGCTGATGCATGTGCAGAACTTACTGGATCAAATGCACCAGAGGCTTTTCACAGATGAATCAGCAGTGGGGCCAGTGGGGGTGGGGGTGCTGGTACTGCAACAGCAGATCAGCTCACTGAACACTAATTTGAAAAGACAGGCCAGCTTGCCAATTGGCCATGCTGGCAAGGGGCTGATGGGAATTGTAGTCCATAACATCTGGAGTGCCAAAGGGTTGCCACCACTGTTGTACCCACTCTGCGGCAGTGATGGTAGGGAAGCAAGCTCACTTCTTCACCATTACAGTATCCATGCAGTGCCTCCAGCAAATATTTTCTGAATGATGAAAGAATTCTCTATCTTATGCCCCAGACAAGGTTGATCATGGAAATCTACTGTACTATTGTGATTTTTTTTTGCTATTCATTCTGCTTATTTGGTAGAGGGAGGGGACAAATCCAGATGTTTTCAAAAAGGCATTTGTGAACCCCCTCCATTTTGGGGGAAGATGTATGACTATATAGATTCAGGCAGTCCTGAAAGGGACACATTATCTAGACCCATTTCAATCCAGATGGAGGTCTGGGTTTGGGACAGATTTGGCTTTGGTTGCTTGAATTGCCAGATACAGGTTGGGAACTATCTGGAGATTTTTGAGGGTGGAGCCTGAGGATGGCAGGGTTTAGAGAAGGGAGGAACTTCAATGGGGTATAATGCCATAGAGCCCACCTTCCAGAGTGGCCATTTTCTCCAGGTGAACTGATCTCTATTGGAGATCAGTTGCAAAAGTGGGAGATTGCCAGTCACCACCTGGAGGTTGGCAACCCTGTTGGTTGCCCTGACTGTTGTTGAGAGAATTATGGGAAATGTTTCCCTCTTGATTCTCCTGGACCTGTCAGTGGCTTTAAATAGTATCCTTCTGGAGTGGATTGATGGGCTGGGAGTGAAGGGCTAATGGCCATTTCAATGATGTGTATGCTATGGGATCAACTAGGAAGCTATCTTGTCCCCCTTGCTATTTAATATCTGCATGAAACTGATGGGAGAGATCATTTGGAATTTGGAACAAGGTACCACTAATATGCAGATGACATTCAGCTCTATTTCCCCTAACAGCTAGGTGGATTTGTAGAAATTCTTAACAAATGTTTGGAGAGAGTAATGGGAAAGATGAGGGCCAATAAATTAAAGCTCAGCCCATGCAAGGCTGAAATGCTGTTGATCAATGACAAAGCTAGTGAAGGACTGAAGAGTCAGAGGGGGTTGTATTTCCCCCTAAAGTGCAGTTTTATTGGAGGACTGTGTCTGGAAACAAAGATCTCCTCTGTGGCACGTAGAACCTTTTGCCGACTGATAGAAGAGCTATAGCCCTTTCTCAAAAAGCATCAACTGCCACAGTTATCCATGCTTTGAACACATCCATTTTAGATTACTGTAATGGGTCCTATGTGGGGCTGTCTTTGAAAACTGCCTGGAAATTTCCACCACTTCAGAATGCAGTAGCTAAATTATTGCTGGTATCACCCCTGTGTTAAAAGATCTATAATAACTGCAGATCTTCAGGCACAATTCAAGGTACTACATGGCTCAGTTTCAGGGTACCTGAATGACAATCTTCTGCCATATTGTCCAGCTTACTGGTCTTCCTGTCAAGTTCTTCTCTTTGTGCCCCCATCTTCAACATTAAGGTGGATGGTCACCAGAGCCATGACATTTTGAGAGAGTAGCACTTTACCTTTGAAAGGCCCTTTTCTTTGAGGCTCACCTGGGTCCTACTTAACTTTCCTGTAGGTGCCAGGCCAAGGGATTTTAAAGGAGTTTTGTCTGTTGTTCAATGGTTTTATTTTCAATGGTTCAATGGTTCAATGGTAATAAAGACTGTATTATTAATATTATTCCAAACAACTTATTTTACTAGAGTTAATGCCTTTGGCTGGTTTTTATTATTATTGACTGGAATGTTTAATTATATATTTATTGTTACAATCTGGTTCAATTGTAGGCTTGGTTTTGATTTTATTGTTGTCACAAGAAGGATTGGAGAGGGGACATATACATTTTCTAAATGAATAAACATATATCGAATAAGTGCAATTTCCCCAGTTGCCATCTCCTGCTGCAGACCTCCGATTCCACTCCTAAGCAGTTCCTGGGGGTCCCCAGTCCTTTAAGACTTGCATTCCATGGGCAGAAATCCCTTCCATTTACAGGAAATTGCTGGTGAATCAAAACCACAATTACCAGGAAACAGTGCTTCAGCATATAAATGCTATCCAATTAACACACACACACTCAGCTTTATATATGAGTAAGAGGGAACAAAAAATGAACCCTAAAAAAACAAGCCATGTCACTTCCTCTTCCACCTTAGCCCCCAGCAAGATTAAGACAGCCAAAGTCATCCCCACTTTGAAAAATAAATATTTTTTCTTCCAAGTATTTCGGATGGATAGACGAGGAAGGGGACTCTGTAAAAGGAAAGGAGTGCAAAAATGCACATGTGCAAAGTATTTGTCATTGCTTCAATAAACAAACCCCCCAAAATTATGATGTTAGGCTGGGGAACTGAGGAGACTGCAAATTTCTACTGTTGCTTCAGAAAAGAATGGATGGTAAATAACCCCTCTTCAAGAGCATGGCAATGGGGATCAACTTACCATATACCTGAGAGCCAGCAGTTTGTCCAACTGATCGCTAACAGAGGGAACAAGATATTGAGATTACCCTTTTCCAGTAAGTCATAGACCTAACTAGGAGTTCCACAAATTTTGTGGCAAACGTGTCCAACATTCAGATTTACTGTGTTTGATTGTGTCAACAGGTCTGCAGAAGCGTAGCTCCAACGGGACCGGGGGGGCACGTGACCCACTGGGTGCGTGTCCCTGTGGGGGTGTGGCGAGGACATTCCAGGGGTATTCCAGGGGCACAGCGGAGGTGTTCCGGGGCAGGGTGGGGCGGGGTGAAGCAGAGGACACACCAGTGCACCGGGCACTTTTCCCTCTTGTTACGCCTCTGCAGGTCTGTTCACTTCAAAACTGAACCACTTGAATGTAAACCAAACAGTTTAGCACAAGCAGTTTTTGTGAATCTGCATATGCATGAAAATCTGGCATGCGCCAGTCCAAACAGATCAGCAGCCATTAATGTTGTTAAGGAGTACTTTGAAAGATATTGAATGGTATGGTTATTTTTTTAAAAAAATAGTGTTTATTTCTGCCTGATTTATATGATTTATCACTGATGTCTGCTAAGTAGAGCAAAGGCAAGTAGTGGGAGAAATAGAACTCCCTCAGAGACTGAGATTGCACATGCACAAAAAGCTAGTGGCACTATAAGGGAGGAACAGTTCAGATTGCTGGAAAGCCATGAAATATTTGTCAAAACAACTAACCCGAGTACCTTAAAAAAAAATCCTGGCTTCCTATTTGCAACTGACTAACATGTCGAGTCAAACTGGCAGATATTCGAGCACCCCTAAGTCTAATCCTCAGGAACTGGAAGATAGATTCAGACCATTTATGCACTTATGGTCTCCTTTGCATGGGACACACATTCCCTTCTGGCTTGATTCTCAGTTATGCACATGTGTCCTGTATTTCAGATCTCACTGTGATCTTAGATTAGACTCTTCTTGCAGCTTTCTAAACCTGTGAAAATCTGACTCCCCCCCCCCCTTTCACAGAGAAAGTAGCATGCACCAGCTTTCTTTAGGTTTTCCCGCTCCTCCCTGTCTTCCTTCACCCACACAACAGCAGTTCTGCCCACCCTTTGGGTCAACTTGTCAAGAGGAGCAGAGGGGCTTCGTTTTTATTTTAATGCTGTAGGTCTATCACAGGAGCAGGTAAAACTCTGGTATTTTTTTTTAAAGGTAGCAGGCAACTCCCCAATAGGAGGTTTCAGAAACAACAAGGAAGGCAAAATGTGGGCAAAATGGTGACTCGGCTGTCCCTATATTTCACAGAGTAAACAGAAAAAGATGGGAAAACCCCACTGTGAAGCAAACAGCTGCAGGAGTGTAGCTGTGGAAAACAGTGCCTGGGACTCACTCTGTGCCCTGCCCCCTCAGCTGCACCCCTTCTTCAAAATCATGGAGGTTGGGGACGGTAGGACTGGCCCAGCCCCCAAGCTCCATGTGGCGCTGAGAGTGAGGCCAGCCTGCCTTACCCCATTCCCAAACTCCATGTGGGCCTGTTGGATGCTGGCTTCAGGTGGCCCAGGTCCGGATGACCAGAGGTGGAGTTTGAGGGGCAAAGCCAAAACTGAAGCTGGTCAGCTCAGAGGCTCAGTTTGATCCTGGCTTCACTGAGGCTAGGGTCGAGTTTTAAACTGAGGCTTGCAGTTTAAAAATGGAGTTGGACCTCATAAAGTCAGCATTCAATGGGCCCTCCCCACTTCCAAACTTTACATGGAGTTTGGGAGCTGGGTGAACTTGGTCCTGCTCCCAGCTCCATGTGGAGCTTGAGGGTGGGGCCAGCCCTACTCGTCCCATTGTCTGAACTCAATGGAGAATTTCAGGAAGGGATGCCGTTGCGGGGGATTTTGCATGCTCCACAAGACCATTGGGAGTGGTGCCTGTCTCATGCCCCCCCCCCCCTCCAGGTGCTATTGGCATGAATGTTGAAATCTCTCCAAATAATTAGTCTAGGGCACAGGTGTCAAACTCGCGGCCCTCCAGATGTTATGGATTACAGTTCCCATCATCCCCTGCCAGCATGATGCTGGCATTGGGATTTTGTAAAAGGGTGACGTAGGTATAGATTTTTTAGTGGGGTGGGTTCGGTGGCTGAGGGCTTTCCTGCTGCTTCATTCCATGCATTGTTTCAAGCAAGCTGGACATGTAATGGGAGGGGTTTGAACCCGAAACCCCCCCACCCTTACCTACGTCCCTGGAAGATTACTGAATCATGATAACTATCACCACCATCACCCAGCCTTCAGTGTGGAGTTGATAAAGGACCACATAACCAGGTGGAGCTGAGACAGCCTTAGCTTCCAGTGTGGCAAGAACCCAGCTTGTGTCTGATTATGCATTTTGCTTATTCCTAGTGGGAAAGGAAAATAGAATCTTGAAAACAGCTTATTTTAGCATGAGCCCAAAGGGACTCTTGTTGACCATAAGGTTAACTAGAAGTTATTAAATGATGGCTGTGATATTATATTCTCCCCTCTCCCCCTTGTTTGTTCTAGATCTAGACATAATTACTGTGTGGCTGCATAGAGCCCCCTGGGGCTCAAATACAGACTTTTATACTGAGCAGAAACTGTTCTTGCAAAAAACAAAATATCCCCCCAAATTCCAATAATTTGTTTTCCTCTTTTTTAAAAAAAGTTCCACATTCCAGATTGTCTTTCCATCTTTAACAGTGGAAACTGTCTTCCGTTTGTTTACTGACCCAGCTTTTTTGTGTGTGTGCACCATTTGAGCAACAGAGAAGAACTTTTCCCCTGCCTGGAAAAGCTTATAGGCTTGAGAAGTTATGGGGGCAAAGAGTGCCCCATAAAAGGAAGCTGATGGAACAGCGATGTCTGGCTTGTGTTGCTTTATCCCCAAGTTGCACTGGATTTCATTAAGCTGTATGCTTATCCAGTAATGCGATCTAAGGAAACACTCACTGCTGCTTTTAAGACTTGGACAGGGAGGGAGTACAAGAGGGGATATCATTTTAAAATTGAATCTTCGTTTCTCCATATCCTCTTGCCTCACTGCCAGTGAGTCTCATTTACACGCATGGTAGGGTGTCTGTTTCTGCTCATTACTCTTGACCCCACAATTTTCGTCCCTGTATATTTGTTTAAAATAATGGAATACATTTGAAGGGAAAGAAGCATAGGGCATTATTTAAAAAAACAAACACCACTATACGCTTATTAAGATTGCCATGAAAGAGATTTGTGGATTTGAATGTATGTAATTGTTTGTTTGGGGAGTTCATATGCCTTCTTCTAGCCTCTTCTTCATTCCCACTCACCCCATACACTCCCTAAGTGCACAAGCTGGCCTGACCTTCCTTAGCTTGTTAGTAATAGCAACAACTCCAGGGGTGAATAGTTAAGTGAGGAAGTTGGGACCATTGCTACGGGTGGAGCTAGGGGTTACTTTGGGAGCCTGGACTATTTTTCAAACCTGACTCTGCCATTCGTTACTTGAATTTGTCCTTGATCGAAAGTAAGGAATACTTTTGTTTTCTAAAAAACAGAAGACGAAACTAGTGGTTGGTCATTACCTACAGGGACAGCATCGAATGCCACAATAACCCTACTTCCCCAGCCTAAGCCCAGTTCATGGAGTCTTGGATGATGGAATTTGGAAACATAGGCCCCTTCCACACACGCAGAATAATGCATTTTCAAACCACTTTCACAACTGTTTGCAAATGGATTTTGCTATTCCGCACAGCTTCAAAGAGCATTGAAAGCAGTTTGAAAGTGCATTATTTTGCATGTGCGGAAGGAGCCATTGTTTCCTATGAAGAAGTCTTTAAGCATGGATATTGCTTCTCTCCCATGGTTTTCCTATTACTAATGGCCCGAGCAAGATGAGGAAGATTTAAATGACCCAGTGTACTCACAGGTTTTACGTGTAACCTGAACCTATCAAGAGTTTAGTGGATACTGCCATTATACTGCTATTCCCTAGTTTGTGTTGTGAGGTCACCATGCCTTTTGTTCTTCCTGGGGCTGACCTTGTTCATGCTGTATTTAGGCACCTTTTAAATTGGTTGTTTTTCAACATGTAGTTTTATATTAATATTTACATATTTACGTTGCATGTAAATGGTTAAGACATCCTGAGTCTGTGGTAAAGGGCAGGGAATAAATGCAAATAAATAGAAATAGGATAGAAGTTGAATTAAATAGATAAATAAATGACCACCAAAACCACACTCCACCAATTCTAAGAACACATTCCTGGGAGTAAACCCACTGAACAAAATGGAATTTACTTTTGAAGAAAACCGCTTAAAATTGCTTCCTGAGTCATTTATGCCTTTATAGGTACTAAATGCAGTGACGTAGGTATAGATTTTTTATGGGGGGGTTCAGGGTGAGGTCACGCCCCCACCTGCCTCTGGGGGCATGGCTACGCCTCCCCAAGCTCCACCCCTAGCCTAAGTGCTTATAAAAGCAGCTCTCCGAGGCAAGGGATGGCAGACTCCCATGACCCGCCTGCCCCACCTTCCCCACCGGCTGGGCTCCCAGCTGGCAGCCGGCAATCCCTTCTCTCTCCCCTCCAGGCAGAAGGGTAGCTAGGGGAAATGGAGCTCAGTGCAAAATGTGAGGTTTGCGCACCCCCCTCCCCATGGGCGACTGCTGTGATGCTGGAATCCACCCCCAAACAGCATCATTTTCAATGGTGTTTAAATTAGGGAGCCCAGATTCTGCTTTTAAATACAACTTAAAGGGAGAATCTGAGGTCCCCAGATAAAACAATATTGAAAGTGATGCTGTTTTGGGGTGGATTATCCCCCACCCTGAAACAACATCACTTTCAATGTTTAAACTGGGGACCTCAGATTCTCCCTTTAAATACATGCCAAAGTGGGTGGATTTAAAAAGAGAATCTGGGAAAATTTGGGGGGTGCCTGCTGTCAGGGGTACAATTGTTAAGCTAGCAGCACCAAACTTTCAGGGTATCTCCTGATGATACCACCCAGGTTTGGTGAAGTTTGGTTCAGGGGGTCCAAAATTATGGACTCTCAAAGGTGTAGCCCCCATCTCCTATTAGCTTCCATTGGAAACAATGGGGGATGGAGGCACCAGCTTTGGGAGTCCATAACTTTGTACCCCCTGGACCAACCTTCACCAAACCGGGTTGGTATCAGCAGCACGCTATCCTGATGATACCACCTAGGTTTAGTAAAGTTTGATCTGGGGGTCCAAAGATATGGACTCTCAAATGGGTAGACCCAGCTACTATTAGCTTCCATTGGAAACAATGGGGGATGGAGGCACCAGCTTTGAGAGTCCATAACTTTGTAACCCCTGGACCAACCTTCATCAAACTGGGCTGGTCTCAGAATCAGACTATCCTGATGATGCCACCTAGGTTTAGTGAAGTTTGATTCAGGGGGTCCAAAGATATGGACTCTCAAATGGGTAGACTCATCTACTATTAGCTCCCATTGGAAACAATGGGGGATGGGCACCCCTTTTGGGGGTCCATAACTTTGGACCCCCTGAACCAAACTTCACCAAACCTGGCTGGTATCATCAGGAGTGTCACCTGACGATAGCCTGACATTTTGGTGGCGCTATCCCAAAAACCGGGCCCCCTGCAGGCCAAAAACCAAAAAAAACTTTAAAAATACAAAAACCCACAAACGGGGGGGGGGGGACCCGAGAACCCCCCCCCTTACCTACGTCCTTGACTAAATGTGACTGTAGGTACTAATATTCCTTCAAGTGGAGTGAACATTCCATCATATGTCACTTTCTATTTTTAAAAAAATGATATTTGTGTTGCAAGATATTTGTGTTCTTTTTACTGGAGATATCCATTTAGGGTTCCCTGTTCTGACTTGTGAAATTCCTGGAGATTTGGGGATAGACCCTGGAGATGGTGACATTTGGGGAAGAGAGGGGCCTTGGTGGGGTGTAATGCCATGAAGTTTATCCTCCAAAACATCTATTTTTTCCAGGGGAACTAATCTCTGTAGTCTGGAGTCTGGAGAACAGGTGTAATTCCAGGAGCTCTCCATGCCTTACCTGGAGGTTGGCATTCCTCGATCCAGCTTTGCCATAGCTGGGTCTTTCTATAGAAATAACATTCTACTATCCAATAACATCCATGTAGTCATAGTAGTGGTAGTAGTAGTAGTTATTCAGAAACTTCAGCCAGAGTTGGGCCCGCTTTCACCTATTAAGACTCTATTACATTTGGATATCTCTTCTCACAGAATCTATTCGGCACAACAATGAGATCCTTCTTGGCTGTTAAATAGAATGGAAAACAAGGGGTGCTTCCAAATTATATTGTTTGCTGTGTGATAAATTTATACCGGAACAAAGTTAGCATGATACAGCAGTCTTGCCAAATGATAGCATGACTGTGCATCATCTGAAGCGGCTCCAAACAAGTCACTTCAGTCTTCAAGGAAAGAACTCATCAAGTGCTATTGTATTTCAAAGCAAGCACTTTGGCTTTAACATAATTACACATTGTGTTCACAGACAAATAGAGGCAAGGGTTGTGCTACTGATGATGATTGACATGAAATATTTATGCCTTCAGAATGAAAAATCAGAATATGCCTGAACATGTTCTTTACTTGGGGGGGGAAACAGGAAAGGCTCATTCTAGTCTGTCCAGGCATTGTGACGTTTTGACAACTTTTTAGAAGCCAGTGGCTAGTATTTTAGATATATGGCTGTACATACAAGAAAGGGGGTGGCAGCTGCTATCTCAGACCAAAACCCTCCTTATGCCCAATGCTGGTCAAAATTTGTGCAAAACGGCTTACAAGCATAGGTGGAAATCTCACCTATGCATGTAGTGCACAAAGGAAAACCGATCAAACTAGTCCTTCTTATGTGTACAGTGGTCATTGTGCATTAACTATGATATGCATGCGTCCACAATGGTGTGGAGAAGAGACTGGGCACAAAGAGGGAGAGAGGTCAGTACCATAATCCACCCATAGATATGTCTGCACAGCCCCCTCCCCCCCCTCTCTCTCAGAAATCAATGAATGTGTGTTCAGCCGTCTGGATCCATTTCCTGTAAGTGCCACATGTGGATTAGAAATAAACACAGGGAGTGAAAATACAAGCCAGCACAAATAATTTCTGAGCTACCATTTCATTCCTAAACTTTTCTGCTTTCTTCCCCTCTTTTCCAGTGCTCTCTTAACTCTTTCAGTGCCACTGGACAGCACAGGTTTCAGTCACAGATACCGTCCCCCTTCCCCTAGGCAGGTCAGTTTTGTCAGCAGTATGCACAGAATTGTTCAGAGAGAAAAACTCGTCAGTCTGAAAATGATTCAAGACAAAGAGGAGGCAAGAACAACTTTTAGGTATGTCTGTTCAAAACCATTAAGTGGTTTATTGTTTTAAACCAACATTTCATATTGAGCCTAGAGAATACTAGTGACCCAGTGCAAGTCCCAAACTGCACATGTACAAGTGTATTCCTTGTAAGCTGGCCCTAGCTGAAAATAGACTGCTGCACTCAGGATTTTGGAAATTCATTAAGGATATGCATTCTAGCTACGAGTCAGTGTACAGAGGTAGATAGAATGTTTGGACCTATATTGACTTGAATTCAAACATTTGTTTAGCCATGAAGATTACTGGGTGGCATTTGATACCTCCATACCTTTCAATCTAACCTACCTCACAGGGTTGTTGTAAAGTTAACACTGGATAACCCTGTGTACATTGTCTTATACTTCATTGAGGAAGGACAGATTACAGATGAGACAAGAAAACATGTTGATGTAGAGCCAGGACATCGGATTTTTAGTTAGGTTAGTTTATATTTCTGTCCTTCTGCAGCTCCCAGGGCACTTAAGGCAGTTCACAGAAGACTAAAATCACATTATCTATTAATTTACTTGATTTTTATCCTACTCTCTCCTGTCCCAGCAGGCTCAGAGCAGCTCACAACACTATAATAAATATCAAACAATAGCAGATACAGTATCAAATACAACTAACCAAAAATTCATCCTAGCCTTTATATAGGGCACAGCAACTTATCCATACTTTAACGTAGCACGATGCATTTGTATTTGAGCTTGTTTTTAGAATCCCTTGTGCCATCAGCAATTGTATGATATGGTGTTGAAAGACAGTAGGACAACAAACAAATCAACCCACAGACATTGTTATTTTTAGCAGTTCACTGGCATCACATTTACAATGTCTTTCTTCAGTACTATTCCCTTTCCTAGACTTTTTGTCTCCTCCTTCTCTCTTCCCCCCTTTTTTCCATCTTTTCACCAGCAACAATAACCCCAATATGTTGACAGAATAGTCAAGTCAAAGGACGGTCTGTTTCCTTAAGGCTGAGCAGAAGGACCTTATATCATGCCGCCACATGTCAGCACTTCCAACCATCCAAAAGGTGTAGAGAAAAAGACAACACTTCCAAACTATTCACAGAAAGATGAGAGCCTTTAATGTAGTCCCTTTGGTTCTTTAGTTTTGGTTCTTTAGTTTAGTTAAATAAAAGGATGTCCATGTGAAACTCCATGAGGGCCTTTCAGAGTCCATGTGGACCCAAACAGCTTTTTCAATCAATCTCACCTAATTCCACTCCCCACTACAGTACCCATCCCAGCTTTTGTCCATGAAAGTCCCATAATCCTCAGCATAGCCTTTTTAGTAGTCAAATTGAAGCCTCCTTCCTTTTTCCAGCAGCAAAAAAACTCACTGGTTCTTAACCATGAGGTGTAATATAATCCTGTTGATAGCCAACAACTGGAATTAGAATTTATGAAGTCTGTGGGAGCAAATGGTCCCATGAAACTTTTTCTCCTGGTATTTGCTTAAGCCAGCATCTCCAAAGAGAATTTAGATCATTGTTATATTCGGGATTTGGGTTTATATAGAAATGGTGCATTAAAAAACAACAACCTGACAAGACATTCCATCAGGTAACGGAATCCAGAGAGCAATACTGATTGGTTTTCCTAAACCATGTGATATCCCTGCACTTTATTCAGCAGCACACACATAATGAAAGGCACATTGTTAAAGAAGAGCAGGCTGAAGACATGTGCGTACCTTTAAGATGTGTGTCTTTATAGTGAAGCCCTTCCACTCCAAATGCACAGACAGGACAGTATTAAGTACTAACAGCTCTGTCTTCATTGTAGGAAAACATTAATTACCCAAATCCAGCTGCTCAGCTGAGAGGAATGTACAGTGCAGATCACAATGGAAAGAAAAATGCTCTGTCTCATTATAATGGCAGAAAGCACTGCTTGTGAAGAAGGATTATTTTAGAAAGTTTCAGTACTCTTAAGAAGGTGAGATAAAAGAAGAAATCCTCTGCTTCTTGCGTTTTCTCTCTCTTTGAACTGTTCCAAACACTTGATTACTATTTGACTTCCTCATCCCATCCAACCACAGTTTACAATCTTGGACAAGTCTTTCTCCTTGGCTAGGCCCCCTTACCTGAAGCTGTGAAATGTTGTCCCCAGCTGCTGCCACACCAGCAGACTCTTCCTTCTCCATCCACCTCAGCCTGCACCTCAGAGCAACTGGGTTTCTCTTCTTTCTCCCTCCCTCCTAGTTGCCTGAGTAGGAGCAGAGGAAGGAAGGGTGAAAGGGGGGAGAGGAGAGGGAGGGGGAACGTGGAGCTGTAACTTTAATAGCACAGAGACCCTTTTGTTTCCCAGCATATGGTATATTTCATACATACTGAAGACATTAGCCACCTATATTTTTAAAGAGCTTACTTCAAAAGTATAAATGCAGCCCATGCCCAGCGCTCTGAAAACACACTCTGGGAAGGGCCAGGAGCTTTGCAAGCTCCAAACACACAAAAGAAAAACAGACAGCGCTATGATGCTTTGAAAGTTTCTTTTTCCATCCTGCTGCTGCCTGTGCCTGACTTTGTGAATGATCTGTGTACATGAACTTTATTTATTGCTCATCTGGCAGCAGTCTCCACCCCAAACACTTTCACTACAGAAAACCGTCACTGACTGCAGAGTTTTGGTTTGCATTGCTTTACACTTAGGGGACAGCCAGGTACCCATATTTCGCAACTCCCCTCTTCATTAGCTTCATTGGAGTCAAAGAACTGATCCTATTTGGAGCCTCTGTTGTGTGAATATCCCAGTTCCTAATGAAGTGGGGTGAGACATCAAATGAATTTTGGACCGCACTTTAAACCACATGATGCAGCGCAAAGATAAGAAACTTGCACATCTGGCAATGGTTTAGAAATGTATCAATATTTATCTTGAGCCCCAAACTCATGCAAAGCCCACTCTCTCTCCCTTTCTACCCCAAGAACCAATTTGAAAGAACCCAGTCTATAGGCACATCTGGCAATCTACAGCTCTGTGAAAGACCAACCGAGACAGAAAACAGTTCTGTAATAAGCATATGCAGTTCTGATGGGATCCATACTTGTTACCCTGGCTATTTATTTCAGGATCTAAGATGTTTTGATTTTTCCCCTTCACCCTGTAGAAAAATGGAATGTTAACTTTTTAGTGGCCAGTCACGTTCCTAAGCCTTTAATAGCAGCCTGACACGCATGCACACATGCGCAAACTGAGTAGGTGTTTGTTGTGACCCATTTCCCTATTAGTCCCCATGCCAAGAGAAAATTTGCCTGCTAAATTTTTAACTCACTCTGGTGGAATCTCTGGAGATGGAGGCTATGCTTTTGAAGTTCTTTATGATATACATAAAGGTAGCTATGGCTTGCTCCATATTGAATCATTTAGGTGATACAGACAATTGTGTCATTACTGGTGGAAGCTTTTTGTTAGGCAGAAGAGCCTTTTTATTTGGAAGTGTTTACTGGTACTTGCAACTTCCTGCCCTTTGGATTAGGGAAGGGGCTGTGACTCAGTGGTAGAACATTGACTCTGCATGTAGAAAGTCCCAAGTTCAAACCCCACAATGTCCACTTAGAAAAACCAGACAGGAGGTGATGAGAAAGACCACAGTGTGAGACACAGGAAAGCCTTTGGCAGTAAGGGGAAAAAAAATCTCTGATGAACCAGTGGTCTAGTTCATTAACATGTTCATAGGTTTCCACTGTTCATATCCCAGTCTGTGTTTAGGAGAAATTGTGCCTCAATCACATTTGAAGTGCTTCCATATGCACTAGAATACCATAGGACCTTCCCTCCTCCATAGAACCTGGAAATGCCCTTTGGGGGTGGAAATGAAGGCTGAAATGAAAAGGGTTCTGATTGTTCTAGCTATATAAAAATGTATGTGAGTGTTTTGTCCCTATTCTAGGGACTGCTGGTAATTATGAAGTCCAATAAATGAATCATATGATTGATGTCCACATGCTGCACATGCTAAGCAGGGTGCGCAGCAAATTGGTGCTTTGTCCTGTGTTTACCCAGTTACACACTCTGATTTGAAATTTTAAAAGCTGCCCATAAAAAGGCTTTATAGTTCTTCAAAGCTCATAAACCTGAAGCACCTTAGTCAGGAGTGTGGTGGGGGTGAGTGGGTACTGATTACTCAGGGGCAACAAAGCAAATTTATTACAGATTTGGGTAAGTTAAACATTACAGCATTGCTAGCCCTGAGGCCTGGCTCACTGGACAACCTCCACAGTTGCAGAAATTAAACAGGGGAGACTTTATAGAAGATGACAGCAAAGAGATTCTCACTGGCCTTAAATCTTTCAAGTAACTCTCCATCTTTTGGCCTCGAGGATATTGTTAGGAGATAGCTCATGGAATATATTCTACTTGTAGCATACATCTGACATTGTCTCTATATGAATTGTTCTGTTCAGTGACTATTCTTATCCATCTTAGTGGCCATGCACTATCTGGATAGGTTGATAGATAATGCTGGCAGAGTCAGCACCAGCACTATACAGTGCTCCGTGTTGGCACTGGGAAATGTAATTGTGTCATTCTGGAGGGAAAAAATTCAATTACTAGGCAGAAAGTTGCAGGCCAGGACCTCAAACATAGCATTCTAAACTTGCTGATTCCGAAAAGGCAAAAGATCTTGAGGTTTGTGTAGATAGTAGGGGTATGCACCATTTTCTCCCCATTATATTTGGGTTATGTTAAAAAAAAGCTGTAATTTTTTTAAAAAGCACCAAAAAAAGCTGAACCCCCATACTAGGTTTTTCCAAATATTTCCAAATATTTTCAAGTCTTTTAAACTTGAGAAATTCTGAATTCCAGAGATCTGTCTCAGCAGATCTCAGCATTCAGCTTTGCTGCCTTCCCCACCATCTCCAAAGTCCGGGCGGGTTTTGGAGGTGGTGGGGAGAGGTGATTTCTGGGATCACCTCAACCAAGCTCAGCATTTAGCTCTCCACTTCTGCTGCCTCCAAAGTCCATGTGGACTTACTCCATGTGGACTTTGGAGGGGTGGCGCTGAGCTGAATGCTGGGCATGGCCAGGACGATCCCTGGATCTAGCTGTCTGCTACCTACCCCTCAGAACTCATGTAGGCTCAGCAAGTAAGTGAGGGGGAAAGGGATAGGGAGAGTGGTCTCCCCATTTTTTAAATGGAGGTGAAGCTGAAATGGCATTTTTTGGGATACGCTTTCTCCAAAATTACCACCATTTTTTCAGCCAAAAATAAATGCCCCAAAAGCTGAAACAGGTTTATTTTTTGGTTCAGCTTTTTCCAGAAGCCTAGCCCCAGTAGATAGTTCAACGAAAGTGTCAACCCAGTGTGCTGCAGCTGTAAAAAAAAAGACAGGATGCTGGTCTAAATGGACCAGGGGTCTGATCCAGCAGCAGGGCTCTTATGTTTTGATATGCAAAACAGTGTCCATCAATAACAAAGGTGAGGGGAAGGATTGTGATTATGTTTTATAAGAGTAACAGTTTCATGATATAACAAGTTTCACTAATTGCACAAGGTTCCCTTCCCCACTTTCTATTGTGGATAAAAATAAGCTTGATAGGTAAGCTGTGACTCATGAAAGCTTATGCTGGAGTGAATTTTGTTAGTCTTCAAGGGGCCATTGGAATCCTGTTTTTTCTTCTGTGTTTTCATCTTGTGTTTCTTCACTGTCCTTTTAAAAATTCATTCCCTGCAGTTACATCATCATTATTGTTATTATTACTACTGCTGTTGTTATTGGATTCATATGCTGCCCTTTTTATAGTAAAATATAATATCTAGTCAGTCTGACATATAATTAATTAGATAGAATAGTGAGGGCAGCACCTTTTCTTCTGTCTCCATATTGCTGATCTTAGGGCAAATATCCTGCTTCTTCTCAGATGTTTCAGGCCATTTGGTCTCTTCAGGTCAAGTGTACTTTACCTTCAAGTCTGATTCTGAATTGTGCACACATTTTTCCCCACTCCCAAACTCACAGCGCTACAGATGAGAGAATCCCTGCAGTTTCCAAAACCAGGAAAAGCAGGGCCCCATTCTCTCTCTCTCTGTCTCTCTCACACACTCACACACACCCCAGCTAGTGATGTAGCTAGAACTCTGTTTCTCCTCTTCACTATGAAGTATGTTAGCTCCTGAATAAAGCTTTACTTATAGTTTTTATCAGGTTGTGCATCTCTACTGAGTTAATTACTTTGCCAAAAGGAGTGGCTGCAGATTGGGTGTAATACGCATGTGCCACTTAGCTCCTGATTGTAACTGCAACATCTTGTAACAACTGAAGTTTCCAAATGGACTTCAAGGGCAAACCTACATAGAGTACATCACAATAGTCTCGTCTCAATGGTTGATTCTGCATGGGCCAAAAACAGCAGTGTGAAAACGGTGTGAAAATGGTGTAAAAGGGTTTATACTGTTTTCACATCGTTTTCACACTGCTGTTTTTGGCCCATGCGGAATCAGCCAATGTTTCTGTGGCGTGGATCCAGGGGCCACACTGGCAGAGTCTAGGTAAAGAGCCATCTTTCAAGCTAAACAGATTTGGAAGGAAGCATTTTTTGTAACTCCATTAACTTGCTTTTCCATGAGTAACGCTTGGTCTAGTATAACTCTTAAGCTATTAACTGAGTCTACAAAAGTCAACTGAACTCCACTGACAACACAATGTCCTTCAAGCAGGCATACCAAGTGCCTGATTCAGAAGAACAACTGTTGAAGAGCCCTTCCACCTGCCCTTGACTTTTGGGTCTGAAGGAAAAATGGGGAGGGGGAAGAAAAATAACATTGGGCCATGTGCCAATATCAAATTACCCTCTAGAAATATCATAGAGTTGCTACAGTGTCAGTCAATGCACAGATGTCACATCCTGGGTTTTGCTAGATCTGACATCAGGCCTGATGTCATTTGCAGCCATTGCTCCATTCTTGAAGCTGCCAGCGATGCTGGGCTGCCACTTGGCATCTCTTACTTAGAGACCTCAGGCATCCCAAACCAGCATTACTTCTATTTTGTCAGGATTTTAGTTTCAGTCTGTTCACTCTTAGCCATTTAACTACCACAGTTAGCAGTGGTTCAAGACTTCTATCGCATCAACAAGAGACCTGTGTTTCTTGGTCTCAAGATGCGAGGAGAAATGAATGCATTTTACCAGGCTCAGGCACCCTGGTGGCCTCACTTGACCTCTCACCTACCACAGATGGGGGAACTACCTGGCCCCAGACCCAAATTCCCACTCTCAGGTAATTGAGCAGCAGGAAGGGAACTTATGCTCTAGGAATTTCCTCTAGTGTCTATTGCCTTTTCCATACAAATTGTTTACAGTGTATCTTGACAACAAATGGTACGTTTTTTTTTCTTTTAATTCTACACGTTTTTTCTCTACTGGTTCTGGAAATGTTTTCTTTTCATTTTTCCTCTGTTGTTTTCCCTGAATATTTTTACCACAATGTTCTTTTCTGTTTCTGAGCCAGCTTTCCTTGAGCATGCAACCATGTTGAAATGGTCTTTATTTCTCTACCCTACCAAACACCTGGCCTGTGTCCATGCCCCTGGATAGTTGCCCGACCTTCCTTCTCCCATTTTCTCCTCCCCCCTCCTACTCTGTTTTCAAAAGGATTTTTTTTCTCTTTGTCATATGAAACTAGCAATGTTATGTTCAGGGAGAGACACACACTCAAGCAGGGTCAGCTTTGTCAATTTCATATAACACTTGTAATAGAACATTCAGGCTGAGGTACAAACAAGTAGAGGCCATTTCCGCACGGGCATTTAATGACGGCCTGGAGACGGCAAAAACGCCGTCTCCAGGCCACCATTCGCACGGGGGGCACAGCTGCATCGCAGCCGCGCCGCCCGACCGCCGCCCGACCGCCGCGAAGCCGACGTTTCCCCAGAGTGCTTGAAAGCGCTCTTGTTGGGGAAACGCCGCCTCGAAGCCGCTGCCGAGCGAACGGCAGCGGCTTTGGGACGCCTCCCCCACCCGGGACTTACCTTGTCTCCGGGCCTCCGACACGTCGCCAAGGCCTGAGATACAAACAAGTAGAGGCCCCCCACCTTGCGCCTCTGGAGCAGGCGCGCAGGGCCAGGGGGGCGTGTCCCCAGGCCTCGGCAATGCGCCGGAGGCCCGGGGACATGCTGGGTCGGCCGGGCACCGGCCCTCCGCAGTGCCGGCTGCCCGGCTCTTTCCAGGACCGTCTGTGCGGACGGTCCCAGCGTCGTCGGGTGGGCGTCAGATACGCCGACCCGGCCATTTCTGCATTCGTGTGGAAACGGCCAGAGTTTATTTTTTGTGAGTGGAAGTGGGTCTTGATGTCACAGCAGGATACAGACACAAGCCAGGTCCATTGTATCAATGTTGTCAATTTCACCTCAAATTAGTGATGTAACCTTACAGCAAAGATACAGTGCATCTGCAGTTAGTGAGTGAAACTGACAATGGAAGTTCCTTTTGCAGGAGGAAATTGACAAAGGACTGCTGGAATACCAATTGTGAGACTGCAACTCTAATTTGGTTGGAAAATGTGGTTCTTTTGTGGGGGTGTGGTAGGCTGTGCATTTTTGTTTGTTTTGGATAATGGGACCTGCTCCAATAGTGGGGTTTTTTGCTTCCATTTGGTGCAAATACTTGTCCCATGTAGTTGATCAACCTTTCCTTCACCCATTTCCTCCTCCTCCTCCCCTTTCATTCTCAAAAGCATTTTTTTTTGGAAAAAAAATCTTGCCATATAGAATTAAAAATGTAATAATGAGGGAGACATGTGTAGTATGATCGATTGGATATGCTAGGTCAATTTCATATTGAACTACCAAAGTAACATTAGGACAGAAAGCAATTTTGAAGCTGGGGGTGATTGAAAAGTGTACTACTAGTGATCACTCCATATAATTGGGGATTGCTGCAGTATCAATCATGCATTACTGCAGATGAAATTTGCCCAAAAAATATTATCTGTATGACAGGATGGGCTACATATTTCTATTCCTTCAGATAATGGTGCCTGCTCCAGGAGTTGTTTTGGTTTCCATTTGGGTTGGTAGTTCTCAGCAGTAGAAATGGAGTTTGTGACATTTTTGAATTGCCACTTCAAAATATAACTGCACAGGAATACTGGAGTGCCTGTGCAGAAGAAAAAAGGGGGAGGGATGTTTTTCTGCATCATGGAAGACATTCTACCATTGGAAATAAAACCTTTACAGCAATACCATGTGGAATAAGTGCTACTAAAGAGACAAGGAGGGAAAAACCTCAAAACAATGGGAAGAAAGGAGATGTGCAGAATGATTTCACAGAAAACATTTCCCAAGACACAAGGTTTGACCACTGAAAAAATCTGTGGCAAGATGTGCATGAGGAAAAGTCCTATATCATACAGACTATGGGAGGCAGCTTAGAATGTTAACCAGAAATAGCTCTGCATCTTCCTCAAATTCTACCTTCTTTAGGCACTGCCCACCAAATTTCCCAGAATTAACTTTAATGTTAAGAACTCTAGGGATTTTAATATGGTACAGTTTATATGCGACATTTTAGAAATACATTGGAAACGTTTATTGCTTATGAAATGGTATGCTCACGACTGCACAAGTTTGCTTTGGACCAGAAAAATTATTTTTTGGCCCTTATACAAAGTACCAAAATTATGCAAATGTGCAGAAGGTTTTGGGAGCTATCAAACACCCCACATCTCCTGAATAATTGATGGCATTTTTGTGTGATGGGGATTAGAATTTTGTGGGTTTTAGACATACAACAATTGCAAGCTGCATGCCAAGTACGGAATAAACTCATTTTAGATGTCAACATAGCAACTTCTGAGGGCAAATGCAGCACTCTCAAGTAGCTAGAGATAGGGAAATCACACACATGGGCTAGATAATCCATGTTCCTCATGGTGGCTACTTGATGTCTAAAGCAGCTGATACCTAAAATGTGGTTATCACCTGATATAGATGCTTTGTTTGTTTTTTGCCTAAATCTTCTAATGAATTTTAATAACAGCCTCACTAATGTAAATCTAAACCTTAGATATTCTACACATGTTTCGAGTACTAGTGCTTTGTGTTCAAACACTTGGCTTCTAATTCCAGTGTGGTTTACAAATGAAAAAGAACTGGGTGGTCTTTTACTGAAATCTTCATGTACATTGCAGTGTAATCACGTAATTTGGGGAGGCCGGCAGCCTTTGATTAAGACAGTCTTGAACTTTAATTTTAAATGTTGCTGCAGGCTCAGAATGGAACATATTGACAAAGTGAAGGTGCAGAACTCTTATGACTTTAGTGATGCAGTGTTGCAACGACAGTGCTAATAAGACCGAAGAAGAAAATGTTAGTTTGTTAAACCAAAAAAATAAAATAAAATAAATCAAACTGTAAAATTCACAGTATTCAAAAAACAGTGAGAGAAATTTTACTGTCCAGTTCCAGGGTGCTCTATCACTAACTTGAAAGTCACTTTATTTCAACATAAGAATTTTAAAGGGAGACTTCAGCATGAAAGTACTAAATTGGGATTCATATTATCTTCCTGTCCTGATTCCGCACTGATCCATGACTTGAAATTTTGACTATTGCCTTCTGCAGATATTCTGTACAAAACATTTGCATGAATAGAAGTCACAAGTTAGTACCAGCAAGGACTCACAGGAGGCATCTCAGTTCTTCCTCCCCATTTCCTCTTTCCCTTTCCTGCAAAGCCCCATAGCCTCCCCCCTCTTTCGGCTTCCTTCTCTCCTCACCACCCAGCAGCCTACCTACATTTATCTGCCCCTCTGTCTACAGCTTCCCCCCACAGTAGCTTTTACCGAGGAAAACTGTGGCCCACCACTGGGCCAGGCCTGCTTGTATGGCATGCAACCCTCAAGGAATTATGGGGGGGATGTTAGTTTCCTCTGTGCCCCCTCCCTGCATTATTTCCCCTTTGCCTTATTCTAGCAACCCCATATCTTCTTCCCTTTCCCTGCCTTATTGTTTCCTTCTCAGTGATTTACCAACCTACCTTTTTCTCTCCCTCCCATCTTCAGGTACATTTATTATTTATTTACTTCATTTATATTCCACTTTTCTCCACAGTGAAGACCAAAGCAGCTTCCATCATTCTACTCTCCCCTTTTTTCTCCACACAACATCCCAGTAAGGTAGGGTTGAAAATATGTGAATGGTCCAAAATCTCCCAGTGAATTTCAACATCAAGATGGGGATTCGAACCTGGATCTTCCAGACTCTATTTTGAAGCTCTAACTGCCTTATCACATTGACTTTCATAGGGTAGCTACTGCTGAATAGTAGCAAGCAGTCAGGCCTAGTTGAGACCTGTAAGTGAGGTAATATAAAACCATCCAGAGATTGCTACCAGGCCTGGAGTTGCATATCTCCATGTAGGACCTGGAGATCTTCCACAGTTACAAGTGAACTCCAAACAATGCAGATCTATACTCCTGGAGGAAATGGAGGATGGACTGTATGACATTATATTCGGAAAAGACCTCTCCCTTCCCTTCCCTTCCCCCCTCCAAATCCTGCTCTCCTCAAACTTCACCAGAAAATATCCAGGAATTTCCAAACCTGAAGCTGGCAACCTTAGGCCTGGCCCCAGTAAGTCCTTCCTCAACGACCAAAATAGGTCTTTACCTTACCTTTTACGCACACAAACTGAAGCCCGAAATCTGTGGTTGCCTAGCAACAGCCACTAAGGGAATCTCAAAGCTACAAGCTACAGTACTTAAAGCTACAGGCACTTCTTTTATCATTTTGGGGATTTTAAAACCCCAAATCTCTTTCTGTGTGCATATGTTTAAATTTCACATTTTTCTGCAAATGTGGGGCTCTTTTCAGGTTTGTAGAAAGATCTGTCTTGCCCAATCACAGCTCCAGCCATCCAATATAAGTATCCAAAGATTTGGCTGCTATCCAAATATAAGATAACCACAAGGAAAATCTGCATGTTTCCCAATTAATATGAGATGGCACCTGGGCTCCTGATTCATGTGAATGGAATGGAACATCTGCAGAAGGCTTAAATGTTAACCATCTTAGCAAAACCTGGAACTCCCTACAGTTAGCTAACTTAAAACTATCAGTTGGCATCTGTACTTTCCTTGATTAGATGCTGTATGATTTTTACATAATTACATTTCATTCTGTACTGCCTGCATTTCATGGCCCCTTGATCATGCTGTTTATTTTTTCATACCTCCTACATAAAATGATAGGATAGTGAGGATCTGCTTGTAGCATCTGAAGAAGGCAGCTGTAGTTCATGAAAGCTTGTGTTGGAATAAACTGCTAGTCTTAAATGCTAGTCTTTAAGGTGCCACAAGACTCCTGTTTATTAAGACAGAGCTTGGAGTCACTGACAGGGAATAGTATTTTCAGAGTTTGCACAAAATTGGTCCTTCAGGACTGCCCCTTTTTTGTTCTGTTCTTCACACATGTGCTGTTGTTGCAATATTATAGCACAACTGCACTATTGCGTTACTGGAACAGCAATTACTGTTGTGTATTTTTAAAGCCCTGTAAAAGCCCTCTATTGCAGCATCAGGGAAATAATGCTGGGAAAATGGTGCCTATGAGGCACTGAAGGCAGAAAAATATCATTTGCATGAGTGAGACCTTTGCAGGGCAGAAAAAAGCATGCCATTTCTCCCAGATGGCGCGATAATGCTCTTGAACTGTATTCTTTCCAGAAAGATAAGAGTCAACCAAGCTTATTGGGAAAGAGCTTATTGAGGATGTGGAAAACCTGGAAACAGGACGACCACAGCACAACATCCTGTGGAAGCTCAGAGTGAAAAAAAAAAGCCAGTTCGTATGCCAAGATGAGGGGGAAAACCTTGTAGAAGCAGTCTGGGTTGGGTCGTCCCACTCATTTTTAGACTGATTCACAAAGCGTTTGTGGCTCTCTAATATACTATGTTTGTCTCATATGATGTTTTGACAAACAGTTAACATTGAACAAATCAGCCCAGGTTATAAGCTCACGGAAGTCACATAGCAAACCAACAGTGCAACTGTGTCCAGAGTTAGGTGTTTCCAAGTACCCAGATTTCAATGAGAAGGGAGTAGCTCTGCTTAGAATTGCGCTACATTGTATACATACAGAATAAACACTTGGTTGAAGGTATACACAAGATTTATTCATTTTTTCTAGGAATTTTTTATCAGTAACAATGTGTGTGTGTACTTTTAATTAGTAATGTGTAATGCATATCAGTACCATCGATTCACCCTACTATATATAATTGGGTTTTGTGGTTTTAAAAGTGTGAGCCACATAAAGGCACTGGAAGTTAGCAGGGCCTGTCTAACCTAGTTTTTCATGTCCCTCGATTAGGTCAGAAGTGCAGATCCACCCTACTTACCAAAATCAGGACAACCTAAACATGTCATGTAATCTCCCACTTCCTGAATTGACTAGCGCTGCTAGAATATAATGTTTATTTCCCACAGAAGACCAATTATGTGGGATCACATCTCTCCTCAAACCACAATGTGACTGCAAATTGTGAGCAACATCCGTGAACATTCAAAACAAGCTTGCTTTTTATCAAGCACTGATAATTGTTCTAAATCAGTTCAAAAATATTTTGTGGTTGCATGGGCTCCCATTGCTTTCCCATGGTTGTCTCCACCTTTCCATCCAAGTCAGCTGACGAGGAAAAAAATTGTAATTCACTACTAAAGAGGTGCTTTCTTTAATTGTTTTGATCCTACTTGGGTGTGAGGGAAACAATAGTTTGCCTCTTTAGTTTGCCTCTCTATGGTTTGCCTCTCTAAGTATTCCAGCTTTGCCTAGTTTGCTTATCTGACTCCCAAACCTAAGCATGGTTATCAAATGTTCTAAATTAAACTGCAAATACTTGATATTTTGCACTGCTGTTGATGAGCTACAGTTCAAGCCATTAAATTTTGAACATACACCAAATTATGAATTCTGCGGACTAAATCCCATAAAATACAAAATGCAGTTGGTTTTAAATGATGCATGACCTGCTCACAATGACCATGGGGTTTGAAATTGCCCTTAACAATAATTGAGAAAATTTAGCCAGTGTACAGCAGTACTGGATCTCATCAGGTGATGAGAGTATATCAAAAATGGCATATGACATCACTATTTTGTGAATTCCACCGGAGATTGGCAAGTACCTGGGCCCAATTCAAGATACTGGTTATTTCCTATAATCCCCTGTGTAGTCTAAACCCAACATACCTGAGCTCTTTTCTGCACAGCAAATGTATGGGGGGGGGGGGTGCAGTCAGGATAAAGTAACCCGCTTTCCTGTTTTCCAGCAGGCAGTGATCGGAGCCCATGGAAACAATTTACCTCCCACCAATGCGTAGCTACACAGGCATGCACAAATGAACCCCCAAAGCCATGCTGACATCTCATGATACCACAATATGGCCATTTGCATCTGCATGGCTATGCAGATGTGAGCCAGGAAAAATAAATGTAAAGGAAAGTGCAGCTGACTAATGCGCCTCCTGCCCGGCTGTTCACTCGCAAGCGGCTGCAACCCAGGATTCTTCAAAAGACTTGTGAACAGTGCGATTCTCAAAAAAAAAAAAAAAACCGGTTTGGGGGAAATAACACAGGGCAGATTTGCTTTAGGGGTGGGATCCATGCAAAGTTCCTCCCCAAAACGGTTTTTTAATCGTCCTTAACCCATGTTTATTGACCTGTGTAGAATGGGCTGAAGGAAACATCTTCCCTTGCCTTTCTGGGCATTAAAGTAAGGTCTTGCTCCATATAATTATGAAGAGAGGAGACAGAACAGACTTCCTTGACCACAGCAGCCACTAATGGACATCCCATTCACGGGCAGCCTGCCTAACCTGACATTACAGACTGTGAGAAAGACAAAGAGGCTTTGATGGGATCTTTGTGTTGTTTTGTTTTATTTTTGGTCTTAATGACTGTTCATCAATTTGAATGTTTAGCTGTTTCCAGGTATCTTATGAATCTTTGAGAGGTACTGGGTCTCCAAAAAGGAGGACAAAGTAGAATGCGATTGTAATGTTTCAACCGATTGTGGAACGATGCTTGTGAGCCCACGCTTGTGAGGAAAGATGAAAAGCACATGTGAGATCTCCCTTGATGATTAGAATTTCAGGAGAGTTGAAAAACCTATACAGAACACTATTCTGTGGTTCAAGGTTAAATACCATGTCTATCCCTTATATTCATTTCCAAAGGGGAACGAAAAGGAAAACAGATGGTAATGCACCTATTTTCAAGAAGGCAATAAAAGGAAAGAGATGTAAAAACACAATAAAATCTTATCTCTGCTTTGAAATCTAAGCTACTGGGATAAAAATTGGTGTTCTCATTCATGACATCATACTACGCTTGATGTACATACTACTACATGTTATGCAGGAACACCCCCCCCCCCCCGGTTCCTTTCTCAGTGAAATCAGTAAAGATGCAAACAGATTGAATTTCAACATCTGCCAAATCTTGTGAATTCACAATATGAGTTAATATCATTAGTTATGCACCTCGGGTTGGATTCTTCAATCTCACTCTTAAAAAATGTGATCAAGGGGTTTTATCGTTCCCCCAGCCTGCCTGCTTCCAGTATACAGCTTTTCTTACGATGCTGAAAGTTCATAGAAATCTTCATATCTGCATTTCTAATCTGCTGTAGAATTAGCTTAAGTAGCAGAAAGACTGACTTTGGTTTATTATCAAGATATAATTTCTCATACCATAAGCATACTTGACAATAGCTGTGATCAACTATGAAAGCTGTCAACAGGGTTTCCCCCTTCATAGGTTTCTAATAGCAGACACAGGCTTAGATTTAAAGAATGCCTCACTACTGAAGGGTAGACTAAGAGCATTGCAAAGCCTCTTGTGAATTCTCTTCACCTTATCTGTCCCTCAGATCCTTGGCTTTGGCTGCATTAGTGGAAGTCTGCATAACTGGCAGGAAAAGTCTGGACAGCCAAGTTTGTAGTGGGAACTGTGAGACTATGGACAGAATGTGAGGAAATGGTCGGGTGTGTACTCAATAACCAGCTGATTGGGAAAAACAAGGGGCAAGAGGAGGAGGGTTATGTCCTTGCCAGCATTTTGGCTGCTGCAATGTGAACTTGCATAAATTTACCTCTTATCTTTCAGACCATTTTATGTTTGCATTAAAGAAACATAGTCTGCAGGAAAAAAAATCTTGATAAAACATCCTTTTGGCATTGTGAAAAAGCTAAATGCCTCTAATCAGCCAGCTGCCTCGTCACATCAGGACTCACATATTTCTGGGGTGAGCTACTTCTGTCTGACAAAGAAATATAAAACAGTAGCTCATGATGATGGGGCTAAGCTATTTGGGACTGGGCTCATAGTGGTGGGATTTCTCTGTCTCTCTCACACACACAGGCACACACATGGAAGCTGAACACAGGGCAGGGCTCAGCTGATTAACTCTGATAAAAGACAGGAGGGTTGCTCTGTTTTTGCAGTCTATGATTTTCAAGAGGAGGTGTTCAGTGGCCAGTGAGTTGTAAAGTTCTCAGCTGAAATCTTGCCTCGGTCATTAACTCAATAGATCGCCTTGGTACAAACTAGATACAATAGGGCAGTCCCATGTATTGGTTCTTGTCTATTCATGTAAAAAGAGGAAAGTTACAACATGGAAACACTTAATTTAGGCTAGGTAGAAAATCAAAGTTTTTTTAAAAAATAGATATATGAAGAAGTATTTTTAATTACTATTTTATAACTTTGAATGCCTGCCTCACATTCTTAACTATTGTTCTGCCCATTTTCTATTATCTGATTTCTTTCCTTTTCTGACACTGAATTTGTTTTACTGTTTTAGTGTCATTTACTTAGCCATTTACCTTTTGTTCCACTGTGATGCTAGCTTTTGGGGATTTCTGGTTACCCATCTACTCTATGCATCCTTCCAACTGGTACATCTTGTCCTAAGAGACGCCAGGACTGAATTTTCTATTAGGCTGCTACTCTAAGCACTGTGCAAAAATATGTGGATTGTTTGGGGGGGAGGGTTACTGTGTAGATAGTTGTTGCTGTGGCTCTGCACTGGATTGTTTCCTGGGCATGCATATGATAGGCTTCTACCACTTCATGCACTCAGCTGTTCAACAGTAAACATTGCTTTACTGCAGAGCATCTGCACCTATGCTTAGAATGCTGTCATGTGTTAGTAGGTCACAAGCTGAACATGAGTCAGCAATGTGATGTGGCAGCTAAGAATGCCAATGTGATTCTGGGCTGCATCAATAGGAATATAGTGTCTAGATCAAGGGATGTAATAGTGCCACTCTATTCTACCTTGGTCAGACCTCACCTGGAATACTGTGCCCAGTTCTGGACATCAGAATTCAAGAAGGATATTGATAAGCTAGAGCGTGTTCAGAAGAGGGTGACCAAAATGATAAAAGATCAGGAATCCATGCCCTACGAGGAGAAAATTAGGGAGCTGGGCATGTTGAATCTGGAAAACAGAATGTTAAGGGGTTTCATGATAGCTATCAGTCCCATCCAGATGAGTGTGTGTGTGAACATGCACAGAGACCAGCGGAAGACCATGCCAGCATGTTTGCCCCCCTCTGCCATGTAAGGGGCAGCCCTGCCAGCACAAGGAGCAAATGAGCCAGCTGCCAGTCACCCCTCAGCTCCACAGCAGTGAAACCCAGACATCCGGGCTGCTGTAGAGCTGCGCTGGCATCCGAATCGGATGCTGGTGTGGTGGTGGTGGGAGGGACATTCCTGGGGGTGAAGTCAACGTTAGTCAGCTTCCACTGGAATTCCAGCTTGGGAACACTGCCCTGGGAGACTGCAGACTTACGCTGCACTTTTGTGCGGCATAAGTCCCGAAGGCTGACTGGTAATATTTTCATACTGTTGGCTCCACCCTCCCCCCCCAAGCACCACCTGAGTGGAGGTGGGCTTCGGGGGCAGAGCCACCAGCATAAAACTAGAGCTGGTCAGCCTTTAGGTCTCAGTTTGCGGCTGGCCTTCGTGAGGCTTGGGGCCAGCTTTAAACTTGAAACCTGAAGTTTCAAACTGGACCAGGCCAGCAGCAAATGAGCCTGTGAACTCCATGTAGAGATTGGCCAGGGTGGCTGCCCCTGGACCCACACTTCAGGTAGAGTTTGAGGGCAGGGTCATCAAGGCTGGCCCTATGGGGCACCATGGGGGGGAGGGACGCATCCCCTGGAGTGAGCCTTGGGTGCTGGTTTAGTGAGCTATGCCCCTGTTTTGCACCCTACCATTTAAGGTGGATTAAAAAAACAAACTAAAATAGGGAAGGAAAATATATTGGAGTCCCTTTTTTCTTGAGAGAATCCCATTGGACTTGATTCTGAAAGTGTAAGAATCAGATACAATAAATGGGAAACAAAGTGAATTTATTTCACCATAAGATGATTATGTAGAACGAAACTGATAGATTTCCAAGCTACCCCAAGAAGTTGGATATATTTTCACACCCACAGTAAAATAAGCAAACTCCAAGTAACCTTCAGTTTCAAAGCTCTGCCTTTGCTTGCTCTCCTGCAGAATTTGCCTTGCAGCCAGTCTCTGACGCACATAGCTTTTTAATTTTTTTACTCCTTGTTGAACCAGCCTAGCTTCCCTTGGGCAGTACCAGAAAGAAAGAACTTTTTGTTCAATGTATTGAACAGGCTCATGCCAATGAATACAGCCCCCGTTTGTAATTGATGCCCCCTGTTAAGTGAAGTCTGAGCTTACCCCACTTCTGTCTCGCAACTGCCCCGACATTAACCTTCTGTTTTTGTAAATGATGGACTTCTTCCAATTGGCAAAGCAGCTCTGCACTCTGGAGTGAAGGAAACATATTTATCTCCACATCAGAAAAATGTCTTATTTTGTAATGTGTACATGGCCACGTGTTTTTCAATCTTAGAAGAAAGAATTCATGAATAGTTCTTGAAATGAAGTGTGTTTAGAGTAGGGTTTTTAGCTGTTGATAGTCTCGAGAGGCATGCCCCCATTTTAAAGGGGTTCTACAGAATATAATGAATTCCTTTATTGGCATGTTTCTGTAGGTCAAAATGACAACCTTTATTTCAGACACAACAGCTGCATAGAGTTTGTTATATCTGGAAATGTTATCAGGCAGTACTTATTTCAATCATGTGTTAGTGCATGTGTACATATCAAATAAAATTTTAGAACAGCATGCATCTCACAGGAAATATAAAGTGCTAGAAATCATTGATCAAAGATCCATCGACTAACTATATAAAGATTTATGCAACTTTTGACAGATGAATGAATCCTTGAATGCATGAGTGTACTGTCTGGGATGTTCTATGATAAAACTTCAGGGCTAAAAACTACAGATGCAGCATGACTAGACTTACTTTGCTGCTAGGACAAATTCGGAATTAAAAAAATAAGAATGTCTATGAGAAAATTTCTTCAGCTGCCCTTGTGTTTATAGTAGAATAGAATGGAGTGTTTGCTCATGTGTCAAAAATGAGGTAGTTCAGAAACACAGGTCAAGACTGGACTCTCTTCCCATTGGGTCTATTGCATTTTGTCCATACACTCTGAGAACTGGGATGCTATCTCACTTCATATTCATCCCAACTTGCCGTTGTTAATTGTGTGAAAAAAGTGCACTTGGGAAAGACCAGCACCAGTGGATTCCCACAAGAATGTAGCGACTGGACAAAATGATAGTTATATGAATTCTGGGGGAAAATGGGCAAAGCCCATTAGTCTCCAGAACTCAGCAGCTGTTGACCTTACGGTTATCCTACCAGCATCAAGAAGACATATCTTCTTGAGGGTTAAAACTGTAAAACTTGAAAAAAAAATCTGTGTAAAGCTAGGGTGAAGAGCCAGCTGAAAACAATCCAGTTCCAAGAAAAAAATTTGCTCAGTAAAGCTGAAACACCTGGTACAAAGAGTGAGATTGGCTGAAGTTTAGATAAAAGGAGCAGCTATTGTGGGGTTGGGGTGTGAGTAGGTGGAGATGCTGCAGATGGAGGAGTCATTGTAGCCAGGAAACCCAGACAGGAAAACTGCTGCTGTACAATCACCAGTTGGGTCTGCTTTGTGTTGTGTGGCCAAAGAAATGTATTTAGCTTGAACCCCAAAATGGGACTGGGTAGGTTTTGTCCTCTTGTTGCCTGGATTGTTTGTTTTGTGTTATGCTCTTGCCTGAAATTAATCTTTGAACTTAAGCTCTCCAGTGCTCTTACTAACTTGACAAAACCATTTGTCATGCTACTTGCCTATCTTACAGGGAGGTTGTGTCTGGGCTAGAACCCTTTATTTGGGACAACCCAGGAGGTTGGGAAGTGGAAAGCTTGACTTTAGGCCAGGCTTCCTGACAACCAGATGTCATTCCACAATAAATATTGGTGTTTTAAATGTCCAAGGTCACTTAGTTGTCTTAGCAACTGATTAGTGCTTTCCTAAGACAACCTGCTTCACACTGGGAAGCCACTGTTACTGTGGGTGGATAGATGTGAAGGAACTAGAAAACATCTTTTGTTTCCTCATAGAGTCCAGAGCAGAGGAGCTGTGGGTTCTTTTTTATCCACAAGTGTGTGCTACCTTGTAAAGGCATAAATGAATATGCGGGTGAAAAAGAGAATGCAGCTGGAGACAAGAAAGAGTATGTTTCCATGTGTGCTAGCATGCACATGTGTTATGGTGGTTCTTTGTATGCAGGTGTCAGAAACTGAGGAGTGCACATGGCCCTTTACGCTAGTACCAGTAGGAGTGCTTGGATCCCCTCATATGACCTTTCTAATGGCACAAAAAATACTGGCAAGAATGTCCTCAAGGTTCTATTTATCCTTTATTTCATCCTACCTCTGGCTAGAAAGTATTGGGCTAAGTAATCCAAATGCATCCTGCCCCACAATTCAGGCAACCAGACATATCTGGAAAGAAATTCAGGTGTCCCAGAAATCTGAACCATTTATACATGTGTGATTGACACTGTGGGGGAACTTTAATTTAAAAACTGAGGGCAAATCTTTTGTAAGGTTGATATGGGCCAAATCCGATATCGTATCTTTAACACAACTGTTAAAAATGATGGTGTCATTAAATTATAATAAGATTCCTTCTCCCCAACCCCAGTCATTGGCAGTATCTACAACCCATTGCTTTCATGCCAAATTTGACCTACATGTATTTGTTGCTTCAGATTTCCCTGACATGTTGTCTTTTAAAAATATCTACAGAATCATCACCAAAAACACACAAGTCTTTATTTGAAACCTGAACACAAACATGTGACACAGGAACTGAGGCAGATTTGAAATATGCAACTCAATATCAAAATTCAAATGTCAATATGACAAGAAATACTGTATACTATTAAACAGGCTTCTTTATACATTTATTTTTTATTAATTCTATTTATAGGCTGTCCTTTCCTTTATGAGTTCAGGGTGGCTTCCAACATAAAATAACAATAAAATCCATACAGTGTCTCAATAAACCTATAGCAATCTAATATAATTTCAACCAGATGGTGTTAAAAACTCAACAAGATAAAAACAGATACATTTCCTAAACTAATTTCACACTCTGGATTGAAATGAGTCCAAGGCTTTGCAGCCACTCTCTCAGCTTCTTTACCCAGCAATGAAAGGTGGGAAACAGGGTGGTAGTTGGAAGTACCCACTGGATACAAAGGTGGTTCTTTTCAAGAGGAGCTTTACCACAGGCTCATTCAACCCCCCAGGGAAGGTCTCAGAGCTCAGTAGGACATTGATAATATTCTCTAGGGTGGTCTGCACCACATCTCCACAGACTTTCACCAGACAAGATGGGCACAGATCTAAGAGGTAGGCTTCACAGGACTCTGTCAACATTGTCTTGAAGAGGCAGCTGATTTGCTCCAATATAGGACCTGAAGACGGGCTTCTAGTTCATTAACTGCATTCAAGTTAGCTGGGAGGTCCTGGCAGAGTGACAGGACCTTGTCTGCAAAAAAACTCGCAAAAGCCTCATAGCTGAGACCCGAATTTCTAGTAATTTTGGGGCCTCTCTGTAAGAGTCATCAAAGACCAAACACCCTAAATAATTGAGCCCATAGATTACCAATAAATTAGACATTAGATCACCAAAAAATTAAAAAATATATTTTTCTCTGTACTTTTTGGACACTTGGAAGATTCTTTATATTGAAGTTAAACTTGGATAAGTGCTGAAGCAGCCAAGAGCCAATTCGACACATATAACATGTCCAATTATAATGCCATTTTGATTAAAAATTATATAGAAATTAATTTTATGCTGGGATATTCACTGGATCTTAATCTACTTACCGTAAGATTATACTTACTGTAAGATCAAGTGACATTGCTTCTTCCTGAAGTCTCTCAAAAGGTCAAAGGTTCTGGATCTTACAGGCTGTAGTAATAGCTAAATGAATAATTCTTTCCAGAGTGAAAAGGATTTGTGCTGAAGCAATGTTAGGCACTGCTATCAAAGAAAGAGTTGCCTTTAGTATACATGATGAAACAAATGTGAAACATCATGACATTTGGTCTGAATGTGTAGATTGCTTTAGATACTAAAATATGTGTTTTAGGTTGTTTACAGGATAGGATGAGCTGATTGCTTCTGGGCCCAAGAAGATTGGCGGGGGGGGGGGGGATTGTTTCCCATTGGCTGTGTGAGAGTAATTTTGGTTCATTAATACTGCATTAATGAGCTCTAACTTATTTAAATAGCCCTAGTTAGAGTGGACTGGTAAGGTCCTTACTGAGGGGGGAGGTAGGATTTTCAGACTACAGCTGGCAACCCCCAAGAGAAATCATACTACTGATAAGCTACTAGAAGTAAGGTATAGAAGTGAGGAGGCATGAAGGGGGGGTGCTCCCTTGGTGGTGGGAAGTGTGTAACATCCCTAGCTGTTATAGGGCATGAGGAAATGTTGGCAAGAACTCAACACCTCTTTGCGCAACAGGTAATGGTAGTAAAAATTTTCCTCTTGTCACTCATATTTGCTAAAGAAAATATTTTGCTTTTGAAGCTTGAGTTAATTTAACTATTTTGAGCAAAAAAAGACTTAGAAGGGGAAAAGTTCAGAATTTTTTTCAAGTTCTAATGCAATAAACAAAATACAATAGCTAATATGAGTAGGAAGAGGAAGTAGAAACTCATACCTGAAAGAATTGATGACCAGTAACAAGAAACAGCTGACAATCTACTCCTAGTCCTCCTCCCTTTCCCCTTCTCAATTTGCCCTTGGGGTCAGTTCCTATTTTCTTGAATCCTGATTGCCGAGAAATTGGAGGCTTGTGTTCTGCTGAAGGTCTGACTAGTTAATGGGAGGTTTGAGGCCAGAGTGCATTGAAATATGAGGAACTGTATTACAAATGCCAACCTAGGAGTTCCTGAGATCTGGGGAAGGGGAACCTTTCTTCTACAACCGTATAGAATAGCTGGATAGCTGCAAAGAAAAACCACAGGGACTCCCTTGGCTTCCCCTAACTAAGAAAGCATATGGAACTTAGACACATGTGCTTCCCATGTGGAGGCTACATCTCATATATGGATTTTATGTGTCTTAAACGAGCGTTGTGCAGGACAGAGCTGCATCACAGGTGAACTGATTCCAAGCACACAGCATACAAACACACCCGGAATGTGACAGTGAAGGGCATCACATATGAGAAGTTATCAAAAAAAATATTTGCAACTTATGTGTTGCGGTCAAAGAAGCAATTTGTTACAACACAGGGTGAGAGACAAATGGTTACTTGGGGGATGCTATACAAGAATGTGCATGCACAAATTACGTTCGGGTGGGAAGCATTATGAAATTTTGCAGGTCTAGTAGGTTTTTGTGCACAATTGACTGTATGCAAACAAGTGTGTCAAATATTTGCCTGTGCTTAATTCCATTTGCAGACAGATTGCAACCCAAAGCAGCAGATGATCACACATCTGTGCTCCTAAAACATGTGGTTCCAAATGAATGAATACTGGAAAAGTCCTATTTCTCATCACCACCTTTTTTGACGTAAGGAAGGAGCTGCTAGTAGGGCCCTTTCTGCACATGCAGAATAATGCACATTCAGTCCACTTTCAATGCACTTTACAGCTGTGCAGATTAGCAAAATCCACTTGCAAACAGTTGTGAAAGTGGATTGAAAGTGCATTATTCTGCATGTGCGGAAGAAGCCTAAGATTTGTTGTTAGAGTGATGTAACATCCCAACAAAAAGGAATATTGCCCTATAGCCCAGAGAGAATAATATGTGAGAAATGTGAATATTCACAAATGTGAAAGTTTGGGATCCTATCTTGTCATGCTCCCAGTCTCAGGCTGTATTGATATATTTTATAAATAAATTTGAAGGCAGGCTGGCTGGAATTTGGGAGGGGATTTGGGAAGGGATGGGTATTTGTATGAACTGACCACAATCAACCATGTTTTTAATATTCATAGAAAATATTTTAATTAAGTTAGTAAATGTCAAATAATTGTCTGCTCTCTGGACACATTTGTTTCCTATTTACCATCTCTTTAGATCAGCCCTACACAATGTCTGACTCACAACCCATCCACAGCCACTAGTTATAGGGTTTGAGTTCTCATAAATGTTGACAGTTCGGTTCTGTAAGGAATTCCATAGAAGCAGAAATAAAAGGCTCTTTGGTGAAAAAAGACCGTTTATTCAGACATCTTAGAAAGCTCAAGTACACGCAGTGGCAGGAATGACACTTCCCGCCAGAAGCACAGGTTATAACTCTATTCACCCCATCCCCCCCCTTCCCTGCTTCCCATGGGAGCGAGTCCCCTCATCTCAGCAAAGACCAAAGTCTCCATGGTGAGCAGGCCCATGTCGCCAGGCTGTGGAATGCACTAAGGGTTTACCTTACCATCAACACCATTGAAACCATTGAAACCTTTACACTCTGCCTCCTTAAAGAAGACCCCTCCCAGGTTTATGCGGAAGAAGCGATGTGGAAAGCAGAAATAAGAGGTGGGGGGCGCTCAATATTTTCCGGAATAAACCCATTGATTATAAATTGAGAGGAATATCCCACCGCAAGAGACTAAATGGCCTGGCAGTTTGCTGCGATTACAAAGCCGAGAATCCAGGATGAAAAACGTCCAATTCTCGTGAGTGCGCTTGTGGCCATCCAATAATAATGAGTGATTGAGGGCCTCTCAGTGGTCCGAATTAGCTTACATCGACATCGTGGCGGAGCCTCCTTGAGCAAGCTGAATGGAAGACAGGATGAATGTTACTAAGAGAGTTAGGCAAATCCAATCGGGTAAGTGACCACTATTAATCACTTTAGTAAATCTGAAAAGGTCCCACCTAATCTTGCCAAGTTTGGAAAATTTATGCAACGCCTCTGAGATTTTGGTAGACAGGGGTCGATAACCTGCCTACTACCCAGAGGGAAAACTGAAGGGTAAGCTTATCCGCTTGCAGCTTTTGGGGAGTCCTTAGCCTGTTGTAAGGCTGTCTGACCGATTTCCACCCTCGGCTAGGGACGGTAAATCCATTGTTGAAACTCTGAGGGTCCAAAGGTCGCTGGGTAGTTGTGGCAACGGCGGGAAGGAGTGACCAGACACAATTTCAAAGGGGTTTTCTTAGTACTGCTATGAACCGGGGCATTGTTATAGTATGCATCTTCCACAAACGAAATGCTCGCACCAATTGCCCTGGTAGTTGGTGTAACAACGCAAATACTGCTCTAGGGTTCTGTTCTGCTCTCTCCGCCTCACCGCCACTTTGAACGGGTAGGGGCGGCGATGCGCCCCCCAACAATCCCAAAAAAACGCCTTCCAGAACTTCTCGAGATGAATTGGGGTCATGGGTCGGAGACCACCTTAACGGGCGTAAATGTAGACGGGTAAACATGTTGAATGAACAGCCGCTAACTTAGGAGCTGGAGGGATGGAAGCAATGGAATAAAATGGGCTTGTTTAGAAAATAAGTCCACCACCACCCACAAACCGTGGTTAAGCAAGGACTTTCGGCAACTGTAATAAAATCCATGGAGATGACTTCCTAAGGGCGGAGGCCACCGGAGAGGTTTCAACAGCCCATGGGCTTTCCGGATGGTTTTGGCTTCTGCACAAACCGGTGCAGCCCTTAACATGCCCCACGTCCCAGGCATAGCCACCAGAACTGCCGTATGGGCCAAATGCAGAGTTTTAGAAAGCCAAAATGTCCAGCCGAAGGGCATCGTGGCAGGCTTCCAGAACCTGCTTATGGAGGGGGGGAGGCATCGCATTAACATTCCTCCGGGCCAAACTCCATTCTCCAAACGCAATTGGGAGTCACTTTCTTCCGGGCTGAGGTGGCTCAGGCAGCCCCGGCCTCCCTCAAGTTCCCGCAGGAAAGTGAGAGACGACTAGGAATGGGGTGAGGAGGAGGACGCTTGCAGATCGGGTGACAGCCAGCCCCAACTGAGGGAGAGAACAGTGCGGAATGTCTCAAGGCAGCTCCACCCTCGGTAGGCGCCAGAGCTGGCCAGCTAGTTTATTGGTTTTCCTGGAAAAAATGGACTGTAATGAGAAACGAGAAAAGAAATCGCCCAACGGAGTTGTTTTATGGACATCTTGAGGGGGGGGTGGAAAGAGCTGCTGTGGTTTTTTTGGTGATCCCACCAAACCTAAAGGTGTTTAGCCCTCCGTGCCAGTGGCTTAAGTGGAGAGGCTACTTTGATGGTCAGTAGTCTCTTTGTATCCCTACAGTCCAGTTGGAGTTCAGCAATCAGAGAATTTCTTAGACAAATGGGGCACACGGAACCAGCCTACCATCTTTATTTTTCAACAGGGCTGCCCTAAGTGCTTTGTCCGGCATCCACGTGGAACTACAAACGGGAGATCTGGGTCAGGGTGCTTTAGGATAGGGTTCGGTGGTAAAAGCATCTTAAGAGTTGAAAGGCTGTTTGACACTCTTCAGACCAGGAAAGGGGGGCCCCGGCTCTGGGCTTGACATGGATCTACCTTGAAAAGCGTAAGAGGTCTGTGAGGAGGAGACAGTTCAGCCAATTGGGGTATAAAGTCACTTATAGAAATTCGCTATAAACCAAGAAAAAGACTGGAGTTCTTTATGTTGGTGGGGATAGGCTATTGAGGACCAAGGCCAATTTTGAAGTAGGATCCATTTTCAAGCTTCCTCGGGCTGGTGATCCGTAACCTAAATAGTCAATGGAGGTCTGGTGAAAACAGCATTTGAGAGTTTGGCAAGAGAGTTGTCGAAATAAGCGCTTCAATACCTCCAACCAATGTCATGCCTCTATGGTTTGTGAGTAAATTAAAACGTCATCTAAGTATGCCACTACAACTCCCCTGTACAATAAATCATGGAGAACTTTCTGCTGATAAGGGCCATAAAAGCCCGGGGCCCCACTCTAACTGAATGGCATTATCAAGTATTCAAACTGTCCAAACTTTGTGTTAAACGCAGTCAAGTGTTCATAGCCTTCAGTACCTGACCCTGTAGTGTTTCTCTCAAGTCCACTTAGTAAAATGCCTTTGCCGAAAGTGCATCTAAAAGCGTCCCATCAAAGGCAAAGGATATTTATTGGACAGGGAGATCCATTGAGACCCTTCGGCTAATTCAGTAAAGTCAGAAAGACCCATCTTTCTTTTACAAAACAAAACGGGAGCAGCGCAGTGTGTTTGGTAGCCCGGCCAGATGAACCCGCTGAAGGTTCTTGTCCAAGAAGGCACGTAAGCTCCTTCTCCTCATTGGGACTCATGTAGATTCTACCTTTTGGGCAGTTGGCGCTCTTGGTTGTATAACCATTTGCAGTCAGTGTCTCTGTGGGTGGCAACTGGATCGTGATTCTGCCCTGAAAAAAACTCTGGTTAGATCATGATACGCAGGTGGGATGCCAATAGAATCGAGCAATCGCTGAAGAAGCCAAGGAGGGTGTGTGTCAGGAGAAGCTGGGTTTTCCCCAACGTGTTCACCCCAGGGAGGGTCAGTGAATCTCTAAGATCCGCTCTTTCCAAATGAACTTTGGTTCATAACAATAACCATGGCATGCCCAAAACTATGGAGGTTTAGCCACCGGCTTCAAAATAAAATTCACCTTCCCCAATGGTCGGCGAACGGAGGAGAACCCCGGCTGTGTTTTTTGAACTGGGCCGGTCCTTCGCTCCCCGAGGGGCCATTCATCTAGTGAATGGTATGGGCTTAGCCAGGGAATTCTGGTCCAGACCTAGCCTCTGCCACCTGGGGCCGCGAGATTAAGCAATGGGAGCAGCCAGAATCCAAGGGCCGCAGGCTATAATGCGAAAGTGTGTTTAGCGGGCTGGCCAGAACGCTTTGGAAGGTAATGGAGCTGCCTCTACCTCACCGCTGGCCAGGAGTCGGCCCATGTCCATGGGGCTGATGATAGGCAAACAGCTGCTTCCCTCCTTCAATGCTCGACCGCTTAGACGAGTCTGGCTGGAGGCGGCCCCGATCTGCATGGTGGTTTGGCAGATGGAGTGCAGCTGGAGCTGCTGATTTTGTTTTGGGACAGTTGGCGGCCAGATGACCTGGCCCTCCGCAGCACAACTCCCAGCCGGGCGACGCCTCAGAGGTGGTTTCCCGGGTAGGGGCGGCTGGGCTTGGCTTTGGGGCTTATGGCGGGTCAGCGGGCCTCGCACGAAATGATTCCAAACGAGACGCCACCTGGGATCCCAACTGGATCCAATCGCACAGTACGAACCCGAATTAAAAAACACCGGGCTTTCACGCAGCTTCTGTCATTCACAGCATCCGAGAAGTATTCGTATTTCATGCTCAGGCCATACTCAGGGTAAGTCTACAGCCGACGTAAATTCACGGGCAAATTCTTGCAAAACGGGCGGTTGCCTTGCTGGATAGTTTTGATGGTGCGGATAGCTTCATTCTCGCGCCTTCGATCTTGGAAGGCTTGGCTTGGAGGAATGCGGCACCGGGTGGTGAGAGTCTTCATCTTGCAAATCCAAAGAGTCACGAACCAGTCGGTTGCTGCTCCCCATCCAGGACTGAGCCGGAGCGTCTCGTATTTTCGCCAGAACGGGGTATAAATCATCATAGTCTTCCAAGTGGGCATTGAGTTGCAAAATGAAGTAGGGGAAGTTTGGAAGCGTCCCGCCAAAACGTGGGCCGGAATCGGGCCTATAGTAAACCTGCTCCACGCACTCTGGTACCTGCTGGGGCGCAAGGTTGCGCTGGGTTGAGCAGGTTGGGCAGGCAGCTGTTGTAACGGGGCCGGAATCGGGCGCTTGGCGGGTGGCCGCTTGGAGCGCTTTGGGGTGGCAGGACCTAGGTAATGCGGGCTCCTGGCCGCATTATCAGTAACAGCATAGACTCCAACTTTGGGGCTTCCTGGTCTGCTGCCTCAGCTCCCTCTCCCAGCCACCCTCCTCCAGTCAATGCATCCCAGGCATGGTAGGGCAGCTTTTCGCTCCAATTTAGCCAGTTCGGGTCTGCTTAAAGCTGCAGTGAGCTCACTTTGCGTACATGCAGGGCCTGAACGCTGCTGTCGCTGTAAATCCAGTCTGAGCAAGTTCCAGACTTTATCATGGACTGACAGATTCTGGGCATATTGTCGCTGGAGCTATCTTTGGCACGGGTCCAACTCGAAGCTGGACTTTGCTGCCGCTCCCGTCCCTCTGCAGGTTTTCAGCCTTGCTGTAACTGCAGCCTCGCTCCTCCTCCCATAGCTGACGCTCATCGGGTCCATGTTTCTTGGGCACTCCTGAAGTCAGCCCCACTTCCTCATCCCAGGTCTCCTTCTGAGCAGGGAAATAGATCCGGGAGTGCAGGCTTTCCCTCGGACTCTTCGGGCTGCCTGGAAGCTTGTGACACTGAGACACCGTGAGCTCTCGGTGGCTCCCCCCCGAGGCACCTCTAGGTGCTGACCCAGTCAGGGGTCCGATTGGAAAACAGTACGGATAATTCTCCTAATCCCAGGTTTAGTCCCGTGTCCTTTGGACGGCCCCAGTGTTGTGCCACGGTGGTTCTTGGGAGCATCACCAAAATGGTGTCCAGGAATCGCCTAATGGACTCGATGCAGCAGTGGTTGTGTCTGCCTCCTCCATGATATTGCATCTCTGAGGTTTGTAATCCATACCTAAAACGGTAGAGACCTCGGTCCGGGCAGGCCGATCCATAGACAGCTCCCCAAACGACTCAAGTAAGTCCCCATGGTCACGCCACGCCCCTGCTCCAACGAGTAAAGGGGAAGACTCGTGCTGGATAATGGTGACGGAAAGTGGTCACCAGCGTAGGCCCGCTTCTCCACCAAGTTCCTCCAGATTCAGAAGGGAAAGGTCGGAGCTCCTCTTGGGGCTACCGCATCTCCGCAGTAACATTCAACCTCTCCATGCCGAGACACCAGGAGGTCCACTGCACTAGGGATATAGATGAATTAAGATTCCGCTACAATGCAGGAATTCATAGAAGCAGAACAAAAGGCTCTTTGGTGAAAAAAGACCGCTTATTCAGACATCTTAGAAAGCTCAAGTACACGAGTGGCAGGAATGACACTTCCGCCACAGAAGCACAGGTTATAAATCCCCTATTCACCTCTATCCCCCCCTTCCTGCTTCCTATGGAACGGAGTCCCGTCTCCCCGCTTAAAGATAAAGTCTCCAACATGAAGCTGGCTCCATCAGCTCGGCTGTGGAATGCACTCAAGGTCAATTTTACCATCAACAATTTATATTGAAACCATTGAAACCTTTACAGGTTCATCTTGAGCAATGAATTGGAGACAGGATGAATGTTACTAAGAGGTTAGAGCCAAATCAATGGACAGTGACATCATTAATCACTTTAATGTCCTAGAAAAGGTCCACAGATCTTGCACACCCAAGTTTGGAAGGGTGTACGTCTCTGATTTTTGGTGAACAAATACACCCAAAGCCCTGCATGGAGAAATCGGCGGTGTTTATCCACGCTTACAGCTTTAGGAGTCCTTAGCCTGTTGTAAAGGCTGATCTGGACGATTTCCACCCTGACTAGGAATGAAATCCATTGTTGAAACTCTGGAGGTCCAAAGCTATGGTGGATTTAGTAACTGTATTGGGAAGGAGTGACCAGACCTGGTACAAAGGGGTTTTCTTAGGTACTACTATGACGCATTGGTATAGAGCATTACTCCACAAGCCAGATAAGCTCGCGCAATTGTGTCTTGGTGGTAGTTGGTGTAACAAGCGTAAATACTGCTCCTAGGGTTCTGTTAGATTTCTCTCCAGATCTCACCGTCACTTTGGAAGGCAGTGGTGGAGTGACTGCGAGTGACCCCAACAATCCAAAAGCGCCTTCAGAACTTGAGATGGTGGGGGCTTGTGATTGGAGACCACCTTAGGCCCGAGGATGTAGAGCGGTAAAACATGTTGAATGAACAAGCGGTACCAACAGAATGGAGGGATGGAAACACATGGAATAAAATGGGCTTGTTTAGAAAATAAGTCCACCACCACCCTAAAACCGTGTTACTGACTTTGAACCAAATCTGTAATACAAAATCCATGGAGATGACTTCCCAAAGTGAGGAGGCCACGGAAGGTTTCAACAGCCCATGGGAAAAGCTTTCAGGATAGTTTAGCTTCTGCACAAATGAGCAGCTATAATATATGCCCTCAATGTCCTTGCATGGCATACCAGAACTGCGGCCAGACCAAGTACAGGATTTTAGAAAGCCAAAATGTCAGCCGGGGCGGGCATGCGGTAGCGAGCTTCAGAACCCACCTGCTTGCGGAGGGAGGCAGGTACCAACATTCCCCCCCTCCATGAAACTCCCATTCTCCAAAGCATGGTGGGTCACTTTCTTCCTTTGGAGGCTGGGTGCAGCCCGCCTCCCTCAAGTTCCACTTGGGAAAGGAGGCAGGACTAGGAGTGGGGTGGAGGAGAGTGGAGCGTTTGAGATCGGTGACAGCCAGCCCAACTGGGAGGGAAGACAGTGCGTGGGATGTACCGTGGAGCTCCACCCCTCGGGTGTGTAGTAGCGATCAGCCAGTTTATTGGTTTCCAAGGAAAAATGGACTGTAAATGAGAAGCGAAGAAAGAAATCATTATGGAGTTGTTTTGCGGACATCTTGAGGGGGGGTGGAAAGAGCTGCCAAGGTTTGTGATCCGACCAAACCTAGAAGAGGGTGTTAGCCTCAGCCAGTGTAAGTGGAAGTGCTACTTTGATGGCCGCAGTCTCTTATCCCCTACAGTCCAGTTGGTTCAGCACCAGAGAATTTCTTAGACAAATAAGCCTGCGGAACCAACCTACCATCTTTATTTTTCTGCAACAGGGCTGCCCCAAGTGCTGTCAGAGCATCCACGTGAACCACAAGCAGGAGATCTGGGTCAGGGTGCTTTAGGATAGGTTGGTGGTAAAAGCAGACTTTAAGAGTTGAAAGGCTGGCTGACCTCTTCAGACCAGAAGGGGCCCAGACTGGCCCGGACAGTGTCTCTTTACCTTTAGTGCGTAAGAGGTCTGTGAGAGGAGAGAGTCCAGTTCAGCCGAATTGGGTATAAAGTCCACGATAGAAATTAGCAAAACCAAAGAAAGACTGGAGTTCTTTAGGTTGGTGGGGACAGAGCCATTGGAGGACTAAGTCCAATTTTAGCAGGATCCATTTTCAAACCCTGGTGAGATCGGTAACCCAAATAATAGTCAATGGAGGTCCTGGGTAGAAACAACTGTTTGGAAGTTTGGCAAAGGGGTTGTCGAGCAAAGCGTTTCAATACCTCGAACCAATGTTTCATGCTCTTCTATAGTTTTTGTGAGTAAATTAAAACGTCATCTAAATTATACAACTCCCACCCAATAAATCATGGAGAACTTCGTTGATAGGGCTGCCAAAAGCCCGGGGGCCCCCCCCGCCAACCAGATGGCATTATCAAGTATTCAAACTGTCCAAACTTTGTGATGGCAGTCCAAAGTGTTCATGTGTCCAACAGATTCTGACCCTGTAGTAAGCTTCTCTCAGAGTCCCAATTTGGTAAAAAAATCTAAAAGCCCTTGCCAGTGCATCTAAAGGTCCTTGATCAAAGACAAAGGGATATTTATTGGACAGGACGCATTGAGACCTCGATAATCTGTACAAAGCCCAGTAAAGACCCATCTTTCTTTTACAAACAAAAGCCCAGGAGCATGTGTGTTTGGTAGCCATGATATGAACCCAGCAGAGGTTCTTGTCAAGAGAGCCGCGAAGTTCCCTTCTCCCTCATTGGAGACTCATCTCGCGGTAGATTCTACCTGTTGGATTCGCCCCTGGTTGTATAACGATTTTTGCAGTCAGTGTCTCTGTGGGGTGGCAACTGATGCATTCTTGCTCCTGAAAAACTCTGGATTGAATCACTTGATACATGGGTGGGATGCCAATAGAATCGAGAACAATGGCAGAAGAAGCCAAGGAGGGGGTGTGTGTCCAGAGTTGGGTTTCCCCAATTCATGTGTTCACCTGGGGAGGGTCAATTGAATTTCTAAGATCCGTTCTTTCCAGTGAACTTTGGTTCATGTAACCCAATAACCATATACCCAAAACTATGGAGTGTTTGGCCACTGTAAAATAAAACTAATTTTCTCCCAATGAATTACAGAGCATAGCAGGAGGAGAACCGGCTGTGTTTTGAACTGGGCGGTCTTGTTCCCGAAGGGGGGGCTACCGTCCATTTTGGGTGGTATAGACTTAGCCAGGGGAATTTGGTTGACCTAAGCTCCTCTACCACCTGGGGCGCATTAAGCAATAGGAGCAGCCAGAATCCCACAAAGGGCCAGGAGGCTATAAGAAATGCGAGTGTGTTTAAGCGGGGTTGGCCAAGCGGCTTGGACAGTAATGGGGCGCTGCCTTCACTCACCCTTTGATCAGGAGTGGGCCCCATGTCCATGGGGAGCTGATGATAGGAGCAAGCTGCTTCCCCCCCCTCCTCTGGAGTGCCGCCGATGACCGCTTTAGGCAGGAAACCCGATGAGGCGGTGATCTACATGGTAGCTTGGCAGATGGAGTATAGCGTAGCTGGAAGCGGTTGATTTTGTTTCTTGGGACAGTTGGCTGACTGGAATGACCTAGCCCTCCATGAGTAAAGACCTAATCCCAGTCGGCCCCGGCGTTCAGAAGTGAAAGTTTGGTAGGGGCGGCTGGAAGGCAGCTTGGTAGAAGCATGATGGCGGGGTTTGGGAAGCGTGGGCGGCTTCCGGCAGCGTATTCAAGCGAGGCGCCGCCTGGGATCCCAACTGGATCCAATCTGCAATAGTGCAGGAACCCGATTAAAACACCGTTTCCGCAGCTTGCCGTCCACAGCATCCGAGAAGTGTCGCATTTCATCGTTCCAAGGCCACTCCAGGAGGAAGTGAGCAGCCGCCCGCCTGCGAAGTTCCGCAGACAAATTCTGCAAGCGAGCGGTTGCCTTGCTGGATAGTTTGATGCGGATAGCTTCATTCGGCGCCCTGGATCTTGAAGCTAGCTCTGGAGCTTGGAGGAATCACGGGCACCGTGCGAAGTCTTCATCTTACCGTCAAAGAGTCCGCGAACCAGTGGCTGCTGCCCCATCCAGGACTGAGCGATGTCCTACGTATTTTTTTTGGCGCTCAGACCCGGTATAAATCATCATAGTCTTCCAAATTAGGCATTGAGGACAAAATAGAAGTGGGGAAGTTTGGAGGCGGTCCCGTCAAAAGCGGGCGAATCGGGGAGCCTATAGTAGCAGTTCCACGACTCTTGTGGTGCCTGCTGGAAGTGGTTTGGGTTGAGCAGGTTGGGCAGGCAGCTGTTTATGCGGGGGGGGCGAGGTCGAAGCTGGCGGTGCCAGCTAGTTTGGTGGCAGGACCCAGGTCACATTGGCCCCCACAAGCCCGACATCAATGTAGCATAGACTCCAGCAGGGGCTTCTGGTCTACTGCCTCCTTAGCTCCCTCTCCAAGCGCCCAGCCAGCTCCCTCTCCTTGCGGGTCAAGTGCATCCCTGAATTAGCATGCAGGGCAGCTTTTCGTTCCAAATTTGTAGTTCGTCCCGGTTTAAAAGCTGCGAAGGTGAGCTCATACTGCGTGCGCGGGGCCTGACGCTTTGGCGTTGCGTTGTAAATCCAGTCTAGGTGTTCCAGGACTTTATCATGGACTGACAGATTCTGGGCATATTGTCGTTGGAAGCGCATCTTTGGCACGGTCCAACTCGAGCTGGACTTCTTTAGATTTACCGTTCCAGTGGTCCCCTCTGCAGGTTTTGGCGCTCTTGCTGCAACTGTACCCGTTCCTCCTCCATAGCTGGCGTTCCACGGGTCCATGCTTCTTGGGCATCTCGCGAGTGTACTTCCCTCATCCCAGGTCTCTCCTTCGATGGAGAGGGAACAGATCCGGCCTGAGGTGCAGGCTTTCCCTCCGGACTCTTAAGTCGTCTGGAGGCGAGACATGGCGGAACACCGTAGCCCGGTGGCTCCCGAGGCACACCTCAGGTCGCGAGCCGCTGACCAGGGTCAGGGGTCCGGTGGAAAACGATGCAGTTACCCCTCCCAATCCCAGGTTTAGTCCAGGTGTCTTTGGGCGGGCCCCAGTCTGTGCCGGTGGTTCTTTGGGAGCATCACCAAAAATCTGGCAGGTCAGGAATGGATTCAATGGACTCTAAGGTTGCAGCATGAAGGTGGTCCAGGCCCGTCTCCTCCATGACAGGTTACGCATCTAGGGTTTGCTTAATCCATCTACGAAAACGGGTAGAGACCGATCCGCGGGCCTTCGATCATAGACAAGCCCCAAAGCGGCCTCATGTGAGTCCCCATGAGTGAGTCGTCCACGTCCCTACGTTCCAGCGGAGTAAAAGGAAGACTTCGTGCTGTCTGAGGGGCCGGGGGAAAGGAAGTCCTGTGAAGACCCACGTTCTCCGCCCGGTTCCTCCAGATCCAGAGGAAGGTGAACCCCTCTTTGAGGGCTACGCACCTTCATAGTAACATTCCAACCTCTCCATGCAGGACAGGGTCCACTGCACTTTAGGGATATGAGTAGAATTGGTTTACATACAATGTAAGAATTCCATAGAAACAGAAATAAAAGGCTCTTTGGTGAAAAAAAGACCGTTTATTCGGAGACATCTTGAAACAAAGTACAAATTGCTTGGGAATGACACTTTATGGGAAGCACAGGTTATAACTCTCTATTCACCCCATCCCCCTTCCCTGCTTCCCATGGGAACCCCGGAGTCCCTCATCTCCAGCCTTAAAGGAATAAAGTCTCCATGATGAAGCTGGCCCATCATGGGGCATGGTTTGCCGTGTTTAGTGGGACATGAAATAGGGGAACAGATTACAGGCTACACCAACCTTCCTGTATAATATGTTTAGTCCACCACAATCTTATTCAAGCTAATGTGACTGCTTCAGAAAAGTCAATGGCCTGTATCCAACCATCCAGTTCCAAAAATGTTGAGGGGGTAGCAATTTCTACTGTTTCTCCCTCCTGTTGCAGCCCCAAATTATATTCCTAGGGATCAGCAAACCCTCAGGATCAATATGCAAGGTAAAGTTTACATACTTATTAAAATATCTGAGATCCAGGACAGATCTCTTATCATCACCTTTCTTGTTAATAAGAAATTATCTGGAATAAAATCCTTTTTCAGAAAAAAGTTAGAGTGATGGCACCCTTCTGCAGCAGCAGCAAAATTCCAGCTGCAAACAGAAGGAGGTGGTGGATAAAAACAGGAAGGGATAGATCTAAAGAATAAACAATACCCAAATTTTATTACAGAAAGCAAAAAGAAAGTATTTCAGCAACTATCAAACTGGGCATGAGGTGGTAGAAGAGAAATTCAGACCCTTTCTGTTTTATCTTTATAAATCCCCCCCCCTTTTTAGTGGAAGTTTGATTTGAAGGTCTAACTCATATGCTTTATGGTGTTTACTGAATACCCTTGATTAAAGGGAGGGCAATTGGCCCCGTATTGGCACTGTATGATACACTAATGATCAGATCCTAGGATCTTGGATTCAACTGAACATAGTCAATATTCAGTGCTTTTTCCATTTGAATAAATTACTCTGAATAGTGCTAATGTCCTTCATTGGAGAAACAGGCAACAATTGCCAACATCATCCTCCAGAGAAATCTCCAGAGAAAGCCGTACCATTGGCATTGGAGGGATGACTTGTGTCTGGATCCTGATGGTGAACTGGTGAATCAACAATGTCCTCTTGTCTCAATGTTGGGGACTGTTTGAAAGACAACAAGAGAGACAAGGAGGAGGCATATCCCAATAGGAGCAAGGGGCATATATATCCACAATATGACAACTGGCAAGGGTGAGAATGGAAACCTTTCAGCAGACAGGAAGAATTCTGCCTTTGAGTGCTTGCCTCAGTCTGATGAAGGCAGGGGAAGTTCAAATACATCATCCTCCAAGGAAGGCAAAGAATGTTTGTTAAACATTGGTGAAAGCATCCTGAGATGAAGGAGGAGCTCTAAACTAGTAGGGCTGGCAGAGCCCATGACAGGGCACAACAATATACAATGACAAGGGGAGCTTTGTCATTGAGAGGCTCCTTGACTCTGACCATGACCTGATACAGACACTGTCCTGGTGGAGAGTTCGACAAAATGGACGAGACAGAATTGGAGAAGCTCAGCATCAGTAAGATGATGGCAATCAACATCAACTGGAGACCTCCAAATGATGAATTGGAAGAATCAAGATGGTGACATGTTTGTGATGAGAGTCAGCACCTAGAGACGATAGTGATCGACATCGAGAAGGGACCTCTGGTGCACAAACCGTGGAATCTGACTTGGATGCCACAGCATTGAGGAGACAATGGCTTGAGCTGAGAGATATTTTTCAACTTTTTAGCATTCTTAATTGGGGGCTCCAATGTAGCCTGCTGGCCACCAAAACTGAGTGAGAAGTCAGTCCAGACTGTAGGGACTGAAGTCCTTTAAGACATGCAAGCCCTCAGTCTAAGCCCTTGTCTCCCCAATGCCATGGCACATTGCCGATGTATCCACAGATTCTCCCATGGGAGTATCCACCAAAGTGAGAGATTTTTCCTACAATGCAACCTTAACTTTGAAGCCTGTTCATGTATGGCCTTCGGTATGAAAAGGCAGCAGGGCGGAGAGGGATCAGAGACCTGGGTCTCACTGAGTGCTCATCATTCTGAACCATTTTTGTTCTGCACTTGGAACATTTTTTTAACAACCCCATTCAATGAAGAAGAAGTAAAGGAATCCTGAGGAAAACAGCTGAAGCACTTCACTAAAACCTGTCCTCTCTCTTCAGCGGCAAAGAGAGAACTGAGGGAGAAGCACTCTCCTCACCTCCATCACATAACCGTTTGGGTGGGAAACCATCCTGCTATCCACTCCAGATGGGAAACTGGAGAGTGCTCCAAGAGCTCTGAAGCTTCTCAAAACCCTCTGATCTGTTCTCTGCAGCTGGCATGCTCCTGTGCAGTCCTATGCAAAACTGCACAGAAGACATGATGGTGAGCATTGTTCTCTTTTTTGTCTGTAATCCTTGAGTAAGAGTCATTGACCAAAGGTTACACAGATCCTAGACACATCATTAGAAAGGATATAAAATAAATAGCCTTTTCCCCCCTAATCTGATAAGTAGCTATTCTGAGGAGGTGAGAATCAGAACCCTACAACATGGGTATCTCATTAGTTGCTAAGAAACTTGTTGCTGAAAGAGAAGGTATAGAGCAGTGGTGGCGAACCTATGGCACGGGTGCCAGAGGTGGCACTCAGAGCCTTCTCTGTGGGCACGCACAAACAGAGTGCCCCCCCACCCCACATCTAGGCTGGCCTGGGCCACTGGGCTCAATTATTAGCATTAAACCTAAGACCTAGTTTTGGGGAAGCAGTGTAGGTAACCCTGTTAAGCGCTGTTAAACCCCACTGATTTTCATGCAAAGAACTAAAGCGTGATCCTTTACCTGGGAGTAAGCTCGGTTGCTGGCAATGGGGCTTGCTTCTGAATAAACCCTCCAAGGGTCATGATTCACCCATTGGAAGAGTTGAATGGATGCTTCAAAGCAAAGCCACCGACTACCACCAAGCTTACTCCTGAGTAACTCATGCCTCAGAGCCAATTGTTTTTTCTAAACTAAAACCTCAGTATTCAGGTTAAATTGCCGTGTCGGCACTTTGCAATAAATAAGAGGGTTTGGGGTTGCAATTTGGGCATTCGGTCTCGAAAAGGTTCACTATCACTGGTGTAGAGAGTGTTATGGGAAAAAGGAATAAAGTTCTGTCCTGATGAGGTGAAAGAAGATGTAAATGGTTAGGGGCAAGAGTAGAAACAGATTGTGATGATTCATCTTATGTTTTCTTCCATCTCTTTCATCAGATCTCTGGAAGGAAAACAAAGACACACTTTCCCATTCAAAATCACCTTCTTCTGAGAAATTTGGCCAGATGAGACTTGAGAAAAGGAACTTTGATTCCAAAAGCAGGAATTATATATCCATCCAGCCCAAGGTAACAGTTTTTCTGTTATTCACGCTCTATTCTGGACCTTTTGTCATTAATCATTTGGGTATTTGAAGTCCAGAAAGCAGGAGAAACAGACTTGCTAAAGCATCTGCTTAACTTGGTAATATATGAATAAATCTAGGACTTCAGTGGTACTTCCTAGGACATGTGAGATATCTCTAGGGTATTGGAAGGGACTGGGAATCACAATTTTAATCCATTTTGAATTAACATAAAGGGGAGAATATTTTCCATCTAATTTTCATGCTGTCAGCTTTTCCTAGCAGGGTTCTTTTTTCTTTGAGAGTAAAATGACAATTATAAATTTATTAGGTAAAACAGGAAGATGCCCAGCACTCTGATTCCCTTAAAATTAAACTATGGTTGATTCCCCATGGTCAATTAATTGCGTGATACTCACGCAAAATATCCAGGTTTCAGCAAGAACTCCCCACCGCTCAACCGCTGAACAAGGATTCATCCTGGTTCTGGTGCTCATTCTCCCCCTTATCATGTGTTTTTTCAGAACCTGCATGGAAGTGCATCTTTAAAAAAAACATGTGTCCAATCCAGATCAGTGGGGAGGATCAGGGTTTGAATGTAGATTTGTTTTTCCCACCATAGGGAGTGACGCGGAGTGACGCGGAGCCTTCCAGCCAATCAGAGCACGGTGGACTGTGCCTGATGTGCGCACAGCCCTTTTGTGTGTGTGTGTGTGTGTGCCGGCGGAGGCTACATGGTATTGTTTTAAACATGGGCATGACAAGCAGAAGCTGTTTAAACGCAGGCATGAGGAGCAGAAATTGTTGAAACGTGGGCACGAGGAGCCAATCAAAAGAAAGTGGCGTAGGTGGGGAGATTGTGCATATGCACCTATGTGCTTACATAACCACGTATTTTCCCGCAAAACCTTTTTTAAAAAAAGTTCCCGCCTCAACACAGCACAAGAGCCAATCAGGATAGGCCTGCCGAGCCAATCACGGGTTTGTGGGGAGCGTAACATTGTTTTAATCCGTGATAGACATCAATGCCTTCACTAGAAACATGCTGCAGTGGGGAGGGTGAAACCTCGATGAAAAGGTGCCGTATCTTTTGAAACCTGGTTGTATCTAGATTTAATTTCTCAGTGGGGATTGTGGGTTGGGGAAGTAAAGGAAAAAATCAGGTCTTCCACAGCAACTGTATGTATCTTTTCAGGAAGATCTCTTGACACATAGAGAACTTTGACTTTAGAGCATCTAAAGTTCATTCCCAAGTCAAGGTTGTGGTCAAATGAAATGAGCCTATACACAGGTGTTGCTTCAGTTACTGGAGAGATGATGCCAGTGTGAAAAAGACCCAGGACATAGACTCCTTATTTGTGCCCTTGAATTTCTGGAGCTACTGAATATCCCTGGAGGGTGCCAACTTGTATACTCTCTCTACCCACCTGCCCCCTCCCCCATTCCAGGGAAAGCTTCACCTGCAGAAGTTCTTCTCTTTCACCTAAATACATATGCATATTTTTAGGTAGGGAGAATCTTTCCACAGCTACCACAAACTCACCAGCCAGCACCATCTGCAGAAAAGCAACAGGAATCTTTCCAAAGGGATTTTGTTTCTGAAATAACAATTATTACCTCAGTTTTTCCTTCTTCACAATGTTAGAAGGAGAAAGACAGAAGGGTTTTGGAATGGTTGCTGTTCTGTGAAATTAAAGAGCTATACAAAGTAATGTTTGCTGACAGTAGGCTGCTTTCAATAAAGTATGTAGCAGGATAAAATCAGCTAAGCAGAGGGTGTTTGAGAACCATAAGCCTCCCATGGAAACATGAAAGTTTTGACTGCTAGTAAATAACACAAAACATCTCTTTGCCCTCCACCCCTAGTTGAGCTGGGCTTCCTGCCCAGGTTCCATAGGAGGCTCAAGGCTGTGTAGAAATTCAAAAGGGCATGCACTGTATCTGTGCAGAAGGGAACAGGATTGCTGTAGCAGGGATTGTGTTCAATCCATGCTTTCAGTCTTTGTCTGAACACAGGTAGATGCACATGTAAATTAACACATGTAGGCTCTTCCATGCAATCAGGATGTTATTAAGAGCTGTGTCTCAGTCGCATGGAAGAGTGTGTGCATGAATACATGTACACATGAAGGAAGAACACACAGATTTTGGAGATAGGACCAGCAGATGCACCCCTCTTTCCACTGGCGTAACAATGGGGGGCATGAGGGGGCTAGAGCCCCCGGTGCCACTTCCTGGGATCACATTGCCATACCTCCCCTTGGACCTGCAGAGCCCTGATCCTGAGGAGTTCAGGGCAGGAGCACAGTTAGATGCTGGCCAGAAAGGCTGCCCCAGCTCCTGAATGACACAAGGAGTTGCATGGGCCCATTTGCTGCTGGCCTCGACTCATATGGGTCCAGCTTTAAACTGCAGATTGGAAATTTCCAGTTTCAAGCTGGCCCCAAACTTGCTGAGGCCAGCAGCCAACTGAACATTGGGGACTGACTGACCCTAGCTCTAGCTTTTTACTGTTGCCCCCACCCCCACCCCCAGCCCCACAATCTTCACCTGACCAGAGGGGTTTGGGGTAGAGCCAACAGAATAAAGCTAGAGCTGGTCAGCCCTCAGTGCTCAGTTTGTTGCAGCCTCAGCAAGGCTCAGGGTCAGCTGAGGCCAGTAGCAAATGGGCTGTGCCACTCCAAACTCCATCGGGAGATTGCGGCAGGGCGACTGTCCCCACATTTGAACTCCCCATGGATTTTGGGGTGGAGCCAGCCAGGCTGGCCTTACTGGCTAACTGTGCCCCCACCCCAGCTCGGGGTGTATGTGTGCCAGGGATTGTTTTAGAAAGCTATGCTCCTGCCTCTTCCTCCCAAATGCATACACTGTATGCTCTTCTGATCATCACTTGATCAGCTCTTGCTTGGCCTGTCACAATGAAGTCTGTATTACTAGTTCAACCAAAATTGTACACAAACTCCTCTCTCACCAACATGGAGTAGTTGGTTTTTAAAGGCCTTTTCTTTACTTTGTATCAGGCTTCTAGGAGAAAGATGTAAGCAGATGGCACATTTTTCTTGCTCATTAGATAATTTTTCAAAGGCATATGAATAAGTTAAATGGCTGTTAAATGGAAGTTGGCACCCACGTCCCCCTTGCAGGTTTGACCAGCAACATCTTACTCAGCAGCAAAAAATGGCAGTGGCAGTTCTCTTGGCATATCTCTGAGATTTTTGGCTTCTAAACTCTTCCTGTTTTCATTCAAAAGAGTTACAGGTGTTACTTTATGCTACATTTGCCAAAACAGGGATGCTTTGTAATTAAAACATCAGTTTCTTTTTCATGAAATTTGAAAAGTAGCCCTAAATACTCCAGATAGTCAAGTATTCATTCTGCTTCTCAAACCTAGGCTCAAAAGAAATATAATCTCTAGTATTACACCTTCCCACTCCACTTAATAACAATGGGTTCTACGGTCACCCGGGAAGAAGAATCCACACTTGACACACCTGAATCTGGTTCTTGGGGCGAGTCATTTCTGCAGTTACCAAGGGTAAGATGGAATGAAAAGGCTGCAGTCCTTTGCCACTAAAATGAAAGCCAGGAGTAGCCTTAAATGTGCCACAGTCAGAAATGAGACACTGGGCTTGTAAATAAATTTAACAAGGCTGTTCAAGGCCTTTTGGGTAGAAGCCATAATACCTATACTTACAACAACAAATGAAAAACTGAGTGCCTACTCTCTGGGATGCTTTGCAAAGAACATTTGTATTTGGTTTTTAAACACAAAGGACAACATTCATGTGATTTGCATCAGGCATGATGCCAGCACATGTGTACAGTATTCATGTTTCCCCCATTTGAGTGAAATTCAGGAAAGGATTGTGGGAGGAGGTTGTGATTATTTTGAAGGGTCACAAATGATACATAAATTTGCCATTAATAACTGAGGCAAAATGCATTGATTTTGTACTCTAGTATAAATAAGCCAAATAAAGAAATTACCATCAGAGGCAGTCCAGAAATTTTCAGCACAAAAAAGAAAGCTGCCCATCAGTAACTGCCTGGGCATGTGATATAAGAGACAAAAGATTCATTCTGGACAAAGGGACAACAAGGAAACAGCTCTGGTCAGCAAGATAAGTATTATGCACAGTTGTAAACCATTGCCGGGGCCTTTATCTTTGTGAATATCCCAGCTACAGTGATTTGCACAGAGGGATTTGAGAAAGAACAAAGAGATTGCTTGGGCTATATAATTTATAGATTGCATGCTGTCAGATGATAAAGGTGGCATGGAATATTTGCAAAATACATGACTTTTTGCAAGCACCACTTCAATGTAGAAGAAGACATCAGTTGCATTCAGACATGACTACAAGTTATCATTAACCCTGAACATACAGTGAATGGCTTCTTGTTGAGTTTGTGTGCATACCTCCCCTCTCCCCTCTCCTGTCTCAGACAGAGAATGATGAAGGAATCGTAGTTTAAAACTAGCTCTGATTATCCATAAAGTCCTATTTTATTATGTTATATTTGTACTCTGCTCATGCTTGGCCACAGCCAAGCTTGAAGCAGCTAACAACCAGTTGGGGTGGCTAACAACTAAAATGGGATTTAATCTAAGTTTAGATTTCTGGGTTATGGGAGTAGATTGATTCTGATTAAACCACATGACTGAATTCGAAGGCCATGGGTAATTGGAGTTATTTTAAAACCAGGATACCATCATGCTTCATGCAAGAGAGGAAAGGAGGAGGAGCAGGGTGTGGCATGCAAACCAGGACCACGCACATTCAGGTTTCATGTAAGTTTGATGTGACATCTGAATGCAATCTATATTGTGTCCAAAATGTAAGGCTCAGAAGTAAGACCTACCCTCTTGTTTGGAGAATTCCCGAGAGAATTTGGCTCAAATGAGCCTTTGGAAAAGCTGGTCAGGACTTTACTGATACTGAGAAGGTATGATTTTATAGGAGTTGATTGCACCTGTAATCAGAGGACAGAGCAACGTATGCTGCTGCACTTTCTGTAAGGAAATATCCACTGTAATCTTTGTGTGCTTGCCTTTCTGCCCACAGTGTCAAATTCTGTTATGCTCACTGTGAGGGAAATAGAATATGTTGAGTTCTTCATGAAGCGTCCTTAATGTGGTAGTGGAATCAGCCACAAGAAAGGCCTCTACGAGAAGATTTATACTGACATTGATGAGTGAACTAAGCAATCTGCACCGGTTTTCCTACCATCTACCCCTCTTAGCATAGAAGTAGAAAATCCACACTGCTGCTCTCAGAGCATGTGTGACTTGTTGGGTTTCAATAAATTGCATGAATGCATCTGATCGCTGAAGGAAAATCAAGGCAAATGCAGCAGAATCTCGGCTATCTCAAGGATTAGTGCCTGGCTAAGAAAATCCAAATCAGGAAGCCAGAAAAAAAATATGATTTTGGGGAAAAATATGTTTTGAATATATAAACATCCCAGACTGTTGCTCCAAAGCTCAGACTCAGACAGATGAGCTGCTCAGTCTGTTTACAGAAAAACTTAAGTTTACCAAGAAATACTTCTCCCATTTCCTGTTCACTGTACAAAGCCAAATACTGAACAGAGCCAGATGAACACAAAGTCCTTATAAATCAAGCAAATGAACTTCCTAATCTTTATTTAGTAGGAAAAAAAGAAACAAAAAAGGAGCCCGCACCGCTGTCTTGAAAGCCAGTTCTCAGGGCTTTGGAGGGGCCTCATTTCCAAACTGATTTGAGTCAGCCCAACTGGAATTTTTCATGTAGAAAATTGGTGTGGCCACCAGCCCTAGTTTAGTGATCTACCATCTGCCTTGATCATTAGCACATAAATGCTGAGTTCTATGTGAATTATCATGCAGCCTGTCACATGCGTACCAGTGATCTAGGCTTTTGGAAAACTACTTAGACAACTGGTTCTCCAAGTCCATAATTGAATCCCATGTTTTACAGCTACAGTATTCCAGATATACCGGGCTAGAATTAAATACTAGATTGAGCTGCAGTATAATCTTTGTGGGATTGTATCACTTCAGGCAGTAGGGAGGATTCTGAAAGCTCTCTCATATGAAAAACAGAAAATTATGTTTGTCAAGAAGACTAGGCTAAAGTCTTTTCCCTAATGATCTATATTTTTAAAGGCAGTCTGTTTTATAAAGGGAGGTCATTTTAACATGCAATCATCTACCTACAGTCTGGAGTGAATAATGGTACTTTGTGATTTATCAGTCTTGTGTTATTGACTTCATTTATGCCCACCTTTTTCTCCAAAGGCAGACATGTAATTAGGGTTGGGCAAGCCAGGACTTGTGCCCTGGGTGCTACTTGCCTGGGGGTGCCCTGGTCGCCCCTTTGCAAGATCTTGCTGCTAATGCCAGCCACTGTGCCTCATCTTCCTGCTCCTCCGGGGTGGCTGTACCTCCCCAGCCTCCTCCTCCCACCACTGCTGAAGCTGCTGCTGCCACTGGCCACCTGCCTGCTTCCCCTCTCAGGTTTGGAGGAGCCCCACTAGGGGCTGGGGTCACAGGTGAGGGCAGTGGGCAGGCACAGCTCCTTTCAAACAAAAGCCTTGCAGGAGGAAATAAAGATGCCTGTGAATCACCACGAGGCGTGATTGCTGCTCGGGGTGGGGAGAAGCGAGACCAGCTGATGCCACCCAGTGAGGACGAAGGGGAGCCACGCTAGAAAGGGCTAGTGTCACCAGAAGAAAGGAGGGGCGAGATAGGCATAAACAATGTAGCCTGTCCTTTTGAGGTTCTTCCCACCAGCAGGCAGTTTCAACGCTTTGCCTTTTTGGAATTAGGTTCCGGGAAGAGCAGGGGTTAGGCATAAACAGCCTGTCCTTTTTCCTCCCACCTCCTCCTCCTCAACAGCCCTCTCCAGTCTCACCCACAAAAGAAATATGTACATGAAACAACTCAGCTACTCTGGGGTAATGTGGCTTTTTCTTGCTCCCCTTTCCTAAGGCTTCTGATCTGAGAGAAACACTTTGCAAAAGCTCTCTCTTCCGGCACCTAAAAGGCTTCATTTTCCTTTCCCACTTCTGAAAAGCCAGACAAAGCAACCCCCTGTTGCTTCCCTTACCCCCACCTTGCTTTTAGGAGTATTGGTATAAGATGAATTTGGAGTTAGTCACAATAATAATTCAGCTGGCTTCCTTTCTCCAGCTCCCCTCCCCCTCCAAGACCTAGGTATGAATCATTTGCCAACTGATTTAATAAGAAATGTGTTCCTGGAAGATTTCTGCCTCTCAAGGGATGTTTTACATGAGATATGTTAAAGTGTCCTAACTTAAAATTCTAAGTTGTGAAAGTGGTGGATGGAGGGGGTGGGGAGTGACTCCCCGGATGGAGCCGTGGCAGAGGCGTGGCCAGGTCGTGGAGAGGATGTGGTGGGGGCGTTCCTGGGGTGTCCTGGGATGGGGGTGGGCGGGCACAGTGCCCCGGGCACAGTTTCCCCTCACTCTGCCCCTGATCAAACTCTAATTCAAGGAGTTGAGTTTGTTGATTTACATTTCTTCAAAAGTATATGCCCAGAGAGAATGTCTAAAAATATTTTTGGTTTTCTCTTATTTAAATGTTCAAAGGTGTAATTATTCATTGATAATAGATAGTTGAAATAATGTAAAATTGTGATTATTCAACACAACATATTCTATAGTTGAAAAGAGTTGTTGATTATATATGTATATGATTATATATGTATATATAAAGAAATAATAATATTTGGGGGTTATCATTTTTTACTGTTTCCCCTTTTTAAAATGTAGATTTGGCCCTGCAGCAGACTTCTCCTCTTTTATTCCCCCTCATACAGGTATTCTATTGTGTGATCTGTTCCACATGATTTTCATACAGCTCTGTGTGTGTGTGTTACTGACAAGTCACAACTGATTTATGGTGACTCTATAGTGTTTTCAAGGCAAGAGACTTTCAGAGGTGGCTTGCCTCTGCATCACGACCCTAGTATTCCTTGAAGATCTCCCATCCAATCACGTTCCAGGGTCAAAGCTGAGTGTGTGTGACTGGCCCAAAGTCCCCCAGCAAGTTTCCAGGGCAGAAGGGGGATTCAAACTGGTGCATCCATCCCCATCCAGTTAGATTAGATTAGAATAGTGAACCTATCTACCTCTCTATCCAAATTAAGGTTCACTAATAAATACTCTTTTTATTAGATTAGAAACTGCAAACGATTCTGACTTTTCTTTGTGCCAAAGCTCACATGCATGTTTGGGATATGCTTCCGCTGTGCTCAGCCTCAGCGCACTCTGCTCGTTGTGTAAATGTATAATCTCTACGAGGAGAGTATCCAACAGTTCTAACCCAAATTCTGTGCTGACAGAGACAGACACGCTAAAGTTCAACCTTCTCAAGTTCATGCTTTTCTTCCTTTCCTTTTATGTAATGTTCTGACAGGGTTTGTTTCTTTAAACCACTTCACAAATAGCAGGCATTTAGCAAAGCCCCAAACTTTCTGACCTTCATTCCCACTCAATGCTGAAGGAGATCGTTGTTACATTCTCTGAGGTGTGGAGTTCAGCCAGCTCTTAGGTACAGTGTTGGTGGATGTAGCTGTTATTTTTGGTCTGAGTCATCATTTGTCATAAACTGAGGCAATCTCGAAGTGAGGGGGAAATGTTGGAAACCACCTTAATTTTCTTACAGGCATGGGAAAGGGTGGGTGGGAAGGGTAGGAGTAATCACATTGCATTCTGTCCCTAAGTTTTCTGCTGCCAAGAGGTTTATCTGCCAGAATGAGGGCACCCAGTCGCAGGCACCTGTTTTTCTCCCTTAGCCCCTTCTCCTGTGCTGGGAATGTCTTGCAAAAGCCAAATAAAGCTCCCACCATGTCCACAATACCATTCACTTTCAAATATTGAACAGTATTATTTATCACATCAGTGGACCTAAAGCAGTCACACCAAAGATAACTTCATGGTATTAAGTCAGCAGTATAAGCAGATAAGACAACTTAATTGATGCCCATTTATCCAGCTTGCTTGCCTTGATTTTATAGACATTGTAAAAGTTGGCACTGATGATATACACATTAATATACTCTGTCCCAACAGAAGATCTGAGGATCTAGTGCTTATCTAGTTCTGTCCTCAAGGCACTAGGACCTAAGCGGAGCATCCTAGAGCAAAGATGGTCCAAGAAATGGCATATTAATTCACGAATATCCTAAGATCTTTTGGTGAGACAGAGTGTATTGTGTGTAGTGGTTAAGAGCGGTGGATTCTAATCTGGAGAACCGGATTTGATTCTCCACTGCTCCACATGAGCAGCAGACACTTATCTGGTGAACTAGATTTGTTTCCACGCTCCTGCACAGGAAGCTTGCTGAGCTATTCACAGCTCTCTTAGAATTCTTGCATCTCCACCTACCTGAGAAGGTATCTGTTGGGGGGAGAGAAAGAGAAGGAATTTGTAAGCAGATTTGAGACTCCTTACAGAGAAAAATGTGGGGTGTAAACCCAGACTCTCCTCCTCTTTCTTCTTCTACTACTACTACTGCTACTACTAGTCACAATGCTGTGGGGCCTGTGACCACAGTTCCAAGCATTTTTTTTTGTAAACAGTACATGAAGCTGCATAGAGCTTCAATTTAAATTTGCATCATAGTGTAATGAGAGGGTGTTCCTGTCCACCACCATTACTCCAATAAGAAATGGTCCCATAGAGCTGCTATTTGCCACTTAAAGAGAAACAAAGGACTTTTTTGCATTCTTATTTTCTGCAACTGTGTGTTTCTGGGCTTGTGGGGGATTGTGGTGATTCTGTTCCATGTTTTTCTCTCTCTAGTGGTTAATTCCATATTACATCAATTAATGTCTGGCATATCTCCCTGCGGATTTTAATTGCAGGGGCTTTTCTGCATTCCCATGTTCCTTGCATCTAACTTTCTATTTCATTGCATGTCCCGCATGTGTTATGATCCCTCTAGTAGTCAGTTCACTATCACACCGCTTTAAATGAAGTGTATCTTCCTGCAGATTTGAATGTAAGTTTTGTATGTTCTATTTAAAGTTGTGTGATGTCAAATTGACTGCTGAGAATGTGGGAAAGCTCCAGAGTTTTATGCTGGACATAAACCAATGTAATATTGACTCGACCACTAGAATTAGAAAAACACATGTGGAACAGAAGAAAAACCCCACAGCAACAGGAACCCACAAACAAGGAAAATGAAAATGTGGAAAAGCCCATGTAAGCAAAACTGGGCATTACCAGAGTTACCATTTTTATATGCCCCATATCTGCCTCAAACAGAACCACAGTTAAATTTTCATGAGGTGGAAAGATCTCTACACAGCTGTACCTGGGAGGGGAATAGATTATGGCTGCTTTTCTAACTTCGCATGACTCTGTTCCTCTCTGGCCATCATTTTGCTGCCAATTCTTCAAATTGTGGGTTTTCCTTACATTGCATCATCCACTGCTTCTACTTGCTTCAAACCTTCCAATCATGTACTTTTCACCTTTATTTTGAAGAAACAGAGGTGTCATCTCATTTTCTTACTGGTCCTCTTTAGCTTCAAAAATGAGACTCTCTGCATTTTAAGCAACTATTAACAAGAGAGATTCAGGAAACGTTCAAAATGAGCATGTTTCACATTGGTTATAAGGGAAAAATTCTTCAGATTTTGAGAAAAGGTTGTTGTGAAGCAAATCACCCATTCATTACACACAAATTTTACTATGCCAATTTTGAGGTTGGTGCTTAAAAAGAGCTTGCAGAGGACTAGAAGCAAAAAATGTCTATCCAAGGAGTACCCATCAAGCATACCTTTCAGGTTACTGGTAGCCCAGAAATACAAATCTTAAAGGCTGTGACCATTCACAAGAATGGGAGAATGTACCTTCACTGCAGGCAGAGAAATGGTTATGGACCCTCACATGTACACACCTTTGAACGTTCTCTCTTACTAAAGCATTTTTCTTAATTTTAAACATCAGCATCTGGGCACTGTAACAAAAATTAAAACCTTTTAGACAGAGGGCAAAATTTGAACCCCCCCCCCCCGCCCAATTATTATTTAAATGATTCAAGCCAGTAACTGCGGGAATGCTTTTAGCTACTCACATTCTTGCTGGAAAAAACTGCTACCTACACTCTTAGCTGCATGTGAGAATGGCCTTAGGAGCTGGGTGTCTAAACTCTTTCCTAATATGTCTTGTGTAACAAGACTTGTTCCTTGCATAAGGACACAGTGCTCACAGCAGAGCACCACAGAGACACACAGGCCAATTCGGATTATATATGGGGACAATAGAGCATGTGTTCAGCAGCTGCTTGAAAATTTTTCCATGGCTTTGGGTCATAAGTGCAGATTTTTATAATTTTGAAGACTGGTAATTTAGCATGCAATATTTATTCTGGCTTGACTTGAGATATTCAGTTCCTGTTGGTCCCTCTGCTTGGTGACAGGTGAAGGAGAATAAGAGAGACTCTGCATACACAAGAGATAATGTTTGAAAAGGAGGTATGTGGGTACCTTCAAGTGTCCATAATAGGGATGCCAACCTCCAAATGGGCCTGGAGATCTCCTGGCAATCAAAACCAGTTCCTCTGGAGAACACAGCTGCTTTGCAGGATGGATTCTATTACACTGTACCCTGCAGAAATCTCTTCTCTCTGCCGCAACCAAACATTTGGCTAGAATACTTACTAGTCATGATCCTGATGCCAGGCTGTCAGTGCAGTGTCCATGGGTTCTGCAAGAACTGCTGCTTAACTATTTTAGAACTACAAAACAAGAAGACTCGGTGCCAAAATAGGGTGCTTTTTTGCTGTACTTGGCCCTTTTATTCGCAATGTCTTTCTGAAAATCTAAACAGCTGCAAACAGGCTGGCCTCGTTTACTGTTCTTTCCCAACCCTCTTATTCCACCAATAAGGCTGAGACATGCAGCTGCTGGGCATTTCGAGACCTCACTGTGTGGCTTGTGACAAGTCCTCCAACCCACTGCTGCAGCAGCAACACCATCAATCACTACTATAAAGTCCTGCTAGAGCAAGCACGCATGGTGCGCGGACAACCCTAGACATTCCATAGCAGCAGAACATCTTCCCTTGCTCATGTACTGTCAAAACATAGTTTTTTGCTGCTCCAAGGAGTACGATGAGTTGGGGACTTCAAACAAGACACCTGTCCAAACTTCTTGTCTCTGTAAGGGGTCAGGCCACATGCTGAAGTGAAAGGAAATTTTGCTTTTCACTTGAAATGAATTATCATCCTATTCCCATCTCCTGCTCCGGTGGTCTCATGCTTGTCTTGGAAAATTTCTAAATTAAACTATCCATCCCCCTTGAACCACCCCCTTCTCTTACATTATAGTTCTTTGCTCTTTCATTCTGACATCCAAGAAAATACTAGGATTAGACAAGCTAGTAAATTTTGGCTCCTGTCTTAAGATTCCAAGCATCTTAGTGTGGGGGAGATCAATTATTTGAAACCTCCTAGCCAGGACTGTCCTCTCTCCATCATCACCATATTGAATTACAGTATTCATGTGTGCAGTCTACAAATGAGACAGTATTCAGAAAGTACAGTGACTGAATGACAAAGGCTATATGCTTGGATCCCTGTGGTATCAACTATTCTTTGTTTTTGTTAGGAAAAGCTATTTCCTATTAATTCAGCTTTAAAATATGCCTCCCCTTTGCCTTCAGATCCTTGTCTACAAAATGAATAATCTGGGGATACTATCATTACAAAGTTGTCATGAGAATTGGTGAGGTATGCATATGAAGCACTCTGAAGTGCTTTGAACTTTCAAATATGGTATACAAATTCGAAGTATGTTGCCAATGTTACTATATCAATTAGTACTCCAAGATGACATGTTTTTTCACCTGAGGGTGTTCTAGCTATTAAAATGGTATAAACATTCCCATGATTAAGCTGGAGCTTGGACAAAAGTCTCTCCTCATAGCCTCAGACATTGTCATGCCTCTCCTTGATAGTCCAAGAATAGGTTTCCTTTTTAAAGAGTTGCTTTTGTTTGGAGACATTCATTTATTAATTTCATGGAGTGGAAGATATTTTTTTCTGATATTACACCATCTGGATGCTTTATAATCCCATGTCATGGTTCTTCTATAACCTTGTGAATGCATACCATTTAAATATATAGATCCACATTCAGCATTTTTGAGTGGGAAGGGAGGAGATTTACCATAAAATAGTGGGACGTCAAAATAAGCCTACAATTTTTCTTCAAGACCTCAGAAACATGGAGTTCAGAGGTTTGTACATGTGCATCTTCTCATTAGCTGCTGAGTTAATTTCCCTCAGTACAGGAGGGCAACTGTCGACACATTAAGAGAGTGGATTGGTTTGGAACCCAGTCACTTGAGCATGGCATGCCAGCTTAGATTCCGGAATGAACTTGAGGGGTAAATTTGTGCGTCAAGTGGTAGACTTTCTGCCACTCCAGTCTCACACACCTCAACTGGTTTTTGTGTGGCAGGGGGAGGACAGACCCTCAGAACCCATCCTACCTGTTTGTTTGTTAGCCCTGGGTAGAATTAGGTTTGAAAACCTACCTGAGGAACCTGCCTACCAGTGACTTGGGAGAATATACAAATGATAAAAACGATATATTAAGGGATAGTAGAATCAACAATTAAAAACCCAGACCAGCATGGCCTCAAACCATTCGCATGGCTTCTATGGTAGAAAGCAGGTGTGAGGGGGAACTTATGAGTCTGGAACTGCATTGTTTTGTAATGCATCCTTTTGATGTTGGGAATTCCTTAAGCAGGAGGCTTATAGAGCAATGCTGCCGTACTATCCTTCGGGCTAATGAAAGTCCCGCTCCGACAAACACTTGGCAGTTCCCTTCACATGATGGAGGAATCAGCATGGTCTTCTCCTTTTATCCTACACAGAAAACACTATGTATGAGATGGACATGTGAATAGAAGCTTGTATGGGTGGCCACCATAATTGCCTATTATTCCCCTCAAAAATGGGTAGAAAGTTAATACAAACAGCAATTGTGCATGTACGGAATTCCATGATAAATGTTTATCTCTTATATTATGGGCATAGCACAGGAGAGAAGGATATACCCACTCCTCCCTCAGTTAAATAAATTAACTGGCCCAATATGTTCGAACGGGGAAGTCTAGAAAAGCTCCCTTTGTGGAACATGGAAGACTATTATCTATCAGTCTCAGGGTTAATTTCATCATGTTTCATCCATCAACAAGGCTGAGCTTATAAATACCATTCATGCTTAGAACCTCTGTTGTGGCCATTTATGCAAATACACGACAGTTACTGTGGAATGGAAAGTATAAGAAAGACATCTATAATTCCAACAAGCATTCTCATCCAGTGTAGATGTGACAGTTTCTGGAATAATGCTCCTAATTCTGAAATGGGTGGATGGAGTTGTGGCTCAGTTGGTAGAGCATCTGCTTTGAATGCAGAAGATGCCATTGCAACCCCTGGCACCTCCAGTTAAAAGGATCAGTAGATGATATGAAGGATCTCTGTCTAAGGCCCCTTCCGCACTTGCAGAATAACGCACTTTCAATCCACTTTCACAATTGTTTGCAAGTGGATTTTGCTATTCCGCACAGCTGCAAAGTGCATTGAAAGTGCATTGAAAGTGCATTATTCTGCATGTGCGGAAGGGGCCTATGACTCTGGAGAGCCACTGTCAATCAGCGTGAACAATAGCGACTTGATAGACCATTGCTTTGATTCAATATAAGTCATTGTCGTATTTTTAAATCTGCATTGTCCTTAAAAGTGTTGCAAGACTATTATAAAATCTCTCCCTGCACCAAGCTGACCATGTTGATTTGATACTCACTAATAGAAATATTTTGGGAGTTGTTTCAGACAGGCCTCATACACTTCAGCCTCCTTTGGAACCAAACTAAAGGATCATATTCACCTGCTGAGCTAGCTTTGGGTGTCAGTTTTAATGACTCTCAACGGCACACAGCAGCCTGGTTTTAAGCATCAGATGTTACATAATATTAGCATCCACAGGTTACTGGGGCCAAAAAAATATAGCTGAGATTGAAGAGCAAATGATGCAATAAAGTGTGGATGCACAAGGGCCCTAAATCTCAACAAAAATACTTTGCCAAAAGAAAAAAAGAAAAACCCTTAAGACAGTATCAGCAACTATTAAGACATTGTCCAAGTTGAGCCATAAGGCATTTCATTCCTCATGTACAATGCACCTGATACAGCTGTCCACTGTATTAATGCAGACTGTGTTTCCTTTCCAGCTTCAAGCATCCTTCATTCTCTTGTAAGCTTTTGTTCTGTCTTTCAAGATTTAGGACTTCTGTAGAATCTCTTATATTCCTCAGCAGTCTTGGAAGTAATTGTCTCAACTTCATCAGGCTCATTCTTCCATGAGTGCCATTCCTCTCCTCCACCTAGATTAATGTTCCTCCACCACAATGATTCTTTCCTTTCTTCATGTATGAGCATCAGAACCACCCTCAACATTAGTCTCAGCCTTCTGCATTGTCACTGACACAACATTATTCTGCTTTACACAACACTATCGCATACCATGACTTGGAGAGGATGTGGCTGCCCTGTGGTAATTGTTATCAGGGTGGGTGGGAAGAATGAAGCCCGCCTCCACACTTGTCATGCAATATTTATGGAAACAGCCAGTGGAATCCAGGGGAGAATGCAAAACATATGTTAACTGTTGTCTTCAGGCCTTGAAATACTAACCAGATCAGCTTGCACACAGTGAAAATGCTGCAAGCCCTATGAGATTGTGATGGGTGGTCTCATGAAGTGGTTGCTTGTCCCCCATTTGCATCCATTTTTGTTTGTGGAATCATAGCAGAGGGGGTGCCACATCTTGCATCGACTTCCATGGCAGGTAATGAGAAATCCCAGGATGCAAGGATAAATAAGTTGTAATTTTAAAGTATACTTAGCAACAACAACAACAACAACAACAAAGTTATCTCCACTGAAAGCTTGGGGACTCATTTATTTGCCCAGGGTGGCCAGGGCTTAGAACTACAGTTAGTGGGAATAGAATGTAGCAGAGCATCAACCAGGATTTCAAGCCACACAACAGGTGATGCAAAACTGTGCTCTGCTCAAAACTGCATGAGGTATTTGTGCAAAATGAAGAAAGGCTGTTTGGTGAGCAGTTAGAAAATGTCCAAAAGACCGGAGGTTCAGTCCCTGGTATTTCCAGCTGAAAGGATCTCAAGTATGAGGACTGGGGAGGAGGATCTTTTCCTTCAAGGCGCATGGAGCAAGTGGTTCCTAACCTAGAGTTGAGAACCCCTAGAGTCGAACGACCCTTTCACAGGAATCACCTCAGATTCTCTAAAATAGTGTTCTCCATCATGTAAAATGGACCAAGCTCTTAGGGTTGAGACCACCACAACAACAGAGAACTCCTGTGTGGGGTTGTGGCATTAGGAAGGTTCAGAACCACTGCACTAGAGTCAGTAGTACTCAAGTAGATTGGCAAAGGCTTGATTTAGTATAAGGCGGCTTCATATTCCTAAGCATTTGATGTAGGCACCAAATCCCTGTAGGGAGAAATTTGTTTAAGTTGTTTATAGAAATGGTTTTGAAGTTGTGTGGGAGGCAAAGATTTGCTCATAAAAGCTGCTGCTTCATAAAAGATACATGGGTTCGGAAAGGAAAATATTGAAGGAATGGGAGAACATTCTTTTAGGAAATCATCCAAAGCTCACCAAAATCAAAGGGATAAATTAAATAGCTGTTGGAGCATAACCTGAGCAGTGTTGTTTTTAAACATGCAAACTGATTTTCATGCCTGTGACTTGCACTAAAAAAAGCTGATGGCTCAGCTCCCTAAACTTGATTAGGCTTTGTTCATTTAATGTTTTCATTGCACTAGAAGTGATGGGAATGAAACAGAAATTTTGCTGCTCTTAGTGACTATTAGAAATTCACCCTTTGCATAATAATCTGTGTCTTATAGTTTGGGTATCCTAACTGCATGGAAGCACAATAAGTAAATGACATTACCATAGTTATTTCTTTTCTCAGTTATTTTTTTTAAAAAATCCAGGAGATGTTTAGCTTAAACAAAGAGAAGTACTGTGCTGCTGCCGAAAGGCTCCTATAAAACTAACAGGAAATATAACATCATTCCATACCATTAGTGCTAGAAACCCTGTTCTTTACACTGTTGTTATTGTATGTTTCCATTTTGGACTCATGAGTACATGGTCCAGCTGATGAAATTGTAGATAGCAGGGAAGACCTTTACTTCCTTAGATATTATAATTTGGTAGATCAGTAAACTCCTATGTCTGTTTTCATAACAGAGGGCTGACTTACATAATCATTTAATTTGATTATCTTTCCCAGAACTTCAGGGGTGTAGCTTTAAAAAATGCCCCCCACTGCACCCTGGCCAAACTCCCCATCCCCACCCCGCAAAAAAACCCCTTTTGGTGCCTTTAAAATTCTGGTTATTTTTCTTCAAGCCGAGCATGCTGAGGCCAGTAAGAACCCTGCCTTCTCCCCTTACTACGCCTCTGCAGTACCTTCATGTGGATATTAAATAGCATGGAAGATAAAGCTGAATCCTGCAAAACCCCACAGGTCAATAACCATGGGGCAGCACAGGGATCCCCCGCACCAACTTCTGAGACTGAACCCCACACACGACGCAACACACCATAACTTGGTGCCTTCTGGCTCCAATGCTGATAGGTGGCTCAGTATGAGAGATCCACCAGAACTAACAGGGGTTGTTTCCCCACTTTTAAAATGACGTCCGTTTCGTCTGGTCCAGGACCTTTTTAGCGCGAGGGTCCTGTTCCCCGGGCCTCCCCACTGCCCGCACCCCTCTGCTTTGAGGTCATTCGAAAGGCGCCCGTTTTGAGCAAGCGCCAGAATGACCCAGCTGAGGGGGGGTGCAAAGAGCAGTAGAAGTCCAGGCTGACTGCGTTAATAGCCCGCCCTGTAGTGGGGAGTGCAGTTGGACCCCGCGCTACTCAGCGAGAGTAGCGTGCAGCAAACAGTGAGTGGGGAAAGGACCATAGTTACAATCCACCTAGTCTTGGTAAAGGTCACCAACAAACCAAACCAAAGTGTCTGACCAAATCCTGGCCTGAAGCCAGATTGTAAAAGGTCCAGAAAATCTGTCTCTTCCAGGAGCCCCTGGAGCTGAGAAACAATTTAGATAAGATTTAGATACATTTATATTATGCTTTTCTCCTCAGTGGGGATCAAAAGTTGTTTACAATATAATTCTTCCCTCCACCCTTTTATTTTCACAACCAGAAACCCATGTGGTAGATTTGACTGAGAGAGAATGACCCAATTTCCCCCAATGTGCTTCTATAACAGAGTGGGATATGAACTTGGGTATCTCAGATCTAATCCAAACAGTACCATATTGGTTCTCACCTGCTGAGATCCCACCTATGCTATTCCATTGATTTTGCATCCTTTACTGTTAAAAACATACTGAAATAGAGAATATTGATGCCACATCTTTTCCAATTTGCTTTTAGATCAGACATTCTCTGCAGACTCTTCCTAAAAAATGTTAATAAGTGCCTTCTTCAGTGTCAGATGCCGACTTCCCACTGTGATGTTCAGTTGTAATCAAAATATGTTTGACTGGTTCAAAATCAGCTGTATGATGCCACTTTCTAGATAATAAAGCTATTTTCCTATAAAAGGTTGTGCTTGCCAGATGTGGTGAAACAAGAAATGAAGCCTGCTTGAGCAGACCAAAGCCAAATTAATTAATAGCCTTTTAATCATTCTTGCAAATTCTAAAGATTCTAGCATGTTTTATAGAACTTGCAATTTGTAGAGGAATGAAGTTTAGCTAAAATGATTCTTTTTCCATATTTGCTCTATACTGTATTGCACTTTATCAAATAAGAGTTCCTTTTGTATATGACTAGAAATCCTGCTGGGAAAAGGTTGTGAAGGCCTCATCTGTTCCAGATACCACTAGATACCTCTAGATCTAGTTAGTGGCAACTACTCTGGATTAAGCATCAGATAAATTTAATCACTCTTAAACAATAGTGCTGACTCTGAATACAAAAAATGTTTTGCCTTATTCCAGTTTATCACCAGATCTTTACACTCAGTGATCTCTATGGATGAAATATTTTGCCAGTTCTCCCTGTGCTATTGGCCCCAATTCCATCTTGGCTCAACTTGCACCTCAGCAGCCACTGGATGAGCTAGCAATTATTTGATTTGGGGAAGGTGAAGTCAGGGGCCTCCTTAGTCAGGCTATGCTAAAGAGTAGACAGCACCTTCAGTGGGAGACTGAACAACTGTACATCTGCTCCTTGCTGTGAAGGCATGCACTTTAGTAAATGTCAGTAAACTGAATTCTGCTGAATTCCCTCTTCCTCCCCAAACCCTGCCCTTCTCAGGCTCCACACCCAAAATCTCCAGGTATTTCCAACCTGGAGCTGACAAACCTACTTGATGCTGCCACTTGGCAACCGCAAAGAAGTATTACACCACCAGTATGGATTGTAGCCTAAATGAAGCTCTTGGGTCTGAATGAAACATGAAGGCTGAATGACCACAATCAGTTATTGAAGGCTACAAATCCCTTAATTTCCCTCAAAGTCTGATTTATTCATACATTTCTTCATTCTAGGATAACAATCGAACAAACAATAGCAGATTATGCAGGTGCAGATGGAGCACAGAGATCTTTACAAAATTGCTGCGACCTGCAAACGACTGTGAGATTGTTTCAACTGAAATCTTGAATTCTTTATATGTATTTATGTGGCAAGTGGGTTTGGAAAGCAAAATATTGGATATCACCAATTGAGTAAACAAGGTGCACACATTTAAATGGTTTGCTGAACTCAGCTCTTTGCAAGAGTGAACTAAGAAGAAACAATGGGTCAATGTACTTTGTTAATTAAAGAGTTAATGTGTGTGTATGTGTGTGTGTGTGTGTGTGTGAGAGAGAGAGAGAGAGAGAGAGAGGCTGTTTCACCACTACCATTTCCCAGTAAATTAGCCAAAAACCTCTCTTGATATTGGGGGAAGGGGGTCATTCCTTGGAGTAATCATCCTTGATTTATTGCTGATGTTTGATCACAGGCAGAAAGCCACACATGCACACTGTGTAATTACAAACTCAAAGCAATGATTTATAAATGTAGTTTACATTTAAAGAAGCCAATGAACATATCTAGCTGTCTAGTCTTGCTTCTTGTGGCACTTCTCCCTTTAAAGAATACAGTTTCCCCAAAATTTACTGCTGCATTCCTGCCCCAAACTCTCCAGTCAAGTGACCAACAGGAGTTCCTGCCAGCTCAACAGCTGAGGTATGTTGTCAAGCAGTGTTCTAGATGTGTCTGTCTACACTCTCATTGCTATTACAACTGGAATTAAAATATGGACCCCAGCCCATGTTCTGCTTTGTAGACTCCAAAGCTAGCAATCCCAGCTGTGAAAGGAAATTGGGGAGCAGGAGCAGAAATAGAAAATCATTCTTAATGATGCACTAAATTTCTGTGAGGCTGTTTTTTTCATGTGAATGCTGCCATTGTATGAATTGGGGGGGGGGGGGATGAGAGTCTCCAGGAAGAAAACCATTTACTTTTTTGCATTTTTTACACCTTTTCTGAGACCACCGTGTTCACAATTATAAAGCAGAGGTAATGTCCTCACGTAGAGTTGCCAGCTCTGGGTTGGGAAACGCCTGGGGGTCTTGAGGGTGGAGCCTGAGGTGGGCAGGGTTTGGGGAGGGACTTCCATGGGGTACAATGCCATACAGTCCACCTTCCAAAGCAGCCATTTTCTCCAGGTGAACTGATCTTTGCCCCCTGGAGATCAGTTGTAAAAGCAGGAGATCTCCAGCCACCATCTGGCAAACCTATCCTCAAGGCACCACTGGGAGAGTCAGATTTGACTATGTGACTGCACCCTAAGGACCATGAGACAAGCAGGCATCTCTTTTTGCCCTCTTGCCACCTGGCACTGTAAATTCCATTCCCACTGCACTCCACCCCAGCTCTGTTCACACACGCAAAGCACAATATGGATGCAGAGGTACATCTAGCGGTGTAACCAGATGGGCAGCTCCAACTGTAGTCTGCCTTGATTTGCTACATGATTGGAATGATGTTGGTTGCCTTGACAAAGGGGATGTCTTCTTTCATCCTCTGAATTTGGACTCCTCATAAACAATTTCACATTTATTTGTGAGGCATTTGAAAAATCATCCCAAAGGGGCTGAAAATAGATTGAAGAGAGAGTGTCAACAAAGCATGCCCTGCTATTTCAGCTTAGCACTCATTGTTGTTCCAGAACCAGGGAAGAAGCCAGATCAGAGATTTTGACCCAGACTGCTTCAACACAGCAATTCTTCCCCACCTCCACCCCACCCTTCATGGAAAGCAGGCAGTCTCTACATTGGAGAGACATCATGCTCAATTCAGGTCCCGAGGTTTTCCTCTTTAAGCCAGACAACCCCCTCATATTTTTCTCTTTCTCTAAGGGGAATTTGCCACTATGAAGAGGAGTTGGATCTAGATATCACTTCCAAAGTGGTGTGGAGCAGCAAACAGCTGTACTGGCCTTGCATCTGCACCCTCCCCACCCACCCCTATGAATCCCATCCCCAATGATTTCAGGAGCAAATTGAGGGGGGCCCCTGAAAGTTTCATAGATGTCTAAGAATATCTAGGAACTTCCCCAATCTCTATGGCAAAGACCATAGAGGTTATAGTGATTCCTAAAACATCACCCAGAAGTGATTTCACATTTTCCAAACCTCCAATCAGAAGTGATATCTTTGCTCCCTTCCAGTGTCCTTAGGAACATTCTCAAATAAGCACAAGAATGGATAGATGGAACGACTTTTAAGGCCACAATCTGTTCAGTGAATATCCTGAAGAGAATATTCTGAAGGTAACCACTATGCCATGTGCCTGTCTGTCATTGGATTATCACTCTATATTTTTAGAGTGGGTTTTTTTCTTCTATGCCCATTTTTACTGATCTAGCAACCAGCTTCTTGTAACAACAAGGGCAGAATATGGAATCTCTTTTTCCTTTTTGACTTCCTATATTCCACCAGTTTCTTCTGTTTTAGCCTTTTCCTGGCAAAGGTTTCGTAACTGGACAAACTGACACAAACTTGTTCTAGCATGAACAGTGGGGCATAGTATTCAAATAACACAGAGCACAGGTCATTACATTTCCCATTACACATTCAGAAGACAGCTGCAGGCTTTGTTGACAGATCAGAGCTTCCCCAGAGTTCAGGGTTATTTGGATCCAGAGTTTCATTTCTTTTCCATGCAAAAATTATGCATGGAGGAGGAGGAGGGGAGAGACAGAGACAGACATACAGTGAGAACAGTCCCTTGCTGTCAACTACCCATCAAACATCTTAAACCAACCAAATTTTTACCTGACTGCAATTATGTAAAAAGATGCCCTTGAAGAATGACTGCTAGACACTGTCTGAGACTGAGGAATGTTCTCAAATATGGGCAGATATATGAAGCTCATGTCCATCAAAGGACTAGAGAAGGGGAACAATCCTTTCTTTTAGGACTTTTCTCCTAGGGCTTTCTAAAACAGTTAACTTATTAGGTGCCTAGGTTACCTCAAGGGTGTGTCATATTTCCTGATATAAATAACTTAAAGAGCGAGAGAAGAACACTGTAAAGATCTATTCCATTCAAAAGAAGAATTTACAGCTGTATTCTTTTTACCCAGTGACAAAGCCCTGATTTCCAGGGGGGAAAAGCAAGATCTTAGTTTTGATGGAGAAACCTAAAAATCCATACCACTGTCTTTTCTAGCAACTTGAGAAACAGCAATAGAAAATTTGCCAGCCTCGTGCGCCACAGGTTTTTGCATATGAACCAGCAGCTGCAGATGGTGCAGAACAGCCTTCTCTGTTGGGCAAAGCAGGTTGACATTTAGAAAAGGACAGTAACCGGGATTTCCAACAACAGGGCGGGGGGATAGAGGATCCTATACTTTAATAGAGATTCAATATGTGAATATGTGCAGTAAACACTTTTCATGGCACGGAAGTAAATAACATCACATGATAAGTAGCATCCTATGACTCTCAATTAAAGGGACAGGCCATTTTTTCTCCAGGTTGTTGCCAACCCCAGCAGTAACTCTTGCAGAACCTGCATTATTACGTTTGTAATGAAAATGCGCCATGAACACCACCCTGCCAGCAGAAGCTTTGTCATGTGGGAGCAAATTACACATATATTATAGATACGTTGTAGCTTATACTGCCAAGTCAGTTGTCTTTTGAACAGGAAAGATTCAGCCACTGTTGTCACTGATTCAGCCCTTGTCACTTCTGCTCAGCTGTTTATGTGGTGCTTCCTTTTAACAGTGCTTAGAAGTCACAGCTGGTCCAGAATGGGGTGTTGGGGGTTTTGATGGGCACCTACCACAAAAAGCCTGTTACTTCATTGGGTCCCAGGTGATTTCCAGACTCAAGTGCTCGCTGTTGATTTTTAAAGTCTTAATCTGGGATTAAATAAAAGGCTGGCCATTCCTGCATGAAGGTGTCCAAGTCACTCAGGTTATTTCTGGCTAAGCCTGCTTAATATACTGCCCACTGAAGTGGATTCTGCACAACAGATTTATGATGAGTTGCAATCATTTTAAATGAGTTAGTTTTTCATTAATAAAAAGGGGGAAAGAGTTCCTTCATAATGACTGCAACTCGTTGTAAGTCTGCTGTGTGGAATGAGCCTAAGAAACATGATGGGTGGAATAAGAGATGGGGCCTTCATAAGAGATGGGGCCTTCATAATTGCCAGCTCTTGGAAACTCCTCCTTAGCAAAACTTATCTTGGTTAGGTCAAGTAAACTCATTTGCTTCCTAGAACGTTTGAGGAGACAATGGTACAACTGGATCTGTTTTCTGCTGCTTTTACCATGTCTGTAGCTTTCTTGTTTGCTACTTTTTGGACTGGATATTTGTATTTGATAAGTTTTTTAAAAAGTTCTACGTTTTCTGATTTTATGGTTAGCAGCCTTGTGGAGTGTCTAAAATAAATTAATAAATTTAAATTTCTGTTCCCCATTATACTTGGTAATATGAAGCAGATCAGGAACATGAAGATGTCTTTAGAGCTGCAATCAAGTCAGGCCATAAGGGCCAAGAAACACATGATACGAAAAAATGAATTAGCAGTTCCAGAAGTAGCTGCTTGGACAAGCAGGGAAGGGTCACTGAGAGAGAATATTTAACTCTTTCTCCCTTCCACAATTTGCAGCTCCAGAGGGGTAAGTTAATTCACTTCCCATGTACTGTCTGTATCCAGCAGCTATGAAAGACACATGAGAAGAAAGAGTTAAATCCCTTTTATTCAGCAACCCCGCTGCTGAGACTGCTAATTCTGTAGAAAATCCTAATCCCAATTTCCAGAAGAGTGTAACATTTCACATCATATGTGTTTTTGGCACAATACAGCAGAGAAGAAATAAAAGCCTGGTGATTAAAGAATTTTCCAGGTTCTGGATAAAGTTCTTGTTCTGTTTAAGATTCTTTGTGAGATCTTGGACAATCTGTTTGTTTTCAGCAGTATTTCTGGTATACAACAAAAGTGATAAGTATTTATTTGAGTCATAACTTTTAAATGCAAACAAGAGCAGGAGAAATGGAAAGGCGTTATGGAAATTCAAATGAACAATGGATGACAACTACACATACAGGTTACAAAGTACAATTGGATGCAACAAAGATTGTACAAGTACATCTGGCCACATGTTCATAATGGCTGCCTAGTATCTTCATAGGCCACAGTCATCAGGCATTCCACCCTACTCATTGTCATGGTAGTAAAAAGGTGCCCCCCCCCCCAATTTGTGGTTGCAATATAAACCATACGTAGGGTTGCCAACTCTGGATTGGGAAATTCCCGGAGATTTTTGGGATGCAGCCTGGGGAAGTTTTGGGCAGTAGAGGGACATTATCAGGGTATATTTTAGAAGATGTACAATAATGCCAGAGAATCCACTCTCCAAGGTCGACTCCGCATGGTACAAATATCACAGGTTGATTAAGGAAAATATCCTGGTTTGGACAAGAACTTTGCATGGCTCCCATCCCTAAAGCAGGATTATCCTGCAATATTTCCCTCATCCCGTTTTTTAAAAAAAAGCTAAAATGTCGATCTTTTTCAAAAATCCCATATTGAACCCGCTTCTGTGGGAACACCACGGCTGCTCAACTGCTTTATTTTTCCGGCCCCGCTGCCTGTTCTCCCGACTTTATGTTATGTCAGTTTCATTTCTGCTGAGCTGCTGACTGGCGTGGCAGTCTACCCTTTCCTAAATGTTCCCCAAGTAAGTTTAGTGCCCATGGCAGTGACCGAGTGCCATTTCACCCAAGTGTGCATGGGAATGGATTTGGAACAATGGCCCTGTTTCCTTTTCTTTACTTGTTCTGGATGCTCAGAGGCAGATGCACACCTCTGGTCAAATGTTATTTGGTATATCACCAGGGAGAGGGGAGTGTCTCATGTGCTGTGGTTTTTTGCACACCTTTGAATGTAGATGGAACATAGTGCTCTGTCCAATATTGGTCAAAAGTTTTTTTTTTACTTTGTAGAGCACAACATGCCTGCCATGTTGCTCACTGCACCAGCTCCTTTCCAAAGCTAGAGAAAGGGGGAGAGGTGTCCTGCTTGGTTTTCCCAGTTTCTGTGGATCCCCCAATCACAAAACATTTTTGGGGGGAACAGCCAATCAGAATGCAGCACACCATAGATTTTCATGTAAGTGCCGCTGCATCTGCATTGAAAAAACAAAAAAAGTCAGGCTCATGTGAAAGAAATCAGAATTTTTCCTCCTGGTCTTAACTCAATTCCTTCATGGAAATGGGCACCCATGCAAAGGGAGAAACTGGGATAAAATACTCCCGGATTCTAAAATACTGAATGTACCCGCTATTATTATGCTGTGTGGAATCTACCCAAGGGTATTTTCTCCAGGCAAATTGCTGTAGTCTAAAGATCACTTGTAACTCTGGGCCATTGCCAAATCCTACCTGGGGCTTGGCAATCCTAACGAAAGTGGGCAGTAATATGGCAGATCAACCGAGGGTACAAAAGTGTAACCTTATGCCTGTGATGCTAGAGAAGTAGGCAATAATTATTGTGTCTGGAGAACGTGACCCATTGTCAAGCATACCTACGGATCCTTGCGTAGGGAAAGCATTTTGGCTCTCCTCATGAACTGTCTGCATATACACTGTTTTTACAACTAAAGAAACATGCAAAGAAGGAAATTATTCCCTTGTTCTTTGCAGGCTTCTCAGAGTTAATGAGCAAACATGTCTATGGGACCAGAGCCCACACCAACACGTGGTTTCAATAAGTTGCACTGGGAGGGACAATAGCTTCTTGTGAGAGGAGCATATGGTTCACTTCAGCCACAAGGAAGTGGCAGGTGGTATGGGGGGAGCGAGATGCTGAAGTTTGCCAAGGGAGAGGCAGATCAAGGAAAGGTTTCAGCCAATAAATGCAATAGAGTTGGAGAAAAAGGCATATTTAAATGCCTGTTTAAGGGTGGAATAAGGGCTCTGCTCTGTCACGCCAACAAGATACCACTATTTTAAAATCCAAGAAGTGCACTGGTCAGAGAATATTCACAAAATGAATAAATGCTGCTCAGAGGCAGAGAATTGGGACAAGGAGCTCCAGCAAACCCTTTTAGAGGCATTATTGGGAGCTTAGGACCAGTCTAATCCCATTTTATCATCTTGGTGCTGGGGCAGCAATCAACAATAAAAAACAACCAGCTACTCTTCTCAAAGATCCCAGAGCTTGAATATTACGGAGAAAAAAATTGCCAACTCTGAACTGCATTGCCAAACTCATCCCGAGATAGGGCCTTCTATACTTCTTCACAATCAGATGAGCCTTGGTTAATTCTGAAGTAACTACCTCTGCTGTTCTGCTAGGCCAAACTGATTATAGTCATTTCAGTTAGAGTTGCCAGCCTTGTACTGCCAGTCCATGGGTAGGATGTGATTTGGGGAAATCTTAGAGTGTTATGGACACAGCAACCAGAAGTGACATTGCTGAATTTGTGAAATCATTCCCATGTTTTCTCCTGCCAGAGTAAGCTGAGGTGGAGTAGCCCTTGTTTACACTAGGGTGGATTTGCCCAAAGTTTAATGCCATTGGGAACTGTTTTTTTCTCTGCTTCCCCACATCACTGTGGTTTGGATTACCAACTTCCGGGTGGCACCTCGAGATCTCCTGCTGTTATAATTAATCTCCAGACAACCAAGATCACTTCCCCATCCACCACTCAGGGTTTCCTTGACTTTTCCGTAATCTTTCCCAAGCCTACTTTACTGCTATGTTTAAAGAAAGTTCTCAGCAAAGCTAGGGTGGCTGCTATGTGGACAGGATAGCCTGGATTTTTCTTGTTCCTTGACCATGGCAGCCATTCCACCCTGCCCCCAGGGGATTTTTTGAAATTAAAAAAAAAATTAAATAGCAATTAGCTTATTGATAAAATAGTATACCTCTATGTCCATTACCAGTTTTTTAAAAAACTTAGAAAAACATGTCATAGAATGGGGATGAGCAACAGATGGCAACAGGGGACTGAGGTAGGGAAAATGTGGGGTGAGCTACCATCTGGAAGCTCTGTTACTTCTGCATTTTTCTATTTGGAAAAGGTTGATGTGTTCCGAGAGCCCCTTACACAAGCAATTGAGTTAGTAACTAGGCCAAAAGGATTGGGAGAGACCTTCATCTCCTGATTCTGGGAGAAGCAAAGACTGGTTTCCATAGAAGAATAATCTGGTAGCCTCTTTTATAGTACCTCTACTCCCAAAATGGATGAAATGACATATTAATACAGTTAGGACTTCCCAAATTACCATCAAGATTTTTCACCAGTGGTATGTTTAAATTTTCTGTAAAATTGACCATCTGCTATTTTCAAACTCCCACCTGATGCTGAAATCTCCATTAACCTTTCATGCTAAACAAGGAGGCGTCACTCTTTACAGAGGCCTTGTGAGCAGGCCCCTCCTAATTCATTTTTCTGTGTGTGACTATCTTAGAGACATCAGGTTTTCGCAGAAGCCTCACATTTTGAACATTGGGTGCCAGTCCAAGACCCACTTTCACTCTGCAGTCTTTAACAGTCACGTTTTTTCCAAAACTTCATGAACAATGAATAAGGCTAGGATGTTCAATGTATTGTCGAAGGCTTTCACGACCGCAATCACTTGGGTGCTGTGTGGTTTCCGGGCTGTATGGCCGTGTTCTAGCAGCATTCTCTCCTGACATTTCGCCTGCATCTGTGGCTGGCATCTTCAGAGGATCTGATGTTGGGAAAGCAAGTGGAGTATATATATCTGTTGGAGTGTCCAGGGTGGGTGGAGAAACATTTGTGTTAGCCTATGAGTAACAAAAGAAGGCAACCAGGTCAATAGTTGAGGGCATCTGAATAGAAGTATGAGTAACAATGAAGACTATAGCATGGGAGTAACAATGGAGATAGCAAGGTCACTGGTGGGAGCATCTGAATAGAAGTATCCTGGCCTTTGTTTCTTTTGTCTATGGTCATCCTGTGTTTGTGTGGAGCTGGTTAGACACTGTCTTGACTCTAGTATTTTTTAACACTGGCAGCCAAGTTCTGTTCATTTTCATAGTTTCTTCCTTCCTGTTAAAATTGTCCACGTGCTTATGGATTTCAATTGCTTCTCTGTGTAGTCTGACATAGTGGCTTTCAGAGTGGTCCAGAATTTCTGTTTTTTCAAATAATATTCTATGTCCAGGTTGGTTTATCATGTGTTCTGCTATTGCTGATTTTTCTGGCTGAAATAGTCTGCAGTGCCTTTCGTGTTCTTTGATACGTGTCTGTGCGCTGCGTTTGGTGGTTCCTATGTAGACTTGTTCCTATGTAGACTTGAGAGAATCCACACGACCCGCAAAGAACTTGCAAACTTAGACAGGGAGTTATTAGTCCTTCATATCAATACCAGCCAAAAGATGAGGGCACAAGACTGGGATAAAATTGACAACTTCACCTACAGCAAAATGGAGAAAGACATGGCTTACCACACTAAAAGGCAGAAACAAAAATTCGACAAATGCCAAAAACATCAGGTGAAACCTGTACTGGACACATCACGGACCATCATCAATCTGACTGAGAGGCAACTCTCTGAGGCTGAAGTATCCATCTTAGCAAAAGGAGGCAACTTTGCTGTTACCACCACCAGAATTCCAGTAGAAAACATCATCGCTAATGTGGAATCAGCGATTTATCATCTCCCTGAGGAAGAAGCGGAGGAAGTAAGAGGGGAAACAGCAAGGATTCTGAGAAAGGCAAAACTTCCCTCCAGTAACATAACAAGAAAAGAAAGAAAAGCCATCAAAGATCTCAATTCTAATTCAGAAATCATCATTCTACCAGCAGATAAAGGTAATGCCACGGTTATCATGGAAACAGACCAATACAAAGAAAAAATCAGACAACTTTTGGACCCCACAATATACAAAAAGTTAAAACAGGACCCAACCAACAAAATCACCAGGAAAACCAACATCTTGATTAAAAACTCCTCAATTGATCCAATCATTCGCCAACGTCTCTGCAAATCTGAAGCTCACCCTCCTAGACTGTATGGACTCCCAAAATCAAGGACTCCACTCCACTCAGACCTATTGTGAGTGCAATTGGATCTCCTACATATGATTTGGCAAAGTTTCTGGCCACACAACTGCAAATCCATATTGGACTTACTACACATTACATTAAGGACTCAACTCACTTCATTGAAAAAATCAGCAAACTCAAACTCAACCCCAATGACAAACTGATCAGTTTTGATGTGGTTTCCCTATTCACCAAGGTCCCCTTAGCAGACACCATGACACTCATTAACCAGAAATTCCCAAAAGACATCACAGCCCTGTTTCAACATTGTCTCACTACTAGCTACTTCCAGTGGGATAATGAATACTATGAACAGAAAGATGGGGTAGCCATGGGTAGCCCTCTTAGCCCTGTAATAGCTAATTTTTATATGGAACATTTTGAGGAACAAGCCCTGAAAACAGCACCAGAAAAGCCCACCATATAGTTCCATTATGTGGATGACACATTCACCATTTGGAGCCTCGGAGAAGAAGAACTAAGCAAGTTCCTGGACCGTATCAACAAGATCCACCCAAACATCCAATTTACTATGAAAAAAGAAAATGAAGGAAAACTGCCATTTTTAGATGTTTTAGTCATCAGCAAACCAAACCAGCAATTGGGACACACAGTATACAGAAAACCTACGCACACGGACAGATATCTACACAAAAACTCCAATCACCATCCAGGGCAAAAAAGGAGCACCATAAAAACTTTGGTACATCGCGCAAACAGAATCTGTGAACCTCACCTCCTACAAGATGAATTGAATCACCTAAACAGGGCTCTACAGGCTAATGGTTACTCTAATACAGAAATCAGAAGGGCTGCAAGACCAAGAACAAGCCACATGAACAAAGATAAAGAGCCATCTAGAGGGAAAGTATTCTTACCATATATCAAAGGAACCACTGATCGCATAGGAAAACTGATGAAGAAGCACAACCTACAAACAATCTACAGACCCACTAAGAAAATTCAACAGATGCTACGTTCAGCAAAGGATAAGAGGGATCCTTTAGCTACTGCAGGAGTCTATCGCATGCCATGCAGCTGTGGACAAGTCTACATAGGAACCACCAAACGCAGCGCACAGACACGTATCAAAGAACACGAAAGGCACTGCAGACTATTTCAGCCAGAAAAATCAGCAATAGCAGAACACATGATAAACCAACCTGGACATAGAACAGAAAATGAACAGAAAATGAACAGAACTTGGCTGCCAGTGTTGAAAAATACTAGAGTCAAGACAGTGTCTAACCAGCTCCACACAAACACAGGATGACCATAGACAAAAGAAACAAAGGCCAGGATACTTCTATTCAGATGCTCCCACCAGTGACCTTGCTATCTCCATTATTACTCCCATGCTATAGTCTTCATTGTTACTCATACTTCTATTCAGATGCCCTCAACTATTGACCTGGTTGCCTTCTTTGTTACTCACAGACAATGTTTCTCCACCCACCCTGGATACTCCAACAGATATATATACTCCACTTGCTTTCCCAACATCAGATCCTCTGAAGATGCCAGCCACAGATGCAGGCGAAACGTCAGGAGAGAATGCTGCTAGAACACGGCCATACAGCCCGGAAACCACACAGCACCCAAATAAGGCTAGGACTTTGCATTTTACAAAAAGAAACGAAAATGCCAAAAAAACCTGTTTAGGTTTTATACAAAGTCAAGTGTTATTCACATGTCATGCTATACTTACTAAAATATAAAATTTCAACAGTCACAAAGTAAAAGAATACAAGGAACTGTGCTACTGAAGGTGCCATTTTTGGAATCCCTTTATATAAAAGTACAGTTTTTTGTGGCATATTTTATTCCATCTTGTTTATTTCCCCCCAAAATATATCAATTTATTACTTATACAAAACACCTATCCTGTACAAGAATGGTTCTGTAATCCTGAACTATGGCCAGAAATGAAGACTATTTAATGCTGTTTTGGTCAACCAGATCTAATACTACCATCACTAATCATCACACATGTAGTTTATAAAGAAGAATGCATGTTGCATAAATAGGTACAGTCCCATGCTTGTAATTTAACAATTCAAGTTCAGCTTCCCTGAACAGCATCAATAATAAATGCCAGAGGATGACTTTCCATCTCTCTTAAAATCTCTGCAAATGTCAAAATTCTTCTGTCTTCTTTTTGGCTTTTTTATTGTTTTATCACATTTGTCTAGACATCACTTCAAATTCCCCAGCTACTCTCTTCCCACAACAGAAATGCAGTAAATCTGAGACAAAATACAATAATGTAACCTTAACTACAGTAAAACCAGCTGGAATGCACTTAAACAGAAATGTTTCACTGTGATTTGTGAATATGTCATGTTATAGAAAGGCAAGGAACAGTCCTGCACACACAAACAACTATGTTCAGATGTATCTAGGATGCAGTTGGTTTTCTCTCAAGACAATTAAGGTAGTTTTGCAAATGGGATATTTAAGAATTAGTAACCTGGTGACTTTAGCTAGGACATGGCAAAGCACTGTCTACATAATGTCCTGTGTTCTAAGTAAACAATTCTTGGTCCAGGAAAAAATGTTCATTGAGTGACTCCACTATCAGTGTTTCAAGACCACAGTATCCCTGCATGTGAAACAAGTCCATCATAAATTATCACTGAGAAGAGAAGAAATTTTGACATTGCAGTTTTGCTCTGCCCATCTTTTCCATTGTTTCTTCTACTGGAATGAAGATTCCAGTGGCCTCATCTCCCACCAGCAGCTAAGGGGACCTAGCAACCCTAGCCCCACTAACAACCCCATGGACCAGGTAGCAATTAAGAAATGGGGACTGGCATGCTGGTATGGTGTTTGCAAAATCTAGAGCATCCAATGTCATCACTTTCAGTTTTCACTAGAAGTGACATCAGTGCACCATCACATTGCTGGTATCTGCCCCCATTTCTCCCCACCCCAGTTACCTCCCTCTGACTTCTCAGGCAATGGCAGGCAAAACCCAGATTGCCAGGAGTTCTCCTGTGGGAGATGACAACCCAGGTATCATATCTCCCCTGAGTTATCTCCCCTTCCTAAACTTCACCTTCCCCAAGCATGGCTTCCAAATCTCCAGGAATTTCCCAAGTTAGAGCTGGTAACCCTACTTGATTCAAATGAGAGCACAGCATCTTACCCAGGTGTTCCTTCTTCTATTTGTATCCTCACTTACCTCCCGTGAGGAATGACAGCTCATGAAAGAGTAGCCTTGGCAATACCAGTATAAGGGGAACAGCCTTTCAATGACTGGTCTCCTTCCTCCAGGTCAGATGGGGGCATTGGGGAGAGGACCTCATCAGGCCATTCTTTGGTGTGTGACATCCCCCCAAGGATTAATCCTTTCCCCAACACTCTTTAACATCTATATGCACCTTCTGGCTCAGCTGGTCTAGAGTTTTGGGCTGGATTGTCACCAGTATGCTGATGATATCCAGTTATATCTGTTGATGAGTGGCCGACTAAGTACCACCCCAGATAATTTGACCAGTTTCTTGTGGCTGTGGTGGGATGGATGAAGCAGAGCCAGTTGAAATTGAATCCAATAAAGATGGAGGTTTTGTGGCTGAGCTGAGGAAATGCTGGGTTGGGGTATCAGTCCGTGGTTCCTGATGGTATGCAATTAACACCTAAGCCATCTGTCAAGAGCTTGGGTGTGATCCTGGGGGCCTTCCTTTCTATGAAGGCCCAGGTCACAAATGTTGCCAGCTGGAATTTTTCCATCTCTGCTAGACCAGGCAATTGGCACCTTACCTGTCTTGCCCTGACCTTGCTACAGTGATCCATGCAATGGTCACCTCCAAACTGAATTACTGTAATTTGCTCTACACAGGGCTACCCTTGGGTCTGATCCAGTTGGTTCAAATGCAACTGCACAAGTTTTATGGGGATGCCATGGAGGGCACACATTCAACTCCATCAGCTACATGGGCTCCAGGTAGCATTGTATCTGAGTCAAGGTTTTAGTGCTGATGCCCTTAACAGTCTGGGACAAGCATACCCGCAAGACCACCTCTCCCAATATGTTCCTCAGAGAGTGTTACACTCTGCTGGTAAAACCTTGTGGGTAGTAATCAGCCTGAAAAGTCTCTGACTGTCCTCAACTAGAGCCAGGGGTTTTTTTTGGCTCTGACCCCAGCCTGATGGAATGCTCTTTCAAATGAGACCAGGGCCCTGTGGGATTTGTCCCAATTCTGCAGGGCCTATAAGACATACCTGTTCTGTCAGGTCTACAGTTGAGGACAGCAATGGTTACAAATACATCATTGCTGGCCTCCCTTTCCCCTTCCCTCCTTTTTATCCCTCCCTTCTGTTGTTTTATGGGTTTTAGGATCCGGTTGGGACAGCTAGAAGTTCCATGATTTAATTATGTGCCTTGAACGAAGGTTTTAGAGCATATTGTATTTTATTATGCATATTATTGTACATTTTATACTTTATTCTTTCCCCACTCTGAGCCCATTTCAGACAGTAGAGCAAGGTATACATTGAATAAATGATAATAGTAATAATAGCTGGACTAAACTTACCCAGTGAGTTTCACAACCAAGTGAGGATTTGATCCTGAATCTTCCCGTACCAAGTACTACATTATATCTAACTACATTTATCCTCATCCAAGCTTTTTATGATACACATTGTCTCCAGAGATGCTCCAGGGAAAATTGAACAGAATTTTCTGGTAGCAGATGGAGCCTGCAGCGGAACCCAGAACCATAAATCTCTCCAGGCCTGAACTTTCCACAGAAGCCATCCCAGCAGGAATACTGGGCACATTATGCATGGAGTGCTTACCCGGAGTCTCTTACCCTGGGGTCACAGTGGGGTCTCTTCATGTCTCTCTATTTACACGCAAGAAAGTGCTCCACTGCCTGTTGTGCAGCTTGCAGTCATTTTGCCTGCACCCACTTTTGGCTTATTCCAGATTGCTCACTAGATTGCCTTTTTTTTAAAAAAAAAAAAAGCCCTTCAACTTTTTAATCATTTTATTGTTTCCATTATTACTGTGATAGCGTGTCAGAGTTATTTTTGTTTTGATTTGTTTTTTAAAGCTGCCCATCGATCCCCGGAAATGTCTTAAGGAGTGGGCAAGGGAAGACTGAGAGGAGCAGAAATCCTAGAGTCATGGAAAATATTGGAGTTTGCCTGCTCCCAGGAACCACAGGACTTCTGAGATCTGCCACACTGTAATCATGACCATGTCTGCAATCAAAACTATGCCCCAAAGGAAATGTACCCTCATTGGGAGGCAGAACATCAGTGTGCAATCGGCTCTGGAATCATTCAGCTGCTCCCTTCCGCAATAGCCTTTCCTGTCTACCAAACTCTCCAACAGTTCCACTTGGATCTCAGTCCCTCTTTCTTCTCCCCAGAATGGTGCCAAAGATTGACTTCATCCTGGCACAGCGTAAGGCATCAGCTAACAGGCCAGAAACAGCAGCTCAGCCTTTTGTGCCTACTCCCAGTTTTTAAAAAAGAAAAAAAACCATAAAGTCAAAACAGTCAAGTGGTTCGTATCCCTCAGCTATATTCAAAAACTACCACATCGTTAATATCTACTCTGGCATAATTAAGACAGTTGGTTAAGAGAGAGTGAAAGCTAGGTGCTAGTCTTAAGCAATTCGTTCAAAGTCAAGCAGGACAATAACACCAGAACCGGGGTGGGGGTGGGGGTGGGGGTGGGGGTGGGATTCCCTTAAAGTGTCCCGGCAAAGCAACCACTTGCTGTGCATCAGATGCTTCTACAACTTTCCTTCTATGAAGCTAACATGGAGTTTTACTTATGACAGCAGATGCATGAGACCAGGTAGATGTCTTGGCTGCCAGTAAATGGAATAATGTGAAGACATAGTTAGTACAGCTGGGTGCAACATGACAACAGGGTGCATTACAGAGGACAATCCTATGGTCAATCCAGGCCGATGTACAAATCAGAAATCTGTTTCAATGTGGTAAACACTCCTCTCCAGCCACTACGAACCTATATTTAGGACAGGAGAAACTGTGCAAAACCCTCATTTATAGGCATGGTGATGCTTATTGGCAACTTACCACTGACACAGATTCAGAAAGGGCTGCCTGGTTCCCGCTGGCCAACCGCGGGGGATGCGGGGGATAGGTTTGCCAAATGCAGGTTGGGAAATTCCTGGAGATTTGGGGAGGGGGCCTGGGAAGGACAGGGACTTCAGTGGGGCATAGTGCCCCCAGAGCATCCATTTTCTCCAGAGGAACTGATCTCTGTGGCCTGGAGATGGACTGTAATTCTGAGGGATCCCCAGGTCCCAAATAGAGGCTGGCATCCCCCCTGGATTCAATATGTGCAGCAATTTTGGGGGGAATTTCAGTGGCTGACACTTACCTACTTAGTACATAGTTTGACTGTGTGTTGAATTGGAGAGGAAAGATGTATTTCCCACCCCACTCAAACACCCAACAATAATCAGGCACCATCAAACATACACACAGCACGAGTAACAGTTGTAATAGCCCAGACTAGAGTGATGTTATCAGGATTTGAGAGTTAAGCAGGGTTGCCCATGGTCAGCACTTGGAGGGGAAACCACCAAGGAAGACTAGACTGTGGGCTGCTATCCAGAGCATTGCTATGCAATGGCAAACCACCTCTGCACCTTTACTGCCTTGAAAACCCCATGAGGTGGACCTTCATGGGGTCACTATATTGGACTGTCTCTCAATGGTATTCTTTCTTTTGTCTCACTACAAGGATAAATACCTAAACCAGCACCCTATCCAGCCTTCCCTTAATTCTAAGCTTGTTTGCCCCAGGATTTCATAAGTCTATTTCGAAGCTTCCATCGATTTGTTGAAAGGAAGATGGATACCTGAAATAACCAAACTGATCAAGCAGCAAAGATTTAATAGGGCATATTTAAGCACATGTTTCTTAATAAAACCTATAGGACTTAAAGCTGCTCAGCTCTGGATGGCTCATGCCCCCAAAAATGCACACACAAAAGTTAGACTTGTGGGAGTTAAACCGTTTAGGAAAAAATGACTAGATGATCCTAATAAAATTATTCCAGTTAGAGTCAGAATTGCAACTGTTGTCCAGTGGTTTTGTATATAGACCCTCTCCAGAGTCTTCAGAGCCTGCTGACTGCAAATGGGCATCATCCCCTAGCAAGGGTGTGGTTTGCAAAAGGCTCTGGGAACTCAGCTGTAAGATACGGTTTGGAACGCGGCATGTTTTGTATTGTTATTGGCAAAGCAGAGTGCTTTCACTATTGGCATAGCTTAAAGGGACTCGGCAGGCAAGATCATGGAAAGCTGGCAGAGTAAGCTGCAAGATTCATTTTGGGTTTGGACACAAATGGAAATAACAGAACTGAGCTGACTGAACAATGCTTGGTGAGCAAACCGGTCCCCAAGTTTAATTAAGTCCAAGGCAATATCGATCACAGCAAGCCAGATCATTAACCTCAAAGTACACATTTCCTGGAAGACTTTTTGTAATTCATGAACTTTATATTCTGTTCGCCTCCCATTCATTGGTCCCAGGCGAGACTCTCCCTGCTCATATTCATGCTAGCTCAGGAGCTAGTAGAACTAGGACCACCAGCCCCCAGTTGGGGTCTGGTGACCTCCTAGAAATACGAGTCTTTAGTTTACAAAGTTCATAGAGAAAACGGCTGGAGAAAATGGTTGCTCTGGAGGGTGGATTGTATGGCATTACACCATGCTGAAGCTCCTGCCCTCCCCAGGCTCCACCGCCAGGTCTCTGGGAATTTCTCAACTTGGAACTGGCAACTCTGGTTAGAACAGGAAGGGCTTCTGCAGAATCATCCTCTAGCTGGGATCCGGGTGGCAAGGCTTCGCTGAAACTTCCTTTCTGTTAGTCAACCTTTTGCCCAGCTAAATAGAATGCAGTGGGACAAAGAGTTAAGCGTAGGCCACACACCAAAGCAGCACGAGCAGAGCCATTCATTTTATTTATTTATCTACATTATTTATAGTTCACCCTGCACATTAGGACTCAAGGTGGATTTCACAGAGTATGCCAATACAATCAACAGGATGGGGAGAGCCAGTGAACAATGCAATGGGATTTGGATTACAGAACTGAAACAAAGAATGAACCAATGAGGTACAGTTGCTAAGAGTGTCGACCTAGCATTTGAGAGACCTGGGTTCAAATCCCCACTTGTGCATGCAAGCTCCCTGAGTGACCTTGAGAGAGTCATGCTTTTTCAGCCTAACCTAACTCACAGGGTTGTTGTGATGATAAAACAGAGAAAAGAAGAACAATGTAAGCCTGGGCATTTTTTTAAGCCGAGAAAGGGACCCTTTCTCGGCATAAAAACCCCCCAAACAAATGCAGAGGCTGGAGGTCCCCTCTCTCTCTGAGAGGAAGGGCTGGAGCCCACTCCTCTCTGAGAGGCTACCTCTCAGAGAGAGAGTGGCGCTCCAGTCACCTTTGATCCATCCCCCACCCCCATCAAGCTTTCTCTGCCCATGGATCACAGGGTCCATGGCCTGCATCTGTGTCTGGCATCTTCAGAGGTGTATCACAGAGGGAAGTCACAGTGTGTATCACAGTGCGTAACAGACTTCCCTCTGTGATACACCTCTGAAGATGCCAGCCACAGATGCAGGTGAAACTTTAGGAGTAAGATCCACCAGACCATGGGCACACAGCCCAGAAAACTCACCAGAACCTGTAAAACCTCAGTATTCAGGTTAAATTGCCGTATTGGCACTTTGTGATAAATAAGTGGGTTTTGAGTTGCAGTTTGGGCACTCGATCTCGAAAAGGTTCACCATCACTGCCCTAGATCCTTTAAAAAGGCATCTTCACACACACACACACACACACACACACACACACACACACATGGTCATATTGCCTATCTTGTAACCATCTGCAAATGTTTTAAGTCAGTCAGGCTGAGGCATAAGGTTCTGGGTTCCTCCCTGCATCTCCATTTCCTGAGCACTTACTGGAACTGCGTTAAATGTGGATTAATTCTATTCCCTTTGAGCTGCGCACTACAGACCACAGGACTTAAAACAGGCCAGAAAGGAAAATGGGCTGAGGAAGGAGCTGGTTGAGAAGGAACAGAAATAGCAACAAGAAGAATGTGGATGTTGCATGAGCCCATGAGCAATTTCAAGACTGTATTCATGGAAGAAAAGACTCAGGATATGCTCTTGGAACAACAAGAGCCAATTATGCTTTACTGTCCAGTGTAATCTGCTGCACAGGGAGTAAAGTTAACACTTCTGCAGTTTCTATTAAAATGTGTATTTCAGACAACACAAGGACCTTATTCATTCCCATTCATAAACCCAAGGTCCCACACCACCAGCCTGATTGAAACCAATCATTGCTGGAACCTACCCATTTATTTCCATGTGGTGACTTGCCAAGTTTATTGCTGTCTGAGCCACGTCTCAGTTTAATTTTAGCCCAGTCTCATTTTTTAGCAAATGGTCATAGTATAGTGAATCACAAATGGTGCAGGTAGTTATGAACCTGTTGTTGCATCAGGGTTCCAAAGAACAATGGGGACCTCCCTTAGCACCAATCAGCTCTCATGAGCAAGAAGACTCAGCTTGATCATGCCTTCTCCAATTTTTTGTGTGTGTGCTGACAAGTCACATCTGACTTACAGCACCCCCTGGTGGGGTTTTCAGGGTAAGAGACATTCAGAGGTGGTTTTCATTGCCTGCTTCCACAACATAACCCTGGTATTCCTTGGAGGTCTCACATCCAAATAATTGCCAGGGTTGAGACTGAGAATGTGTGACTGGCCCAAGATCACCCAGCAAGTTCCCATGGCAGAGTGAGGATTTGAACCATGGTTTCCAAGATCCTAGTCCACCATTTTAACCAGAACACCTCACTGGTTCTTTCTCCAATTCTGCCACTTCCTAAATCCAAAGTAAGCCCCTTACAAGGCTAATCATGTTTCAAACAGGAATAAGGGTGGCCTTTTTTTTGCCCCAAATATCTTCTCAAAATGAATAGGAGCAGAATCACCCAGAAAGACCTGGCTTATACATGCCACAGAATTAGGTAATATTGCCCTGAGCTGATAAAGTAGGCTGCTGGGGCAGGGTGAGGATATGGATGGGGTTATGGGATAATGCCATTATAATGATGGGGTTATGCCATTGTTTATTCCCTCACATAATAAATCTCTCTTAAAATGAAAAATTATCACATCATCGAGAAAGGCTCCTTTTTTTGCTAACTGCAGGAACTGTTAATGCAAAGTATAACATCTACCCTATCTATAAGTGGAGGGGGCTGAATACAATGCATCGCCTTAAAGCATTACTGCTCGATTCTCATATAACTCTGCAGTCAGTCCTGAGATGATGGCCCTTCAACTGCTGCAGTGGAATGTAGTGCTACATAATAAATTCCTGATGGCTTCTGCAGCATGGAGGGCACGGGGGGAAAGAGCAGGATGCAAATGTAGTAAATAGTTGCTTAAGGGATAAAGTCACCCCAGGCCTCAGTCTGTTTATGGAAACTAAATTGACCCAACTAGACCTGCCCCTGAGTTCATGACAGGAGTTGTGAGACAGGACAGACCAGACCAGACCAGTCCACTGTTTCTCAGGGCTGGGACTATTCCAGCTTTGAAGGCTGTAAGAAATCCAAAGTTCAGCAGAGTATCCAAAGCTGCAGCAGACTTTGCAGATAGATCCCAGAACTACCTGCTGTGAAAATCTCTCCAAAGACTATTTGGAGAGAACAGGACAGAACTGCAATAGATGCTTTGAACTGGTGGTCAGCCCGTGTCAAAATCTGGGAGGAGGAAGAGGTCTATAAATCCTGCCAGCAGCCCTGGTCAGTATATGCACAGAGAAGCACATCTTCTTTATCTGGATCCATCAATACAGCCCTACTTCAGTTCCCTCTCCTGGCAGGGATTTCCATAAGCAGCCCCCTACAGCAACTGTGTTTATATAGCTAGCTTTCCAAAGCAAACATGGTTCCTGTACAGAGTTCTCACATATGAGAAAAGCTGCTCTCAGTAGAATGTTGACTTTTCCATACACCCCTTCCCTGTGGCATTCTCAGCCAGAGAATAGCTGTCTTTGACTCTGTGAGTGCCATGTGTCTCCTCCATTACCCTACTGTCTTCTGCACAGCACAAGGTCCTTCTGTTAGCACTCCCTTCCAGGCAGGCAGAGATCAACCAAATAGAACATAAATCTGCCCCTCATCTTCCATCAGCTTCCCACCCTACACTCAAGGCCATGTTTAATGTCCATTTCTTTTTTCCATTCAATGGCCATTTCCACATAAGTTTGTTTTACAGTGTACCCTGCTGCCAAATGCTACATTTTTTCTTTTAACTCAGCACTTTCCCCCGCTGTTGGGATCCAAAACATTTCCCCTCCATTCTTTTCTCCATTGTTTTCCTGAGCACCTTTATCACAATTATTTTAATCCATTTCCAAGCCAGCTTCCATGCAGTTTTGGACCATGTTGAAACAATCTTCACCATTTATCCACTGCACCAGACACTTGACCCTTATCCATGCCCCTATGTAGTTGCCCAACCTCTCCTTCAGCTATTTTCTCCTCCCCTTCATCCTCCATTTTTTTCAAAAGGATTTTTTTAAAAAAATTATCTGTGTCATGTCACATAAATATTAGGGCACAGATTGCCAGATTGACTGCATCACTTTTGTCAATTTAATCTTGAATTAGTGATGTAACATTAAGGTGATGATACATTATGTCCCCAGTTAGGAGTGAAATTGAGAAGGAAAGTTGATTTTTTTTGCAGGAGGAAATTGACAAGGAACTGTCACAGTAATGATTGTGTGTTACTGCAGATCTAATTTTGCTGGAAAATGTGGTTCTTTGTGGAAGGAGGGGGTTAATGGCCCCTACTCCAATATTTTTTTAGGGGCTCCACTTTGTGCAAACACCTGGCTCTTATCCATGCTCCGTATAGTCACTTAACTTCCCCTTCAGTCATTTTCTTCTCTTCTGCTACTTTTTCAAAAGATGCTTTAATGTTTTTTCTCTTTGCATATCAAACTTGCAATATTGAAGCTAAAGTACAAACTAGCAAGGTCAATTGGATCAGCTTTGGTAGTTTAACATATAACTTGCAATCTTAATGTTCAGGTGAGATACAAACTAGCATGGTCATTTGAATCAACTTTGTCAATTTCATACTGAACTATCAATGCAGCATTAGGGCAGAGCGTGATTTTGATGCTGGGGCAATTGAAAAGATTACTTGGAGTAATCACTGTATGTAATAGGGGACTGCTGCAGTAAAGATAGTGTATTACTACAGCAGAAGTGGAGCAAGGGGAAACTACGCCTGGGGCGTGCGTGCGCCCTTTGCCCCTGCCGCAGCATCGCCCACTCCCACCCTCGCCCCACCCCAGAACCCCCTGGAACACCTCCGCCATGCTGCCTTGACAACTCAGCCACACCTCCGCCTCTGCTCTGCCTGGGATGTTGCACCCGTCTGTCCCATGAACACTACGCCACTGTACTACAGCTCTAATGTGGCCAAAAATGTTGTTCTTTATGTGGGGACGGGACAACATGTTTTTGTTCCTTCAGGAGTTGTTTTGGTTTTCTTTTGGGGTTCGTAGTTCTCAATAGTAGAAATGGATTTCCATTTCAAAATGTAACTGCCCAGTAGCACTAGAGCACCTGCGCAAAAGAAAAAAGTGGGGGGAGGCTGTTCTTTTGCATCATGGTTGACATCACACCAGCATCAGGAATAATACATTTTCAGCAGTAGTGTGTGGAATAAATGAAACTGAAGGGACAAGGGGAAGAAAAAACAAAATGAGAGGGAGAAAGGAGGTATGTGAAATAATTTCACAGAAAATATTTCCAAGACACAAGGTCTGACCACTGGGAACATATGTGGTAAGCTGTGTATGCAGAAAAGGCCAATATTTGTAGTTGGTGGGGCAAGAAGAAGAAGAAAAGGAGCAGGTTTCATGGAAACAAATTTCAGTGGGACCAAGCAAACAGGAGCCTTTATACCCATGCACGTCACTATCTAATACTGCAACTGACATAGGAGTGGATTTAAAAAGAGGGAGGGAGGGAGGGAGGGAAAGGAAGGGAGTGTGCAGCCTTTAAAATGAAAAAACATACCTGAACAAGAACACGGAGCGGGTAAGAAAAAAAGAGCAAGAAAGACAATTTTCAAGGACAAATTACCCAGGGGAAAGGGATGAATGAACACTGCACTCATATTGACACTAAGACAGGACCAGAATCAAGAGGGAAGCAGCCCTACCATGCTTTCACCTGTTCCAGAGGCCCTGCAGTAGAAAAAGTGGGTTTAACAATAGTAGCCGTTTCACTCAAGAGCTCAGCACCTGGGCATCCTCTTTTCCTCCCAGGCTGGGTTGGACGTTGGAGCTCATTAAAACTGAACGTTCTTGGCTCTCACAAAAAGCACTCTGTACCACCCTCTCAGTATGTTGCAAGCCAAGCCTCAGCACCTGGCAGGACAAATCTGCAACTTCCTCTTAACAGGTATGCCTGTGGGCAAATATAGCTTCTCCCTGCTCAATGTTCCTTCCTTTTTTGTGGAGATATGCTAACTGTGGAAGACATGGCCATTTCCCACACTACACAGTTAGGGGCATAGTCAGGTTCTACAGTTGTGGGGAGCAAGCGCATAAAAAGGTGTTATGACACATACTAAGTAGCGGCTCCAGCCAGAGCCTTGGGAAGAAGAGTCCAGACCCAGGGTGGGGCTTGGGCTGGAAGTGGGGGGTGGGGGTGGGGGTGGGGGGATTTATGAAAAGGTACAACCAGGTTTGTCACCAAGTATACCCTTGCAGCCAATTGGCTATGCTGGCAGGGGCTGATGGGATTTGTAGTCTACGAACATCTGGAGAGACGCAGGTTGCAGACCCCTGGGCTAGCAGCACCAAAATGTCAGGGATTTGTTGGGAGACTCTCCTGATGACACCACTCAGGTTTGGTGAGGTTTGGTTCAGGGGGTTTGGTTCAGTTATGGACTTTCAAAGGGGGTGCCCCCATCCCCCATTGTTTCCAATGGGAGCTAATAGAAGATGGGGGCTGTGCCTTTGAGGGTCCATAACTTTGGACCCCCTGAACTAAACTTCACCAAACCTGGATGGTATCATCAGGAGAGTCTCCCAACAAATCCCTGAAAGTTTGGTGCTGCTAGCTTAACAATTGCACCCCTGACAGCAGGCACCCCCCCCCAATTTCCCCAGATTCTCCTTTTAAATCCACCCCCTTCGGCATGGATTTAAAGGGAGAATCTGAGGTCCCCAGTTAAACATTAAAAGTGATGCTGTTTCAGGGTAGAGGATAATCCACCCCAAAACAGCAACACTTTCAATGTTGTTTTAACTGGGGACCCCAGATTCTCCCTTTAAGGTGGATTTAAAAGGAGAATCTGGGCTCCCTAGTTTAAACACCATTGAAAGTGATGCTGTTTGGGAGTGGATTCCAGCACCACAGTGGCTGCCTGTGGGGGGGTGGGGGGTGGGGGTGGATGGAATGCAAAACTCAGATTTTGCATCAGACTCCATTTTCCCTAGCTACGCCTCTGCCTGGAGGGGAGGGCAGAAGGGGCTGCCGGCTGCGAGCCCAACTAATGAGGGGAGCAAGGCAGGGGAGCAGGGGAGTCTGTCATCCCTGGCCTTGGAGAGCTGCTTTTATAAGCACTGGGGCCAGGGGCGGGGCTTGGGGAGGTGTGGCCATGCCCCCAGGGGCTGATGGGGGTATGGCCACACACCCCAAGCCCACCCCATTAAAAATCTATACCTACATCACTGGTTGCCTGCCTCCATTAATCCTATGTAACAGGAGAAAGAGGAGGAGGAAGTGGGTGTCACACATGCCCTTTCTATTCAGACCCAAACAGTCTCTAGATTGACACTGAAAAACTGGGCAGAGGAAGGGAGATGTGAAAACCTACAAATCTTCTACACAATTTATCATCTGTGATAAAGAACTGTGTTAAAGGATGGGTAATAAATGTAAACAAATAGAAAAAAACAGAATCTTGAGAAAGGCACCATCTTTATAGTTTACCTCTTGCAAATGAATTCCAAACCACAACCTAATCAATGCCTACCCCTGCCAGTATCTTATAGGTTTACAGTCATCCAAAGTCAAACAACCTGTGGGTGACTTATAGAAAAATGTCATAGTTCTACTATTGGTTGCCAGTTGGTATAATAATTGAATGCAGTGGCAACCTATTAGAGCCAGACTAACTATCCATCCATTTCCTTGTCCCCTTTACCTTTTACCTGATGTCACCTCAGCAATTCCTGTGTTTTATAGTAAAACTTTTAATATTGTATGTTATTATGATATCTAGGCTCTGTCAATAAGTCTTCTGTCTGGTCTGCAAAGAAGTATGTAGGAATGGCACCTTTGATGAGTCCGTTTGGACTATACTATTGATAAGAGTCTGAACTGCAAATGTTACACACGGGACTATCACTATGTGTATATGTTTGATGTATTTATCTGTTTTTTATGGACAATTGTTTTATTGTAATATGGAATGCCAATAAAGGCCTAAATTATTAAAATGCCTTAAAAAAATAAGACTCGAATCTTATGAATTAAGATCTGAGATGAAATCAGTTCTTTGAATCAGTTCTTCAGAATAAAGAATTCATGAGATGGTGCTTGGTTTAAAAAAGAATGTGCCAGCACTTGGCCTGGGGTGAGAAACTGTTTGTCTCCTTTGCAGGTACCAAGAGGAATGCTTGCAATTTAATAGGTTATTGTTTTTTTAAAAAAATTATTAACAGCCAAAGCTTAATGCTCAGTGACAGATACCACAAAATAAGCACTGCAGATAAATCTTATTTTTTGAGGTCAGGCCCATTCACAAGTGTTAAATTAATCAGAATGGCATAGTACTTAAAAGTGTCAATCTATGACTGGGGAGACAAGGGTTAAAATCCTCTCTGCCAAGAAGGTCAATGGGTGATCTTAGCCCTGTCACAATCTGTCAGTGTAAGTCACCTCATAGGATTGCTGTGAAGATAAATGGAGGGGGAAAGGAGCTTTGTATGCCACTCTGAGTTTCTTGGAAGAAAGGTGGGTTGAAGATCCAATAAACTAAAGAAGACTCCCTTAGGGCCAAGGGCTGGAGATTTGACAGTAGCAGAAGAGTTAATGGACCAAGAGCAAGAATGCTGGCTTTTTTCCTGTTGGAAATCAATGGCTTCTTCCGTTGTTCCAAGGCCCGGCCCTTAGCCAGCTGTGTTTTGCCTACTTTGCGGATTTTCCACAGAGGCAGAAACGAAGGAAAAAATGTCTTTGGCTGGGCTGTTGGGATGGTTCCGCTCCTGGCTTTTCAAAGCCACCCTCCACACCCAGTTGGCTGCCTGTCCCTGCAGATCCCCTTTGGACCCTCCAAACCTAAAATGCTGGTAACAGAGACTGCTCTGGCTCCATTCAGTTTGCACAGGGCTCCAATTCTTTTCTCATACCATTTAAAATGACACTCTTCTTTTCCAGCTGTTCCTTTTCCTTCTCTCCCATTTCAGGAAAAGCCCACAAAAAAGCAACGAGGGTTTCATTAGCTGAACTGGGAGAATGCAAATGAAATCATCATCCCATGTGGAAATGCATTCTGAATACTTCCTGAATGTGACAACAGTTAATGTGGCATTAGGCAAACCCAAATCCCTTGCAGGAGAATACACTGGACTTTGGTTCTCAGTCTTGCTGGCACTTCACGTGTGCACGCGTAGCCACCTGGGAGCTTCCTTCCCTGAACTTCAAGCTGCTCCTTGGCTCTCAGCTGACAGGAAATTGTGCAAGAGGGAAGGTGACTGCCTCCAGCGGTCACAACGTTAGGTGACTTGGACTGCCCCTGACTACTGTGAAAACATTTATAGGAAATGCAAATGGAAAATCAGTTCTGGAAACTCTCTCCTTCCCTCATCTAGTAACTCTAGTTCTGCAAAGCATAATTAGTACAAAGAGGAGTCAATCTTTCAACCAGCACATGTGTACGCATGAGCATGCACGAACAAGCACCCCATATATAGGATCAAGCATCCAGGCTAGCCAAGACTCCAGAAGTATAAAAGGTTTCTCCAAGGAAATAGCCCACCAAGTATTTTACATGCAAGGAGTTGTATTCTTTCTGTACAGCGTTAACAGGCGACTGACAGACAGCAGCAGAGAGCTGGAAGGATGTGCTTGGGTTCAGCCTCACTGGGCCATGACTATCTGGGCCATGACTATCTGCCGCTTCTCAGTCTCAACAGGATGAATGTTCTCTGGCACTCGTGACTGCAGCCTGGGAGGGAGGAAGTTGCTCAAATCAAAAATATAGCCACACCGTAAATTACAACACTCTTCGAGAAATTACCCTCCAAAGTAGGTCACCTAATTTCACAAAACATGAAAAGGAACCAAAATCTACAGCATATAAATTAATCAAATACAGCCTCATTAGGCAAATTACAGAGGCCAGGACATATGATAGCAAGCTAGAAATCAAAGTTAATCACAGGAAACCCAAAAGAAAAAAAGTCTGTGTTGGTTAAAAGTCAACAGTAAAGATGCCAAGCAGTCTTCTAGAAGAAAGGAGTCCAAGGATAATACTGAAAAGCCCAGTGCTTGATTAATATCTGTCTCACTCCCAAGGTGGAGGTGTCCCGGAACATAGCTTAATAACAATGGACATTCACTCCCCATCATGCAGCAAGCACATCCTTTCTAACATATTCCTCAAGAAAACAATCTACCGTATATGCTCGTATATAAGTCGAATTTTTCAGCACATTTTTGTGCTGAAAAAGCCCCCCTCGACCTATACGCGAGTGAGATGTATTTTAAAAAATATTTTAGGGTTTTACTTTGTCAGCTGCCAGGGGGCGCAGTTTTTAGGTTAGTGGCACCAAAATTTCACGCTACCATCAGGTGACACTCCTGATGATACCAGCCAGGTTTGGTAAAGTTTGGTTCAGGGGGTCCATAACTTTGGGGGTGCCCCCATCCCCCATTGTTTCCAATGGGAGCTAATAGTAGATGGGGCTACATTTTGAGGGTCTGTAACTTTGGACCCCTTGAACCAAACTTCACCAAACATGGGTGGTATCATCAGGATAATCTCATGCTGATACCAGTCAAGTTATGGATCTCCAAAATGGGTGCTCCCATCTCCTATTGTTTCCAGTGGAAGCTAATTGTAGATGGGGCTACCCTTTTGAGGGTCCATAACTTTGGACCTCCTGAACCAAACTTCACCAAACCTGGGTGGTATCATCAGGAGGGTCTCCTAAAGATACTCTGAAATGTTGGTACTGCTAACATAAACATTTCTCCCCTGACCAAAAATCCAGTTTTGAAGGTTTTTAACTCTTGTGTTTTAACTTGGTTGCTGATGGAGCGAAGGTTTTTGTACTTTTAAAGTTATTATTGAGACCATATTGTTTTTGTTGACCCTCTTTTCCACTTACAGAGCTAGTTTACTGTTTTTCTTTGAAATAAATATTTGAAAACATTTAACCTACTGATGCCTCAATTAATGTAATTTTATTGGTATCTATTTTTATTTATGAAATTTACCAGTAGCTGCTGCATTTTCCACCCTCGACTTATACACGAGTCAATACGTTTTCCAAGTTTTTTGTGGTAAAATTAGGTGCCTCGACTGATATGCGGGTCGACTTATACACAAGTATATACGGTATTATACAATGGAATATGTCCACCATTCTGCAAAGGACTGATGTACTTTAAAACTCCTCATCTCATCTTTAGTCGATTCTGCAGGGTCCAAATACCCAGGCTGAGCAAGGGAAATATCCCAGTTTGGTCAAGAAGTTCGCATGGTTCCCAATCCTGAAGTGTGTTTGTCCCGCGATATTTCCCTCATTTCGGGTTTTTCCAAAACTGCTAAAATGTTGATCTTTTCCCCAAATGCCATGTTTAATGGCTTCTGTGCAAACGCTACAGGAGCAAAACTGATTTATTTTCCATACCCCGCCGCCTGATCTTCCTGCCTTATATCATGCCAGCTTCATTTCTGCTGAGTTCCAGTCCACCCTTTCCGAAATGTTCCCCAAGCAAGTTTTCTGCCCTTTGACAGCTTTTCTGGGAGCCGGGCAAGAGACCCCATACAGGAAAGCACAAGCGTTTGCCCCATTCCAGCTTGCTCTCACCAAGTGCTGCTTGCTAGCCGAGATGCAACCTGGCCAGCCCAGTGCTGCAGCTCCAGACTCACATGCTAATCAGAATGCAGCACTGGGGATGTTCAAGCATGTGTGCTGCATCTGCATTGTAAAACAAAAAAGACCGGGCTCATGCGAAGGAAATCGGAAGATTTCCTCCCAGTCTTAACTCAGTTCCTTCACAATTCCTTCTCCCATGCAAAGGTCAAAACCAGGATAAAATAGACCCGGATTTTAAAATACTGAATGTGACATGGTATTTGTAACATCCAACAGGATCCCGGGCGGGTGGGCGGGAAACTCTTCTGGGAGTCAGGCAAGTGAGCCCCAAAGGCCAGTCACATGTTATTTGGTAGATCAGGGGGTGGGGGTGAGTGTCTTGTGCTGTGGTTTCTTGCACACCTTTAAATGTGGATGGGACATAGTGCTGTGCCCAGTATTGGTCAAAAGTTTTTTACTTTGTATAGCACAACGTGCTTGTCATGTTGTTCCCTGCACCGGTTCCTTTCCAAAGCTGGATAAAATTGTGGGGGAGGGGGGTCCTACTTGGTTTTCCTGCGATTGCTGTGGATCCACCAATCAGAAGCATTGCCTTTGGGGGAAGGAGCCAATCAGAATGCAGCACACTGGGGATGTTCAAGCATATGTGCTGCATCTGCATTGTAAAAACAAAAAAGGTCGGGCTTATGCAAAAGAAATGGGAGGATTTCCTCTCAGTCTTAACTCGATTCCTTCACAGAAATGGGCCCCCATGCAAAGGGAGAAACTGGGATAAAAAAGACCTGGATTTTAAAATATCAAATGTAACATGATATAATTATGCATCAACAAAATTTATCATATTGTCTACAGCCAGGCATCCATGTCTGACATAGTTTGTTTCCAAAATGTTTTTGAAACAATGAGCCATTGTTGTTGGGTAGGAGGTTATGCATAATTTTTAAAGGATTCTTGATGATGATGATGATGTTATCCATTCAGTCATTCTCGACCCTTGGTGACCCGATATGCAAGCTCTTTCCACATTTTTCAATTAATTACTGCTTCCTTCAGCTGGTTGATGCTCATGCCTGTATCAGCTTTTATGGTATCTAGCCATTGTATTCTTTGGCGTCCAGGTCTTCTCCCGCCACTGACAAGTCCGAGCATCATAGATTTTTCTAGCAAATTTGAATGCATCCCATGACCAAAGTATATAAGTCTGAGCCTAGTTATTTTCCCTTCTAGTGATGTGTCTGGTTTTATGCGACTCAAGACTTCTGCGTTTGTCACCCTAGCTGTCCGTGGTATGTGCAGTAGCTTTCCCCAACACCACAGCTCGAAAGTGTCTATTCTTCTTCTGCTGGCTTTCTTTGTAGTCCAGCTTTCACACCCATTCTTGAGGATTCTTAAGCACTCCTAAAACCCTAGATCTGGTTTTTCCAATATACTGATAGGGTTACTGTAATGTATTGTATTGATTGTGAGGTACTGTATTGTTTTAAGAGTCTGCAGCTGTTGCACTGGAATTGGTAATCAGTAGGTGTGTTATATTGAGCACAGCTGCAGAGTGATTTTAGGCTATGTGTGAGTAGCAGCTTTGAAATAAAGCACCATGTTTTGTTCCTCCGACTCCTGATTCTTTGAGACATAACAGTTACCATTCTGCAGGTGTGACATGGTGTTGTTCCAGAATTATAACTATTCCCCAGAAAACAGAGATCAGTTTCCCTAAAGAAAATGGCAATTTTGGAGGACAGTCTCTATGGTACATCATATAGCCTACAACCTAACTCAGCTTAAGGCCTAGGTCTCACAAACAACTATGGGAGTAAAGTGACTTGTAGCTGCATCATTTAAGACTGCAGGTGGAGTTTACACAATTGAATGTTCCAAACAAAAAGACTCTTTCCTGTGTAGAAAACAAGCATGCCAGGGAGATGGCTAGGCCAAAACTGGGGAACAAAAGCTTCCAGGTGTGAAGAGTGTAATTTCTTGGCAGACCTGAGTACTAAGGTGATTTTTTTTTAATGGGAGCATTACTGATACAACTTGTCCCTACATGACAAACCATCTGTGGTAAAAGGGAAATTGACCAGGTGAATTCCTTTCAGCCAACTGTTCCTGTGTTCTGCACTGCAATATTTAAGGACTCACTCTCTTTAGCTGAAAATGTATACTGTGAACTTTTGGTGTAGTCTGAAGAAAAAAGGAGGGGGTGGACTACGTTCAACTTGTCACAGATTGTGCAGGCATACACACTGAGTGCCTCTAAACCTACAGGTATTCCTGCATTCATGCACATTTGCAGCCTCACCTTGCCAGACTGCTGACCAAGTGCATCCTGTGATCACGCAACCATGTTCTACAATGTATTTAGGAACCTTATCTGTGCAGAATCCTCAAGTAGCACATCATCCCACCCGCCAAAGGTCAAAAATTAACCTCCCTGTTTGAAACATTCCCAACCAGCTGAATCTCTGTGCTATCTAAATGTAGTTTATAGTCTTAATGCAGAACCCAATTAAAGCCTTCACTGCTCCCTCAGAGTCTGAAGAAAAAAAGAAAGTAGCACATCATCCTTGGTTTTTGGATTACCATGTGACTCCTGCAGCAGCTACATGAGTTAGACACAAATTCTGATGGACAATTCCATCAGTGTTGCAATACCAACATACATGTCCACTGCAGAAGCATTCTTTCTGCTAACTTCCAAAGATATACACCTTCTTCTGAATGTCTCATGAAGTGATATAGAAGCTTTTGGATGCTCATCTATTTTGCTCGCTCTTTGGCTCATCTGGACAGGTGAGGAGATGTGGGTAATGGTTAACAGCCTGACAAAGCTGTTATCTATCCCATTGTTTATCCTCTCCTTGGTAAGTGTATCCCAAACCATTATTATTATGTCCTACCCCCAAAGAATGCTGACCACTCTAGTTGGTTGTGAATATTGTGGATGCTGAGAGGACATTGCAGAATGATACAAAGCAGAGCTGCATCTGTCGAAACACACTGATTTAGACGGGTTTAACTCTGTTTAGGATTGCATGGTAAAGCTCCATAAAGTTATTTTTCAGAGTTACAGTTCCTAGATGAGAGAGAATGATTGTTCAACCAGGTCACAACTACAGATATTTCCTTCTTGCCTGCCAACGTGAGGTAGGATCAAGCAGACCAGGGTTGTTGTTTTTTGCCGGTTTATGCTCACTGTGCTATTTTTGAAACATCAGAAGAATGCCCCTCAGTCTGCAGCAATGCAAGACCATTCTTGTGTGGATCCCTCCATACGGGGACAGAAGCTCACCGCCTTCACCTCCTGTACTGATTTAATCACAGGGGCAAATTGTACAGACCTGCATGTATAAATCAGTCCTGACTCTTTTAATCTGCATCCGCTGCCCCGGCATCTGAGAGCCGATGGCTGGAGATTAGAAATACTTCCAATTAACTGTGTGGACAGAGGCGTCTCCTTTCTAGCAACTGCTGTCTGATGCCCTGGAACAAGTTTCTGATTAGAAAGGAATGCAGCCAATGTTGTCCTCATAATTGTTTAAATCGAATCCCCTGCCCATGACTGTTTATAATAATTCCTAGGAAAGCCACAGGAAATCTGTTTTCTTAACATGCCTTCCACCACTAGGGAGACACAGTGTGTAACAGACTTCCCTCTGTGATTCACCTCTGAAGATGCCAGCCACAGATGCAGGCGAAAAGTTAGAAACAAGATCTACCAGACCACGGCCACACAGCCCGGAAAACCCACCACAATCAGTTGAATCCGGCCGTGAAAGCCTTCAACAAAGCAGCTGCTGAGTTTGCTTCTATTTCATGATACCGACAGGATCATTCAGCTGTATCTCAAATGCAAAAAAAATTATTGCAGCGGCTTCTGAAAAGTGACTATCTCTTGCTAGAGCTTATTTAACTGTATATTATTGTATATGTAGGTATGAATCAAAGCTGTGTACGCTGAATACAGGGAATAGAGCAATCATGTCTGTAAATATATCGAAAATTGTGGTTTGACTCTGCATAATATATGCAACAACGTTTACAGACCAGGAAACACTGGGTGAATCTTGTTATCTGTTTTCTAGCGTCGATGAGTGGGGAAGTTTATGTCTGCCCATCTTTGCTTGCTGGCCACTAAGTTTTCCATTGGACAACAGAGGACTGCAAAGTTTCTCGTGTGATGTGGCCACTGCAGTGTAAACTGAGCCCAAGTTTGGGAATGTTGTGATGATGCATTCAAACTGGGGTCCCTGTTTAGATGAAAGAGTGAAATGAGACCAGCTCCCCCCGCTCCCTCCTCCTGCCTCCCAGCCTGATGGAAAATACTTGAGGAAATTAAGAATAAGTCTAATGAATGCCAGACTTGGGTATGAGCAAGGTTTATTTTAACCTGTCCAAGTGAAAAATGAAGTGCAGTTTAGCTGGGGCTCCAAACTTGGGGGCAGAGAGGAGGGAGTAAGTCTGGAGCTAGAGTTTTCATATCCTGCTGTTTGTGGAGGAGCAGAAAGAACAGTTACTTCTCTAGGCATCTATCAGTGTGAATGAGCCTATGTAAGAGGTGTAGTATAGTAAAGTGAATCTCCTTTTGCTAATTTATAAAGATATGTTAGATTGAGTTAGGAATAAATATGTGTTGTGTCCAACATGTGAGAGCTACAACATTTAAAAAAAAGAAAATTGACATTGAAGTGAGTGATTGAGAGTAGAGAAATGACCGCTTAACCACTTCCTTGCCCACTGTTTCTCACCTACAGATTACTCCTCCAAATAGCTTTTCCCTGTCTGACTGTCATAGGTACTGCCTGCCCTCACCTTCTTCCAGACTACCTGCCAACAATGGATACCCGAGTCATTTTGTCAATGCCAAATCAAGTTTCTGGGTGTTGTTGCTAAAGCCAGGTCAATCCATGGAGAAAAGCTGTCATCTGAGATTTGATCCTAGATGAGAGAGCTGTCTTGCTTTGACTGCTAAGTGGACATGATGGGCATTGTGAACACATCTGAATTATCAGCCCATTATGCATGGAATGCTTACCTCGGGGCTCTCTGCTGTGCAATGGAATTGTAGTGGGGGTCTCCTTTCTCTGCTTACATGTGAGGAGGCACTCCATTGCTACTGCACAGCTTGCCCGCTGAACTCTCCCAGGCCTCTGCATCTTTTCCTGGTTCTCTTAACTCCACCCATCAACTAAATCACACTATTGCAAGATTGCTAGCCCCACCCCCACCCCAATATGGAGGGGGGGGCGGCAGGGCCCATTGAGCCTTGCCTCAGCCAGGCTTGGATCAATCTATAACCTGACTGGGGGTGGAGCTTGGGAGGCGAAGTCCACAGTATAAAGCTAGAGGCTTGAGAGCACCCTGGTCAATGGACAAGGACAAATTTAAAAGCACCTCCAAGCAATGAGTTTAAAAAAATTAGGGGCAGTACAATCCCACCCGCCAAAGGTCAAAAATTAACCTCCCTGTTTGAAACATTCCCAACCAGCTGAATCTCTGTGCTATCTAAATGTAGTTTATAGTCTTAATGCAGAACCCAATTAAAGCCTTCACTGCTCCCCCAGAGTCTGAAGAAAAAAAGAAACTGTGACAGACTGCACTGTAAAATAGAGGTTTAAAAGTGCAAGTCAATCAATGGAACAAGGTGCTATCACAACACCATGGAGAAAAACTTTCTTGGAATAGGAAAGCACCCTGATTGGTAAGCTCTGAATGGTGGAGCAACCAGCTGACTCAGAGGAAGAGGAGGTATCTCTCTGAGATGAAAAATGTTGTGAGCTTTTTGGATTTGGAATCCTGCAAGTTAACATCAAGTCCCTTAACTGCAGGTGTTCAACATCTACTCTGAGGAGATTTCAGTCAGGGAGTGGATCTGACTTGAAATACACTGACTGTAATACACTTATTGTATTTATTGTTATTTAACAATATATCATTTACACCAATTCTGGCCTCCACACTTTACCTTACCCCTTATCTGTTATTGTTTACTACTACTATGTGATCTGGTTAGGTTGGGTGGGTTTTATGCTGCTAAATTCCTCCTTCTGGATTGCCCAGTCCAGGAGGTTATAATGTTATAACTATATGTGCTTGGGGGTAATTTAAATTGGTGGATTTTTATTGTTTATAGGACCAGAAGTATATGTTTGAATGCATTTTATATTGTAAGCCGCCCTGGCTGACATTCAATAAAATAAATTTAATTAATTAAAAAACAGCAGTCCCATATTGTTTAAAAATTATTTGTCTAGTATGCAGCACTAAAGTGACCCTCTTTTTTCAACCACATGAGGAAAATGGGCTCCCCCTCCTACTTATAGTCACACCTGTAATACTGATACAAACCTTACAGTTTAAATCATACATTACATACCTTTAATTTTCAAGTTAGTGAGGCAGAATCAGACCAAACGCCACCATACTTTTAATAGCAAAACTGATTCCCTTTGTACCACTGACACCGTCTGTACCAGCCTTGAAAAAGAGCATGGTCTCCCAGATAACCAATTAAGAATGAAAGATCAAGGTGCCACATGCCAGAGGTATGACAGCTATATTTATGGAATTAACACAGGTAAGTGCTGGAATCATTCACTCAGATTTAGCCAGAATATTTAGAAGTCAACCCAATTATTCTGTATTCTTGCTTAAAACTGCATCATGGTCTTCTGAAGTTGATTTTTTGTCAGGAGACAGGTGCAACTACCAGTATATAGTAATCAGATATGCAACATTTCTATGTGGTCTTGAAAATCGTGCCTGAAATAATTTCATGCACTTTCAGGAAAGCTACAACATCTAGAGGTCAGTAGCCCATCATAGTGGATGGGCATGAGCTAAATCCTGCCTGGTTTCTGGCCTTCTCTTGACAACTAGATGCTTCAGCAGAGGAGAAGGCTGCTTTGCAAAGCAATCAGGAATCCTGCTTTTCAAGGCTCTGATTCAGTTTTGTGCTAGCCAGCGATTCTCTGCTCTTCCATCTCTTCCCAGGGCACAAGCACCAACTGCAGAGGCGCTGGCGAGCTGTAATTAAACACTTCAGTGTACACTTAAAGCATGATTAATTGCATGGAAAGTGCTGTGTTTAGTGTAGTTAAATTTAAATGTGTTTATTAGGATGTAAGACCACACAGGGCAGGCAAAACTCACACACAGTTCAACCAATTTGATTCTGAGGCTGCAAGAAGTGATGAAGTCCTACCCCATGAAAACTTGCTATGACCTTTGATGCTTGGACTCTCTTCAGAACTCCCTTTCCCCGTCTCACCCAGTGTGTTCAGTAGCATGGCTTATATTTGCACACACAGCCCTGGGCAATGGCCCATTTACACCATATCTTAAGGGCTTGCCAGACAGGGCCAGGGAGCATTTCAGGTATCTACTGAAATTTTTATCCTCAGCCTGGCAAGAAAAAGTTTGTGAGTAAAAGACTGGCTCAAAATCGAAACTAAAAGCTTGGGAACTTTTCCCAAGTACCCAAGTTAATAAAAAGGTGAGTTTTTCAAGGTTGACTTTGAAGGGGAGGCATTGTTTGTTTGTTTGTTTGTTTCATCACACTTGTAACCCACCCTCCTCTGAAGGGCTCAAGGCAGCGTACAACAACAATGTAAAACAACACCAATATATGAAATTCAATTCAATAAAACAGTTCCAATAGCTTAGACAAAATCAGATGGCAACAAAACCCACCCCCACATTTGAACTGCTAGTAAAAACAAATAGAAATTACATTATAGTGAATCAGAACGAGGGTCCATTAGAATCAATATTCCCTGGTCAAATGGGCAGTGACTCTCCAGCTTTCCACGTCACCTGATGGCTGCAGATACTGGCCTGGAACCTTTGGCATGCCAAGCAGATGCCCCTACTAAACTGATTTTAGTAATTCCAGCATTTTCTGATTGAGTTGTTATGAATATACATTTTCAATGCCAAGCTTAGCCCTACAATAGGTGAAATAACAAAAGAGAGTTCCTCTGAGCATGTGGAAATCACACTGATAAAAATCAGGCCTTGCAGCTTCCCCCACTGCGCTACTTTCATTCTGCTCCACACTAGTCAGATCTCATGAGGACTACTGGTCCAGTTCTGGGAAGGGCATTTCAGGGAAGATGTAGGCAATCTGGAATGTGTTTAGAAAAGGCCAGGGCAACAAAGATGATCAGGGACCTGGATATCCAATACAACAAGGAAAGGTTGAACAAACTGGGAATGTTTAGTCTAGAAAAGAACAAGTAGAAACATAATCACACTTCTCAAATTCCTGAAGAGTTTTCACATGGAGAGCATACATTGTGTTCTTTGCTGAGCCAGAGGGCAAGACTAGGGACTCTTCTGCTTTCTCATTTTCCTTGCTTGTGTTCCTGTTGCTTCAGGATTTTTCTGTGCTCCATGTGATTTGCTCCCTCTAATGGTTGATCCGATATTACACTGGTTTATGTTCAGCATAAAAACTTGGACCTATTCCACACATGTGGTTTTTGTCAGTCTTGGCTCCGAACTACTTTAAAAAAATTCTTTTCCATGCTTGTTTTGCCCCCTAAAGTAGCAGCTTTTTTTCATCTTTTCTCCAGCTGTTTAAGGAGCACTTTTATTGCAAGGTTTTTTTCCTCAAGCCAGTTCTGAGTTGGCTTCATTCCATGTGGAGAAATGGTCAATTTGGTTTTTTTTTCCTGATGGCCACTGATGCCCACCCACACCCAATCTCCACAATTGATTCCACATCCCCTCCTGCCTTCCCCTTTCCTCTCCACCTGGGGCCTCCTCACTCCTTTAAAAATGTTTTAAACCTACAAGATTAGTGATCAGTGCTGAAGAATTTGCTTGAATATGGTTCCAGCCATGAAAACCTTCAACAACAGTTTGTGATATCCTCGCAACCAAAAGTAAAATGGCCAACAGTGCCTTTTTGCCCTTCGCCATCACTAGTTCTGAAATAAAACTGTACAAGGAAAACAATTCTCTCCACCACCAGCAAGATGCCATTGAGCCTAGGGGCAGGCAGCGCCTCCACCAACTGCCTGCCTTCTTGACCCCCCTTTCTCGGGCAGCAGAAGCCCACCTCAAGTAGAGGCAGCCAGGGGCACCAGAACAGGCAGCCAGGGGCACCAGGCCTGGTGGGGCTCCAAATCCACTGCTCCCCTCACCTGCTGTGGAAGGCGGGCCAGAGGGCCCAGAAGAGCTGTGGCAGGGGTGCCACTGCTTACCTCCCAGTTCCCTGGAGCAGTGGCTTCTCATCCCACCTCAGTCCAAGTTGGCAGGGCAGAGCATGCTGCTGCTCAAAGGTCCTCTCAGGTTCTCCTCAGGCATTACAAGCACACACACGCCTCTGCCTCTTTGGCTTTTCTTGCCACTTCCACTTAATCAGGCTGCCAATATTCAGCCTCCACTGGCTGGCACTAAACTCCGGGGGGGGTGCTTCAGCTTCGCTGGTTTGTCCACCACCTAAGGCCATACTTAGGCTGCCCTCCTGGCTGGGAGGGGAGAAGGGGGACAAGTGGCTAAATGTGCCCCCCCCCATGTGACCAAGGTGAATGGTGCCTGGGGAGAGAGAGAGCTTCCTCCCCACAAGATCTGCCTCTGCCAAGGAGGCAAAATGCAGGAAAATCTGCCTTACAGTGATAATAAGGTGTAGAGTGACCGGGGGTGGGGATAGGGGGCTGCCACACCAGCAGATCTGAAACTACAGTCTTATTCCAGTAAAGGACTAGGTGCTTTCCCCAAAAAATATGCCATGGAAAAGAGGGTGCCGCATCACATACAGGGTTCAGTTAGATCCAGTAAAAATGTTTTTCTAATATATATATTACATTACATGGGGAAGTGCACCTTTCTTTTGAGTAAATACCTTTCTTTTGGTCACCTTCCTTTTGAGTAAATACAGTAACTTACCCACTGTCATGATAGAAACAATCTCATTTGGAGACTATTCACAAGAGAAGGGGAGAAATACAAATTAAGCAGCCAACCTGTTTAGTTGTACCACTGTCTTGTTGACAAAACTCTGAGGTCTCAGAAGAAACAGATACATTACATAACAAACAAGGCCAGAAAGCCCCAAAAGCACATTAGCTGAAACCACATCCCCTGACCAGGGTCTGGGAAATGTATTTATCTCCTTGTCATCTGAACTCCTAAAAGAGCATTCCAGCAGGGAAACAACAACCCACAAACCCCCAAGTTCTTCACAGTACAAACTGCTTCTACAATTGCTACAGGAAAAAAGCCTAGGAACCAAGACCAGCTGCTGAGGAAGACAAAAGAAAGAAAAAACTGGCTCTGTGGTTTTCCATTCTGTTGCTGTAGAACTGGAGGGAAGAAGGGGATTCCCTCTGCATCCAATTCCATTTCCTCTTTAAATATACTGTTCTCATTGCTGAGCTAGTAAAATGGAGGACATGGTTATTTGAAATGCTCAACACAAATAGACTACAGATCCCCCTGAACTGTATGAGGGGTGATGGCTGGGGCTTTTGCCTGGGAATGTTTTTTTTTTTTTGATAAACAAAGATTTGATTGGCAGTGCAGAGTTTTAAAGACGTTATTTTGACAGCAACTGCCCTCACAGCACCAAATCTTCACTGTGTGATTGAAGGTAAGTTGTAGCAGCCATCTTATGGCTGACTCTGCCTCCTGCAATAGCTATTTTGTGGTAGCCATTTTGAGGCTGTACCCACTACACTGCCAGAATTCCAAAAGTGCCCACAGGCTCAAAATGTTTGGGACTCGTGGCCTACTTCATATCTGCACAACTCTGCAATGTTTGACCCAGCCATATTCTTCTTTGCTATAATTCCTCCTACAAGTTCTATATATAGAACTAGCAGGCCCAGCCACGCGTTGCTGTGGCAATTGTCCTTCTCATCATAGTCCGCAACCCACACAGATGTCCATGCAGGTCCAATGATCCGCAGCATAGCCTTTTGGGGTGGTCAAATGGAATCCCTCTTTCCCTTTTCAATGCACATCGTTATATGGTGCTGTCGTGTTTTTTTAGTATAAGGTAACCCTTCCCATTCCACAACAGAACTGTCCAGAGTGCGAATCCCGCTGTCCATGAGGCTGGTTGACACGCAAAGTCCAGGCTTGGGTAAGGCAGAACTGGGGCAAGGAGGCTATCCCAGTCAGGCAGCAGAGGCAGGGTGGTGAGGCGTTCAGATCGAGGCCAGATCCCTGGGTTCTTAAAGGGCCATGTGCAAAAGAAGCGGAGCCAGTAGTGTTGGTTCGCCCCCACCCCGTGGATTTTCTTAGAAGAAAAAGGCAAACTCCAGCAAGCTTTTAGTAAAAGAGAGCTGTGGCGAATATGGGTGAGGAAGTGAGTAAGTGGTGGTTGGATGTGAGGGAGGGCAGAGTGAGGTGTGTGAGGATGAGCTGGATGTGTATGAGAGTATGTGTGTTGTGTGGTAGCAGTGGATGAGGCACAGAGAGTGAAAGTTACCTGCGTGTGAGGGGGGGAACCCCACCTGACGTCTCACATGGCAAAGTATGTATGTGTTTCACTTCCACTCATACTACCTACCAGTATTACCTATTTACTGTTTTCACTGCTCATCTCTGCCCATCTGAACGAACATTCCAAGCCCTCAGGCCACAGACAGACAGGCTGCACGGACATTCTAAGGGTGACAGTTAAACAGAGGTAGCCTCATGGCCTGGTGCGCCAGGAAAAAGACGTTTTACCTGGCTCAGGTATGGACTTTTGGCGGTTTGAAGGTCCGAGTACCTGCCAGCAACAGGGAGGGATGTCCTGTGAAAATTTGGGGGCAATCCGTCCAGCAGCTTCTGAGGGACTCCATCAGGGACAAACACACTGTTAGATTTTTATATATATAGATTATATCCAGTACTCAATGGACAAGGGAGGCTGGTAATATCTGGCACTTTGCTTTGCCAATTTTACCAAGGGAAGTGAAATTTACAGGGCTCAGCGCTGGCGCACTGAGCTGTGATGAACAGTATTTAGAATTTGCCTCACCCCATGATCAACTGACATCAGCAAAATTTTCCTATCATGCTTACTAGGTTGAATTACTGTCTAAACCAGCTGTCCAGAGCAGCACTACAAATATATAATAATGAGGCTCAGTTTCCCTTTCAGTCCTCTGATTAAATATCACAGAATTAGACATTGGAGGGGCATTAAGAAGTCTGGGTGACCCATTGACCCTCACCCCACCTCAGGCCAACCTTTTCTACTCAGATCACCCATGCATTACAAGGGAGCACACAAAACTGTTCAGAGATTTTGCTTTACTGAAACATTCCATCATGTGCTGGCAAAAGGCTCCTTCCATGTGAAGATGGACTGCATGCTTCACCACCACCTTGCCACAATTCTTCCTTCTCCTAAAAATCTTCAGGAGATCCATTGGGGAAATGGATTAGACATGACAATATGCTTTCACCTGTGTTTCTGAGATTTTGTCCACTTGAGATTCCCTCCTCTGAAGGAAATCTATTGGCTTCGTAGGAAATCTCTGCTTATAGAAAATCATTTCTTCAAACAAATTCTAGAAGGCTTTTAGTATCAGGCTCTAGAAGTTCAATGAGCTTGAAGGCTGATTGTCCACCGAGTGAACATCAGCCATCAGTGTGCTGCAAGGTTGAGATTTCCACAGCTCTGGAAGCAAAGATACGATTCTAACATCTGCTCTAGTGCCCTCAGCTGGACACAATGTGCACAATTGAATGTTGCAGTAGGATACCCAGCATGGCTTTGTATATTTCCTCTATATTATAGAGAACAAAAGATACAGGATAGATAACTATATTCTTTTCAGTTTTAACAGCTTTTGTTAGCAAAAATGTACACACAGGTTTATAGCTTCTGGATGAAAAGAACAGCGTGGTGTTTGAACATTTGAGGTCAAGTCAGCTCATGATCTTAGCTGTACTTGGAGAACCAAGCACACCCTTCCCCAAATATTGGATCAGAAATTTACCCAAATATCAGGTGAATATATCAAGTCCAAATATCAGATCTTATCATCATAAGACTGAGATTTTTTTTAAAAGCAAAGCAAAAACACCTCATGGTGGCATCTATGTGAAGAGTGGTGTTGTATACAAGACCTGTAATTCCTTTTAACCAATTAGCTGGCATACCCCATTTATGAATTATGATTGTGAACACACCCATTTTTAAAGACAGAAACAGACAGAACACTTAGAGTACTAGCAAGACACAAGAGACCTTGTCTCAGGACAAATTCTTTTGCATCACTTAATCAATGTAACTGCAGGGAGCCTGGACAGGGGTGGGAGAGGAGAGGCACATATTGGCTTGCGTCACTAGAGTGTGTCTAATATGAAGGACCCAAACGCAGGGCTGTTCTAAAAGAAAGATCACACAAAAGGGTTATTGCAAAAGCAATCCAGCAGCGAAGAGAAAGCGGCTGGTATAAAAGCTACAAACTGTGATGTTCTGACAAGCTCCCGTGCCCTTCTGGTCAAGAGTGTAGCAACAGCAATAGCAGCTAGGCTGCAAAGTAGCCAGCTCTGCCATCCAAAACTGTAGCACTCCTCAGAGAGGTACTGCGAATGGTTCACAGGCAAATTCTTGAATGAAGAATGCCCTTGTTGAAGAAAATATAAAAGTGGCAAATGTGACCAGCAACAACTAAGGAAAGTATTGTCGAAGGCTTTCACGGCCGGAATCACTTGGGTGCTGTGTGGTTTCCGGGCTGTATGGCCGTGGATCCTCTGAAGATGCCAGCCACAGATGCAGGCGAAACGTCAGGAGAGAATGCTGCTAGAACACGGCCATACAGCCCGGAAACCACACAGCACCCAAACTAAGGAAAGTTTTTACAACAGTAGCAATTTCTTCCACATATTGTAGTGGTTAAAGTATTGAACTAGAATCTGGGAGACCCAGGTTTGAATCCTTACTCTGTCATGGAAACTTGCAATGGTGACCCTGGGCCAGTCAAACACTCTCAGCCTCAATCCTGACAAGTATTTGGATGGGAGACCTCCAAGGAATACCATGGGTGGAACCCAGAGGCAGGCGATGGCAAACCACCTCTGAACATCTCTTGCCTTGAAAACCCCACCAGATGGCTCCATAAGCCAGGTGTGACTTATGCCAGCAAACAAAAAGCAGCTTTTCCCACACTATATAGAAATTAACGCTCAAAAGCAATAAATGGTCCCACACACCCCACGCCCATATTACCAAGTAATTTTGTTTTCTATAGGCATGGCAATACTATTTTAAACTCCCACACTATGGGATCTAAAGAACAAACCACTGTGTTGGTGGAAGAGTGGGAGCCTGCTAAGTAACCAGAGGGGAAAAAAACTGTTAGGAAGTCTGCCAACATTGCGATTAAACAACAAACTAGCACAGCTGAAACAACATAAGCTAATACTGAAGGTCACCCTGCCAGGATCCATGAATGCACATGCCAACAACTCCGATGGAAAGGTGGACATAAGAAACAAGAAATCACTCTCTGGTTTTGGATGGCAGCAGTGGCACCTCTCCCTACCATGGCCTATCTGGTTTGGTATCCTGTTACCCAAAGTGACAGACTAGATAACCCTGGATGGCCCACAGAGACACCATCCTAGCTAGTACTGTCTGGCACTGATATTCAGAGGGTTGTTTCCTCTGAAGGTGGAAATCCCAGTTAGCCATCATGGCTAGTAGCCTTTGATGGACCCGTACTTCAGGAATTTTTCTAATACCCTTTTGAAACCATTTGTACTCATGGCCATCGCTATATGTCTTAACCACATCTAAATTAGATTACTGCAACATGCAACCACTCTGATAAGGTAAGATTGCAAATGTGCATAAAATGCCCTGTATTGTTTGGGACCAATGTACCTGAAAGATAGCCTTGTCCATTATGAACTTACCTGAATGCTACGTTGCGGTTATCTTCCAGGGCTGTGATTCCGGTATCCCTGCCTTCTGAGATGGGTGGCAAATTGCAAGGTGGTCTTCTTGGTTGTTATATAAATAAGTCCACTGTTAGCGATTTCCACAATTTAATTATACATTGAGCAAAGTAGCATTTCCTTTTGTCTGTCCAGAATGTATTGCTCATCACCTTCATTGAGCACCTCCTAGACCTAGCATATTGGGATCAGGACAAAAGTCCTCTCCAACCACTTTCTCCATCCCATGCGTGATTTTATAAACCTCTGTATATAAACCATTAACAGTCTTGTTTCTAAAATGAGTGTTTTAGTCTTTTCCTTGTAGGGAAGACATTCCAACCCTCTTGATCATTCTGATTGCTTGTTCCTACACACACACACACACACACACACACACACACACACACACACACACACACTTGTGCAGAGTGTCCCTTTGGAGTCCCCCACAGCCAACTTTAATTTTCTGGACTTAGTGACATATTAGCTTTTAATTAGTTGATTGGCCCTCAAACTCCATCTGTTGTCTATTTGACATAGTGCTTCAGACACCTTAGTTGTGGGATGTAGCTACCCCATTTCTTCCACAGCCAATACAGATTCAAAGAGTGGATTCCGTTTCCCTGCAATTCCCACATCTTCTGTAGACAATAATCATCCTCTTGCTGCTTCAACAAGATGTTTGTACTGGTTGTGGTAGCAAGTTATTTCTGTGTGCTAACAAGGATATGGAATGGATATCATCCCTTTCCCGAGACTGGGGGCTTTTCTGCATAAGCCGTTTACTATGTGTTGCAGGCTCATCATGGGGGCACAGATGTACCCTCCAGCAGCACAACAGCACACATTACAGTGGCTCAGGAGTGTGGGAGATAGCACAAAGGACACCATGCCTGTGCACACAGCACATGAAGGAGCTAACACATGCCTACATGCACACAGATCCTACAACATGTACCATGCAGCATGCAGCTCCCCCGACATGCAAACAAAAGTGTTGCCAGATTGTGAGAATACAGTGAGATGGTGATTTCACCAGACAGCTTGCAAACATTTTGTGTGGGGCTCTCAAAAATGCGGGGCTCATAGCATATGCTACTTTTGCTACTACCGTGTTTCCCCAAAAATAAGACAGGGTCTTATATTAATTTTTGCTCCAAAAGATGTGTTGGGGCTTATTTTCAGGGGATCTTACTTCCCCCCCATGATTTTGTGCCCCCCTCCCTTGTGACTAGATCAGCTGTGCTGTAACTAGGGCTTATTTTTGGAGTAGGGCTTATATTTCAAGCATCCTTCAAAAATCCTGAAAAATCATGCTAGGGCTTATTTTTGGGATAGGTCTTATTTTCAGGGGAACAGGGTAAATTAATCCAGCACTGCTGATAGACTTCAGATATAACTTTCTTATAAACTTTAACATAGTACATGCATTTTTCTAGGCTGATGCTGCCATCTGGTGGGGAATCCTTGCCAATCCAGTTGTGAAAATGCTTCCATTCACACCAGTAACTTTTGCAATTTTTGAGAAAATCCCAATCCTCTCTCAGTTATCATACTCCAAATGAAAACAAAACACAGATATCAGAATCAGCAGAAGATTTAAAAATAAGTTTCTAATCTTTGCTAATCTTTCTAATCTAATTTTAAAATATGATTTTAGATGTTATGCTAAATATGGACATAAATGCAAATAACCAGTGTCTTTACAGGCCTCCATTACTGGATTCACAGCCATATGATAATTTGAATTCCTGCATATCATACATTGGAGGATGGGAGAGGAATTTTCCCTAGACTCTCTAGCATTAAGCCATGTCCACAGAAAATCAATTACTTCTTAATTTGGATTCTCATGTTTGCTTTATGCTATGTAACTCAACATCACAGAAAAAGAAATTAAGCAACATTGGCATTTTAAATAAGTACAATTTTGAACACACCACACACCTCTTCAGTATTGCCCCTCATTTGGGGTGTCAGAAGGTGCATTCTAAACAAGTTCTTGTTCAAGGCAAAAGCAGGCTTTTTGTTAACCGTGGAATGTTCCACAGAGGTCAGTTAACCAAGTTGTGCTGTGCTTTCTATGTCAAATTCAGTGCCAAAATTGGAATGAAATTATAAGCAGTCCACACAAATATTTAAAAACAGATAACCCCATTTTATTAGCAGTTAGTTCAATAAGACTTAACATTAGTGACACAGTTTTCAGAACCCAAAAGGAAGTTCAAGTACAGATTAAAAATAAGGGAGGGGGGGAATAAAGTTTCTTAAAATAGTCCCTTCCCAGTCCTCCCTCCCACCAAGAAAATATTCCTTTTCCCCTTGGGAAACCATACAAAATCTCATGCAAAAATAAGAATGGGAACCAACAGCAGGCTCCTCCTTTTGTTAAGAACCCCTCACCCCAGGACAAGTGTTGTGTTTCTTTTTAAAGTACAGAACTTGATAAACTCTCATCAAGATTTGCTCACCCAAAAAGAATAATTCAGCATGACTCTACCCATGACCAAACACATAAGTAGAAAGACCAAGTCCAGGCAAAAATCACACCGTTATTTACTTTTTTAAAAATCCAAAAGATGCCCAAGATTAGATCTTTTGCATGGGTTGCTTTAGCAGTGTAAATGCCAGAACCTAATGAGATGGAGATGGTTACCAATCGGATGTAAATGCAAGCATATGTTACTCATTTATAAGAACCTTCTATCCCAGTTTACTAGTTAGAACTCACAGAAAGTAGTTCACAATGATTGACCTGTTGTATGCTGGCTGCAATACCCTCCAAACATTATCCATCTGCCAAAGTGTCCCTTGAGGAGCACCACATGCATTTTCCACTTACATAAAGGAGGCCATGATTTTCTTGTCGTTTAGCATCTAAACCGGTGGCCTGACATTGGTGAAAGTAGAGGGGAAAAATGCACACATGGAGACATCGAGGTCAGGAATGGGACGTCAGTGTTTGAAGCCTCCTATTCTTAAGATGCAAAGAACACTCCATCGACAAAGTCAGGGAAAATATTCCACATGCATCACCGCCCTAAAATTGCTTGCTTTATTTGTTATATTTTTATAATAGACCACCTTCTCCCAAGCCCTCTGGATGTTCCAACTACAGCATCACAGTCATGTGGCATCAGACTTGTTTTTTCAGGGAGCGCAACTTCTTCTTGCTCAACTATAATAACACAGCCCACTTTCTGTGTAGCCATTGCAGATGTATTGGGGGAGGTGCTGATGGCCTAGTAGTCCTCCACTCCAGCCATCTAAACATGCTGGCCACTACACTGTCCCTCTTCATAGGGTTAGAAGTAAAGCCAAGGAAAATTGTCAACCCGTGCAGCATCATCCCAACACTTCCCTCCTCCTAGCACAACTCATTAACTTCATTAACTTCATGGGGGCGGGGGGGGGGGTTCTTATTCTAAACCACCCTGGAAGCTGGCTTAGTCTGTAAATGGACTAAGCACGTATGAGAATGACAGAGAGTATATTCATATTTTTTTTCCTCTATTCAGCACTGGTTCTGAAGCAAAATATGACCAACAGTGCCATATTTCTGAAGAAACAAAAAGCATAGATTTACAATTACTGCAGGAAAAAACCCCTCCCAACAGATTATCTTCAAACTAATTTTTTTTTCTGTACCAGTGCTTGTACTCTCTTTGTTGACACTGTCTCTTTGGAGGTTGGCTGGTGAGTGTTTCCTACAACTGTATTTTAACAGCCAACTCTTGTTTCTGTAACTTATCGATTTTTCTTAGTGACTAAGAGCAGCAATTAACCAACGCCTAATTGGTGGAGGACAAAAATGCCCAGCAAGTCTCTTTTGTGAGGATAGCTGTCAGCTCCCTTCATGGCATTACAAAGACTATGAAAAGCTATGATCCCATTTGTATTCATCTGTATTAATTTTGCCCCAAATCCAAAGAAAAATCAATACTGAGTTACACCAAACCAGCCACCCCTCAGAAGCCAAGACCCTATTTCTTTGAGGGTTACAAGCCCTGTCCCCATTTGACCAGCTGACTTGCTCAGTCTTGTCATACCTTTAAAGTCATGGCTTGCTAGAATTGGTACTCCCAGAATCACTAACCTGTAATAGAGCAAGGAAGACAACTGCTGGAATCCATTTTCAAAGCAGCAAAGAAGTCAAAAAATGAGCCCATTCAAAATGCTTACATGGTTGCTCTAATTGCATAATTCCAACTGCCAGATCTGTTTCTAATGTGAACACAAAATCACTGTGTTTCTGCAACACTTCAGTTCTTAGAATGCATACAGGTGCTCAAGAGTCAACTAGACATGACTGTGACAAATGTGCATATTTAAACATGGAGCCACTTCAAACAAGTAGAATAAATCTCTGTGTATGTATTATTAAGCAGCAAAACGAGTGTACAAGTGAGAAATGCAGAACCACCCCTCCAAAATGCTGTGCTCCTACCCTCATGTTTCTGTTGAGCTCCAAAACCAGAACAGTGACTGCAGGAACAACACAGTAAGGAGGTAAGCTATGAGCAAGTTAGAGGGTTCTTTTCTCTAATGCCTGTATTCTAGCAGATGGTATCAAGAAGGAAGGAGCTTTCTTGAACAAGGGTAGGGAGAGAAGAAATGGACAATGCACAAGGGACTTACGTTATAATGACACAGTGGCCCATTACACGTGGAAAGCTTATCTCAGAACTCTTCTCTGTGCAGTGGGCTTGCAGAGGTCTCTCCTCATGTTTCTCTGTTTATACACAAGGAGGCACTCCCTCCTTTCCCTGGAGTTTTTCTGCAGAAAGCTCTCCAGGCCTGGTTCTCTTAACTCCACCCATCAAATGATTCTTAGGCACAGACCTCATTACATCCAGTAGTCAAGACTGCTGACTTAGCCCTTTAAGCTGCACTTAATATTACTGTTCCAAAAGTAATCCCCCCCCCCCAATGAAAGTGGCAAAGCAATTCCTTGGACCACAGGCTGATAAAGAAGGGGGCTGTCCTAGAGCAGATACACTCTCCCCCTCCCTTCCATACAACACTTCCTGCAGCTGGTGCTGCTGACACCAGAGGCAGAGTCTTGTTATTTCCAAACTCTCTTTACATCAGTATCTTGAAATATCAAGAGAATTAGAGGTCGGTGTTGTATGAGTGAGCTTCTTTTCTGTTGAGGCAGTCAGCAACAAGGAAGGGAGGTGAGGGGGGAAGTGTGCAAAGTGACACGAGGAAGAGGGAAGTCTGGCTGTGGGAGAAGGGAAGATCTCTGGGGCAAAGTTGTATTCACTCCCTAATCTAGCTAAGAAGCAAATTAAAAATAATCCTAAAAATGGTCTTGTTTTCCATGGAGAGAATGGACAGTGAAAGTGGGGAAACAGATCCATACAAGAAACCTTGCCATGACGGGCATTTGTCCCCATCACGCAGGAAGCACACTGTGTAATAGACCACAGTCTGCATTTTCTTCTGGGCTGCTCCCATCTGAAAGGAGATATACGAGTCTAGGCAAGATTACCTGGGAAGGGCGGATTTCTTCACTGACTGATTATTTTCTTCCAATTACTGAGAACTTACTGCTACGGAAAGCTGCATGCAAACACTGTATTTAATTTATTTTAGAAGGTATTGCCCCACCACCACCTTTCAATTCACATTAACTTTTCTACCATATTATATCCTACTCTTTATGGGCAATGTTTATTTGAACATGTTTAAATAAGGAGAATACTAATGAAAGGAAATCTGCAACTCTAGATTGAACCACTAGGTGGAACACATGCATGGTGTCAAGGGGAAGAAAATGTCGAGCCCTAATAGTTCCACTAAGTCCTGTTAGTTTAAACAAACACAAAATGGAATCTTGTGGCAACTTAAAGACGAACGTATTTACCACAGCATATGTTTTGTGACCTGGAGAACATTCTAGGAGGAAGATACTTATGTGAAAGATACTTATGTGAACCAAACTGACTGGAGATGGTTGACAAAAACTGAATTAAGGGCATTAAGTGAACTGAGGGAAGAAGGCAAGATAAGAATATGGAACTCATAAAGAGAACCTGCAATTATTTCAAGACAAGACTCTGAGTTTAGGGCGAGGCTTGTGTTCATATGGGAGACTGTTGGGTGGCTTACAAAACAACTGCTACTTTGAAAAATTCTTGCTTCTGAAGACCGCTGTGGGATAAGTCCAAATGTTCACCAAGGCCTCCAGAGTGCCCACAAGCAAGGCATGAAAACAACCTGATGAGATGATTGGTGGCCTTCAATTACCAAACAAGGCACTGGGAAAAGCTTACTGTGTTGAAGTTGTCAGGGCTGGCATGAGCAGCCCATTTTGAGTTTGATCCTGCTATGTCTCCTGGCAGGATCAAACTGCTCAGAGCCCATCCTGCAAGAGTACATGGTCTGGGTGACAGCCATGGCCAGCAGTCCCACTGCAGATGGGGGAACCACTCCACTACCAACAGAAGAGCAGGCCAAGCAGCCCCAGGATGCGGAGGGAGGGAAATCTTCCAATCTTTCCAAACCAGATGCCGGAATGGAGACAAGGGTGGTCCCTACCCTCCACAAGACCTGGCGATGTGGATCTGAGCCATCATCCATGGCTCAGCATTTTTGTAATGCCATCCAACCCAGCATGGGCCTTGTGGCTGCATGCTCCATCGAGGCACTATCAGGAGGGCACATCATGGAATGAAGCTGAACTCACTGAGCAGGGCCATAGGGGGGGGGAATGGTGCCTGGGGCAAAATGGCACCCAAGCCCCACCCCCACATACATTTTTCTGCCTGCTGAAAACGGGCAAGGCTGGTGGGGCGGGGCCAGGCCTGGCGAGGCGGGGAGAAGGGGGCAGGGCAATTTCCCGCCCCCAATGGCGCGTACCCAGTGTGTGACGCACACCCCTTCCCCTCATAGCTACACCTCTGTCACTAAGTTCAGAGTCCCACCAGTCAACTGTTTTAGATCAGGATCTCTGCCATTTAGAGGCTGAAAAATGAGATCCTCAGAAAGGAGATGGCCAAAATGCAGCGAGGTTTCAGAGAGATGGGCCAGCAGTTGGAAGTTCTGCAGGTTCAACCCCTCACACCAGGCCCTCCAGGAGGTTGGCCCAGGTCACCTGTGCAACCAGTTTCTGGTCTGCTGCCTGGAGTCCCTGTGCCGTCAGTTCCTGCTCCACCTGTGAGACCACCCCCAGCTCCAGTAGCAGAGCAATGGGGGTGGTCTCAGTGGGGGTGGTCTCAAAAGCCTCCTTCAACGGAGCCACTGAAGGAAAGTTACATGCACTATGTATGCACCCTGATGGAAGAAGCTGCTGCATGGTTTGTGGAGCTTTTTGAGGTAGGTGCAGCCAAGTTGGAGCACTCTGATCTTTCTATGCTCCCCCTGCATGATAATTTTGAGGATTCATTCCAGGAGGATAAAGCCTGTGCACAGCTGCAGCGCCTGTAACAAAGGACCTGATCCGTTGTTGAGTATGCCTCTGAGTTCTGGCATTTGGCCATTCATATCCATATATGGCCTGAAGCTACCTTAGTGAATCTCTTTATGGACGGGCTGGAAGCAACAGTGCAATTGTCACTGGTGCAGGGGAACCCCAGGACGATCATGGGATGGATCTACCTGGTGGTTGATGGGGAAGAGTTAGGGTTATGCAGCAATCCAATCACTGTCAAGGGACCCCTAACTGCTATAGCTGCGTAGGGATCCCAGTGAAAGGGAAGGTGAGAGATGCAAAGGCCAGAGAGGAGACACAGCATGACTGCCACTACCTGGGGTTGTGTCTACGGGGGGGGGGGGGGGAGGACATAGTATTGCTTTCTGTCCCCAGCTTGGGTCCTGGCCCTTGGTGCTGACCAGCAATGGGGTGAGAAAGAAGAAAAAGCCGCCCAAGTCAACCAATCAAAGTTATATACTTGCATCTCAGCCAGGCCTGGGAACTGCTGCACCCGACTCCGCACTGCAGAGTGAGACCTCAGCCAAGGATCTGACAGATGAAGAGGCCACTGCCTCATGGTTATAGGGAAATGGGACCAATCTTGCCTAGATGGCACTGGAGGCCAGGTCAGAAAGCACAGTGCTGGAGCACAGGTGAATGGACCCTTATTGTTCAAGTTAAACTTACGGAGTTTACAAAGAGACTTGTGTGATTCTGCAGGCCACAGTAGAGTCTGGGTGTGGGCACTGTCTGATTAACCTGGCAGTAGCTGCTGGACTGGGGTTGCAGCTGCTGAATTTGAAGCATCCAATCGTCTTCCAACAGATGGTTGAGGTTGATGGACCCCTGCTCCAACTAATTCATGACGCTCTCCAGGGTAATAAGGAGGCTGAATTGTTCAAGGCATGACTGGTTGAGAAGGATGGTCTGTTGTGGTTGGAGTTCTGCATCTATGTTCCTGAAACCCTCCTCAAACAGGTGGTTTAGGTTTGGCATGACTCAAAATCTGCTGGACAATCTGGATTTGTTAAAAGTTAGCATTTGATCCGCAGACAGTCTGGGTGGAAATCTCTTTGAAAAGATGCTGAGGCTTATGTTTGGGGGTATCCTTTCTGTGCAATGGTGAAGCGTATGCAGGGGAAATCCCAGGGGCTGCTCAAACCGTTGGAGGCTCCTCAGAGACCTTGGGCAGTAATTGCTATGGATTTCATTACGGATCTTCCTCCTAGCCACAGGAAGTCAGGAATCTGGATACCATTTCCAAACAACTTCCCATGCAGAAAGACTGGCCAAGTTATTTGTGAGATATATTTACAGATTACATTCAGCCCCAAACAAAATAATCTCAGACACAGGGGCTCAGCTGATGACTAAATTTTGACATTGCATTTTCAAATTATTGGGGGGTAGAACAGCCGTTATCCAGATAGTGATGGGCAGTCAGAGAGAGTGAACCAGGTACTTAAGCAGTACTTACACTGTTACATCAACTACCATCAGGACAACTGGATGACTTCCTCCATTTACTGAATATGCTTACAGTATTGCTGTTCATCAAAGTACTGGCCAATCATCTTTCTAAGTGGTCTATGGACATGAGGGAAAGCCATTGCCTTTCATGGAGGGGGAGGGCCCAAAGAACCTTCTGGTCTGGTTGGGGAATATTCAGGGATCATGGGCCCACATCCATAAAGCCTTGAGTAAAGCTAGAGACATATAAATGCCAGGCTGATGAGAAATGCAAAGATGTACGTTTTGAGGTGGGGGATTCTGTGTATATCTTCACTAGGAATCTATGTTGTGTTCAATCCAGCCACAAGCTGGGTCATCGATATTTGGGACCTTTCAAAATTGTGGGTGTCATTAATGAGGTGACTGTAGATGTGACATTGCCTAAAACGTATAGGAGTATGCACCCTGTGTTTCATTCCAGCCTCCTGAAATAGGCATCTCCTGCCAACTGGTGGCACCCAGAAGTGGATGTGGATCCTCCTCTACTTGTTGATCAGCAGGAGCACCATGAGGTTATCCTCATGGTGGACTCATGTTTGTATCGCAGCCACTTGCAGTATTTGATTGTTTTGAATGAGTGGGTTGATGCTGCTAAAGTTCAAGCCCCTCGTTTGATGTCTGAGTTCCACTGTAAATATCCTCACCGTCCTGTTGGCTCCTAGGTTATCATTAGGGAAGCAGTATGTCATGATCAGCCCATTTTAATTTTGGTCCTGCAGTGCCTTCCGGTCAAAATGTGGAATCTTCTGAATTCCTCTTTTTCCCCTCCCTCTTCGTTACTGTGGTTGTACTTTCTCACTCCCTGCACTTTTGCTTCCCAGGCAATGCCTTAGCAGCTCACTGGACACTTGCAGTTCTTGGGAGTACTGTGGAATGTAGGTTTCGACCCCGGGGAAGGCTACATTATCTCTGCAACATGGGATTGGTTGGGTGCCATCCCGCCTTGGAAACTGGTAGGCAGGCATGGGGGTGGGGGGTGGGTGTGACATGGGATATAATGGAGGGCACTTTGTTGCTTATGCTTTAGTTCTGGCAATAGAAGTCTAAATGCGTATTTCTGAAGCTGTTTCATAATAAAGAAACCATCTGAACTCAGAGTCTCGCTATTGAACTGTCCAGGGGCACGAAAACTGCCTGGTCTATAAGCTCCTTCTATTGGGCTTCATGACCAAGGTGGCTGCTATTATTTGCCAGAATTGGCTGGGATTGGATCTGACGGATGACAGAGTACCTACATTTCTAGTTCTTTAAGCCAACCTATGAACTGTGTTTTAAAAAAGTCAATCCTCTCCTTTCTTTCCTAATGCAACTTTCTCAGCTTTGTTTGAACTGCAAGTCTTTCATTCCTTCTTTATAAATGCCTCCAACAAATAACTGTATTAGACAGGATAAGCCAAGTGACAAAATCCCTTGTGATTTTGCTTTAAATGTCACTTTGGCCAAAATGAGGCAGAGAGAGGAAATGGGCCAACTGCAAATATAGCTGGACAACTTACCAACAGCAGCCTGTCTGCCAATTTGTTATATATGCACATACTTGGCAAACTGAAAAGGCCAACTAGTTAGCAGAGCTTGTCATTCAGTCAAGAAGGGGCCCTGATGGAAAATACCAAAAAAGCAAAGTCCATGGAACTGGGGCAACAACATATCAATCCTTTAAAAGTTCTTTTAAAATGCAAATATCAGGGAGACCACCAAAATCTATAGGCCATCTTACCCCTCCCCACCCGCCTCCAACACCAAAAGGGACAAAACCAAACCCCAGAATCCGAAATACAAACTATGGGCATCCAAAAAAGCGATCACAAAGGAAAGTATTAAAATACTGTATATCTTTTCGTTCTCAAGAGGTTCAGTGTTCTTAACCTTTTGGCAGCCATTAGTCCAATGCCTACACATCTCCCCCACCCACTGCCGCTGCCACCCTGATTACGTTGCTTTTTTGAGGTCATATGCTAAAAGGCAGCAAAAATACTGGATGGGCCTCAGTCTTTTACCACAGAAAATACCACTCACATTTTTTAAAAAAAAACTGTGACTGCAGGCAGGAGTGGTTGGTGGGACAGACAAGCCTCTTGCCACATAGTCTGTCAGGTGAGTGTGCGTTCCTCATCGTTATTCCTGATCTCCATCCCCACCCAACCCCAAAATAAAAAGATGGAAAAGAACAAATCCATCTGGGATAACCTAAATATTGCCAGCGCCAACGTCTTTCAATATCATCTTGTATAAAACAAAAGACACCTCTTTCAGCTAAGAATTCTACTCAGTTATTATACTGCCTCAGTCCAGTCTGGGTCTGAGCCCAAACTGCATAGCTGGGTCCTTATTTGAAGCAGGGTCCTCATCTGGCTCAGACGTCATCCAACGCACGTCGTCGCTCTCCTCTTAACTCACAAGGCACAGCAGCTAATTCCAAACTGGCCCCCGGTGAGTTCTTTGTTCCCTCGTTTTCCACCATCCGATGAGTGGAGTCACTTGCTGTAATACTATTTCAGAAGAGGGAACTGGGGAAATGGGGAGGAGATAGCAGATCCTCTGGGAATCCTCTTCAGCAGGATGTGGTAACACAAACTGGGAGGCAACCTTGACACCATCCGTAAAGTGTAGCTCCTGGGGAAACCGGAAGGGATCTCAGGGGCACAGCCAGAATCTCAACTGTATGGGCCTTTTCCCATTTCCCCTGAAGACCTTGAATGGATATTGCTCAAAATTCTTGTTCCCGGGTTGTACATCTCACACCCGACCATGTCACTTCGACTCGACATTCAGGTTTGAGATTCTCCCCGTGGACTCATTCTACTATTGCTCAATACAGGAAATATGAAGTGGCTATCTAGTGTTCTGAAGTTCCTCCCGCAGCCAAGTTGGCAGTGTCTGGCCCATTTTGTACAGTAGCTTGGATAGCTCTATGTTGTGGTCCCGGTAATAGTCCCTTAGGAACGCTCTTGACTGCAAGAGGAGGGGAGGAAAAAGAAGACATCAGAACAACTTAATGCCACAGTTACAAGGACCACTTCACACATTACACAGAGCAGTTCTAGGTTTATTACCAAGTGACTGCTCAACTAGCATTATCAGCCAATCATAGTTCCCTAATGAACATTTGTAACATTCACACTTTACATCTTTAAGGTAACAGCTTAAAAAAATAATGTGCGAAGTGGCCCTAAAATAGTAAATCTCACAGAACAGTTAGTGCAACTTTTCTTCTGAAAGGGTAAGCAGAAAAAAGAAATGTTTCAGACCGATTCAACCCATCTTCCAATGCTGAGCCCATTCACAGTTATTCCTAGAAACACAGGAGTCACAACCCTGTGGTGCGTGAAAGATTTTCACGGCATTCTAAAAAACTGAATAAGTAGGTGGAGGCATCTTAGCAAGACTTTCAAAATCCTGGGATGTATATTGGAATAGAGAGGGGTTCTCTGGCTCAGTGGCAAAACATCTGCTTTATGTCAGAAGGTCCCAGATTTTATCTCTGGTATCTCCAGCTGAAAGAATAAGATAGTAAGAGATGCAGAAGGCATCTGCCCAAGAGCTTAGACAGCTGTTGCCAGTCAGAGTAGATAGTACTGACCACGATAGATCAAGTGTTTCAGACTCAGTCTTGTGTTTTGAACCATCTAATCTGATCAACCGTTCAGGAAGGATTTGTGCAATCAGGAACCAATTGTGTGAGTGTGATGGAAACGTATATTAACTAGCATTTAAAAGTCTAGAAATTCAAGTTCACCGGTCTGTCTTTTCTAGACACAAACCTAAACATCTGTCTCCTAGAACTTCTATATACTCAGTTTCCTGTACAGGAGTCCTATCACATGTATTTTTTAATAACACACCAGGATTTGACAAACCTATACTCAAACTACTACAGGACATACACAAAGCTGATACAATAACCAGATCAGCATTTGAGCTAGTTTGATTGCAAACATTTCAGTTATTCTGGCAGATTGAACCTCAAGCAGTAACAGCTCAACAAGATTTCTGGATCTAAAGTCAGAGGTTAGGAGGAAAGCTCTGCATGCTTCTCGTGTTGCAGATCCATGTTGAGGACACAGGTGAGAATGGCTCACATAGCCCCTCCCAATCGCCTACAAGGTTTCCATATTTCTCCTTTCTACACAGAATATGAGATTTTGCCTTTGGAAAACAGTTCCTGCAGTGGTCATGTAAATTGTGACTGGAGTGCTTCTTTGTGCAGAACTCCAGAAATCAGACATTCAGTAATTACCCAAGCAAATCAAATGTCACATCTGCAAAAAGGCATGAACAGAAAGACGTCTTGGAACGGCAAATTTTCATCTACTTACATCTAAATCCATCTCTGGATATTTCCTTCCTTTACTTTTCCCCAAGCACTTAGTTTTCCCTCCCTCCAGTAGTTGGCACCAGAATCCTTTCTTTGGATCAAACCTGCAATGACAAATCCCATAGAAGAATGAGCAGGCAATGCTACCCAAACGTCACTTGCCCTTTGGGACTTTTGCAAAATAAATAGGGCAATTGCTGTTATATAACAAATGCAGAAATTTACGCTATCCTGGACTGTGAGATGTGGAAATAACCCTGTGCAACATGGACAATCAACACACAGCACAAAATAGCAGCACCATTTTACCAAACAGAGATGAGAAATGTGTCCCACCATCATTTGCCTCTACTGGTTCAGCCTGACAAATGTTATGATTTATTTTATTGTTATATTTTGTAATGTTGTGAGCCACCTTGAGTTTGTTGACAGGAAACGGCGACCTATAAATCAACTCAATCAAATCAGAAGTATAAAGGCATTAGAAAGAATGAAAGAAAACCACATCACAAGCTACAGCCTTATTCTGGGGGCTGGAGGTTCATTTGATGTGGCAGGAAAGATGCTTTTCTTGCTTTAACATTTGTCTTTCTGAATTGTCCGACTAATTTTATCGTCTCAGAGATTCTTCAAAGTGCTGAGACCAAAAGCAGCGGCTGTTAAATTGCTTCTTGTTCTTAATCTAGAGGCTTTCCCCCCAAATTGAAACACACACTGTAATCAGCTTTTATTTTGAAAAGTTACGAAAGCTTAATTAATGCCTTTTAAGTATTTCTTCTGAGGCACTCAACACCACTTGATTTACAAGTACTGCACATCTTCTTGTCAAGCCAGACATCAGCTATTCTTAAAGTGACATTGTTATACATCGTATTGTCCAAAGTTAACTGATGAACTTAGTTGACATTCGTAAAAAGAAAGTGTGTGTGTGTGGGGGTGGGGGAGAGACATTTTGCAGCAGGCTGCAAAATGTGTGATTGCCACCATTCAGAGAGAGCACTGGCAATCAACACCCACCCACATTTTTTTTCCATCAATCATACTCTTTATTCAGAAGTCAAGTCCACACTTCCACATATAAAGGAAAGAAGGAAGAATCAATGGATTCTAAGGCCAAACAAGGTATTAAATGCAAAGCCGAACAGTCACTCAGGGGCACACTCTCACCATGAAGAGGTATTTCAGAAGGGTAGAGAAAAGAGAGATGAAGCCTGTCAACATGAAAAGACACAAGAATGGCATTAAAGGGCTCAAGTAACTCAAGGAGAAAAGGATAGAGAGACTCACGCCAGAGTTTTGTGGTAGTCTATGATGTTTGTTACCCCAAGAAATTTCTGGACAGTTTCCATCACTTTGGCTGGTTCTGTGCGTAGCAGCTTGCCATCCAGGACAAGAATCTGAAAGGAGAAGCACAAACACACAAACATAGAAACAAAAACCCAATGAAGTTGGCCTCCTAAATTCATCTTTGATTTAAAGCTTAACATAGTCACAAGGACAAAGTACCCACTGACAGCCATCCCTTCAGTACTATAGTGAAGCAGAAGCTGTTGATAACCCAACTTTCTACTGCTCCCCCCCACCCCTCACTGGGGCCTGACAGAAGAGGCATTATCAAGGCTCAGTACATCATTTATTTAATTTTCTACAATTGCCTTTTCAAACAAATCAAGTAGTAAAAAAAAACCCTATGAGTTTTTACATACATAAAATAAAAGCTCTGTTATCAGCACTCATGGGGAAACAAATGTGCCAGATAGTCAAGGTTACGACTCTGCCCTGACTCCTACACCAAAAGGAATCCACAGCAACCAAACCCACCCCGCTAGAAATACCATAGCTATAGCCCCCATTCTTGGCAATAACAACCTCCCTCCCTCCCTGCCTTGCCCTGCCCTGCCCACCTACAGAACCATCCCTTACAGCAGGCAGTCAAGCAGGCCAGCGGCCCAGGAACCCTCCGGCAAAACTGGCTTCCAATAGCTCATGGGAGGTTGCAGGAAGGAGACACCTGAGGACAATGTGTGAGGACAGCCCCCACTGTCAGAAGCCCAGCAGTGGCTGGAGGCATCAAGTCCACCGGTGGGAGAGGTGGGAGTGCTGTGCGTGTGCCCAGAGACACAGGCCATCAAGTGGGGGGAGCTTTCTGGATAATCAAGTGCCATGTAACAAAGCTTTTACTGCACTAGAGCATATAAATTACTTCATCTTCACTGCGGAATACAGCCCCAAACAAACAAAACATGATGATGGATGAGAGGGGCTAGGGAACTTGCAAAAAAAATGTTTACCAGTAGGGGGTGGGGGGAAGGGGGGTTTGTATGAAGTCCCTGTATGAAGTCCTTGTATGAAGTCTGCCTACAGCACACACCAGATTCTGCTAACATAGATACAAGTCTCCTGGAGGACAATGAGGCTAACTTCCAAATAAACATATGGTGGTTGCAATCCCATACTCTACAGAGAGAAGTCACTTTCATTTCTACAGCATGCATCCATGAAGGGGCGATGACTCAGTGGTTCAGCATCTGCTTTGCATGAAGATGGTCACAGGATCAATCCCCAGCATTTCCAGTTAAAAGGACCAGTACTCACTGACGTGGAAGACCTTTGACTGTTGTGGGTTTTCTGGGCTGTGTGGCCATGGTCTGGTAGTTTTTGCTCCTAATGTTTCGTTCGCATCCATGGCTACACAGCCCAGAAAACCCACACCATCCAGTTGATTCTGTCTGTGAAAACCTTTGACAATACACTGAAAGACCTTTCTCTACATGATATGTTGAAGGGCTGCTGCCAAGCTGAGGGGACAATACTGACTTTGATGGACCAACAATTTGATTTAGTATTCAGCAGCTTCATGTATTCAATATGTTGAGCAGGTCAAATTGCACCTATAGAATAAAACCTGCAAATACAGATCACAATGCAAGTTTTTAGAACAAGTGTGTTTTGAGCCTTATTTGTTTGGGTTTTTTTCACTATATAAAATGTTTGTTATGTTACAATTACTTTAAAGAGGCTGGGAAATTCTTCCCGTAGAGAAGAGTGGTATGCCTTAAGCTTATGTCTGAGGCCACCAAGATGCCAACCTCGCTATACAAAATCCCAACTTTCATAGATACATCAACAGTTCAGCTGAAAGTATCAGAAGTGTGTACCCATTTTGCAGCTTGAAGTGCAGCACACTGAGCAAAAGGATTCCTTTCTGCAGGCCAATAAAAGGCAAAGCAAAGGTCATTGGGAACAATCAGCATTTCCCCTCAATTAGAATTCAATATAAGTACAATGTGCAGTAGCAGAGATAATACAGTACAATTGTTAGAGAACTGGAGTAGGACTGGGAAGAATCGGCTTCAGATTCCCAATTGCCATCAAAGCTTACTGGGCCAGGGTTCCTCTCTCAGTCTGAACTACCTCACAGGGTAAAATGCAGGGGTAAAATAGAGGATGGGAGAACCACGTGTGCTGCCTGTGCTCCTTGGAAGACAGCACGTAGACCAGCAGAGTGGAAGGAATGGCTAGATTTTTTAATCACTCCTGTAAACACCAAAAGAGGAACTGAAGAGAGTAGGTGACTGGGGAGATTATTTTGTTGGATACCTCCTCCCCCCCCCCCCCTCCAACACACAGACTGCAGACCACCAATTTGCCCTTCATGATGTTCCTGCGACACCTCAAGGAGATCACTGGGCTGCAGAATTGGGGGGGGGGGGGGGGCAGTTCCATGCCACTAACATGAGTGCCTTCTTGTACAGAAACGATCATTGGAATGCAACCCATAACTAGGACAGCACGGAATCCAGTTGTAGAGAAATACTGTTCAAACATGACTCCAGTAAGTCATCCCTAAGACCTACAGATCCTTCAGGACACTGGCCACCCATGCCTCTCTAATAAGCAAACCCTCTTATGTTTATTTCATGAAAGGTCATGCAGATACTTTTGTTCTTCCTACCTGGTTGGCATGGAAATTATTCAACCAGCGTTCAATGTGGGTTGCATACCAGCCTGGTACTAGACAGCGGTTCTGTAAGGTACGGAGCTTCTGTGAGGACTCAGTTCCTGCTGTGATCACCTCATGGAAAGTGTACTTCAGGGCAACTGGGTCGTCATGTGCTCGCTGGTGCTGTTGAGATAGCAGTTTAGAGACTATTAACTAGGGAAAGAAACTAACAGGAAGCTGCTTCTTAAATGTTTCCTGCCAATTAGAAGTATCTTAGTTCTAGATCTACTGTTCCACAGGCAAAATCTAAAGGCTCAGACTTCAAAACCATACTACAGGAAGACTTACCTGATACCAGGAGTAAGCCCGATCTGCCGGGTTGATGAGAATGGTGATTATTTTAGCCTTGGAAAGCAGTGCGGCAGCCCGCCTTGGTGCTACTTCTGAGTCAAAGTAATTGGCACTCTTCTCAAAATAGAAGTCAGAAGTGGTGTTGGAAGGGATGGGAAAGAACTCCATATACCTGAATAGATGCCAGCAACAGAAGAGAAGGGTGGGTGAAGGAAGTAATGAAGCCATTTCGACTATTTCTGCAATGTTTAATTTAATATTTATACTCCTGTGGTTGGATTTGATACATCAGTGGTTCAGGAAATCCTAAACTGCTCCTATATTAGCAGTTTGCTAGATTTAAAAAAAAAACTCTTTCAAAACACAGGTGTATATGTACTACGTTAATACAGAACTAACCAGAATGGTTAGTACAGAACTGTCTGAACATTAATTGAGGCTGTCTTAGAGGCCTTCCACAGGATCCCAACCTCCTCTTGAGCTGAACCAGGTAGCGACCAGAAAAACAGACTTCTTGGTTGTGATGCCATCTCTCTGGAATCCTCAACCCATGCTGCTTCCATTAGAAACATTTTGACCCCACAGGACTACTTTTATTGTGGTTAAACTGTTTTTAGTGCACATCCATAATTTTGGCCAACTGGATTTGCTACTGGTTTATGGTGCTTCGCTTTTATTTCAGCTTAGTAGTTCACATGTGTTCTTATTGTGTTTTTAACTTGTATTTTTTTAAAAAAAATTGTTGCTAGTTGTTTTTTTCATAAGTAGCATCGCTTAACATAGAATAAAATATTTCGAATTAATTATTTTGAATAGATACTATTCTTTCTTTCTAAATCGCAGACTGTGATTTATCATATGAAGTGAGAAGATCAGTGGTTACCAGTGCGGTGTAGTGACCAGAGTGTTGGGCTGCGACCTGGGAGCCCCTCGTTCACGCCCCTGCTCAGCCACAGAAGTGTGCTAAGTGGCCTGGAGCCAGTCGCATTCTCTCAGCTCAACCTACCTCACAGGGGCTGTAGCAGTGATAAAATGGAGGATGGGAGAATGACACAAGCTGCTTTAGGTCCCAGTGGGAAAAAATGATGAAAATAACAAATCAAAATTGTACCTTAACCTACTGGAAAGGTGTGGGGGGGCGGGGGGGGGGGAGGCAGTTACTGTCCTAGCAATGCAGCAAATAGACAGGAACCAATAAACAGCAAACGGTTTGCTCTTGTTAGTCATATTTACTGGACACAATACATATGCATTATTTTCTCATGTTGAAGCACATTAAAAGAAGGTATGCTGAAATTACAGCATCAGATAAAACACGTCCAACCAGTTCTGTGTGTCACACTTCTTTCTTGATGTGTTCAGAAGACAAAGCAGTGGGAGCAGCAGGTCTAGCCCGGCTCAGTATCGCTGTCACAGCAGAAAGAAACATCCTTCCCCACGCCTGGCTTTTCTTACATTTCCAGATTCCAACAGCTAACTACACTGAAACATTTTCCAGTTGCAAAACCACTTTTGATACAGGGCCATTGCCAATTAATTCTAAGTTCAGTCGCAAGACCCAAATGGCATACTCTGAGCACATGCTGCTTCTCACCCTCCTAGCAGCAGGACCTGCGTACATTAAGAAACCAAATAAAGCCTACCAGTCAATGCCCTTGTGGTAATTATGCCCATTGAAGAACTGGATCTCCTCAAAGGTCTCTGAGCTGGGATAGTTACTGCTCAGGTCAGGATGCATCCCCAGGAACAGATAGAGGGCCGTGGTACCTTTATGTGGAAGGGGGGAAAGGGTGAAGGGAACATCAAACTGAGGATGGATTTTTCCTTTTGTCTGCCACACTTCTGCCAGCCTCTATGATCTTTCAAGAACTCAGAGAATTAAGGCATTTCAAACTTTGCATATTCATCCCTGAAAGGCAGCCAGGAATCCTTAAATCATTTATGTGCTTTAAAGACATTCTTCCTCCTTCATTTGCAATATATGGCAGCAATTCATCCCAGCATCTGGTATACACGGCCTCTCTGAGGGCTTGCCCCTTTTCCACCCACAGTGTTTCATCTACAAAAATCTGATCCTCTGATTGAGCTTAACATAGTTCTCTCAGGCCAACTAAATGCTTCAGTCAGTTATCAATAGACCAATTTATATTCACGGTTTCAGAATTTGCCTCTATTGCTACTGTTACTTAACCATAAATAGCTGGGGTAGTGACTTCCTAGATTTCAACTGGGTTCAACTTCCTAGATTGAATAATGGCTTCTTCTTAGTGGATACAGGATGTGGCTAATGAATTATTTAAAGACTTTAAAAAGCACGATGAAACAACAGCCACTATTCAAACCAGCACACACTCTTAAACAGAGAGAAAGACAGAATTTCCTTTCATACACAACAACAAGCTCAAGATGAAACAGGCATGCTGATGGTATGAAATGTTTCAAAAACACAGAACAATCCATGGACTACAACATACCTGTCTTCTGAGGACCAATGATTAGCAGCTTGGGGAACCGATCACAGGTCTTCTCTTTGGACCATATGTCCTTGTGACGTTTGTCCTCACAAGGATCCTGAAAAATGAAAGGGATGTTATCAAACACACCATGAAAGGTGAGGGGAATTTTAGATTTTAGATCACAAACTGAAAACTCTGTTCTTACTCAATAGATCATATAAAAGCCAGAACCTACATCTAGATTGTCAAGAAGAACCTCAGAGAAGAGCCTCGTCCTTTATGCAAGTATTTTGTGCCTGCTGTACATATTCCACTCTAAATGACTTAGATTCCCCATCTTAAAAGTGGAGAGAAAACACACATCCCAAGGTTTATTGCAGTCCCCTGCGTTCTCCAGAAGAAAGCAGAGAACTGTACAGAAATTTAACCATTATAAATGTCTAGCAGTAAAGCCTATTGTGCGCACAAATACAATGGGCTCTAGAAAACGGGTGGTGGGTTAATGGTGCCCACCAAGGGGGTCAACCCCTCCTGCCTTTCCTCCCTACTTGGCCCCACAATTTACCACAGATAACAAAAACCAAGCCTAATTATTCAATTTTTTAAAAGCTTCCTTACAGATTTCCCCACACATGCACAGGCTCCCTAACTTTGCAAACAGACTCTTCTAGCTGAGCTACTGTTTGACAGAATTTGTCCCATGTTCCCAGGTAGGAAGTTCTTCAAAGTTCACCACAGGGACCTAGTTCTGGTAGGGAGAAGCACACTGGGTGGAGGAGGAGGGAGTAAGGCTTTCTACAGTAAAGGCTGCCGGGAAGTGTAGTCCTTGCCCCTCCAGGAAGAGCTAGAATCTGGGCCTCCAGGATTGCCAAGGACTCCACTTCCCAGCAGCCCTCACTTTTTCTGGTTTGTCATCAAGAATATGTTGCTCGATCATATAGTGAGATTCCTACACAGCTTTCTGAGTTACAACTGTAACCAATAATCAGATTTGACACGCAGCAGATGTTGGTGTCAGCTGCAACTAGGGGAAACAGAAAGGAGCCAATACAGGCATGTCTGGCACCATTACACTCTGTGAAGCCTTTCCTGTTGTTCATGTTTGCTACCATTCACTTTTAGAGATTGCTCACTTTTATCATGCACTTTGGGTGCTGTAAATTCATATTCTGATGGACCTCTATATAGAACACAGCTATGTGGTTTTTGGTTTTCAAAATAACTGTTAAAAATCCCAGTAGAATAACACAGTGGGCATACACTTGAGTCATTTGGCTGTGCAAACCTACCTGCCATAGTGGGTCTTTCTCCTCTGAGAATATCTGGAAATACTTCTGTGCCAGTTGCACAGGCGGCAGCGTCTGAAATTTCAAGTTAGTCCAGGAGTTGAGGAAACGAACCAGGTGTCTAAAGGTGTACAAACCCAGGCGGTCATTGCCGTAATTGGAAAGGTGAGTCATGAAGATACTGATCTGGGGGGGGGGGGGAGAAAAAGAGGGGATGGCAAAAATAGCATTGACTGGTGCATGGAGTCAAAATAGTACCACAACACTGATTATTCCTATTAATATGCTCTAGCAAAGTTGAATTATAACACTGAATCAGAGGAGGGACTGTGGGAAGATTGGGACTGAAGACTTTGCCCTGATGCACAGTTCAAAGGCACAAGTCCTGTGTTGTTTGATGAAGGTCCCACTCACAGCCATCACTGGCAGACATCATGTTCTAAGGCAGAGGTCTGCAACCTGCAGCTCTCCAGATGTTCATGGACTACAGTTCCCATCAGCCCCTGCCATTATGGCAAATTAGCCATGGTGCAGGGGCTGATGGGAATTGTAGTCCATGAACATCTGGAGAGCCGCAGGTTGCAGACCCCTGTATAAGCTAACTCACAAAACCGGGTGTGGTGAAAAGGGTCATACCCCCCATTTGTCTCTAATAAAGGTTAATTATCTCTCAATGTGAAGATTACATTTGTTTGCCATCTTCCATTATTTACATACTTACCATCCATATTCTATTTTTCCTTTATGCAGAAAAACAGGTTAGTAGAGTTGTACTCTACTGCCACAGAACAACACGACAGACCTTTTTCATTGCAGAATGCTCTGCCTCAGTCCTAGTGCCTACCTATCCCTGCTTCCCCCCACCATCCATCTGAAAGTTTGAAAGTAAAAATACATAGCTATAAGTGCTTTTGTATTAAGGTACCATGTTCAATCATTAACAAAACAATAGTTTTGACAAAGGGAGCATGTAAAAATGAATGATAATTCTCATATTCGTTCAGGACTATTTCTAACATGGAAGCATACAATTTTCTTGACCACTGCACCCCGACTGACCATACCAACATCTTTTTCTGAGTCAAAGCATAAGAATGACACAGATGAGTGGTATCATACTCTAAAACCTTAGATAGATTTACGATCTAAGGTGGTAAATCCATACAAGTTATGGCATTTTATTCTGTAAGTTAATTAAGCACTTTCTACCATAGAACTTCTCACCATGTGCCCTAAATTTGCTGCCAAATCAGATATCACTGGAGGTGCCCACATCCAAATTCTACTTCACAGTACTTACAGTTTTATCAGTCTCTTATTTCTCCTTACTAGTTTTTTTCTAAACTAAAAATGGAAACTACTTTGAAAACCCTGCCCATTCTCTTAGAGAGAGGCTCTATGAATGAGATGATTAGCCAAATTTAGCTTTAAAATTATTTTGACAGCTACCAGATTGGCAAAGGATGCAGAAGTATTTTTGTTACACAGTAAAGTCAGTCTCCTGTTTTGAACAGTTCAGGTGGCCTGTTTTGATAAACTTCTCTTCAAGTCTCAGGTAAGTCTCTGTTGTGATACTCTGTATTTATTTTTCCTCTCTGCTTGTGTCATGTTGTTGGGGTAAAAGATGTCAGGTTATACAGGATTACCAGAGGATATGGATGTAGCTAAAAGGGACCCAAGTTAAAATACAAATCACTTCTCTTCCATTCAACATCCTATCTCAAGTCATAACAACTTGGCAAGAAACTGAACACAGACCCTAAGCAAGCTAAAGCCAACAGGAAGAAAAGAAGGACTAAAAACCTTGAAAAGGAGCCAGGACTGGGAATTTGTTCCCTTTCTGAATGAAGAGTTTGAAAACCAGCCCTGTCAGTAACATTTCTGCCCATATCAAGCCATCAGTCACATGCCTTTCCAAGGCCATAAAGGAGGATGGCTCTACACGTTGAAATGGGGCCTCCCATTTATCCTCCAGGCAGCACTCACGGGGTTAAGTAGCACAGTCAGGAAAAGCTCGCCTCCGTTGATAATTTTATCCAGTTCACTGGAGCCACCAGGATATTCATTGTAGAATATGGTGTGTGTGAATAAGCCACATGTCTGTCGTGGGAGAACCTGCCAAAAAAAAAGGGACAGGAAACACATTATACAGTAAAGAGATCTAAGAGAGAAGAGATTGGCCCGTTCCTGTTCTTCTTACAAGTCCTGGGCATGTCTGCCAAGTTATCAGCATTCTAAGGGATTCATTCACATGCAGGGTTGTTTGACAAGTACACACCAAGTCCTTCAGTAGCTGTTTGACACTGAATGTTGACTGCACAGCCGTCATCAACAACTCTTTTGCAAGAGTGCACAGATCAGGGGATTCCAATACATGACATAGGCAACAGTTTCCATCAAACCGACTTTTAAAATCAGAGTTTTGAGAAAATCTGAAAAAACACTGACTACCCCTGCTAGGCGTTTGCAAGGCAGTGCTGTGGTGCTTCTGATGCACATACCTTTTTAAACTGTGTTTTATTGATTGATTTTTGTTTTTAAAAACAAGCTGTAGAATGATTTTTAAAACAAACAGTGGGGTTGCCTGGAGACCTTTGAAACTGAGTGAGCAGGTTAAACATTTGAGAGTAAATAAGCTTCCACTGGTCTTTTCAGACACCTGTCTGAGAACCCGAAGGCTCATTTTCCCCTGAAGTCCCTTTCTTGCTTCTGCTGACATTCTCAGTTATAAAAGGTTTTTGTTGCTTTTTTCATTGCACACATACTTCTCAATCAGATTCTACAACTGACACTTCTCCTCCATTCCTAGTCTGGTTAATTTTTATACTGCTAAATTATTGATACAGCCTAAAACACAGTTCAGTTCTTTTCCCTGACCTAGTCGAGGAACCAGCATAAACATCTAGTTAGATTCAGCCTCAGAGGAAATCTTGATCTGCTCCTTGTTCACATTACAAGCCTGTGGTGTTGCAGTGGTGAGAATCTATAAAACCTACACTCCTGTCTCTGCTTTAGCTACAAATGCATTCGGAAAGTCACTAGAGGCATTCATATATTGTGAGAAACTGAGATAAAGGCACAGCAAATTTTGATTAATCTACCTACACATAAAGAACAAATTCCAGGCTGCACATAACCCGGGTTACCACTCCTTCTCTAACTCTCAGGAAAAAGGACATCTTCCTTACACTGCCTACCTCTATGGCTAGATAGTCTTAAGGGGCTGTTACTCAAACTGTAATTTGTGAATTCAAACATGTAATAACATGCAGCAATTAATACAAACTGTGGTTAACATAACAATTACAAATCTTAATCTGAAATTCTGGTTTGGTGTCAAAGGATGCATTCAGACATCACAGTTAACCGTGGTTTATCTGCAGACCAAGGTTTATCATTGCATCTGAATGCAGGCACCACCTTTCCTCTTAGCCTGCCTCAGAGACTTTTGAGGCTAACATAACATGTAAGAAATCCTTTGAACAAGGATTGAGTACAAATATTAATGAATTTAGAGTACTACTAGTGGGCCCGGCCACGCGTTGCTGTGGCTCAGTCTGGTGAAGTAGAAAAGAAAGAAAAGGGGAAGCGAACGGTTCGAGCATGTGTCATTGCACAATGCTTGCAAGGGAGCGAAGGGGCAAGGAGCCCCTCACTCCCCTCCCCCCCCCCCCCCCCCCCCCCCTGCCTTGCATGTGGCATCCCCGGCTCATTCCCTCCCCTTAACGCTACCTCCCCCTTCCTCTGCTAGAGTGGGTGTGCCATGTCCAGGTGGCGGACCCTGTCTCTTTCACTCCCTTCCCTTGCAGGCGAATTACCAATCTGAAAACACGCTGGGAGGCATGAAGTACGTTGTGTTCAAATTTCAGAGCGTTTGGTCCAGCAAACCCCCGGACCCTCCCTCACCTTCCCTTTCCTCCACTAGGGTGGGTGGGCCATGTCCAGATGGTGGACCCCATCCCTTTCACTGCAGATGGCAGCAGTTTTCAAGGAAGGCATGGTTGTTTCCCTTGTATCAGAGGGTGTTGCTTTGACGGGCAGCAGATGGTGCTGTTGTGGAACAGAACTGTGGTTCCAACTGCCACAGGTGTGGCATGTACACAATAACTGGCACAGTTGTGACACGTACACAACAGGAGGTGTGGAAACAGTATGGAAACCTGGCCGCACACAAATGCGACGTTGTGTGAAAATTTCAAAGCAATCGGTCCAGTAGTATGGGAGATTACCTGTCAGCAGAAAAACGCACTGATAGATTTTTATATCGATAGATAATTGTGTGTGTGTGTGGGGGGGGGTAGCAATTGTGTTCAATTTCTTTTCCTTCAAAGAGCAAAGAAGTCTACCCCGTCTCACTGAAAGGTAGAGGCACACCATACAACAGCAGTCCCTAACATTTGCCTACATCTGTATTTAAGTGACACAATATTGTTCTGGAGTAATTAAATCAGAGATTAAACTTCTATTGGGCATCCAGAGAAGCTTGCATTTTAGCCCTGGTAACCAGAGTTTAAACCACATCATGGGGCTACAGGTTATCCTCCAAGCTTATATATTAGCAGATTTGAATGATGTACAATAAGTTGATACCTTTTCTACTTACCATGATTCCATTATGGATGAAGCCACGTCGATAGCGGGCTGGCTTGAGGTGAGGATACTCTTCGGTGCTCGTGACTCTGATCCCCCACACCTGCTTCCACGCTTCATATAGCTGCACGTGGACCGGGTACACTCCTGAATGATGGGGTGCCACAGCATAGCCCATGTCAGTGGGAATGCCATGCTCCTAAGATAACAGAAGAAAACTCATCACTATTTTTATGCTGCCTTTTCTCTAAGGATGGATGGTGGCAAACACCCTGGACTCAATTTACTTTTTAAAAACCCACTGAAGATGTTTTATGTAGCCAAAAGGCTCTCTGAGTTGTACCTCAGCAGCTCTTCTTTGGAAAAGCACGCCAACGTTTTTTAATCTATTAGCTAAATTCATGACTTACAATGTTAAAAATAATCCCTGTGGAACACAGATTGTCATCAAATAATTATGCAAATGGTTTGGGTATGGGTGGGGGATCAGGATTATCTTCTGATAACTGTTACATTTTCCATCCTAGATTTTTTTCTTTTTCTCATAAGAGCAAAGAAATAGTTTCCAAATTCCCTCATCTTGTAAATCATGCTTGTTTATAACTTTGACACAATTCCTTTAAAAGAGTCAAGCACTAATCTTTAGTGTCTGCTCTTCTGAAGGCATTTGTCCAAACTGAATCTCTCCTGTACTTAAAGAAGAGTACAAGGAAAAGTTAGATTGACTTCCCAAGGAGGACTCCGTTAAGAACGAGCTGTCTGGCAGCAACCATCTTAACAAAAGCTGTAAGAAGAACTAGACTGAAAGGGACTGGGGGCTAATTGTCAAAGTCATTGAATTCAAGACTTTTAGTAGTAAGCACTCTGAAAAAAACATAACATGACTAAGCGCAAAGATATTGTGAAACTAAGTATTTAAAAAACTCAGGCAAAAGAGTTTAGTGCTCTAACAGAAAAGCTGGAAATAACTGGCACAAACAACAGGAGATAGAAATCCTTAGTTTTCTTGAATACTAAGAGTATAAAGTCAAGTGGCATGGTGATGTCCTAGATCTCTGCAAATACTCTGAAGATCCTCTGAAGATGCCAGCCACAGATGCAGGTGAAAAATCAGGAGAAAATGCTGCTAGAACACGGCCAAACAGCCCAGAACCAACACAACATCCTCTGCAAAACATGTTTTTACTCTGTGTGACCCTAGAGGGAATGGCACACTCAAGGCAACCTCTGGTTTCACAGTCCTAGACTACCTGTGCAGCCACTGCAGTCCTTCTAAAAAAGTTTTATGCTCAACTTTTATTCAATAACAGAGGCTTCAATCTGGCAGAGGCAGCCTTCCACTGTGGAACATGTTCCTCCACCACTCGGTGCTTTTCAGAGTGTTTGAGCAGAAGCCCTGCCCCCCAAATAATGTATTCTGCCATGAAGGCCTACTTCCACAATACAGAAGAGAACACAGTGCCAGTGAAAGCAGGATCCAGGCCAACATCCCTGAGCAGGGAACTAGGTTTTGGATGGTTAACTGGAGGCTGCCAATACTTAGAGGATTACCTGCGAGTACCAAATAGTAAGTCAGTTTATGTTGGGAATGACAACAGAAAAAAATCTCAATTTTTGAGGAGAGAGACAATGATGAAGTTATTACCATATAGTGGAAAGTGGCAGTTTGTGGGAGAGGTGGGGGTAGAAAATAATGAACAAATTTGCCTCCAAGATCCCAGGTTCATTATTGTACTGAGAACATAACTAAATTGGACAAAATAAGCGGCAGAGTTGTAATTATGTTAAATATTGCTCTCAAAACTATACTATATCACCTTAAGATCAATACATTAATTAGGTATCAGGTTTCATATGCCAGAGCTTTCTTCATGAGGGGCATGTGTATGACATCCTGTCAAGAGACAAAATTATTTCAGCAGAGTGGGTGTAGACCAGGGGTAGGGAACCTGCGGCTCTCCAGATGTTCAGGAACTACAATTCCCATCAGCCTCTGTCAGCATGGCCAATTGGCCATGCTGGTAGGGGCTGATGGGAATTGTAGTTGTTACCAAACTGTAATTTGTGAATTCAAACATGTAATAACATGCAGCAATTAATACAAACTGTGGTTAACATAACAATTAAAATCTAATCTGAAATTCTGGTTTGCGTCAAGGATGCATTCAGACATCACAGTTAAATCATGGTTTATCTGCAGACTGTTTATCATTGCATCTGAATGTAGGCACCACCTTTCCTAGCCCGCCCCAGAGACTTTGAGGCTAACATAACATGTGTTGTCCTTTGAACAAGGATTGAGTACAAATATTAATGAATTTAGAGTACTACTATGGGTCTCGCCACGCTGCTGCTGTGGCTCAGTCTGGTGAAGTAGAAAAGAAAGAAAGGGGAAGCTTAACGGTTCGAAAGTATAATGTGTCATTGCATCACGTTTGCAAGGGGAGCGGCGCTAAGGCCCCCCACCTCCCTCTCCCTCGCTCCCCTTGCATGGCATCTCCGGCCTCCCTTAACGCTAATTCCCTTCCGGGTTAGAGTGGGTGTGCCATGTCCAGGTGGCGGACCCTGCCCCTTTCAATTCCCTTCCCTTGCAGGCTTAATTACCAACTGGAAAACACGCGGGAGGCATGAAGTAACGCTGTGTTCAAATTTCAGAGCCGCTTGGTCCAGCAAACCCCGACCTCCCTCACCTCCTTCTCCACTAGGGTGGGTGGGCCGTCCAGATGCAGGGACCCCATCCCTCACCGCAGATGGCAGCAGTTTCGCGAAGGCATGGTTGTTTCCTTGTATCAGAGGGTGTTGCTTTGATCGGCAGCAGATGGTGCTGTTAGAACAGAACTGGTTCCAACTGCCACAGGTGTGGCATGTACAATAATAACTGGCACAGTTGTGACACGTAATAATAACAGGAGGTGTGGAAACAGTATGGAAAAAACCTGGCCGCACACAAATGCGACGCTGTGTGAAAATTTCAAAGCAATCGGGTCCAGTAGTATGGGAGATACCTGTCAGCAGAAAACGCACTGATAGATTTTATATCGAGCAGATAATTGTGTGTAGGTAGTAATTGTGTTCAATTTCTTTCCCTTCAAAGAGCAAAGAAGTCTACCCCGCCCCACCGAAAGGTAGAGGCAACACCATACAACAGCAGTCCCTAACATTTGCCTACATCTTAAGTGACACAATATTGTTCTGGAGCAGAATCAGAGATTAAACTTCTATTGGGCATCCAGAAGCTTGCATTTTAGCCCTGGTAACCAGAGTTTAAACCACATCATGGGGCTACAGGTTATCCTCCTCCAAGCTTATATATTAGCAGATTTGAATGATGCGGGCCACAAAGTTGATACCTTTCTACTACCATGATTCCATTATGGATGAAGCCATCGCCGAGCATGGCTGGCTTTGAGGTGAGCATACTCTTCGTGCTCGCGGACTCCGCATCCCCCACACCTGCTTCCACGCCATATAGCTGTAACGCGGGACCGGGTACACTCCTGAATGATGGTGCCACAGCATAGCCCATGTCAGTGGAATGCCATGCTCCTCTAAGATAACAGAAGAAAACTCATCACTATTTTTATGCTTTCGCTTCCTTTTCTCTCTAAGGATGGATGGTGGCAAACACCCTGGACTCAATTCTACTTTTAAAACCCTAATTGAAGATGTTTCTTTATGTAGCCAAAAGGTTTCCCTGAGTTGTACCTCAGCAGTTCCTCTTTTTGAAAAGCACTAACGCTTTTTTAATCTATTAGCTAAATTCATGACTTACAATGTTAAAATAATCCCTCAGGGAACACTAGATTGTCATCAAATAATTATGCAAATGGTTTGGGTATGGTAGATCAGGATTATCTCTGATAACTGTTACATTTTCCATCCTAGCTTTTTTTCTTTTTTCGCATAAGAGCAAAGAAATAGTTTCCAAATTCCCTCATCTTGTAAATCATGCTTGTTTATAACTTGGACACACCTCCTTTAAAAGAGTCAAGACCAATCTTTAGTGTCTGCTCTTCTTGAAGGCATTTGTCCAACTGAATTCTCCTGTACCTCAAAGAAGAGTACAAGGAAAAAGTTAGGATTGACTCTAAGGAGGGACTGCTAAGAACGAAGCAATTGGCAGCAACCATCTTAACAAAATGCATGATGACACACTGGCCCAAGTGCTCCATATGCCAGTGCAAGGGACATTAATGCTGGCGGCATCCAAACAAGGAAACTGCTCCCCCCCCCCCCAACACCAGCCTCTTCCACCACAGGAGCCGGCACTGGTGCTGGTGCTGGGAGTGTTTGGGGGCATTTCCGGGGATGGAGCTGGTTTTAGTTGGCTTCCTGTGCCCTTATGGCCCAGGAACGCCCCTCTTTGGCTGGCATAGACTTATGCCCGCTAAAAGTGTGACGCAGCCTATTACACTGGATAAAGGAGTTTCATAGTGGCTGGGGATTCCAGCTGTTTTTCTTGGCTCCTAAACTGCCCGAGACCCCTTTCAAAGTGGCATGGCTGTGCTCAGCTGTCATGAACTCCTCTCCCCTAAATTGCTTCCCGTTGTGGTGTGGTTTTTTTGCATGAAAACTAAGAACAGACCAGCTAATGGCTGAAATGGATGAAATCTGGGTAAGTGGGCTCTATGATAATCCTAATCATACAAACACCAGTCTGAAAAAGTGCAGCGTCTTGATCCGGCTTGGTTACCTCAGTGAGCACCAAGTCTTTAGTTATTCCCTGATGTCTGTATACTATCTTCCCAAGTTCTTGTGTTGCATGTGAGACAAACTCGTGTGTCTCAGCACTTCGCAGCAAGGCCCAACTGCCAGTCCTCTGTCATTTTATTTAAATTCGGAGCGGGAAGTTCCGGTTTGCTTGACACTCTATTCCCCTTTTCCAGATCAGTCCCCTCACTGGACCCTTCGAGGGAGGCACATCTCTCACAGTGATGGGGTCCAACCTGGGTCACCGCTTTGAGGATGTAGCTGACACCGTGACCGTGGCCAACCTGCCGTGCGTCCCTAATCCGGCCTTGTATCTTGTCTCTACTCGGTAAGATGGTCTGGTGGATGGGCCGTTGTCGTCCAGTGTTTGAACCTGCAGGCACCTTTGGAGTGCTGATACCATGTAGTGGGTGCAGCCACAAAAATGGCAGCCATATGAGGCGGAGCCTGCCACAAAGCAGCGTCCACAGATTACTTTCAGTCACGCAGTAAAGATCGTTGTGCTGTGGCGGCAGCTGCTGTCAGAGCAGTATTTTTAAAAATCTTCACTGCCAATCAAATCTCCAGAGGCCACTCAAAAGCCCTGCTGGACAAAAACTCCACCTGGACCCACCCACTTTATATAAACATTTGGTAGGCTCCAGGAAAGATGTGGGTAGGTGCCATGAGGACCCCTGAATTAGAGTGTCGGACTATGATCCAGGAGACTGGTTTGAATCCTAGTTCTGTCATGGAAGCTTGCTGGGTGGCCTTGGACCCAGTTGCAGATTCTTGACCCTCACCCACCTCACAGGATTGTTGTAAGGATAAAATGGAGGAGAGGAAACCGACATTGGTCACCTTGGGTGCCCACTGTGGAGGAAGGAGGAGGTATAAATGAAACAGGTAAATAAACTGATAAAAACAGGCATGGCCCCATCTGCCCATATAGAAAGTTCTTTAAAACACAAGTGGACTACCTTGTGGTGTAGTGGTTAACAGCAGGTGGAGTCTAATCTGGAGAACAGGGTTTGATTCCTCCCACTCCTTCACATGAGCAGCGGACTCTTATCTGGTGAACTGGATTTGTTTCACTGCTCGTACACACAAAGCCTGCAAGGTGACCTTGGGTAGTCACAGTTCTCTCCACACTCTCTCAGCCCCATCTTCCTCGCAAGTTGTCTGTTGTGGGGAGAAGAAGGAGCCCCTTTGAGTCTCCCTACAATAAAGGAAAGGAGGGGGTATAAATCCAAGCTCCTCTCCTTCTTGTTGAGGTGTCCAGGTGTGGCGAAACGGGCTTGCTTTTGGCTGGCAGGCCCTATTTCACACTCTGCACACCCCCAGGAGTTACTGACTTTTCCTGGGGAGGGCTAATTTTCTCTTTGGGTATGCTGCCACCACCTGATCAGTTGAGGACTGCCTGCTGGGGAAGATCAGGATTTCCCAGCTTCCTTTCCCACTGCACGAGGCCCCTGCCTCAGTTTCCCCTTGGTTCCCCTCTCCTGGGTTCCACAGGGTAGACTGGAGATCCTGGAGGAAAAGCTGCTCAGCCTTCCTCTACCTCCTGGTTACATAGCGTGTCCAAGACAGTAGGGCATAAGTGGTACAGAGAACTTTCCTCCACAGCTAAGGTTTTAAAAGTATTTATTAAAAGGAAAATGATTACCATATGTTTTAGCACACACCAGATTTAGCAAGGGTTACAAAATAAAAGGTGATAAAACGCAAATCCTCTTTTCCTATCACTAATACATACCCTGGCTAAAGATGGTAGAAAGCAGGGTAGGTCCTTAGAGCTTAAAATGTTGCCATTGGCAAAGAGCTCACATTACCTGGCTGAGCACATGGTCCAGAAAATGGATGCCGCCTTCCCAGTTCAGGCAAGAGCTCTGCTCCCCTCCAGAGAGACCTGAGCCAAGAGACCTCGCCCTTCTCTTCCCCTCAATTTATCAGATCCCAGACCCCACCCTCCTTTGTCTAGGTCAGGCTGGGTCAAGATATCATTTCCCCCTAGGTCAGGTAGCATTTCCTGATGTTTCTCTGGGATTTCTAAGTCCTCCAAATCTCTGGTACCTGGTTGGGGAAGGAGAGGATGGAAGAAAAAGGAAACGAAAGGGGGGGGAGGAGCCATTTCTCCACATCTCCCCCTCCTAAGATTCAAGCGGAGGAGCACCCTTTTACAGAAGGGCGCTCTGCAGCAAATCCAAGCAATGTCATTTGCAGCTAGATACACATTAGGAAACATACAGACATTCGCTTCATGAGTCCATGTCCTTCCTGGACAGGAAATCTGCCACCACATTGTTACGTCCAGCAATGTGTTCAATCTTCATGTTGAATTCCTGAATCCTCCATGACCACCTCTGCAGCTTAGTGTTTGAGTTCTTCATAGTCTGCAGCCATTGGAGGGATGAATGGTCTGTCAAGAGGGTAAATTCTTGCCCCCACAAGTAAGGTCGCAGTTTGTCCAGTGCCCATACAATTGCCAAACATTCTTTTTGCACTGAAGACAAGTTTTTCTCCCGAGGGGTCACTCCCAGTCCCAATATCTCTTCTACCTCCCTCCGGACATCTGCCAGCACTCGCCCATTCACCCGGTAAGGGGGGCACTGGATAGGTCCATGGGTCCCTGTATCTATTCCATGCTTAGCCAAGGTCGTCCTCCCTGGTTCTTTCCTAAAAACATCCTCAAACCTGTGCAACACTGACAGGATTCTTTCCTTGTCTATTACCGGTACACTTGCAGGCCACACCAGCTCCTCCCACTGAGCAGATTCAGAGAAGTGGGCCAAAACATCCACTAAGGTGTCATCTGGTTCCTCGTCTCCCTCCTCTCTCCTAGTCACATTCAACACCATCCTCCTCTCAAGATATGGCTTCAGCATATTAACATGTACAACCTTGGTCTTTTCCCCAGACCTTTCCAATGCCACTGCATAAGTAACATCATCCAGCCTATCCACAATCACATGCGGTCCTTCCCATGCCGCCTTCAGCTTGTCTGAGCGAAGAGGCAGAAAAACCATCACTTTGTCCCCTAACTCAAAAGTACGAGACCTTGCTGTCTTATCATACCAACTGCTCTGTGTGGCTTGGGCCTTGGCTAGGTTCTCCTGAACAACACTCATCATATCTTTAAGCCGTTCTCTGAATGACAGGACATAATCAACCACTGACTTCTTTGCCTTAGGAATCTTCTCCTCCCACCTTTCCTTTACCAGATCTAGCGGCCCTCTGACCCTTCTTCCAAACATGAGTTCAAAAGGGGAGAAACCAGTAGACTCTTGTGGAACCTCCCTGTAGGCAATCAACAACTGTGGCTACTTCTCATCCCAGTCCTGGGGGTGAGAATCAACATATGTCCTCAGCATCCCTTTCAGGGTCCCATTAAATCTCTCTGTGAGTCCATTCGACTGGGGGTGGCAAGCTGTAGTCTTAAGATGTTTCACCCCACAACACTTCCACAGACATTCCATCAATTCCGACAGGAAATTGCACCCCCTGTCTGTCAAGATCTCTGTAGGGAACCCTAACTGACAGAAGACCTTAACTAGAGCTTCCGCCACTGCTGGGGCATCTGTGGATGCCAGTGGTACTGCCTCAGGGTACCTAGTTGCATGGTCCACCAAAGTTAGAATGAACCTCTTCCCTCTCTGGGTAGGTTTTGGGAAAGGCCCAACTATGTCAATGCCTACCCTCTGGAATGCCTCTCCCATGATAGGGAGGGGCTGTAACGGTGCCTTTGCCTTGCACCCACTCTTGCCCACTCTCTGACAGATTGGACAGGAGTTACAATATGCCCTCACATCCTGTGCCAACTTAGGCCAGTAGAAGTTCAACAGAAGCCTCTGTCTAGTCTTGTTGATACCTAGATGCCCTGCACATGGGATGTCATGTGCCAACTCCATAAGTCTCCTCCTATACTTCCTTGGCACTACCAGCTGCCTGATGGCATCCCCGGTTACCTGTCTGCCCTGTGGCAACCAAAGTCTATACAACCTTCCCTGCTTCCAGACAACTTGCTCAGACAGGGCCTCAGAGAATTCCACCTCTTGATCTATAGCCACTTGGCGAAGTTGTTCCAGACTAGGATCACACTGAACCTCTTTCAGAAACCCTTCTGGTGCACCCAAACATTCCGCTATCTGCTCCTCTGAGCCAAAGCCAGCCTCAGCGCCCTCTAGTTCTGCCTCCTCGAAACCCTCAGCTTCCTGCTGCACCTGGGGGAGAACTGCCCCCTCTCACTGCTTTTTGTGACACCCCACCCTCAGTTTCTGAGATGGGTTTGCCCTCCCCTTCCTGGGTTATCTGGGCTCCCCCTTCCCCTGTAGTACCTGGGGCCCCAACCTCCCCCCTAGCAGGTGGAGTCCTGGTCTCCTCAGAGACCCTTTCCCCCCCCCACCCACTCAGGGTCTGGCTGCGGGTTACCACATTTACTGAGTACTGGCCTCCCAGAAGGTCCCGGCCAATCAACACAGGGTAGGGCTGGTCCTTCATAACCCCCATTTTCGTGAGGCCCACCAACCCTCTCCATTCCACAGGCATCCGTGCCACAGGAACAGTCAGGGGGCTCCCACCAATCCCCTGGATTTGAAATGATGTGTTGGGCAGAATATCAGACTCTGACACCAGATCAGCTTGCACTAGGGTAACAGAGGAACCTGTGTCAGCATATCCCAGAACCAGCTGGTCCCTCAGCTGCACTGGCTCCACATAGTCACCCCAGGCTTCTGCAGGCTCCATTGTGGTTAAAGAGGCACTCATGGTTCACCACAGCCACCCGCTCCTTACCTTTGGGCTGGTTGGTGCTTTTGGAGGCGGTTTGGAGGTCTTTACTTGCAACTGTGGGCACGCCGCCCGTAAATGGTCGGTGCCCTCACAGATAAAGCATTTCCTAACCTGAGGCCGGTTCCATTAGCCGAATCTGGGGCTTTCTTAACCTCTGCCGGAGCAGCAGCCCCTTCCCGCTTTGGTTGAGACTCTGCCTTCCCACCCCTCTGGAACCCTTTCCCTTCCCTTCCCAACTGGGAAGTCCTCCAGTCCAACCCCTCCCTGTTCAGCACCAACTCATCTGCAATTTCTGAGGCCTCAGTAGCATTTTGGGCCTCTTGTCCTTTACCAGGACATTTCAGCTCCTTGGGGAGTTTGGAATAGAGTTGGTCTAGCACCAGTAAACTGGAATAATGATTCAAAGTCCCCTGCTTTGGCTTCTTCCACCCATCTCCTCCCCATCTCACTCATTTTCACCACATATTCAGAATACGTTTTGCATTGCTGGGGGGATAAGACCCGAAATTGCTTTCGAAAGTGGTCAGCCCCCAGTTTGAACCTTTTAAGCACAGTAGCTTTGAAATCTTTAAAAGTTACTCCCCCATCCGCCCTTGGCATGCTATGATAGATGGCAGCCAGCTCCCCAGTAAGAATGCTACAGAGGTAGGACATGTACTGGGCCTCTGCAATTCCCCACTGCATAGCTGCCTTTTCAAAATTTGCAAGATATATGGAGGGGTCCTCCCCCTCCCTGTATTGTGCAAAGTCTTTGGGGGGTAACATTTAATATTTCCTGCTGCTTTCTTCCTGCAGACGCAACATCTCGAGGTCATGCTTCCTCTGTTCCTGCTGCATCTTCTCCTTTCTCTCCAGCATCTTTTCCTCCCACTCGCGCTCTCTCCTGCGGGCTTCTCTGTCTTCCTGTCTTTGCACCTCTTTGCGTTGCTCCTCCTGGATTCTCAGCCTCTGGAGTTCTATCTCTTTCTCTGCCTGCAGCCTCAACTTTTCCAGTTCTAACTCCTGGATCCGGACTGCATCGTTTGGGCTGGGGCTTGTTTGGGTAGTGAGAGCTGAAGCTGCCCCTGCTGCCATCAACTTACTTAGCAGGAGAGCCTTCATCTCATCTACAGACTTGTTCTCACAGGATATATTCTGCTTCTGGCATTCCTCCTGAAGCTGTTGCTTGGTCATTTTTAGAATTCTCACATGCTCCTCTAGCTCCATCCTAGCTAAGCTGTTCTGACCCTACTCCAGTTGACCCGGAAAAAACACAAAACTTCCGTTGCTCTCTCTGTGTGTGCGTTTGCCCAATTCCAAGTTCCCTGTTTGTTTTTAAATCACCAGTTCTCTGTTTGTTCTCATCCCACCGCTGCCACCAAATTGTGGCGAAACGGGCTTGCTTTTGGCTGGCAGGCCCTATTTCGCACTCTGCACACCCCCAGGAGTTACTGACTTTTCCTGGGGAGGGCTAATTTTCTCTTTGGGTATGCTGCCACCACCTGATCAGTTGAGGACTGCCTGCTGGGGAAGATCAGGATTTCCCAGCTTCCTTTCCCACTGCACGAGGCCCCTGCCTCAGTTTCCCCTTGGTTCCCCTCTCCTGGGTTCCACAGGGTAGACTGGAGATCCTGGAGGAAAAGCTGCTCAGCCTTCCTCTACCTCCTGGTTACATAGCGTGTCCAAGACAGTAGGGCATAAGTGGTACAGAGAACTTTCCTCCACAGCTAAGGTTTTAAAAGTATTTATTAAAAGGAAAATGATTACCATATGTTTTAGCACACACCAGATTTAGCAAGGGTTACAAAATAAAAGGAGATAAAACGCAAATCCTCTTTTCCTATCACTAATACATACCCTGGCTAAAGATGGTAGAAAGCAGGGTAGGTCCTTAGAGCTTAAAATGTTGCCATTGGCAAAGAGCTCACATTACCTGGCTGAGCACATGGTCCAGAAAATGGATGCCGCCTTCCCAGTTCAGGCAAGAGCTCTGCTCCCCTCCAGAGAGACCTGAGCCAAGAGACCTCGCCCTTCTCTTCCCCTCAATTTATCAGATCCCAGACCCCACCCTCCTTTGTCTAGGTCAGGCTGGGTCAAGATATCATTTCCCCCTAGGTCAGGTAGCATTTCCTGATGTTTCTCTGGGATTTCTGAGTCCTCCAAATCTCTGGTACCTGGTTGGGGAAGGAGAGGATGGAAGAAAAAGGAAACGAAAGGGGGGGGGAGGAGCCATTTCTCCACACCAGGGAACATCCCAGCTGAAAGGGCTGCAGTACATATACGTCTCTTGTTTGCATTGATTTACATATCCTCTTTATTGGTGTGACAGATTCTGCCCAGCTATTTTGGCTGGACCATGTCATTGAATGTCCTACACAAGATGTGTATTTCAAACCAATCCCTTTGATTTTTTTTGTGGCACTTTTTTCTAAGCATCCTTCCACACAGTGATCTCTGTGAAGCAGGTAATTAACAGTCCCTGCTATTAATATGAAACAGGCTTGGCCAAAAGACACCCTTGGAGTGATTCACCGATTTCAGTTTGAACGGGAGTTTCAAATCCAGCACACCCCTTAGTTTCAAATCCAGCACACCCCTCGTATCTTCGAGACCGCATCACCCCATATGTTCCCACACGGCCTCTTCGTTCGGTAGAGGCCAATCTACTGGTGGTCCCCGGCCCCTCGATGATGCGGCTGGCCTCCACACGGGCCAGGGCCTTTACAGCCCTGGCCCCGGCCTGGTGGAACGCTCTCCCACCAGCTGTTCGGGCCCTGCGGGACCTTGGTGAGTTCCGCAGGGCCTGCAAGACGGAGCTGTTCCGCCGGGCCTTTGGAGAGTCCAGCCGCTGATGGTGCCCCCTTCCGCTGGCCCCCTTCCGCTGGCCCCCTTCCGCTGGCCCCTTTCGCTGGCCCTTCCGCCGGCCTCTACATCTGGGCCTATAACATCTATCTAGACCTACCGTTCTCCCTGGGGGTGGAAGAATTTAATATTAGGCACCGGGCGCCACCTACACCTATGCCTATATTTATTTTACATTTAAATGCTAATGTTTAGCTAGTTTTCGCTGCTTTTATAAGTTTTAGCCTATTTATGATGTTTTAAAATTGTATTTATTATCTGCTGTACACCGCCCAGAGCCCCTCGGGGATGGGGCGGTCTAGAAGCCCAAAGTATAAATAAATAAAAAAAAATTTTTACACCATTTTCACACCACTGTTTTTGGCCCATGCAGAACCAGCCTTATATTAAGCCTATCAGTTTCACAGGTGATGGGATCTTCAGGCTACATACAATGAAAGCTTGATTCTACTGGCAGCCCTTGCATACCGTCTCCTTCCCACACTTATGCCAAGGGAAAGAGGGACCGTGCATAAAATTGTTCTATTTTTACAATATGCTCATTGGGTGGTCCATGTACTTTCTAATAGGACTGAGTTCTGAGACTGAGACTGTTTTGTAAGATGAATTAATGCTTTACAACAGCCAGCTCTAAGCAGCTATGTTTTCATACATCTGGAAAGGGATGAAAACACACCATACCAATATTACTAAGCATTCAACCATACTTCTACCAAAGATATCATGTATATCAGTAGACTGGAACATGGGAAGACAGGAAGCAAGAGAAATTTTGCTGTGGCATTTTAAAAGACTTAGCTGGTTTATTATAGCAATAGCTTTCATAGGCATGAGTCAAGCAAGCAAGGGAAATCAGAAGTGGAAAAATATCCCTGTGCAGAAGAGTCTGTTAAAACAGCAGGACAGCACCAAATTTCATAATGAAGCACCATTTAAAATGCGTAATTTCTCCCCTTGATTCTTAACCTGCTTGGCTAATGCTTTTAAGCAGAAAACTGAAGTAGACTCAGGAAACTAGTGAGAACTGCCTTGACCTCCACCATGCAGAAAGTCAAAATAGTCTTGGATTCTTTTAAAAACCACCAAGAAAAGGCAGAATAGGGCAAAGTATCAAATGCTGAGCAAAGACACCATGATGTTTGCATGCACACACCTTTCTGCTAAAGCTTGTTCTCACACATTAACCAATTCCCCAAAAGGCCATCGTTATCATCTTTGCACTGTCACCAGCAGAATTACTTGGCTCGGCAGATGCTGTTTTAACAGACTCTTCTGCACAGGGATATTTTTCCACTTCTGATTTCCCTTGCTTGCAAGCCTCATCTGAAAAGGCGAAGATTTGTAAATCCGTTCCTGGCATCAGTTAAAAACACAACACTTCTACTTATCAGCTTGGTGCAGTGAGATATCAAACCATTCAATAGCTGGGAGTGACTATGAGGAGGTGTCTAAGGAAGGCTGACATTTTGCAGAGCACTGATCTTCCTGGGCCTAAATTTTAAACTTGAGCAAAACTAGGACCCCTTTGTACAAATACATGTCACAAGGTCCTGGAAAATAGACAGATTAGGTAGAGCCCATTGAAGTAAATGGCATGGAATGCCAGCAACATCCTATCAGACTAAGCCTTCACAGTTCCATTCGTTCTCACTACGATAGATGAGCGGAGAGAAGAAACAAGACCCGGCGGTTTTTCCAATAGATAAGTTAAAATCTCTGGCAGAAAAGACTTTGTTGAAAAACCAACTGTAAAAGAGCTGACTGCTGGAACAGGGTAGGAAAAACTAAACATTTTTGTAGAGCTATTGGTAACAAAAGATGCACTGTACTGCCCAGTTCATTAGTTTGTGACTTTGGACTAGTTAAGCAATACTTTTCTTAATCACATCCTAAATGGTCTTTATAATACCATATTCAGATACAAAATTAGCATATGAACAGTCTGACCAGTTTCTAGAGGTTTCTGACTTCTAAGAGACAGATGGACACAGCGCTTTTGGCATCGCCTCTTCGTATTGGAGCCAAGATCAAGTTCCATTCACAGAAGCCCTCCATCAGTCCTTGGGCGGGCATTAAAATAAAGTGGAATTGAGAAACCAGAATGATAGGATGGTAGGACCAGAATAAAGATGAGACCAGTGATGTTTAATGCTTTCCCCTTAACACACTTCCTACAAACAGAAAAAGTCTTGCTTTCCACAGCTGAATGCACCCAATACCCACAGTCAACAGACTATGCAAATGCTTCCCATCAACTCAAACATAAATACCTTGAAAAAGCCAATGATTCCAACACCATACTCTACGCAGTACTTGTCCAGGAGCTCACGGTTCCAAGCATCCAGATTCACGTACTTCAGAATGTTCTCATAGATGATCAGTGCAAAGCGCCCTCGGTCCTTGTCTGTCAGCGTGGGCATGTCCCCCTTCCCAGGAGCGATCTCTGTCAGGTATTTGAAACGGCTGGATTCCAAGATGGCCACAATCTCCTGGCCCAGCTGAGAGTAAAGGCTTTCCACAAACACTAGAACCAAAGGATCCGTACGAGAAGAATCTACCACTTTGATGGGCTTTAGTGGAAGCAAGCGTGACGGAGCAATCTTCGGTTCATCACAGTCTGGGCTGGGGATGTCCCCAGAGGGCTCCAGTCCCCTCTTCCACCCATATAAATAATATGCTGAGATAAAAACACTGAGCAGGCAGAAGGCAAACAGCAGGAACAGCACCAGCTGAGGAGATACCTGGCGGAAACTCCTCCGGATCCTTACCAACAAAGTCATCCTTGCTTTGAGAGAGAGTTCAGATTCCTTCCCCCCCACCCTCCCTGCCCTCCTCCTTCCAGGTCTTGACACAGGAAAGGCTGAGGATAATTTCACTAAGAGGCAACTTGTAGGCTGGATTGCCCCTCTGGCAGTCCATTATTCATCCTGGTCTTTTTTTCATGTCACCATGGCAAATCCATTCAGAGTTCCTCTCCAAGGCAAAAATACCAGCAGCATCCCATCATCACTGTCTCACTGGGAAGCACATTTGGCAGTCTGGAGTGTCTGGAACATCCCTCAACAAGTAGGGATGCATGGCTGTCCCCTTGGCTGTGGGGTCAGAGGCACGGTTCTGCAAAACAAACAAAGGCAAAGGAAGAATAAGCCAGGCTGCTGCAGGAAGAAGCCAGATCAGGAGATGTTTGAGCAACGTCTCCCTCCCCAATACACATTTGTAACCAATACACAAATGCTAATGCAATATCCTTTTCCTCATTATGGAGAGAGTGAACTTCGTGGCTCCACTCCAGACACGCACTCTGAGTGCTAAAGGAAAATTAGCTTTGCACATGCTCAGATGTTATTCCCTCTTTTTTAAATTCTTCATGTACACAAATGTCAGTGTAATTTGCTCTCATTTTGACACAGCAGGAACTACATTTACACTAATGATCTGAAGGGAGAAAGGGAGAGACAAAAAATCAAATGTGACAGAAGGTTATTTTGGGGGCCACTTTGGGATATTTGAACATTTTCAGGTCAAACATAAAATTCCACAATAATAATGATGATGAAGAAAAAGAAGTAGTAGAAGATGAGGTGGATTTATACCCCACTTTTAACTCCTGGAAGGAAACTCAAGGTGGCTTACAAACTCCTTCCCTTCCTCAAAACAGACACCTTGTGAGGGAGGTGGGACTGAGTTTTGAAGAACTAGCTCAAGGTTACCCAGCAGAATGTAGGAGTGCAGAAACACATCTGGTTCACCAGATAAGAGTCTGCCATTCATGTGGAGGAGTAGAGGATCAAACCCAGTTCTCTTAACCACTACACCACACTGCCATTGTAGTACCCTTCTTTTGGTACTCATGCACGAGACAAGGAAGCTAGAAAAAGAAGCAAGGAAATTCAAGATGTGCAATTGTGTATGTATGTTAGAAGAACCATGCATTTTCATTAGACTTGTTACCACAGGTATTTGTAACTGAATTTGCACTCATTCCCATTGATTTTAACTGAACTGAAAAGCACTGCAGCAGCAGCAGCAGAAGGTGGCAGCAAAAGCATTGGGGTGGTACCTCAGTGTTGTTGAATGGCTAGCAGTGCCTGGCACAGACCTGGACAATGCTAGCCGCTCAGCGGCTAAGTGCCACAGCACCAAGGCCCCAGTCTCTCCTTGTCCCTCTGTCCACAGCAACCTCCGAATTATCCTTGCTGAGGCAGCAATGATAGGAACTGTTAATGGCTCAGAAGCAAAGAGTATCTTTGTCAATATTCCCATTCAGTTTCATTGTTCTAATGCATGTAAAGAACTACATGTGCCTTTTCAAATGAGCACATATCCCTACTTTACATGCAAATATACCTCGCTGGATCTTCCTAAGGCTGTAGCCTCAGTCTACAGAAGGCAGACTGCCCGTGACAGACGGGCTTCAACCCTCCCACTAATTTGCATTCAGGGAAAACCAGAAATTTAGGTTGCAGGTCTACAGCTCAACGCTGGTGGGCCAGCCAAAGGACCAGCTGGGATGCAGTCCAAAGAGCTAAACGTGCAGCAGGCAAAGGGTAGGCCTGCAGTTTGTTTTTCCAGTTTAGTTGCTCCATCCCAACATAGCTTTGAGGAAGCCGCCACAGTCCCTGCACCTGCTTCGACTTAGCGTCAATCATTTGCCCAATATGCCACAAGAAACCTTTTAATACTGAAACCCTTTGATGGCACAAAGGACTGTATGAATACAGCTCTCCCTTTTTCTCCCATGAAAAAGACAGAAGGAAACAATTGGCCATAAAACAAAACCACATAACAGTCATTTTTGTTTATACTGTCGATGGGGCTGCTGACACAGGCGTATCCCAAAAGTTATAGCCGAAGGGAGGAAATCCTCCAAATGAAAGTGGCCTACTCTGTTCCTAGGCACCTTTCTCCTGCAACGCCTCTCAGGCCCCAGGTCAGAGAAGCTGCCCTCAAAAAGGGACAGTAAAAGACACCCCAGGAAAGCTTGTAACCAATTTTGCCTCTGTCTTTAGAATAACAAGAGAGCCCCTCAGACTACCAGCCGCTCCCAACCACACAGCTACTAAGGTGGGAAAAAATCAATTATATTTTAAAAATTAAAAATCAGATTTTTATCATATAAAAAAGTTTTTGATTTTAATCAGTTTTGTAATAAAATGCTTTTTGAGAAAAATCTTATCTAAAAATGTTTTTTAAAGTTTTCTGTTGAAGATATATTATAGTCCAAAGGTTATACATCATGAAATAAGTTTTTAATTATGTGGCATGAGACTGTATTCATGCAATTTTTAAATTCTTTGGTAAATGCCTTCAATTAATCCATTCATAATGTCATGCTCTTCCAGAGGTCTATATAAGATTATTTTGAGCAATTTTTCCAAGTTATTATCACAAATGCTTGGTTTTGCAGTTCTCAAAACTGTGAATTTATGTCTGCAGATTTAATATGCCTTTTCTTCATGACAAAAATGTTATAAAATAAACATACAGACTTGAGAAAAAAGACCTTAATCCCATGGTTCTTTTGCACATCTATGTATACATAATCAACCCAATACCTCGCTAAGTTTCAAAAATTTCAATGAATTGAAGATTGTTTGGAGTGGAATAGATCTGCACAAGGAACTAAGTGTGAGGAGGGAGGGGCAAGCAGTAAAAATGAACAGAATAGAATATTCCAAAAATCTTGGGAGCACTGTATGTACTGCCTGAGGCTCGTCATTTTATTCTCTCCCTGGAACAAAAAATCTATAATGGAACCAGGCCATACAAGAGACCCAATTCAGGAATATTTTAATGAAGGTTCCTCTGCCTTGAGTAAGTCAGGTAGACGCGCAAAATACAAACATTGAAACAAAGAAATGCGCAGCCTTGTGGCCCAAATGAAACTGGAGTTGGTTAATTATAAAATTAATGTGAGGTGAACTATTTATTTCTAATAGTAAAGCCAAATCAGTATTTTTGATACAACTGTAAAACTAATCTGATAAATTATTATTCTAAAAAATGACAGCTTATCTGATTGTAAATATTAAGATGATACTACCAAGAATGAGCCTTTATGTAGAAAACCATGGTTTAAATCAAGTCTTTCTGACTAGTGATTTAAATTATGATTTAAATCGATTTGGTTTAAATCAAATCCACTCTGGCTGCAATACAAGCTAGGAAGATTTTACCCCTCCTAGATCCTCAAGGCAATGTCATTCAGCAGGCACTGTTGGGTCTGACACTAAGGACACAGTTCTTTGTTGTAGAAGGATCCAATACCCAATGACTGCGCTCCACCCTGCACACACCTTCAAACTACCTGCCTTGAAGGTGGGGCTGATTGTAGAGGACATAGTCTGCTTATCAGCATGGATTATCCATACGCAAATGGAGTTTGGACACTCCTGTTTCTATAAATGTGGCAGTGGCCAGCATGACAGCATAGACCTGTTGACCTTCCACCACCCAGCTGCAACAGGCATTCACACTTTACAATCAGTTTATGCATTTGTTTAAAGGAGTAATTCCATGCCAGGTTCTGCACTGTATTAAATCTGAAAGTGATTAATATATTTTATTTCAAATGAATTTGCCTTTTATCACTAAAACCCAAGTTCAACAGTTATGCCGCTACTTTTTCCTACTTTTAAATCACCGATGCAGAAGCATCAGAAAATTACAGCAATGCAAGCAGGAGACAAGAATCTGCAAAGCTTCCAAAAGGCTGCTCTGAGCAGGTTTGGACCTGCACTGAGCACTGAATTGCTAGACTGTCTCTTTCAGTCTGCTTCTCTGCTTTTAAAAGCATATTTTTAAAAGTCAGAAGTCGTCTTTATGCTTCAAGTTAAACCTGAAGCCACCACAATATAAATCTTAGAATATGCTCTGTTACACAGAGAATTATTATTATTTAGATATATTTCCCGTCCTTCACAATAGTCTCAGGCAAAAGGCATAATAACATCCCATACGACAGTAAAACCATTATAAAACCAATCCTAAAACCATAAAACATTCCAAACTCTAAAACCCCCACCCCAACCACCCCTAAAAGTGGGAGGAATATACAGGACACCTCAAGGCCCCCGCCATTCCAATGGGGGCGGAGGAATCAGCCAAACGCCTGGATGAAGAGGTCGGTCTTTGCCATGTGCCGAAACTCCAAGACAGTAGGCAACTGGAAGCCTCTGGTGGGAGGGCATTCCACAATGCAGGGGCCACTATTGAGAAGGCTTCCAGGCTGCCCCCTTACCTCTGAAGGGGGCGGGACAGCCAGATGGGCCTCCCCCTGTGACCTCAGTGTCCAGGCAGGAATATATGCACAGATATACTCTCTTAAGTAACCGAAGCCAGTTAGGGCTTTATAGATTAGTACCACCACTTTGAACTGAGTCCAGTAGTGCATCAGAAACCAGTGCAGATTCCTCAAAATTGGGGTAATGTGGTCCCAGTATGAGGCACTGGTCAGCAGACAAGTTGCCGTATTTTGTCCCAGCTCAAGCTCCCAGACCATCATCAAAGGCAACCCCATGTATAACATATTACAACAATCTAATCTGGTGGTTACCAGACCATGGATGACTGTGGTCAGGTCATCCCAGTCCAAGAAAAGGTGGCTGGCATACCAGCTGGAAATGTTGATGAATCTTCCTGGTCATTGAGGTAGGACGAGAACCACTGCATTACAGTGGACCCCAGTCCCAATTCCTGCAGTTGTTCCAGAAAGATCAAGAAGTACCAACAGGGACAAACTTATCCCTGTCCTTTCCTTGAGGAGGTCATCGATCAGGGCAACTAAGTTCATCTCTATTATGAATCCCTGCCTGAAATCCGATTGACACACATCTAGAAAATTAGTTTCATCCAAGTGTACCTACAGTTCTGCCACCACCACATGCTCCAAGACCTTACTAAGAAAGGGGATATTGGCTACAGAGCGATAATTGCTAAGATCTTCTGGATCCAGGGACAAACCCTCTCCCACAGGCAAACAGCCACCACCTAACCACCACCCATCTCTGGGCCCCACTGTACCAGCCACTCACCAGTGCCCTGGGGGTGCAGAATACCTGGCTCTCATCCAGGTATGTGAGGCTCCCTGATGCTATCAGGAACGGGGAACTGGAACCGTCTCCCACTCAGCCCGGTCACTCCCAGTCAGCCTCCCACCCTGACCTAGTTTTTGCATCCCACAGGCCCAATAGCCAGACCAGACCAGGGGATCAAGGACAGGCCCAAAGGAGTCTCCTACTCACCACCCCTCTCCCCCAAACACTCTCTAACCACGCTAAAACCCAAATATAACTGTTTAAAAAACAGCCTGGTCTGGCCCTGCTCTCAACCAGCCCCCAAGGGCCCTCGTGCTGATTATGTAGCTGGCTGGCCTCAGCCCAAATATTGCCAACTGAGGTAGCCAGCTGCAGTCAGCAGGGAAAGATCCTGAAGGACTTCTGGCAGGTCTTCTTGCAGGGAGCTTCCAAGTCTGTAGAATGCATTATACATACACTGTGCCTCCACAGCAAAACTGTAGACTCCCTAATTACTCCTTCTAGCACAGACATATCTAGGAGGTCTACCAATATGGCTGCCAAGTCACTAATGGAGACTTGGGTTTCATCAACCTGCGGAGAAGTCCTCTAGTGTACTTTGGAAAAGCATTTTAAAAAATTAATACAAGCAACCAGTTTGACTTTCTTTAAAAATAGCTGTTGCTTGTAACTTGTTACAGGACATAACATTAGTATCTTGGGTCGGAAGGGTTACAAACAAAACACACATATCCCGCCCACTTCTCCTCCGTAAAGTTCCTTTGTTTCTATATATGTGGGAGGGACATACTTTATCTCTATAGAGCAGAAAGCAAAATAGAAGATACTTATAGGCTAGTAGAACAAATGGTTGGCTACCAATACAGATCCCCACAGATGCCCAAGGGCCTCACAGTCTGCTCTTAAAGGCAACCCTGAAACTCCAGTTGGTATGGAACACTCCAGCCCAGTTACCACCAGGCGGCAGATGACACATAAATGTCATCCCCATTCTAAAGATACTCCATTGGTTACCAATTATCAACTAAATTCAATTCAAAGTGTTAGCTAACCCCTACAAAGACCTTAATGGACTAGGATCTACATATCTACAGGACCATCTCTCCCAATATGCCCCACTGTAAGAGCTGTAGCCATCTGACCATACTCAGTTTAACAGGGTAGGAGGGAGTTATCGCTGAGAGAACACCAAACAAGACAAAAAAAGGCTTCATTTACTGGAAGAAGATAGAAGGGGTGACTGTTCCAGAGTTTTGGTGCCATGACCAACTCTCCTGGGTTACCTCTGAACCGAGTTTAGAAAGCAGGGGCACCCAAAGCAGGGCCTCAGAAGATGATATTAGAAGTCGGGTAAGCTTATAAGAGTGAGAAGCCCTTCAGGTATGCAGGTCCCAAGCCATGTAGGGTATTAAATGCCAACACTAGCACTTTGAATTGGGCCTGGAAACAGATCAGAAGCCAATGTAGGTGGGCCAAGACAGGACTGATATGGTTCCTATGACCCACTCCAGTCAACAATCCATTTGCAGCATTATGCACCAACTAAAGTTTCCCAGCACTTTCAAAGGACAGCCCCACATACAGTGCAGAAATCTAATCTAGGGCATGTGCCACAGTGGCCAGATCTTTTCTGCCCCCAAAAAGTAGCAGTCAAAGCTAGTAAAAGGCACTCCTGGGCACAGCTGCTACCTGTTTACCCAGCAGTAGGACTGGGTCCAAGAGGACCCCAAACTAAAAAAGGTATGCTAATCTGTTATATTCAGTAGGATATTTAAAAGACAGAGAGGGAGATAAGAACAGCAGTAGAATTAAAACCCTAGAAGGGCACTTTTATAATGGGATAGGATTGCAAGCTACAATAACTACTAAAGTCAGCACCAGCTTTTAATTGTCTTTACTTTGTAAACCATTTTCTTAATTGCTTATAGAATACTTTGTCTTAGATCTTTTGTTTTGTTTGCACTGCTCTGCAGTTCTCTGATCCTAGTCCTATTGCATTGTTCATTGGCTGTCTTGTGCTATCTGATTGCACTGTTTATATCCCGTAAACTGCCTTGAGTCTTCCCAGAACCGACTATAAATACAGTAAATAAATACAATGTCCAAATGTTCTCACAGTAAACAACTCTAAATGTGCAAGACAAAACAGAGAGTGATGTAAGTCAACTAGCAGACCATTTGTGGCACAATGGTGAAGACAGAGCTGTTTAAAATCATGAAGTTCCAGTTTTCCGTCATCCAGACTCCCCTCCTCACAGAAAGCCACTGAGATTGTAAACAACCATGCAAAGTAAGAAGACCAAAGACCATCTGTTTGTTTTGAAGACAGCTGGCCTGGAATTTAGGGAACTTACATGAACTAAACACTGATCCTCCACCAAAGATCTCCAAGATATTCTACAAAAGATCTCCAAGAACCAATCCTTTCAAACTTTGCTTCCTAGATTTCTATTTTGAAAGAAGTCCTTTACTAACAGTTAGACACATCTACAAACCCCAATGATTTGGCAAAAACAGACTGTCTGACATAGTTTACTAACTGTATGCACTGCAAAATACCATTCTCGTACTAATTGCAAGCCCCTACCCCGGAAAGCTCTTCTACTCTCCTTGCTTCAAACCCCATTCTGCTGGGCGCAAATCAAAAGTTGCCCAGTGACAGCTGGAAGGACACACATCTAGGTCACCAGCAGCACCCTCTGCACTGAAGCACAGCAGCCGCCAATAGCTTAGTGCTTTTGACTTTCACACCTTAACAGGTGGAGCACAACTATTAATAGACTCTGGCATGAATCACTAACAATTCCGCAAGGGATTTTCTAAAGGCCACAACAGAATTTCCCAGCTGCAACAAGCCCTTGGGTGCCCTACTAAATCATAGCTCTGAGGCGGTTAGCTAGGGCTGACTCTGACTATTATGCCAGCATGCTAACATATTTGCAGTCATGCTGAGGGACAGTTTGCTCCCTTATCCATCTGTGCAGTAAAGGATGAAGTGGCAACTCTTAAAGTGCCTGTAGCACAAGATACCTCAAAGAGAAGGCTAAGGAATCAAAGGCAATGCCTCCTCAAGAAACAACATCGTATCAAGAAAAAGCAATGGGATTAAAGTATACCTGTTGAGAAGTAACCTGGATTATGCCTGGCTTAATCCAACCATTTTTAAATGTAAGCAGCAAGAATCACTCATCCCTTTGAAGTGAAATGCCCATGTGATCAGGTGACCTTGACTTGTGTGACATCACAGCAACCACTGGCAACTTCTCTGCCAACAAGACCAAGAAACAAAAACAGGAATTCTGGATTGGAAAAAAAATAGGACAAACAGAAAGAGCGGGAGGAGGAGGAAGAAGTGTGTACCCATCAGAAAGTAGCTTCAGGGCCATTCATAGTCTGTCATACTGATAAACTCTTTGCTTTGCAGTAAACACTTCACCTTGCCATCCAAGTCAGTCCAGTGTACAGAACTGGCTTACACCATTGGTTATCAGGATTTTCCCAGGCTTTTTGCACTAAAGTTGGAAGTTTCATCTAATTAAAACACCCACTCCAAAATATGTGTTTTACATTTGTCTGCTTCATAAATGAGCGGAAAGGGGTATAAAACAAACACTACCCCCCTAGGGACAGCTTGCTCTCCTTCCAGCATCTGTGTGGGTGCTACATGCACAATCTGCAAAGAAGGGTGGAGGATTGCTGGAAGCAGTGGGCCTTTACTTCTATCCTTGGAACAAGACCCACAGCTCCGGGAGGCTCCTAGCTTACTCAGCCTCCACCTCCGTGGGTGACAGTAGTTTCAAGATGTGAACTAGCTGTCAAATGTAAATACTATTAGGGTGTGGCCTTGCCATTTCCCAATAACATGGGGCGAATGCCACACTGGGAAACAGGACTCAGAAGAGTCCCAGGTGACTCCCAAGCCACAGAATGAGTATCCTGGCAACATACAGAAACCAGGAAAAATAAGACTGTTCCTTCTTCCCTTTTCCTCCAGAGACAAACACAAATCACACCACAAGGTGTCCAAAAACAAAAATTACAACCTCCTTGCTTCTAGAGAGCTTTGTTCAAACTCTGTGATAACAAGACTGCAAGGAAGGTCTTAGCTCTGGGGTACTATAACACAGGTTTCTGCTTTCACTCTCAAGGACCAAGTCAGCTTCATATTAAAAACAAACTTTATTTAGGGAACAGACTATATTGGTCACCAAACTGTACATCAAAAAATTTTTTTATTCAAATGAATTCATAAAAACATCTCCATGCAGCTTTCACGAACTTTAAGTATGACTAATTACAGGCAAATGGAATGCAATAGTTTGCTTTGATACATTTAATAAATCTATTGATGTAGAATCCAGTTTAAAATTCATACAGCAATATACAGATAACAGATTTGTGAATTTACAGTACATGAAGTTGAAAAGCTAGCCTGTTCGTTGAAATTTTACAATTGGCAAATCGGAGAAGAGGAACTTTTATATGCGAAGCTAGCTTCGGATATGCATTTCAGGTTTTTCCAGCAAAGGATTTCAGAAAAGACCATAAGCACCAGACAAGTTATTGAAATTTCAGAGTTATATTCAATGGTATATTTTGCTCCATCCACACAGCATGCTATGAAGGGCAACTACAGCCCCCAAAAGCACACAATAATTTTGTACAGGAGAGACAGATCACCACAAGGCGTCTTGGCTTCACGGTTCTTAATGCTGCAGCAATATTGTGAACTTGATAATCATGTGTTTCTATTCAACATGGCTTGGAAAGAGGCATTTAAGAGTATTTATTTATTTAAACCCACCCTTCCTGATCAAGCCTACAAACAGTCTTCACAAAAGTTAAAATGACACATTTAGCTATTTAAACTCCTCAATAACTACCCACGCTGGGAGAGAGTAGAATTCAGAACTTAGAGCTGCTGAAAAGTTTATTGGATTGAAATTCTTGCAACTGGTGGGTTCAGATGTGTCTAGTGTATGTGAAAATATATGTTTTTTTTTTTGGGGGGGGGGCAGCCCTACTTTAGTCAAAGAGAGGAATAAACTTCTAGGGAAAGAAGAATTCCTAGCCTAGGTTCTAAAAACAAAGCAAGTTCATCTCCTAAACTTTGTGTGTAGAACAGAGGGAGCTGGCTGAGAGACAGAGATGGGGTCAGAGAGGAACCAATCTCTAGCCAAGAGGCAGATTTATGTCAAAACCTCTGAAGTGATCCTGCAGTTTGGGGAAGTTGGAATGGAAAAGGGGAGTTGGGTGAATACTCCATTCCTTCTAGATTTTGGCCACTAGAGTTTACATATCAACCTCTGAGTACAAGGCTGAGTCAAAACTGTATAACAACAAGGAAGTCTATCTTATTTCAAAGAATTCAGAAATTTGTAACAAGCTGAAATCTTGCCAAATAGCCAATATTTGTGAATATTTGTGTATGAATCTGAATATTTGTGTATGACTGCTTCTTTCCTTCTCACCAAATGACTGTATAACTGCTTCTTTCCTTCTCACCAAATTTCTCTCCACACTTATCCTATTCCTCTGAGGAGTTTAAGAAAATTCTAATGTTTTATGGTTGAACTTCAAAATGCTCTAGTGGATTAATATCTGAGACCAAGAATAAGAGAGAAAATGAGGGGGATCACCTCAGTTCCTTATGCTGGTTCAGTTACACATTTACTCTAGTGAGGTACAAGGTAGGGCAATTGAACAAAAAAACCCGAGAAGTTATCCAGTAAAGCTGACCAGAGAGATAAGAAGAAGTGAATTATAGAAGAATTAGGGAGAATTCCTGCCTGTGGGTATAGGGGAGGTGTGAGATCCCACAGCGTGACAACCTGGACTGTCACATTCTGGATCAGTTGGAAGTTTCCGGAACCGCCTCCAGGATAGCCCCGCATTCAGTGTGTTGCAGCAGTCTAATCTGGAGGTGGATCACAGTGCTAAGTCAGGGTGAGATGGGAAGGGGACCAATTGCCAAACCTGGCAAAGATGGAAGAAAGCCATTCTGGTATCGTGTAATTCACAAAAGAAAATTTCAGACAAGAACACTGTTGACATAGAAAAGATACAGAATTTTAGAACCATCATTTTGCACAGGACTACAGTTTACATTCCTGTTCCCAACAGACACAACTTTGCAGACAAAGCCAGTCTCCAGAGGTTAGAATTTTCAGAAGATCAAGAATTTAAAAGTTCTCCAGAAAGCTATTTTCTTGCATATTCACCTCTGGAACAGCATTTTGTGACCCTAAACAATATTTTTGTGCCCCTAAAACCAGCACAGCACCTTCATTTGTCAATCAGAAGTTTCCCCAAAGGCAATCACTTTGAGTGACAGGAGCTCTGCCACGTTTCAGCAAGTTCCTCTACTGGAACCACAAGAATAAATAGCTATTTTAATAAATAAATAGCTATTTTAATCTCTCAAAGAGCTTACTAAACATTAACCATTACACTCCCCTTTTCCTCCCAACAAAGAAAGCACACCCCAGCATTTTTCTTCCATGGGAAATATGTATGCTTATAACATGTACTGGGGATGGAAAGAAACAAAATATCTTTATCAAGAATCGTGCATCAGAGCCACCAGATGGTTCTCTGTTCCCCTATTTCTGGGATTTATCATAATTAATATCCCACCAACCAGCCGCCCATCTTCACTAGTCATCCTTCCTGCACTGCATAAAAGTCACAAACTCTTGTTAGTGACATCAGAGTTCCCATGGCTACACATTGAGAACTGACAACCAGCAGATTTAATGTCAATGCATGAAGAAGCAGAATGGGAGACAGTTACTGACAGGAAAAGATTATGCATTCATCTTTAATCAGCAACAAGAAAGGGTTGTTGATTGGGAGTGGGGTGTGTGTAGAAGAGCTAGTATTCAGAACAACTTCTGGGGTAACAAGATGCTGTCATATAAGTTATCATTAATTTTTTTGTAGGGAAAAAGACATATTACTGTCCATGTAAGAGTGCTCCAAGACTTGAGCTTACTAAGGGTCAGCAACAGAAGGCTCCAAGGCCAAAGACCAATCTTCCATACATGCAAAGGTGTGAAGTTGGAAGTTAAGAGACAAAAATGCTGTATAAAACTTTGCAAAAAGAGGTAAGTCCCTGACTCATCAACCTGTATGCATTGCTTCAAGCGTTCAATTTTATTTTATTTCCTTTCCTATAGCCCATCTTTCTCACCAAGACTCAAGGCAATTTAAATCAATGCAACCAATAGGATGAGACATCTAATAAGCAATATAATAAGACCAGGATCACCGGACTCTGAAACAAAGTATAAGTATTAGACATGATGCGGTAAACAATGCAGAAAATGGTATTAAAAAGGTATAAAAACCAAGCACTGCCAGTAGCAGAATACATACAGCAAACAGGTAATACATACTATGCACAGTCCTGTTCCTTTTATTAAAAGTAACACCCTACAGAATCATTTTGCTATATATTGTCGAAGGCTTTCACGGCCGGAATCACTCAGGTGTAGTGGGTTTTCCAGGTTGTATGGCTGCGTTCCAGTAGCATTTTCTCCTGATGTTTTGCCTGGATCTGTGGCTGACATATTCAGAGGATGTGATGGTAGTAAAGCAAGTGGGGCATATATACCAGTAGAATGTCCAGGGTGGGAGAAAGAACTATTTGCATTGGTTAAAAGTATTCAGGGTGCAATTTGCAAGTGTAATTTGCATGTGTTAAATGGAATCCACGCATTTTAGCATATGTATGCACCACTGAAGTTGCATAATCAAATTAGTGAGCCCTTCGGGGGAGGGCGGTCTAAAAGTTTAAAAAGAATATGAAAAACAATTGTCTAATAGTTTGCCAGGCCAGATAGAGAAGGGGGGGGCTCATGGGCCTGGTAAGCTCCCTCAAGGGCCAGATCCAGCCCCTGGGTCACATGTTTGACACCCCTAGTCTAGCAATTCACAACCAGGCAAAGGGCTGCAAGCCTCCTTTGTTTTTGCTGCTATGTTGGAGCTGAAGATGTCTGTATCTCCACACTTGACAGTATTCTCCTGTAAGCTCACACCTACTATATTCAAAAACTGGCTTTTTTGTAGAATCCAGCATAGTACTAGTGTAAGGTGAGCCACAAAATACCGTCCCATAGCATGACATCAATAAATACATAAGTAAGCCTCCAGGCGACATTCCTACAGAGAAGTCAGTGCCCCGTCATATTTGAGAGAGAAGGGCTTTAGGGAGCATCACAATTGCACAGTGTAACACTTGCATGTTAAACTGGATGCTAACAAAAATGCCAAAACCTTTTCATTGAGTAACACTAGAATAGTCCAATTGCCCATCCTAAGTACCCCCAAGATCAGCAGGTCATACAGAAACACACAGGATGGGCTTCTATAAGGATGGGTGATTCTCCAGCAAATCAACCCTTTCAGCATCAAAAGTGCATTTCTCTCTGATTTATATTCAGGAAAATAAAATGAAATAGTATGCCTCAGTTACAGAAACTGGGAACACACTTTTCTACTGGCCCTATTAGCCTTTTGCTCTAATTTCTGCACCGTGTCCTTCATTTCTCCTCTCCTCTGGCAGAAAGAAAAAAGAAACATAAAAATACAGAATTGTGAACTCTGCTTTGCTGAATTGCATGGCTTAGCACAGACCTCACGTAAAATTACAAAACCATCCATTCAGATACCTTCTACTTTCCAAGCTTTTAAGCATATTTTATGCAGCTATAAGAGCTGGCGTACTTTAAAAGCCTGCACTCCAAACTAGTCAGCAGATTTGTGCTATTAATTGAGATTCGTGCACTCTGTGTGTCCAGCCTCAGCCAGGCAGAATCCTGTTCTTCAGTGCAGGAATTTCCCCTTGAAAGGCATTTAAATATCATTAAAACCTCAGACGCAGGCACATTAACATGGATTCCAGTGAACATTAAAGGAAAACAAGCAGAATGGCAAGGTTAAAGTTGGTGTCAATTATTTTGGATATTGATTGATCACAATTACAATAATTCCCCAGTCCAGTTATACGTCTATAAAAACAGAAAAATTGATGGGGGAAGCAGAGAGAAGAAAACTGTTCCTACGTTCAGGCAATCTTGCTTTTGTAGACATTAGTTCTACTTGCAACATTAGAGCTATGGATTCTTGCTAAAACAGCAACTCATATTTAGCTTTTGGCCTTAGTGTAGCCTCGCCTGCCACGCATACTTCAATTCAGCAGTGCTGCACAGAACAAAATTCAGTTCACATGCCTGACAGAAAACAAGCGGCTGTGCTTTTCTGTCTGCAGACACACCACTATTAGTCCATGCTCCATTTCCTCAAGAACAGGCCAATTCCATCCCACGGAGTCCTATAAAACACATCCTACAGCATGCAAAACTGTAACAGGTGTAATGGACTCGAACAACTCTCAGCACGAGCAGCAAACACCTGTGTTGGTTGATTATGCTCCACATTCCAAATCACAGCTTGGGTACTGACAATCACTACAGTTTCTCTGTCAGAAAATTTAAGAGGCTACAAAGCAATCCACATAATCCAGATTGCATCATGCAGTGCTATAAGAAAAGTATCACACTAGGTTGGCAAAACACATAGCTCTGAAGATTTATGCAGGTGAACCACACTCCACAACAATACCCACTGCAGCTGACTAGTCAGACTGCTACGGTGGAGGAGCCTCCATATCCCCAATACAGCATATGTTCAGTGGAATTCATACCTCACACACATTACCCAATTGAAAGCTCTCTCCATTCAATGGTCTACGCCTAACTTGATCTACAGCAAGAAGAAAAGTGCTCCTCCCAAAGAATTAGGGGAACAAAGAATTCTCAAATGAAAACAATTATTTGAACAGGCAAGTTACGAATGCTTCATCATTTATTTGGAGAACCACCCTAATCCTTCTCAAATTTCTTTTTAAAAGGTTTAAGACCAAATTCTCTTCATCCCCACTCACAACTGGGAAATGCTTCAGTTGAACATTAGCTAAGAAAGTACTCTCCTTTCATGCCAAAAATTTCAAAATGTCCTTTTGAGCAGAATAATGCTCAAAGAGGATCTAAAAGAAATCAGCTTCCTAATATGGAAATTGTGTTTGATGATCTCTATATGAGGGCAGGAGCCATGTGGTGTAGTGGTTAAGTGCTTGCACTGCCACTCACACGGTCAGGAGTTCGAGCCCCCTGTGGGTCAGATATCCTGGCAGCTGGATCATGGTCAACTCAGCCATCCATCCATTCCTTGGTTGGTAAATGAGTATTTAGCACATAGCTAGGGGGTAAAGCAATGGCAAACTACCCCACAAAAAACAGCTTGCCTATGAAATCACTGCTTGCAGTGGTACCCCAGGGTCTAACACAACTGAAGGGGAAACTTTACCTTTTTTTAATATGCAATATCCACATGGCTTCTGAAATGGAACAGTTACAGAAAAAAATCAGCTGATGGAAAGAGTGCCTGGTGAATATTTTAAATAGCACTTTTATACATTCGCTGCCATTGATTTTAAGTTGTCGCTCCAACTCCAGCAGAGATCTGTTAATATACAAATTAATTTGACTAAAGAAACTCTCTCACTGAAATGTCTTCTACTCATTGCCACTGCCTAATCATCCCTTCCCACATACACATTTGCTAACTGAGGTGGCTACAGGGTTGGGGAGCCTCAGAGTGCTCAGTCTCCCTCCCTTTCCTGCCATTGTGCCTTCTGCTTGTATCACTCATATACCTCTCCCTAGTTGGGCACTTGGGCATCTTTTCCTGCCAGCTTGCTTATTTGCAAGCCCTCTCAGGCTTATGGACCACAGAACTGCCCTTAATCTGAGGGCTCTGAGAAACACGTACAGCAAAGAGCAGTAGTTCCCCAGCACTAAGTGCCATCCCCTATGTTGTTTAACACCTACCTGAAACCACTTGGAGAGGTCATCAGAGGGCTTGGGATGGGTTATCACTGGTATACTGATGACACCCCAGCTATACCTTTTGGTTCCACCTGCATCAGGTGGAGTTGCCAGTGCTAGGCAGATATCTGGAGTTTATCATGGACTGGATGAGGGCAAATAAACTGAAACTGAATCCTAACAAGATGGAAAAGTTGTGTGTCTCCAAGGTCTGGGAGATTAAGATACTGAACGGGATGGCTTTATCCCAGAAAGATAGGATGAGGAACCTGAGAGTTATTCTTGATCCATCACTGTCACTGGAATCCCCTGTGGCAGTAGTGGCAAAGAGGACCTATCAAGTTCTCCAGGTGGTTCGCCAGATCTACCCTTACTTGGACTGAGGTGACCTGGCCACAGTCATCTATGCGCTGGTAACCTTCCAGTTAGACTTTGTAATGTGCTCTATGTGGGGCTGCCCTTGAAGATGGTCTGCAAGCTGGAGCATGTGCAGAACACAACAGCTTGACTGCTAGCAGATATCCCAGGACATCATCACATAACAGCTGTCCTGGGAAAACTGAACTTGCTCCTATTTGCTACCAGGTCCAATTCAAGGTGCTGGTACTGACATACAAAGCCCTACATGATCTGGGCCCTGCATAGCTGAAGAATGCCTTCTCCTATATAGACCTTCCTGGGTGCTGAAGTCGGGGTGGGGGGCTTCCTGGAAGCTCCATCACCTTCCAAGATTCAGGGGTTAGGGGCTGCCCAGTGGGCCTTTTCCGTGGTGGCCCTGGCATTTGGAAGGACTCTCCCTTGGAGGCCTGTCAGGTGTCAACTCTACAAGAGTTTAGGTGCCTGGCCAAGACTACTCTCTGTACCTGGACATATGGGTGATCCCTTCTGGACAGTGACTTTCCCTCCTCCTTCCCCCCTTAACTCACATGTACCAGCCGCAGTCCCAGCCCAATTTCTGAAATGTCTTGGGTGGTTTTTATGGGGGATGGATGATTATGTATCTTTAGCAGGGGGGATGGAGATAGTTTTTAAAGGGAAGGGCAGTGGGGAGGTTCAAGCGGGAATGGCAGCCATGCGCACTGTTAGAACCCCAGCCGATGGAAGTTGCCCCACCTTGGGGTATGCTGATGCTCGCCCTGCTATTCAAAAGCAAGCCTGTGCTCAGAAAAGCTGACAGCATCTTTGAAACTAGGAAGTTGTCTTTCACAACTGACATGAACATAGAGCATCTCACAGTCATAAGGATTAGTGATGGAAACATTAATTTTTAAAAAGTCCATTATGAATCTTTTCCCCATATATTATAATGAACTGCTTACTTAAGATTGTTTCTTTAACTGTGCATCCCCAGAAAACCTTTCCCATAAGCTTCACAGTTTGCCAACATTATTTGATTTCAGAGGAGGAAGAGCCCTCTCACCCAGGAAGAAGACAAGGAACGCACATGACTTCCTCCAAACAAAAATAGTTTACCTGTTATTACAAAGGGCTGGGTTATGGAAAGAAGGCTTATGACAGAAAAGACAAAGATACAATAGACCTGGGTTATGTTGAGCCTTTAACGGTGCAATCCTAAACATAGTTACGCCCTTCTAAGCCCATTTACTTCTTAGGATGGAACTGTAAATCTCTGAAGTCCCAACAGTTTCATCTTGGCTGTGGGCATTTATCCACCATTGTAATCATTTCTGTTGCTCTTCACACGTATTTCAGTTCTGATCTTAATCTTCTTGAACAAAGGGCAACAGAAAAATAAGACAAGGTATTTAAAATGCAACTCCAGGAATGCCTTACACAGCTTAACTATTCTCACAAGAAGTTAAATTAAGAACGCCGCAGCTTAAATACAAACGATTGTACATGGACTAATACATGCACCAGTAATGATGGGGGAGAGGGTGGGCAGACAGGTCCCGTCACAAGTCTTCTTTTCATCCAACAAGAGTTCTTGAATAGCAGCATGAACTGCCAGAGAGCAACCTGACTATCTTGCAGCTCAAGGCCACAGCTACCAGAAAAACTGTGTATATGTGTGTGTGTGCGCGCGCGTGCGGGGTGTGTGTGTGTGTGTGTGATAGCAATGCTTAGGTTGCAAACACGATCAGGTGAGTCGACCTTGTTCCTGGAAGCCTCTGCCAACATTTCCATGCAAGAACAGCCAGCCAGACAGCTTCCTAATTGACTACTAGAGCACAGTTTGCTAGCGGGCCCCTCCTGCTATCTTACAGCAAACTCACTCCACCTGAAGTGTCACGGTTATGACTCCGAGCAGTCCTCCCACTCATACCTTGAGTGGCAATTCCTGCTGGATGATCTCTTTTCTGCTTGGGTGTCAGAACAGAAAATTATGTGTAATGAAAACAGCACTTCATTAACAAATCCTAACTCCGCCTCACTTATGATCCCCAAGCTAAATCAGAAGAATAATCCACTTGGAAAGGCTACACATCATGAGTGACAAAATTAGAAGGCTTATTTCAAAACGCTAGGGGAAAGTCTATTTTAAACATTCATTTTAGAACTGGATTAGTCAATATCTTTTAAATAGCTAGTTAAGACGAAACAATAATTTTCCTTTTTTTGAAAAAAAAAATTTGCGCAGTGTTGCATTGTGTGCAAGTGAATTCCATTCAAAGGGAGCACATTTCACAAACAACACTACAAGTCACTTTCAGCTCACAGTAACCATATGAATCAATATCCTCCCAAATCTCCTATCTTTAACAGAGCTTGCAAACAGATGGCTAAGGGTTCTTTTATACCAGAGGTGTCCAACTCTGGCGCTTCAGATGTTCATGGACTACAATTCCCATCAGCCCCTGCTGGCATGGTGGGAATTATAGTCCATGAACATCTGAAGCGCCAGAGTTAGACACCTCTGTTTTCTACAGTCAATCCATCTCACATTTGGTCTTCCTCTTTCCCTGCTGCCTTCAACATTTCCAGAGATTCTTGTGTGACGACGGCCTCAGTAAATCTTCTCTAGCTCCTTCATGGCTGTCCTTCCCAATCTCAATCTCCTTCTGATTTCCCTTTTAGTTGCTGAGGGAATCAAGGAAGTCTGGAACAATTTTGGTTTTTTCATATTGTCCACCTTAAAGTTGAGTAATTCCCTAGTAGCCATTAATTTTGTCTCCTTTTTCAGCTACAGTTCCGCTTGGCACGTTCAGCTTCACTTTCACGAGTAGTCATTTCAAATCTTTGCTGTGTTTCTGCCAGTAATGCAGTATCATTGGCATCTCAAATTGTTAATGTTCCTCTCCCCCTCCCGTTTTCACTCCATTTTCATCTAAATTTAATTCAGCTTTCTTGTAACATAACGTATATTTAATGCATACCCGAGGAGTTAGATTCAAATTGTTACTATATTAAGGATGTTCGCTTTCCTATGCCTGTTTGGGCCTCAAAATCCAATGAGAATCCAGTCCTTCCTTTGATGTCTTTTGTATCAACCTAAGCATCTTTTGTCTATGCCCACCCTTTATGCTTGGAACTGGACCAATTGTAAATTTACAAAATCCACCTTATATTAAGACATTAAATAGCTTGTCTTTACAGCTGCAAACTCAGGTAAATCTTTTAAAAACCCAAGCAAGGGTCCTTTTGTTTCACAACCTGGAACAAAATGCTGATGAGATGGGGCAGATAATTGGGAGGATGCTTGACATGAAGACAAAAGCAGCTCACCTGCGAACAGTGCCCCAACTCAGTCCCCTGAAGGCTTTTCTGTATTTAATGCAGGCGCTCCTAATCTGAGATCCCTGACAAACAGCATTACCATCAACCCAGCTTTACAGGAAAACAATCCCTGCCCTTCCCCCACCCTAGGCTTCATGAAACATTTACTCCAAATGCAGTTACTCCTTTCCTTTACAATCTACGCCACCTGCTCCTGAGTTAAGGATGGGGCAGAGAAGAGAGGATATCCTTGAAGGTTTTCTGTTCCATTAACTGTTCTGAGTTCAAGAGAATTTGACAAATATGTAGCTAAAAACAACCCAGTGAGTAGATGCCACATACTTGAGCTTCCAATAGCCTTTTGAACTTGACATTAACTGACCAGAAAAGAGAGTTTAGGATCAAGGTGGACAGCTTGATGAAGAGGGCAGCTCAGTGTGAAGCAAACATGGAAAAAGGAAATTGTGTGTTAGGGATGATTAAGGAAGGGGCTGAAAACAAGAAGGCCAGCATCGCAATGCCTTCGTATGAATCTACGGTGCACGTTCTTTTAGAACACAATAGACAGTTTTTCTTACCATGTCTCAAGAAGGATATTAAGCTGGATGAAGAACAGAGAAGAGAAGCCATACTAAAAAGCTACTCAACCGATTTGCAAGTGATATTGCCTTCAAATGATTTGGCAGCGAAGTTTCTGCAAAATGGGAGCAGTTTCATTCCCTTTCAGACCATTTGTGTGCTTCAAGTGGCTAACTAAGTGATGTACGGGCAAGCAGCCGAGTGAAAAAGGGATTGTGAGCTAACAAGATTTGTAGCCTTATTTGAAAGTCAGCTCCTGTTAATTTTGTTAAGTGTCAAATCCAGAAGTTGCAGAATGAGTCAAAAAAGTATTGCAACTGCCAATATTTTTAGAAGAGGGGACTGATGACAGATTGCACACATGAGGGACTGTGTTTATATTATACTGTACAAATTTGTTAACACAATGCTTTATTGAGTACACTTATTAACTAAACGACTATTGCCATTTATGACAACTCAGTAATGTATTTTCATATTATATATTACATATTGCTCTGAAGAAGACTGTTGGCAGAACACATAGGGGATTTTAACTGAGAAATAAAATATATATTTTTACTTTACTTGCACTGTTGCCCTTGGCCTTGTTTTTATCTCTTAGTGACTGGTGAAGCCCTTTTATTTTCTTCTAACTTGCAAGTGACAAAGAAACTGGTTGCAGAGAACAGAAAGGTGGAGAACGAGCTTCCAAGCAAGTATTAGAGAGCAAAACCACATGTAGCCTTTGGCTTGGCAGTTGGACAACCTAATGCAGGTAACCTGTTTTCCCCAGGAACTCTTTAGTGCTACCAACTTAAAAAAAATGTTCCAACACAACAGAGGCTCTGTCATTTGCTGGGTTAAAAAATGGCTTCACTAAAAATAACCTAATAACACAGCTGTTGGCAACAGCCAAGCAACACCACTCCCCCTTTTGCTCCAGCACATCAGTTGACCATTTGTCAAAAGAAGCCACAAGAAGTAAAGCCATTTTTTACAAGTGCAAACTTAATTCCAGTTCAGCCAAATCCCAAAGGAAGGCCCCACACAGGTAGATTGGACCACTTTCTCTACACCCAGGTAGCTTATACCAAACAGATGTGCCAGAAGAAGAGGCTCAGCAACAGTAATTGGACACCTGGGACTGGTTTCTCACAGACATGATGAAGATCAGGTCCTTTGCAGAGATGAAGAAATTAGATTAGAAAAAGGCAGCACACTGCCAGTTTCTTCAAACACATAGAGCTGCAAACAAGGATGCTGCTGGGCTGACTTCTAATACACCGGGCTTTCAGAAGATAGAGAGCAAAAAACAAAAGGGAAAGACGGTGTTCTTACAACTTCCTTGCTGACTTCCCTTCCCCCACAACAAAACCTTAGCTTTTCAAACAACACCTCCTTTCCTGAATAACTATTTCAGAAGCAAACTTTCGAACTTGACAATAGTAGTAGCAGAATCGAACAGCCATTTTACATCATTCATTCATTTAGATCCCTACCCAAAGCAGCCTACAGTGTTCTCTTCCCCTTCATTTTAACCTCACAGTAACCTTGTGAGAGAGGTTTTGCTGAGAGAATGTGACTGCCTCAAGACCACCCAGAGTTCCATGGCACAAATGGGGATTTGAACCTGGGTCTCCCAAGATATTACTCCAACATTCTTGCCCACTATACCACACTGGGTCTCATTCACAAGGAAGGACTTCAAGTCATTTGGAAGAAATATTTGTTTGTTTATTTACTCACATTTATTTCCTGCCCATCACCAGAGTCTCAATTAAATGCCTACATTATGTTGGTCTCCGAGTTCAAGTCCACCCTAGTCCACTCCAAGTCCACCCAAGGTGGGTGGGTAACTGTTGTTCACTTGCTGCCATGTAGGATTTGGCTTTCAGCATCTATTGGCAAGATCTAGTTTCCTCCACCAGCAGAGAGAAAAGCCAAATCCTGTGCTTGAAAGCAGAACCACTAGTTCACCGAGGGTCAACATATGCCCACATAAGAAGGGAAACTCTGCAGAAGCAAAATAATACATGCCAGCAACACCTTCGACACCATTCGTCTTCTCTTTTTAATTTAGTTTTTTCAATGGTTACACAATGAATACCAATTTGGCAAACTCAGCATACAGAATTATTTCCAGAAAGAGGCAATTAAACTACTCCAACAGATAAACCAAACATTTTAACAGCTTCCTTTTGTGTGACATGAAGTTTACAGAAAGAGGTTGCAAATATCCAGAGATTACTGTATTCTAAGCATCAATATGGCAGCAAGTATCAGAGTCAATGCTTCCCACTTCAGTGTACTAAAAGGCAGATTCTAACTCCCAATCACAGACTTGAGGGCATTATACCTGGAAGCAATCTCAGAAGACAGGAGAAGTTTTGGCACCCTGCACAGCCCCATGGCTTTTCCCATGACTAGTAGGATAAGCATTCATATCTATTTCGTACATAGCACATAGTAACTGATCCCCCTTCTCAAAATATATATAGCCTTGCCAACATTTTCAAAGCTATCTTTCCCAAGAGTCCTTCTTGTCCCTCAAGCATTCATGATTATCATAGTTGTCACCCGTCCCTTTCCAAAAATCACCAGTGTGTTCTATTTCCCAAATATTGTACAAATTCACATTCTTTGGATTTACAAACTATCACTCAACAGTGATTTCAACAGTGACCTGCATTCTGACTGGAAAGGTCAAAGGGAGAGAAGGTGAGACTATAGGGTGCATTTATGATAAAGATGAAGGTCTTAGTCTTGTAGTGGAAGAGCCCACCTAATGCCCATCCCCAGTTTGTCTCCTAGATGCAGAAGCCAGGGATCCTACTCAGGGCAGAAGAGTGAGCAAATAGTTTCTGCTCAAAATTTCTGGCATACTCTGTGCATGAATCTCTTGGTCACAATAACTCCTTCTAAATGCATGTTACCCTCTGGAGATGAGAGGGCCACTTGCTACCTCAGAAGGGAAGAGTCCACCAAGGACAAACGTTATTTATATGCTTGATACAAATCACACTGAAAGGTAGTATAATAATGCCAATGCTTCCAAGGTGAAGCAGCAAGAGCTATCCACCCACACACACACCCAAAATGGGAGGAACGCTGATTCCTTCCTGCACCCCAAGAGCCTGTTGGACTGACATCCATAACAAACCTACACCAAGTTTGTTCCTCCTTCTCAACGCTACGGCTGCCTCATTCTACAAGCACATTTTCTTCGAGAATACTGTTAGCAGAAGACAACTGTCTACTTAAATAATTCAAAATGTCTTATCAATAGTTGCCAATCTGACTTTGGAGATATTTAAGCTGTTCAACCTGAACTGATTCTGAAGTGATGAACAGCTAAAATCAACTTGTGGCATCATTTCTAAAAATGGAATGTCAGTGGAAAAGAGTTGAAATGCCATAAAGATTCTCTTGCTGCTGGAAGAATACAACTCTATTCTATTGCCAAGAATTTTAAAGGCTCCTCTGGTGCATCCCATCAGACAAAAATAAGGCAGAGAAGAGGATAAGGCACATAAAAGGAACTCAGGAGATACATCTAGGCAGAAAGGGTAGGCATGTTCCCTACAAGTTGTAAAAATGTAGCTAGTAGCATCAAAGATGTGAAAAGATCTTCTCAATGGTCTAAAAAAATGCAAATTTAAGATTGAGAAAAGAAACAAGATTCAAAGAGAAGTATAAAAAGTAAATTATGCATGGAACTGAAATCTCCTCCCTCAGAAGAAGGGCGCAATTAGAGCAGCAACTGGAAACACATTGTAAGAACACTAGCATTTAAAAGGGACAAACCATTACAAAGTGCAAATGAAATACAGATGTGCGGAGGAAGTGTGTGACCCATTCCTGGCACCACATGTTCTTAGAATCTAACAGTTCCCTGCTGCCCTTATATAATGGGAGAAATAAAAATAAGAAGAGTTGCATTTCTAGTCAACTTCTGAAAATAGAAGAGACTAAGCAAACGTTTAATGTTAACATAAAACCCAAGAGACTGCAAAAATCATGCAAATAAATGGATAATGATGGTATGTATATATAGAGAGTGGGGTTTTCTATGTTCAGAAAACAGTCCAACAGTAATTCAGTCTTTCTAGCACTTCCGATTGTTAGGTGAGACAAAGATAAGAGTAGTGAGCAAAAGGAACAGATTATTCATATCATAAGCCAACTTCTACCCAACCACATAGTGAAATTGTACAGATTTGTTTAACCAGAATTTGTCAATGTTTAACTAGAGTGACACACCTGGACAACAGTCCTGATGCGCACGCATACATTCTATGCATGTACATCATGGTTTCTAGATTATTCCCTCCACAATAGAGCTTTTGAACTCATAACTCACATGCTCCCCTTTTATCAACAGGAGCTGAACAACTGTCCTCTACCCTAACCCAGTACAATTCTACACACTCCAACTTTGGGGCTTTCCCCACTTACCTTCTGCTGCGCGCTACTCCGGGAAAGTAGCGCGGGGTCCAGCGGCGCTCTTCACTTGCAAGGGCGGCAACCACGCAGCCGCCCCGACGCTGCCGCTTTTGCACCACCTCAGCGTGCGTCATTCCTGGCGCTGAAGAAAAGGTGCCGGGGTCGTGGGGAACCCCGAGAGCGCGCCAGGAATGACGCACACTGAGGGGGCGCGAGAGCGGCGCGCAGCAGAAGGTGAGTGGGGAAAGCCCCCTGGATTCACATAAATTGTCACACTGGATTACTGTCAATTGTGGACACAGTGTTTCCACAGATTTCCACATGTGCAGCAATGCTTTCTCTTGATTCACTTTTTTGGATCCAAGCCACTGCAGTCATTCACACATCATATCAGACACCAGATGCTATAATGCTAGCCCTGGGTCCTCTTACTCAAACAGAAGCCCCACTGAAGCCAGTACAATATATCTATATAGAAACCGTTCAGGACTGGGGTATACAAATCTCCAAAGACTGGCCATTCAGAAGTAGCCTTTCCCTTTCCCTAAGATCTATTGTTGCCAAGCTCAAAAATATTCCCAAACACAAAAAGCAGAAGTATTCTATTCAGACAGATGACAAGCTCAGCTTCCAATAGAATGCTCTCTGTATTTTGGCAGGACATTTTGCTACTTATTGTGAACATCTGTGTGGCTCCCTTATACTATACAACTCATTAATTTGAATTTTGAAAATGCAGAAGTTGTGCATCATTCTTCAGACCACTAGGAGCAAAAGTAAATCCAGGACAAAGAAAAGAAAAGCTACAACAGACAATATCACATCCCTCAGCATAAAGCAGCTTTGACCCTAGAAAGATACAATTTCAGAAAATTCCGAATAAGCACTTTACAACGTTCCCATTGCCACTGATCTATGAAAGACAAGAACTTCCTTTCAGACAGAGCAAGAGATAGAGACCCCCCAACCCATCCATGTTCTGAGCTCTCTCTGCTGATCGTTAACAGTTAGGCCACAAGACTGTAAGTTGTTCTTAATAAATAATTCAGATCTACCCCCTCTCTTCTGGCTGCTGACTGTATTTCACATCCTGGTTGCAGAGGAATGCAGCTGCCTAGCATCAACAGAAAGCCAAATTACACAGCCTCAAGATGACCAGGGAAGCCAAAAGATAAGAAAGCAATGGTGGTGGTTCGTAGGGGGTGGGGGTGTTTTGGGGTTTTTTTTAGATCAGGGTAACAAAACTGGATGGTTGTAGCTGCTGAGAAGATATATGTGAAATATGTGAAATTTCAGAATGTACTTTTCTTTCCAGAAGGCCAAATAGATCATGTGTCAACTGATGTCATGTCAAGTCAGCATGGATAGATCAAAACAATTAACCTTTTGATTCTTAAGCTGCTTCTCTTCCTCAGCGACACAAAGGCGTAGATGTGGCATAAAGATATTATCTTTAATAACCTGATTTCCTTGTACAACATTGTTACAGCAGAAAAGAAAGATTTCAAACATGACTTTCAGTTCCTCAAACAATCAAGAAATTAAATTCCCTCAAAATGTGGTTCCCGATACGGCAAGATGACATCTCAATGCTATCCCTACAGCCGCGCACATTATGGATTTCAGAAACGCAGTTGAGAACGGCAAAATGGAGAAGTTTGCCAAATGCAACATAAGAACTACTCTGCTGGATCAAACCAGTAGTCCTTATTGTCCAGGATCCTGTCTCACATAGTAGCCAACCAATTATTCTGGCAGGCCAACAAAAGGACAGAGGCCGGGATCTTCCCCGATGTCGTTTCTTGATACTTATATTCATAAGTTCTGAATGTAGAGATTCCCTTTAGTCAGTATGACTAGTAGCCACTGATAGACTTATCTTCCATCAGTCTGTCTAATCCCCTTTTAAAGGCTTTGGCTATCATTAAATCTCCAGGCAGTGAACACCATAACTGAATCACTGAGTAAAGAAGTTTTTCCTTTTGTTCATTCTGAATCTACTGCTCAGCCTCTAAACTGGAAAGTCTCAGAATGCTCAAAGTTTCATTATAGAAAAGGTATTTCAGTACCTTAATCATCTTGGTTGCCCTCTTCAGACCATTTCCTGGCTCTGCAAAGTCCTTCATTAGATACAGGGACCAGAACTTTTTCCAGTATTCCAAATAAGGACACTTCATATGGGCATGACTATATTAGTAGTTTTATTTTGAATCCTTTCCATCCTCTTATCCCATAACTACTAACCTTTGCTGAGGTACCTTGTTAAATTGTCTTTGAAAGTCAAAGTATACGATGTCCAGTGAATCATTCTTATCTACATATTTGTTCATTTTCTCTACAAATTCCAAAAAGTTGGTGAGGCAAGACTTTTCCTTTGCAGAAGCCATGCTGATTTTCCCTCAGCAGGCTACATACCTAATAATCTATTTGATTACATTTTCTACTAAATTACCTGGAACAGACATTAGGCTAACTGGTTTATAATATCCTGGTTCCCACTGGAACCCTTTTTTAAAATTGGTGTAACGCTTGCTACTCTCCAATCTTCTGTCACTGTGGCTGATTTTAGCGGCAACTTACAAATACTGGTTAGTAGATCAATAATCTCACATCTGATTTCCTTAAAATCCCGCAGGTATATGCCATCAGAACCTGAAAATTTGCTGGTTTTTAATTTCTCCACTAGGCCTAGAACTTCATCTCTCATCACCATGACATCTTGCTGAACGTTTGTTTTTCACTTCCCGTCCCAGTAAGGTGCAAGCCAAAGGGTTGTGGATCTTTTGGGATCCAGGACCAGCCCTCGAATCCAGGACCATTCGAAAACACTGTCAGTTTACTAGCTTGGTTTAGTTACATTTTTAATGAACAAGCCTTTTTACCCTGCCTGTCTGCCCTCATAGGGCCATCAAGGCAGCTCACACACACACAGGTGCCTTTGGGGAGAAAAAGTGGATGGATAATAGACAGAAGATCAATGTCAGCACACTCTGAAAGAACAGATGATGTATTTTCTTAATCAAGAAGAACAAACCTGTTTAACCAATAAATACACTGCCCAATAGGGAAATACAACGAAAAGAACCAAGAAAGAATGTGAAAGCTTTCTTCTTACAGCATTCTGACTTTGGATATCCATACATAGCTGATAGGCTGTTTCTACATCTTCTTTTAAATGCTTTTTTAAAAAAAATGTTTAAAAAAGTGAGAGAAGCTCATGTTACAGTATAGCGATTCAACCCAGACTTCAGGTTCAGTCTTGAGACACGTTTCCATAGTGAAGGAAAGGAACTACTCATTGCTAAACTGAGTTAACACTTTTGAGGTAGACTTCAAAATATCAGGCAAGGGTAGGTAATTCTCACTTAGAAGAAGAAGAAGAGTTTGGATTTATATCCCCCCTTTCTCTCCTGCAGGAGATCTCGTGTCAGTTTCCATAACTTCCTTGCCCTTCCCCCCTCACAACAAACACCCTGTGAGGTAGGTGGGGCTGAGAGAGCTCCGAGAAGCTGTGACTAGCCCAAGGTCATCCAGCTGGCATGTGTGGGAGTGTACAGGCTAATCTGAATTCCCCAGATAAGCCTCCACAGCTCAGGCTGCAGAGCTGGGAATCAAACCTGGTTCCTCCAGATTAGATACACGAGGTTTAACCTCCACCGCCACTTACCTACCTATACCCAATATTTGTGCAGCCTTTTTAACTGCAAGTATAATCACAACAATTTTTAAACAGATAATGAGTCAGCAGACAATTTCTCAAAATACTGGCAATCCTAATGGTAGCATGAGTGTCCATGAACACATACACACACTGCTGCTATCTTGACTAGCACCCTCACTTTTCTCACAGGCAATAAGAATGCTTCCGGCAGTCTGTCAGAGCAGTTTTATAAGGGGCAGATAAGGAACATCTTAGGCACAGATTACACCGCCTGCTTAAGTGCTTAGCAAACAGTAGTTACAGGGTTCAGGGGATAAAACAAACATCCAGACTGAAAAAGGGGGCAGGGTGGCAATTTGTGTGTTTTAATAAAGATATCCAAGTCTTTTTACCCCCACCCTGCAACGAGCTTAATAAAGATGTCGAAAAGGGCAAACAACAGAATTAAAGGAGCAATTGTTTGGGAACAAAGGCACAGGCAATGAAATCATTACAGCACTGACCACAGCAATCAAAAGACATAGATCACTAAGTTGGTCCACAGCAAAGTGCAAAAATAAGTTGAGTAATACTTTCTGTTAACCGCAAAACAGTACTGCACCGTCTATTGCACTGTTCAATCTTCAAAAAAGTATTACACAGCTTTTGTTTTCAGACCCAGCTACTGGACATATTCAACTTGGTATTTTCCAGTGCTCATGGCATTTAGGAATTTTCTGTGCACCAGCTGCACCTACAATAGTTCAATTTCATCTCTCTTCCCATGAATTCCAGTTTTTCAACCCACTGAATGGGAAAGTTATGAACTACTTGCATCGAAAGAACTACCTGAAAATTGCAAAAATCATTAAAAACCTAGCAAAGCAGTCAGACAAACTGCAGAATTTATTACCTTAAGCATAACGGAGTTTATTTGGCAAAGCATTTCCCTAGGTCCACTCTTGGTTTTAGCTCTTAGCTGTTCAGCCTCTATTGGAGATAGAGAATGACCATGGGCACTGACCCATGAAGTACTGACTTGTAGGTGTTTCCCACCATTTAGTCAGGGAGGCAGGAAATGATTTTTTTTCTTTTCTTCCTCAGGTCAGGACTCCAAAGGCAGTAGACCAGCAACATCTCAAAACCGTATGATACGCCTTGAAACTTGGCAAAAAAGGGAAGGGGGGGAGGAAAATAAGTATTCATAACAATAACAATAATGTTAGGAAACATGCAAGAGAGTGCGTTAGCAAAGAATAGAAATTGATATGAAACAGAATGTGTTAGTAAGACGATGACAGAAGGGAGGGAAAGACATCCTCCTTCCGCTCAGAGGAGAAGGACCCTTCACAGATAATTACCCAAGGTCATTCTCCCCTGACCTGGAGAACATCTTGTGGGACCTCCAGAGGACTATCCCCTTAAGAGGAGGGGTCATCATCTTGAAGAGACAGAATGTGTTGTAGAACTTTGCACCTGAAGGCTGCATCTCCAGAGTTGTACAGGTTTATTTTACAGAATCTGAAGAATGTTGATATTGATCACTATGTGGTGGCGATGCACACCTCCTCCACTAATGCATTCGTGGAAAATGAAGTTTGTGACTATGCTTCTTACTGATTGGACAGTTATACCTGAAGGGGGCTCCAACTTCTGAACCGGTAAGCCTTGATAATGCACAATTTTAAGCATTGGCATGCTATATGAATGCTATCTACTTAAAATAATGGACCCTAACTCTGAAACAACGTGGATTTGAATTTGACACAGTAATGTGCTACCTGGAAATAAGGCCCACCGAAGCCCAAATCTGAAGGTGTAACAAATTGTTTATCAATGTATACGTCTAGTTGCTTTACCTAGGTTATGAGCTTTACCTAGAAGACCGCTTTACCTAGGTTATTTATTTATTTATTTTTCAGATTTTTAGACCGCCCCATCCCCTAGGGGCTCTGGGCGGTGTACAACACGATAACCATTGTATACAGATAAAAACAGTTAAAACCTTTAAAAGCAGCAGTAGATAAAGGACTAAAAAGAATAATTAAATTAATTCGTAAGATGGCGTCCAACAATCTAATTTCACCCTCTTTCAGCAAATCCCGAGATGGCAAAGGCACAGATGTAAAGGCCACGGGAGGGGGGGGGCACCATCAATGGCTGGTACCTCCAAAGGCCCGGCGGAACAGCTCCATCTTACAGGCCCTGCGGAATTCTGTAAGGTCCTGCAGGGCCCGGACAGCTGGTGGAAGAGCGTTCCACCAGGCTGGGGCCAGGGCTGTAAAGGCTCTGGCCCGCTGCGGAGGCCAGTCAGATCACCGAGGGGCCAGGGACTCACCAGTAAATTGGCCTCAAGGCAAATGAAGATATCATATTGGGACATGTGGGGTGATGCGTCCCCGAAGATAATGAAGGTCCCAGGCCGCCGTGAAGGCCTTAGTACAGTCAACACCAGCACCTTGAAGATGATTCGGAACTCCACTGGGAGCCAATGCAGCTGGCGTAGCACAGGTTGGATATGATCCCAGGTGGCATTACCTGTGAGCAAACGCGCAGCTGCATTTTGGACCAGCTTTAACTTCCAAATCAAACGCAAGGGAAGGCCCGCGTAGAGCGAGTTACAACAGTCTAATATGGAGATGACCGTTGCATGGATCGCTGTGGCCAGGTCGGTCTGGGAGAGGAAGGGGGCCAACCGGGCCGGGCTCGGTAAGCAGGGAAAAAGCAACCTGGGTAATATGGGCCAATCTTGGTCCCCATTGATAGAGACGCATCCAGGTGGACCTCCAGGTTGCGGCGGACGATACCGGTGCCAATGTGACCTCCTCCCACACGGGCGTCTGAAACATCCCCCTCTCCCCCTCGCGGCCCAAAGCCAGAGGATCTCCGTTTTCGAATAGTTCAGTTTAAACCTTCCTGCTCTGTCGCGAACTAACCTCAGCAACCGCCTCCAAACAATGCTGTAGAGCTGCAGGGGCGGCGTTGCTCCCCCCTCCATCAACAGAATAGAGCTGAGTGTCATCCAAGCATACTGATGATACATAAGCCTAAAACTCCGCATTCAGCTGAGCAAGGGGTCGCATGTAGATAAAAGTTAAATAACAGCGGGGACAATAATGTTCTCTGGGGTGCGCCTAATAAAGCGGGCACTTCCAGGAGGCCTCTATCTCCGCGACTCACTTGCTGATTTCGCCCCCCGAAAAACGAGACCATCCATCGAAGGACAGTGCCCCGCGACTCCCAGAGGCAGCCAGGCGGGCTGTGTTGTCATGGTCGACCACATCAAACGCCGCGGTAAGATCTAGCAATACCAGCAGCAATTCCCATCCGCTTCTGGTCAAGTTGCATAATGGAGTGTGTCTGTGACGGCGACGGTGACAGTCTCCGCCCCATGCCTGTGCACGGAAGCCGGACTGGAAGGGGTCGAAAGTCGATGCGCCGTCCAGGAAGTTTGAAGCTGCTCCAGGACATCAATTTCAATTACCTTCCCTGTAGAAACCAAAGATTCGAGACGGGGCTAAAACTGGCCAGATCTCCAGGATCTAATGATGGTCTTTTTAAGAGTGGGTGGACCACTGCCTCCTTCAGCCTCCATCCGGGAAAACTCCTCGTTCAAGGGAGTTTCTATGATGATGCTCACGAGATGGGTAGCCATAAATTCCGCTCGGCAGGCTTTCACAAGCCAAGACAGGCACGGCTCCAGAGGACAGGTAGTAAGTCTAACAGCAGCCAAGGTCCTGTCGACAGCGGCTTCACGGAGCAGGGAAAATCAATAAACAAGGGCCTGAAGACGGCAAGGGAGTCTCTGTCTACTAATTGTCTCCAACGTAGGTGGAAGGTCGCGGGCGAGCGACGCATTTAACCTTATCCGCAAAAAAGCCTATAAAAGCCTTACCAGCGCTAATATCCAATTGAGGACGGCGGATCTCTCTGACAGGGAGGTCAGTGACCGAATTCATAATGAACAGTTGAGCCGGGCGGGAGCTAGCGGACGCGAGGGAGGAGGAGAAGAAAACCCTCTTCGGCTTCCTTCGCTACGCCATCTCATAGGCTTTCATAGGCGTCCTATAAGATGTTCGCGCAGCTTCATTGCAAGGAGATTTCCTCCATGCTCGCTCTAGTCGCTTCTTAAGACTCCCGCTTTCATCTGACGAATCTCCTCCGTTGCGGTACCACGGAGCTGCGTCGAGAGCGGGGGCGTACGAGGACGTTTCGGGGAGCAACAACAGATCGCATGGCATCTTGAGAGCCGTTTACTCCAGTCCTCCACCTGCTCATCGCGCGCGCTTCAGCCGGTCCAGTGGTCCCGGCGAGCATTCAGGAAACCAAGTGGATCCATATGAGTCTCCGCTGGCGAAGGGGTAAATCAGCCCGTCGCTTAGACCGGGGTGTTGTGGCAGGTCCATCCGGACCTTCAAGGCATAATGGTCGCAATCATGGCACTCTATCAGTAGAGGATAATTTTACCAAGTTTATCCCCGACCCGAAGACTAAGTCCAGCATGTGCCCGGCCTCGCGAGTGGGGCCAAAGTTTATTACGGAGAGGCCTAGCGCCGCCATGGATGACACTAGGTCCGCGTCCGCTATACATGATGCAAGGCGTCGACATGGACCTTGAAGTCCCCTTGCTAAGACAATAAGTCTGGGGAACCGCGAATGCCCAGTTCGACACCACCTCCAGCAGCCGCATTAGGTTGTCCCTCGGGTGCGCCAGGCTTAATCGGGTACATTCAGAAGAACAGCCACCCTCTCCAAGGTCAACCAATTTAGGCCGACATTACCACTCTATGCCAGTGATCTCCGGAACGGGGACTGCCCTAAAGGGAATAGACTCACGGATCGAAAGCAATGCCACCCCACCCCGCCGGCCCAGCGTTCACGATTGGTGAAGGCAATAAACCCGGGGGCTGACTACGCCCAAGGCGCACGGTCTCACCTTCGTGCATCCAGGTCTCGGTAATGCCTCCGCCAGGTTCATCTGCTGGGCACCGAGAAACTCTCGGAGCACCATGGTCTTATTATTGATGGACTCCGCATTAATTAACACCAAGGACGAAGCGAGAGTGTCCTCGGATCCCAACCAATTCATCGTAAGCCTTCCTAAGATAGGGTCGGAGGCCCGGAAGGCCATGCGAGCATAGCCATATTCCCGTGACGCTCTTCTATCATATGGTCACCGCCTACCGCAGTATCTACCCTCGCCCCATTACCACAGGGATCCCCAGCCCCAAAGTTGGTGCCCCCATAGTTATGCCACTTCCCTCTATCTACAGCCTATCGGGTCTTAGCTCTATCTGGCCCCAGCAATTTCAGGCTAACAAACTAACTACTTCTACAACTAATGCCTAAAATACTACAATAGTAATTATAATATCAAATGATGATTAAGCAAATACATTCCACTTATAACAACAATCCTTTAAGCAAGAGAAATGGCCATAGAGAAGATGGGGGGATCTTGTGGTTCAGGAAGTTGAAGGCACACTAGATAAATCGCTAAAGGGGGTTGCTGCCACCAAATCCCTCTGCTGTTGAGGTTTCCAATAGACTCTGTGGAAGTGATGATGAATACAAGAGATGGTGGCCGTTGCTACAACGAGGGAGGAGGGCTTAGGGGCTCACACCACCCAAGCCACCTTCACCTCTAATGAGCCAAGCAGGAGTTAAAGAGAAACCCACAGAGCTCTGCAATCTGAGACTGAAATCCACCGATAGTCACCCTAGTCACCCTAATTGATCTCAAAGCTTAGGGGTCCCAGGTCCAGGGGCTGCTTCTTGGAGCTTATCCTGCTCGGCCCTCTCAATGCATCGGGCTGGCTGGCCAGGCTGAGTGACGATGTTCCTTCAAATGTTGATGCCTTAACGGCTTCCCACTGTGTAGATGGCCCTTCGGGCAAGTTCCACTGGCTGCCCTTGTTAGGGGCTTCAGGCTTCCTGGCTCCTCCGCCGCTTCGAAGCTCCCCTTCAAGCAGACGTAAAAGATGTAAACGATGTGGGGGTGTAGAAGCGAAACGTCGCAAAGTGGTGCGTCGTGTTGTGGGCATGGTCTCCGCCGGGTTGATTGCCCCTCGAGCTCCTCTGGCGGGCTTCCGAGCCATCACAACCGAGACCAGAGTTATCTGTCCACGGAGCCTCTCGGCTAGCATCCACGTGAAAAGGGGGGGAGGGGTTTCTGCCACTGACCCCTGATCATGTAACTCCTGGCCGCACGGCCCCTGTGCTACTCCCACTCCAAACGTTGCATCCAGACTTGCGAAAGGGCTGTATTCTGGTGATGTAGGCTTTTATGGACCTTCTGATGTCCAGGTTTTGCAAAAGAACTTTTCCTGTGGTGTTTGAGATTGGGTGTGAACAAGGGTAAGCAGAGTTCTTGGACTGTATGAAACCTGCATCTATCTTTGATCTGAACATCAGGTCCGGTCTTGGGATGATCTTGTGCAAAATACACAAGTCTGGATAAATCGATAAGGTTGCGAGTTCAGGGATGCATCAAGCAGATGTTATAGCTACCAGAAAGGTGGCTTTCAGTCTGAGATATTTGAGGAGAAACTGTCTGACTGGTTCAAAGGGCGGCTTCTTAAGGGCATTTAAAACTGTGTTCAGCCTCCAAGTAGGAATGCGATACACTTGGGGTTTATCACTGGTCTATGTGCCCTTTAGGGGAACCAAGCGTTGTATGGATGTCTGTTGGTCTGCCATTTTCCCAACAGTAGAATTACCATGGACAACGCAACAATCTGTAGCCTCAGGGTAGAGGAGTGGAGCCTAGTGTCCAGCCCATCTTGCAGAAACCTCAGGAGAGATGCCACCCCAGGATTAATAGGATCTATTTTCTTCCTTTTGCTCCTGTAAACAAAGGTTTTCCAGGTGACATCATAGATACGGTTGATGGAGCTTCTCCTCGAAGCCAGCATGGTTTGCGTGACTTTGTCAGAGAATTTGTCGGCTAGAAGTGAGTTCCTTTCAACTACAAGATGGTTAGTCTCCATTTTTCTGGGTCCAGATGATAAACTGGTACTTGCTGTGGCATGTCCCAAGTGGTCGGAAGGTCCAATGGGAGGCAGAATTGCCAGCTGTTGAAGTGTTGAGTACCAAGGACTTCTCCGCCATCTGGGCCAAGATTATAACTTCTGCTTGCAAAATGGCTACTTTCTGTGGGAGCCTTGGAAGGACGGGGAGAGGAGGAAAGGAATACAGGAGAGTGTTGGGCCAGGGGGAGGTCAATACATACATCGCTTCCACCTCCCTGCAGAAGCCCCGGGTGAAGAAGAGTGGGATCTGAGTGTTGTCCAGAGAGGCAAATAGGTCCACCTCCAGGATGCCCAGGCATTGAGTCATCCAGTTGAACAATTCATTTTTAGACTCCACTCACCCTCTGAATCTCCTGGTGGCTGAGCCAGTCTGCTTGAAGGTTTGCTACTCCCTTGATGTGTTCTGCTTGCAATGATAGGGGAGCAACAGCAAAGAGTTTGGCCGCTTCCCAGTGCAGAGCCGACAATTGGGACCCCCCTTAGTGGTTCAGGTATGTGTTGGTGGCAACAGTTGTGGCAGCCATTTTGTAGCACATCTGCTCCTTTGTGTGCTTTTTTGCTTTGGGTGCCAAATTGGCCTCCACACCATCAGAGGTCAATGGGACAGCCACTGATGGTGTGCCCACAGCATCAAAGATGGTCCCAGCTTCTAAGGTAAAGTCCACGTTGCCTTCTGAGAGCAGCTCAGATCCTCATTGAATGCTGCTCACGCCAGCTGGATAAGCATCTCCTACAGGGGTGGCTGAGAGCAGTCTATAAAACAGTCTCCCAATGGGAGATGGAAAGGAAGGAGGAGCATGGTAGTCAGAGAAGGACAGAGAGGGGATAGAGATTTAAAACGAGGAAAAAGATAGCAAGAGATGGGAATAAGAGCTGAAAGAGGTAAAGAACTAGTACAGGTCACCTAGTTACGTGCTTCTCCCCTTGAGGCAGAAATAGAACTGAGGAAGTAGGCATTCCCACTCCAACAGAAACAGGAAGAAAATAAAAAATAATTTCCTGCCTCATGATTGGATGGTGGGGAACACCCACAAGATGTTCTACAGATCAGGGGAGAATTAATGCTGCCATTGTCTGCAAAGCACCTCTATAAAGGAAGCATACTTGGGAAAAAGTAACCTTTTTAGGTCACTCAGCATAGTGTTAAGAATGGGCAGGGTAATCTCCAGTTCAAATCTAAACTTAACCATGAGATCGCTAGATGGAAAAAGGCAAGCTATTTTTTCTGTCCCTGTCCTTGCCATATATAACAGTGATGCACTTTATTTTGGAATGTCAAAATAATGCATGAAATATGAACAAATGATATGTAGCATTTATATATCTGTTTAGAATTATTTACATCATTAGTAGTAATTCTAAGCAAGATGGTTCTGAAACTATCTCGATCACCTCGATCAAATCTCATCAAAATGTATGTATTATTGTATTGGACCCTCAAAGTTGTAAATTCCAGGGAAGGATATAGAATGTGAAATTGTCACATGATCCGTCACGCGCATACTCCACTCTTCAGTGTCATTCACTGGGGACTTCTAGCCAGATATGTCTTGAGAGCTTTAAATCTGCAGTTGACCCTTGTCTCTTCATTTGAATGTCAGATCTTATTTGTTAAAAATCACATCCAGGAAATATTCATTACTACTTTAATAAGATGACTCATGTGACTTGATACTGCTGCTGCATCAAATCTTATCAAAATGCCACAGTCTGCACAACTGTAGAAAAGCACTTTGCAGCAGATGGCTTGCCTTGTGTTCTGCATTTTTCTCTAAATTATTTCCATAATATATCTAGAGCCTCAAACCTTTTCAACAACTTCTGGTTGTTACTGGGGTGGGGGGGATGGTGGAATTGGAGCCGAGCGCTAGCATTTTGAACACTCACCTCCTTGGACTGGCTAAGCATTTTCCCTTTGAGACAGAGCAAAGAGGCATGCATACATGCATAAATATCATTGTAGAGGGAAGATGGGGCAAAATCCCTATGCAGAAGCAACTCAAGGCAATAGGAGGTTGAAATAGTTTTCCTATGAGGAATTGTTAAATAGTCTGAAACTTTTCAGTTTAGAATGAAAGACTACTAAGGGAATAACATGGCAGTGGTTTACAAATTAAGTATGGCATAGAGAAAGTGGATAGAGAGGACTTCCCTCCTTTTTAAAATGCTTTTTAAGAGGCATCCAACAAAATGGATGGGCGGTGGATTCAGAAGAGACAAAATGAAATGCTTCTTTCTTCAATTACTGATTGTTGTGGAATTCACTGCCAGTAGATACAAGGATGGATGGCATGTTGGCTATAGATGGTTTTAAAGAGAGATTTAGACAGATCTCTAAAGAATAAGTCTATCAACAGCTACCAGCCAGGAATCTCCACAACCAGAGGCGGTAAACTTCTGAATATCAGCACTAGTAGGAGCCATCTGGGAAATGCCTTGGTCTCTGTGTGAAGTTTGTTGGCCTACTCAACTAAACAAGATTCTGTATCAGCATAACATCATTACGGAAGAACGCACATAAGAGGTTACACATACCCACGGACAAAACCTTCCTTTAAAATTTAAGTGTATAAAAATACCCAAGGCTCCCAGAGTAATATTCATACTCAATCAAAATCTTACATTTTTAAGTCGAGCAAGTGCCTAGAATGTGCAAACCTCTAGAGCAAGAGTAAGTCAGTTTCTTACATAAATTATTCGGTGAACTTGGCAAAAAATAATACTGATCGCTTCCATTCAAGAGAACACTCTCATCACCTTTTTATACTATAAGTAGAAAATCATTTGTCCATCTCACGCAACATCACAAATACAAGCACTCAGTAAGCAGGATAAGCCACTTAAGTGGCCCAATAAGATTAACGACAAACCTTTTAAAAAACACATTTACTAACTGAAATACATCTTGAATGTATGCAGACATCCTGTTTAATGATACAGTTGGAAATTTATCTATTTTCTTCTGCGCTGCACAATATGAGCAGTACCATTTTGCTTTCTCCTCCTCAAACAATTTCTTGGGCAAAACAGAAGCGAACTTTCAATTAAGAGTGATCTCTGAGCTTTATGGTGAATTGGACACAAGCACTTCAGTGACAGCTTTTCAATGTCGATGGAAGTGAAGATCAGGAATAAATAAGCGGTCTGGGCTACCATGCATGTATTACAGAGAAAGACAAACAGCATATCTGTATGTTCAGGATTGACCCCCCACATGTGCTTTTTGTGCTCAGGCATCCGTATCCAAATATAAAACGTGAAAGAGTGAATGATTTCCATCTCTCAGTTTTAACATTTTTTTTCATCAAAAAGAAAAAAAACATAGTAACTTGTCAGTCATTCACTTTTTTCACAAGGTGAACAGGTGGCCTGTATTTTTAAATAAACGAAGCCTTTTTTCTAGTCAAAGGAAAAACAAGGAAAGAGATAAATCCAGTCTCAAAGAGCAAAAGAACCCATTAATAATACCCAGACAATAAAGAAGCCATCTCCTCATTGCAGACCTTCATTCATCAAGACTTCTGCAAACTACCTTAACATCCTTGAACCTTATCAGCAGTGAAAGCAGCATTAAAGCTATTAAAACAATGCAAAATTCTACTACTTGACTGACAAGCACTGTAACCAGACAGAAGGCACAAGGAATTCACAAACAGCTTTCCCTATACTTCACTTCCTTTGACAGTTTCTCATTATGTGTGTGTTTGGGGGGGGGGGGGCATATTAAAAGTCGCAGTTGATCATGTCAAGGAATAACCAAGGTATTCTCTCCCATACCCTTCTTTACAATTTCATAGATTAGAATAATAGCAGATCAACATGGGAGCAGGCTCAGTGTGAGGCTATGATATATCCATGAAGCAAAGGGACGTCATTAATTCTTTTGTAAGAGGATGTGGAGAAGCTAATTTGACCCTACCAACAAACATTTGCAAAATAAGCTTTTATAAACAGGAAAGCAAGCCAATTCAAAACATACATATGAACTCCAGACAGAGTGGTTTTCAGTGAGAGGAAGAGAGAAGAATGTTTTAAACCTAACAGATTGATTTGCTTCCACATCATGTTAATGCTTGAACCCCTGCAGGGGAAAAGTGAACAGGAATTCAGCTAGAATCCCGCACTCCCCAGATACCAGCCTGCTACAGTGTCCCATTCGACTTGCTGCTATTAATAGCCCTGTTAATTTCAGTGGTGTCAGCCTCAACACCACAGCTCTACAAGAGCCACAGTACTAATTTCTACTTGCTTTTTTCCTTTTACAGCAGTCCACTAAAACCCTTCTCTTAAGCTAGCAAGGGACAATAGCTTCAACCTTGTAGCCAGTAAAGAATAGTAAATATTACACCCAACATACAGGGGTATCCAGAAGCAAAAGCACAGAACTGTTGTTTAACTGGGAATATTGATTGCTGACTTTCCAGTTCCTTGTCTGTTATGCACTACATTTGTTGTCCCATATCAAAAACCCTCCAAGCATAAGTGATTGTTTCCCTGTTAATGTCTACCTGATTGGTGGCACTCAACGTTTCAAGTCAAGAACCAAGTTCAGGACCAACTTGCTGTAACAGAAAAGAAAGGAATGATCCACCAAGTAACAGTCCATGACAAAGACAGGTTATTTACTCTCTTTTCCTCCACCTCATCCAAAGATCTCTCCCACAATCATGCCAGTGAAATGATTCAGATGGCAAGGGCATAAATAGGAAAAATAATAAAATGTAGATAGAGCAGGAATAATTTTAAAATGGCTTAAGTTTCTGACAGCAGCTATATCAGCAGACAAAGATTACAAATTGACCATTGACCACACACATTTCTCAGGATGCGATCCTATAGTTCTTGAATGAGTCAGCCCCTTCCAACTCAGTAATCACAAAACTGGGTTGCCATGCCCAGTTGTCAAAGTTCACAGAATGATAAAATACACAGAATATATGGGACCCGAAGGACTGGAGAGGAGGCAGGGAAGCTTCTCAACACATAGTAATCCCATTCTTTATTTGTGAGAAAGCATTCCCAAAGCTCAAGGAACTCTCCAAACACAACACAAGGAGCTGCAGTTGCAAAAGTAAATCAGAGAAGATGACTACACAAATTCGCAACTTTTCTGAAATCTCAACTAGAAATGGAGTATTGGGAGGGGGGGGGATCTTTTCAGGTAAAGAAAATGTGACAGATTAAATTTAGGTAAGATTGGACAGGTGTAATACAAAAGTAAAATTTAACTGCAATGTTTTATCTATATAATAACTATCAGGGAAAATTAATGGCAAGAATACGTACTTATTTCAGTATTTTCAAGACTCTTTATTTCAAAATATTGGGGAATGTAAAGCAATGTGTCCTAATTTGAGACAGTTACAGCTTGAGAAATGGTTTGTGGGTTGCTAATCTATTGTCTATAATGGTTTTATTCAGCATTACAGCAAATGGCAAACAGATATAAGTTTATAGAACATAGAAATAACAGAACAATATTATACCTTCCATTACTACAGGTTATCTTTGACACTAAAACATTACAGAGAACTGTACAATGTATTAAAAGAGTCTAAGTTTCATACAAGTGAAAAAAAGGTATATACTTTCTATATCTGAAACAGTCTCCCTCCTCGTGATCTCAGACCCCTACATAAACTTCATTACTAAATGCCATGCTAGTCTTGACTAAAAGCTCTGCTCTGCAAGTACCATTTTTGAAGTGAGATGGACAGCTACCACAGACAGCACTGTTTCAGTTGCAGTGTCTCGCCTACGCTACTCTTTCCTTGCAGTTGTTCATCAACAGAGTTTGCAGCAGTAGGTGAATATGCTTCCATTTTCTCAAGCCTTCCATAATTAGAAGAAAATAGATTAAATTTTTTAAAACTTCCCTCCACCTGTTTAAACCTTTTGTTGCTACTGAACAAAGTTTCTGTTGCAGATGAATAAATTTAGGACAGCTGATTCAATTGTATTTTATTGAGTAATTGGTGGGGGCAGCCCTTGAGAACTATGTTATAAGAAGCATTAAAATACACACACATTTTAATAGTTTAAATAAATACATTAACTTGTTTTGATTAGAAATTACAAAGGTTACTGAGAAAAGGTTACTGAGAAAAGAAAAGTTACTGAGATTGACATTTACTGGTTAATGTTATTTCAATTTTAAAAGAAGCATTCAATTCATTAGAAAGCAGATTTTAAAACATTTTTGGTACAAGAACTTCCAGAAATCATGATGTAAGACATTTGCTCTTCTTACACACAAGGAGGAATAAGTTTTCTATTATGGTGTCTGTTGCCACATGTGTACATCATCTTAATACCAAAAAGTTGGCTTTTCCTCAAAATTACTATATTTACTCTGGAGGTTATCCACCTCCTCTTAGCCGAGGTCGGCCCAAGCTTGTGAGGCCTTGGGAGATCAGCAGGGTTGGATACAGTCAATACTTGGATGGGAGACCACCAAGGAAGATTGGGGTTGCTATACAGAGGAAGGAAATGACAAATCGCCTCTAGTCTCCTGCTTGCAACACCCTGTGGAAGGGGTCACCATACATTTGCTCTGACTTGATGGCACTTTTCTTCTTTTATATACAAAAAAACCCCAACATAAATTTTGAGCACTTGGAATTGGAAAAGTATATGAATACTAGCAGTTAGACTACAAACAAATGAAAGGTCACTATAACAATGTTGCTTTCAAGTCAACCCAAGGAAAGAAAGAATAAACACTAATTTGGAAAGACTATGGAAGCCAATTAGAGTTTTGGAATGCCAAAATGGATGATTAATGTTAATTACCTAATAATGTGTGTTCCTGCATTGCAGCGGGTTGGACTTGATGGCCCTTGGGGTCTCTTTCAACTTTATGATTCTATGATTCCATAATGTGACTTGGCTCTCAAAATTCATTTGAGAAAGCAACAAAATTTAGGCTTTCTGACTATTTATGATATCTGGATAAACTTTAACATTCGTTCATCTCAGGATGAATTTATTATGAAACACTTGAGAATGCTGCGGTACTCCATCAAGGGTATATTGGAATGCTATCCAAGCTCTGTATACCAATTTAGATTCGAAATTTGCCTTTGACCAGACACCTAACTATATCACCATATGGAATTAAATATAGAAAAGAACTAACATTTGAAGAACTTCTGATCTTATTTTAGTACTCAGAATATTTGACAACGCCACCTCCTTTGTGGCAACTCACATCTCAGCATTTATTTTCTTCTTTTACAGTCTCACTGAACAAGAGGGGAGACAAAACAACGAACATTAAAGGTATAAATATATGCAAAGCTGTTCTAAAGCAGGGTAGCCAAATATTACAAGATAGCTTGGATACAGAGAAGAATTCAGAGCTTTTCCAACAAAATTAATCAGAGCAATTCCGTTTCTGTCAGATTCAAAAACAGATAATAGAACAGCCACTACATATCTATAATATGCTCCAAGCAAACAGGGGTAGCTGCTTCTCCTACACACCTTCCCCAGGAGAATTAAAATAATTTTTGATCATACAAAGAAATTCTAGTTAAACTGCAGGCTTTTCCCTGAAGATAAAAAAGCAAGATGGGCAGATATGAGATGTACAATTTAGAAATGCTTCAAAAAGGAAGGGCTGCCATTGTCAGGAATTAAAGAAAGGTTGCCAATAAAAATTCATTGTTTTAAAATTACATCAACCCCAGAACATTTATCTATGATTTTTAAACTGTGCAGTCTGAATACGTGTTGTAGGAGGGACTAATATAGAAGATGCTAATTTCACATCCTGTGGTTACCATTTGATCGAGGAAGCATACATTAAAAAGAGGGGATTAAAGAGAATCCTGTCACTCTGTGCTCTCTAAGAACAAATCCCAGTAACTAAGGAGAGGAATGGAAGGACTACCCACACAATTCCCATAACTATCATAACTCCCTCATACCATCCCCACAAATATTTTCCTGTCAGATTCATGTTACCCATTCACTCATGAAGTTAGCAAAACCACTTAAACTTGGCCTTCATTCTGTCCCTTTACTACTATACATGGATGACACAGGAAATGAGTCTTAAGCACCTCTTACTTCCATTTGTATCCTACTGTGAGACCAACCTATTATCCGTTAATTTTGAGAAATCAAAAATCATTGTTTTCTCAAGGTCTTAGAGATGTTTTAACAGGAAAGTTAAAGGTAATGACATTGAACAAGTTAAATACTTAAAATATTTGGGAGTTTATTTTCAGTTTAATAATAGTTGGACAGTACAGTGGAAACAAGCAATTAACTTGGCCAAGTGCAGTACATCTGTAGTGGCATTTTTTTATGTGAAGGGTAGCCAGTATGTACTTATGATCATCCATATTTTAAATGCTAAACAGATATCCCAGTACCTTTACAGGATTCCCATTTGGATTAGACTTTCAATCTATGTGTTGAGCAAATTCAGGGGATGCTTTTGCACTATTTGGGGAAAGGGGGATGCCAAACTGTGTAAGCTATGTCTCTATGTGCTTGGAAACAGTGCAGAGTCTTTTACAGACCAGAACTTGGCTCCTAATCCTGAAAAATTGGCTATGCCTCCATTATATGGCAGAATCCCCTGGCTATGTGCTATACATGCTTTCGAATTCTTCCCAAAATAATTGGTCACATTTAATTTTGTTAAAAAATACATCCTATTGGTACCGCTCTTAATTCTCTCCTTACGTTAGAAGCATCAAAAGATTTAGATAACTGATTCAGAGATTTCTGGATATTAAAAAACAAACTCTCTGCTCTTTAGCAAACCTGATCATGGGATTCTAGCATCCTATTTTTCAAATTTAACATCTCAATTACATTGAGCTTTTATGCTCACAAGATTTAATATTGTTCTTTCTGGAAGATTTGCAAACATTCCTTATCATGAAAGACTCTGTCCATGCAGGCTTAGAAATCTTGAATCTTTATCCATGTTTCATTTTATTGTGACTTCCATGTTAAATTGCAGAATTCTTTAATAAATCCCCTTTTGTACAATTGTCATGGGAATTCTGATAAGTTTGTTTTACATCTGTTATTGGACCAGCACCCTTACATCTGCTATTGGACCAGCACCCTTACAGCCTGTTTAATAGCAAGGTACCTTTGCTATGAGGATTCGGTAGCATGAGGTTAAATACTCTGATGGATTCCTCTTCCCTGTGTGATGCTAAAATGGGACTTTTATTCTTTCTTTTCTTAAGTTTATAATTTATGCCAATAAAGGTACTTAAAAGACTCATGAACAGTACTTTGTAACAATGATAACGTAATTTAATTGCAAAAAAAAACAACAGGTAAATTTCCTTGAAGGGGCTAGGAAAAGATTGAAATGGAGATGGAATAAGCATGTAAATTACAAGAGTCAATCACTGGCCCATTATACATGACAGTGGTGGCGAACCTATGACATGAGTGCCAGAGGTGGCACTCAGAGCCCTTTCTGTGGGCACACGTACACAGAGTTCATCATGTGGGGAAAATCACTCCGTCATTGGCTACTACTACATTCATTAGGGCTAGCCTGGGCACGATCCTTTACCTGGGAGTAAGCTCGGTTGCTGGCAATGGGACTTGTTTCTGAGTAAACCCTCCTAGGGTCGTGATTCACCCATTCAAAGCATCGCACAGTTGCTTCACCAAGCTTACTCCTGAGTAACATGCGCCTCAGAGCCAACCATTTTTTCTAAACGAAAACCTCAGTATTCAAGTTAAATTGCCGTGTTGGCACTTTGCGATAAATAAGTGGGTTTTGGGTTGCAATTTGGGCACTCGAAAAGGTTCGCCATCACTGATATATGGAATGCTGACTTTGGGGCTCTTAGGTGCACAGTGGGGCTGTAGTGTGGTCTCCTTGTGTTTCTCTGTTTACTCAAGAGGAGGCAGCCCAGTGCCTGCCTCACAGCAGTTTGCTGAAGTCTGCCAGGCCTCTCCTTTCCCTGGTTCTCTTAACTCTACCCTCCAAGTTAGCCTTAAGGGCACAGATCTCAATACTGCAGTCTTCGTTAAAGTCCTTTAAATTGCTATTTGGGGATAGAGCGGTCTATTAAATCAAATTAATAATAATAGTAATAGTAATAATAATAATAGTAATAATAATAATAAATGGATATGTGTTATTACAGTTATATCAATATTGTAGCCCTCCCAAAAATAATTCCCTGCCCCAAATGAAAGAGGCCAAGCAAGTCCCTGGACCATGCTGTGCTGAAGAGGGGGACTATGTGATACAGCTGATATTATCTCCCTCTCCACCCCCGCACTTTCATTCTCTCTCCACCACAGGAGTCGAGAGAGGCTTGGTATAAAATGGAGGCTTGTGTAAATTAAAGTTTGAAAAGCCCTCCCGATCAACGGGCAGGGCGGAGGTAGAGCGGGGGAGGTAGAGTAAAAAAAAAGACACTGCTTATCTGGGCTTTAGAAAAAACTTCTCTGTTGTTATTATATTGTGATATCAATCTATTGTGATAGATTGGCAGTAAGGAGCCAACAACATGGAGGGGGGACAAAGTGAGGAGAGAAGATATCCAGGACAAACCTATACTCACTGGCAAATCTGCCTGCCCTGGCAGCAAAGGATATTAAAAGTTGCACTAGAAGTGATCTTGCTTGCCACAGAAAGAATGGAAAGTGAAAGCAGTGCTCCAAGAAATGCAAGAAAACTTGCTACAACTGACATTCACTCCCATCACGCAGCAACCACCTTGTCCATAATCAACCATTGCTACTGGGACATGTAATACATGTGCAGCTGTAGTTTTTATAAAGTAGTAGAAACAGGGAAAAGGATAAAAGAATAATTAAGTTACAAGCTTCCAGGAATTCTTGAGTATTGCACATGGTCTTCACTTCTCAAAGGAAAAAGCGAAATTGCATGAGTTGAGAGCAAGCCACCCATATGTCAGGTTCCCCATTCAGACAATAATTCACTTGGTTCAAGGTTTTTATTGCAGACATGTCAGGAATATAGAGAGTTCTGGTGAAAAAAACGCGCTAAAAGTCTCTAATGATATTTCGAGTGTAAGATCCCCACCTACACATGAGAACTAATCTTGGTTACTCACCGAAGAGTCTCGCTGATAGAGGGAGGCATCTTGAATGGGTGTTTCCAACCAGATCTCAGGGAGGCAGGATTCATCCAAAGTTGTCACTTCCCGTGGTCCGAAAGGGCGCCACCTTCTTCCTCAGTAGACACCTGTCCAAGCAGTGGAGCTTTCCTCGGAGAAATAGGTAGAATTGGTGCACAAGGAAGTAACAACAAACAGATAACTGGAAACAGGGTAACTAGAAGAACCCAAAAACTGAACTAACAGAACTTCAGGAATGTTGGTGTAGTGTAGCCAACGTGGCATAACCTGGAAGGACAGGGAGAGCGGAGAATTGGAGACTAATGGACGATTTCGGTGGAAGTTAAGATGCCTCTATCCAGCAGAAGACCCTCTCGTGAGTAAACCAATGGGTCGCCTCTACTCTGGATGTGGGAGGCATCTTGAAATGGGACCCTCCCCAGAGCAGTGTCCTAAAACGTAAGTGGTCAGATCAGTCTCCAATGATGTGCTCCAAATGACTCTCCTGCCAAAACAGCTCTGAAGCCGCCGGAGTGTATTTTATAGTGTCTTACAAAGAAGAGACAGAGGACCAGGTGGGTCAGCCTGCAAATGTCTGGAACCGATGACTGAGTTCTAAGGGTCATGCTATCGCTGCACCGCGCGGTGAGGCCACTATCCCGAGGGGACTGGCTGGCCGAGGCTTTGTATGCCTCTCTATTATGCAGGCCCTGATGGTGCGGGCTGATGGCTGCCTTATTACCTGAGGCTCCAGGTTTGGAGTGGACACGCTGATGAACATAGGAGTTGGACTTGTGATGGGCTCAGTTCGTATCAAGAAGGCCTTTGTTCTGGCGACCGCCGAGTTGTGCCATAGCCCTTTTTTTAGGATGTGACGGGTTGGGACAGAAGTTTGGGACTCACATGTCCCAGAGACATGGAATTGTGAGTTTTACTTTAGGCACAAAATGTGGGTCTGGTTTGAGGACCACCGGTCCCTGTGAAAAGGTATGGTCTCTTTGTCCACAGATAGAGCATGGAGTCTCAAACACGCTCATTGAGGTGATGGCTATGAGAAACAAGGTTTTCGCTGCAGCCACTCTGAGGTGGATCGGGACTGGAACCGCCTCGGGAATGGCGCATTTGGTAAGGGCTGAAAGAACCAGGTGTAGTCACGGTTGGAAATCGGTGTACTGTAGGTGGTTGGAGTTGGGTCACCCCTAGAACGATGACGTCAAGTGTCGGGCTAAGGGCAACCCCCCGGACTGTGTGGCAAACGGTGGTTAGGTCAGCGACCTGTTCCTCGCGAGGGTGGCTTCGTAGGTCTTGTTCGAACCCTCCCAAAACCAGAGGATTTTGGGGAATGCTGGGTTTTCTAGGGCTATCTTCTGCACCATCTGGCAAGATCTTCCATGAGGAGTTGTAGATCCCATTTTGTGAGCCAAGCACGCTGCCAAGAGTGTGTTGGCTAAATTCGGACGGAGTAGCCCTCTGTTAGCAGTCTCCGCTCAACAACCATGCGGCCGCCTGGAACCACTGAGGTTTGGGGTGGTAGATGGGGCCTTCCATCAGTACGCGTCCGGGCGGGTCGGGAGAGATAGCCCTCCGAGTTACTGAGAGGTCCAGAATGGAGGATAGCCACGCGGACGCTTCGTAGCCAGTACTGGTGCTACCAGGATCAATGGAAGTTTTTCCGAGATGATTTTTCGAGTTACCCAAAGGAAAGTTGCGTTGGCGGAAAGGCATACAGAAGTGAGATTTGGGCCAGGAGTTCCAGTCAAAGCATCTATCCCCACAGCTTCTGGATGGTAGGAATCTGGACATGAAGGCTGGAATTTGTCTGTTGTTTTTTTGGAAGCTAACAAGGTCCAGCTGAGGCTGGCCGAAGCGTTACGCGATCATCCTCTGGAAAATGGCTGGGTTGAGTTGCCATCTAGGCCTCCTGGATGATTTATGCTCCAGCCAGTGATCGCTTGAGACGTTGAGGTTGCCTTGTATGTGTTCTGCTGTGATTGAAAGTAGATGTAGTTCACCATGGCGCAGGATCTTTGTCGCCTCCTGCGGAGAAGGAGGACCTGGACGCCCTGATTGTTCACATAGATATGCTTCGGCTGATACATTGTCACGTCACGGATCAGCACGCGAGCAAGTCTTTGATCAGGGGAGGGAAGTTCCAAGTTTGGTGGTACATCGCCTGGTTTCCAGCAGGTTGATTGGTAGTTTGATTGTTGATGGGACCAGTGACCTTGGATGAACTGGTCGTTGGCGTTGCGGCTCCCCTTAAACCGAGTAGGCTCGGCCTGTGAAAATCTCTATGCTGCCTCTGGTGAAGGTAGACCTTCCCTCTGGAGATTGGAATTAGCTTCACCGTGTAATCCACCACTCTGAGGCTGGCTTTGAGATGGTGAGGAAGTGCCAGGTATCGGCCTTCAGCTTCTTCATTATTTGGTATTGAAAGGGGCTGAGGAAGACCTTGCAGTGGGCGCGCGCATGGAGTCTGCCCCACTGAAGCATGCCGTCAAACACTGAGACCATGGTGCCGGTGGACAGCTGGCTAGGTGTAGAAGGGATGATCTTCTGGCAAGCAAGGGATTAGATCAATCAACCCTTTATTTTGTTGATCTTTCTGGTGGGATGAAGAGAGTGTTTACGGTGCATCGGTCGATGATGGCTCCTTGCGGATTGTTTCCCATCCTTTGGGATGGGGTGGTGTGTAACTTTTGGGAACGCTGATTGTGGGAACTGCGTGCGGGCGGAGAACGGGTTCGAGTCTGGTGGCGACGTCCCTCATCAGCTTGTTGCTGGGAGGTGGACCCTTACGAGGATGCTCGGCCCGGGCACGGGTGGACGCGTGGATGGTCTGTTTCGTCGGCTGGAGGAGACGAAGGGAGCCAGGAGTACCTTGAGAAACTCCTTGGGCTGTGGAGAGTCCAAGGGAAAGAGCCTTGAACTGAATTGTTGTTCTCCCACTTTCTGCGAAGCGTAAGGAACCACTGGCGATGTGAGGGTTTTATGGGATGATGAAGAGTAAGCCTCGGTTAGATCCAGGGAGGTTAGAGTAGTCCCCTGGTCTGAAGGTGTTCTCACCATTGAGCTGAGGGTTTCATCCTGGAAGTGTTTGCAGTTTGATGTGACGATTACGAGATCAAGATTTAGAATGGCCCCTCCAGTTCCTCCGCTTTCTTTTTGAACGGTAAAAGAAGTGAGAGAACACTCCCAGAGCCTCTCTGCATGAGGTTACCGCATTTCGGATAGCTCTTATGGTTGGGAGGGGTGCTGAATGGCCGCTTGAGTCCTTTTGGGCTTTGAGTCCAAGTTCTGAGTTGAGTGGAGGAAGGCGTGGAACGCTGCGGAGGAATTTGATTGAATTCCTAAGTGAGTAACTCCGATTGATGACCCTTGCAGTCCAAGGGTGCTGCCCGCGTATTCCGCCCCATCCACTGGTCCCTGGAAGAGTCTGAAGCGGCCACGCCCTACAGGGGTAAGTGGCGCGTGAGTCAGGGTTTGCTATTGGTGTTGGAAAGGATTTCTGTGCGCTACCGAAGTTCCTTGCCTGATCTGGCTTGGCGGACGAAAAGGACTGATTGAAGTTGCCCTGCGGGGGCCTCTTATGCAATCCCCTGTTGAGGTTGCCAGCCGCCTGCCATCTCTGGGAGTTCTGGCGAGGAGATTCTGTAATAGGACCGGGAAGGTGGAGCCGGCCCTAAGGTGTTGGACTCTGATCTGTGGCTATTTGCATGGCCTTCTTTCTTGTCCTTTTGGTCTCCACGAGGATCCCTCTAAGGCCTGGACCAAAAGAGTGCCGCCTCTGGAAATGCAAATCCGGATACCCAGTTGTTTGGAATGGGTTGGTCCATGCCAGAGCTGGAGACCAGAGGCAAGCCTCCTAGGAACTGGAGGCTGGCCATGGCCCATGTGGCGGAAGCTTAATGGAATGGGAAGGCATCGGGTTAGAATCAGCTAGGAAGGATACTGCCAGCAATAAAATACGCTCTACACCCCTCTCTAACTCCTTGTTGTGGGAGGTTGGAATCATGTCAAAGAAGGAGTTTATGCGAAGCTTGTGACTATGCCCGCTTCTGTAGCCCATGGTGGGTCGAAGATGCTAGGGATGCTTGAGAGGCTATGGCTACAAGACCTCCTGAAGTCTCTTAGAGACCCACGCTAATCTCACGCTTTGTCTACATGCCTCTTATGGTGCTATCGCATGCATCCTGGGAGACGAAGAGACCTTGCTCCTGGATTGAGTGCTAAGCTATGGGGGTATCTACTAGAGGGTTTTGCTATCAGGCTTTGGATATATTCTGAGAGGCGAGTAACTTTAGAAGCTAAGATGGAAAACTTTACATAAGCGGAAGGGTTGGCCCACCTTCCTGGCACGCGTTTTTCCAAAGCATTCCGAATGGGAAGAGGAAATCTCCTTAAGCGGGTTCCCCTGCAAGGGAAGAATTTTTTATCCCCTTTTAGGGACTCTTAATGGGCTTGGAGGGGTGGAGGGATGAGGAGGGAGGTCGACCAAGGCCCCTCAGAATCCTTCAAAATCTAACGCTGAGATTGCTTTTGAAATGAGTAAGTGAGATATCCTCTGTTTTTGAAAAAAATTTTGAGCTACTTCTCCCACCTCAGGTGTGTGGCCTCTTCAGGTTCTGAGAAGTGGTCTGATTCACTATGCATTCCCCTTCACTAACCCCTTCCCCTCTCCCAAAGGAGAGTGGAGTCCCGCCATGGGTGCTGGCTCTGAGGGACAGCCTGGATGGTGGGGAGGGGGAAGATGAGGGAAGGACCACCTGTCCTTCCTATGGAAGTGCCTTAGTAGGACTTGATCTCTCTTCCCTCATAGACTTTTGAAGAGATCTACCAGCCTTTTTTTGGCAGATGCCTGCTGCCAACCCCCCCCTGGTAGGTGGGTGCCTGAGATTGCCCCCTTCCTCAAGGCCACACGGTTTTCTTTGCCTGTGGGGCTGGGAAGCCCCCTGCTGTTGCCATCCGGCTAGTTCCTCCTCCTACTAAGGCATCGTCCATGGCTGACCCTCTCCGGGTCAGCTGATGCCGGGCGGCCCAAAGCAGCCAGGGCTCTGAGGTCTTCCCCTCAGTCCCTCTTTCTGGCCAAGGGACTGGGCTTCAGGAGGAGCCATTCCTGGTCTCCTCTAGCTAGCTCTGTGAGGTTCAAGTGGGTTGCTCTGTCAGCTGTGAGGTCAGCCATTAAGCTGGCGTGAGCGCCGTCTTTATTTGCCTTTTCTTCCCACTGCGTCTTTAGAAGCTGCCTCTTGGCAGCGGCTGACTTCAAGGCTGACACAGCTCTTTGATCTTCGTCAGCCATGGGGTCAGCTGGCTCTCTTCCCAGGCTATGGGAGCCGAAGCCTTGTGTAGGCCTGCTCTAGTCCCTTCCACGAGGGACTCTGAAAAGGTCTCTCCCTGGGAGAGAAACGGGTTGCGCTGCCCATCATGCGCCATTGAGGAAGACAGAGGGAGGGAAGGGGGGGAAGTTTCCTGCCTTGGAAGGAGGAAGAAGTCTCAGGTAGCCCAGCCCTCCCAGACAAAGACAAAAGCTAAGACAAGAATAAAGACTGGACAAAGGTAGAGAAAAGAAAAAAAGGTTTGAGAGGTGAGGCAGGGAGCTCTAAAGAGTGCTGCGCCCTGTTAGGCAGGGAAAATTACTGAGGGAAGTTAGGCAGATTTCCACTCCGGACCACAGGAAGTGACAACTTTGGTTAAGTCCTGCCTCCCTGAGATCCGGTTGGGAAACACCCATTCAAGATGCCTCCCACATCCAGTAGAAGCAGACAGTTCATATTGTTCAGCCTGGAGTCACAGAACTCCAAGGACACAGCTAGAAGTGATAACACAGAACCTGCAAAAGCGAGAGTGACTTCCCCACCCCCCCCACCCCCCAACGGCCCCATAATGACACCATGACACACTGGACACATCATTCTATCGATCCATGCCCTACAGATTCTGTCATGAATGACTGCGGATTTTACCAGAAGAACATCACAGTTCAGAAGAGCTGCTCTGTCTTCCTCTCACAAACTCTTTCTGTATCATGATACATTAAACTCATAGATGCTTCCCAACTGTTCTGCAATGAAGAGTAGGCAAGAGAGCAAGCAAGCAGAACAAGGCTGGGGGTGGGGGGAGTTAAAGTTTTTTTAATTACCTCCACAGGCTTACAGCCTTCTCTCTCTTCTCTTTACATGGTTGCCTCTCATTTGCAACAGCCTTGCTATATTCTCATGAACAATCTTTTAAGTCTTTTGGGAGAAGAGTTCACACCAAAAGATCAACACATAAGTCATATTTCTCCTGCAGACAGCTTTCTACCTTGAATCATGTTTATGAACAACCTGAGTACTACTTACCATGTCCTGATCAATTATCTCAACATTAATACCTCAAATGAGCGTTAATATCTATATGTACCATTTTCTATGTATCACTGCGAGGATGCCATTGGAGACTAATGTGTAGCTTTATGTCAAGAGACAGAGCAAAGTACAGTTCCCGGCCTGATACTTTTCAATATTTTTATAAATAAACTGGATAAGGGGGTGGAGGGTCTACTTGTTAAATTTGTAAAAAGGTAAAAGATTACACCAAATCTGGATGATAAAGATAGAATACACTGGATGCACTGGAAAAATGGGCAGATGGAAACAAGTTGAAATTCAACAAGGACAAAAACAGCATATCTACAGTCATTAATAGGGGGGATGGGAACGCTTTGGAAGTCCCAAAGTACATATTATCTGTTTGTTTAGGGGCCAGACTTCTAAGTAATTCTCAATTGATCTGTATTACAGTTTACACAAAGAGTCAAATTCTTAAAAGTTCTCTGTTACAAAAGACTACTTATTTCAGAAAGCATACATCCCACTTTTTTTGTTTAAGCAGTCTTAACGCAGAAGCTAAAAAAGTATATGTAACAATAATAAAAGCCAAGAAAGAACACACACAAACAGGACCCATCAAGATATGGAGCAGCAGAATTTTTAAAAACCTAGCCACAAAATAAATAGATTTTAATTCATATCACAGAATAGCAGAAAATTCATAAAAATCTGGCCTACTGTTGGATTCAATGTCGAATCTCAAGATGCTGCACTCAATATACCATGTCAGGATTAATAGAAGTCCCTTAACTATTGTACTGATCAATGCACTGATCAAAACTGATACTAGCTATCTAAGGCTACAATCTCAAGAAGACTTTTCCTGGAGCAAGCCCCAGACAATAAAAGATCTGATTTTGATTGTTCTCTAAAACTGACTTTTACCAACCATCCATACTGCAATATACTATTTGGATTAAGCAACACTGTCCCTTTAAAGAAACTTCAAATAGTTTTTCCCCCCAACCTATTCTGAATGTCTACTTCATCCAATACAAGTTAAGAACCATATTCTTAACAGAAGAAAAGCAAGCATACATGCACTGCACTGTAAAATACTTACTGCCAAGTTACATGGAGATTTAGCTTTCATATCAAAATATTGACAACCCAAGAAGCACATAAGGCAGCAATTCTTCCTACTTTCCATATGTTAAAATAGTAAGAATATCACAAGCCAGATGTTTCCTTCCCTTCCAAGCCTAAAAGTTCACTTCTTAGTGTTTTCATCTTAACATACACAGGGCACAGACATTCTACATAAGGGAACAGATATTCTAAATAAACTAGTAGAAACCACTTACAAAATATACATCCTTGTGATTAGTCATGTCCAGAAGTTGTTCAAAGAGCTCACCTTCTGTAGCCTTTTGCTTTTGAGAATTTCTGGCATTTTTCTAAAAATTTCAGTCATACCTTGTCAATAGAAGGAAAAATTAAAATACAGTACTAATGTAATCGAAGGATATTACCATTTATCAGAACGCATTAAAATGGTATTATGTTATGAGTTTCCAAGAATTCTTTTTCACTCTAGATGGTTCTTCCCCCCCTCCCCCATCCCCATCCCACCCTTTAAACTGAACAACAACTTTAAACTAAACCCCCTTTAAACTGAACAACACTGTTGGGCATGGCAGAAAAACACATTCATTTGCATATGGCAACAGTTTTTAAATGGAGCACAGGGAATGTAAGAATGACTTAAGACATGTTTAATGCAAAAAATGAAGATATTGAGTTGTACCAAGATTACGGGGATGTAAACCGAATGGCAGCTCTCCCTCTGAAAAAATAAAAATCAGCAGTAATTCAAATCTGACCCCAACAGTAATCAGAACACATGGATTCTGCAAAGAGCAGAAGAAAAGTATCAGAATCTTTATATAAACTAAACTGAACACTAATGTCAAGTGGTGCATTATGTGTTGAATCAATAAAAGCTGAACAGGATATGTCATGTGGCAGTCAAAAGGCATAATAACCGCCATAAGCAGAGTCCTAATGTGAGGAAGCAGAAGGCAACACTTCAATACAACCATCAGACATAGTGTTAAATCAAGGTTATCATTAGTGTCTTTCCAGCCACTAGAAGTCAGCCACATTTGAAAGGACGTACATAGTCTTCCTAAGCAAGTCCCTCCACATTTCCATAGAACGTTAAGAAATCAATTTCCATAGAACTTTAATAAATCCAGCAGCCAAAAGTCCATATAAAGTACAGACCACAAGTTAGCCATCCTGGCTAAAACACCTAAACATTTTGGCATTAGGCTACAAATGGGCTAGTAGCTTCTAGCCAACTCTCCCCAAGAGGAGCTCTTGACACCAGTTTCTTTTGTGGCAGCAACTTCTGCCATGAAAAATTTATTTTACAGTGACCTTAAAAATTCAATCTCAATCTATTTTCTGCAGTTCTACAATTAACACTTGGTGGCTGCTGTCCTTACAGTCTTAAAGTGGAAAGCGGTATGCAAAAGGACTGGAGATCACAAATGCCTGAACCACTGTCCAGTTTGTTGGGAGAACTGAGCCAGAACCTTATCCACAGATAAGAAACCAAGCAGTTTCTACCAGGATGTAGAATAATGCAAGAGGAAGCCAAATGGCCCCAGTAAGACCAAGAGTGCACAGATCAGAAATGAGAAAAATACAAGATAAGCGAGAAGAGCAATGCAAACCTACAAGGTGCAAACTAGAAGCAATCAGCAACTCTAGATAACAAGCAAAGCAATTAGGTAGTCAGAATATTTATTAGATCACTTCCTGTTAAGCCTTAATATAGCCTCAGATGGTCTATGGGGGAAAGCATGATGAATCAGCAATTACGGTAGAAGTAGAAAAACTCCTGGCACCAATATTACAGATTGGGTTACTGGACAGTTTCCTGTAGAACTGTAGCTGTTCCAGATCCAGTCATTTCAAGATTAGCAAGACCTTTATAGCCGCCTGCTATAGAGATCAGATACACTAGAAAAGGGTGGGCAGAAGATACTCTGTGGTTAGCCAGGAGATCATTACCAAGGTTGTAACAGATCCTCTAGCACCTGCCGGTTGCTGGGACTCTAGTAAAAAGAAGCATCAGCAGCTCATTTCCTCTAGAAGCTATTATTTTGACTGGCATGTAGACAGATCTCTGCTCATGCACAATTTTCAGTTTCATCAAGGAAAAATAGTCTTGCTTGACTGGACAGAAGGAGCCCAAAAATAACCAAAGCTCTTCCATTTTAGAGACAGGCTGATGGTAACAAGAATGTGGGTACTGAATAGTTTTCCGGGCTGAAGGGAACAGACTTAAAGCAGCATTCTATCTCCCGACGTGTTGGCTCGTCTGTGGCAAATTAGAGCCAGAGGATCTGATGTTGGGAAAGCAGAGTGGAGTAGATATATCCATTGGAGTGTCCAGGGTGGGTGGGGAAACCTTGTTCAGAGTGTCAGCAGCGGTAACCAGGTCAATAGTTGAGGGGCATCTGAATAGTGTATGAGTAACAGTGAAGACTATAGCCTGGGAGTAACCCTGTAGATAAGCAAAGGTCACTGGTGGGAAGAGCTCGAATAGAAGTATCCTGGCCTTGTTTCTTTTGTTCGAGTCAAAGTCATCTCTGTGTTTGTGTGGAGTTGGTTTGACACAAATTCCAGATCTTAGCATTTTCAACACTGGTAGCCAAGTCCCGTTCATTTTCATAGCTTCTTTCCCTTCCCGTTGCCAAAATTGGTCCATGTGCTTATGGATTTCAATTGCTTCTCTGTGTAGTCTGACGCAGTGGCTTTCTGGGAGTGGTCCAGAATTTCTGTTTTTCCAAATAATATTCTATGTCCAGGTTGGTTTTATCATGTGTGTTCTGCTATTGCTGATCTTTTTTTCTGGCTGAAATAGTCTGTGTGCCACTTCGCGTTCCTTTGATGCGTTGATGTCTGTAAGGCCATGCGTTTGGTACGTATCAAACAGACACGTATCAAAGAACACAAAAGGCACTGCAGACTATTTCAGCCAGGAAAACTCAGCAATAGCAAGGAAATCACCCTCTGATAAACCAACCTGCGACATAGAATATTATTTGAAAAACAGGAAAATTCTGGACCACTCTGGAAAGCCACTAATACTGCCAGACTACACAGAGAAGCATTTGAAATCCATAAGCACATGGACAATTTTAACAGGAAGGAATAAACTAAGGGAAACGGTTCAGAACTTGGCTGCTGTGTGTTGAAAAATACTATAGGGTCAGACTGTGTCAAACTCAGTCTCCACACAAACACAGGATGACGATAGACTTAAAGAAACAAAGGCCAGGATACTTCTATCCCACCAGTGACCTTGCTATCTACAGGGTTACTCCCAGGCTATAGTCTCATTACACTATACTTCTATTCAGATGCCCCCAACTATTGACCTGGTTGTCAGCCGCTATCAAGCAGACAAGGTTTCCCCACCCACCCTGGACACTCCAACAGATATATACTCCACTTGCTTTCCCAACATCAGATCCTCTGAAGATGCCAGCCACAGACGCAGGCGAAACGTCAGGAGAGAATGCTGCTAGAACACGGCCATACAGCCCGGAAACCACACAGCACCCAAGTGATTCTGGCCGTGAAAGCCTTCAACAATACATTGTAACAAGAATGGTTTTCTAGCCCTATGGTGACTTTTAAAAAAAAACACAAAAAATGCAAAAGCCCTCCAGTAGTGGGCGGTATACCAAATCTAATTAATTAAAAGGAGAAGATAGATTAATTAATTAAAAGGAGAAAGCTGTGAAATGGCTATTAGTCTCAAATTTAAGAAAGTAAAATGTGTTTGCAAGTATTGTTCCCTTAGCTCATCAACATGGCAATGACATCGGTCCTTAAAAGGTTTTGTCTTCCATACCTTCTATGCAACAACTTAACTACAGTTTTTAAAATTGTTACTGGTATCCATATTTGGCAGTGAAGACTACATTTTGAGTGGGGGGATGGAGGGGGAAAATTGCTTTTTCCTTGAGAACAATTCTTAAACACACATAAGAATCATTTTGATTCGTTTCAAGATATCCCAAGACTGTACTTTTGTTTTCTAACTTTTAATTATGACAATCGTTGGTAAGACTACAGGAGTCCTACAAAAAAAATCAACAGAGAAAAACTAACACCATCTCACTTGTACACTATCCTTTAAATAGTGGGTTACTGTACCACAGGACTGAACCTGTCTCACCAAAAGATCTCAGACAATTTTTAAAATTCATTCACCGCCACTTCCTGGACCTCCTTCCTTGTAGAATGCTACCATTGGGACCTAGTGCCTAGTGTCCCCCATGACCCAAACACCAAGCCAGGCCCAGTGGGACAGCAGTGGCAAGCCACCACTCTCCCACCAGCCTGGCAACATCTCCCCATCCCCCCCAACCCTCCACCAGGCCCAAACACCAAACCAGGCCCGCCTGACTCTTCTCCACCAACTCACCAGTCACTTGCTTGTCTCCTCATAGTTCTTCGGGACTACTTTCTACTACAGAAGCACACACTTCCACCATACCACTAACGACCACACTTTTATCTTTCTGTGAGACAGAGAATACAGTGGATTGCACCAACAACACTCCTATCACAACCCCTTTTTTCCTAGTTCCAGATAATAATACAGGTAGACAGAATAGGAGGAGAAAACATAAAACACATATGGTGAAGAATTAAGAATGTCCCACAAGGCTGGGTTACAAGATGGGTACTAGGCTTGGAAAAAATTAAAAACTTGCACTAAATTGCTTTAGAAAATAAACAGAATTGAAGCTTCTTACAATTCTTATTCTGGGTAAGCAAACACACCAAGAATAATACTTTGTATATATTATACACTAGTTAGCCAATCTAGTCAGAAATGTATCCTTGTTCTTTAAAGAGTGCAGTTGATGATGAATAAGTCTACCAGGATTTAAACTAAAGTAGGTAAGTATTCCTGGGTTGGCTTAAGGCCAGGAATACTAGCTTAACTGGTCTTGGATTTAGTTGAGCTCCAAATATTATTTTTGATTGCTAGGAAAGGAATGAACAATGCGCTTCTATTCTTTCCATTAAAATTATATCATCTTGGCCAACAATCAGAAAAAGAGAAATTATTTAGAGCTAAATGGACCACTTGTTCAACAAAGCATGACAGGCAAAAGGAATTCCATTTGTTGTGTATGACAACAGGCATCCCAGATTACTGCAGCTTTAGAAGTTTATTTCCAGTTAATAGCTGTTCTATAGTAAAAGGCAATATTTCTAAGAAAGGACCTCACTACTAAATACTGACACCAATATAGATTTTGAAAAGCGCAATAAAAATTGCTCAGAGTAAGTGCCAAAAGTAAAACATTTTACTGGATCATTAACATACCCACTTTAACAAGCAAACCACGTTGCAAACATACTCTAATCTTCTGCAAACAATGCAAGTTGGTGACAGAAATGCTAAAGCATGCCCGCATCCTCCTGGTTCTAAGAAAGTTGTAACAAATTACACTGTTATTCAGTACACTGAATGTGTTTCTTCTAGAGAATAGACATACACATACTTCCTTAGGTTTAATTCCCTTCTTGTACAGCCCTTCCAGTGTTCATTCAGCAGCAACGAGCTTATTGTGACTGTTGAATACTCCTTCTTTGGGAAGGGGGAAAAAAAGAAATAAAGAATAATCTGAAAAACAATGGCTGGTTTTCCAGGCTTCTGAAATACACAAAGATAGCATTGTTGGTTTTCATGTTTGTGATGCAGCCTCTGAAGAGTCAGTAAAGCTCATGGAACATTTTTTTGCTTGAAACAACAGGAATTATATTCCTCATAACCAGTGTTGGGATTCAAATAATTTAACAACTGGTTGTTTACAAGCACCATTTTAACAACCAGTTCTGCCAAAGTGGTGCGAACCTGCTGAATCCCGCCACTGCTCTTAACTATGTCATCAGGCTTATATTTGCCATTCACTGTTAGATTTTTTTTTGTACAATTCACAGAGACTTGCCATCAAAATCTGAATTCTGATATGAAAATGGTGGGACACCAGTAAAAATTATTACTGGTAACTGTTAGAATTCACTTTATTTCTGTTACCTCCTATAACAAAACAGAGACAACCGAACCATCCCCATATGGTCACAAATGGTATGTTCCACAGACATATAATGCGCCTCCTTAGATTGTCACATCACATCACCTCTCCTCCCTCAATGTTATAACCATTACAATCTTATACATGAACTACAGATCACAAAGGGCACTAGGTCCTGGTTCAGATACTACGCTGCCAATCACCAAATCACAGACCGGTGATTATCAGCACAGAGGCACGTTCTCTGGTCTGCACACACTTTCTTCTTTTTCCTTGGAGATAGCATGACTCCCCCTCTCCCAACTTCCTTCTCTAGCCAGCAATGATATAATCACATTTACACACAGAGAGAAACACATAAGAGAGGCAGGATACATCTGATCACCAATTACAATCATGATTTTTACAGTGTCGTCTGAACCAGACCTATGTTTTTTAAACAATTTGACAAGAACAGGAGAACAGTTTCAATGCTATCACTAAAGCGGGGGGGGGGGGGCCTCAAATTTAGCTTCATCATAGCTTCTGAATGTTTTAGGTCTACTGGCTGCCCACACTAATACAAGAAAACAGGAAAACTGAGTCTGTGAAAACCTAGTTTTAATCTTTGTTGGATTTGCTCACAACCAGTAGCCTGTCATAGGTGCAATTGTTCTTCCATAAAGGAGACATAAAATTCCTGTTTTTACACATTTACAATGAAAGAACTGGGTTACATAGTAATAGCACAAACTTGTCCTTAGAAATTCAGTAGGTATAGTGTCAATGCAAAATCAACTAGGCAATTTCAATACTTTAACCAGACAGCACTAATATATATATAATGTTGTATATATATATATATACAGAGACCTGTCATGCCTTCTGATTTTAGAAGGTAGGGGACTGAAATCATACTACTACAAGAGTTTATTCTGTTGCATTTCAATTATCACTAAAGCAGATGAAATGGGTTTGGCTTTTTTAATTTAGTTAATTTTTAAATCCTTGAATTCTCATTTGGGTGGTATAAAGTATATAACTGTTAGCATTTTTAACGTGCATGTTTATTTGGAAAGAAACTAATATGTAGCCTGTGTATTCATCTAGACAAAAAAAAGCAAACATACTAATACTAGGCTTTTCTTTGTAATAGTACATTAATAATACCTAAATGCTTATATAACTCACTGACTATTGCTCCTATTTTACTATCCATGGTGTACAAAAGGAGTTCAACCCAAATTTTCTAGACCAACTCTAATACAGTGGACCACATAACATTGAAATAGAACGCAAGAAATCTGCCTATCAATAAAGCAACACTAAAACACTTGGTCTAAAAGGACCCGGTAAAACTTATCTTTGATTTTAAAACAGGAACCCATTTCTAGGGTTCAAGGTTATGCTAGAAGGCTTGAAAGTGTACAGGTAGCCTTTATCAATGGATTGCAAGCCAAAAAAAAGACTATACAGGTTCTAATGTCCAACAAGATTTTTTTCACATTTCCTAGAGCAGCCCATCCCTCCAACTGCCGAACAACTATCAAATGCTTCTTCATCAACTTCAGATCAGGATCTGCATTTAAAAAAATGAACATTTATGAATTTTCATCCTTGTAATGAACATTGGTGTTACAGTTCTAGAAATCAGTTTGTTCTCTTTTAGTGCTCAACAACCTTGTTTGGATATATGATACCCTCCGATATGTATCTGAAGGGTAAGACAAGGATGGCCATTGGATGTGTATTCAGCAACAATTATCCTTGCCTAATCTTCCAAATAAATATTGGTGGTGATAATATACCCAAACTTGGTGGTGTGAGTTAAAAAAAATGAGCCTAAATTCTTAGTCAAGAATTGTGACCAAGGGAAAAAGCTTAAGACCTTGCTTTTGGTGGAGCAGGGAAACAGAAATGTACAGTTTTGTTTTATTTTGAACAAAAAGTACCATCAGTGGCTAAAAACTATAGCTACACTGTAATTCAGAAACTAGGAAAGGCCTCCCAGCTGGGATTATGAAGTAGTTCAAGACAGAGCAATACAAAGGCTGGCAATTGTAGGTGGTATGGAATGTTAAGCCAATTCACTTCTGCAATTTGCTGATTTTTTTTCTTTTTAATTAACAGTTCCCCCCCCCCTTCCAACAACAACATTTGAAGCAGATCTTATCCATAGGTCTTTCCGTCAGCATATTGCTGGAACAGCATGCCACAGTTTCTTGAAAGGGAGCTTATTTATTCGCTTTGTGGCAGATACCTGAAGGCTCTGATCAATGGCAGAGGGAAGGTACTAGCTCTACTGATGCAGCAATCTGCGATGTTAAACATATTTCACATTTTATGCCTGCATATACTATACTTCTTCGTTCCCATAAATCCTTGGAAAACCCCTTTGAAAATGGAAGAACTGAAAAGCACAATGGGATTATGACTTTGTGGAGCTAGCAGATATCTCTTAAGGAAGCTTTTCATCCTTCTAAATCATGGAGGCAAAGGCCTTTCAGGCTTCAGTCTGTTCAAGGAATTGTGCATCTCCTAGTATGTGCCAGACAATCAGCAGTAGCAGAGTGCAAGACAGCACAAAATTCAGCAGTCCTAGTCATGCCCACTGGCCTTGCTTCCTGCTTTCTACAAAATAATGTCTCTTTCTAGGAGAACTGAACCATCCAGCAGCCATCCAACCCCCTCAGCTTCAGCCAAGAATCTCTGGGATACCCAGAGTAATTCAAGAGCAGCAGCGGGAGGTTCTTTGGCACAGCTCTTGCTCCCAGGCTCAAATGCCAGCACAGAGAGAATGCAACAGATGCCCTCTTTTGAAGAAACTCTTAGTTCTGCGTATGTTATCTGAAAAGAAAACTAAAATGCATGACAGCAGCTGCTAATTTCTGATCACCTCCTTTTCAAACCACCAAGGAAAATTATTTTAAAATTATCAGAAAACACATGGTCATGACCTAGGAACCCATACTCAAAAAGTTATACTGATATAACATAATAACAGTCTTAAGAGGCATACAGATGTAGCCTAGACAATCAGAGAGAGACAGCTTTTAGCTGAATGAAATGCCCGGTTCATACAAGTGAGATTCTTTGCAGTAGTTCTATGGTAAATAGTATCTTATTGTTGTTAATTTCACTCAAACTCCAACAGAGTATGAACTAGACATTTCATCCTTTTTATCCTCACAACAACTCTCCCTTGTCAGACTGGTCATTTTGAGAGTGTGAGACTAGCCCAAGATCACCCAGCAAGCTTTCATGTCACAATGGGGATTCAGACCTGAGTTTCCCAGATCCTAGCCTGACATTTTAACCACTACAACATGCTGGTTTAAGAGGCAAAGTCTCTTTTTAATTACTCCCAGTTATTGTATAGCAACTTTTCATACTTTTAATTTCGTTTCTACTTTAGGGCTTGATTCTTCACAGTTGTTCTGAATAAGAACAACAGTATTTTTTACTTGGAGCTTTCATCAGTAACATATTTCTCAAATATTATGTATTGTTGTTTGCAGCTAAATTTTAATGGGCCTACTTCAGCCATGGGGTCAGCAAGCTGATCACTCCAGTTCTCACCACCAGTCGTATTTAGTTTTCAACTGGAGTTACACTTTACACTTCAACAATAAAAATGCCTGAACAGCCTATGAAGGTGAGACACATATACTGTTGTTCCAATAGCAACACTATGCCCAGTGAAGCCACTCAGGTGTTAGTATAACCGAAGATTGTGTACACAGCAGCATACTAGCTTTTCTCTAGAAAGTAACCACCTTTTCTCTGTAGATAGATGTGAGCTTACACAATCAAATAGTTCAATTTTTTTGAACAAGTACAAAAGAAAGTTTATGGTTTACCTATTGGCCTTTAAGAGGAATGGAAGTAGTTTTGCCTTATGGATAACAATTCCTGCCTTTTGACATCAGAGCTAAAAACATCTGTGATCTGAAGGCATGAAGTTTAGCAGAACATTCCTGGCAATATTGCATCACCTGTCTGCATAGCCTCTTTGCCATCTCTCTCTAATCTTCAGCACTGGGGGTACACAGCCTCCACTGGCATTAAAAAATTGCAGCTTCAGGCATGAGCTTACCAGAGAAGAACAAAGCAACACTCCTGAACAGAAGACAGCATTAGGAAGAGCCCCCTTTGATATTCTGCATAAATCATTCCAGGTTAAGCTGCCATCCAAGGAATGCTGAGAGGATCAGTTAATGAGTGTGAAAGCACTTTGAAGATGAAAAGCAATCTAAGCGCCAAGTATTATTTCAAATTGATATTTACGGAGGCCGCATTTTCGTATTTTAAGATGTGTCTTGGCAAGCTAAAGGGCTCTTTTTATCAGGCCGTCTCCAGAGCAATTGGTGGAAATAGAATTCGTTAAAGACGCAAACAAAATTTATGTGGAACTGTTGGTGGAGGGGAAGGGATATCTTGCTGGGAATACAACCATGGCTTTGGCAGCTTTTTAAACAGAAAGGGGGGAATGGAATAGGAAACGATAAAGGCTGCACAATTTTCCAGGACTTCGCCTCTACTCACCCACCCACCTCACCGCATGGGTCCCAACAATATACTACGGAAGACAAAAGTTTTGCCTCTTCTCAGGAATGGGGGAGGGGGTACGGCCAGGGAAAGAAAACGAAATCCCCTCCAGTAACTGTAGCTTCCAAGGCGCCCCTCCCGCTCCCTCGTATGCTAGTTTATTATCACACCCCTACACACCCCGCTTTTTTACAATTCCAGCCTAGGACCACGACCCAAATGAAAGAGAAAGGCGGAGGGGAGCACAGAGAAAGAGGCTTCTGCTCCTGTAGGCCCTTTCTTCATCTCCCTTTACTCTCTGGGTCGCACTGAGCCAGCAGCGCCCCTCCTTTGTCCACAGTCCCCTTCCCACCCCCGCACCCCGGTGTCAGGCAGGTTAGCCTCCCGCGGCTGGGCGCGCGCCCCCGATTCCCGCCCAGCCCCCCATCTCCGCCAAGAGCGCAGCCCAAGTGGAATCCGGGGCTCGAGCTCCAGCGGGGCCTGCACGCGCCTCCTCGCGCCCCCGCAGCCTCATTCATTAAGCCGGCGAGCTCAGCCCGCCCCTTCCCCGCCGCGGCGGCGGCGGCAGCAGCCCTCCGTACCTGTTGTCTGCAGGCTCCGCGGCAAGCCCAAGCGCAGCACCTGAGCAGCCGGCGAGGCTAGGTGGCAAAACGGGCAGCGGCTGAGGCGGGCAGGCTCGGTCGGTCCGCGCCCGCCGGCCGCTCTGGAGGAGGCGAGGAGGGCTCCCGTGCTCTACTCGGTGCCTGTCGCGCAGGCGGCGGCAGCAGCAGCAGCAAGCGAGCGAGGGGGAGCTGTTGTTGGATGCATTAGCGGTGTCTCCTCGAAGGCCACAACACGCTCTGCAGGGAGCACCGAAGAAGAGGAGCTGCTGCTGGTGCTGCTGCTGCCACCGTTGTTAACCCTTCCCAGGCCGGAGCCACTTCCAGCTAGCAAACCGCCCGACCGCCTGGCTTCCCTCTCTACTCCCATCAGATTTGATCCGCCCCTTTCCTCCCTCTTCGGAATCTCCACCCACCCAGGCCAAGATTGTTTTGCTTTTCTCTTTCTCTAAACCAAGACGGATATGTGGAAATTGCTTCTTCTGTTGCCATCTCCCAGCGGGTCTACTCTAGAGAAAAGGGTCAAAACCCATCGGCAAAAATTTGCTTGAGAGTGCGGCTGTAATCTATGAACGATTTACCGGCGAGGAAATCCAGGGCCGAATATACATAGAATTGGTCTGCTTACCCCATTGATTTCAGTGCCCCATTAAAATCCGTTGAGCTTTGCAGCTGCAAAGTCCATATGCTGTGAATTGGTTGCACTAAAATCTGTGGAGATGGTTAAAATTCAAGTATTCTGGCACCAGAGGCTGCAGCCCACTGATAACTTATTTGGGAACAATGCTATATAACTAAATGGAATTTGCATGAGACAACTCAGAAGTAATAGGAGTGTGCACTGGAGCCTAAAAGGACGCCAAAACCCATTAAGACCAGACAATTCCTGCCAACAAGGGGGCAAGGCAGGGGGAGCACTTGCCCAGATAGCATCATCCCAACAGGCTGGCTCCAACTGTCTCCTAAACCAGTGATGACAAACCTATGACACATGTGTCAAAGGTGACATGCCAGGATGTTTTGGGCAATATGCCAGCATTCACCAACACCCAACAACAGCTATTCTCTCTATTTGAGTTTGAGTTATTTTTTAATAATTTGATGTTTCATTTGTATAATGCGTAGCACCACACATGATTGGACTGTATTTTTTAAATGAATATGTTATAAATTGTTTCTCTTTTGTTTGAAGGGGAGGGGTGACATGGCAGCAGAGTCAAGTTGGGCATTTTCCAAATGTTGACACGCTGAGCCAAAAGGGTTCACCGTCACTGCTCTAAACTGAGTGGAAAAGAGAGAAAGTTCAGCCAAATTGGCCTTCCCAGCTGTCATTGGTAGTCATTTGTCTGTATCTGGCCAGCTGAATTCCGCCATTTTCTAGATGCTCTCTATATGTTACTACACACATATTTTTAGGCAACAATAAGACTTTTACAGGTATAAAACATGATTGAGGGAAACAGAATTGTAAATTTTGGGGGGTGGCCTGCACATTTTACAGGTGAGGAACGCTGAGGCTGAGACAAGTTCCCAGTGAAGTGACTCTATGGGAGATCATTCAAAGTACACACAGAAGAGAGAACATTTTCAAAAAAGTGAGTTGAAGTTCTCATTCTGGTGTTAGAGGTTACATTGTCAGTGGAAGAAAGAGAAGCACATTGTCTTAATAAGTCAAGCATAATTTTTATTTATTTATTTATTTATTTATTAAACTTATAGGCCGCCTTATCCCCGAAGGGCTCGAGGCGGCTCACAACATGGCTGTTCTACAATCTGAGTGTATAAGTGTATAAGTTATACAACTTGAGTGTATAAGAGATACACTCAAGGAACCAAACATATAGGAAACATTTCTTGCTCAGTTTCTTGTCACAGGACAACAAAACCCTTGGCCCCTCACACACAAATCCCAGGGGAGCAAGCCTGACTCAGCTCTTCCTGCAACACACTTGCTGACTATGCCTGAATGATTGGTACCACTCAGTTGCTGAGCATGGGCAAGCAGAAGCTTATTAAATAAATTAAGTGGATTGGGAAAACCCAAAAGGGCAAAAAACCCAGCTTTTCTCTCTTTGGTCTGGCAACTGGTGGTCTGGAGCAAAACAATACAATTATCTTTGCTGGCCAGAAAAATCCCCAGCTGGTTGGCAACCTGACCTCAAAGCCATTTGAATTCATGGGTTTGTGTCCCTTGCACTGTGTTGCATTGCAGCCTGTGAAATCTGCAGTCAAAGGGTGGTAGAATGCAACCTTACACATCATCCCTTAAACTCTGAAAATGCATTTTGTTTTAAAGTAAATCAAATAATTTAAATTAGATATACTTCCAGGCCGGCATGTTTATTATTGATCCTTACCATCAGATCCTAAATACACTTTCAGAATATCTGCCTATTTAAGTCAAGGTGGGTTTCCATATGAGTCATTTATGCACATGTGGTCTGCCCCGCAGTGGTCCTACATTTCCTTTGGGTCAGATTTTCGGTTGGCAACACATTTTCCCCTCTCCCCAACTCAATGCGCTGCAGATCAGATAATTCCCACAGTTTGTGAAAGTGAGTGAAGTATGACTTTTTCCCTGCCTGCACAGGAAAAGCAAAGCAAACCAGTGTGCATTTGCCTTCCTTCAGGTATTTCCCTCCTTCACGCCTTCCCCCACCCACATAGGAGCAGTTCCTCCCACTCTTTGGCTAGGATTTCCGGAAGGTCCACTGGGTTTCTTAAAAAAAAACAACCCTAACACTTTCTGTCTATTGCAGGAGAAATACCGGTAAGTAGTTAAAATGGCTCCAAAGAGAGAGAGGAAAGTAGCAAACAACCTCTCAACCCAGAAGCAGGGGGAAGGCAAAATGATAGCCAGGCTCAGACGAATCACCAGAGCACTTCCTCACATGTAAACTAAGAAATGCTGGGAGCAAACAGTCTCCACCACCTTGCAAACAACCTAGGGGTAAGTACTGCCTGGATAAAGGGCCATGGTCTCCCATTCAGATAGCTTAGATACCTATATAGCTTAATAAAAAGGAAAAATGTATTTTTGACACCTAAAGACTAACAGCCACTTTGGAGACCCTTTACAGGAGAAAAAGGCGGGTTAAACTTTTATAAATAAAATTAAAACAAATATTTTCATTGAATCATAAGCTTTCATACGGTAGACCTTACTTTATCAGATGCTGAAGTAATACCTTCAACAATAAAACTGCAGACCATTTCCCGAGCTCAGTGGGATTCCCTGGTAAGTGGTATATTTACTTTTCCACTGAGTAAATATATTTAGAACTGGGATATTAATGTCATTTCAAGATAAAAGTAGGCTTCAGCCTTCTACTATAAGCAGGTGCTGAAGGCAAATCATGGTGGAAGATCAAAAGGGCATCGCATGACCTAGGAGAGGAGTCATTTACCTCTTGGGCAGAGGTCAAGAGACCCACATTACATTTGGGTTGATCTCTAGTCCCTAGATTTACATTGCATTGAATTATTATAAATTGGGGTCAGAAAACATTTGGAAACACCACTATAAGCTGCTCTGTACCAGCCTAACAGTGTGGGGCATAAAACAAACAAAAATAAATACAAACAAAAATACACAACAGCATAGACTGGAGCATTTATATTGTAGCTTCTTCTAACAAGCTTCTTCTTTATTAGTTTTAAATCCAGTCAGTGCTGAGTATTTATTTGGGGACCTAGATGGAAAGGGGAAGATCAACTCAGATGGCAGTAAAAAACAGATCCTATGCAGCTGTTATGAGGGAAAGCAGCATGTCATAATCTAATCTCATCAGATCTTGGAAGCTGAGCAGGGTCCATACTTGGAAAGCAGACCTCCAAAGAAGACTGCAAAGGAAGGCAATGGCAAACTACCTCTGCTTCTCATGTGCACTGAAAGCCCCTTATAAGTCTACTGTGACTTGACAGTATTTTACAGACACACATGCAGCTATTCCTAACAATTATAGAGAGAGAGACAACTGAGATTGTGACTCAGCTTCTCCTGAACTAATCCACATTTCAAATGTTTCCAGCTCCTTCAACTGGATAAAATGGCTTCCACCCTCCTCAGGGCACCCAGTAATTTCTAAGCAATGAATATAGCCAGCAATTTACTAGATCAGGGGTAGGGAACCTGCGGCTCTCCAGATGTTCAGGAACTACAATTGGCCATGCTGGTAGGGGCTGATGGGAATTGTAGTTCCTGAACATCTGGAGAGCCGCAGGTTCCCTACCCCTGTACTAGATGCATTAGTAAATAACTTTTTTTAAAGTGTGAGTAGTGGACAACTGAACTCACTAGTTCTCAGCATTCTCTATTCATGTACAGCATCACAGGCCTGACCATTGCGGTGCCTCATAGGAACAGTGAGGGGACATGTTTTGGGGTAACATGTTCCTTGCAGTGTGGCAGTTGGTCAAAGTGGGCTGGATACTGCGAAGGCAAAGTGTTTGAAGACCACTGCTTTATAAAATTAGAGTTGTCAATTCTATCTTAAGATTTGGGTAGGCTCGTTTAGGGAAGGTGGAATTTGGGGAGGGGAGGAACCTCAACGAGGATATGATGCCATACAGTCTGTCCTCCAAAGCTGTCCTCCAAAGCTGTCGTTTCTTGAGGGACTGATCTCTGTAATTCAGTACTTACCACTGACAGCTATAAGGGAAAGGCAATTTTAAGTAACGTGTTGGAATGTCACTGCTACTCCTTTGATTCTCAGTAAATAAACAAAAATGTATCCAGGCAAGTTTGGTGACTAATTTCTTGTATGTTTAGCAACTTTCATTCTGATAACCTCTTAGACAAGCAGATCAAAACAGTCAAGGTGGTAACTTTTATTTGCCTAATGGCTTGAGACCAGGAGTGTGCATATTTTTTGGCACCATATGACAAGGTTGTTTAAGGGTCACTGAGATATCATAGGGCCATGCCAAGCAATCAGTTTACAGTGGGATGAATATTTCTTGTAATATTTCCCTCACTTCTGTGGCAGATATATATTATTTTCATAGAACAGCATCCCCCAGCTGTTGGCAACTGTAATTTTTTATCAACAGAGTATCAACAGAGAGAATGATGTTAACTGCAAAAATTGCTGCTTTCTATGAGACTACCATCCTCCCAGAAACTGTTGAGAGTACTACGGTATGTTGGTTCATATGCAATAGACTCTGTACATAAGAACATAAGAACAAACCAGCTGGATCAGACCAGAGTCCATCTAGTCCAGCACTCTGCTACTCGCAGTGGCCCACCAGGTGCCTTTGGGATCTCACATGCAGGATGTGAAAGCAATGGCCTTCTGCGGCTGTTGCTCCTGAGCACCTGGTCTGTTAAGGCATTTGCAATCTCAGATCAAGGAATAGCCTGGATTTCTGGCCATGTCATTTGCACTGCCTTGTTGAAAATCAAACTAAACTCCTCTGAAAATATGCAGAGTTTCTTTCCCATCAAGGGAAAGGATTTTTAAAGTCTGAAGCAAAATGTTCCTGAATATATATAGGGTGCATTTCTCTTAATAAAATATTTCCTTACCTGACTGCAGATTGTTGAATATGGTATCCTATGTGTCACCATGTCTGGTGAGACAGATGGAGAAGTTTGGCTTGTGTGTGTGTTTGCCCACATCTAGGCAACCAACACACATAAATGCATACATTTTTATTTTTTTGTTCATTAAATTTAGGTAAGTATTTGTTAAAATATGTATAGTCCCCTTTTGTATAAAATGTTCAAAGTGGGTTGCCAAATATGCCCTATAGAAGGATGTCAGCTGTTCACTCACTGAGAGACATAGGTCTATGGAGCTGCATTTTGTGCATGGGTTTGCATTGGCATTCATAGCACAAAACTTTCATGGTTTATCCATGTATACTTTCATATTACAAAACTAGTTATCATGCCATGTGATGACTTGGTGCACGTGCATTAACTATAATGGTGCACTGAAGCCCGCTAATTACAAAAATGGCCTAGGCTCAGCCCATGGTAGTAACAGGTTGCTAAGAGGGAAATGTTTTGTCTAGCTGACAAGAAAGACTCATGCCAATCTGACAGAATGTGTTTGCTTCCTTCTTCCTTCCCAAAACCCTATTTGTATTCACAGTTATGCACAGTTGCAGTGTATGGCCAGTACATAATTTAATTGGGATTGGAGAGGAAAGACTATCTGGAAAGATACCCTGACCCTTGCAGGAGACATTTCTTCTATGTTCTTCTCAGTACTTTAGAACATGCATGGGGGTGCATTTTTTTTAAAGTGCGGAATATTGGCCCTGGATGGATTATCTTAAGTGATAATCTCTCAAGGCACTATGATTAGCAAGGAAAGCAATGTGTTTGATGCTCTATTCAGTGATATATATTTCTATAAAGTCCCATCTCCTTAAAGTATTTCAGAGGCAAATGTCACAAGATGCCTTGAAGGGCCGGAGGCAGCAGTGTGTGCTTTTGGAGTAATTGGTATGTCTGGCTGATGTCTTCTTCTTGGAAGAAACCTTTTATTTTACAATTGGTGTGCTTGTGTGTCCTCATGCATGTCAGATTTTTGAAGCCAATTAACTCTGAGGTTTCCCCTCCACCTAACCAGGGATTGAGAAGAAGCTGCTGGCTCATCAAATAATTCCTACTTTTCACGCTCCAGTTGAGAGATGAGGTGCAGATCAGCTTCAACGGCCAGCTGCATGTTGGACTTTGCCTAGCTGCAAACGCTGCTCTAGCCTGTAAAGAATTCCCTTCATTCCTTGGTTGTGAGGGAGAAGAGGGGAGAGAGGCACAGATTTGTCCTCGTTCAACATTTTCTCTGTACCACTTCCTTCCTGCCTGGGGGCTCTATGGATTGTTAAATCATGTACAGACAAAGTCAGAAAAATGGTAATGGTACCTGAAGTCATTGTCAGTTGCAGCCATGTGTATGTATAAACCCTAAATATCAGGCCAACTTCATTCCAAATATAAACAATGACAAAAGATGGATCGCCAGGTTCCCTTTATTGACCAAAAAACCCCTAACTGAACTTCTCTCTATTCAACTTATCTGAATAAAAATAAATTTCCCTTCTGGTCTGATCAAATTGCAATGAGCATATGTTCAGGTGTGTAAATAGCCACTCATTGGGTAACTTCTGCATCTCCTCTAGGATGCTGGTCAGGGGAGCTTTTGTAAATTGCAAGGAAATCCTACAATCTCTCCTTCACCATAAATGGCTTAACATGAGTTAGTAAAATATGTACATCAATTGGAGGGATGAATCCATCAGAGGGTGATCCTACACAGGCCAAATATAATGGGTTCAGGCCCTTTTGGGGGGCATTATGGAAGGGGGGGGAGTTCCCACAGAACCCACACCCCAAACAATTCTAACCGATTATATTTGCCTGAACCCGGGTTAAATGAAAGTCATTAAATTAGTGACCTTTTTCTTTTAACTCGGGTTTCAGATGCTTCCTGCTTGCCTCTGTGAACTCCAGCAAGCAGGAAGCATTCTATTTCCATCCCCTTCTGTTCACCATTTTGGTGGATTTCCCAGGCAGCCATGATTAGAGTGGATTCTCTAGGCAGCCACCATGTTGTGCTGGTAAAGTGGGGGGGGGGGTTCTTGGGTGGGGGTGGATTCTCAGTTGCACAGTTCATAGGGAAACACCATGTTTCCCGTGTGAACCAAACTGCCTCCTGGCACCAGGATCCCAGTGATCCCAGCTGGCCTTTGCATTTGCCATGCAAACAGTGACACAGGCAACATGGGATCATTTAACCCGTTAGTATTGCCTGTGCATAATCAGCCAGAGTTGTCAGAAGAAGGAGCACGGAGGCTTGCTGCATTCCCTTTCCTGTAGTAGTCCCTTTTGAGCACAGGAAAGTTGATTTCTGGGAGTGTGGGACCCATGTGCATTAACAACCATGCGGGTTGAGGAAGATGCAGTGAGGAACAGGAAAGGGTGAAATTGCCCTTCTTTCCTCTTCTGCAAGCACAGCTCCACTGCCAGAAGAATAATGGGCAATTTCACCCCTTCCCACACTTCCCACACTTAATGGGCAATTTCACCCCTTCCCAAATACACACCTACTAACAGATTGTGTGATCTTGATAGCAAAGCCATTTCTGCTTGAGATACTGAAAACTGGGAAAGAGGCTATGGTCCAGTAGCAGAGCAACTGGTTGTGGGCCACTATTAAGTATGCCATTAAATTTTCCTCTCCAATCTACTTGTTCCTTAGCTTCTTCTCTTACTATGTCAGAGGTGGAATTTCTCTTGTTCTGGTACTGAATGAATTGTTTTGAGGTTGTGCAAGTATACCAAAGAGAGAAAACACTGCCCAGCAGCAAAGTAGGATAAAATATATTGTTCTCCGAATCTGACATACACATATTTCAAGCAAACAAACTCTTTCAGGAAAACCATAAAAACAAATAAATAGATTCTTTCAGTCATTCACAACCAAAAGCACTTTCATATACAACACAACAATTTAAAAAGCAATGGGTTTAATCTATATCCAAATGTATATACAACTTGAATGGGTTACTTATATAAACTTACAATTTGAAGAGTTATACTGAGGGCTGATTCACATGGTACAAGGTCCTCTCCCTGACATGCCTGCCCTGGGTTCTGGAAACCAGTCATGCTCTTGGAGCTCCAAACTCAGAAATCAGTTTCCAGACTTGGTTTGGGTTCTGGACAATGGCGTAGGGCAGTGATGGTGAACCTTTTCGAGACCAAGTGCCCAAACTGCAGCCCCAAACCCACTTATTTATCGCAAAGTGCCAACATGGCAATTTAACCTGAATACTGAGGTTTTAGTTTAGACAAAACGGTTGGCTCTGAGGCGTGCGTTACTCGAGAGTAAGCTTGGTGGTAAAAGGTGGCTTTGCTTTGAAGCAACCATGCCACTCTTTGAGCGGGTGAATCACGACCCTAGAAGGGTTTACTCAGAAGCAAGCCCCATTGCCAGCAACCGAGCTTACTCCTAGGTAAAGGATTGCGCTTTAGTTCTTTGCATGAAAATCAGTGGGGTTTAACAGCGCTTAACAGGGTTACCTACACTGCTTCCCCAAAACTAGGTCTTACGTTTAAGGCTAATAATCGAGCCCAGTGGCCCAGGCCAGCCTAGATGTGGGGGGGGGGGCAATTCCCCCCCCCACATGATGACCTCTGTGTGGCCCACAGAGAGGGCTCTGAGTGCCACCTCTGGCACCCGTGCCATAGGTTCACCACCACTGGAGTAGGGAGAACAGGCTTAAGTCTTCTTTTCCTGTACTGTTTTCCTGAGCAGAAAGAGCCCTAGTGAACCACTGTTGGTCCTACTGGAAGCTACACCAGGGCAGGGGTCTACTTTTTTTTCTGGTTAAAATTAATCTTTATTAATTTTAACAAATAAATAATGAAACCTACTACAATACTGACATACAAAAAAGAATATACAAATACACAAACAACAAAAACTAAATCATTAAAACTATATATGTTTCACAAAGTTCTATCGAGATTGACTTCCCTCTGCGTCATCCTTTTTTTATTAAGGGGGCAAAAATACAAAAAGTTGCCCCCAATATTATATATAGATATAGATAAAATCAACGTATATAATATACACATATAATCAACTCTTTCAAACAATAGAATAAATTGTGTTGACCGCTATGAATTGTTAATAGGTAATTACATTTTTACATTATTTAATCTATTTTCTATGAATAATTACACTTCTGACAATGATAGGGTTCATAGAGGTTCAGAGCCTGGAGGACTGGATTGCTCCATGAGATCAAGGGTAGAGAGAATTTTATTAACAGCCATCATGAGACCCTGCATAGGGTTGGGGAGACCAGCCAGGGCGACAATGGAGTGGATTACTTCTCTCATGAGAATGGGTGACTTGATAGTAACCAACAGGCCAGAGTCAGTAGATGGGGTGAAGGTGGTGGGGCCTTCAGAGGGAACTGACCTTGCCCTCCAAGAATTCCATTTGGTGTTGGGAGCCCAGGGAGTTCACAGCCAGACTTGCTTGCTAGATTTCAGGAAGACAGGCATTAATGAACTGGGAGGCATGATGAGAGTCATTCCATGGCAAGAATACTGGAAGGGAGAGGAACAAGTGAAGGGTGGTTGTCCTGAAAAATGAGCTCTTGCAGGCTCAAGCTGTCAGCATTCCAGTAAAACAGAAATGTGGTAGAGTATACATTACAACTGAACCTTTCTTACTTTTTTTCTTCAAAAATTCTCTCAACGTTGTCATAATTAGTGTTATTTGTCACACCACTGTCAATAGACAATGTAGCCAGGCTTGATAAACAATGTTGCTCTGACCATCACAAAATTTACATGGTGGGATTCTAGTTTCAGCAAGCTAAATACAGCAGTATAGACTTCAGTCCCTAATGATTTATTCAAGTAACGTTGGAAATCATTGAGTACAGTGCAACTCTCTTGCCTGAACACACCTGCCTGATGATGGAATTCTATATTCTGGACCCCAGACTGATGAACAGGCACATTTCTCTTGGGGCAGCCCTGCAGACTATGCATTCGTGACCACCATGGTTACCAATCATTTTGAGAAAAGAAATATAAAAACACATTTATTTACTTCATTGATACTCAGTGTTTCTCCCTAGTGAAAACTGTAAATGCCTAACCATTTGAATTCTTTTTTTTTGCATTTGTACCCATTTAAAATTGCCCACTGTCTTCACCTTCAACAATGGTGTATTTGTAGGGGGAACAGAGGGGTTGAAGCCCCAGGCACAACTTGCATGTGACATGTGGGGGGCTTGCATTCAGCTGCACTCTCCCCGACCTCCAGGAGCAAGAAACAGCATTGGACGGACTGCCATACCGGTGCCATCTCCTCTTCCTGTGCTCTCACCCACCAGTCTAAACCTCCGCTGCCCACGACCCTAAGAACATAAGAACATAAGAACAAGCCAGCTGGATCAGACCAAAGTCCATCTAGTCCAGCTCTCTGCTACTCGCAGTGGCCCACCAGGTGCCTTTGGGAGCTCACATGTAGGATGTGAACGCAATGGCCTTCTGCGGCTGTTGCTCCCGATCACCTGGTCTGTTAAGGCATTTGCAATCTCAGATAATGGAGGATCAAGATTGGTAGCCATAAATCGACTTCTCCTCCATAAATCTGTCCAAGCCCCTTTTAAAGCTATCCAGGTTAGTGGCCATCACCACCTCCTGTGGCAGCATATTCCAAACACCAATCACACGTTGCGTGAAGAAGTGTTTCCTTTTATTAGTCCTAATTCTTCCCCCCAGCATTTTCAATGAATGCCCCCTGGTTCTAGTATTGTGAGAAAGAGAGAAAAATTTCTCTCTGTCAACATTTTCTACCCCAGGCATAATTTTGTAGACTTCAATCATATCCCCCCTCAGCCGCCTCCTCTCCAAACTAAAGAGTCCCAAACGCTGCAGCCTCTCCTCATAGGGAAGGTACTCCAGGAAAGACCCTGACTTTCTGCTGCCCTACTGCCTGCCTCTGCTAGCCACTGTCAGCTGCCCATCTGCCTCTTTTCCATTTACCAGTCTGAGCCTCTGCCGCCCATCACCTCATGCTTCTGTCAACCTGCCACTTGCCTCTGCCAGTCAGTCAGTTCTTCCCTGAGAGGCACTCTGTGCCCCTGCCTAGCTGTTAAGGTCCACAGCAGCAGCAGCCCAATTCATTACTGCATCCTGGCCTCACCTGTATGCCCAGCCTCCAAGTTCAATGGAGAGGCAAGTAGGCAGGCAGCAGCAGCAGAAATCTAAGCAGGGGAAGATGTGTGGACAGTATGCTCAGAGGCACGCCTCTGGCCTAATTGCTAAAATCTGCAGCAGCAGCAAGGCTCACTGCTGTGCCCTGCCATCCCTCGCACTCCCAGCCCTTATAGGTTCAGTGATCTGGAGCACATTGGATTAGATTGTAGCACCATGAGGGTTGGGGGGAGTGTAGCTATGTGATTACCTTTGAAGTCATATTCTTTGTCCTCCAGATCTGTCCTCTTAATGGCCTGGTGAAGGTTGTGACTCTAAATGGGAAACTGATGGGTGTGGGATGCTTGCGTGTGTGTGTGGGGCGGGGGGGGGGGGGGGGAGTTGCACACACAATTTCAGTTCTTGCCCCTGACCTTCAATGCTAAAAAAGATAATACAAATAAAGTTCTTTGGATCCCAACAGAGGTTCAGATTTTACAGTCACCTAGAAGCTTCTGGGAAGCCCGCTAGAAAATAACACCCTGCCCCTATTGTCCCCCTCAGTTATTATGGACAGATACACATCTCCAAATGTGAAAGTTTTATTTAGCTGTCATAGCTCCCTGAATTGGTCTCATCTTCTTTAAAAGCCACAATGGCAGTGCACTCTGTATGTTCATTCTGCTTTGTGCAAAGGTGTGCTTCCGTTGTCTCACCTGTTCTGAATCTAATGGCCTATCAAGTGTTATCTGATGATATCTCCCCACCCCGCCCTCCCACCCCTCCAATAACATGTTTTAAATCTGTTTGGACCATCAGGGTGATTCAAATATCCTTTGAGTTTCTCCAGCTCATCTCAGACCAAATATCTCTCCCCACCCCACCACCACTTTTACCCACAAATATCCACTTGTATCTACTATGGACAAATCGTCATCCTTTTCCCCTGCTTGGGGTTAGACCATTCATATCACCCAACTGTGAAGGTAAAAGGAATCTGGTGTGCAGCCTTGAGTTCCTTGGTAAAAGGCTGGGTTGCCAACCTGCAGGAGGAGCATGGCCATCTCCCAGAATTAGAACTGATTTCCAGACAGAAGAGATCAGTCCCCCTGAAGTGTGGACGCTAACATTATACCCTGCTGAGGTCCCAACCCCACCTTCCCAAGGCGTCATCCTAGGAGTTTCCCAATCTGGACTTGGTTTGAAGGATAGGTTTAAAGGACAGGTTTAAAAAGGTATCAGACACTGACTGAAATAGCACACAGGGCTCTTCCTCATTCTGTCCTCCCAACAACCCTCTGAGGTAGAGAAGCAAGTGATTGGCCCAAGATAGTAGACCTCCTGGCTGAGTGGGGCTTGAACCCTGCTTTTCTCTACCTTCAAGGAGTTTCAAAGTGGTTTACCATAGTCCTCCCTTCCCCTCCCCACAATAGACACCTTGTGAGGTAGATGCCACTGAGAGACCTCCAGTCACCACCTGGAGGCTGGCAACTGTAGAAATCTATCCAAGGCACCTTCCGCACATGCAGAATAACACACATTTAATCCACTTTCACAATTGTTTGAAAGTGGATCTTGCTATTCCACACAGTAAAAATGCAGCTTCAAAGTGGATTGAAAGTGCATTGTTCTACATGTGTGGAAGGGACCCAAGAGACTCTACACCCTTACCCAGCTGACTATGGGCTACAGTAGCACAGGTCACCTGAGAAGCACCCAGTCCTGCCACAGGCTTCAAGAGGGCATAATGCCATATTGTCTGCCAAAGCACCCAATTTCTCCAGAGGGATTGATTTCTGTTTTTTTCCACACAGATCATTTAAAATGTTTTGCAAATATTTTGATAAGACCCATTTTTGGGTCTTTTGTCTGCACAGCACACAAAAAAGTATTTCTAGAGAAAATTATTCTTTCCTTTAAAAAACAAAAGCTGTTGTATCTTCAAAGATACTGAGACTTGAAATCCAAAGCTTTGCCAGTTTGGACTTCGTTTCTATGTAGCTTTGAATCAACCTCACACAAAACAAAACAAAAAAAGGAAAAACAACATTTGGCATAACTGGCAGGCCATACTGGGTTTATTAGTGCACAGCAATGATGGAAATGGAGGGCAGCTGCAATACTAGATGATGAAATGTCCGTAGGAAACTTCTGCAAATGGCAGATAGGGCGGAGAATCACTAAGGGCAGAAAATGGCAGGTGGTAGAGAAATGAAAGTGGAAGCTTCAAAACAGAGAGGGAGAAGTAAAACATTTCCTGATCTGCACACTGCAAGCAGGAAACATTTTGAAAATATTTCAGGAAAAAAGATTGCTAGTTTAGTATTTCCAAATAAAACCATTTTGGGCTGAAAGAAAAAGTTTTGGCTGAAAAGCTATGCGGAATTTTTTGCATTAAATGTTTTATATTCCAGACTCACGATGTTTTATTTGTGTTATGCGGAAAGGGCCTCTGTCATCTGGAGATCAGTATTAATTCTATAGGATGTCCACTCCCACCCGCAAGTTGGTAACCCTATTTGCTTAATTTCTACACCCAAGGCTGAAGTTAAACACACAGGAGAAAGGCCAAGAAAAGGGTCAGTCGAAGCTATTTTTCAGATCAACTATAGAATATTATGGATGTTACTCCTGGCATATATTCAGTGTTTCCAGTTTTCTTACTTATATCTGATTTGAACATTTTAGTTTTTCAGCAGAACTTGGAAACTGCGGGGAGGGGTGTAAATTCTCAGTGGGATTTTGTGTCTCTATGGCTGGGCCTGAAATGTACAAAAAAGGATCCATGGGATCAGTGACGTAGGTATAGATTTTTTATAGGGGGGTTCGGGGGGGCAAGGCCACGCCCCCACCCACTCCTGGGGCGTGACCACACCTCCCCAAGCCCCGCCCCTGGCCTCAGAGCTTATAAAAGCAGCTATCTGAGGCCAGAGATGGCAGACTCCCCTGCCCTGCCTGCCCTGCCCCGCCCCGCCCCGCCCCGCTCGCCCACACCGGCTGGGCTCCCAGCTGGTAGTGGCAGTCCCTTCTCCCTCCCCTCCAGGAAGAGGGGTAGCTAGGGAAAATGGAGCCTGGTGCAAAACCTGAGGTTTGCACACACACACACCCCATTGGTGGCTGCTATGATGCTGAAATCCACCCCCAAACAGCATCACTTTCAATGGTGTTTAAATTAGGGAGCCTAGATTCTGCTTTTAAATCCATCTTAAAGGGAGAATATGGGGTCCCCAGTTAAAACAGCATTAAAAGTGATGCTGGTTTGGGGTGGATTATCCCCCACCCTGAAACAGCATCATTTTCAAGGTTTAATCTGGGGACCTCAGATTCTCCCTTTAAAACCATGCCAAAGGGGTTGGATTCAAAAGGAGAATCTGGGGAAATCTGGAGGGGTCAATTTTCCTGCTGTCAGGGGTGCAATTTTTAAGCTAGCAGCACCAAACTTTCAGGGTATCTTTAGGAGACTTTCCTGATGATACCACCCAGGTTTGGTGAGGTTTGGTTCAGGGGGTCCAAAGTTATGGACCTTGAAAGGTGTAGCCCCCATCTTCTATTAGCTCCTATTGAAAACAATGGGGGATGGGGCACCCCTTTTGGGAGTCCATAACTTTGGACCCCCATAACTTTGGACCCCCTGAGCCAACCTCCACTGAACCTGGGTGGTGTCAGCAGGACACTCTCCTCAAAAGGGTAGCCCCATCTACTATTAGCTCCCATTGGAAACAATGGGGGTTGGGACACCCCCTTTGGAAGTCCATAACTTTGGACCCCCTGAACCAAACTTCACCAAACTTGGCTGGTATCATCAGGAGTGTCACCTGACAATAGCCTGAAATTATGGTGCCACTAGCCTAAAAATGCGTCTCCTGCAGGCTGTAAACTGAAAAAAACACTTTAAAATACAAAAAAAACCAAACGTGGGCGGAGCTTCGGACATGCAATGGGGGGGTTGAGACCGAGAAACCCCTCCCCCTTACCTATGTCCTTGCATGGGATGCAATCAAGCCAAAGTAATCTTGCCTAAGAAACATCACAATACACATTCTAGGTATCCATTTCTATTTCCCAGATCTGTGTTTCATTTGTGGTTCTCACACACAACGAAACTTGGAATATTTTTCAATTCTGTGGAAAAAGAGATACTGTGATATTTTGTGTACTAGATAGGGATGAAGTAGACTGTCTGATCTCTGGAATTTGGCCTCTGGCATGGTTCTCTGAAATAATTTCCCATTTACAAATGGGAAAAGAAACAATTTAAATTAAAATAACTAGCTTCCCTCCTCTTACAAATAGGAAGATAACAAAGGAACGAAGAAGCATGTAGTCTGATAGTCTGTATAGGACAAATTTTGAAGTCAAACTGTTCATACTTTAACAACAGTTTGGTATCATTTAGTCTTCATGATTTCTTTCTAAAGGTCCTTGCTTTCCTTTTTCCCTTATAACCCCAAATACCTTCATTATCAAGAAAAAAGCAGGGTGGTTTTCTAAACTGTGGTCAATTAAGTAAAAGGAATGATTTTGTTGAGAACTAAAATGGTTTGCAAGCTCAGCTAGAATTGTTCCAAGAAAAACTTTATGTATTTTAATACACTTGAACTCTTGTAAGAGCTTTAGAAGGGGAATTCACACAGAAATCTTCATGCCAAACAAACAAATCCTCCTCCCCCAACTAATATGAGTAATAGCTAGCCTGGGAGCTAAAGTTCATAAAGTCCAGTGGAAAAAGATATTCTCACTGATTAATTTTTCTTTAGGGGGAAGGAATTTGCTAAGTATTCAGCTTGGCCTTTATAAATACCCGTCAGCCCGCACAATAACCATGTAACCCTTAAAGGGGTTCAGAAAGACATTTGCCGATGTATGTCTTTCAATCAGTAGAAGAAAATGTACCAGGCCTATTGGAGTAGAAGAACAGATAAACAGATCAGATCTCAAAACATAATTGCGCAATTTCATGATTGTCACTTGTTGGGAACTGGTAGACCACACAGGAAGAATGTATCAGCCTTGTACCAAAGAATTTCTTGATTGAATTTATCTTAAAAGGTCACCTAACAAACTAATGCAGGGTTATGGCCTTTACATAGCAAAGCAAAGTTCAGGATGACTGCAGTCCTTTGAACAGATATTCTGGAATTATCCCATGATCTCCAGAGGTGTTCCTCTAGTGCAGACGAGGTTCAGGATGGTGTCATACACATACTTTTAAAATCAATCCTCAGCAGATCAACTCGGGATTCTACTCAGGTCTGATCAATGGAGCTTAATCCCAACAAAGCATTCTTCTTATGAGCAGATTAGTACTACTAATATCTACTCATCTTGAGTCAGACAACAGCAATGCTCATATTAATACTAATAATTGCAGTACAACATTTACGAATGGGGAGTGATCATTCTAATGCTGCTATGAGATGATCCTGAAATCCTTCCAGCCATTAATAATTAAGAGGGTTTTGGGAGGCTGTTGGTAAAGAATAGGTGAGGTTGGAATTGCACATCAAAGGCATAAACCTGACCAAAGTATGTTTTCCCCCCTAATATTAATATAGATGTGACTTTTGAATGAATGAGCTCCTTGGATGAAATGCGGAGAATTACATTATCCTTAATTTGTGATGGAGTCTTTTATATCAGTTATGAAAGGCTCTTGGGTTGATTGCCCTGACCAGGCTTCTGGGTAAACCTGCATTCCTTTTGCCACTGATAAGGGCCCTTTCCACACAAATCTGCTAAAACATTTGTAAAATGTTTGTAAAATATTTTCATACCCTACCTTTTGTCCTCAGTCACCCCCTTGAAACTATTTCTGGTTGCCATTACATGATTATCGACGCCCCCCTTTTGGGAGTTCTCTGAGCCTCATATACTTGATGCATCGATTACCCCCCAAAATAAAAAAAATTAAAGAAGTTATGTGATAAACAGGCGAAGGGGAACAGTGAGTTAGTTCACAAAATGGCCCCAAGGAGGAAGTTCGGGAACACCAGGGCTTGTAAAATGTTTCAAACAGGTACGAACAGTAAGTGAAAAAGTTTTTAAAAGGTTTCAGCCTCAAGAATAGTTTTAAAAGGGGATCCATTTAAAATGTTTGGAGGTTGGAAATAAAATGTTTTGCGTTAAAAACAACGTGGAACTCCATGGAGGAAACATTTCATTTCCCACCTCAAAACATTTTAAATGAATTGTGTGGAAAGGGCCATGTTGCACCTTTGTTTGTAGCACTGGTATACAAACACACACAATCTCAAACAACTTCTGATCACTGAAAAAGGGAGTGGAGAAGCATATGAGGAGAAGACAGTATTCAGACATAGCCTATAAAAGTAATACTGCAGGCTTCCTGCTATATTAGAAATTTCAGGCTATTATCAGTATGATCAGCATCAGCAGTCAGCATGGCTAGAACCCACTGTTGATTGCACAGAGTTGCCAGAACCAGTACAAAGTTAGTAGCAAGGCAGAGAGGCAGAACCTTCTGCAACTAGGCTTTAACTAACCTTTCCAAGCCCACCCCCCGCCCCCCCAGATACAATAACAATATGTTCTGTATGTCCTGAGAGTTGCTCCAATGTCTCTGAGTAGATTCATGGAGATCCTGCTCTGCTACAATGGTTCTGCTGTTTTTTTGAAGCCACCGAGTACTTCAAGCTGAGCTACCACGCAGCTCCAGCAACAGAACCCTTCCCTTCTTCCCCATCAGAAAAAAAGGGGCTGTATGTGAACTAGATAGGGAAGGTGGAAGCCTATGCTACTCCTCTGTACTGCTCTCCTGTCTCCTGCCCAGGAAGACATACAGGCTGGGGCATACAGTCTACAGTCAGCAAACAGAGCAATGAAGATAACATAATGAAGTGGCAGATCAATACTTGGGGAAGCAAGAAAAGGAAGAGTAGGAGAGACAGAACAACAACCTTTGGCCTGCCAATCTCTCTCTCTCTCTCTATCAGTTCTCTGATGAACTCTTCTGTAGGAGAAGGGGCAGGCAAAGGCTGGTTTGCTCCTCCCTCTTTCCCTTAAGAACATAAAAAAGAGCCTGCTGGATCTGACCAGAGTCCATCTAGTCTAGCACTCTGCTACTCACAGCGGCCCACCAGATACCTTTGGGAGCTCACATGCAGGATGTGAAAGAAAGCAAACCCACCCACCCTTTCCAACTGCAGTGAGGAGTATCAGCAAGTGCCACCTTCCAGGCTAAGAGGAGGGAACCTTTCTTGAACAAGGGATCCCCCAAATCATAGAAAATCTTGGAGCCAGCACTTATTTGTATGCTCTAGGAGGAGTTCCTCTGGTGGCCCAAACTATTTTACAGGCCCATCCAAACTCCCTGGCGGCAGGCCATGGCACCAGTGCAGTGCTGCCCTTCCCCCTTTAAAAGGGCTTTCCAGTAGCAAGGGGAACAGGGAAAAGTTCTGAAACTTACTGACGTTGAAAAGTCACATAGGGTTGAAATAAGGTATTGGACATACAATAGGGCAGTGTATGTCCAAGAGCTGGTGCACAGCACAACCAGCCCTCAACCCAGGAGAGAGCTGATTAATGCCAGCACAGCCCCGCTGTGGCTTGCACTTCTGGGTCTTCTGGCAGCAGGTCTGCAGGACACCAGCTTATCTGCCCCCTCCACCAGAGCAAGGGCCCAGGGGAAGGCGAATGTGCCAGTGCGGCCGTGCACCATTTCCACTGGCCCTTTCAGCTTCCTCCCCTTTGGGACAGCCTGTCTGAAACAGTGAAAAATAAAAAAATTACCATCTCCTGCAACATCTGTTTCCAAATATTCATGTAGAACAGCTATGTCCTCTTGGATGCTAATTCTATTTGTAATCTACCCAGCCCATTCTTACACACACACATATGTTTCCTTTCTCATATAGCAATTCTGGGGTAAACTCTTATCCCACTTTATTCACCTTTCCTGTGTTGTCCGGTTGAGATGGGCCACCCACATTGAGATCCCTCCCTAGCCACAGGAAGTTGAATAAATGGAGTGACATCTGAACTCCACTAACCTCTTGTGCAGTGCAAATTGCCAGTGGAAATTCTGCTTGGAGCTGAAAGAGTCTAAATCAGTTTATGAATGCAATCATATGAGAGCAACAAAAATGCATATATAGATCATGTACAAAGGTGTTAATGAGTTGCAGCCAGTAGGACGGCAGCAAATCTGATTTGGGAATCAAAGAAGATACAGAATCACAGGCCATTTATGCATGCAATACTTACTCTGCAGTTGTTTGCTTTACAGCGGGAGTTTGCCATGTTTTTCTGTTTGCTCTGCAAAGTGTAGGGACAGTTGAGCCACCATTTCACCTGTCCTGCTCCCTTCCTTGTTGTTTCTGAAACCAACATTTGGGAATGTTGCCAGCCACTTTTAGAAAATATGTAAATAGGGTTTTACATGGTCTATCAGCCATGTTATAGACATACAGAGTTAAAATAATAATTTTTAAAGCCCCTCTGATCCTCCTGAAAAACTGACCCAAAGAGTGCCTGGAGTTGCTATTGTTTGGATGGGAGAAGGCAGGGATAAGTGGGGAAACCCAAAGAGAACTGGCACTCACTGCTCTCCTTTACTCTTCCTGTGAAGGGAGACAAAAAGTCACACTTTAATGGGTTGCGGAAACCGTGAGGAGAGTCTGATGTGAGAACACGATGAGTTCTGAAAAGGGAGACACATGTACATAACCAAGGAAACCCAAAGGGAATGTACGCTCCATGCAAAGGAGACTACAAGTGTGTAGATAGCTACAAACACTGTCACTGTGTGTGGGGTTTTGTGAAGTTGTCTCCCTGTCCCAGTCTATCAAACGTCTTCCATAAAATGCTCCTCTACTTGCCCTTACTACCCTCTCGCCAGAGTTCCCTACCTATGGCTGACTCTCAATTCCACAAAGAATGGAACAGCCTCATACCAAATAACTTATTGATCAAATGTATACTAAAGGGTCAGCTAACAAATTAAAGCTGGTTTATGGCCTTTGCATTATCCATTTCTGCCTGATGTACCAAACATTCCTCTCAACCTGCCCATTTGATCCCTGACACATCCTTCTACCTATGTTTCTGCCAGTCCGTAGCCATATTGACCTTCTCTCCTGGCCTCAATTCTGCCTCTGTGACTTTCTGACCTTTAAACAAGGGTCATGAGTGTTCAAGTATTCTCTTTTTTTTTGCGTCCTTAAGGGCTATAAAATGGTTTCTTCTCAAATTGTAATTCTTGTGATAGTTAGCCAGACTGTGATGTGAAACATGGTCACAACCACTCAAGTCTGAAGCTCTTCACTACAAATGTTCACAGTCAAGGCATCTGAACTGTCAATAATAGGCTGCCTCTAGTTCATTTTTTACACCCCTTCTCCCTCCCCTGCGGCTCGTACTCAGGCTAATTACATAAAACTAATTAAATGCAATAAGAACATATAAAAAACTATTCTGGAAAAATTCAAATGGAGAAATGGTAATGGACAGGAAAATAATAGATTCTTCAAAAACAACCAATGGATGAATTTGAGCTATTTTCATAAGTCACAGCAGAGGGAAAGAAATCAGGGGAGTTGCACTCTAAGAGAGGTCAATCATACCAAATGTCTGCTTACCAAAATGAGTCAAAATGAATAGGAGCTTTTCAACAGTTTTTCCACCCACTGTGAAACATGTTGCACCTTTGACAATTTTTGAGCAGCACCGCTGATTGCTATCATTGTCTCCAGAAAAGGATTCCTTTGTGCTTCCATCATGTTCAAAAGAGCACATATAAGTTGCTTGATTAGAAAATGTCTTCTGTCTTGCCAGTGGCACCTCGCCCGACTCCCTGGGAAGGTAACCTGTCTCCAGCCTAGAGTTGTATACCCCTTGTCCCTGTCTTCTCAATAGCCCAGCTGGAAAGCAGGTGACAATGTCTGCCAGTTAACCTTCACTCTAAAAGGCAGGGATGATGGCCAATGAAAATGCCGCCATCTAGCAAGTCAGGGATCATTTGCTTGGTTGCCCTGGCAGCAGGGATATGTTTCCCCTGCATACCACTTTAGAGTGAAGGCAAGCTACTGGCTTCATGTTCACTAAGAAATGTTGTCACATAATCCAATCTAAAAGATTACAGAACACATTTTTTTGTTTTTTAAATGATCTCGGGTTGACTGGGATCCCTTGGGATGGGGAGAAAAATGGCACGAAAACATAAGCACAAGAAGCGAAACCTGGAATTGCCATGAACTGAACAGAAAGGAAAAAAATATATAGTAAAGTGGTTTGTTAGGGAACATTTTGTGAACACACACATATCCCTTTTGTCTAGAAAATGTTTGTTAGAGATCATTTGGCACAGCCATACTCAACACTGACTAAAGATATAACAGATCTCTAGTAATAGGACAGGTAATCCACCAGGATGAATTCTGGGATCTGAATAATAGGCCATCAAGCTCTATAAATGAATCTAGTGTCTCAAATGATAAAGAACAAGTTCCCATGAGTCCATTTTCCCTTGAACTCTAGAAATCTAATCATGTATGCAACTGCTAAATGAATGCCTGTTGCTTGGGGACCAACTATCACATATAAATACAGGAGTAAGAAAGAGGCTAGGCCATTTTTAAAGGAATCAGATTGGAGTCCTTTATTTCTGGCCACCTGCCTCTTCCTCTTGGATGCTTTTGATATTAGGTAGCAGACACTTTAAAAACCCCATAATATGAATGAATTATCATATGCAAATATACAATTTTTCCCCAGGGAGAAGCTTTCACATAAATCAAGCTACAGCCATAGCAAATTCCTGACTGCTTGGAGAAAACATAATTGGTGACTTCGATTTTTTAAAAAAATGTGTCATTGCTATACAACCATTCAGTGAACAACTTCACAGTGCTTCATCTTTAAAAATATCCTACACACTGCCATCCTCAGATGGTCTACTCCAGTGATGGCAAACCTTTTTGAGACGGAGTGCCCAAATTGCAAATTATTTATCGCAAAGGGGCAACATGGCAATTTAACTTGGCTTTGAGGTGTGTGTTACTCGGGAGTAAGCTTGGTGAAGCAACCGTGCAACACTTCGAATGGGTGAATCACGACCCTAGGAGGGTTTACTCAGAAGCAAGCCCCATTGCCAGCAACCGAACTTACTCCCAGGCCCAGGCCAGCCTAGATATGCCCAGGCCAGCCTAGATATGTGTGTGGGGCGTGTGTGATTTTCCGCCCCCCCCCCCACATGACGAACTCTGTTCACGTGTGCCCACAGAAAGGGCTCTGAGTGCCACCTCTGGCACCTGTGCCATAGGTTCGCCACCACTGGTCTACTCAGAATCCTACTTGAGTCTATTCAGTGAGGCTTAATTACAGGGAAGTGTTCTTAGGAAGGCACTGATTGTCTACTAGCTGAAAAGGTAGAAAGACAACAATTTGTTCAAGGATGACCCCATGAGATAATAAATGTGATCATTGTTCTCTTTTCCATTTTATCCTCAAAACAGCCCTGTAATGTAGGTTAGGCTTGGAGTGTGTGACTGACCTAAGGTCACCCAGCAAGCTTCTGTGAAAGAATGTGGATTTGAACCTGGGTCTTCCAGACTGTGGTCTGACCCTATAACCACTACACCATGCTGAGGACTTAACTATTACCATAATAACAAATGGAAAACATCATTTTCTGTAACTGATCAACTAGCCACAAGCCTTACTCAAGCCCTACACTCAGTGGTGGGATCCAAAAATTTTAATAACAGGTTCCGATGGTGGTGGGATTCAAACAGTGGTGCTGCCGCACACACACACCTCCAGTCCCTATTGGGCAGGGAGGTTGCTTTAGTAACCCCTTCTCGGCACTCAGAAAAAATTAGTGACCACTTCTAAAGAAGTGGTGAGAACTGGTTGGATCCCACCTCTGCCTACACTACAGGTTTATATTCATCAACAAATTTCATTTCTGTTTCCATCCTGTGATATCATATGCACCCTCTAGTGGGGACAATAGAAATAACACCACTCACCTATTGCTGTTAAGTCTTGGGGTTTTCATTGCCCTTATAATGTGGCAGTTTCAGGATTGCGAAATATATCTCAACCATCTTAACCACAGAATTGAGCCAGTCAATGGCATTGGACATATGGGCAAAATTTATAGATATTGTTCCACTCTTATTTAACAAAGAATACTCTGGAAAGTAGTTTAGCTCCTTCTGGTACCCCTATTTCATCAAAATCACCCACAAGTTTCATTCTAAACCCTTTTCAAAGACCAAATCAGACTATATCAATATTTCTCTTAATCTAAGACCTTAATCTAACAGTCTTTAGATTGTCTTATTGTGCAATCCTGAACCAAGTTAACATCATTAAAGAACATGGCCGTACAAGGTCGAAACTCGGCTGAAGATTGCTCCGTTAGTATAAAACTTGATAAATGTAAGCTCTACCACATTACAACCAAAGAAGTCTCCCTGTGTGTTGCAACTGTTTAAGGAAGAAATAAATGGCAGTCCCAGATCTGTCATTCTTTTCACAAAAGCTGTGTCATTCAGAGCAATAGCCTTATGTCCCCACAGAGAGGAGTATGAATTGAAATCTACACCAATTAGACTCTTAAGAGAAAATGTTCCACAGAATTATTACATGCATTAAAATCCTTACATAGTGTTCCATAATTCTAGAACACAGATAAATGTTCATAAGAAGGCTATAGCTTCGTTATGAGTTGTCTCACTGGGACTTCATTTTATATTAATTGTATTATATTCCTATTTTGTTTTAATAGAAATCTCTTTTAACACTTAGAGACATACACCTTGGGGAAAGGTTAGTGGCAAGTATTGCTACTTAGAAGACTTTTAAAGTGTGAGAAGACCAATATGTATTTGGCCATGATTTTAATTGTGCCATTTCTATAGCGCACACTTAACAGACAGGTCAGCCCAAATCTGCTGCTCCCTACTACTAAGCTGTCAATGCCAAGGCAATATTATGCCATCTACACCATGTCCTGAATTCAAGCATTCAGTATGTCAGTTTTGCCCTAAAGATCAGCAATTAACTAAAGGTGTAATTCCATGCAAAGTTCAATTAGCATCTGTTTCACTGACCACAGTGGGACTCACTTTTGCTTAAATATGCATGCAGTTAGTTGCACATTGACCATTAAGTCACCTATCGCAGACCCCATTTCCTCTTATATCAGAATTAGCCTCAAATCATTCCAGCAGGATCCAGTGATTCAAATTTTGGGACATGTTTATTGAAGACTTTTAGTAAGCATAAGGAGAATTTGGAACACAGCTTATAAAACGAGAAAAGATAGGCAGTGAGAGGGAGGTCGATTCCCCACTTCAAAAATGAAAGTAGATACAAACCAGTTTGATAAGATTCGGGACCTTTTGAGCACGGTTTCATGGTCCCCACTGCAGCTTCTGCCGCCTTGTTCCCAGAAACGCAACAGGGAAACGGGCGATTAAAACAAAGCCCCGTTTCCACGTGCCTTCATGCAGTAGCTTTTAAGTGAATGCAAGGTAGACACAAACACACTCCCCCACCCCCCTCCCCACAACTACAAAAAGGTTAAAGGGTCCAGAGGTGGGGATTTATGCCTGAAATCATGAATGTGGCGCAGAAGGGACTGGACTTGCTCCAGCATTTTAAGGGGCTAAAATGAAATGAAAACAACTTGTCCCTTGGTGGGCTCAAACTAGCAACCTCTTGCCCAGCAGCCCAACACTCAATCAACTGTGCCATAGAGATACCACTGGCTCAGGGACATAGGTATAGATTTTTTATGGGGAGGGTTCGGGGGTGGAGCCACACCCCCACCCGCCCCTAGGGCGTGGCCATGCCTCCCCAAGCCCCGCCCCCAGCCTAGCACTTATAAAAGCAGCTCTCCAAGGCCAGGGATGGCAGACTCCCCCGCCCTGCCCTCCCCTGTCCCCCACCAGCTGGGCCTCCAGCCGGCAGCCGGTAGTTCCATCTGCCTTCCCCTCTGGGCAGAGGCATAGAGGGAAAATGGAGTTTTGCCCGCCCCCCCCCCACCCGGGCAGCCACTGTGATGCTGGAATCCACCCCCAAACAGCAACACTTTCAATGGTGTTTAAACTAGAGAGCCCAAATTCTCCTTTTAAATCCACCTTAAAGGGAGAATCTGGGGTCCCCAGTTAAACAACATTGAAAGTGATGCTGTTTTGGGGTGGATTATCCCCCACCCTGAAACAGCATCACTTTCAATGTGGCGTAGTGGTTAAGAGCAGATGCATTCTAATCTGGAGGAACCGGGTTTGATTCCCTGCTCTGCCGCATGAGCTGTGGAGGCTTATCTGGGGAATTCAGATTAGCCTGTACACTCCCACACATGCCAGCTGGGTGACCTTGGGCTAGTCACAGCTTTTTGGAGCTCTCTCAGCCCCACCCACCTCGCAGGATGTTTGTTGTGAGAGGGGAAGGGAAAGGAGTTTGTAAGCCCCTTTGAGTCTCCTACAGGAGAGAAAGGGAGGATATGAATCCCAACTCTTCTTCTTCTTCTAAACTGAGGACCTCATATTCTCCCTTTAAATCCATGCCAGAGGGGGTGGATTTAAACAGAGAATCTGGGGAAATTTGGGGGGTTCCTGCTGTCAGGGGTGCAATGGTTAAGCTAGCAGCACCAAACTTTTAGGACATCTTTAGGAGAATCTCCTAATGGTACCACCCAGGTTTGGTGAAGTTTGGTTCAGGGGGTCCAGAGTTATGGACCCTCAAAGTTCAGGGGGTCCAGACTTATGGACCCCATCTCCTATTACCTCCCATTGGAAACAATGGGGGCTGGGGGCACCCCTTTGGAAGTCCATAACTTTGGACCCCCCGGACCAAACTTCATAAAACCTGGGTGGTATCAGTAAGAGCCTCTCTTGATGATACCTCCCAGGTTTGGTGAAATTTAGTTCAGGGTGTCCAAAGTTATGGACCCTCAAAGGTGTAGCCCCCATCTTCTATTAGCTCCCATTGGAAACAATGGAGGATGGGGTCACTCCCTTCAGGAGTCCATAACTTTGGACCCCCTGAACCAAACCTCACCAAACCCGGGTAATATAATCAGGAGATTCCCCCAAACAATCCCTGAAAGTTTGGTGCTGCTAGACTAAATAATGCGACCCCTGAAGGCCAAAAACCGAAAAACACTAAAAATGTTTTTAAAACCCACAAACGGGTGGGCGGAGCTTTGGACATGAATGGGGGGGTTGAACCCAAGAACCCCCCCCTTACCTACGTCCTTGCACTGGCTTAAGGCTGGGGAAAATGCAACTTAAGTCTCCCTACACAAGTAGAAACAGGGAAACATGCCCTTGTGTATTCGTCTTTAAGTGAATACAAGGTTTACTGCTGCCTTGCGTTGCTATGTATGTCTTTAGTCAGAAAATCGGCCCCACATTGCCTCAGATCCATGTGGATCTCTGGTCCGCAAATTTTTTTTTAAAAAAAGGGCTGCGAGCGCATTGTACACAGCCCACTGTGTCCTGATTGGATGGGAGGCTCCACATCACTCGCAAGGGCGGGTAGTTCGAATCTGAATTCACCCCCCAACTTCCCCACCCCTCCAGATTGCCCACGCGTTTTTTGAAAAGGTCTACTTTCTTCCAGGTTCTAAAATAACATGTGCTGGTGGGGCTGGGAGCACCAGAAATGGGATGAATATGTGTTTGGCGCTGGTGAAGTGGGGAGTTCTGCTGGAAACCTGGATATTTGGAGTGACGAGCACACATCTAATCGTGAGTGGGGAAGCAACTGGAGTGACTAGGGTCAGATTAGGATCTGGGAGACCATTTTGAACCCTCCACTTAAGATTGCTAGGTGATTTTAGACTGTTATTCTCTTTCAGTCTAAATCACCTCATAGAGTGGTAGTTGTGAGGATTAAATGGAGGAGGAAATAATGGTTTGTTTGTTTGATTGATTGCCTGCTTTTCTCCCCAATGCGGATCCAAGATGACTTGCAGTATTTTGCTCCCCTCTCCCTTTTATCCTCACAACATCCTATGATTATTTTGAGAGGAAGTTACTTGCTCAAAGTCACCAATTGAGCTTCCATGGCACAGTAGGGATTCAAACCGCTATACATGATGTGGCTTTGGTCACTATTACAGAGAAAGGAATGTGTAAATATCTTAAGAATTTTTAAAAATAATGTCTTTGTTTTCAGCAGGAGCAAATCAATCCTATTTCACCAGGTTGACTTTTTCATTTATCAGAAACACTGAACTTACTTTAAATGAAGAACCAGCCCCTTAAGTATTGTTGAGCAGAGACGTACTGGGGGTAAATGGTGCCCAGAGACAAATTGTCCCCAGGTGCCCCCGCACTTGCTGGACTCCCAGCTGGCAACCGGCAGTCCCTTCTGCTCTGCCCTCCCAGGCAGGCCAGAACAGACTGTGGTCCCCGGCCTCGGAGAGGTACTTTTATAAGTACTGAGGTCTGGGGGCAGGGCTCAGGGGGTGTGGCCATGCCCCCACCTGCCCCTGGGGACGTGGCCACACCTCCCCAAGCCCCACACCTGGCCTCAGTGCTTATAAAAGCACCTCTCCGAGGCTGGGGCCCACAGTCTGTTCTGGCGTGCCCGGGAGGGCAGAGCAGAAGGGACTGCCATCTGCGAGCGCAGCTGGCAGGGGATGGGGGGCAGGGGGTGGGGCACAGTGTGGGGGCGGGGCCAGAGCCGGGTGTCCTTGACCCTGCCCATGTCATCATCGACATGGGCAAGGTCAAGGGCACCTGGCTCCGCCCCCCACTGCTGTCTTTCTGGTCATGTGGGGGGGGGCGATTTTGTGCCCCCCATGTGACCAGAAGAGTGGCCACTGTTGTTGAGGCTTTAATGACCAGAATCAACTGGCTGTTGTGGGTTCTCCAGGCTCTGTGGCCATGGTCTGGCAGTTTTTGCTCTGCATCTATGGTTGGCATCTTCAGAGATGTGTCACAACAAGGTGTGTGCCATGGAGAGAAACAGATCTGACTGTGACATACCACTGAAAATGCCAGCCATAGATGCAAGCAAAATGTGGTAGCACAAGCTACCAGACTATGGCCACGTAGCCGACAAAACTCACAACAGCTACCCTGACAAGCTTCTGTAGTTTTTCACTCTCAATATTTCCCCAGTCTCATCCAATATTAAATGACAGACTGGGTATTAAAGGATGGCAACTTCATCATGACAGAGATGAGGAAAAGAAGAGTGCCCATTTATGTACACCAATCAGTGTTTTCTTGTGTCAGCATGCCTTCCCACTCGCATATGTAGATCCATCCAGACCTGTCAAGCAATGACAATTTGAATGAAAAGAACATCACACATTGCAGTGATATCTTAAAGGTCCTTTTGAAATGTTTGGCAAATCTCTCTCTTAAAATTAGAGGAAACTAATGAAGAAGATTTGTTCCAGATGAATGAGAGGTGTCTGTGCAATCATTCCTTCCTGCTGTAAAATTACCTGGCAAAGCTTCTCTCAGAAGATAAATGAGATGTAATATGTTGTCTGAGTAAATGGAACAGGGTAATAAAAAGGTTGGAACTGACTACAGATTTACTCTTTCGTACATTTTTTTTGGCCCAGACTCCTGGTTGATCCATTTCCTGCATTTGAAGTAATTGAAAATGCCCTTAAACTCCTCAAAATGCCAAAACTATGAGGTTTGTTATTGGGGGGTGGGGGGGTGGATTAGTGATGGTGGATGACTTGCCCTGGCTGGATGTCACAGTGATGCTAAAGACCTTGATAAATCTTCATCTGACTTTAGAGGAAACAGGATATGCTATTAGGATAAGTTATATTTTGGGTTGCTCATTTGTGATGATTACAGCCAGAACTCAATAACGTTCAAACTTTACTATCATATATGTTGTGGAACCTGTGTGTTTTCTAATGAGAAAACGGGGACTCCAGAAAGGCCTGTTGATGTTGGGAAACTGGGGAAAAAATTAAGAAGCTTACCCCCTTAGCTATGTTACCACAGCGAGGGCAGCAATAAAATTGAAGCTACAAAATTCAAATTGAAAATAAAATTATGTTTTTATGCGGTCGAACAGAGTGTCGTTTGGTAGAGAGTGAAGTCAGCAACAGGCTCGGTGGTACACTGGCACACAAGCGCAATGCACGCTGAACACAGAAAAACACCAAGTTCTTATAGTATTTTTGGAGGTTACATCATGGATTGAATTATACAGTAATACTACAGGGCCATCAAGGTCCATTAAATTTCTTCTTCCGAGACGTCCGGTCTTATCTTCGGTCAGGAAACACCTCCGGATAGTCGTTCCTGTGAACTCAGATGTTTGCCTGCTGGCTCTTATGCATATTCACCTTGACGTTCCGCCCTGTATCTAACTGTTAAAAGGTTATTCCTTAAACGTACAATTTTGGGAGAGACTTTTAGTATGGTTGAATGATTTCAGTTATAAATTCTGCCATTGGCTGTGGGCTTTTTCCTGGGTGTGTGTGACAATTACTTGGGGCTATGTCAAAATGCAAAAGGGGTTTGTGTTCTGTGACTATTCTGCTCCCCCCCCCCCCCCCCGTGACTCTGTTGGAGGTGCCCTGTTCTTGGCTGGGACAGAAAGGTAGAGACACAAGCCAGTCTTAACAGTTCTAATAATGGCTTTATTAACAGAGAGAGACAAGACTCTAACTCCTCCCTGGCTCTAACTAATGGGAGTACTTGCTTGTCTTCAGAATGATAGGAGCTACAGACAGTGTCCTTTTCTGGCTGCTTTCAGATGGATCACTGTGTCTTGCTTCCTCACGGCTCTGTTGGTCTTGGTCTTTGCTCTGGCTGCTGATTAACTTGGCTTGCTCTCTTTAGACCACCATATGAACACATGGACTCCTCTTTGGACCACCATATGGACACATGAACGTCACGAATATTAAGGGACCCCAGCTTCCCTTTGCACCTCAATGAGACAGACTAACCAAAAACAGGGGATGCTGGGTAAAGAGAGGAAATTGCCTACTGGGAAAAGTCTTAAAGGGGCAGGGACTAACTAAAATACCCTCCCAAGGAAAACTTAACAATAAGCAAAACCATACTGACTGTGGGGAAACTAAATCTTAAAGGAAAAATAACCAAAGGTTTGCCTGATTCATTAACTGTCTGCATCCTGTTTCTCTGGGTCCACCTTTAGCATAATCTAATCTTTTTGTTTCAGCAAGCTTGTGACTTAGACAATGGTTTCAGGGAATAATACATTCTACAGCAGGGAGGAAAAACCTTTACAGACAACCAGAATAAAATCAAATTCTACTAACACTATATGTCTATCAAAACTACCGGTATATTAAAACAAAATAATTATTATCTGTCCCTCTGGCTACAGCTACAACCAGATTAAAATCCACCCGATGTACAATTTTTGAAATGTGAGAGAATTGTTTATGGATCTCCTGATGTCAGATTTACTTTGGCTGTAAAAGTCCTAAATACTTGAGTGATGACAGATATGCATGCTTATGATTTTAAAAGTCCTTTTGACTTAGTAACTGTGGTCAATCCAACAGATTTTTAAATACACATGTAACTAATTATGCATATATACTTGACATTAATATGTCAGTACCATACTTCATCTATGGAATGGAAGTATTCAGGTCTTGCTTTGGGTTAAATATCTAGAATAATACCACCATCCTGGACTTTCTTCTCTGTCCCTACAGCCTTGGCAAGCCAGAGGGTCTTATTCATTATTTGTTCTATTGTCCAACATAGGAGCCACCTTGACCAAGATGAATCGGACCTTGATGAACTTTTCTGGATCTGATGAGATCGTACGAATTTTCTAATGGCAGATGTTAATCTAACTATTATCTGTATTGTTGCTACTTTTACATTTTTGCTAATTAGGCTAAATTCATTTGTATTAACCGAGAGGGAAGGGTAAATTAATAATACATGTTTATCCTTTTATTAGCCCCAGCATGATTTAGTGGTTAAGAGCATGAGGACTCTAATCTGGAGAACCAGGTCTGATTCCCCACTCTTGTCTGGTGAACTGGATTTGTTTCCTTGCATGAAACCTGCTGGGTGACCTCACAGTTCTTTAGAACTCAGCTCCATCTACCACACAAGGTGTTTGTTGTGGGGAAAGGAAGGAAGGAGTTTATAAGCCGCTTTGAGACTCCTTATGTTTGAGAAAAGCGGGGTATAAATCCAAACGCCTCCTCTTCTTCTTAGATTTCTTAGGGCAGTGGTGGCGAACCTATGGCACAGGTGCCAGAGGTGGCACTCAGAGCCCTCTCTGAGGGCATGCACAAACAAAGTGCCCCCCCCCCCACTTCTAGGCTGGTCTGGGCCGCTGGGCTCGATTATTAGCATTAAACCTAAGACCTAGTTTTGGGAAAGCAGTGTAGATAACCTTGTTAAGCACTGTTAAACCCCATTGATTTTCATGCGAAGAACTAAAGTGCGATCCTTTACCTGGGAGTAAGCTGAGTTGCTGGCAATGGGGCTTGCTTCTGAGTAAACCCTCCTAGGGTCGTGATTCACCCGTTGGAAGAGTTGCACTGCTGCTTCAAAGCAAAGCCACCGACTACCACCAAGCTTACTTCCAAGTAATGCACACCTTGGAGTCAATCATTTTTTCTAAACTAAAACCTCAATATTCATGTTAAATTGCCGTGTTGGCACTTTGCGATAAATAAGCGGGCTTTGGGTTGCAGTTTGGGCACTCGGTCTCAAACAGGTTCGCCATCACTGTCTTAGGGTATCTTAGATTTTATATTATGCATTTTCTTTTTTGATCGAGGGCTGATGTGAAAGTATCGTATTGTGATTTTGAAATTTGTAGTGGTGTGGTGTTTAAGACCAGTGGACTAATTGGTGAACCAGGTTTGATTCCTCACTCCTCCACATGAGCAGCAGACTCTTAGCTGGTGAACTGGATTTGTTTCCCGCTCCTACTCGTGAAGCCTGCTGGGTGACCTTGGGCTAGTCACTGTTCTCTCAGAACTGTCTCAGTCCCACCTACCTCACAAGGTATCTGTTATGGGGAGAGGGAGAGGAGTTTGTAAGCTCCTTACGCCTACTTACAGGAGAGAAAGAGCGGTATAAATCCGGCTTATTCTTCTTTTGTATTGTTTTGTTTTAACTGTGTGCACATGTGTGCAATGCTACAGTCTATGGCCGCAACATAATAAAACCACATACATAAACAAACAAAGGAAGCTTTTGCGTAGATTTTCTAGACTCAGCAAATAGTGTTTCTGATCATACTGTTAAAAGCCAGGCATATTTCCTTTAAAGGAAGGGACAGTCATCTGAAGACTAAGTTAGACAACCACTGTGTCCCCCCCCCCCCCCGTGATAATCCCCAAACAGATGCTTTTGGTGCATGTATACGACATGCATTGTACCATTACACAGAAATAATAACTAAGGTGTAGACAGTGTAGACAGGATTGCCTTGGTACTATTCGCCCACACCATCTGAAAATGCGTTGTTTCGTTTTCGAAATTTTGCATTACACATCAGAGCTATTCGGCTACTGCGCGTTCAGATACAGAAGCATCTCCACACTTCAGTCAGTCTCAGGAGGAGTCGTCAACTCCTCAGCCTTCCGTCTCCATGTCTGGATCTGCACTCGCAACTTGGACTTAGACAACTGTGCCCGGGGACGACGGCACGCAAACAATCACTCCAACGTTTTCTGTTGAATGGCGAAGAGATGAGAAGATACGGGAATTTTTTCTCTCCCCCACCCCCTCGTGCGCGAGTGTTTGGTGGCGGGGTCATCAACGCCATCTTTAGTGAGGGCTTCAATGACTACTGGCGCCATCTTAGGATGGGAAGTGACTTTTTCTCATCACTTAATTTTCCCGTTGATATTCATCGATCCCGGCTCAAATTCCAAACAGTGTGAAACAGACTAATGACGAAAACAAACCCGGACCGTATAAGCAGGAAGAGACCTTTCGTTCTCAGAAGAATAACTTCCGGGTCATACGAGGTGACCTCCGGCCCCGTGACGCTGATCTCTTCCTTTCCGGTGCTGGTCGCTGCTTGCAGGGAGGCTGCAGTAAGTGGCAGGGGTGATCCTCTATCCGTCGCCATCCTCCTCACCTGCGCCATTGTCCCTGGCGGGCGCTCCCTCTTGTGTTCCCCGGGCCCGGCCGGTCGAGGGGGCGGCCTCCGGGTCGGTGGGGAAGGCGACGGCCGCCCTCTTGGGCCTCGGCTAGTTTAGGCAGGACGGCGACGAGAGATACTTGGGTGGGCCCCGTAGCTTTCTAAAGAAAATGTATTTATTTCGGTCTCGGCTTTACTGATTGATACTTTCCCGGCCCTGCATCTTAATAGAGGGCGAGCAGTTATTAATTGTGGGCGAACTGATGCCGACATGGCTTCAGCCGAGGCCTCCTCGTGAGTTTGAGCCTGGGTTTGGTGCCCACTAGGCGCGATGTTTCCGCTCTTTGTAGCCGAGATGATTTGGGAAGGAAAGCGAAGAACCTTCCACTTGGCTTTTTCAAGACCAGGCTGGTAGAATATTGTTTTTTCGGGCCTTTTAAAAAGCTGTCTACATCACAGACTCTGTTGCATGTGGAAGGCTGCGAGACTGCAGGTAGCTGGGCAGATTAAGCCCCTTGCAAAGCACCGGGGTTTAAATAGATTGGGAGCAAGCTTACAGCCTTCATCTCCAAACTTCATTTTTATCTACACCTGAGTCTTCCCCCCATGACCGTATGGGATAGAAACTTTATTTGAAAACCACCGGGCAGCGCTGTCTTGTGGTGGGGCTTCTGTTTGTAGCACTTTTGTTTGTAGCACTTTAATACATATATTACATATGCCATAATCAAGAAAGGTACTTTTTCAAATTACATAGTGGACAAACATCATTTATTATCTTCTCTCAAATGAGCTGGTCCTTGGCTTATTAGTGGATACTTCAGAGAAAGGAATAAGTCAATTTCTTGGTCTTCGGCTTCTGAGCAGGCTGAGTGTGAATTGTGTACCTTGATTAATGTGACAAATTGTGGTTAATGAGTCTGTCATCAACAGATTTTGTTTACACCTGCTTTTAACAAATGCTGTGCACTGAAGTAGCAAATGCAAAAAGGCAAATCTGGTCTTGAGCAGAGACCTCAGTAGAATCTGACCGTAGAATTTGTTGTGTTTACAAAAGAAGGACTAGGATTTTTTCCAGGTGTGCTGTCAAGAAAAAGTGGGGTTCATCTAACATTCGCATATGAGTATGCACAGGTTTACAAAAAATTCTTTGTGTACAATTTTTTTGTGGAAGGTCATCTTCTGGTTGGGTAAATATGATATCTCACCAGTGCAGCTAGATGAAGAAAAACCTTTCTGATATCAGTCCAAGTAACTGAAGTTAAACCTTGTCCTTTGCTCTGGGCACATCACTCACCTCCATCACTGGTTGTTCATGGTTAAAGGAGCCCCACTTGCTTCTGTTTATTGGCAAAAACCAGGAGGTCAGTGCACATATTTATGTTCATTTTTTTCTTTGAGAGGGTCTGCTTTCCCCTTTTATTTTTCTCTGTGAGGGCAGTTTCAAGTATTAGAAGGAAATAAAACGATCTGAATCATGATCTTTCTCATTATGTCTGGCAAGGAAAAACTCAGGGGCTTCAAGTGTGGATGGTTGCTTGGGAAATGTACAGGTTGTTGACAATGTGGATGATGCAGGTTAGAGAGAATTTCTTAGCTCCAGGTGCATGTACTGCCTGCTGGAACTGCAGAAAGAATTCTGTGTGCTTCACGAAGTAGCTGCATATATAAGCTCCATGTAGCTGCTTTCAAAGTGGTTGCCATGCAGCTGTGTGTTGCTGTGAATTTGTCTGAATTATTTACTTCTATCAGCATGGTATTATGTTTCTCAAATAACCCTTAATTTTATTTGAATTTTTAACTTCCTGGTCTAATGTTTTGTAGTTTCTGATCTTCTGTATAATTTGTTGTTTTCACAGAAATGGCACCTCGTAAGGGTAAGGAAAAGAAAGAAGAACAGGTTATCAGCTTGGGACCACAGGTCGCTGAAGGGGAGAATGTATTTGGAGTCTGCCACATTTTTGCTTCCTTCAACGATACTTTTGTCCATGTAACTGACCTGTCTGGCAAGTGAGTTGCAGATGCTGGTGGCTTCACCATCCTTATATATTTTTAAAACAGTAAACGGCATGAGTGGAAAATCCTCATATACCTGGGATGTAGGGTATCAATAAGCATATCTACATGTATTTCTGTGATTCTGTGTAATATGTCATGTCATTTTAGTTAGACCAGTGGAAATAAATAAGGTTATCAACTGAATTAATGATCGGGGATAGTAGAGATTGTGGTGGAAATCGGGCTTCCTGAGATTTCCTATAGCAGTCTTTACAGATCGGGGATTACTAAACCGAGTTCAGCCCACCAGCCCTATAAACCTATTCTAGTTGCTTTCCTGAGACCACCTATGTCCTATAGTGAGTTGGCAAGCACTGGACAGACTGCAGTATATGACTAGTGCTTTGCACTGTGTTTAGTGGTCACAGGTTGTATAGACTTGCTGTACAGCGTTTGGCAATCTTTGCCACCTCAGGTCTCCTAAATATATCTAGTTGGACTTAAGTTTCTGTTTTCCACAGTATGTGGTACAGTGCTAGTATCGTGGATGTGGTGCAGGAGCCAGAGACCCCTGAATTGATACATAAAGCAGTCTTCTCGTTAAACACCCGCTAATTTGCTTAGGCACACAAGATGGTGGGAAGACTAAGATAATTCAAATTTATGCTGGCCTCATACATAGCAAGGGACAATATATAGGTGACTTTCCTGGGAGAGTCAGATGGTTCTGTTCTTTATGTTAAAAGTAGCGAGGTAGCTGCTGTATCTGAACATTGTCACTATTCACTTGGAACATGCAATACATTTTTGAAATGGCTCTTTCTGTCTTTGAATGGGGTGGCAAATCAGACATTTGCATTTCACAGTTTGTGTAATAATTGTGTACTTTGCATTCCCAGTGAACACCAGGCTCATAGATTCCTCCACTAATGGGCTGATTGCTTCTGTCTTAGGGAAACCATCTGTCGAGTAACTGGTGGCATGAAAGTGAAGGCTGACAGGGATGAGTCTTCTCCTTATGCTGCTATGTTAGCAGCACAGGATGTGGCTCAGAGATGTAAAGAGCTGGGCATCACTGCTCTTCATATCAAGCTGCGGGCTACAGGTGGAAATAGGTATGTGTCTCTTTTGTATATGTGGTGGCGGAAAGTCTTGACAACCATGTCTCAGCCAACTTATGACAACCATGTAGAGTTTTCAAGGCAAGAAACGTTCAGAGGCTGTTTACCATTGCTTTCCTCTGCATCATGAGCTGGACTTCCTTGGTGGTGTCCCATCCAATACTGAGCAGGACCCTTCTTAGCTTCTGAGATCTGACAAGATCAGGCTAGCAAGGGGCATCCATACTACTCATCGTGAAACCTCAGCCCGAAGTGTACCTCAACAGTTACTGTTGTAAAAAAATTTAAGGCAGGCAGTAGCTGTGTTTTAAATAGATTTCAGTGTACACGTATACTTTTGCATTGCTCAGAAATTAAAAAAATTAAAACCTTTTGTACAATTATTCTATGGCATGAGACCTGAAGATGTGTGCAGAACGAGTGAGGCAAATAGAGTTTTATGATACTGAATTAACTGAAATCAAATTGATGTTGCTGTCTTTGATAATAACGTGTATGTCATTAAGTAATATTGTCCATACATAGAGCATTTTACAGAGAGACAACTAGTTTCAGTATCAAGTTCTGAAAAAGATGAAAAGCAACTTCAGACATTTTGTAGAAGTAGTTACTAGTGTAAACCTGAAGAGTGAATTGATACATTCATAGTGGTGGGTAAGAGCCGTAGTTTAATTAGTCATTCCAAATGCTATATAAGACAGAGAATGTTGAAGAAGAAATCTTAAGAATTCTTATGAAACACGACTCCCAAAATTAGAAAGAACCCACCTAGAAACATTTCCCACAGTGTCTTCCAGCGGCCCACATACCTAATAATAAAAGTAGCATGATCTGCTGTCAATTAATTTTAAAGTAGTTCCAGGACATTACTAGTATGTTTGACAGAGTATAAATGTTCAGGTTTATAAAAAGTAAAATGCCATCTCTTCTTTCTCAACATCCATCTCAGAAAAGAAGAGCCAGTGAAGCTAGCTGAGAATTACAGTACCTGCTAGTCCAGTGCTCCAACTGCTGCTGTCCAGCAAGTCTGAGACCAGACCCTGTTCCCTTACTCCATAACTGCCCAGACAGAGATGGTAGCCAATCTCCTCCCTTCCAAAAAAGCCCCTCAATCCCATAATGGCGATTTTTTGTCACTCTGTTGATCCCCTGAAGGATCGCTTTCTCTCATGAACCTCCCTGTCCACTCTGGTCAACTTCAGAGGCCCTGCTGCAGATGCCCCCATGCTCTCAGGCCAGACTGTTGAACCCGAAAGAGGACCTTCTTGGTCATGGTGTGAGAATTTTGGAACTCCCTCCCTGAGGGAATCAGCCTGTCTCCCTCTGTTGTTGTCTTCTTTCAGGAAGTGAAGACATTTTGTTTTGTTTAGCATACCACCAGTAACTTGTATTAATTCTCCTCTGTGGCAGTGATGTTGGGGTTTTGTATGTCTATATTTTTAATTGTTTAAATATTTTATATGTATCTTATTTTTAGATGTTGTAATGTTTTAAATATTTTGCTGTTTACTGCCTTGGGGATTCTGTTTTTATTTTTATTTATTATTCAAATCCAAATCATTTTATTTACGGTCATTGACCAGAACAGCAATAACAGAAATACACAATTCAGCAATAATGAATCACGAATCAAAGATAGTACATAGTACAAAATATATAGTCAATATTGCTGACTGAGGGGATGTTCACAGGAATTAAATAATTTATATAAAAAAATTTCCTGTGACTTATGTTTAAAATCCCATTACACCTAAAATTGCGATACAATGGATAAAAGTACAAAGATTAGAACAGTGATAAAAATTTAGGTATAAAAGGCCCCTACAGTATTGCAAAAAGGAAGCCAATAAGGACTGGCTAAAAAACTGGACTATCTCTTTTTGTCTTTACAGATGAGTTATTTATTATTCATGTTATACCCCACCCTTCTCACAGGCTCAGGTGATCAGAAAATATACAATCAGTTAACAGCAGTGTAACAAACAACATGGTTGCGCTCATTTCTACTGTGCCAACTATATAATTTGAAGAGGTGGGAAGATGTCAAATAACAGATCAAGGCAGCATAAAAATATTTAAATAATTCTAAAATCTTCTCTGGTCATGAACGAATGTTATACTTGTAGGTACAGTGGGGAAAGTTTGGAGTTTGTAGGAAATTGGTAAATGCTGATCTGATCAGTGTGGCCTTTTATTTTGTAGGACAAAGACTCCTGGCCCTGGAGCACAGTCAGCCCTCAGGGCTCTGGCTCGATCTGGCATGAAGATTGGGCGTATTGGTGAGTGACCTGTTGTAAATGTTTCTTAAGACTATCCCAGGTCCAACAAGCTGCCGTTGAAGAGAAAAAAAGTGTAAGAAAATACACTCAAATAAATGAATAAATTTTGTGTTCCTTGGGCATGAACTAGTGACCTGTGTTAAACTATATTTCCATAATCCTAGAAATATGCCCTCATTGACGCACAGAGTTTAGGCTTTTCCTGGTAGTTGTGATTAAGTGGAATGATGTCCCGAAAGCTGCTGCTGCAGCATCTTTCACATCTTTGGCGGTTGAAACTTGAAATGGGGAACTAGCACAAGCCACATTCGGTTTTTAATGTTAAGATTATAAATGGTAAACTTCTGCATTTTTTTCAAATAGTTTTCACTCACTGTTTGCCTGTTGACTTCTGAGGCTTCCTAACTGACTTGTTGCTCTTGTTCATGTTAAACCTGAATCTCTTTCTGAACATGAAATGTTTCTTTCCTTTCTCAGAGGATGTGACCCCCATCCCTTCGGACAGCACCCGCAGAAAGGGTGGTCGCCGTGGTCGCCGTCTGTAAACAGTAGCCGAGATCTTTCATCATTAAAGCTTTCCGATAAAACTTTGTTCTCTTGTGGGTTTTTTTCATACAAGTTTAGTTGGTTCTGGTATTCCATGAAGTATGTCCTTCAGCTGCTGTTGGGCCTTTTCCCAGTAATTACTTACATGAAAACCATTCTCTGTGGGGAATATTTCCTCTGTTAATAGCTCCCACAGGCATTTTGTTATGTCAGTTTTCAAATTATTTTTCTGTGAATCTGTTCCATACTGCTTGGCACAAAAACATCTTGATACAAGCTGAACATGGCATCTTTTATAGTGCAGTTTTGAAGGTGGAGGAAAATGGTGGTCAATAAACGCAGACATAGAAAATACCTGAATCCCTTCCAGCATTTTGCAAAAAGCTTCTGTACCTCTGAATCAGAGAGGTTAGTGCCCAGCTCTTGCATTATGCTGTGAAGGGATTGTCCAGCAGAATACTGGGGTCACATTACTCTCCACGTGTTTCAGACATCCCAGACAGAAGAAATATTCTCATAATTTTCCCCTCCTCTTCTGCCCATTTATACCTATTAGTTTCTGGTAAACTGATTGCAATATGCTGCAGAAATTGACCATTAAACAGTGACATAAAAATTTAGAAAGGACACACAGGATATTGAATTCTAAAAAAGTGCTTGGCCAGGGAAGCTGTTAGTATGGAAGCATTTAGATATATTTAGATTGGTTAGAATTTTTAAAATATATTGTGGTGTCCCCTGATCTGGGTGGACTAGACTAGCCCAGCCTCATCAGATCTCGGAAGCAAAGCAAGGGCACCCATGGTTCGTACTGGGATGGCAGACCTCCAAGGAATACCAGGGTCATTATGTAGAGGAAGGCAATGGCCACCCCCCTCTGTTAGTCTGCTGCCTTGAAAACCCCACAGGGTTGTCATAAGTTAGCTGCAACTTGGCGACACTGTCCGCCATCACTAATACTGTTGTGCTAGAAACATCTGTGCAATTCTAGGTGACTGGTGTCACACTTAATGCACTTAGATACCCACAGACACCTTTTCTGGTGCCCACCAAGTGTTTTTAAGAAGTGGGTGGCACTAGGGAGAGCTTTGGCCCAGCAAGTCTTCTAACTGGCTATTGGACCATTCAAATTTTTAAAAAATGTTGGTTTGATAGCTGCTGCCACCACAGCACAACGACCATATTACTGAAGTTAAATTGTGGGAATCATTTTGTGGTTGGCTTCTCTGGGGCAGCCAAATGGTTGCTCTGCCCACGTGACTTTTTCAGAGTTCCGGATGTGCCCACAGGCTTAAACAGCTTGGGAACTTTTGCACCAGACCATACAAATATTGAATTTTGTATCAGTCTTACCGTCTAAAACCCCACCAAAGTAGCCTTTTATCAGAGCAGCTGAGTCTTTACCAAATCCAGCTGGTCTGTTAAATAGGCATTAGGCATTTTAGATTGCACTTCTGTTTGGAGTAGTTCTCTGCTAATTGGTGTATTGGTTAAGAGCAGATGGACTCTAATCTGGAAAACCGGATTTGATTCCCCAGACCTCCACCTGAGTGGTGAACTCCAGTCTGGTGAACCAGGTTAGTTTCCCCACACCTGCGCATGAAGCTGGCTGGATGGCGTTGAACTAGTTTCAGCTCTCTCAAAACTCAGCCACACCTTCCTCACAAGGTATCTGTTCTGGGGAGAGGAAGCAAGCAATTTATAAGCTGCTTTGAGACTCACAGATGAGAAAAGTGGAGTATAAATCCAGACTTCTAGTACAAACCTACTGTTCCAAATTCTAGAAACCCCTTCAAAACAATATTCTGTAGTGCCGTTTTGAAGACAGATTAGTTCGTGACAGCATAATTATTGGGATCCCCCTGGTCTTTGAAGAAATTCTGTGTATAATGATGTGAGAGACTATAGCTCAAGGCAGCTTTTGGATCTAGATTTGATAAATTGTGCAAAAGAACAGTTAGGATTTTGAATTATTTTTTTTTTCATATCTGGTGCCTTGTCCCTCTCATGTATCCTTTCAAGCTGACATCTGACCCATATTAGCCATCTTGTATTTTCTTCAATTATTTTTGTGGGAAAGGCATTTTAAAATAAAAGTCCCTTTCTCATTTTCTGTTGTGTTTTTATGTGGAGACAAATTTCCCTGTTGAGAAAACAGTGGCCATGTGCCAGTCAGTAAGAAACAAATTACTTACTAATGCTGTTACTAAGCTGAACTTTTCTCAAAAGAGACCTCTTCCCTTTTCAGTTTTTTTACTTGTATGGAAATTTACCTCAATTTTATATATTTAACATCAGGTCTAACTACATCAAGAGCAGTGGAAATTACTAAACACATCTTGAGACCAGTTCCAAAGGAGGACAAAAACACACTTAGATACAGAAACTTCCGGTAATTAAATCTGTTAGAATGAAAATGTTCAATTATTTCTAGTCTGTAATCTTGTCTTCCCCACCTCATAGTTGGTCTCCAGACAGAGAATGGTCTGTCCAAATAGCTACCACAAGATCCTTTGGGGAGATTTGGGAATAGACATGGGACTTAATTTATGTAAACTGCACTCTACTACTGATCATTCATGCTTCCAGAAATATCTTGAATCTCGCTGGTGTTCAAATACCAATGAGCCAGTGTAGTGAAATGGTTAGGATGCTGGCCTATAGGTTGTTGCCATGACTTTTCACCCTCCATTTTGTTGGCATTAATGTCTAATCCTTGGCCTGTGACCAGCCTACTGGTTCTATTAAGGTCAAAATTCTGTCTGGCTCTTGCCTAGGACTTGTCCATAGGATATTTATAGGACAAAGGAGGCAGAAGACTTTTTTAGATGATCATATTTTAGCTGTGGAGGAGCTAATATTACATTGATTACGTTCTTGTATTTTTACTCTCCATAAATGATAATCTACTGCCTCTGAATTCATTCCTGAGTTTCTCAGGCCTTTGTTTTGCTTTGCTGAGTTTCTCAGACCTTTGCTTTGTTTTAAAGACCCTTCAGAAATGTGGGTATTATGTTTAGAGCAGTGATTCCCAAATTTTTTCGGGCTATTACCCCTGTGGCTCCCAGGCCACTCATACGAATACACACATCTTTTTTGGTGTTAGGTCTGCAAATCCAAAACAACTTTTAACACTGCAAACGCATGTATTTCACAAATAAAGCATTACCTTATAAAAGTAAACCCAATTTATTGAGCTTGTTTTAGCAATATGAAAGGGTGTTGAAAGGAAACAAAGAAGGAATGAGAGTTCTGGCTGCTACCCAAAGAATTCAACATCCTTGGAGGAGATGTCACCAGGGGCATATCTACAGAAAATGGTGCCCAAGAACTGAAATTACATCCCCTTCCTTGGCCTGGGTCAGGAGTGTTTGGCTCAGAGGGAGTGCGCCCTTTCTGCAGGGGAGGGTGGGGCAGCCACGCAGCTCTGACCTTGCAGGGTTTAGTATATGAGTGCCAAGCCTACCTCTTCCCACTCTTGCCCAGCCTGCCAGTTGCCATAGCCCTGGCCCATCACAGGAGCCTGGCCTGAGCATTTTGCCACCCCTGGCAGCTGGCCTGTGTTCCCTTGCTTTCCTGCAGCCACTGCCACCAAAAGGGCACGAGTTGGGCAGCTGCCTGCAAGGAAGAAACAGACTACCCACCCATTTCAGGGGCTGTAGGGCAATTGGCCAGGGAGTCCATCCCGCTGCCTCGTCTCAACCTGGCTTGACCACCCCCCCGGGACAGCTGCAGTGAGTGGCAGAAGTACAGAGAAATGATTTCGAGGCAGGACTAACCACAAAGGTCTCAGATCTGGGCTATAACACTGGTGTTCTGCCCCAATAACCTTTCACCTACCAGCTGGAATCCCCACCTCCCTGTGGCCCCAAAATTCTCTGTCACCCCCCTACTACCCCAAAATTCCTCACCGCTACCCTTGATGCCTCCACGTGCCCACTATGGGTATCCCTCCTTTAGACTGAGAAGTAGTTGGAAGAGAGAGTTTGCTTATGCTTGTCTCAGAATGTGGATCCTTGTAAGTAGCAGTCCTTATTGATACACATACAGACTGGAAACCCAGGTTCCGATTCCTACTCACAATAAAACTTATTAGGTGTCTTTGCACCAGGCATTATTTTTTGTCCAAAACTAGCTTAGAGGCTTGTGATGGTATAAAGAAGGTGGAAAAATTATGTACATTGCCTTGAGCTGCTTAGTGGGCAAACAGAATTAAAATCTCATTCACCAAAATATTGACCTTATTTTACAGAATAGCTGTGCGTAACATCCTTAGTTGCAGTAAACATCTTTGGTTAAGTCTGTTCAGGAATGATGGTACCTATTAGAAAAACTCTCAACTCTGCCATTCAGATTAAATCTCTTAGTACTCTTTGAAAGGGAGAGATTGGTAGAGAAACTTAGTTTTGTACTTATCTCATATTTTAAATTGACTGTAAAAGTATCAAAAAATAGTTTAAATCCCTAAATCTCATTGGTTACATTTCTGGCATCCTTTTAGGTTCACACAATGGATCATTAATCAGATAGGCATAAACAAAAAATAAGTTTAGTGCAGATCGACATTGCAATTGTAGAAATTTGGGTAACCAAGATAATTGAATTCTACCCATTTCGGGTTCCATTTATCTGGATAGGATTACAAAGATTTTAAATAAATGCATGCATATATCCAGATATTCGTTGCTTTCAGGAGAATGGTCCATTAATTTATTTTTTCATGCTCTTAAGTAAGAGATGTCATGCTGATTTACTAAAATACGCTTTTTCTATAATCGTTCTAAAACAGTCAAATAATTTTAATTTAATTCTGTTCGACTCCATCCATGTGATCAAGAAGAATAGTAGCCAGTTCAGGGGGAAGGGAAACAGAGCAGGCTAGGGACTTTCCCCATTTCCCTGCTGTAAAAAAGTGAAAATGCAAGTAGTGAGGAAACAGTGACTGTTCCAGCCAATGAGAAATTTGGTACTTTCTGATATTAGCAGTGGCTAGGGAAAACATCCATCACAACAGACCAAACCAATACTTATTCATTTTAAAACATAGATGAATGTATTGCACATATAGTCCAATTGTTGTGGTGGCTGGTTTTGTTTTTCAAGAGAGATTCTGAAATCATTTGATTTTACCTAGTTAAATAAAAATAACTCCTCTGTTACAATGTTTGTCCAGTAGGGTTAATATGCAGGTTTGGAGATCCTATGTAAAAAGACATGATGTCTCAGGAGAAGCTAAATTATCCAAACAATATGAATTATATGAATCTAGTATATGTGTTTGTGTTGGGGCCTGGAGAGCTCTCAGAATGGCAAGTGATCTCCAGACAAAAAAGATCAGTTTCCTTGGGAAAAAATGGCTGCTTTGGAGGGTGGGCTTTGTTTATGCTCTGCTGAGATCCCTGCCCAAGGCTTCACTCCTGAATTTCCGGGAATTTCCCAACCCAGAGTTGGCAACCTTTTGCATGGTTAGGCCTTTGCCAGTTATGGGAATGGGACAGGGAGCTAAGCAGGGCTGTGGAGTCTTATCCTTGAACCTTGCAAATCTCTCTTAAACTCTGCCCTGTACATCTTTCAACAGTTTATCCAGCATTGCTGAAACACTCGTGTTGTTACCATTAGCTGAATTAATTCTGTGTTTGCTCAAAGTTTCAGCATACAGCTGGGTATAACATGTTATTGTCTGAGATTCAGAAATTTAAATATTCTATTACAGTTTCTACAAGGTCTCAGGTGCATCTCCTGTGCTCTCGGGTTTATTCATTCCTGCATGAGTTAGATTTACTCTGGGGTGTTTCCTCAGGGTAGAATCACAGACTACGTCACACCTGGGCTTTCCAAGATTATTATTTCTTAGTCACCTGGTAAATTGCAGCTGAAAAGGGATTAGTAAAAATTATTAGCATCTTTTTCTTAATCCCAAATACATTATCTTCAGATATGTCAAACAGATCCCATTCTTTCAAAACAACCATTTTACTGATTAAAACTACTATTCTGGCTTTTATATTTTTCCATAACTATTTCTTAATCAAAACCTGCTATACATCCTAATGTGAAAAGGAAGGGTTTGGTTGCATATAAATGCCATCATTTTAAAACACTGTTTCCCGTATGGTCTCAGGGGGACCGTGATTTAATCTTCTCTCAAGGGAGATAGCAGGATTAAAACATATTTTTAAACTTCCAACCGGAACTTTGCATATATTCAGCTCTACTGCTCATTTGTGATAACCAGATGAAGATAAGCTGCCCTGGACCTTATACTGCTGGGAAAAATAATGAATTTTTATAGTCAACCATACATGTACTGCAGCCCAGGCCCCATTATTGGGCTTATCCTTGCTTCCACAAAGGTTTCAAAAATAGGATCCTAGACCATTCCCCACTTCTGTTCATGCACACGAATGACCAATATTTTTAGAGGGCTGTCCACAGGCAAAGTACACTCAGGGATAGCACAAATGCAGCAAAATGGCATGCTTTTCTAATTTATGCAGTGCTTTCTGAGTCTAGGTTCCTTGTAACTGATTGCTGAAATCTGCTATTAGGTAGTCTAACACATCTTAACAAGAATTAGGAACATAATAACATAGAATCTCTGCAGTTACTTTTGATCTGATGTTAATGACCACCAAAATTATCAGAGTTTAAAATGCGGCTTGCTTCCCCTCTCGCCCCTTTTCTGTCTGAACTTAGTATTGCAGAGGAAAGCTGCTGACAAGTCGGTGCTGTTTCAGCACCAACTACTTGGTGAAAGGAATTCATGGAAAGGTCTGCCTGGCAACTAATGATGTCATCTAAGAAACCAATAGGAAGTTTAAAAATTGCATCTGAAATAAGATAAGCCTACTGTAAGAGCTGTATATGGTACTGTGGGAGGTGGAAGGGCGGGCTTCAGGGGTATTTCCAGTTGGTAAGACCTGTTGCTTTCACTTCCTCTAGCATTCTGAGGAACAGAACAGAATTTTTTAAAACCCTTTTTAGAGTCAGTGCTGAGACAAGGAAGAGTATTCCACTTGCAGGCAGCAAGCACAGCAGCAGGTCTGCTCCAGGGGAAACCACCAGCATCATGGAGAATGACAGAAGAACCCTTCTTGCCAACCAGCAGCAACCCACTGAGACAGCTGTGTATGCTGGCACTGTAGAGCATCAGCAGAGGTATTTCTTTTGTTGTTGTTTAATTCACCTGAATCACTTTGTATACTTGATTATATGCACGAGGTAGGTCTGCACAAGGTTTCACCAGCGCTCATTCCTATGGAAGGTCATTCCTACGGAAAGGCACAAGAGAGTGAGAGAAGCTGAGCCAGTATTGTAAATGCTTGGCTTTCACTTGCAACTTGGTTAGACATTCATTGGTGAGACAGGCAGTGCCAGCTTAGGGAGACTGAAGGTAGGAATGTCATGGATCCTGGTTGGCTGGACAGTAAATATTATAGGATTTCTTTGAAATGGAAGGCGAGAGGAACAAATAGTAAAAACTTGAAAACTTAAACTGGACAACTTAACAAAGGATATTTATTCTGCCTAGTTCTGTGCAATTCTGAGCAAAATTACTCCAGACTAAGCTAACAGTGGATTTAGATTGAAGTAACTCTGTACAAGACTGTGTTGAACATCTGTGTTGCTTTTCTATCACTGAAGGACAATTGTAAGTTCCTCCCCCCACCCTGCCTCCCCATGCAGGGTGATTAATATTTTATAATGCACTCCCACTATCTCAGTTCCGGCCCTATGAGTTTGGATACCCAGATTAATGCTACTTTTAGGATATTTGTTTCTCCCAAACACATTTCTCTCCAAATTAGAAACATTCTGATAGTGAAAATATTTGCACAGCAAGTATTAAATAGTCAGTCTAAAACTTCTTCAATTAAAAACAGTATTCCTGTTTATTAGATACCGTACAGAAACTTGCAGGGTGAGGTGCTTATGTGTTTGTTACATTTTTTATTAATTTTTCTCCAAGCAACTCAGAACTTCATTTCAGGCTCAGAACAACACTATTAGGTGGGCCAGACTGAAAACAACTTGTCTGTGGTAAATTACATAGCAGAGCAAGAATCTGTACCCATGCTTTTCATGGCAAAGCCCAATTCTATGGTCACTGCATAATCTATATTTTTTAAGCACGCCTCAGTTTTGTACTTCGTCTTATTCGATTGTGCCTAACATTTGTGGGGGATTTTTAAATTTTCTTTGCAGTGAATAATCATTTCTTCAAATAAGCCACCATTTCAGAGTATCATATTGCTATGATGCTGTCATCTGGCAGTATTTGCCAAACTAATCAGAGACAGCCAATCAGAAATTAGATACTGGATGACATCATCTGTTGCTAGGGTGAAGGGTAGTCAGAAAGCTCACATCTATACTTTCAACCTTTTTACAGAGTTTGTGGCCAGATTGAATCTAATCATGGTGTTTGCATGCAACTACATTGTAGTTCAGATGGAGTTTAAAAGGGAAAAATATGTTGTGATTATGGTTCAGCTCTAGATAATTTTTTTTAAAAAAATATGCCAGTTTGTGAATCCTAGCCTGAACATGAGGAGAAAAGTACAGACTTGCGATCTATGGAATTGTAAATGTCTAATTTGGGAATGTCAAAAACTAGTAAAGAAATAAACAAACATTATTGAATATATTGTTGCTAACAGAACTGTAGACTGTTGAAGCAGAAGCTTTGCATAAGTGATAACCAGTGGTGGGATCCAAAAATTTTAGTAACAGGTTCCCTCGCCAGCCCCCCTCAGCAAAGGGGGCAGAGGCGTACCTAGGGAAACCTGAGCCCTGGGCAAAACCTGAGTTGGATGCCCCCCCCCCCATGGGCAGCCACCCCACCATGACCCCCCCAAATTTTTTTTGCACCAGGTCATTTCTAAATCATCATCACATTCTAGAAAATGTCCCAACTCACAAATCTGAACACAGCAATGGTGAAACACAGAGATTCTTCGATAGAGACTGGTGAGATAAAAGGTATGAAAGGCTGAGAATCAATGAATTGCAGTACCTGAAAGGGATTAACCCAGTTCAGGGAGTTACATTATTAGTCACAATTGCTATATGGAACCTTCATGTTCAAAGGCAGTATGCCTCTCGGGGAGGCGAGGGCATGGAGATGGAAAAGTGGACCCAATTAGTAACCCCCTCTCGGCACACACAAATAATTAGTAACCCACTCTCGGGAACTGGTGAGAACCTGCTGGATCCCACCTCTGGTGATAACTCTGCAGGATACATTGAAAGGGAGAAGACCATGGACTTGAGACCACTATGAACCCAGTTGCCTCTGGTAGAGGGAGAAGGAATGTCTGAATGTCAGAAGACAGCAGAGGTTGGATGGAGTAGGAATTGGGAAAGGGGGGTATAAGAACTGGGTGGGTGTGCCCAGTGCGATTTCCAGACTGGAGGAAGGTATTAGAGCTCCATTCAGACATCATGAGCCAGGTTTATTCTTGAGCTTCTGCTGTATCTCTTGTACCTCCTCTCCATTCATGTAGAGTTCTGACTGAAGAAGAATATGGAAGAAACCACAGCTTGTGTGTCATCTGAACTGGCTGCTTTATTGAATTGTATTTTGTGTCCAGACCATCAGGGCCAGAGCGAGGGGAAACTGCGCCTGGGGCATGCGTGCGCCCTGCCACGCCCTTGCTGCCCCCACTCCGGAATGCCCCCAGAACACCCTAGAACCCTCCAACCATGTCCCCGCCTGCACCTGGTGTGTCGTGTGCACCCCCGTTCCCTTGGCGCCACGCCACTGCAGACCATGATTCTAAACCTCAGTTGAGCCCTTAGAATCCCAATTTATAGATAAGAAACAAGCCACAGTTTGTTAAATCGCTTGATTCAGATGTCACAATGAATTATAGTTTCTTTGTGCTCAATGGAAGGAGCGAAGGGAGCACATGAGCCCAAGAATAGATTAGGCTTATTCTCATCATGCACATACAAGAGTTCATGTGAGAGAACCATGAAAGTAGGGGAATAGAATCTAACACTGCAGATGTTGAGAACTCTAATAATAAAATGCTACTTTATGATTGCAAGGGGCCGATGGGAATCATAGTCCACAAACATCTGGAGCACCAGGGTTGGACGCCCCTGCTCTAGAGCCAATGGTTGCTTTGGGAGGTAGACCCTGTTGCATTACATCCTTGCAGAAGTCCACCCTCCACAAGCCCCACCCCCCAATATCCTGGAATTTCCCAACCCAGAGTTGGCAACTCTAGTTCTCAATGCCAGCTTATACCAGCTTACTTTCACCCCTTGTGACAGTGCAAGCAGGATGTATTCACCAGAGCTCTTTGATCTATGCATGTGCATTTGTTATTCAGCATAATGCATTTTCTTTCAGTTCTACACCAATTATATGAAGAAAGAAAGAAGTTGCTTGAGTGGCTGAGCACTGACCTCTTCTCTCATATCTTACAGACTTCCTTCCAACAATCGAGTTGCCTACTCTGTCTTTACCATACTGGCAGTCTTGCTGATTGCAGGCCAGGCACTTACTGCTTATTTTGTATATCAGCATCAGAACCAGATTTCCAAGCTGACCAAGAACACCAACGACCTGCAACTGAAAGCAATGGTCAGCAGTCTTCCTCATGGTTAGTAGCTTCCTCCTTCACCCTTACCTCATCAAAGTGATTTTATTTGCTCCTTGTGTCCTGCCTTTCTTCAAAGATTCAAGGTTCTTAAATGTTCACTTGTCTTTGTAGAGGTTGGGTCCATTAGAAACTATGGTCGATTCCCCACTGTCAATTTATCGCGTGATACTCATGCAAAAAAACACACCAGAGGCTCCCCACCCAGAGGCATAGCTCCAAGGGGGTGGCGGGGGAGGGGTGCATGACGCACTAGGTGCATGTCCCTGGGGGTGTGTGGTGAGGGCGTTCTGAGGGTATGGTGGGGTCGTTCCGGGATGGGACGGGGCAGAGGATGCACTGGTACACCGGGCGCTTTCCCCCCTTACTACACCTCTGTCCTCACCCGGTTCTGGCACGGTTCTGGCACATGCTTCCCCCCAATCCTGCATTTTTTCAGAACCTGCATTGAAGTACACCTTTTTTCCCAATCATGCTTCGAAGCTGGATTGGTGGGAAGAAACGGGACAGATGCGGCTTATTCTTCCCACCCTTCGAATCTTCCAGCCAATCAGAGCACAGTGGGCTGTGCGCAGAGCACACACAGTCTTTTTTTTGTGCCATGCTGGGCGTAGCTACGAAGGAATGTAAACAGGAAGCTACGTTATAATGATTTTGATAAATTGTTTATACGTGGCTAAGGTCGAACGTAAAAACGAGAAGAAGAATAACATGAATTTTCAATCAGGGGCGGAGTAGTGTTCCTGCTCCAACACAATAGCCAATCAGAAAGCAGGGAAATTCTGCCTATGCATCCATGTAGCGACGTAGCTGCATGGAAAAAAGGTTTTTTTAAAAGTTCCCACCCCCAACACAATGCAACAGCCAATCAGGACGAGGAAGAATAGACCCAATCTTCACTAGACACACGCTGCAGTGGGGAGGGAGAAACTGCAACCTGGTTGTATCCGGCTTTAAGTTCTCAGTGGGGAAATGGCCAAGGAAATAGATGCATGAGCTGGCACTCAGTGTTGATACAGTTTAACTCCGACTGCCATCTCCTGTTGTTTGTACTAATCCTTGGCCAGAGAAACAGATCAAATTCTAATTGCTTCTTCTATACATTTGTAATAATTATGTACATACATGATTGTTTGGAGTACAGAACTTTGAACAACAGAATTGCATTTTAAATGTTCCTTTGTATTTTTTTATTATTTGCAACTTGAAAGCTACTGTATCACAAAATTTTTTTTATGTATAAGGCTTCACACTAGGGTCACCAACTTTGGGTGAAGGCATTCCTGGAGATTTGGGAATGGAGCCCAAGGAGGGTGGGGTTGGGGTTTTTTGAATCTGCGCTTCAAAAAAAGTCAGAAGCTCACTGGGTGAGTATAAAGTAGGTCTTTACGGACCCAAACTGTAAAGTAGGTCTTTAGGGACTCAAACATCTTGGGACCCAAACTGACAAGCGCAGAGAGTTTTTATTCCAACCGCCCAGCAATTTGTAAAAGTTAACTTTTGGTTGTGTGGGACTCTGCATTGGGACTCTGGCATGTGCGGGGAAGGGGAGTTTAGCCTTTCCCCAAATGCTTTTTTGCCTAGACTAAAATGGCTCCAGGAAAACCATAGTCCCCATGGTCGAGATCCAACTCAGATCACTTTATGGCTGAAGAGCTGATTTTGTAAATTGCTGTCAGTTTCCAGCGTCAATTTCTGTAAGAGAGATACTTCTGGCACTGACCCCCCACGCCCAAGCCCTCGTGGCCCCTTCCAGCCTTGCTGTCCTGTAGCAAAGTATGGCAGCACAGCCAGGGACACAAAGCAGGAGGCAGGCCAGGAGAAAGAGAGGAGATCCACTGCACTGACCAGCATACCCAGCTGTGAGTGCTTTATACTGACTTTTAAAACAGTGAGTAACAAGCAAAAGCAGAATATCCTTGCCGGACACACACTTTGGAGCCTCACTACTTGTTTTACTCTTCCCTCCTACAGAACCCAAGCCGGCTGGCCGGATGAGAATGCCAATGGCCAATATGATGCCACTGCTCATGAGGGACACAGACAGTAACGCAGAGGTAAACGTGACAGAAAAATAGGGATATTGCTTAACTTGTACAAAGGGAGGTGCCATGGTTGAATATTGCCTTCACGTTTTGGCATATAAAATGAGCCTCTACGTGAGGCTTGCTTAATGTAAGAGCCACATAGAATAAGCTTCAGATGTTTGAGAGTCACAAGACATGAACAAATATTACACACACATTTTTATCGTTACATGCATATTTTATTACAAATCTTTTACATAAATACTAAGAAATACACATACATAATAATTATTAATGTATGTAATTTTTATCAACTTTAAATGAGACTGTCAAACATAAAAACAATAGGGATACGAGATATTGCTAATGGTACTTCTTTGGTTGACTCTAAATATCTGTTCAAAAATGGAGAAAAATATGTAAATTAGAGGTCGTTAGTCTCTATTACTGTAGAAATATTGAGAGTTTCCATAGTTGTAGTGAGAAAGGCTTTTGACTACTGGAGATTTAATTGCCTGTGCGGATTTTTTAAAAAGGTTACTTCAGCAGCAGCTCATACCATAGCACAAGAATCTGCACTACATTACTGAAGTTAATCGGTAACAATCATTTTGTGGCTGTCTCTGCCTCTGACAGCAGCCATTTTGTTGCTATACCCTGCATGCCATGTCAAGATTCCAAATATGCCTGCGGGGCCCAAAGTTGTTGGGGATGTTGGGGTTTTTAAATGCTAGGAAAGGGCTCTGCAAAGACTTCCAGAGATTTCTGTTTCCAAGGCATACTTTTCCTGTCATATCCCACAGAAATTTTTTTTTAAATTGTTTGTATGCACCTTCTATTTCTGTACCTAATGACAGCGAAATTGTTTAAAAAAATATTAGAATGACCAGCAAAGATGGAGTTGGTTTTTATACTCCACTTTTCTCTGCCTTATGGAGTCTCAAAGTGGCTTACAATTACAATTTGGCTACGTGCTTTAGAAGTAGCTGAGTTGTAAAGTGAAGTTGACCACTACAATTCCTTCTGTGTGTCCATCAGAGACTTAGAGTTTGTGTCCCTCGACCTGCACATGCTACATGGTAAACCACTTTTAAAACTCTGCTGTTTTACCACCGCCCCCCCCCCCCCAAAAAAAAAAAAAAGGGTCAAACGCTCACTGGGAGAGTGTAAAGTAGGTCTTTAGGTTGCAGTCTCTGGGCCCAAACTGACAAGCTCAGGAGTTTTGCATTCCATCCTCCCAGCAATTTGTAAAAATTAACTTCTGAGTGTGTGTGGGTCCAATTTGCATTGGGACTCTGGCACATGGGGGAGTTTAGCCTTACCCCAAATGCTGCTTGCCTAGGCTGAAATGGCCCCAGGAAAACCATAGTCCCCTTGGTCCAGATCCAACTCAGGTCACTGCACAGTTGAAGAGACAATTTTGTAAATTGCTGTCAGTTTCCAGTGTCAGTTTCTGTGAGAGAAGCATTTCACCTCTGATCCCCTTCTAGCCTTGTTGCTCTGTGGCAAAGTATGGCAGCACAGCCAGGGGCAAGGACACAACAGCAGGAGGCAGACCAGGGGAGGACGTTAGTTTGGATTCAAACTAGCATTTTCATGGAGGGGATGGCAAGAAAACTGCACTCCATGCGAACAAAGGCTTGTAACCCTAACCAACCAACCCCCCAAAACACCCCCCATTCCTGCTCCAGGTATAGGATCTTGGGATATTCCAGGCTAAGGGAGAAAGCAGGTAAATCTTGTTGTCTAGGTACAAGAAGTTTTGTGGATTAAGCCATTTTCTATGTGCTCTAAGGCAGAAACAAACCAGTTTAACTAATGCGTGAAATGTATTGTTAATCTGAATATTTGTTCCAATGCTAATAATGATCTCATTAAGTGATCTCTGACTCTCAAAATGCTTTATACTGGAATAAACTTCGTTAGTCTTTTAGGTGCTATGGGATATGTTCCTAATGCAACTGATTCTAAACCCTGGCTAATATTCATTCCATTCCCTACTATAATGAGCTTCTTCTAACTCTCTCACCATCACCAGTTATTTACTTCTTCGCTGTTTTTTTGTTTCTTTTTTGTAATCCTCGGAGGATCCAACCCAGCTGAGCAATAAGACTGAAGACATAGTTAAACGCTTACTCCTGGTAAGAATCCTGCCCTGTTGCCCAAGTAGTAATATTTTGTAACTTACCTCAGAACTGATGGTACTCCATGTGAAGCTTACGCTGCTGGAGACAAAGCACTGCATTGGCTAGACCCTTGGTCTAATGCAGTTAGGCAATTTTATTGCCCTAAGAACTGCTCATCTGACTTTGCTTTTCAATGAAATTTAATTGGTTGGGAGTCCTGGAACACCACTGGCAATTATTGTATATATTCAGGGGATCCAAGAAGAGATCTGTGCACAGGGTTCTACTTGTTGAAGAACAATGCTTTATTTATTTAATGATACTGTGTACAGACCACTTTTCTGTGTTATTTAAATCACATGGCAAAAGACAGTTGATCAGCTTCAACTTTGCTTATTATCTCAGGCCCAGCAGTGATGGTAGTCAGTGCCCAGATATTAGAATATATGTTTCTCCACATATTCTCAGAAAACTGTGGGAAGGGTAATTTACAGCACAGAAGAGGCAACTAGAGGGTGGTGGCGACCCTCTCATTTCTTTTCCTCACTCTCAAAGGATTCTTCCAATCTCTGAGCCCCAGCAGAAGTAGGTTTGGGAAGGAATAATCATCATCATCATCATCATCATCATCATCATCATCATAATAATAGTTGGATTTATATCCCCCTTTCACTCCAGTAGGAGACTCAAAGAGGCTTACAAACTTTTTTCCCTTCCCCCCCTCACAACAAACACCCTGTAAGGTAGGTGGGGCTGAGAGAGCTCAGAAGAACTGTGACTAGCCCAAGGTCACCCAGCTGGTGTGTGTTGGGAGTGCACAGGCTAATCTGAATTCCCCAGATGAGCCTCCACAGCTCAAGCGGCAGAGGGGAATCAAACCCGGTTCCTCCAGATTAGAGCACACCTGCTCTTAACCACTACGCCACTGCTACTCCTGAAAAGAGATAGGTGAGGACTTTTGTTTTTTAAATCACCCCATCATCTGTTGTTTTGTAGTAATTCGTGATGACCCCAACATACAGACTTGACACCAACCCATCTATTTAGACTGTTATCATTCACCTCATTGAACTGGTGAGATCAGGTTGTTCTTTCTGTTTGCCATTAAGTTCTGCAGTCTCCTGAGAGTAGGCTTGCTGTTACTTGAAAAATATTAGTCTGTGCTTGGTAATTGTTTTCTTGGTCTCCTACAATGTTGTTAAATATGCCGTCTTTGCAGATGGGAGATCCCACCAGAAAGTTTCCTAAACTGGAGAAAGCCTTTATGGACAATATGATTCAGCTGAAGAGATCCATGAATTATGTTGACTGGAATGTAAGTGCTGCCGCCATTCAAAGACCCCAGCAGACTATTTTGAAGCCCCTTCTGGACACACAATACAGTGGAGTTATTATGTGTAGCAGACTCTTTTGCACAGAAAAATCCTGAAGCAATTATTACTTTAGAGATGTTGTGGGAGGCTTCTTCTTTGTAATGAATGTCAGCTCTAGTTCTCTTTGGTCTGGGAGCAATCTAAACAGGTATACTCAGAAGTAAATCCCATGTTATTTAATGGGGCTTACTCCCTGCAAGGAGTCTTTAGGATTGTACTTTTTAGGAGAAAATAATAGTATGTGTGTTTGGAGAGGGGATTCAAAATGTGAGACATGAAATCCTAGGCATGAAGAAATTATGATCCCATTAGCTATAGCAAGATAATTAAACAGCATTTTAAAAGAAAGTTCCGGTAACTATAAAACAGTAACAAAATGCTGCAATTGGTAGAGAGTGAGAGTGTTTATCCAATTTGTAAGCAACTGATAAGGTTAGATTTTTTCATTTTATATTTTAAGTCAGTGATGTAGAAAATACTTAATGAAATCCATTTCAGAGTGTACAAGTGACTGTCAAGAGGCTGTAGGGAGTAGATATTCTTTGCAACACACAATTCTTTTTAAGTTGTTTCAGAATCTGTTCAGGGTGTTGAATTTGATTGCCCATGAGACTTTGGATACAGTTTGAGGTTCCTTTGCCGACTATCTGGAAATCTAAGAAGGGTTTGGGAACTATTTGGTAACGTAGGAGTTCTCTCATGCAGGGAGAACAATTCTGGACATCTGATTTTTAACTATGCCAGTGAAACTTCAGACTTGCTAGTTTAAAGTTAAAATTGTCCAGACTGCATGGAATGGCTTCACAGAATGACAGAAGACATCCATATTGCCAGTGTAACATATGGAACAAATCTAAAACTGACAGTTTAGAAGTTGGGCCAATGTGATTTTGTCTGTGTTTAAGAGAAATGCTGAACTTTTTTCTTCATATGTTTAAAATAATTAATGATTGCTATTTATTGGCATTATTTGGTCTGTCATAGGCCTTTGAGATGTGGATGTACAAATGGCTGCTTTTCCAAATGGCCCAAACTAAAGACCCAGAAGAAATTGCAGCAGTAAAAGGTATGCTTATTCTGTAGGATTGAAAAGAATACTATGGGTGTCCTAGGCAAATTCTAGTTTTTTCTGGTGATTGTTTTATTCATCTTTTTGCAGTTCTAGGCCATTCTTAAAGAGATGCAGGAAATGAAGTGAAACAAAATCAAAACACACAATAAACTGTGCTCTGATATCACACATCTTTGTGGGAGAATTAACTGTTAAGATGACTCACATCAGACTAAAGATGCTCTGAAGGTCTCAGGGCTGTCTCTGGAAATGGCAGCCCTGTGTCAACTTTCTCACCTCTCTCGTGTAACAAACAAAATCACGTCCTCTGTGTGATGTCACATCACCATGTGTTTCATGCCTCTGCCTGCAACAACCAATGATGTGAGGTAAGGGTGGGCAAAGGCATAATAACATGGGGAAAGTGATGTTACAGGGCAAGAACTCAGCACAGTGTTGCCTTTGTAATGTGCTTTGCCCTAAACCAAGCTACAGACTCAGCCTCTTGAAGGCCATTCTCTCCCTCTCACCTTTTCCACCAGAATTCTATTATTAATGCAAATATGATCTAAACCAGTAGTTCTCAACCTTCCTAATGCTGTGACTGTTTAATACAGTTCCTCATGTTGTGGTAACCCCCAACCATAAAATTGAGATATATATACATATAAAATATAAAAAGACCATTTTCCAATGGTCTTAGGCGACCCTTGTGAAAGGGTCATTCGACCCCCAAAGGGGTTGCGACCCACAGGTTGAGAACCGCTGATCTAAATGTTGTTAATTTCACGAACCCCATTTTATGTATAGGGCTGGGACCACTGACCACCCTTGTCATTAAGACAACCTAAATATTATGCTATCCAGCTATGGTTCATGCATTAGTCCTTGGCCTTCTTGGGCTTGCTTGCAAGAACTATTCAAGGCTGGTCCTGGAAAGGTGTCTAGCTATACCACTTGATTCAGAAAGCAACAACTTAAGGTTGCTGCCTAAGAGATTAACCAAAGAATAACAGGCATTTGCAGCCTTGACTGGCTATTGACTATATTTCTTTTCTGTAAGGACGAGGATTAACATTTTTGTGACAAGTTATGACTGAGATCTAAAAGACTACCTTGTTTTCTTCAGAGCATTTTTTTGCACTTAAGAATGCTCACAACCCCAACACTTGTACTCCTGACCTCAAACATTCTGCAGGTAGTAATTTTTAAAAATACCTTATCCTTCCTCTCCCTCTTGGGAGCCAGTTCTTGCACTGGCATTATTCTTCCATTAAAAATCTTTGCTTTGTTTCCCAAGATAGCAAATATTTTCCTCTTCCGAGATGCACTTGCTGTAGGGCAATGTTCTTTTAAAAATCGTTCTTTTTATAATATTGATCCATGTTCCGTACATTCAAGGAGAGTTCCAGAGAAAATATTATCCAGGTTTGATTTCCTTTAGAAGAAAGTACTGAAGACCTGGCAGTGTCTTTATATTTACTTTGCTTAAAAATACACAAGTAGATGATACATGGAGGCAGAGACACTTCAGTGAGATCCCAAGGATCTTTGCTTTCAGCCATCTTCTAGATACCTCTGCTTCCTTGTCCCTTCCAAACTACTGCTTTTAAAAATACATACATACTTTCATATACTTGCTCTTTTCCTCTGCTGAAGGGTTTACAACTTTTCTAAGCTCTGATGGCTTCTAGTTCAGGAGGCCCATTGAGGAAACTACCATAGCCATAAAATATATTAGCATTTGGGGTCAAGTACCTGACTCCAATCAGATGTCCCTTTAGGCAAAACTACATTGCTGTCAGAAAACAGTGAAGACTTGAAATCAATCCTGGTGAAGGTTAAAGCAAGAAGAGCCAATACAGGAATACAGCTGAACATCAAGAGAACAAAAGCAATGATTACTGGTCAATTTGCACAATTTGAAGACTGACAATGAAGAAATTGAAATTGTTCAAGACTTTCTGTTCCTTGGCTTCATCATCAACCAAAAGGGAGAGAAGGTTACCAAGAAATCAGAAGGAGTCTAGAAAGGGCAGCCATGAAGGAACTAGAAAAGATTCTTAAGTGTAAGCATGTGTCACTGGCAACCAAGATCAAGTTAATTCATGCCATAATATTCCCCATTACTCTATATGGGTGTGAAAGTTGGACCATGAAAAAAGCTGGCAGGAAGAAACCAGATTCCTTTGAAATGTGGTGTTAGAGGAGAGTTTTATGGATATTGTGGACTGCCAAAAAGACAATTAAGTGTGTTCTAGTTCAAATCAAGCCTGAACTATGCCTAGAAGTTATAATGACTAAACTGAGGCTGTCATGAAGAAGAGAAGAGTCACTGGAAAAGACAATAATGCTATGAAGGGTTGAAGGCAGCAGGAAAAGAGGAAGACCCAATGCCAGATAGATTGACTCAATAAAGGAAACCATGGCCCGTGACAGGACATTTTGGAAGTCATTCTTTCATAGGACTGCCAAAAGTCAGAAGCAATTTGACGACTTCTGACATACACATTGGCAAAAATCAGACAACAAACTCACTAATACACTGTTACATGAATGTGAGAAGGTTTATATAGGCGCAAACATTTATTATGAAGCTGAACATTCAGGCAGAGTTTTGAAAAAGCTGTGCTGTTTATCAGGTGGGGCCAGTATGCCTTGTTTCACTATTAGTCTCTCCCTCATGTTTTCCTGCTGGCATACTTTTACAATATGTATAATTTTAGTACTATATCACATCAGGTGCAAAATACTACAAATAATGGAAAATTTCAGCAACTGAATGGAAATAATACTGGATACAACATTAAAAAAATCTACGCAAAATAAGCACATTTAGGCACAATTGATTGATCAGCATAGGTTAAGACAAAGCCTTTTAAGCCTCACTGATTTAAATAGAATTGTTAAAAAATTGCTTAAGCCTCTTCCATTGCACTCAACAAGTGTTTAAAAGTATTTAACTTTTGATTAGTTGTGCCCGCAGTATTGATTTCCTAATGTGGGGGAATGCTATAGATCTTGGCTCATCTGCATTGGCCACCTGTATGTTTCAAAATCTTATTTAAGATTATGGTTAAATCACTACAATGCCTGGACATAAAGTATATCTGAAAGGACAACTATATCAATTTCCCTGTCATACTTCGGGTTCCTTTTCTACCCAAATTAAAAACTTGTAAAGCCCTGATTGTCCTGACATAGATAGCCCCAGACTAGCCTGATCTTATCAGACCTCATAAGCTAAGCAGGATCTGCCCTGGCAAGTATTTGGATGGGGGACCAATAGCAGGATCATGGTGCAGAGGCAGCCAATGGCAAACTACCTCTTTTTATTTGTTTTTTTGTTATCAGTTTTCATGTTCCACCCCTCCCCATTCACACTTGGGGTGGCGTGCAACAATTTAAAACATTTAAATATCACATCAATAAATACAGATTATCGAGTGGCAACACTTCTAATTCATCCCAATTTTGGAACCAACACATCAAGGGGAGCTAAGTCAAGGTTATATAACAGCGTTGACAAATTGATGGTCAAGAGTTGATTAAAAGTTGAGTAATAGATGGAAGAGGCCTCCAGATGTTAATCATAGCTGCTTCAACCATATGCCTGGTGGAACAGCTGTGTCTTATAGGCCCCGCAAAGCTGCATAAGGTCCCACAGGGCCTTGGTCTCCTCAGACAGAACATTCTACCAGGCTGGGGTTGGGCTGAAAAAGCCCTGGCTCTGGTTGAGGCCAGCTGGATTTCTTTGGGCCAGGGACCACCAGTAGATTTGCATTCGCTGACTTGAGTGACATCTTGGGGGGCGTACCAGGAGAGACGGTCCTTCGGAATGTCTATTGCCCTGAAAACCTTACTGGGTTGCCATAAGTCAGCTGTGCTGTTGGGTGCCTGGGTGATTACAAACTGAATAGTTTAAAATGCCCCCCCTTTTTTGGTAGATCATATGAACAGCCCTTTTTTTCATGTCATAATGTTTACCAATTAGCGCTCTAAATGTGCTGGCTGGAGGGAGCAGCTTGAGCTCGAAGCAACTTGCTCTATTTTCAAAGACATGGCTGCAAATGGGCATTTTGGCAACTTGCTATCTAGCTTTGAATTGCACGTCTTCATACTCTAGAGCCATTGGCTTTTAAGTCTCTTCTTACTGATCAAAATCCAATGGAAGAAAAACATGGCCTGCCCCCAGGAAGTCACAAAGCTGGGCAATGTATGCAAAGCCACTAGTGAAGAGGAATTCATTTAAAACTGCAGTTATCTGAGCCAAATGATGCACCCATGAGAAAGGAAGACCTGGTATTTCAATTATGGCCTACTTCAAAGAATAATAAAAACCCACTTGACCATCTTAAATATTTGAACAGTTCCCGCCCCTAGTGCCTCACAAAATTGCATCCTGAACTTTGATATCAATGTGGACTGTAACTTTTCTATACATCACTGTGGCAGAAACACAACATTTAAAAAGAGTACATCTTTCTTTTGTAGTTTCAGCAGCTTTTGAAATAAAAGCCCAATCTGAGAATTTCATGCCAATTAGCCACTCAGCAGTGGTCCGACGCATCCCCATTAGCAGAATTTATATTAATACTGCCTCCATTAAGCAGAACTCATTAGCATTTGCTCTCATTAGGCTAAATGGGTTCCCTGGGAGCCATCCCAGTAAAGTAGCTGTCCTAATTAAACTGGCATATTGTTACAAAAAGTGTTCTTTCCTGATCCTTTCCACCCCACCCCCCGCACTTTTAGTGTAGCTGAAGTGAAACAACTGATTTTTAATGAGTTAAAAGATGATTCAGCCAAAGAAAAAGGCAAAGCGTTTCTTGGACTGACCATTTGGGTTGGCTGGTGGGTGGTAGAGTGTGTGTGAGAGAGTTGTACTTGAATACTCCCTTATTTAAAATACACTCTGTGTGACTGGCGGGTGGGCAGGCAAGGGGGGGGGAGGGGGGAAGCATGCTAGGAACAAACCTGCTCCCTGAGATGCTTAATATGTAAACCCATCTTGCTGCCTGTAGTGCTTGCTGAAAAGCAGTACATTTTACTACAGGGTTCTCTATTGTGTGAAATGTTTCACATATCATGGGTCTGACGTAAAACTGTATGCGTTAAGACCACAGATGCAGGTTAGTGATCAACTCTATAGGCTAAACGTTCTCTCTCTCACTCAGTGCAAACCAAGTGCCAGGCAGAAGCAAGTTTCAAGGGTGTCTATCCAGGAAAGTTCCGCCCCCAGTGTGACGAAAATGGCGATTACCTGCCTGTGCAGTGCAATCATAGCACTGGGTTTTGCTGGTGTGCCAAGAAAGATGGTACTAAGATTGAGGGTACCTCAAGTCGTGGATTTCTGAACTGCACTGGTAAGTATCTGCTACCTATCAAAGTGGGTGTGGGGAGCTAATAAGAAATGAGATGTCTTTATGTTCCTATGCGTAGTGATTTATCAATAGTTAGAAAGCCATGTCTAGGATCTCATCCTGAAGAGCCATGAAACATTGTTAGGGCTTAAACCAAAGCCATGTTGATATGATACCATCATCTCCTTTTTACACAGCACAGATGAGAGATGTGTTGAGGAAGGATAGGCTACAAGTGAGGCAAAGTGGACTGGGAAGCCAGGAGCAGTAGAACGCTCAGCCATCCCAACATGCACACTGGTCTTTCAGGAGCCCCAGACATTCCAATTTTCTTATTTTCTATAAGCAAATGAAACAAGTCTACCTCATTCTTGATTTTGCATCAAATGAAATCCACAACTTTCTGGAGAATGGACCAAAGAATCAACTTAATATCTCTCTAGCAGTTTGCAGTTTCCCCCCTAGCTACCTTCCATGAATAAGGTAGTACTGTAACAATGTTTGTGTCCTATTAAAGAGGCTAGCTGAATGGATTTCTTTAAAAATCACAAAGAAAAATAAAGGTTACTGAACACAGTATAGCAGAGTCTCCTAGAAAGGTTCTTAGAAGTGGTAATGGGAAGTTCTCAGAACACTGGAAAGAATGGAAGCATTTACTGTCTTTTTCTGCAGAAACGCATCAGATTGTAGATCCTGAGAATGCAACATATTCAGGGCAGGATCTTCTGCATCTCAACTGAGTAAGAAATTTGACTGCCTTCTGATAGTTTATTATTGGGTCTTGGAGGCAACTTTCTGGGCTTAGTTCTGTCCTCACGCCAGATGTGCAAGGATGAATAAAAGAGAACAAAATGCAGAGGGCTTTGTAGTCTCAAAATATTATTCATCTGCCCACACTGCCTGGGCCACACTCAACATGCCGTTTCCAACTCTCAGTGTAGAGATGGGCAACCACTGGCAAAGTGATGGATGATATGGACCGCAATGGCTGAATGTGCCCCTGATGTGTATTGGGTTGCCAGGACAAAGCTGGAAACTGGTGGAAGCTAACCTGGGGGAGAGCCTTGCTGGTGACAAAATGATGCTGCTAGCATATTTTGTGCGACTGGAAGTGATGTCAGTGTGTTGTTGGCAAAGTTTGAGCATTAAATCAAAACTTGGCAGTATCCTAGGATGCTGACATCATCACACCCCGATGTTGCTTACTCCCCCCATTTAATTGCCACCTACCTGAGTGGCAGAGGGAAGGGCTGGCAGGGAGAGAGGTGTCCTGCCATAGCGGGACACCTGGCACATTCCTGTCTCTAATCAGTGTCGCCATGTAGAATTTCCTAGGACATTAAAAACAACATGTTTGGCGAAAGGGATGGATTGAAGAGTATATGGATGGGAAAGCCACGAGGGAACATTTTGCCTCCTACCAGATCAGAAGTACTCTGGGAAATGTGTTTATTAAAATTTCTTTAAATTGTATTCTTTAGCCTGAACAGAAATGTTCAGAAATTTCTGCATTATTGGGGGAGGGGCGTTAGGAGTATTAAATAGCAGGCAAAAAGATTTCAGTATGGAAAGGTTTCAGTATGTGGTTAAGTAAGGACTGCATCTATCATGAATTGCTCAATAATGTGAATCACAATTTGTGACAGCAAGACATCCCTACGTTTACCGAGAACATCATTAATTTTGCACTGCTAAAGCCATATTTTGTTGTTGCTCTCTTCACTTTGTACATTCCTGTCCCATCATTAGCTGAACACACTTCTGGGACTGAACTGGTACTATTCATCTGCTGTATTTTTCTTCTTTCCTTAGAAAGTGCCAAGTAAAGGATGAAGGCAAGATCAGCCACATCACTTCACAAACTTCAGCTTTTCTCCATCTGGCTCTGTTTTATGTTGTGCTGTGCTTCTGAATTGATTTTTGTGCATGAAGAACCATTTACAAACTTAAAAATTCCTACACTTAGACATTTTCCTTAATAGAGTGGAGGGGAGAGTAGACAAAGTATCATTGGTTACTGATTTCAGGGCTGAGTTATCTTCTTGCAGAAATTAACATTCCACACAAGAACAGCAAAAAGCTTTGCAGTGAACAAGGATCGTTCCTTTAATAGTCAGCTCAAGCAGAATAATTTTTTTAGCTAAATATATCCCAGTGATTTTTGTAGTTAATCAGCCTACACAGGTAGAGTAGCCATTGCAAGTATCGTGGAAAAATTCAGGTTAGCAGGTTCTGAAATGCAAGCTCTGGGCTGTTGACCAACAAGAGATGGAATGCAAGAAGTAATATCAAAGACATATGGGAAAATGTTATTACTCTGTGCTCTTCTAGATACCTGGTTTCAGCTACTGAACTCTGAATTCATTGCTTGAATGGAGCTGAGATGCCCTCTACAGGGAATAAATTGTTGCTGCATGTAAGGGTTACATACAATATTAAAGGAAAAATTATGGGAATCTTGGGAGATAATGCCCTGTAACTTTTCCCCAGCAGATGAGTTGGAAGCCCTTTAACAGTGCCTCTTTACCAGTGGTGGGATTCAGCAGGTTTGCACCACTTTGGCAGAACTGGTTGTTAAAATGGTGCTTGCAAACAACCAATTGTTAAATTATTTGAATCCCACCACCGGAACCAGTTGTTACATTATTTGAATCCCACCACTGCTCTTTACTCTAATATAGACTTTAGAAAAGCTTCTAGCACATGAATAGTGATATTATAGGTAAGGATACAGCTAATGCTTATGCTAAAGAACATGCTTCTTTCACCCAGTGCAGGCAATATTCAATATGTTTTTCTTTAAGAAAGCAAAGTAGTGTTTCATCTATAAATAAGCAATAGATGAGATTTTTAATCTTCATATCTTACTCTATGACATGGCAATTATGGGTTATGAATGTATGATCAGTCCTTTGTAACTATTTAACAACGATGATTTTAGTTATAAGCCTTGAAAAATTAAAAATAACCACGAATAAAATGCTGTCTTGTTCATTCAGATAGCTGATTGCTATACTGTTGGTGTAATAAAGGGTCAAAATGTCCTTTGCAAAATTACTAGCTGCTACAAGAAATATCACAAATTTGTTTTTTCCATTCTATTAATTAGTTTCGGGTGTGTTTATGTTCCACCTGCTTGTTGCAGTTCCATGCCTACATCCATGGTTTCAATTTGGTCTCACTCAGCTCTGAAATCAGAGGAGTTGTGCGGACTTAAGAGTGACGAATTATGCTTTCCCATTCAATGACAGCAGGACGTGATGATGTGGGGGTATGTTGCCAAGAGGCAAAAAGTTTATTTTCCATAAAGGAATTTGGAAGTGATAAACACATCAGTAGCGAAGGAAAACGATTTTGTTGAAATCTCTGTAGTAATGAGAAATCAACAAAATAAAGAATGTACTCTTATGACCGCTTCTGCTGCAAGAACCCTGAAGAACAACAGTGGATTAACTCTCAGGGACTGGCCAGTGTGCCCAGTGCTGCTCTGCAGCCCAGCCTGAGCCAAAGTTCCTGTAGCAAAAGTCTGCATTCTTTGTTTCGTTCTTATGACTTGTTGATTTCTCATTTCTATAGAGATTTCAATAAAATTGTTTTCCTTCACCATTGGTGTGCGTGTTGTCTCTGAATCATTTAGCGGCAAAGAAATTTTTGCCTTTTGGCAAAAAACTGTATCCACATCATCATTCTATGAAGATTTACTCCACTGCACCAGGCATTTCCTAGAGATTCCTTTGTATCAGCTATCGTAGATATCATAGATATCACGGAAATATTCGTATCAGTTGCAGAATCCTACGTTTTGAGGGGAGAAAATGGAATACATGGCACAGCATTTTTTTACAGAATGGATTTCAACTTTTTAACAAGAAAAGGCACACACACTTTCCTTGCAACCAAGAGCACTGGGAACACACTCTGACCAAGTTCCCAGCTGAGGCGTGCAACTGATCAAAATTCTTCAGAGATGTTTAGCTGAGATTTGGTTTACTGAGTCTGTTAAAAAAATGGCACATTTTCTTTTTTTTTCTGAAGAAAAATGTTTTATTGTGTTCTATATATAAAAAGAAAACAAGAGCCAACCTAGGGACAACACAGTTTTGTACATTTTGAACACAAGTCCAGAGAAGACTACAGAGCACAGAGAACCTCCCCCTTTTAAAGTTAAAATGATAATTAACTGGAAAGCGAGTAGCACAAAAACCAATTATGCTCTTAAAAATATAACTTTTAAAGGCTTAAATGGGAGCAACAGAAGAAGCAGACTGTGAGAAAGAAAATTACAGTGTTAAAAACTGTGTCATCACAGCAGGATTCCTGTTCTCTAAATCCGATTGTAGTTACAAGTGCCCGAGCCCTCTCCTTGCAACATCACCAGTATATCCCCCAACCCCCAAGCTCCCATGTAGGGCAATTGCTATACCCTTTTCCAAAGATCCAAGTGCGGTCATGCCTGCTGTGGTGGAAGTTGCAGCAGCATGTCTCCACATTTCAAAAACAGTGCAGATTCTTGTGCAGTGTCTAACAAGCTTATTAAAGTGCCGCCTCTGTCAAAATCATTATTCCCTGTACTATTCCTTTGGGAAAAGAGCATTTATATTGTCCCAGATGGCTATTAGCAAGACTTACCTTTTGCTATAGTTGTGTCCACCATTTTGTTTCTCACAGCAACACAGAGCCTACCGAACGGGAAACAAAATAATGGGTGCAACTATAGCAAAAGCCTTGGTAATGGCTGTCTGGGGCAATATAATGCTCTTTTTTCAAAGTACTATGTTTTATATTGTGGAGAATAATATTGTTGATGAAGGCAGTGCTTTAATAAGACTGTTAGACACTGGGAGAGAATCAGAAGTGGAGGAGGCAGGCCCTAGGACCCTGGCCGACCATTCCACCACAAAGAAGATGTAGCGAGTTGATTCACACATCTCCTGAGTTCTTTTGGTAGAAAAGGATATAGCAAAGCTTAGCTCTGAAAGCGACAGTTAAAAAATAGTTATAAATTAAGATTTAAATTCAATCTTTGACGTCTGATCACTTTTGTTTAAAAAAACTATACAAGCACATTTCTGTTGAACTTTTCCAAGTATATATTCACTTCTCATGGTAAGTTACTGCAAAAAGAAAAAAAAGTTATTAAAATTCCATGCAAGATCCTAACAGCAAATAATTTAATGAAGAAATGCAATTACCACCCATTCCTGTCCTAAATAAATGAGGTACTCTTGCCAACAACATTGACATCAAGGAAACCAGTTCCTCTTGCCACTTCCTGATTTATCCTGCAAGACTCTGCAGGTGACACTGAAGGATTTTCATGCCTGTACCCCTGAGTAGTGTTCCAGTTAAGGGTTTTTCAGGTTTTCCATTCAGCTCTTCTAAATCAACCAATTAGAGCAGCACACAGCCGTCACAAACACCTTGGAAAATATCCAGCTCCCAGAGGAGCCGTAAGAGCTGGATAAAGGAATGGCTGAAAAGGTATTTGCATTTTCAGTCCACCTGCAGCATTAAGCTCAACTCTGAAACAGTCAGCTTGTAAGAAGGCACAGGACCTTGCTATAGAACTGTCCACACATGGGAAGACAACAAGCAAAAGGCTTGGTTGACTTGCACTGGAAGGGAGAACAAATAGGAGCGTGGACACAAGTTTTTGAAAGAAAGGGGGCTGATAATCAGCACACCAAACTATTTCTTAAGAGCACACATCTATCCCTCCAAAATATAAGGGTTTTGTGAAGGGGGAGGAGACCTGGCCCATCTGTTCAATAAATGCGATTTCCCTTAAGCATCCGGTTCTAGCTAGAGAAGGGAGATTAATCTGTCAAACTGAACATAAAATAATTAGCATGCAGAACATTCAACGATACTCACTTGCTCAAACTGCTCCCTCAAGATCACTAGTTTTCTGTTGGGGGAAGGGAAAGTAGTTACTGAGATTTTTTTTTCTTTTTAGAAAAAAAACAGAGCAAGAATTGGCACTGCCTCTGACATCCTTGGCTCATTCTACCGGCAGACTGAACCGAGATTCTATTTCAGATGATGAAATAGGTCCTTCCAGTTCTTCCGAGCCACCCACATAACCATTTCTCTCCTGCCTCCCTCTCACATGCTGGCCAAATTACTTATTTCTCCATAAAAGAAATACGGCAGAGTATGCTGAGAAACTAATGCAGCAAGAACATTTGTATGCTAGATATGTCTAAGCTGAACCACAGCTGAAGGTTACTTGACACACACAATGAGCCAAATCAAACCTTAAACCTGGAGCTGAGAAATACTCTGCTACTGGATCCAGTCAGGCCATGGCAGGTACTTCCACCAGCCAAAAAAGGGTGCCTGTGTGACTTACAATGATTCCCCAGTCCCATGGCGGATTCCCACTTTGCCTCACAAGCTGTTCCCCAGGATCTAGGACAGCAGGGGCAGAAAAGTTACCTTCTGCTCATGCTATGTAGGATCCAAGCTGCAACACGCAAATCAATCAAAGATAGATCTATCAATAAGTACCTTGGAGGGTTCTTACCTTCTTTTTCTTCTTCTTTTTCTTTAACAAAAGTGACCCATCAGAAGTGACAGAAGAAGGCATTTTTTTCTTCCCTTTCTCTGCAAAACATCATACAAAAAGGGCATGTGAAAAAGAGACTGCATTAGATCAGAACTATATTCCACCCTTAAAAAACCCCAAACATTTGTTTAAATGCAGAACTTTCCTACCTGAGAAGAAACAAATGCATGGGGGACCTATCTGGTATTGATCATGCTCAATTATAATCATAACCAATTTACCTGTTACAGAACTTTCAGGAGAAGGTCTCCCTGAAGTTTTCATTAAATAATGATTACATCTCAATCAATTTACCTTGGGGATAAAAGTGGTTTGTACAAGGCTTCACAAAGCTCTCTCCACAAAGGCTGCGATGGATCTCCCTGCAAAGTACTGGCTACATATCTAGTCTGGTTCTTAGTGTAGTCCTGTTGCACAAGAAAGTATTAAATTGTCTAGGTAGATTTTTAAAAAATCACTCCCTAAGAGAGCTGAGAAACAAAACCCTGAATTTGCAGTCATTTCAGAGGCCAAGCTCTGATATTTACAATCCTCCAGGGGCAGCAATTTTGGAAGGGATAATTAAAACAGGAAACACTCAGGGAAATAGGATTTTCCGACCTACACGCAACACTTTGGAAACCTTAGAAGGCAGTGTTCTCCTATTCTGAAAGGAAGCATGTGGCCCTCTAAGGAGATACACAGACTGCATGGCACCTAACTGGCCACAAAAGCAGAATTGGGCCAACTAAAGGTGAAGACAAAGAATATTTGGGAGTGTGGTAGGATTTTAAAACACATTCTCAAATCTGAAGACATTTCAAGCAAGATATTTCAACATTTAGAATATAACATGTCTGTTCTCTTAAGAGAAGGCAAATTCAGGGAAGGCAAGTTTTTAAGACTTCCTAAAGATGGCAGTGCAAGCAAGGAAGTTTGCAGAATGAACTGCAGCAGTAGTTTGAAATACAGGCAATGCTCAAACAATTTCCCACAATAATGAGTCTTTGAGGGGAAAAAATCTATGTGTATGCCACCAAAAAGAGATGCTACAGATTCAGCAGAGAAAGAAACTGCACATGAGGAATGTTAAATCCTACTGAGGACTTCAAGTGGCAACCTTCCTTCTCTACAGGGAAATTATAAATGTTGTAAATGGTTGTAACCCTGAATCATCACATCCCTGAGAATTTTGGTTAAGCAAATAAGAATGAGAGCATGCCCCAACTTCTATGAAGGCTAAGATAGGGAAGGAAAACAACTGAAAGAACAACCGCTGAGCAAGTTCAAGGGAATGGGAGAAAAGGAAACCAGAGGAGACAAGACCAGGTAAGGTCTTGCTAGTGATCCTGTAATTATTACAAAGAAGGGTAAGTTATGAAACTGAACACTGAAGTAAGAAGTGAGAAAGCAATTGTTAAGGAATCAGCCATGGAAGAATGCCATATATATTGGGTTTAAGGAGAATAAATGTCCTACTTGGATCAGGCCCAGAACAGTCTTTAATTTGGGAATTTCACTCAGATAGTCAACTGAATATCACAGAATTTTAAGAAGCAGAACCCAAAGATTGAAGAGGCAATGACCCTCTCTATGGTTTGGATACTGTGGTAAATTTCAACTAACAGAGGGGATTTCAGATGATCTCCCATTTCACAGCAGACCTCTGACTTCTCCCTTCATATTATTTTGGGGGATCCCCTGTCCCCTAGGAACAGCACTTTGGGGATTATTTTGGGCTGCAGTGGGTGCGCAAAGGCAAGAAAGTCTAGTTCTGCTGAAATCCCTTTCACCAGTGGAGATTTATTGCAGGATCCAAAACTATTTCTCCAGTGGCTGTGGAATCAACAAAAGGGTAATTATTTTTCTGCAGTATATGTTCACTTCTACAATGCTATCACATCTGTCTGAAAAAAAAAAAGATGAAACCCCTTTAAAACTAGTCCAGTGCATGCTCAAAGGATTGGGGGGGAGGGGGCAAGGGGGAAGACCTAAGAAATATGTTCAGAAATCAAAAGGCCGGTTTTCAATCAAAAAGAGTTTTCAATCAAAAAGAGGTTTCTGTGGCACAGAAGAATGCAGTTACATGCTTCTGCAATACAGAAATAAAAATCCTTCAAAACTAGCTCTTTTTCTGCCGGAACACTGAAAAATGCTTCTTCCCACAGAAAGGATACTTTTGAAGGGGTTTTTTCCTTTTCTATTTTTTTCTATTTTGCAATATGAAAATATTTTTTTCTGAATTCCTTGGTTACAAAAGTGCACACCTATGGCACCTTAAATAAATCCCCCTCTTCACCATATTGGCTGTTTACATAAACAATAAAAAAACTGGAAAGAAATTAAACACCAAAAAATATGACTTGCTCTGACTAATCCTTAAATCTCCCGAAGGTTTCAATCCAAACAACAGTCAGATGTAGAAAAAAGGCAGCAAAAGCGAAAAAAGCTTCCAGAAATCTTTTGAAATATGGAGACTACGATGCTACCATAAAGAATCCTAACCAAGATGGTGAACCACATATGTAAGGAGTGTTAAGGAGTCTTTCGGAAAAGACATATTGATCTGCCTTGACTCTATCAAGAGATACTGAGGTACCAGCCAGAATTGCTCCGCTCTCACTTGTCTTGCTGTTCCCCTGGAAAGTCAACAGATCTAAGACCCAAATACAAAGTCAGTGGTGGGAAAGAGGTGGTAGGTTGATTAATACCCATATCTGGAAGACAGGGAGACTGAACTGAAATGGATCCTGCACTCCCTCTTAAGAGTGTACAACTAGAAGCAGAAATGGTTGTTGTAGAAGATGAAAGGATATTATTAAGTAACTTTCATTTGAAAGTTATTTCCTCCATTAAATTAGGGCACTCCAGATGATGTTCATGACCTTACCCCTGAGGAACACCCTACAGAAGTACAAGATCACTAGCCTAGGGTGGATTTATGCACTAGGATCAGAAGCAAGGGTACCCAAAACACATCCCATCATTCACACACTAGTTAACTTCCTTATCCAGTTTCTAGATTTTTGTAACCTCATGCTTGCTAACTTCAACAAAAGAAGTAACGTCAGAAGCCTGATCATATGGACAGTAGTGTACATTTACAAAGAACTGATTTTGAGGCATGACATTTGCCAGAACCAAACTCTGCATATTTGTTCGACAACGGTACTCAGTTCCCTCAGAAACCCCCTCCAGTCCCCTCTCCCTCCCACTCCATTTTCCCTTCTCATCTTTTGTTGGAGGATGGCTGTGACTTCCTCTCACTATATGAGCTGGCACTGTGAGAGAGGACTCTTTGCAGAAGTGTACTAGGAAGAACAATGTACTGCGTAGGAGAGCTGGAGCTGTTCTTTCAAAATGGAGAATGACAAACAGCAGTCCAGCAGCTCACTCACTCTGTTAAAACAGCAGCTCTCACAGTCTGATGGCGGCTTTGAAGCCACTGACTCATTTGCAAAGATATTCATGATTTGCCCAATTAATGCTTAACGAAAGAAAAATCAGCACCCCTTTGAAACTTAAGCATGCTTTCCTGCTCTATGATGGCTGTGAATATATGCCTGGGACTGTAATGGTCGTCTCCAACTCCATTTTAAAGCAGAGAAAGAAAAGGGCATTTCCCAATTGTCCTGCTACAAATAATAGTAATTTAGTGCTGTCAAGTTGCAATCGACTTATGGCGACTCCTCATGGGGTTTTCAAGGCAAGGGATGAGCAAAAGGTGGATTGCCATTGCCTTCTCCTACATAAAAACGCCTTTCTTCTTTGGTAGTCTCCATTCCAATATTAACCATGGTCAACACTGCTTAGCTTCCAAGCTCTGATGAGCTCAGGCTATTCAGGCTGCTATATGTCACGCTACTCACTCACATTTCCTCTTCTCCCTAGTCCACAAGAAGCCTTACCAGTGACAGTGTGGACACGTTTAGAATGTGCAATCATACCAGAAATGGGTGTGGAATTGTTTTAAAAGCTCAGTGTATATGGAGATAAGGGATTTATTAGTCTCTGACTGTCACCATGAGTCAAAGGGGGCTACTAAAGTAGATTATCTAAGAAACACAAATACTGGCCCCAGACTGGTGTGAGAAGTACAGAAGGGAAGGAGATGGTAGCTGCCCTTCATGTTACTGGAGACAGCCTGATGGGTGGAGTGCAGGCAGGCACAGCAGTGAAAGTCCAGGCAGTGAGCGAGAAGTGAGACTGAATGGAACAGGAGACACCAGGGAAGTTGAGACAGGGAGCCAGGCCTCACGCTTGGGAGAAAATGACTGCTGGAGATGGAGCAGATGAGAGGGCAGTGGAGTTTGGCTAAGACAGGAGAGATGGGGCCCATCTCTTGGTCTGCTACTTCTGGGGAGCTTTAAAAGGTGAAATCAGAGCTACAAATGGAATTAGAGATTGGGGTATTTATGGAGTCTCTCCCTCTGCTCCAAATAGAAGTGAGACGGCTCATCTGCAGCACAGGGAGCAATTCTGTTCAATTCTCCTCTTGCACCCATTTTAAGTTCCAGGTTCCCAAAAGAGTACTCAACAAGAACAGTAAGTCTATGGCTGGAACTGCAGACCAGACACTCTTTCCTAGAGTTCAACATGAGATATGAAACAAACCAAACTTTCAGAGTTTTCCTTTGATCACTAGCACAAAAGGGAAATCAAGTCTTGTCGCTAACAAGCAATGACATACATCCCCATCTGGGGGCAGCAGAGAGAGGTGAATGGAGAAAAGGGGGGGTCATTTTGCAGGGAGAGAGAGAGAGAGAGAGAGAGAGATGCTCTTGCTCTTACTGGATTTGGATTTTTTCTCCTTGCCATCTTTTTCCTTTGGCACCTTTCCTTTGCTTTTAGACTTGGATTTTTTCTTCTTCTTCTTCCTCCCCTCCTCCGAGTCAGCCTGCCCTTTCTGTTTTTTTCTTTTTGGTTCCTTAAGGCCAGTTTCTCCAGCGGCCAGTTTCCGTTTCTTATTCTGCTTCTCTTTGACGCCAGCCTTTGATGACTTTGCTGTTTTGGGAGTCTTGACCGCCACAACAGGGCTGGTCTTCATGTCCCCCTGGGCTCCTGCACCAGGGCCTTGGGCTACAGCCTTATCTCCATTCTCAGTGTGAGGAATGAGAGACAACTTTATGGCTCCATTTCCTTTGGCTTTGCTATTCCTCTCAGACTTGGCTGAAGCTTTCTTTGCAGAAATGTCCTTCGAAGTAATGGCAGCCGGTCCAGTTTTCCCCGCCCCGGTAACCTTGCTCATCTTCGCCACAACAGCTCCCTTTGCAGAAAATGGCATGGCCCCAGTCTCTGTAGAAACAATTTGAAATAAGATGACTCAAACTCTCTTTACTGCCCAAGCAGCTGTTGAGATGTACATGCCCCTCTAACGCCTCCAGCTCCTACTAAACAGTGTGGCTCACAGGTAAATCATCCCATTCACTGAATTGGTAACAAAGCTTATGATCAACATTTTAAAAGGCTAGAATTATGTATATGCACACTGTAAGAAACATTTCTTTCCTGTACTGAAAGGGGGGCCCCTCTGGTGGCATACTTAGCATGCCAAAGCCCACAGCTTTTTGTAACTGCATGCTGCTCTCCAGAACTAGCACAGGCCCACGGCCACTTTGTGGGTTGCCCCAGTGAATACACCAATGCGCTGCTGTTGGATGACATGCTATTTTAAAGCAGGCTATGAAACTGCCTGCTTCAGTTGTGCACTTGTGGGTGGGGCAAATAATACATCTTTTAAAAGTACTTAAGAAGCCTTTTTCTAAAACTAAGAAAAAAATCTTCACCTTTCCTAAGCAATTTATTCAATTATCGTGCTGAAGTTCTTGAAATTATAACCGTTTTTATTTAGTCTTCAAAGTTAACAGCATAAACATTATTTAGCCCATATTTCTGATTTGGCCCTCAGAAGCTAGGAAAAATGCCTTATTAATCTCAATACATGAAATATCTTAAAATACTTCACGACGTGGGTGTTTGTCTTTTCAGTCAAGCAGCAGCTAAAGTCAGATCCTTGGAAGCTTCACTTTTCACCTTTTTTCACCAGATGAATCAAGAATCTCCAAGGGCAGCAATACAACCAACAGCAAATCCAATTCAATACAAGCTCCAGGCTGCCCATATTTCTGTAGCTTTCACTGAGAAATAGATTTTTTTTTCTTATTTTACAGGCAAGACCCCGTTGTATGTTCATCTCACCAGCTCTGGAGCCACATAAGCAGGCAGCAGGGGGGGAAAGGGAGGTTTAACAGACGCTTATGTCAACCACTTGCTTTGCTAGTCCACATGAGAGTCTCTGCAAAACCACTACTGACCCATTATTCCCTGCAGACATTCAGTATAAGAGGTAAAATAGCTTATGATGCTTTTGGGGATATCCAACAGGTGGCAGCAGCAGCTTTAGCAGTGGGGTTGACAGTAGGCCTTATTTAAAGCAGTGGTTCTCAACTGTCCTAGTGCTATGACCCTTTAATACAGTTCCTCATGTTGTGGTGACCCCCAACCATAAAATTATTTTCGTTGCTACTTCATAACTGTAATTTTGCTACTGTTACGATGATCTTAGGTGACTCCTGTGAAAGGGTCATTCGACCCCCAAAGGGGTCATGACCCACAGGTTGAGAACCACTGATTTAAAGCATCCTTTTTATTCCAGAACCGTGCATGTTTCACGGACTCTAGTGGATGCTTCTTACCAATGCAGACAGAATAATGGAAGTTTTGCATTTCAGGCACCAGAGCTTTAAACTGCCAGACATTTCTGATGTTTTGTTCAGGCAACTTCAAATATGGACCAGCCATGTGGATTACAGATATTTCTAATATGGAAGACATGGAAAAAACATTGTTTGCTGCCCTTCAAACCTAGGAATGTCCAAAAGATAAGACACTATATTCTGTTCCACAGAAAGATAGCAGCAGGGTTGTATATTCCTCCGCCACAGGACAAAGAATGCCAGACCTTATTTGTTGTAGAATGCTCCGGCTGGTTCTTAGTGTGTACCTAGCTCTGCTGCCCCCACCCGTATGAAAGTTGTTCAATTAACTATAAATGCTCTTCTATCAAAGTACCATGTTCAATAATGCACAAAGTTTTGACAAAGGCAGAGCATAAAAATGAATCATAATTCTTGTATTAATTTGGGACTGTACTCTAATTCAGAAGCACACAATTTTCTCAACCGCTGCACCTCAACTGACCATACTATCATCTTGCTGCAGAACAGAGTATAGATGTTCTGTGTAATATACCCCCTCTCCCTAAAGCAAGGGTCACAAAGCTGAGTCAATGGCTGATGAGTAGCAAGGAACTAAATAACTGCCTGTTCTTGAGCTCCTTCAAAGCAGATGACCTGGCTTCACAACACACCAACCATCCCAAGAGCAAAAAAGGAGCTGTGGTGGGCAAGCAGCACAAGTCAGCAGTGAGATCCAAAGCTATGAGGACTTGTGCTTCTCTTGCATGGCAGAATCCTTAAAATGTAGGAAGCCACAGCTGCATGAACTAATTGAAATGCTGAGGTGAAATCCAGAGAGACAGGCAGAGAATGCAAGTTGTTAAATTTAACATCAGCATGTCAAAAGCTGGGCTTTGCTGACACAGACAAGTGGTCCATTTGTACATCAATTGTTTTCTGGAGGCTTTCTAATTGGCTGAAGCAGCCACTAAGATGCATTTGTTTACAATTAAGCTGCAGCATCACTGGATGGTTTTGGCTCATAACACTGGTCAAGCTGCAAGAGGAAAGCAGCAATTTCATAGGGGGGAAACACAGGGGCTTTCCCCCATCCACGTTTGAGGCACTGCTCTTACATCCCAACACATTAATATTAAAATGTCGCTATTTTAATAATGCAAACTAATTTAGCACACCAGTGTGTATCCAACTACCCGAGCTTTCCCACATTCCTGCAGGCCCTTCCAACTCTCAGAAAGGCAATTCTTGGGATTACAAGACCCATGTGAAGGAACAGTTTTGTAGGTCAGTGAGCTGGAGGGAGAAAAGGATGGAATTCAATTCCCTTCCTCAGTGAAATGTGGTTGTGGAAGTGGCAGGAGGGATGACTCCACCCCCTTGTCCCTCCTTACTCCAACACCTTCTGGGAACTGGAAGGGGCTACAGCCATGGTGGCGAATCTATGGCACTCCAGATGTTCCTGGATTCCAATTCCTATCAGCCCCTGCCAGCATGGCCAATAGGTTTGCCACCACTGGGCTACGGGAACTGCATTCCAAGCACAGAATGGCACAATACATGCTGCTAAAATTATAAAAAATACAGCACGCAGGGCTTTTTTAAAAAATTAAGCTTTCCGTTTCAAAACCTGAAAACATCCTCCATGAAATTAAGCCTTATAGTCCAACTAGTAAAAAAACAAAACCCAATCCTCCTACCATCCTTATGTTCCTAGTGAAGAGAGTCACTATACCTGTTTAAAGAATGCATCGCTAAAGGAGTTCCAGAAACTCTGGATTGATTTACTAGCCACCCATTACCTTGTGACATTTGGTCCCCTTTAACCCCTCTTTTCTCTCAAGTTCTCTGTGTGCACGATCTCAGGGGAAAAGGCAGTGTCTCACGGAAAACTTCACCTTGCAGCAGACAAGGACAGTGCAAACTACTGGTTCCCTCTTCCCTACTCTAGAGTCAAGGGGAGAATCTGAACTAAGTCCTTGCCAAAAAGCCATAGGCTCTGGCCTTGGCAGCTTCCTTTGCAGAGGCCTGCGTCTATATGAGGCGGTTGCTGAATAACCGTAGCTAGCATTCCTCTCCTGTCTAGCATTCTCTAAGGCAGGAGGGTTGAACTCATTTGCTCCAAGGGCTGGATCATGGATACAACATAAAGGTGACTTGGTCAGGCTGGGTTGGAGAGGGGTGGCGGCTGCCTCAGTTGGCCCCAGACTGAGCCTGCAGCAGAGTGGAGTGGCTGCCTTGAGAGGGATTCCCAGGGTTGTGAGCTGGCCACCAGGCCAAATCGGGAACAAGGGGCGGGTTGCTTCAGCTGGCTTGCGGGCCTGATAAGCCCTCTCCAGGAGCTACATCTGGCCCCCAGGCACCATGTTAGACCCCTGCTCTGAGGCCTCCTTCCCCAAGACTAACCTGCCTTTGGCCCAGCTGGTGTTTCCTCAGCATCTGAATCAGAGGTACTGCTGTCACTTGATGAGATGTCAGCAGGGCCCACTTTCTCTGAAGGCTTTGCAAGGGCATTGAATGCAGGAGTACCGGTAGTGGAGGTTGTTGTTTTCCCAGAGCCTTGTTTGGATGGCTTAGATGCAATGTTCTTCTGCACAGTGGCTACTGGGGGTTTGGAAAGACCTGTAAAACCTGCTAAGAGAGACTACAAAGAGTGCACACATACAAGGTTAAAAAGAAATCATGGCCTAGCTAAGCCACGCTTATTCTACAAGCGACACCAAGACATTCTAAAAGAATTAAAAAGAGACCACTTAATCAGACAGCTTCTCAAAGCCCTGTTAGGGCAGAGCGGACAGATAAACCCAAGAAATATGGTTCTTCGGTCTGTTAATCTGAAGTTCAGCAAGCTATGGAGTATTGATGGTCAAGGAAAAGAAAAACATATATTTTAGAATGTGAGCTTAGGGACAAAAACCAATTTACTGCTTTTACAGTGCAACCCTATGGAGAATTACCCAGTCTAAAACCACTGAAATGAATGTGATTAGACAGGCATCACTCTCCTTAGGAATGTACTGCTAGTTGCCTAGCATATTTTAACTGCCCTGCTCTGGATGGGTAGGCTAGCCTGACCACGTTAGCTAAGCCAGGTCAGCCCTAATTAGTACTTGGATGGGAGACTTCCAATGAAAACCAGGGTTGCTACACGGAGGCAGGCGATGACAAACCACCCCTGTTCGTATATTTTTATGCAGTTCTACATACAACCAATTAATGATGGTGGCAGGAAATATATGTGCAATGGCGGCCAACTGATGATGGTGGCAGGAAATATATGCGCAAATATATGAGTTGGCAGGGCAGGCTGCCAATTTCCGTGGAACGTGGGAATCTGACAAGTGAGTGGGGGTATAATTCAAAGAAAGAGTGGGGGGGGAGCCTTTGGCATTAGGAGCATCCTTCATTCTTCTGTGACTCAGATTCTACTACATCATCATCATTAAATTGTCCTTCAAGGGACAGGTTTGTTCATGTGCCCTAGTGCTACTATCTAATCTGCTATACCCTGGTTATGATTTGAGGGGCACTTGTGGCTATACAAATTGAATTATGAACCCGCATAAGCCACAGTTGAAGCTTTTGGCTTTTGGGAATTTGTGAAGGCAATCCGATTGTGCTATTTTGCGGACAGAAGTCTGGCCGCGTAGCTGGAAACAGGCACAGTGAAAAAGCAGCCAAATGCTTACATTCTTCCCATGGGAGAACAGCATTTATGTAAGTGTTTTTATAGGTTTACGGCATACACAGTAAATTTGCTTTTCTGTTCTCTCCCTGTTAAGGATACACAGTATAGGCTGCTGGCCATTAGTGTACTCTTAGGCTTGCATGCAAGTCTAATGTGTCACAGATGTATGGCGCATACATACATTACTTATAAAGACGTTTATAGCTTAAGACAGGGCTTAAATTACAAATAAAAATTGCTGTTGTACACATAACGCAGCTCCCCTTGTTTAACCATTTCACTGTGCAGCAGTTTTCCCACAGTCCTTTGTTTGGGTTCAGCAGGTTAACTGAAAGTCAGGCAAGTGCAAGCACTAGAAATGGAGTACGCCTGCCATTTTGAAACCTCTAGAGCAGGTGCAATTAACAACCATACCGGCAGCAAACTCCTTCCTATAATTCAATGTTTCTATAGCCATTTTAGTATAAAATATTTAACACTGGTCTTATTTTCCAAACCTTTGCATATATGTTGTGCGAACACTCCTACAATAACAGTTGCTCATTGTTCTATTCTTTTTAAAAAAAATAAATGCAATGGGGTCTGTTAGACCTCAGCTACAGAAAATTGAGGGAAAGAGGAAAAATAATGCAAGTCCAGGGTATCAGGAATTCATTCCAACAGGAAAATGAAAATTTTATTTTGAAGCAACAACTGGGATAAGGTACAGTTAACCATTCTTTTTTTTTAAACATTATCAGAGGATTTGAAGTTAACGAAAACAGTTAATTATGTCAGGGGTCTCTGAGACCTCAAAAAAATTAAGATTGAGAGTCATCACAAGCCCCAGATAATTGCACACTTATTATCTTTATTTCAGATTAATGAAAAATATGAATTATATTAACTGTCAAATGCATCTCCATTTTGTGAATCAGTTTAATCACAATCTATTTGATAGATGTAGTGTTAGACCAGTAAATGTAAGATGAAAAAGCACAACACCCAAGATAATGTAGTAAACAAGGATTTGAATCTGTGGTGCTTATGCGCCAAATGTTCTGTCCTATCACTCAAAATCATCACCTTTAGAACCCAAAATGACAGGGCTAACACATACCCTAAGGCAGGGGTAGGGAACCTGCGGCTCTCCAGATGTTCAGGAACTACAATTCCCATCAGCCCCTACCAGCATGGCCAATTGGCCATGCTGACAGAGGCTGATGGGAATTGTAGTTCCTGAACATCTGGAGAGCCGCAGGTTCCCTACCCCTGCCCTAAGGGGTGGGGCTGGGGAAGTCACCTCTCATTTATACCCTGACTTTCTCTCTAAGGGGGATCAAAAGCTGCTTCCATCATTCTCCTCTCTTAAAACAACACTGTGAGGTAGGCTGGGCTGACGGAGAGTGACTGGGGCAAGGTTACCCAGCAAGCTCCCATTTATTTATTTTGTTAAATTTATACCACGCCCAATGCCAGGCTGAGGGCAGTTTACAAATACAAATATCCAATACAACATCAGGAAATCACAGATAAAACTACAGCATAAATCCAAATCCAAAACAATGATGTATTAGTTCAAAACCAGATAAAATGGCTGCAACTAATAAACCTCAAGCCTAATCTTGGTCCCTCTCCACTTCCTATCATGTATGTACTAAGGGGAGAAAGGGAGATGGAGATGGAGGGGGCAGATGTACCAGGTGGAAATGTAAGTGGTGCTGATGATAGAGTATAACACCAGATCATGGCAGGGAGGGGATCTGAACGTGGGTCTCTCAGATCCTACTTGAAGCTGTACTATTGTCACATTTGCACTTTTTTTGTTTACCAAAAAGTGCCTTAAACTCCTGCACAAAGCAATACTGTGATGTGGCCATTGTTAAGTCTTTGGCAGCTGAGCCTGCTTTTGTGACTCAAGATCTATGAATGGCCTGTGAAAGGCCTCCCCACAGGCCCACATCTTAAACAAGTAAGTGGTAACGAGATACGAGCCAGCTTCTATAGCAGTGGTGACGAACCTATTGGCCATGCTGGTAGGGGCTGATGGGAATTGTAGTCTATGAACATCTGGAGTGCCAAAGGTTCGCCACCACAGTTCTATAGGATCAACACCCACAGACTTAACAGTGCAGCTGTAATCAACCGTGCAAGGCTAGTGCTGCACTGTTAAGGAGAACCTAGTATTGCTGCTATCCATTCAAAAAAAATTCCTTGATTCAAGCATACGAACTGCATCAGGGAAGGCTCACATCCAAACCAGACTAAAGGAAAGTTTTCTCAAAGCATAATATATAAGCAAAGGAGCAGTACCTGGGAGGGCTCCAGCTCTTCATCACTGGACTCTTCAGATGAGCTGTCTGTCTCTCTTGTCGTTTGTTTCTGTGCTATACCTGTTAAAAGACAAGAACCAACCTCTGAGATTCTTGCACTATTGCAAAGGTCAGGAGAAACCAAGAACCTTGGGAATTTTTACAAATTCTGCCAAGGACTCCTATTAAAAATCTCCCTAAGGACTACTGCAAAGATTGGTTTCACTATGCTACAGATCTCCATTTGGTTCTAAGGTGGGCAGAGAGAGACTCACTGGTACAGTGGTCATGGCATCGGGAAGCAGGGGGTGAGAGGCAGATGACTGGCGAGACTAAGTTGCAAAGGGCAAATCCCTGATCCTGGTCCTACCTTGATTCCCCTAACTGGTGATTCCTGCTGTATTCACAGATAGGTCATCGAAGAGGATTTATATCAGTTACCAAGTTCTGCAGATCCCCCAGTGCATAGATTCCCCATTCTACCTACCAAACAAGTTTAACCCACATGCTGATTTTCTGATGGCAAATTTACAATGTTGTTTTTGTACAGAAATTTACTGTGAGGTGGGGAGGGAAAAAAGGCCATGAAGCTACTTCCGGCTCTCATAAGCTCCTCACTCATTTGGCAAAATGATACAGCCAAGGAAAGCCCACCGAAATTATTTCAGCCACTGATACCATTTTACTGGTGGCTGTGTATCTACTTCACAGGACAGCATTTCTAAATACCCAACCACAGGAAACACTGAAGTTCAACTGATTTAAGGCTCAGCCCTCCATCTCCATCTCCCTTTCTCCCCTTAGTACATACTTCCTCATTTAGTGTCAGGATATAGAAGCACTTCCAGCTGCAAGGGTGTGATTTTCAGGAAGGCTTTAATTACCATATATACAAATATACTTCAAATGCATTGCCATTCCGCTCCTATTTAGAATAAGCCCCTCTTATATGGGTGATGTCCCACAGTATTGATAGGATTGGCTGGGTTTCAGATGAAGCTAGAAAGTTTCCCCATGGTCAACCCCATCGACTCTTACCAGGCTGTAAAATCTGTGTGGAAGTTGCGAATGGTAGCGATAAGTCCAAGTCTTCCTCCTCTTTGCTGACTGAAGAGCTGCTCCTTGTTGCATTTTCCTTGTGTTTTAGAATCTCAGCTGACTTCGTAAGGGATGTCTGGCTCTGAGACGGCTTGGCAGAGCTCAACTCCACTTTCCCCGGTGTTGTGGAAGGGTTTTTTCCTTGGCACTTATTGGAATTGGAATTAGGTGTTACAGTGTTGACCTGCACAATCTTCCGTGAAGGAGTGGCTGCTTTTTGGGGGGATACTTTCTACTTTTGAAAAATGGGTAAAAAAAAAAAAGGGGGGGGAGGGTTTGAAAAAAAGGGAAGAGAGAAAATACATACCCACATTAAATCTTTAAAGGGCTGTGGAGTTTCATAACCACTCATAGATTGAAAACAGTATTATGGCTAAGAAGGAAATTCTCATTTCTAGATTGTGAGTTATCACATAAATAAAAGCTATGCAATTCCTCAGTGCTATCACCACCTCCCTCATAATGAAGTAATGAAGACTAATACATAATGAAGTAATGAAGACTAATACATCCTGTAATGGTCAGTAATGCCACCGAGAGGGCACACACTTAAGGATCCTCAGAAGTTCCTGTCAGCCTTACTCTAACTGCCGCCACTTGGGTATACAGATAGTTCTGTGAGGGGAGTTTTACTTTTCCCTCCAAAACTGACTGCTCTGACCAGACTGGATTTGGACACCCTTAAATGACTCTTGAGGCTTATTAACAGGCAAAGATGAAAAGTTTATTTATAGAATTACAAGAACATAAGTTACAGAAATAATTAAACTTTTCTTTTTCTCAGGCAGGAATATTTTACTAAACACTTTAGCTGTTTCAGATATTCTATTATAGTTTCCAAACAGTTCTCTGGCTCAAGTTTTAACAATCCTACTAAACTGCCTACACTGGGAAAAATCTTTCCTTCACAGAACTTGACATATACTTAAATATCCAACTCCTTTCGCCCAAAAGAGAGGCACACTGGGCTTCCCAGAGCAGGCTCTGGGTTATTCCACCTGGAAACCCACTCCTGACTCCATTAACGAAACACCACACACCCTCCACTATCCCATATCTAGGTGCTTTCTCCTCAGAGACCTACAAACAAACCCTCCACATGAGTTAAGTATTGCCCTTGTGATGATGTTTCCTTAGGACCTTGGCACAGGTTTCACATTCAGTTTTCTGGATCCTTCACCAAAAACCGGCTTATCCAGCCTCCTTCTCTCTTTCCCCCCTCTGCTCACAAACACCCACCCTCTGGTTTTTTTAAACAGCTGCAGTATCAGCCAGCCAATCAGGTAGAGATCCGAATTAAGTCCTTAAATTCCTTTTGCTCTGACAGAACTGCACTTTAAAATTAACCCTTAATCTGCAGTCCGTCACACATCCGTTTAAAAAAAAAAGACTTTAATTAAAAGGTCCTACAGAGAAGTAGTGCTGACTTTACAAAGTTAATCATGAAAAGGGCAGAGAGCTGGGTGATGGGGAAATCAGTGCCAAGGGAGAAAAAGTGCAGACTTGCCAATGTGTGTGATAGGAGCTCAGTGGGGAAGACTAATGAAGCCCCTTATACGCTGATGGCACTGTACTACGAATATCACTGCCACGGGAAGATTTAGGACTCTCACATTCGAAGCTATAGCCAGTGAGCTTTGCTTGTGTTCCCCCTGGTTCTCTCGTTCCCACTGTCAGTGACCATTTTACCTGTTTTGATGGCTTCTCATCCTCTTCGCTCTCGGAGGAATCAGAGCTGTCAGTCTCTGAACTCTCTGATGACTTCTGAAGAGAGGCAGTTGCCAAACTCCCCATGTTTGCTGCGGTTTTCCCTGCTGACTGCACACTGCATGCTTTGCCCGATGCAACACCTGTAGTCTTTGCAGTCAGAGCTCTTATGGGAGTGACTAAGAGTTTATGTGCCACCGGAGATGATTTCTAGTAAGAGAAGATTATATTATTATCAGATTGTGACAAGGATAACAGCCCCAATGCATAGAGCCTCCTGATTCAAGGGAATGAATTTAGTAGCACAAAAGCAAGAAAGTTCACCTGACTCACCACCACACACAAGACATTTCAGCAGTTTACTAGGTCCTGTGTGGGATGTTAAGCATCCTGCTAATTGGACTGTGGTGGCATTGTACATGCAGAACAGATCAGACTCTGAAATGGGCAGACAAGTGGATAGAGTGGACTGTGTGAGAGACCCCCACCCTCCCGGTCCAAGCTCTATTTCTCTTATGGCACATTGTGGCAGGCTTCTTCCTTGCCATATTCCAGTCTCAGTGCTCCATCTGTAAAATGTGACCTTATCTCAGCATGAACACAATGCAAATGTACAGAGTTAAAATCATACAGTGTTTTTTTTAAAAAGAACCCCCCCACAAAAAAATCTTCTCCAAATTCTATTCCTTTCTGATAATTAAGAAATATGTAAACAACATCTGTTAGCATCTTGGAAACCAAACAGAGGTGGGGTTTCAGTGTATGAAATGGTGCAAATAAGCTTCTTTATTTCCCTGTGCTGAATCTCAGAATGGCAGATCTTGCCCAGAAATAGGGCTGTAGATAGTCCCAAGGATTCTGGATCTGCACTGCAAAAGAACAAACTAGAGACATAACACTGGGCTCTCAGAAACCACACCATTCAATTAAAAGGGGGGCAATTCAGTCCCAGAAACTGGGAACATGGAGTGAAAGCTTGGAGAGAAATGTCTAGAGAAGTTGTAGAGGCTGTATTCAGATGACACAGAACACACAGGTTTATCAGAATTGTGCATGAGCATATCGCTGTTAGATCTGAGCCCAGTAGCTTCTTAGTGATCAACAAGATTTTTAGGGTATCAGCTTTAGAGAGTCAAAGCTCTTCCTTCGTCAGGCATCTAACAGAGGGAGCTTGGACTCTTGAAAGCCCACACTCTGAAAATCTTGTTGGTCTCTAAAGTGCTACTGAATCTAGCTCTATTATCTGAAACTTGTTCTTAGTTCGTAGTTACACATTCTTCATGCTCCCACCCCTCATGCTTCCCAGTTGGAACAAGGCCAAATTTGTCATGAAATCTGAGTACAGACACTTGGCGAATACTTCCCTGCAGCTTCACCACCACCCAATAGCTGGGATTTTAAACTTCAGTTAAAGCCAAGTTTAGAACTCTGGTTATGAGAGTGGGGAAAGTAGTTTGCCAAAGCACTCGCTTATGGAAAGCACAGCAAGCTGAAATCTTCCTGGTTTGAGCAAGCACCATGTGGAAGAGGCATGTGCAAGTACAGCAAACAGTGTTCATACACAATGGTGACAAATCTGTGCTTCATTACTGTGACATCTGAATGTATCCAGAACCTCTGCTGCAGGCTGCAGAATTCAAGACTGACTGGATGAACAGAGAAGTCTGACTAGCTTTTACAATAGCTCCTCGGCCATGTTCTTTGCCTCACTAGCCAAACGGGAAATAAGCAGTAATTGACCCATGCTAGATTCAGCTTTTCCAAGTGAGAAAGTTTCTTTCTGTGTATGAAGCTCTGCCATCAACAGTTCTCCCCTCTTTCCCTGACTAGATATTTTAGACTTGCACAGATTTAGATCTTCTAAGTAGAAATAGATGGCATAAGATTTGTATAATGTATTCCAGACAAACGATTTAGGTCTCTACCCTCAGAAATTCTTTTTAAAATGCTGGAGACAGAGTCAGCCATCCGCCTCTCCCAAACAGGTCCCAAGACTGGAGTTCTATGGGCTCTCATGTGTTTTTCATATACCACATCTGGCATAAGAATATAAACCATATTTTTATGAATCCAGCATATATGTAGGAATTTTTTGTGATTTATGAGCTCCGCTGACATCAACAAAAACAATATTAAAAAACTTTTATCTGGTTGCCAGATTTGACAGCTGTGCAACATAAAAACCTCTTTATCCACCGCCAGAAACTGTCTGGTTAACTCCTACTATAAATCTGTTTTAAGTCTTAAGTAGTTGTTCAGCAGGGATGCTGATATACCAGGAACTGTTTCAGACAAAGTTTTTCAATCCTGGAGCCTAAACCTAGGCCAGGTAACACTTCTAAATGAAGCAGATCAATTGAGTGGCCTAGAAACACCCCAAGATTATAAGGGACTCTACAAAACCACAGCAGAACCCTCACTCTACCACTACTCACTATACAATGTACACCAATCAGTGAAACAAACAAACAAACACAAACACACCAATCCAGCTAAGGAGGCAACATTCATACAAAATGAATTTCTGCATGGATGAAGAACTGTGTGGGCAATTTAGTTCGGTGCACATTCCTAAAGCCAAACAAAAATTCTGAATGGCACAAGGCTCATTTTAAGAAGGTAAAACCTATCAGTTGGGTGTGTGTGGTAGGGGCAGGGAGAATAGTAGCTGGCTTAAATTCTTCCTGCTCCAACCCCCCCGATCAATAGTTGATACACAGAATATTAGTTCATGGATCTATAGCGTCAGAAGCTCCAAGTGGGTTGCTCTTCTAGCCCTGTAAAAGTCCTGCTACAAATTTCCTACCAGTTTGCTAAATGGAGCTGTACGTAAAAGAATATCCCCCCACCATCCTACCAAGACTGTCCCACAATAACCTGAGTGAACACCGTGTCTTCTTCTGTGTCAGACTCATCGCTTGAATCTTGGCTACTGTCTTCACTCTGTTGGGATGCCTTGAGTGGTGCCGATGCAGAACTGGCTGCCTTGGCATGTGTGAGCTGAGCTGCAGCATTTGATTTGGTTGCTAAAAGAAAGCAGAGGCAAGACAAGGGTCAAGGAAACTAAAACTGAAGGAAAAAGTCCATTTACTTAAGGCTCCTGGCCATAACCATTTATTATTGTCCAAAAAAGGAGATGGGGAGGGAGACACATCTCCTAGCAAATGACAATTTGAAGGAAGCCTGCTGCCCTGACATAGAAATGGTCCTTTAAATGTTTGCCTGCAATTCCCTGGTCTGCTCTCAAGTGGTACTTCTGGGTCAAGGAAAAACACCATTAATTAGGGGTTTCATAGGTAGAACAACTAGACCAGGGGTAGGGAACCTGCGGCTCTCCAGATGTTCAGGAACTACAATTCCAACTAGACCATCACAATGAGAAAAAAACCCCTCTTTTTCTCTAATGTCTGAACAAATGAAGACAGGAGAAGTCAGCTGGAATCCAACTTGTAATGTCTAGGCACCAAAACCAGTCACTTGCCAATGTTTTCACTTCATCTTGAGACAAACTGCCATGTAGTATTTTCCACACTACAAAGCCTGCCAAACATACAACAGGAAGAGTTACCTAGTTCCAGGACAGTGAAATGAACCACTTTGTTGAACTGTATGTATGAACAGACCTGGATGAAGGAAGATTCCTATAGTAATTTCTAACACAGGCCTATCCACAAAAGAAAAACACACCTCCCCCTAAAAAGTTCACCAATGCATCATCATGGCAGTGTTAATTGTACAATTTAGGTAGACAAGATAAATGTAAGACAGGCCTCCCTATCAGCCTTTAGAAACCCAACTTCCACATCACTCCCAAATTATATGTCAAAGTTCATCTTACAATATTTGTCTTCTTCATGAATAGGGAAGGAAAGAAAAGAACAAAATACACAGGCTATTGGCCAGGATAAGCAGGGCAAGGTCTAACAGAAGGATGTTATACAGGGCTCAGAAAATTGGGCCCATTAGAATGGCATCACTAATTTCTTCCCGAGACATGATATCTAGAAACTTATGCTATAAAAGATGAAGTTCTTTAAAAAACAAATCCTGGTATCTGTTCTGTAAATGCATGTATTATACTCAGTGTAGCACATGTTTCAATATTCCAGGTACACCATTTCAAGATTATATACATGGGTTTCTCCCATTTTACTTTCAGAAGAACCCTCTAACAACTATTTTTGAAAGATACCCAACAAGTTTCATGGCTGAAAGAAGATACAAGTTCATTGTCCTACACAAAAATCAGTCTACCTTCTACACTCTACGTTCTGGCTCTCACTAAGATTTGAAAACCACAACATTGGTGTATACATCATACAGTCTCCACCCCCCCTTTTGACTCCTGAACATTTTAAGAAAGCCCTATGCGTTTCAATTAACATTCCGATTCACACAGAAACAAAACCGTTCCAGACCCAATATTCCATGGATGAACCTCCTCTAGGAATTTCCTAGAGAAGCATTTTTTAAAAGAATATGTGGTCCCTCAGGTGTTCTCCTTTATTATTATTACTTAAATTCCAGGAATGTTTTTTTGCTGCTCATTTTATGAAACAGTGACATGCACAGACTACCTGGGGTTTTTATTAACTCTGCACAGGCCCCAGTATAAACACATTAGTGACTCCGCTGATGCTAGCCATTTGCAGCAGCAACTTCAAAGTTGGCAAGCATCCATAATTATTTTCTCAACGTTATTAAGGAAGGAAGGAACAGTGAATTTGAATTGTAAATATATTTAACATGCAGCCCAGGCAATTTGTACTCTGTAGTTCTGGCTGCTCTTGGGTACATCACAGGAATAATCATATATTTGGTTAGCAGATAATTTAGAAAAGGTCAAACAAAAGGTTCCTTATCTCACTTCATTGCTCAGTTTTCAAGCTCAAATCACCAGAGAAATATTACCACACACCAATGGAAAATAAGACACATTGAAGAGAAAAGCAACTGTTAGAAAGGGCTAGTAATTATAAGTAAGCAACGCCAAAATCAAATGTTTTCCTGCTTCAAAGTACCGGTAAATATCTTAGGACTAGTCTATTAGATGCCTACCAATAGGCTCAAGATAGCTTACAAAGCACTATTAAAAACATCACAATAAAAACACACACAGAATAAAAACTCAAGTTGCCACAATTCAAAGATCTTTTTTTGAAACTGAAGTTTAGTAATTTCCAAAGAAGAAAGGACAAGAGTCTAAGATTTACAACAACTTATGTCGGAAGTACCGTAATGACAAATTAGCAGAATGTAGTATGAAATGAGAGCCAGCATGGGGTAGTGGTTAAGAGCAGTTGAACTCTAATCTGGAGAACTGGGTTTGACTCCCTACTCCTCCATATGAGTGGCAGACTCTTATCTGGTGAACCAGATTTGCTTCCCCACCTCTACATTCCTGCTGGGTGATCATGGGCTAGTCACAGTTATTCAGAACTCTCTCAACCCCACCTACCTCACAAGCTGTCTGTTGTGGGGAGAGGAAGGGAAAAGGAGTTTGTAAGCCATTTTGAGTGTCCTAATAGGAGAGATATAAATCCAAATTCTTCTCTTCTTCAACTAAAAACAAAAGCAAATGCTACAGCTGGATATCTGCAGCAATATGTCTATCATCAATACTTGTAAATTTCAACAGGGTCTCATCTATGGACCCCAGTGTAGTGGTTAAAATATAAGACTAGGACCTAGAAGACTCCAATCCCTATATTGTCATGAATGGCTGACCCTGGTCTAGTCACTCAGTCTAAACTACCTCATGGGGTTGTTATGAGGTTGTTATAAACAGCAGGGCAGGAGACCAATATAAAGTGAGGTATATTTTAAGTACCAGTAGATAAATAATATAGTGGAAAGTGAATAAAAAGAAGGTTGGTGGGTGAGTGGGAAAGAAAGTAAGCAGGGTGAGAATATGGGGGCTACCAGAAGGAAAGAAAAAGGAAATAATATGGGGAGTGGGATAGAAGAGGCAACAAGTAACCCTCCCCTCTTACCACATGAGTTCTTGTGCTTATTGAATTACAGACATTTCATGATTTGGTTCTGAGCTCAAATGGAATCAGGAGGAAATCCCAGTACTTAAACCTGCACCCACAATTTTGATAGGCTAGAGAAGGGGTCTGCAACCTGTGGCTCTCCAGATGCTCATGGGCTACAATTCCCATCAGCCCCTGCCAGCATGGTCAATTGGCCATGCTGGCAGGGGCTGATGGGAATTGTAGTCCATGAACATCTGGAGAGCCGCAGGTTGCAGACCCCTGGGCTAGATGGAGAGACAAGCACAGATAGATAGTTCAAGGTGAAAGTTCATCAGATGATCAATAGGGACAGGAATAATAGCCTAGGAATTCCTTATACCCCACAAGTCAAGTTAGTCATACGGAAGGTCAACTCATCACAGAACCACGATAGGTTCAGATTAGACACTGAATGATATCATCTAGCAATAACCCAAACAATCACTGAAGATAGTACACCTTTGTCAGGTTTTTCTACAGATGGAAGAACAAATGTTGAAAAGACAAACTGTTGTGGATTTTCTGGACTGTGTGGCTGTGGTCTAGCAGTTTTTGCTCCAACATTTTGTCCGCATCTTCAAAGGCATGTTATAGTAAGATGTGTTTCTCTTGACACATCTTACCATAACATGTTTCTGCAGATGCCAGACACAGATATGGGTGAAACATCAAGAGCAAAAACTACCAGCCCACGGCCCCACAGCCCAGAAAACCCACAACAGCCAGTTGATTCCTGCCGTGAAAGCCTTTGACAATACATAACCAAAAGACAGTCAGGGCATAGCATTTCAAGTAGGCCTTGTAAGCCTGTGGCATCATTATTTGAGTCCCAAATAGCCCAGCTTACCAACATGTTAACTCATCATTCCAGAAACCAGACTACTTTTCTTGCTCATGATGCCACAGCCTCCTAGTATTCCAGAGCTCTTTCCCTTGCCAACAATGCCTCAAGAACCCCACATGCAGCACACAACGTCAAAGGTGCTATGCTATCCCGCTTCTGTTGATCAATACCTCCCCCTTCATATTAACCTGTACTATTCCAAGGTGGACCATTTGCTCATCTATCTCAGCATCAACTCAGTTCTTGGGATAGCTAATATGAGCCAAATGCTGAAATCTTGCACAGACCTCACAGCCCAGACAGAGTTGCTGGGAAGGGAACCAAGGACCTTAATGCAACTGGCAAACTGTAGCAGTTGTGCGAGCAAAGCATATTGCTCCACTACTGTTACGAGGCCTTTACTTCTTTTCTCTCCAAATGCAACAAGTTGGAGTATTTATATCCATGCTTAGACTTCCTACACATAATTCCCTTAAGACTCCCCTAAGTCCCACACCTCTTGTACCCAATGCCTCATTACTGTTCTTCATTACTGCTGCAAGCAGCATTCTTGAAGAATGAAAATACTCCAGATCTCTGTTCAGAAAAACGATAGTTCTAGCATATGCTCCATCTCTTTACAAACATTCCTGATATGAAGCCTCTGAATTTCTCCATCAACTGGCTTTCAAACTGATGCCTATTTTTCCACAGACTAATCATTCAGAATTCATAATGTTGCTTTATTAAAAAGCAAGCTCTTTTTCATCTGGAGTAGCAGTAACCTAAAGGGAGAAAGGGAAGGCCTTCAAGAAAACCTTGTGCTCTGCCTGACTCTGCCAGTGGCTGCATTATATGATAAAGGAGCCCTTCACACCGGTTTCATTCCATAGGAAAGGAATTCATTCCAAATCACAGAAACAGGGAAGCAGAGAAAGTCCTGGGCTAAATTTGATTTCTTGTATGGGAATAACTCAGTGAGTATAATTTAGTTTACCGGTTGTTTTTATAACTCTCTAGGCAGCTTATCATTTAGAAATGGATTTGGCTTTGCAATATAACAAAAAGTTGGCAACAGCCACCACATCCCCCACCAATTCTTTGGCTAATTTGGAAAGATATTCGGAAATAAGATTAGCATAGAATTGAGCAATATTGACACGTCTGTCCAATCACAGCTTCAGAATAATTGGCATCAGCTCCCACATCCCTCAGTGCTTCTGAGCACACTGTGCACATACTTCAGGAAGCCTATTTGTTACTCATAAGCCTTCATTCAATGTTTTTAACTGAAGAATCGGAGAAATGTAGAGGAAAGCAGAAAAGGCTCCGAATACCAGTGAAAACTGAAGGCATCTTACCAGATGGAGGTGGCAGGTTTTGTGCTGCTGGGACTGTTTCGTCTTCGCTGTCAGATGAGCTGCTGCTCTCGCTCTCAGTTTCCTCCTTTTTCAGAACACTTGAAGGAGCCTTCACTGGGGTGCCAGGTTTAGCAGCCGGATTGGATTCCCGACTCCAAACTGGGGAGGCTGGAGTGCGATTTTGCGAGATCTCTTGCACCATGAGGATTTGGGGGGGGGGGGGGGGGGGGGGGGGGGACATAAGCCACAGTGAGTTCTTTATTTTCCATGCTTGAGAGGTCCATTTGAATTTTGAACACATTATTAAACTGCCATTTCCCTACAGAATCAAAAAGGCATATTGCCAGCACTGGAGATAATCCTTAAAACGGATGAAATACAGTTGATATGAAGAGGCTATTTGTATTACTTAACCTCTGGCATAACAGTTTAGGATCACAACTGAAGGACAAGTTTGGTATGAAGGAGTTTCATGTGAGAGAAGAGGGGAAAAAAGGCTTTAAGAGAATGGGCTTGTGACAGGAAGACCCAAGGGTACAAAAATGAATGTGCGCATGCATGCATCTATTTCTTTTCAAATTCCTCTGATTATCTCTCACTTTAAATGCTGCTTCTTTTATTACATTCCTACAAGAAATTCAGGGTCTATATTTTTTTGCGGTCCCTGGACCTGGGGGACATCCCAAATCTCTAGCTGTCATGCCTTGCTAGTTGTAGTGGACAGACCTTTTTGAAACTGTTATTATTTAGAATTCGATTTATTGTTTAGAATGTGATGCATCCCTCCCTCTACAATGATCCATGTCACAGTACTGTTGCGTAAAAATGCTGATTTTGGATGCCCCATGCAAGACCACCAAGATAAGTTACTTCTCGTTGTTTCAGTCCTATGTAAGGAAATGATTATAAACTACACCCAGAAGTCAGTGATTTTTTGCTTCCTCTCACATAAAGCACCAGTGTCTGCTTCTTTTCAAGGAAAGCAAGGAATTTTAGTGCCCACAGAGCCTGCCTTTTATCTGCATATCCAGGAACAGCTGCAGGTATGCAAAGATGTTGTCCAGGATGGAACCAGGAATGTTTAATGAGAACTAAATGCCTAGAGCTTCAAGGTTAGGTTTGTTTGCTTCTCTGCCTCACAGGAAATATGCAAATACTTCATCAGCTGAATAAATATCCAAAACGTTACATTCAATTCAGACACGATTCCCATTTTAGTCATGCCAATCCACACTCGTTCCCCCAAAGAAATGAAGCTTCCAGTTTATTGTGAGGGTTGGGACTTGTTAACAGAGGTACAATGTACTCCTCACCCCTATATGCCAGCAGACATTGTGTGGAAGAAGAGTGGACTGGGAATTACAAGCAGGTACTGCAATGTAAGCAGCCCACACAGCACCCACCAGGGTCACCTTACCCTGCAAAACATTAAAACCCAAACCTGCAATTTAAGTGTGGCATGCATCTCCAGTCTAGAGGAACAGGATTTTTAAAAACCAATTTGGTTTCTGAAGCCCCCTCTCTGGGCCTACTCCATTTAGCAAAACTAAGTCCTCCTTTGTTAAGGTACGGAATGGTGATTTGATCAGAGAAAATGTAGAATGATATAACTTGGCTTTCAATGTTACCCTTTGTACTGAGTCTTCCATCATGCCTAGGCCAAAATTTTGAGCCACTAACGGGCACAATGCCAGTCAAGTTTTACTAAGTATATGGGTTGGACTGGGCTACATGTTACTATTTCTGTAGAAAGGTTATTTAAACATGCAATAAAACAATTAATTATCACGTCAATTTACTCAATGCAAAAATGATGATTTAAAACAATAGTCTCATCCTTCCAGACCCTCATACTAGGTTCCCTGCTCCTTTGTAAGGGGCAGGTTCCCACTGGTTCCTTCTGTCCCTATTTTCCCTTTGCTAACCCTGTGGAGCCCGGGGTCAACTTCTGGTCCTACCTCTTGTTTGGGGTTCCCTGGGCCTCTCCAACTTGCCTTGGGTCTTTTGGAGATCTTCTGACTCTGCTGTTTCCTCAGGCCATACTGGGCTCAGCCATAGTGCTGCCTGCAGGCTCTCCCTCTGTCCAGGCCTCTAGGGGTTTGAGGCCTTTTCTGGGCCAGACTGGGCCCTGCCACCTCTGGGCCTTCTTTGGTTACTGTGGCTGTGCCCCTGGCATTTCCTCTGCCATTACAATGCCAGGCTTTGAAGGCCCTGGTGACTTGCCCCCCCCCCCCCCTTTGCTGGTAGTGTACCACTTCTGGCCTAGGTGATATTCGAGATACAGGGGGGCTACCCAGCGAACCACAACAATCATATCTAATTTGGGTTGGGGATTTTTTTGGTACCTTACAACTGTTTAAACACAACCATGAGAAAAAATGGGCCACTATGTATTACATACAACTCCCCTAAATACTATCTTTTGGAATTATACATGCTTACCCAACACAAAATAATGTGCCTGAAAATTATCTAGGGGAAAGTGATTATTTATATTAAAGAGAAATCCACAACAGGGAAGAAGTGAAATAATATGAATAACTGTCAAGCAGAAGCAAATTCAGGTTATCAAACAACATCTCTCCTCTAGGCCTGCTTTTACCATGACAGTTATATGAATTTCTAAAAAGCAAAAGACATAAAAGGTATAATAATCCAAAATGCCAGCTTTTGAGGTGTAAAATGTTCATGAAACTTCAGTCTTGCATGTACCACAGTGTCTCGTGGGTCACATCTTTAGGAGTGAATATCCATGCTAATAACAGTGCTGGAGTACTCTATGAAGTAATTCCTTTTGATAGCCAGCATGCTGAAATGATTAGAGTGTCTGACCATGGTCTGGGAGGCCCAGACCAAGCTCGAATCCCCATTTTGCCTTAGAAACCTGCTAGGTGACTTGGGGCCAGACACAAACTTTCACCCTTAACTACTTCACCCTTATCTACTTCACCCTTAACTACTTCACAGTTGCTGTGAGAATAAAATGAAGTGGAAGATAATGATGTAAGCTGTTTTTGATCTCCGCAGTGGAGAAAAAGGTAAGGAACAAACAAAAAAGCCATGGGGGCTGCAACTGACTTACACCAAGACAGAATGAGTCACTGACCAGGAAGTCAAGTCATGGGTATAAGCAGTATTAAGGGAGAAAATGGGAATTCTAAACAGCATTGATTCACAAATCGCCATACTGCATTTCTGCCTGGACATCCCCACCAGCTGCTTCATCTATATTGTAGACATCAGAAAATTAATTATCTCACAGGCTGCACAAAAGTTCATAATATAAAGGACTGAACATCTCTAGTTAGCCTCTAGCTGATGTATTCAGTCCACTTTTTCTGTCTAGAGGAACATATAAAAAAGCCTTACCATAAAAAAGGCTAACTTCACCTTCTCCCTCTCTTTCACATCCCAGCTCAACTGCCTTACAGAATGGTGATCTTACTGGCCCATGAGGATGCAACTAAATTGTTACACCATTTCTTTCACATGGGGGAAAGCAAGGGTTAATCCTACTATTTCACACGAAAAGAAATAATTCCAACCTTCTGGCTTACTGGAACTGGGAGAACTTCATCCTCACTCTCAGATGATGATTCACTGCTTTCTGAGCTCTCTGCACTCCCAGCAACCTTGACGGGAGGCAGAAGTGCAGGTTTCACCAAGCTTGGCACAGAGGGCTTTGATGTTTGCTTCAAAGGAGCTGGAGTAGAGGTTGCCTTGCTTGACAGCAGGTTTGGCAGTGCATTTTTCACTGATGCTGCAGAAGTCTGAGGTGTTTTTTCAGATGATTTTGCCTAGCATTAAGAAATTAACAGAATGGAATAAATAAAAGCTCAAAACTCAACTCGTTCACATTTTAAACTTTTTGAATTACAGATGACGATGTTGTTTTGGAAAGCATTGATTGTGAAGTCTAGGAAACTCATACAGGGGAAACAGGAGGAGTAACTTGATGTAGCCATTTCTGACAGTGGCTGTTTCAGTATTTCTAACATACAGGCTTAAAATTTTTGAACTCTCATCTAAAAACACAAAAAGCATTTTGGGATCTAAGTTCCCATTCAACACTGATGTCCAGGGAAGAAGCCTTCTTGAGTCACCAGGTATTTCCCAGCAAGTCAACAATCAACTGTTTATTCCCTATCACTCTGTTCATGAACTCCACTCACCCAGTTCCCCAGCCGAACTCCCCCTGCTAAACTCCTACCGCCCCACCCCTCCATTCAGTTCGGTGCCAGCAAGAAACACATTTAGGGGGGTGGGAGGAAAAGGTGTGTTTTTTGCAGTTGCGGGGGTGGCGGCCGGGAGTTCAGCAGGGGGGACCTGTTCTGGCCTCGCTTATCCTCCTGATGGCTGCCTGATCCTGACTTGCTACTGCTGCTGCGCCACAGGTGAGGGGTGTGGGACCGGGAGGGAAGAAGAGCACAAGAGGCACAGCCTTGCTGATCCTGCCACACTGGCTGGGCAGAGGAGAGAGGGGTGGGGACTAAAATGTGCTCCCGATGTGACCCAGGCACATGGCACTTGGATCAAATTACTCCCTCTGCCCACATAGACACACACTGATTCTGTTAGAACAAGTCATATGGCATCGATGAAGGAGCTTTTTGTGCTAACAGAATATACTTTCTGCTGACAAAACACACTGCCCTTTGCTGAGAAATAAGGAAAGATACAATACATTATATTTAAACTCTGTTCCATTTACTCTCCATGTTGTGCCTAGTGGTACAGACACAAACACAAGGCACCGGTATCCAAAGCCACTGAGGAGGATTCTTCATCCTTAATGTCGAAGGAGTCACTGGTATCTGCACTGTCTGCTGGCTTTTTGTTTTCAGTTGGATTTCCAAATCCTGCTTTGATTCATTTTACCTTTGTCTTTGCTAGAGAGGCCTTTACTGTGGATCCTTTAGAAGATGCAACAGTGACAGGAGAGCTTTTCACTGACGTTGCACTGATCTGTGGACTTTGCACAGCTGGCTTTACCTAGAGTAAAGAACAATCATAATTAGCACATGGCAGTTTCTTTTTTAGGACAGGAAGGACCTGAACTTCCATTTTGTAACTTAACCTTCAAAAACCTGGTGAGGAATTTGAAGTAAACAACATTAATCCTGTCCCTGATCTTTTATGGTGCTGTGAAAAGGATACAAAAACAATTAACAGGGGTCTCAGTGAAAAGGATTAGGTAACCATTTCATTAAAATGATGCTAAAAATCATACAACAAAGACTCTTATCATGTATGGAATGAGAAATGCCTGATGTTCAAGATGGATTCAGAAAAGGAAGAGATACTAGAGATCATTATTGCAAATTTAGGTTGGTTACTAGAACATACAAGAGAATTTCAGAAGAAAATCAGCTTGCATTTCATAGATTTATATTTATTTATTTATTTAATTTGATACACCGCCCCATCCCCGAAGGGCTCTGGGCGGTGTACAGCATAAAACCACATAAAATCATCATAAACATCCATACACAAAGCCTTTGACCAGATGGATCATGAAAAGCTATGGCTCGTTTTAAAGGAAATGGGCTACCACAACATCTGATTGTTTTGACATTCAACCCTGGACAAGAGTCTATTGTTAGGACAGAATATGGAAAAACAGAATTAGCAAAGGTGTCAGACAAAGATGTATTTTATCTCACTGCCTCTGGATTGGATTTACATGAAGGTGGAATGAAAAATGGATGGAGGACTATTAACAACATGAAATATGCCAATGATACTACATTACTATGAAGATTTGAAATGACGACCGGTAAAAGTTAAAGCGGAAAGTGCCGAAGCAGGACTACAGCTGAACACCAAGAAGACAAAAGTAACGACTACTGGGGAATTACACAACTTTAAGGATGACAATGAAGAAATTCAAATTATTCAAGATTTTCTATTCCCTGGGTCCATTATCAACAAAAAAGGGAGAGATTGCGACCAAAAGATTAACAGCCCATTCCAGAGCCCTGGGTAGCCCTGCCATCTCCAAATGTCTTGCCGCTGGTGCAGGGAGGCAATATACCAAAAAACCATCCCTGCAGCCAAAAAGCCCTCTGTTGGGCTCAATGGGATTATGCTGCATATCTGGAGGCAAAGCCAAGGTGGAAGTCGAGTAAGGTTGGCTCTACCATCAGCCACCCTCCAGAATGCCCCCGCGATGTCAGCAGGGTCGTGACACCTGCCTGCCATCTGATTTACCCCTCTGCCAGGGTAAACACCCAGGAGATGGCATTTCCATTAGTGCAGGGTTGCACCGCCTTCTGATGGCTATTCCTGCCCCCCAGATTGGGCCATTAGACTACGAAGGGCAATCATGAAGGGGCTACAAAAATTCTGAAACATAAAGAAGGAAGTAGCAACCAAGATCAAGTTAATTCATGCCACAGTATTCCCTCTATGGGTGTGAAAGTTGGACAATGAAGAAAGCTGACAGGTCAAAAGTTGATTCCTTTGAAAGGTGGTGTTGGAGCTTTATGGATACCATGGACCACCAAAAAGACAAATCAGTGAATTCTAGGTTAAGTTAAGCCTGAATTGTCTTTAGGAACATAGTCATCTTCTTTTGACCTCCGGGGGGAGGGGGGAATGGGATGATCTAGAGGGGATTATGTTCTGCCATCTGTTTTCAACAATTCAACACTTTATCATTGTTACTGGCGTTTTATAGTATTGTTGTTTTAAATTTTGTATAGTTTTATTTTCAATGTTTTTAATGGATTGTTTTAATTTTGTTGTGACCTGCCCTGAGCCCCGTGGGAATAAGGCAGGATAGAAATTTTAAAAATAAATAGATGAATAAACTGAGGCTATCATTCTTTGGTCACAGTATGAGAAGACAAGTCACTACAAAAGACAAGAATGCTAGGAAAATTTGGAAGCAGCAGGAAAAAAGGAAGACCCAACATGAGATGGACTGACTCCACACCCTCAGTTTGCAAGACCTGAGTAAGGTTGTTAATGATAGGACATTTTGGAAGACATTGATTCATAGAGTCACCATGAATTGAAACTGATTTGACAGCACTTAAACACACAAAGAAGAATGCCAAAACAGCCAGTTCCTAGACATAACAGGCAGAGAAAAAAAAACAAGAGAATTCTAAAAGCTGGACGTGGAAGTTGATTAGTTGGTTCGCTATCATATGCCTTAGATTGTATTTGAGGTCCATATATTATTTTGTCACTAAAAAGTTACATCAAGTAAACAAATGCCTGGAAATACATTCCACCCTCCTCTCCCCCAGTGCAGTATTCACAGCAGATTTAGAAGTCAAGCACATAACACAGAACTCAGAGGACTGCATCACCTTTACAGTGCAGGTGGGAGATTATGGGCTAGGTTGCAATTATGAACATCCTTATAGAACACTTTCAGATACCTGAACAGTTGCTGCATTTGATTCTTCTTCTTCGGAGTCAGAATCCTCACTGGAGTCCTCACTGCTGCTCTCAGTCTTTTCTAGAGCTAAAATGTGAAGCAAGGAGGCATTCACTCTGAATTCTTCAAATAAAATGACATTTAGTACACTTCCACGTTTAAGACAAAAGCCAAAAGGAAGTAAAAAGCCTCAGGGTAAATTCCTTAGGAATCCTTTCAACTCAAGCTATCAATTTTAAAACTTTTTAAAACTTTTCAAAAAAACATATTTAAAACTTTCCACACATCAACTTCTAAGTAGCCTCCACTACAAGCCTAGAATTCACTTCAGTTGTCTATGCTAATCCATACACCCCACCCGCACCGTGTTGTCAGGTTCTGCCTCAGAGTCCTCTGTATCCTGGTAAGTACCCAGGGGCAGGCTCATGATTCCATGTTTGTGTTCCCAAAGCTAACAGCAGATTGTAAGAAACTGCATTGAATCCTTAATATCCAAAATCCCTAAAAATGATTTTATTCCAAGTGTTGTCTTTATGTGGAAAAAGAAAGAAAAGAAACTCAGGGAGGCAAACACCAGACATGAAAACTGAAAGCTCTCAAGAAACCAATTACAAATCACCCAGTATGGTAGCTATGAATCCAACCCAATAAGCTGCCTGTTGCTCTGCACTTGTGACAGAATACAAACACACAAACTAGCCACAGAGTCTTTCTTAAAGGATATGAAGGTGATTCATCTGGTTGCAATGGTTGTGCTACCCTTGGCAGCATTACAAGTTCATTTCTGCCCTCAGTCTCCACAGAGAACAATATGAACACACCAATCTCACTGCGAGCCAAAAGAAGAGATGCGTTTCATAAAGGCAATTCACAGACAAACCACATGACAAGTCTTCTTACCTGGTTTGGGAATTGGGGCTTTTATTGTTGTTGATGTCTTTTCTTCCTCACTCTCAGATGAGCTGCTACTGGTTTCAGAGACTACTACCTTTTGTGCAATGCTTACTTGTGTTTTAGTTTGTCCTTTGAAAACCTGAGATACCTTTACTGTAGATCCTTTAGAAGACGTGACAGGGGTAGGACAGCTTTTCACTGGCATTGCACTAATTGGTGGACGTTGTACAGCTGGCTTTATCTAGTGTAAAGAATAATCAGAATTAGCACATGGCAGTTTCTTTTTTTTAGGACAGGAAAGACCTGAATTACCTTTCTGGGATTCAATTTTCAAAAACATGGTGAGGAATTTAAAGTCAACAATAATAATCCTTTCCCTGTTCTTTTCTGGGACTGTGAAAAGGGTATAGAAAAATTATGAGAGGTCTCAATGAAGGAAGCCAAATGACTCTGTTCCTAAACAAAGCAGGGCAGAGAGAAATACCCAAAGAGAGTTCAAAAAGCTGGATCTGAAAACTGGATAGCTGGGTGGCTACCCCACTCTTCCACTTGCCTTCAAACAATTTCAATCTTCACATTATTACAATTTCACAATTGTGGCACTAGGAAGCATCCAGTAAACAAATGGCTGACCATGCATTCCACCCCTATCTCCCAGTTTTCAGAGCAGATTCAAGTATTAAGTACATGACACAGAACTCAGAGGACTGCATCACCTTTACAGTGAAAGGTGGGAGATTATGGGCCAGATCGCAATTATGAACATCCTTACAAGACACTTTCAGTAGTGATACCTGAACAGCTGCTGCATTTGATTCTTCTTCTTCTTCGGAGTCAGAATCCTCACTGGAGTCCTCACTGCTGCTCTCAGTCTTTTTTAGAGCTAAAATGTGAAGCGAGGAGGCATTCATTCTGAATTCTTCAAATAAAATGACGTTCAGTACACTTCCACATTTAAGACAAAAGCCAAAAGGGAGTAAAAAGCCTCAGGGTAAATTCCTTAGGAATCCTTTCAACTCCACCTATCCATTTTTAAAGTGCTTTCACACATCAACTTTTAAATAGTCTCTGCAACAAACCTAGAATTCACTTTAGTTGTCTAAACTAACTGATCCATACACCCCCCCCCCCCCCCCCCCATATTCAGCTCTCAAAGGAGAGGATTCCTGAAGCCATAGTGTTGGCCTTCCATCACCAAACCAATGTAGAAACCATTAAGCATGTTCAGACATACAGGTAGCATGACTCTGATTAGAGCAGCTTCACAGGCACAGTATCCTTCAACAGATTTTTCTCTGCAGTCCATCAGTTTGCAACGGATGTGCTACACTTGGATGTGCTACACGTTCATCTCTGCCCTCATTCTCCACAGAGAGTTTTGTTTGATATATGGAATGACTGGGCTTACAATGTTATCTGAAATGCAGTACGCACCAATCTCACTGTCAGCCAAAAGAAGAGATGTAGTTCATACATAAACATGACACACATGACAAGCCTTCTAACCTTGCTGGGGAGCTGGGGTTTTTACTGCTGTTGATGTCATTTCTTCCTCACTCTCTGATGAGCTGCTACTGCTTTCAGACGCTGCTGCCTTCTGTGCAGTGGTTACTGGTGCTGTAGTCTGTCCTTTGAGAATCTGAGAGGGCGAGGCAGCTTCTGGTTTGCCTGAAAGAACTTTATTCTGTCCAGCTTTGGCCATAAGTAAAGGAGATGGTTTGTTTGAGTTAGCTTTGTTTGGTCTCTCTTTTGCTTGGACAGAAGCTATGGCTACCCCTTTACCTGGGACAGAATTGGCTTTTTGAGCGGCAAGCTGCAGAGGTGTAGCTGTTTGATTTCCTGTCACAGTAGGCTTTACCTAAAAAAGAATAATAGAAATATCCATTAAGACTGTCAAGTTAGGATACTGTCTCTTACACAATAGCCATCTTGCTGCATCTCCTACATGCTGCTTTGCTTTTTATGCTGGTTTGAAGATGACATAACCTGCTTACCTTCATGTGTGTATGTGTATATAAGGAAGCTAGATTTGTTATTTTATTGTATCAGCTTATTCTTTGTGTTATGCATAAGCCCAAACTACTTCTTTAAACTTTTCAATAAAGCCTGTTGCTTTTATTGGGGTTTTCTACTCCATGTGTGAGAGTCCAAACCCAATAACAGTCAAACTATCAGAAAGATCTTTGTTTCAAGATCCCGGGTTTGGGGACAGGGAACTAAATAATCTCTACAAAGACATAATAGGTTAAAAAACCCTGTCTTTGACAGCATTCCCAAAAATCTCAGCCAGAAATCACCAATTACCATAACTTTCTACACAATTCTACTGGTTTATTTTCCAACTCTGACTTTACACCTCAACAGCACAATTTGGTTGGCAGGAAATTAGCAGGGAAAGGGGGACTTACAGATGTGGCCAATCTTATCAGGCAGGGATTCCAGAAGCTATCCACCATGCACACACACGCGCACACGAACCACAATGTAATATATGAATTTGGGTCTGGCTGTAGAATAGTCCAAAATATGTGTACATGTGCCCCCCCCCCCCCAACCAATTCACATAATTCACATAATAGCACATAATATAGGACATTGGGAAAGAACTGTACTTTTTGTTGTCCTGGAAGATGTCATGATTGTAGGAATCATTGTAGGAAACTCCCAGGAGGACAAGAGTAAAGATGTATGATTTCCCACTCTAAACAAGCCCAGGTAATTTGTTTTCATGCAAATATCTTACAAATATCCACAAGCACATGGACAATTTCAACAGAAAGGAAGAAACCATGAAAATGAACAGAATTTGGCTGCCAGTTTTGAAAAACACTAGAGTCAAGACAGTGACTAATCAGCTCCACACAGACACAGGATGACTATGGACAATAAACAATCAAAGGGAACAAAGGCCAGACTACTTCTATTCAGATGCCTCACCTATTGACCTTGCTATCTCCATTGTTACTCACATGCTACATTTCATTGTTACTCACTTGCCAGGCCACTCCTATTCAGATGCCCTCACCTATTGATCTTTACTCACAGGTATATATACTCCACTTGCTTTCCTTTCCTACTATCAGATCCTCTGAAGATGCCAGCCACAGATGCAGGTGAAACGCCAGGAGGGAATGCTGCTAGAACACGGCCATACAGCCTGGAAACCACACAGCACCCCAGTGATTCCGGCTGTGAAAGCCTTCGACAATACATATCTTACAGTTGTTTCAAATTCCATGGCGCTCAGAATTTTGCATAAGCTCTTAAATGTTGCATTTCATGGCCAGATTTTCAAACATCTGAACATATATACCATAAACTATAATAGAAGGCATTTCTTATACAGCAGATTTCAAGTTAGAATAATGTCTGATAATTTTGTATGCAGCCCATCTTCCATGGAAGGTAGAAAGGCATTTCAAATCTTTCCTTTTTCATATTCAAGACAACAGCATTTCCAAACAAATCTGAACAAGTATTTTAAACAAATCTAGAATATAACCCAAACAGTTTCATGTTCAACATTAACTTCCCAAAGTACACACACCCTTCCAACACAAGTTACAACAATGAATGGCTGCTTACTATCTTTCCAGAAACAACATCTTCTTCAGAGGATGAATCTTCATCTTCACTACTACTTTCTGCCTGGGCTGTAGAGCTGTTATTCACAGGAAGGTTAGCTGTAACACAGAAAATACAATAAACAGAAGTGGCTACAACTTACGGTAAGTGACTCCAGTCAGAGAGGGCACTAAGACTGAATTAAATCACTTAGCTCTCCTAAGGGGCGCAAAATTTTTACAAATGCTCCTCAGTACCCCATGCAGCAGGAATAATGGTGAACAGTTGCATACCTAACATAGGGCAGCCAGGGCATGTGTCCTAGATGCCATTTGAAGATGGGTGCCATCCCTGCCTTCCTGCCACACCTGCGCCATCTAAACTGCAAGTGTGGGGCCTGGAAGAGCAAGATTTCTCCAGCCGGGCAGAGGAACCCATATGTCTTTCCTCTCTTGCTACTACTCACCCTCTTTTGGCTTGAGTGCAGCTTATCCGGTGCACCGTCAGACCAGGCACACTGACAGTGGTGGCAACCACGTAACTCTGCCAGACTCACTAGTGGCAACCATGCAGAGACTGTATTTGACCAATTCCCTGTTTTTTCTTAATCTGTTCCTCTTTCTATGGAAAACTATAACTCCTATGCTCCCTTGCAAAACTGCACACGCATGAAAGCTATGCTGATCCACACAAATTCACAGCTACATTTGGAAAACAGTAATAGGAACAATGAAAGATAGGATCTATTTTAATATTTTCATTTTGAAAGATGTCTATAATAGATTGGTTTAAATTTGATTTCAGAGAAACAAATTATGCCTGTGAAGAGTTCTCATGAGACAATATGTATGCCTGAAAGCTGAGCCCGTGTGCACGCTACTGAGCAGTGCTTAGTCGATCTAATAATCAATAAATTGGTGGCATATTCATGACTAGTAACCATGAGGCAATCTATAACTGCAGGAGTTCAAACATCCACAGATGAGAGCCCAATGCTGGATCCTTACGGCGGCCCATCCTTCACTTCCTCAAACAATCTGACCAAGTCATTAAGATGGTTAAAAAATTAAGGAGCTTGAATTTTGTTTTTGAGCTGGTATTATAGCAAAGTTATCTAAAAGATGGGAGTCAGATGTTTGGACAGGGGCACAATTTCAGTGGGTGCCCAAGGCACCATTTTTTGTACATACATCCCCAATGTCGAGATGTTTCCTTGGTTGCAGTATTCTTTTCATCACCATCTAAAGGGCCAGGCATAAAAAGAACAGTATAATAAAGATGCTTAAAAAGTAAAGCTGTATGGGCACCACAGGGGAAGCCTGTGTTCTCCAACGGCTGCAGTGATTTCAACCACAACCAACACCTCCTCCTGGGTAACGTACAATTCTGGTTTTTAAAAGTGCCTCTTGCCTGCTGCTGGACAGGGTCCAAGTCATGTGTTCAGATACCTTCTAGAAGGATACAGCTAGAAAATGTCTGCAGAAGAACAAAAATTGGGTATTTTGGGCAAGCATTGTAGCAGGAGGATAGTGATGCCTGCCCCTCCCTCCTCATAAGATCCTGTCCCCCATTCCTACCCAACTTTTCCCTCCACTTTTGATATCTACCACACCGGCACTTGTGAAAACTGCAATCAGCAGTTACACTGTTTAGGAGCATCAAATTTAGTTTCTGTGGCAACAGCAACATCCCTGCTCTTCCTGCACATTTCACCCTCATTGGCATTTTCCCTCTTACTTTGAAATGCTTCACTCCACTTTTTAAGCAGTACTGGCTCTTACTTTTTACAGGGCTTGCCACGTCCTCCTCTTCTGAGGTCTCAGAGCTGCTCTCAGGGTCAGGAATTCTGATCTTTGCTGGAATGTCTGTCTTGATATCATCTCCCTTTCGTTTCTGGGCTTGGAAGGAAGCTCTGTTGAAAAATATTAAAAGTTTTAAAAATACTTTAAAAGGGAACGGAACCTTGCATACTTACTGTGAAGGTTCCTTCTTCTCTGAGGTAATGAGGGCACCTTCACAGATTGGTTATTCTCACCCATTCCTCTGGAAGACAGGACTAATTCTAACTTCCTGTTGTTGTCCCTCTATTGGTCCGAGGAATTCAGTTTAAAACTTTCCAGGCAAAGAGCTCCTTAATCAAATAAAGAATGAACTAGAACAATTCTCAACTATAATATGTAGAGAAAAGAAGGTAGTGCAGCTAATCCTAAAGATTATAGAACTTGGAGTGAAGGGAGAGCCCTCTCGGAAAAGGCAGGGTAGCAGATAAGCATCAGCATTTTTATTGTCATTGTGCACGCACAACGAAATTTACAGCAGCATTCCTCGATGCACACAATTTCAGACTCATACATCATACTCATACAATTTCATACAATACATCATACTCATACAATTTCAGACTCATACCCCATCCTCACTTTCCCCTTCCTCCACCCATCCCTACACAGCCCCAAACACATCAACACGAAGCCGCGGAGTTTAGCATAGCCACAGCTCTAGATTAGAAGCTGTCTCTAAGCCTCTTTGTCCTAGATTTGATAGTCCTGTATCGCCTACCAGATGGTAGCAGTTCAGATCCAGTTGGAAGTACAACTGAGGCTGGGCAAAGGAAAGCCCACCTTATTCTCTCCTCTGCTTTCATACCCATGCTATGAGTGGTCCAGTGACATCAGGGAATGTCAGAAGTATCATTAGTGTTGTAGGTCCTTGGGACATCATTGTCATGTTGGTGGGCCAAGATGCCCCCCTCCCCTCAAAGAAGAAGAAACCTTCATGGTAGGTATCCAAAGTTCTGTTCTCACTCTGAGGAGGAGGGCATCTTCACAGATGGGATGTCCAAGAGCGGCATTTTAGTAATAGGAAGGCTCGTTTAATGTTCCAAGAGATGCTGAAGAACCTTTCATCCAAAGGTGGCGTGCAATGAGGTCCACTTGTCTATCTTATAATGGTGTATGATGATAGAGACAGATGCCCAGGTGGAAGCCTTGCAAAATTTTTCTACACTTGGCATTCCATGGCTGCAGTTGTGGCTATGCTCCTGATAGAATACGCAGTATTTCTTTCTAGGAGGGGAAGCTTGCTTCCCACATATGTCTGGATGATGAACTGTTGATGGTATAACTAATGGCAGAATTGGATATCTTATTTTCCTTGTTTGGTGAGGTCAGGGAGATGAAGAGGGAATCTGTCCACCGAATATCTTTTGTACGTCTCAGATAAATCCGCAAGGCCTTCTGAAGATTGAGGGTGTGCCAGGCCCTCTCATGAGGATGAGCTGGATTAGGGAACAATGATGTTCCTGTTAATACTGTCCACTGCAGCTGGCTTGTAACCCAAGGCATCTAACCTGCCTTTCAAGAGCCAAGTGGCCAAGTGGAACCAGGACAGGTCCAGGTATTATACTGGTCCCTGACAAAGAAGATCCAGGTGTAGTGGCAGAATCCAAGGACTCTAAATGGAGAGCTCTACTAAGGCTGTGAACCAGGGTTGATGTGGCCAATCAGGGGCTATTAGAATCACTGTTGCTCATTCTGTTCTGATCTTCCACAGGACCTTGGAAAGGCATACAGTAGCTCCTGTGACCACGGCAATGTCAAGGTGTCTACCCGCTCTGCTTATCGGTGCTGGTAGTGGGAGAATAATTGGGGAAGTTGTTGATTCTGTGCTGAGGCAAACAGGTCCACAAAAGGCTGACCAAACCTCTCTGTAACATGTCAGAACATGAGAGGGATGAGAGTCCACTCGTTCTTGTCCAGGGTTTTTCCGACCGAGCCAGTCTGATAGCACTTTTGAAGTTCCCTGGATGTATTCGGCGAAGATGGAGAGAAGGCACGTCTTTAAGCACAGCCCTCATCAAAACCATCATTCTATGCACTATTAAACATGGTATTTTGATAACAGAGCATTTATATTGCCTTGAGTGACTGTCAGGGAAACTTGCCTTTTTGGAACAGAGACATTCCTCTCCATTGAAAAAATGGCTGACGGAGCAGGAGCAGGCTTTTCAAATCTTGTGCTACAATTATTGTCAGAACATGAGAAAGAGGAAGCAACCCACAGACTCCCATCCACATTCCTTCCTACCTCCAAAGAGTGGGAGATTACTGAAATTATGTTTTCAGCTCCAGATCAGGCATGCCTGACCACCGCTGTGCAAGCTCTTGGCACGGTGTCAGTCAAAGAGGTACTGGAGAAGCAGCAGCAGCTCCAGACTGTTGGAGAGGATTGCATGAGTCAGTTGCAAGGGAAGGGGCGGGCCAAGAGCCCCGGATTCCACCTCTACTATGGTTGTGGTTCAGCCTGAAAGACAAAGCATGCCCTACCCAACCACTGGCGGGCAGCTGCATTCCTTTGCAGATGGCTTGATTTTCACACCTCATTAATTTTTGAGTAAATATATAGTAATGTATTCTTATTATGAGCTGTGTTTATACACTGTAATGACTTTTTTCATGATTCATGTTCTCCTAACTCTGGAATGAATAGGGTTTCAGTTTAAATGATAAACTTTTGTTTACAAGATTCAAATGTGCCTAGTAAGTTTAACAAAAAAAGGGGGGATCTTTTGGAGTCAGAATGCAGGGGTACAACACAATTTTTGTTTTTTATTTTTCCATTTGAACTGAGTGGGGAGGGGGAACTGAACAAGGCAGGCACTAGGTCCCCCATGGAGCACTGAACTACAAATAAGGTCCAGGAAGAAGTTGCAGATGCATTTAGAATTCTACTTAGATCTTTTGGTGGAAAAGAGTATAGGAGTTTTCTGTAGGAATGTCTGCTTTACACTTTGACAACCCATCAAAAAGATCAGGACTAGTAAGTCCTGGCTGCACAGTGACAGCATCACAGGAAACTGCAAATCAGCTTTGGAGAAAGTTCCCTACTATATGCCTCCTGACAGTTCAAAACATGTGTGATTCAAGACCCACCCCAGTACCTGAAGCTAGATGGAATAAGCAACAAAAAAGAGTCAAAGGAAAAAAGTGTGCCAGAACTAGTCACAGAACAAACACTGTATCTTATTTAAGCATGGTGCTGTAAAGATGAAACCAAAAGTTTTGCCTGTAGATTGCTTCACTCTCATTCAGACATACCAGAGAGAGAGACACAGAGACCACAAGAAGGTCAAAAGCCACAAGACTGAAAAGGAAGTAGCATATTAAAGTCACACACGTATTCATGTAGCTGCCTGGTTTTCACTTGAAGAAAGGAATGGAGCATCTTGAATAATATATTATCATTGATCATCTGAAACCTCAAAGTACATTTGTTATAACAGATATACAAGCCTTTAGAAGTATAAAAGCAGGAAGAAAACTAAATTAATTGCATGCCCAAAACAGAAAGCCCAAATGATGTTACTAATGGGAACAGCACGCTAACGATGCATTAAGTTAGAGATAAAAGGCAAATGCATTCTTCTGTAAAAAATATGTTTCATTTCCAAATACTCACTGTTTCATAAAATTTGCAACAATGAATGCATGCCACTGCTAATACAATATTAAATAAGCTTGGCAGTTTCAAAGGGATTGTCATGATTTTCAAGTGACAATCCCTAGGAATTACCGGTATTTGAGAAAGTCTGTTTTATTGATTGGTAAAGGTGGAGGGGGGAGAATAAAACTATAAATATATATAATCAAGTAAAATTGTGAAATTTTGAATTTGCTCAATTGACCATGCAGATAAAACCAAAGTTAACATTTTTATTTATATGCTTCTCCAGTGGAAGAAGAAATATCTGATAAAGAAGAAATGAAGAGCAGCTTGATATGTTCCATGCCCTAGTGACCTCCATGGAGGAAAGTCAAATCCTATCAAACAGATAACTGGTCAACCATGTCCACAGCTTATCATACACAGCTCTTTTGGGCATGCTAAAATTAGCGTATCATGAGTTGCCAGTACTACTGGCTCCTACATTTAAATAATGCAAGGGAAGTACGCTTTATATTACTGTTATCAAAATAAAGTGTTATTCCTGTAAAAATTATTTGCACAGAAAACCTTGGTTCTGTGCAACTACATCGTTTAAACCATTCTTGATGTGTGGTTTTTTTCCTAATCAAATATTTTGTGTATATTCTGCAATCCTTCTCAAATAAGTATTGAGCAGACTATGGAAGCAATCCCAAGTAAATATGAATAAGTCCCATATTACTCAATGGGGCTTCCAGGAAACTGCATCCTTAGGAGTGCATCCCACAGAAACCAGAAGAAAAACAGAGCTTTTTCATATAGAACCAAGAGACCAAGAAGATACCTGTTTTGTGGACAGCGGGAATTTTTCCGCAAGTCAGAGCCACTTTACTATTCTACTATATCTCTCAGTCACGAAGATACCCCCCTGCCCTTCAATAATTTTATCTGAGGATTCCCAGTAGAGACCACTGTAGGTTTCACCTACCTTTATAATCCAATGACTGCATGGGTATCTCAAAAAAAAAAAGATAGAGGAAAAAGGGGTACTAGAAAATATGCAGAGACTCTGGTTGAGAACACTTTATCCAGGCTTGATTGTTATGTTTGCCCTGAGGTAATTTTTCCATAAGGGGAAGTACGCAAATAATAATAAAAATGTGGCTTCTGGACAGCGCTAGAGATGAAACCTTTCAATATGAGTTTCCTTAAAAAGAAACATACTTACTTCTTCCACTGAATGAAGATATCCTCAAGAGGGACTGAGGGCGATGGGAAGTTTTTCTGTACAAGAAGCAAAAATAGTTCTAGCTTTAATATACTTCAGGAATGCAAAAGAAGTGCACAGCTCCAGGGTCAAACCATTGTCGTGCTGCTATTGCTCGGCAGTTAACAGTATAGCTCGGCACCATTTCCCAAGACAAAGATAATAGAAAATCAGACTGAGTTTTTGGTGACATGAAGAGAGCTTCTACAGATGTATGCTCTACTGCATACCTTAAAGAAGTCACATTAATTCAGCAGAACTCATGATGAAGTAAACTTGCTTAGATACTGAACTCTGGTTGCCTGAAGTCTTAAACACTCTTAGGGATGGGGTTTAAACACAATAGAACACATGACTGAAACTTTTTTCAGCACACAATTATCATAATCTGGACTTAGCATGGTGCAGTGAATTTGGAGAACCAAGTTTGACCCTCCACTCCTCCATACAAAGCCTGCTGGATGACCTTGGGCCAGTCACAATTCTCTCAAAACTCTCTCAAGCCCCACCTACCTCATACAGTGCCTGTTGTGTGGGTGGCGAAGGGAAGCCCATTGTAAGTGAGAGTTCATATAGTAGAAAAAAGTAGAGAATAAAAATCAACTCTTCTTCAATAAAACTGAAAGAGGTTGCTTCCACACAGATGTTCTCTTTCCCCTTGGTGCCCCAAGGGACAGCGTTTGCTTCTTTATTGAGAATCCACACAACGTAATCCCACAATGATCCACTTTGAATGTTTTCCCCTGCTCTGCTGCAATCTGTCCCAAACCTGGTTTGATGTAATCTTTTTGAAAAGACCGCAATCAAAGCACCTTTACACATCATATGGAGAGGAAAGTGTGCATTTTAATGCCCTGTTCACGAGTGATGCCATTTGTCCTGCCTCATCCCCTAAGCCACCACTTGTCTCAACATCATCAAAGAGCTGCCTCAAAAGCTGACAACTGCTAGATTACTACAGATTAATAATATTATCACATTCTATTGCAATAATCTGTTAGAACCTCTGAATTTCTAGTTTCCACTTTTTAAAAAGTAAGTCTTGAACATGGATGTAGGAAGAATATCTGTGCAAGAAAAAGACATTGTTTCTTTTTTTAAAGTGAAAGTTGAAAGTCAGAAGAACTAGATCATGGCAATACTTCTATCACTGTATAATATTACTGCACTACATCAATCTACTATCTTCTTTGAAGTCCACATACACATGTGGTAGAGAAAAGAATTTGGATTTATTCCCTGATTTTCTCAACCATAAGAGTCTCAAAGCAGCTTACAAACTGCTTCCCTTCCTTTCCCCATAAAAGAACTGTGACTACTCAGTAAGCTTTACATGTAGAACTTGGAAAACAAACCTGGTTTACCAGATAAGAGTTTGCTGAACATGTGGAGGAGTGGGGAATCAATCCCAGTTCTCCATATTACAATCCACTACTCTTAATCACTTCGCAACAGTGGATCATTTGATAGTCTGCACATGCGAAACAACCTCAAAGTTTGGACACCACAGAGGGAGATTCTAGTATTACTTCTTGATGCCATGAAATTATAGAGATGATTTTATTGATTGTGTTTATGGTCTAATTGTTGATTTATTGTTGGAAGCTGTGCTGAGCCCGAATGGGAAAGGGTGGCCTAGAAACAATCAAATAATATATAAAAGTACAGTGTTATTTTTTCTTATCTAGATTGTTTATCTAAAAACTCTGCAGGACCAGACCAAGGGCACATCTAGTCCACCATTCTGTATCCCACAATGGCCATTTAGAAACTTTTCAGAAGCTGGGCACAAAAGCAACAGTTTTTCCCAATGCTCCTACCCAGCAGCCGGCAATCAGAGGCATGCAGCTTCTAAACATGGAGGTTCTATTTAGAAACTCTTGTCCCACAAACTTGTCTAGTTACATCCAAAGGCACTTCAGCTAGGGGCTACATCTTGTGGCAGTGAGTTGTGTATATTTATTATATAAGCCAGCGAGGTGTAGTGGTTAAGAGCAGGTGCACTCTTATCTGGAGAACCAGGTTTGATTCCCCGCTCTGCCACTTGAGCTGTGGAGGTTTATGTGGGAATCAGATTAGCTTGTGCATTCCAATACATGCCAGTTGGGTGACCTTGGGCTTGTCACAGTTCTTCGGAGCTCTCTCAGTCCCACCCACCTCACAGGACATTTGTGTGTGGGGGGGTGGGTGGGGGGGGGAGGAGATTGCAAGCCCCTTTGAGTCTCCTTGCAGGAGGAAAAGGGGGGATATAAATCCAAACTTTTTGTCTATTTATGCACCATATGAGGCCTGCAGGGTGACCTGGACCAGTCACAGTTCTCTCAGAACTCTGTCAGACCACACAGGTAATAGTAAACCACTTCTGAACATTTCTTACCTTGAAAACTCAATGGTTATCGCTATTAGTCACCTTGATTTGGTGGCCAGTACCTTACAGACCTATGGATCTATTGGCTGTAACTATACAACCATATAACTTTCTTAGTCATAACTATACAACCATATAACTGTCTTGTAACTTTCTTAGTTCCTACTGGGACTAACAGCAATGCATGCAAACTGGCAAAGCTTCCACGTGGGTTGCTGGTGCCAGATACAGATCAGTCACTTTTGGAAAAGCGACTAATACAGAAACTTTATTGGACACCACTCCAAGTGAGAGAGAGCAAGCCAGTTTGTCCAGCGTCTCACATCTTCTGCATTTCAGTAACCTTCAGCTCTATAGAACTACTGAACACATCGCCGCCAGCACTGATAGTTCACTTGTTCAAAGTACTGCGTGCACTAATTCTTACAACAACCTTTTAAAGAAAGCCAACAGGATTATTCCAATAACACAGAAAGCACCGCAGAAAAAAAGCCAAACACAAGCTTCCTGATTTCTAAGCGAGTGCTTCCATGCATTTGTTGGCCTTAATCAGGTGGAAAATTATCGGTCTGGGATAGCAATGTCTTAACCCGGACCCATGTCTACCCACGTGGAAGGTGTAGCCCTTACCTGACCGCTCTGTCGCAGCAGCTCCTTTGCCGCTTTCTCGTAGCCAATCTGGACCAAATGTTTGTGCATCAGAGCCAGCAACTCCTTTTGCTCACCAGCTGCAGCTGCCATGCTGCCCTTCCTACTGTTTTAGCCAGCACGTAGGACGCTTACGACAGGCCGAGGGTCAGCGACTGGTGGCATGGAGCCACATGCCCCTAGCCGCCTGCTCCTGCACCTTTTGACCCTGCTTACTTCACTTCCTGTTCTCGAATCTCGCCCCCACTGACTTCTGGGAAATGTAGTCTTATCATGAGCTTCTCCCTCCCGCCCTTGTGTTTGGGGCACTCTGTCGGCCAGTCTAATTTAACTTTAGGACTGATGTGTTTGGAAAGATATTGGGCGTTCAAAGCCACGATTATAGGTTTAGACACAAGTTGCGCGGCTCCATGTTTTCAGTGTTGGCAAGCACGCTTAAAGAATATCGCCGCCCTGATTGATGTGCTATCAAATAAAGTTTAGTGAGAGGACTGCAGTATCGCTTCAGCTATCAGATGTGGAGGGCATCTTATGCATAGTCCATCCTCCCCCCACCCCCAATACAGTAGTGAGAAGTATTGGCCACTTCAATTGTGAAACGGAACAGTCCTTTTTTTAGCAGTCTACATAACTCCTGAACTTTTTTTAGAAGCAAAGACAGCTGTGAATCACCCACTGGCTGCGGTTGCCTCTGGGGGGTGGGATGGGTGGAGCCAAGGTGACCGCTTCCGCCTAATTGTTGGTGGAAGCAAAGCCCGGGCCATGTTGGGCTAGGGCTGACGTCACCAAGGGGAGGGCAGATTGACCCTTTAAAGGGGAAGCCCTCCTTTGTTCTGGCCATGTGCTTCGGCCAGCCAGCAATTTGGACGATTGGAACTACCGATTGTGCGCGAGTGTGAGTATGGTTCAACAATAAAGCTTGTGGGACGCAGTGGTCAGTCTTATTTTCAGTGGGCTGGGTTTTGCTCCTTGGGGTTTCCCTTCTGCCAGCCGGCAGTTGTTTGCGGCGTGTGTGTGCAGGGAGTCCTCGGGCTCCCCCTGCCTTTGCTGGTGCATGGCCGTTTAGCCACAGGCACCCTCCTCGTCCCTCCCAGCACCCCCTCTCCGCATAGCAACGAGGAAGGGAAGCGCATCCTCGGCAGCCCGTCCGGGCCGGCCGCTGACTGCTTCCCTCCTCTCTCAGCAGCGGGGGGGGGGGGAACGGTCCTGCGGCGGCCTGGCCGGGCCAGCCGCCGCCCCCACCCCGCCCCCGCTCGTGGGGGGCAGGGGCCATGGCGCCTGCGGCTGGCTGGCTGAGCTGTGGCCCTCCTTCCCTCCCCTCCCGGCAACGGCAGAGGGGAGCTTTGCTGCGGTGGCTCGGCAAGGCCAGCCGCGGCCCCCCCACCCCCGCTCACGGGGGACGGTGACAAGGACGCCCGCGGCCGGCTGGCCGAGCCGCGGGCCGGCTCCTCCTCCCGGCCATGGGAGGGGGGCTCTTCCAGCCTTGGCGGGCACAGCCAGGCCGGCCGCCGCCCCCGCCTTGCCCTGCCCCCGGGGGATGGGGCTATGATGCCTGCGGCCTGCTGGCCGAGCCGCGGCCCTGTTCCGCTCCCTCCCAGCCAAGGGGAATTTTTTCTGGGCCCCGGCTTTCGGCCGGGACCAGCGCCCGCTTTCTGTTCTGCTAACCCGCTTCGCGGAAGGGCCAGGAACGCCCGCGGCCCGGTTGGCTGGAGCCGCTGGGCCTCGCTTCTCTCCCCCTCCCGGCCAAGGAGGGGATCACCTCAGCGGCTGCCGGCCTAAAATGCCAGCTCTAATTCGCCCCTGCTTGCGGGGCGGGGCCAGTGATGCTCAAGGTCGGCGGGGCGAGCCGCCGCTGGCTGGTTTCAATTCCCCTGCCCGGCAAAGGGGTTGAGGTTTTTGGCGAATGCTCAGTCGCCGCCTCTGCCCGCCTCTACTTGCGGGGATGGGGCTGCGATGGTCGGTTGGCTGGCCAGAGCTGCGGGCAGGCTTCATGTTGCTCCCCTCCCGGCTGGGGGCTAGTTTTTTTCAGCGGTAGCCCAGGCCAGGCTGGCCACCCGCCTCCACCCGCCCCCACTTGTGATGGGCGGGGATAGATTTCTGGCTGGCTGCCCGGCCAGCGGACCTGTTTCACTCCCCCCCCTCCCGGCAAGGGGAGTTTTCACGACGGTTCGGCCGGGCTCGTCGCTGCCTCCGCCCCACCCCCGCTTGCGGCGGGGATGGGAATGTAATGGCCGCTGACGGCTGGCCGAGCGCCGCAGAGAGAGGTCGGCTTCACTCTTCTTTCCACAACAGGGGAGGGGAGCTCTTTATGCCCGATTGGCTTCGACTGGGCCGGTAGCCCCACGCCTCTGGAGCTGGGGACCGGCGTCGCGACGCTCGGGGCTGAGCCGGGTCGAGCCTCCACCCGCTGGCGGGGATGGAGAACAAGGCACCCAGCTGGTCGGCTGGTCGAAGCTGCGGGGCCTCCTCACTCCTTCACCCGCCCCCCGCCCGAAGCGGGGGCTGGACGCTTCTGCGGAGGCCGGCAGCCGCCTCCCTCCCGCTCGCCGCGGACCTCCTCTGATCCCCTCCCAGCACTGAGGGGGGGGGGGGCGGGCACAACCTCCACCCACGGCCTGGCAGGCTGTGCTGCAGCCCCTCCCCGCCCCGGATTCACTGTAGGGGGAAGGGGGAGTTCAGCAGTGGGGTGGCGGGAGCCTCCCAGAGACTGCGGGTCATCATTTTGGTTGGCGTCGCCCACACCCGTCTGCAGCGCGAGTGGTCATCACGTTCATTGCCTACTCGCCTTGGCACACCTGCGAAGCGCCAGGGGGGCAGAGTCGCTGCCAAGCCCGGGAGGCCGAGACCAGGGCATCCCCTGTCTCTGGGGGGGGGGCCCGGGGAGTCTGGAGATCTTAGCGACTCCACCCACCCGGCTCACGGGCCGGGAGAGAGCCTTCCGTAAGGCACAAGAGTCATTGGGAGAGACACCGGAGGGCGCCTTGCATCGAGCCACCGAGTTAGGGCTCCGTCCAGGGGGCCCGGGGGGCCGGGCGCACAGCATCAGTGCCAGTGGCCACCCTCCGCAAGGTCACCCTCTGAAACCCGGCTCGGCGAGGCGGGAGTCGCGGTGGACCTCGGTGAACCCTTTCTTGTGTTTGGGAAGAGACGCACTCTGTGCGGCCAGATCTTTAATTTAACTTTAGGACTGATGTGTGTTGGAAAGATATTGGGAGGTTCAAAACCCACGATTGAGTAGAGTTTTAAGACACAAGAGTTCGCGCAGTTCCATGTTTTACAGTGTTGGCAAGCACGCTTAAAGAATATCGCCGCCCTGATTGACGTGCTATCAAATAAAGTTTAGTGAGAGGACTGCAGTATCGCTTCAGCTATCAGATGTGGAGGGCATCTTATGCATAGTCCATCCTCCCCCCACCCCCAATACAGTAGTGAGAAGTATTGGCCACTTCAATTGTGAAACGGAACAGTCCTTTTTTTAGCAGTCTACATAACTCCTAAACTTGTTTTAGAAGCAATCGGACTTCTCATGTCTATTGCCAAGAAAGTGTCTGAGTAGACCTCTCCGCACAGCATGTTTATCACAAGTTGCATTCGTTATAAATGAATCCGTTTTCCCTCAACTCATTATAAATATGCTGTGCGAAATCATTTCTGCTTACAGTGATCTTTTAAACACCATCTGACCCTTCATGGCCAAAGGTAGGCTTGCCAATAATCTGGAGAAAGAATATCCTGTTACCGCTAACAGGAGCTTGATGGGATGTTATTTACCAGGTAATGTAGTTGTTGACCTCCATGTCTGGTAAGCTTGCCAGTCTTCCAGTGGTGGCTGGAGATGTCCCATTGTTACAACTGATCTCTAGGTGACAGAGATCGATATGTGGTGCCCAATACTTCTTTACCAAACATCAGGCAAAGAGAAGAGAAGTTTAAGTAGCTTTATTTGCCAAGAAAGGGACCCATCCTTATATGGGCAGACTCCGCCAAAACAACACATCCACAGCATATTTATTCCCTTCTCCCTGGTCGATTCCCCACTTCAAAAATGGAAATAGATACAAACCGGGTAGGTTTGACCATGTGCCTTTTGAGCACGGTTTCAAGGTCCCCACTGCAGCTTCTGCCTCATATGCGGCAGCAATGCAGCAGCCAGGCAGGAGTACCCACTGTCGGCGGATCAAACACGCAATCCGCTTGGGCTGTCCTGATTGGCTGCTGCGTTGTGCTGGGGCAGGAATTTTTTTTAATTGTCAAACTGACGGATCCACATCTCTGTGAGCATGCGCAGAACAACCCTATGCGGTCGTGGATACGACGATACGACGTTTAGTGCTACTTTGTACTGCCTTTTACTCAGTGAAGCATTCAAACTGGATCCACGTTGTTTCACTTAGACGTAGATCTTTGCTCTGTGAAATTTTTTTAAAGGGATGTGTGCACATCGCGCACAGCCCACTGCTTCCTGATTAGACGAAAGGCTCCATGTCACTACCAGTGGCAGGAAAAACGAAACCAGATTCACCCCCAAATTCGCCACCACTCCACATTCAGCGCACGTTTTTTCAAAAATTCTACTTTCTTCCAGGTTTTGAAATAACGCGTGCTGGGGTGGGGGTGGGGAGAGCAGCAGAGACGGGGTCAATCCGTTTTTGGCGCTGGTGTAGTGGGGAGTTCTGCTGGAAATCTGGATATTTTCTGTGACGAGCACGCATCTAATCGTGAGTGGGGAATCGACCCCTGTTTCACCACACCCTCTCCATTCCCCCATTGGCTAAGGGCACTTGGAGTTACAGCTTTCCGATCTGCCTATTTACATGTTGCTCCTTGGTATATTTTCCCCTTCTAAATTCTTCCTGTATGTCCACTGCTGTCCCTGGCTTCGGAGAGCTGCTTTTAAAAGCACTGAGGCCAGGGACGGGCCTTGGGGAGGTGTGGCCACGTCCCCAGGAGAAGGTGGAGGTGTGGCTTTGCCCCCCGACCCCCCCTAAAAAATCTATACCTTCGTCACTGATTGCAGGGAAAAGATTGTGGGTTGAGGCACCATTATAGTGCTTGTTTTATTGAGAAGATAATGTTATATTCTATATTTTATCAATTTGTATGACACTAGTGTATCTAGAGTTCAGTACTGTAAATCACCCTGAGCCCTGCCTTGGTCGGGGAGGGTGGGATAAAAATCCAATAAAATAAACAAGCAAACAAATAAAATAAAGATGAAGTCCTATGAGAAAAAACTGGGGGACTTGGAGATGTTCAGACTGGAAATCATTCTCTGCATGTTAAAATGAAATAAAACCCTTTGTCTTTGGAAATTAGGTATATTTTATTTGCTTGGTTTCATTATTTAAAAACTATCCGTCTATCCTTTGAGGACTGAAATTGTCCCCACACTATTAATTATCAATAATGTTAGCCACAGAACTAGTTTTGAATCTTCCTCCAATTACAGAGCCTAAGGAGATGAGCTTAGTTTAAAAAAGACACTTTTATTTTGCTGACAAAAGGAAGAATACAGAGCAACATATCTCTTTAATGTATTCTTCAACACAGTGAAATTTCAGCTATAATTTATAGTTCTCTTTATTTCATATATGGTCATGCTAGGTGTATAGCTATTTCATTGGTTAAACGTGATGGCGTACCTTTTAATCCAAGCACGCACATCCATGACCAACATCTAAAACTATGCTTATCAGTAACTCTTAAAAGAAAACACTTTCCCTTACACTAATTGGAATTATTCTAGCTGCTAAACTCTATCCCTTATGTGGGCCTCCCTTCAAGTGTGCACTATGCCTGACTATTCTGTGTAGTTTTATTTCTTTCTCTCTCATGGCCCCCATCACTAGTAATTGGCCTGCAATGTAGAATGACCTGTTTGTTTCTGTAGAGAAATGGCCTCCATCCAAGAAACCACACTGATATACCAAAAAAATTGGGGCTTCAGTCTATTGATGAACTGGAGTTCTGGTGCTAGTTCTTAGCTGGCAGATAGGAAAGTAGTCAGGGATGAGTCATCAGACCCTAAGCACAGAACACTTGGGGTCTTATAGATGCAGTTGCCCAACTAGATCATCAAACACCTCTGCTAGAATATCACACCAATAGGGACACAGATTAGAAAAGCCCAAGGGCAAGAGTATTTCTTCCTCCTGGCTCAGGAAGAGTGTGAATGAGCCCAAGTGGAGTGGACTCCCAAAAGGAGATTATAAATTATCAAAAGTAACTTTTGATATCAACACATCTGAAAGTGTATCATCTGCAAGATCAATTGCTACATTTAGAATTCTCTACCTGCATTCTCTACCTGTTCAAAGGCTCTGCCTGGTTGCCACATCTCCTGCTTCACACATGCTATCAATCAAGGTTTATCTCACAATCCAAGATCAGCACAGGATAAAACAAAATGAATACATCAATTAAGTAAAATAAACTACCGGTACACATTAAAAGTACACATTAGAACCACTTTAACTATCGATAGAATTATCCAGGGACCTTATAATCCTATATGCCATAGGTGTCAAACTCGTGGCCCTCCAGATGTTATGAACTACAGCTCCCATCATCCCCTGCCAGCATGATGCTGGCAGGGGATGATGGGAACTGTAATCCATAACATCTGGAGGTCCGCGAGTTTGACACCTATGCTATATGCCATCAGACCAAATTTTGCAATAAGGGGTGAAATTTTAGCATTCTTATCAAAGCATATCAGTGAAAGATAAAAACAATTTGTGTCTCCCTGGATAGTCTGTGAGTATTGGAGTCACTCATATAAACAGTACTGTGGCCTTCTACTGTACTTTCAAGCAAACACACTGGTGGGAATGGCGAACTCAGATAGCGCCCCTCCCCTTTACTGCTCTTTGAGAATAAGGGAAAAGGATGCCTTCTTGGACAGAGAGGTGGAAAAGCAGTGAGGGCTTTTCTGATCTCCTGGCGCAAGAGGGAATGGTGCTTGCAAAATTGTCTCCTTCACAGTTTCATGAAACTATTTCACTATGGGCATTTTTTACTTTTTTATTTTCAGTCAGTCTATTTAATTTAGAATTTGACTACATTCATATGTTGTCATGAAAATTCCCAATACAGAAATACAAGAGTGAGCATTCAAATGCTACTGGTAGCAATGGGAAGAAACCAGTGGTCATTTCCTGCTTCCTTCACATGAGAGAAGGAAAGTGTAAATTGTCACAGGAACAAATGAAATTGCTCAAGGCCTTCTAGGTCATCTTATGTTCTCTGTCCCCAGCTCCCCATGGTCTCAGATTCTGTTACCTTTTAACAGAGATGCTAGGGACTGAAAGCATGCATCCTGGAGAGTTTTAAAGGAGACATAAGAAATTATTTAAATATCACTGAAGAATGGTGGATTCAAAGCATTAGACCTGATTACTGTTGAATCCCAACTCCAAGATTACTTAAGTATAGATCTGATACCACCACTTTTAGTGCCATCCTATGCATGAATGCACTGTTCTAACCATGCAGTCCTCTATCCTGGGGGGTAATCTCAATTGAACAGACCTGAGTAGGATTCTGAGTAGCTCTGCCTAGGACTTTAAGTGAATGTACACAGATGTCATTCTGCTCAATATGGCACTTTACAATATCCAGGGCAATCAGGATTTTCATAACATCTCATCTGAAACACATGCACACTTACACATAGCTAAGTATAAGCTCTTTAAATTATTCCTAAATTAATGGTTTCTGGGTACAAAACCACTCATCTGCAAATAAACCCATTAGTTTCATGGGAATTAAAAGGTACCTCAGGCTTTCTAAAAAAAACCCACCAAATACCCAAGCATAGAATGCATATCCCTATTTAGCAGTTATATAAATATTGTTCTGTATAAGTAGTACTTCCCGTTTTTACAACTATCTGTTTATATATGAAAATTTGAAAATTCTGGACACCTACTAGACCAAACAAATGAGGCAAACAGGTGGTTTTAGAGTTTCGTTTACTTTTTGTTTGTTTTGTTTTGGATTATTGAATAAGTGTACTGCTGCTCCGGGCAGCTGTTGTCATTCAGTTGATCCTATCACATTAAAATATAAGAAGTTATACATAGGTATGGAGCAGTTAAGTGAAGTGAGCAGTGGCCACAACTTCCAGAGTTGATACTTTATGGGGGAAAAAATGGATCTTCCTTTTGGCAGTGAGATGTCTCTATTTTTAGATGAGCTAATAATGTCCATCCGGGGAGGATTTTTTTACTCTTGAAATATAGAACCATTACTTCTATTTACTGGAGGTTAAGAAGAAAACTGCCCACATTTCAAGAGGCTTTACAGATTTAAAATAGACTGTCAAAACCTACAGTTGAATATAAAACCATTGTTGAGTTAGGCAGCTCAGAGCAGTACAAAACCAATAATATCTAAGTCTCAAAATGGCCCCTATGATGGGACTTCCGGGTCAGCCCTCAAGGATACCAGCCGCAAGACGAGTCGCGCGGCATCCCAACCCTCCTTTCTTATATATTCCTCCCAAGGTAAATCACCAACCTTGGTCCCTTCGCAAGATAAAAGGGTAAGGGGAAGCTTGGAGACAAAATAACCCCTTTCCACCGTAGTGGAAACCCCGTTTGGAACGGAGGTTTCGAGCGGTGGTTTCGGGCAGCGGCTGAGGTGAAAGCGGCGCTTGGGAGCGCCACAGCGAGAGCCCAGCGGCGGCGAATGCAAGCGAAGGAGCGGTTGTGGAATCTTGAAGCTAGAAGGTAGAGGGGTTCTGACACTCTCGTGAAAGTTTAGCAAAACGGATTAAAACGTGGCAAGGAATAGAAAGTGCTCTCTGTGTGTATAGCGTAACAACGAGGTGTGCCTCTCACTTTAAGTATTCACCGAGTTTGAAGGTGAACTACGTCAGAACTGAGAGACGGGCGGAAACAGCTGAGTTGCGGTGGAGGGAAGGAAAAAACACGGAGTGTCGAGACGGAGCGACGAGATAGAGGGGCGAAATAAATAACAAGAGAAAGGTAGAGAAATAGAAGAAAGACGAAGGAGTTCTTAAGTTTTGCTATTGATATTTCTCAACAACCTAAGAAAAGGGAGAATGTGTGACTAACTTAACTACAGCTAAGGGCGGAGGTTTGGGGAAATTGAAGGTGTACTTTTACTATCAATAGTGCCCCCAGGTGGACAATAATCTACATATAGGGGAGAGAAATAAACAACCAAAGACTTTGAATCAGAAACAGAGGGTGAAATCTCCCCTGCACTCTAGAAATGCTAGCCACTAATAAACAAAAGAACAATGGTAAAATGACTATGGAGGCTATGACTCCAGAAAAGACAAATGGGGAACTACACCTTAAGCTGGAAAAACTGTTAGAAATGACTACCTGCCTTCAAAAAGCATCAACATCCTTTCAGGAGGATACCAAACATTTCCAGGAGGAAACCAAAGATAGATTTAATAAACTGGACGATCATTATAATAAATTAGGAAATGAAATACAAGACATCAAGAAAGATCTAAATCAATTAAAGAAGATGGAAACAACCATAAAAGAGGTCCAAAACGAAGTGAAAAGTACAAAAGAGTAGCATCATTAGAAAGCCAAAACGATATGATGAAACAGGAAATTGATCGTATGCGAGTGCAAATGGCTTTAATAGAGCTAAAATCAAAAGAGAATACCCTGCGGCTGAGAGGATTACAAGAACAAGACAATGAGGACTTAAGAGGAATTATTACTAACGCAATAGCCTCGTTTCTTAAGATACGAGAACTAAAAGTGGAAGAAAACTTAGAAAAAGTCTTCAGAATAAATACTAGGACGGCCAGAACAAGAAGTACTCCGAGAGATGTCTTGGTCACCTTCTGGAGGAAAACGACCAGAGATGATATTCTCCAGAAACATTCGAAAGACAGACTTAGAATACAAGGTCAAGAGATAATAGTTCTGAAAGAGACTCCCCAATTTATTTTGGATAAAAGACAATTATACAAACCTTTGACTACGTGGCTGAAAGATAATCGAATAACATTTAGATGGAACACAATAGACGGACTGTCATTTACTTATAAATCTAAACGTCGTAATATAAACAACGTACAAGAGGCCAATGATTGCCTAGAAAAGTTACAGAAAAATAAACTGATGTAACTGATATAACGGACCTGGATGAATAAGGTGCGAGGAAAACTAAAGTCTATAGATAGATAATTTATTTTTGCTTGTATGTTATATGTGTAGAAATATAAGAGAAATCAATTATGGTGACAGATACCGTAGATTGCTCAGTTTTGTATTTAATTGGTGGCACACTGAAAACATATTGATATTTAAGTATAGTTATGTATGAATTAGTTGTAATGGGGAGAAAGTTAGAAGGGGGGGAAAGGGGGAAAAAGAAGTTAATAATTAAGACTTAAGAATTGGTGAATTTTTTTCTTTTTTCTTCTTTAGAATATAAGTAAGAATAGGGAAAAAGTAAAAGAGTTCATTATGTATTATATAGTACACCAAATGATAAGATGAAAGGGCTAAGAAGAAACCCAGCCTTTAGCCCTCGGTTACTTAAATCTATAGAAGGGAACACAATGCCTATGACTATTTTTTCACTTAATGTTAATGGGCTCAATAGCCCCATGAAATGTAAGAAGATCTTTAATTATGTGAAGAAGTTGAACCCAGAAATTACATGCCTGCAAGAAACACATATTAAGAGACAGGAAGAAAAATTTCTATACTACAAAGGTCTGGGTAAAATCTTCCACTCCTCTTCTACAAAAAAGAATAAGGGAGTTGTTATTTACGTAAAGGAAGAACTAAACCCGGTTCTAAGATTTAGTGATAGTGCAGGAAGATATGTAGGAGTGGAGATTAAATGTGAAGGGAAAAAAATATTGTTAATAGGAGTATATGCTCCTAACCAAAAAAAGAGTAAATTTTACGGTAAATTGCAGGAGGAATTGTTACAAAACATATGTGAAAGCCAAATATTGATGGGAGACTTTAATGGGTTGGTGGATCCAGAGGTTGACAGAAAAGGTAAACAATGTGTCTATACGAATAAACTTCCAAAAACGTTTTTTGATTTGATTGGCCAATAAAAATGAAAGATGTGTGGAGAGATTGTAAAAACAACAACAGAGACTATACCTATTACTCACACAGGTATAAATGCTATACCCGAATTGATATGATATGGGCAACGGAAGAATTAACGAGATATACTGAAAATACGCAGATACTAGAATGCTCCATATCGGACCATAGTCCTGTGGTATAGAAATTAAATATTAGGAAGAAATTGACGAATCACAGAATAAATGATTTTATTTTAAACATAGAAGAATACAAAAAAGAACTGACTCAAAGAACAAAAGAGTTCATAGAAATTAATGATAAGTCGGTAGAAAATGTAATGGTGATTTGGGACGCCTTGAAGGCCTCCACTAGAGGTGAATTGATAGCTATGAACTCAAGATATAACAAAAAGAGACGGTTAAAACAAAATACTCTGCAACAACAATTAATGAAAATAGAACAGGAATTTAAAAAAAGACCGGGAAATAAAAAAATAAAAAGAGAAATGGACAAGATTAAACATCAATTGGAAAGTGAATATACAAACGAAATTGCAAAAAAAATGAAATATTTGAAACAAAAAAACTTTGAATGGGCGAATAGACCTGGAAAATGGCTGACAAGTAAGCTGAAAAAACAAACTAATGATAGATCAATATGGAAATTAAAAGAAGAAGGGAAAATAATAACAGACGAAAATAAAATTGTGGAGATTTTGGTGAATTATTTTGCCAACTTATATAAAGAAACTTCTAACCCTAGTGAGCAAGAAATAGAAGGTTATCTCAAGGATATTGAGATTCCACAAATCAAACAAGACGTACAAGAAATATTAAATAATCCTATTACGAAAGAGGAAATTTTGGTAACTATCAAAAATTTAAAGAAAGACAAATCCCCGGGACCAGATAAATTAACAGATAAATTCTATAAAATTAATGCAGATCTAATCGCTCCATTATTAGAGAGAACTTTTAATGAAATAATGGAAGGACGGAAACCACCAAAATCCTGGTCCTCAACAAATATAATACTTATACCTAAAGAAAAAGTCGAGGAAATAACTAAAAAACAATTTAGACCCATTTCATTGTTGAATCAGGATTATAAAATCTTCACTTCAATTCTAGCCAAAAGACTCAAGGGATGTTTGAGACAGTACATAAATATCCATCAATCAGGATTTTTGCCAAACAGAGAAACTAAGGATAACGTCAGGATATTGACAAACCTGATAGAATTTATGGAAAAAAAATAGATCAAAAAACGGCTTAATATTCATTGATGCGGCCAAAGCATTTGATAACGTAAATTGGAGATTTCTAAAAGAGATAATCAGAAAAATAGGAATAGAAGGGAAATTTTTTGCAGCAATCGACAATCTCTACTCAGACCAAGAAGCACAATTAATAATAAACACAAGCCCATCTAAACCCTTTCCGATTTCTAAAGGAACCAGACAGGGATGCCCCTATCTCCCTTACTTTTTAAAATTTATATAGAAATTTTGTTTAAAAAGATGAATTTGGTAGAGCAGTGGAAAGGGATAAATTTAAAAGGACAGAACTATAAGTACAAAGCATACACGGATGATGTCACCATGATTATAGAAAACCCCACGAAAGAAAAAATAAGTAAAATTATCAAGGTAATTGAAGATTACGGAAAAATAGCAGGCTTAAAAATCAATAAAGAAAAAACGAAAGTTCTTACAACAAACATACCCCAAAAGGAAAAAGATGAAATCTCACAGTTAACAGGGTTTGAACTAACAAATAAAGTTAAATACTTAGGGATTTGGCTCAGAGGGAAAAATAACTATTTATTTGAAGACAACTATGTAAGAACTTGGAAAGAAATCAAAAATATGCTCAATCAATGGAATAATATAACAGTGTCCCTTTTGGGTAGAATAAACATAATCAAGACATACGTTATTCCCAAAATGATGTTCTTATTTAGAAACCTACCTATTATTGTGTCAAAAAAACCAGTCCAAGAGTGGCAGAAAGAAATCATGAAATTTATTTGGGGGAGGGGGAAATCTCGGATAAAATACACGTGTATGATTGACTCAAAATCAAGGGGAGGGCTGTCAGTACCCGATCTATATATATACTTTGAAGCAAATGCTTTTTTGTGGATCAAAGACTGGATTTTATTGGATAACGAACACTTATTGACCTTAGAGGGTTTCAACCTAATGAAAGGTTGGCACGATTTTTTATGGCCAATAGACCAATCAAAAAATTACCGAAACTTTAACGCACATAAAATAAGAAAAGCACTAGGTAGAGTGTGGAATAATTATAAAGATTTTTTCTATCAAAAAACACCCACTTGGATTTCCAGATCGGAGGCAATACAAAATAAGGAACATGCAGATCTAAAAAAGTGGCCTACTTATAAGGACACACTCAAACAAATAAACTCAAATAGGGTATTGAAAGAAAGAGAGGAACTGAATCAAGAGGGAATAAATTGTGGATGGTTCACATATAGACAACTGAAAGAGACCTTTGAGAAGGATAGAAGAAACTGGAATTTCGCAAAGGATAACGAAGAATTGGATATAAACTTACTTAAAAATGACTCCCAAATAGTTAAAAAAATGTATAATTTATTGTTAAAGTTTAAAACTGAAAAAGAAACAGTCAAGACAAATATGATTTCATGGGCTAAGGATATGAAAAAAGAAATAAGTATGGAAGAATGGGAGACGTTGTGGGAAAACTACAATAAGTTTACTTGTTGCCAGAAACTAAAAGAAAATTTTTATAAAACATTTTATAGATGGCACCACACCCCCACCAAATTAGCAAAGATAAATAAAGACTTTAACTCCAAATGCTGGAATTGTACAAAACATGAAGGTACACTACTCCACATGTGGTGGAAGTGTAAAAAAGTGGCAAAATTCTGGATTAAGGTGATTAACACAATCAATAAAATTTTCAAAACCAAGTTAAAAAGGAAACCAGAGATATTTATTTTGGGAATTACAAACGATAAAATAATTAAAAAAAATATGTCACTTTTCCTTTATTTAATAGCAGAAATGACAAGATTAAGAAATAGCTCAAAGATTGGGAAAAGAAAACACCATATCTATAAAAAAATATGGCAGAGAATGGGAAGAAAGAATGTATGAAATTATGAACTGTGATAAATTAACATGGATTTTGAGAGACAACCCGGAAAAATGTAACGAAATTTGGCAACCGTTTTTTTCGTTTATAGAGGGAAAGAGAAAATAGGATTTTAGATTTAAACATATATATTAAGAGCTATATAGATGAAAACTATAAGAAGATAAGAAAAAGGTAGGATAAAGAAAATTATTGTTTCACTTTCCTAATAGATAGAGGTTGTAAGTATGTGATTTTTCTTTTCCTTTGAAAACTTAGAATGACAGACAGACTGATACAGTAAAGTACTGGACGAAGATAAACACAACAGAGACCACTTGTGAAGTCACTTGATGTTCAACGAGATAAGAATCATTTTGTGTAAATTTATTTAGGAACAGTGTTGGATTATAGCAAAGATGTAATAATAAGATTTTGATTCTTTTTTCTTCGACTTTCATTGTTTTTCATTATACCATTGTATCATATTTACACACTATGTAACTATTTTAACTTTAATAAAAATTTATTTAAAATTAAAAAAAATGGCCCCTATGATGGTGAGGGTTATTTTGAGCATTAAAATGGTCAGGAACAGTTGGAACTTGGGAGGCTTTTTGAAATACAACTTTAAATAATTTTATTAGTCTCTTTTTGAGGGATTTAAAAGTTAGGTTAACAAATTTTCAATAACGGAAAGGTAGATTATAACAGATTAACAGAACCGAGAAATTTGAGATGATTAAGCTCAAGTGATATATTGTAGTTCGAAATGGATGAAGGTACAAGTATTTAAATCTTTGTTTTCTACTGTTATCTTGGTAGTTTTTTCCTTAAACTTGAGGGTTTTTTATATTTTCTTAAATTTACAGCTCAATCCAGAGCTGAGGCGGATGGCGCCAGCACTGCTGAAGCACTGCTCTGCCCACTCCACAGGGCTAAGAAGCCCCCCAAAAGTTTTTAAAAACAACCTCCAACTGGTTACTATAGGGGGAGAATAGAGAGAGCAGCATATCTCCGCTGGCAGTTCCACCAGCGTATGAGGGCTGAGATGGGTCTGGAGGCTGACTAAGGTTGGCCCTGCCTCCTACCCCACCTGTGGAATGTCCCTGGTATGTTGGCATAGCTGGGGGTGGTGTGCAAGCCCCGGTGCGAGACCAAGCATTGCAGCTGGGCATTTGCCATTCTGCCGGCGTAAGTGCACTGGAGAGAGCATTTACGTCTGTGGAAGCCTGTGCTGCATCCGGAGGGGGATTCACCCTCCCAATTCTCCCTTTTTCACAGTGGTTTTTTACTTGTAGGAGTTAGGAATATTATGACACTTCCACAGTTTCTCTCTTAAACTGGCCTGGCTGGGACCACACATTTCTCAAGAGCTACATCTCATGAAACTCTTAGGAATCACTCTACAGACTTCAGAGCTATTTTCTTTATGTAATAGGCTATGGCTACTGTCCTAAACCAAAAAAACCCCAAATGTGTTCTTTTTGATGCATGAGGAGAAATTCTCCATCAAACAGCTTACAGTTCACAAAGCTGTTTCCCAATTTGTCCCATAATTTAAGAACCTGTGTGTATGTGCTAAATACCTATGCATGCACATACACATGTATACATATAATGGTGTTTCTGGTGGATGGCTACTGGGTTAGAGTCAGGAGTGAAAGTAATTCAGTACAAGCTGATATTGAGTACTGGTAAGAAAACTGCTGAAGCAGTACCTGATGTATTCTGCTTTGGGCCCCACAAGCAAGACAATACCAGTAAGAATGTAACTTTTATCCTTGGTCAAAAGACAGAATCTTCTATGAGGTTTATTGGAGAGTAGCCCCACTGATCCATGAGCCCTGTTCTGTTTTGGCTCTCTGAGGCCCAATTCTGAGCAGTTTTTTTCACTTTTGTATTTCCTCTGCCACAATCTGGTCAAGAGTATTACCTGCTGAGAAAGTTCACATTCCTACCACTCAATTTGCAATGCCACTATGTCACTCACTACCCAACTACTGGTTAACATGCAGAAGAAGAAAAAAAAGAAAAATTTGGATTTACATCCCACCTTGTTCTCCTATAAGGAGACTCAAGGTGACTTACAAACTCCTTTCCCTTCCTCTTCCCACAACAGATACCTTGTGAGGTAAGTGGGGCTGAGAGGGTACTGAAGAACTGTGACTTGCCCAAGGTCACCCAGCAGGAATGTAGGAGTGCAGAAACACATCTGGTTCACCGGATAAGCCTCTGCCACTCAGGTGGAGGAATGGGGAATCAAACCTGGTTCTCCAGATTAGAATCCACCTACTCTTAACCGCTACACCACAATGGCTCTCAGATGGCTTACTGCACCTGTGCACTCCTGGGTAAACAGTGACCCCCTCTCCTGGGGTCTGTTTTACATAGTGTGCTTGTACAGCGGAGGTGTATGTGATAGGAAGAACAAATGCTAGCAATTAAAATTTTAAAAAGGATTTATTGAGAAAGAAAAGTTCACACACATACTCTGCACAGCAACAAATTGAGCGAGATTAGAAAGAAAAAATGCAAACAGGCAGCCCTGTACATGTTCTAACTGGTCTTATTGTAAAGTAGCTGTTTACATTTTTAAAGCTACAACATTCTAAAGGCTTCCAGAAACTTGGAGAAGGAAGGAAGGAAGGAAGGAAGGAAGGAAGGAAGGAAGGAAGGAAGGAAGCCTACTTGGCCAGCACACTGCCACCCTGCCCCGGAGTTGCACCAGTTTCTTAATGTAGGTATATGTGCATATGTGCCTGCTTGTGTGTGAGTCAATCCAGTAATCCAGGGTTCTGTGGTGTTTCACAGACTGTGCAGGGCATATGGCAGTTGCCTCGGTAGAAAGAAAAAAATGAGGGCACCAGAGGCTCTACTTTCCACACTCTCAGGTGCTCGTCCTTTGTCCTTGGCAGCTTGGGTGTATTAGCAGGTGGGTAAGCAGAAAACAACTTCCTTCCTTCTTTCCTTCATCCTCCATCCCTCCCTGGTACAGAGAGGCCTGGCCACACACCCTCATCTTTCCCTCCCCCATTTGGTGTCAGCAGCACCTGACCCTCCTCAGGAGTCCCACCACTTCCCCATGTACAGAACTGGTGTTGCGCTGGGTGGCAAAGGACAGAGAAGGCTGGCGGATGCTGCTTCTTGTGGTTTCTTTTCAAGAGTAACCACTACATTCCACTGCTTGGTTTATGTTGGTTTTTACCAGTTCAGTATAAACCCCGCCCCAAAGCAGGGGCGTACCACCCACTGGGACAGGAGGTGCCAAATGACCCTTGTCACACCGGCGGGGGGTGGGTGGGTGGGTGCAAAATCACCTCCACCCCCCTCTTCCCCCATACTGACCCAACTCGGAAGAGCTGGGTCAGTGCGGGGGAGGCACCTAAAGACAGAGCCGGCCTGCTGCCGGTCGCCCATCTGAGTCCGCCTCCTTCCCTGCCCAGGCCCTTGGGGGTGGGGGTAGCTTGGACAGGCACCGCAGTGGCGGGCTGGCTCCCAGGCTGCCCGCTGCGAGGCACTGCCCCAGTCTCCCTGCAGGCTGGCTCCTGCCATCCCCAGGGCCTCGGACGAGCCCGCCCCTGAGCCCCACCCCTGAGCGCAGGGGGGTGAAGGGGCATCCGGAGCAAGTGTTGACTGTGGGCACCATTTCCCCCCCCCCCGGATAAGCCTCTGCCCCCAAGCCACGTGTGCATGGAGATTGGCTGGAAGTGAGTTGTCTCCACCATCTGGGCTTGCTTAAATATATATAAAGATACCAGGGAATCTCTAGGCCTCAGTGGGAGGTTGGCAACATGTTTCGCAGAGCGTTTGATGGAACTTGAACAGCAACCATCTTTTAAAGAGAGGGAGATTTGCTATTTTAGTTTTGTTTAAGTGAAAATATATTAAACTATTACTGTAAACTGCTTTGAACCCCAAGGATAGGTGGTATATAAATGTTTTAATAAATAAATAATGTATCATGTCTGAATGCATGTAATGCTTGTGATACTTACCAGGTGGCACTAGATGGCAATGTAGTTGTGCCTTTTCATAGTACCACCATTAGCTCATAGGTTAGCCAGGGAGACCTCCCTTGGAAAACAGCCGATCTTTCATCTGTTCTCTGTGGTAGTGAGAATGAAACTATTCCAGCAGAACCAGCAATTATTGTATATGTATGGGAATAAAAGATCTCCAGATAAGATTTTTTTTGCATTGTACATTCAAGTATATGAGAATTTGCACAAACCAGCATCATAAGGGAAAAGTGGAACTGTGACATGAGCAGACTTCTCTTAAAAAAACTTGTGCAGCGCTAACTTGAGCAGCAGAGAGGTAGCTCCTAACGTGACAAAGATGTCTTGCTCCAGAGGGCAAGCAGAAGAATGTGGTACATAGCTTCTAGAAAGAGGGCAAATTTTCTTTCCTTTGGTGTGCCCCCCACAACAAAAGGTGGCTTGCTGTGCAAAAGAGAGTTTCATTTGAGAGATATCCTCATGACAGAATTACTATGGGTGGAATGTGGAGATTACAATCTATTTGCTTTATAGGGGGAATTGGGGTGAAAAGTGCTGGTTTTTTTAAAAGAGCGCAAAAGGAGGGAACTATAGAAGTAGCTTAGGTACAAAGGTCAGTTAGTATGCCTGGGGCTGCTGCTCGATAAGCTGAGAAACCCCTATGGGGCATGGCAGCTGTTTTGCTCCACAGGTTCACCAGAGGTTGCAGCATACTAGTGCTGCAGTGAAGGAAAGAGGAACAGAGCAGTTGAGATCCTTCCCACTTTCTCTTTACAAAAGTTCTTAACAAATCCAAGAACTCCGAAGCTCCGAGTCTGAGATTAGGTTTTGATACTGATAATTCAACAATTCAGTTTCCCAGCATAATCTCCTTATTTTGTACATACTGACAATTATACAGGAACAGTGGAGTTTGAAGAAAGAAAGCAGGGATGTGAATGTACTGGGGGTGGGTGGGTGTTGTTCAAAGGAATGGTAGAAGACATTCCTGGGCACCTACTGCTGTATGGTTGTTAGACTACAATCTGTAGGAGACTCCGGTTCAAATGTTTACTCTGCTCTGTAGCGTGGCTATGGGCCAGTCATTCTCCCTCAGCCTAACTTACCTCGCAAGGTTGTAGTTGAGGATACAATGGGGATGGAAGAACAATTTGTTTGTTAATATACTTATGTATATTAATACCTTTCTTCCGTGGTGGGATCCAAAAAATTTAATAACAGGTTCCGATGGTGGTGGGATTCAAACAGTGGCGCCGCTGCACACACGCACCTCCAGTTCCTATTGGGCAGGAAGGTTGCTTTAGTAACCCCTTCTCGGCACTCAGAAAAAAATTAGTAACCACTTCTAGAACTGGTTGGATCCCACCTCTGCCTTTCTTCACACATAGTAAACCAGCAAAGGTTACTTTGAACTCACTGGAAAAAGGAAGAGGTAAATGTGTTAAATATTCAATCTAACATAGATTACAATTAAAATCATTCAACTTTCCTATGCTTCATCCCCTCTTACTCAACACATACATTCAGAATAAGATTAACAGGTCAGACATCTTGAAAGAAAAAAAAACTTTTACTGTAACCCAGGGTCCAATTGGGGAAGGGGGGCTAAAGAGCTCAGATTTTCCATATAAGGAAGAAAGAGCTCCATTCCCTCAGATCTGTTAGAGGCCTGTAACTGGAGCCAACCTACTTCACAGAGTTCTGTTGTTATGAACTTAATTTGCACATTTTAGGGCTATCCTTGAAGGCTTGACAATCAGGAGAGAGGGCTCAGCAAAGAACAGCAAAGCTGCAAGTCCATCAACAGTGCCAAAGGACACAGCTAGAGAAAATTGCAAAGGACTGAGACCCTGTAAGCCTGTTTTGCACAACAGGCCGGAACTATTACATGTTGATTACAGTTTATGCATTGGTTTGCCATATTTCATTGTTGTACTGCACATTATTGTTTATGAAACAGAGAACAGATTAAAAAGTTTCTTTTGTTGTAAGTCTGGTGAATGGCAAGGGTCACAAGGTGGGATCACACTGTCAGAGACTTGAACTCCTTTTCCATTAATGATAATATCCCTCTTAAATTCTAAGTTGGGTTACATTACCTATGGGCTAGGCCATTCTTTCATTTCAAAGTGTCTTTCCATCTACATAACTTCTATCATCTTTTCTTCCTGCATGCTTGGAAGGAATGTTATAGTATAGTCTCACCCAGCAACTTAAGCAATATAGTTTTGGCTTGACATCTCAGAGTGTTAACGAACTTACACAGGTTAACATAGGGCTGCGCAGTAAAATAGCAGGATTTTTCTGGTATATAGCAATGTTACTATCTGCTTGACTTCCTCAAATAGACGGTCTCATATAATTATACACCTGACAGGTACAAAATGATTTGCAACCTTCTGCAATGAGAGAAGCCAACTATCCAGTGGTATGACAGATCAATCTATGCAACAAAGGCCATTGTTTGGCACATTTGCTGTAGGAAAGAAAGAAGGGCTCGGTGTTGAGCCTGATCAACTATCAGAACTATGGTAATCTCAACAGTGATTTATTTGTGTGTTTCTTGTCATTTATAGCCACAGTGGAAAGTGGGAGAATCCTGGGTTACCAGATGCACAGAAGACAGATGCTAACCTCTTCCAGAGGAGGCTATCATCAAGGCCTTGTGCTTGAAAATATTGACAGTCTCCAAGTGAAAATAGCTGTGAAATGAAAACTTTGTTTCCTGTTGAGACTTATTACAAAGAAGTGGCCACTTACAGGTCTTTTGTACTTGAGGGTCATATAAGTCCAAGAGCTCACAGGCTTCATTCATGAACAGCAAACTGTGTCTGTGTGAGGCGGGGAGGCGGGAGTATTACGGCAATGGAACCCACTTAAATGGACAAATCCAAGAATTTTCTCATCCCACAGTCACCGGCACAGAAGGTATTTGAGTGGTTTAGTAAACATGGCAAATAATAAATAGAGCTATTCAGCTGAGCAAACATTTGCATCATTATAAATAGGAAAACGCTACCATGACCAGACTTTGGTACGGAAGGAACAACGCCAGGTAATTATTAAAAGGTGAGGTTTCTCATTCATGTTATTTCAACAGGAGATGGAACTATTTTGCCCACTCTGTATTTTTAGGAAGATGGGACATCTCTGTTAGATTTCAAAAAGTCAGCCCTTCAGGTATGCGGTTTCAGAGCCAGGAGGATGTGGATCCTGAAGGGAATAGTAGGAAGCCATTGCTAAACCAGAGGAGAAAGAAGAATAGGTGGGTGGACAGAAGTATAGTACTTTTGAAGCCAGCTTTTTACATGAATATTCAAGTCCCGCACTTGTATCCCTCATCTCTAGGGGCAGCTTTTTGTGCTTATAACTTTTGAAAAGTTTTTGAGAACCTTCTTCTCCAGTTCTCACAGTCCTTCATTCAGTCATGAATTATTCACCTTTGCCTGGTTTTGATGCTGCATCCACTTGAGTAAGCATTTGTTGCAGTGGACAGGAAAAGTCTCTGTAATTTCTATTCTGTGATATACGGCAATTGGCAACTCCTAACAATGCCCACAAGATGCTGGGAATCAGGCAAGGAGGATTAATATTTTAGATTTTTATGTGTGTGATGATGTTGGCCATTCATATTCTGCTAATGCAGATACTAAGACTTGAATAAACAGTTTTCCATTTATCTCCTTTACCATCAGAAACAAAACAGGTTGTTTCTGTTTTGTAAACAGAAAATATGATCTTCTAATGCTGACAACCTAAGTGGGTGTGTTGCTCGGACACTGTTTCTGAAACCAGTATCTAAAGACTGCAAGTTAACTGCAGTTAGGGTATTTGTTGCTACTGCAAAGTTTCATGTGCAAAAGTGAGTGTCTATATTAAGACAGGATGAACATGTGATCCTCTTCGTGTTAAATGGAGAAATGATTCAGTGGATTTTATCAATATCCTGGTGCTTTTCATTATGATGCATTGACATTTTAAAATGGCATTTCCTCCCTTATGTTTCACATTCAGAGACAAGAGTGGAGGAGAATTCCCTACCAATATTGCTGTGGAAACTGATTATTAGAATTAAAATCACATTTCCTTGACCTAGAAAAACAGCCCTCTTGCTTGCTGATCAAACAATCACCAGATGCTCACAAAAGTCCTCCCTGAACAACACATACCTGAGCATGTTACTTAAATATATTTAGCCTCTGCAGTGATATTAAAGAGTAGAAAGACTCAAATCCCCACAGCAACAACATTCTCCATTCCCCTTTTCTCTATCTACGAGGAGAATGATTGCAAGTGTACATTAAAATACACTAACAGCTGATTAAGTCCTTCCTTTCCCTTTGTTGTGTTTTCCTGGTTCTTGTCGTCTTTTTTAATTCCCTGAAGTCTGATTTTCAATCCATACATTGTCATCATCCTCTTTGGGGGGAGAGGGGGAAACCTACAAAATATAAATAATTGCTTTTACTGATCTTTTTTCTCTATTTGTAGGTCTCCCTTTTACATCTCACTTCCTTTTGTCCATCCCTATACATTTTTCTTCCCTTAGTACAGATCTCCTGTTAAAGTAGAGAAATGGGATGAAACTTCTGTATACTAAATCTGATCATTAGCCCATATAACTTAGCATTACCACCCTGTCAGTACTCAGAGTGGCTGTGGTCCTCTAAGGCTTCAGACAAGGAACTACTCAATGCATTTTTCTTGGAAATGCCAGAGCCCATGATTTTTCACATACAAAAAAGAGAGAGAGAGACTTCAATGGATGGGGGGGGGGGGGATCAAATTAACATAGCAACTAAACGTTAGTTGACCAATTGCAAAAGAATCTAGTAAGAAAAGAAATGTTTTAAATGCACAAAAACCCAAAATGGAATGTGCCAAATGTACCTCAAAGGGGAGGAAGTTACAAAACCACCACTGCACTGGTTTTGTCATTTGCTGCTGACCTCCATACCTTTGTAAGCAATGGCGCATGAAGCTAGGACTCACTCAATGGCCTTGAGGGCCCAGGCAGGCATAGGGTGCCTCTGAAACATTCCCACAGCCCAGAAGCAAACTGAACACTAGCAGTGCTGGACCAGAACTGGTTTCATATGATTGAAGCAACTTGTCGCATACACAAGTTGGACAGCAACATTTTGCATTAGTTTCTAAGAGCATCTGAAAGGCATTTTCCACATACAACTTAAAGTACTCCAATCTAGAAGTTGTTAGTGCATGTGTAACTGTAGCCAGGTCAGACTGATCCAGGAAGGAGCTAAGTTGTTATACCAGTTGAGATGGCACTCCTGACCTTCCAAGAGTAAAATCTGAACCAGAAATATTTCCAAACTGCAAACCTGAGCATTCAGAGCAAGTACAATTCCACTCACGAGCGGATCGAATGCCACATCCCAAATCATCTGCTCCCCCACTCAGCAGCACCTCCTTGTTGTCTGGATTAAGTTTCAGTTTGTTTCCATCCATCTCATCACTGTCTTGAGACCTCAGTTTACTACACAGACATGGCACACAACCTGATTTTTCAAGGTACTGATTTCCATATACGAAATTGGGTTCTTCAAGGTACTGGTCTCTATATACAAAATTGGAGTCATACAAAGAACTGCACATATACAAAAGTAATACATGCACTCTACTGGCCTTCAGTAAAGACAGTTGACACATTATGCCAGTGCAGTAAAGTGGTTGGAGCATTGGGCTAGAATTTGGGAGATCCTCAACTTTCTCACATACTTCAATGAGTTGTTGTGAGGATACAATGGAAGTGGGAAAAACTATGTTGTAAGCTGCTTCGGGTCCCCATTGGGGAGCAAAGCAGAGCGTCCTTATCTCATGATAACGGAAACTGCCCTGAGCCTTTAGGTGAATGAATGAATGAATAAATAAACAAACAAATAAATAATATATTGTCAAAGGCTTTCACAGCCGGATTCAACTGGTTATGGTGGGTTTTCCAAGCACTTAAAACACCAAGGAGAGTTTTTTAAAGTACCTTAATGCAAGAAAGCAGTCCTTGAATAGGGTGCAAAGGTTGTTGTGTGAAGATCCCCTTCTCCTAAGTGTCAACCTTAGTTATGTTTCCAGTTTAAAAAATGTAGCTATGGATCTAGGTTTTTTTTTAATGGAACTGTTGTTGGTATGCGTGCAAGTTTCCCCCCTCTAAACTGCTCTCATATCACAACAAATTGTAGAAAGTTTTTCTGGCTACCAAGCATGGTAGACCAGTTTCTCAGAGGTGAACCATACACATGCAAATATAACTTATTATAAATGAGAGCTTAAGTTGTATGAAAAGCCACTTCAGCCAAGCACAACTGACAGGGGAGAAGTCGAAAAAGTAACCATAATTGCTCTAAGTTTTGTGCTTGATTATATCTAATCTATTGCCCCTTTAAGGAACAAGCAAATGGCCCTCTGGGAAAAGAGAGGGGGAAAGCAGACTCCATTGCTGAAGTTATTTTAGTTCACTGTTCTGAAGATGATGTGTTTTCAAGAAATAAAACTTAATGGTTGAAAATTATAACTTGCTGCCTTTTCCCCTGATCAGCATGTAGCAGAAGCAGCTGGGCCTTCCACTGCCTGCTGTATCTCAGCTCCAAATGGTCCCCAGGCTTTCTCTTGAGGAGTCTACTGTTTTAAAATGGCCAGTTCGCATCTTCAAACTACTCCTGTAATCTCTGGCACATGGGTTTCAAATTCATATTTACCATTGAAAGCATGAATTTGAAACCCTGCAAATGTGGATGGAGGAGTAGTGCCAAGACGATTTTAGGACAAATAATCAGTGTGGAGGAGGCAGGGAGAAAGGGTTGGCATCCCTCCTTCCTTGTTAGCTATCTATCATACCTTTCCCAAAGACAGGTTCACATGGGGTTGCCAACCTCCAGGTGGAACCTGGGCAACTCATGCTATTATAGTTGATTTCCAGACAGCCAAGATCAGTTCCCATGGAGAAAATGGCTGCTTTGGAGGATAGACTCTACTATGGCATTATATCTGGCTAAGGTCCCTCCCCTCCCCAAGCCCTACTTTCCTTAGGCTCCACCCCCAAAATCTCTAGGGTTTTCCCCATGCAGAAGTGGCAGTCCTATAGCTGATCAAATTTCAAGTACAGTAGGGTTTCATGGCCTGACCTGGCAACCAACAGGAGATGGGAGGCATGGAGAGTGGCTGTGAGCAACTGCAAGGTATCACTTCTAGGAAAACCTGGAAGTGGTGCCACTCCTCTTTAGGAATTGCTGGAAACTCTATGGAAAAACCATAAAGTTTGCAGCAATTCCTAAAGAAGTATGACATCACACCTTTGCTGATGGTTGTTTTCTTTTTGTTCTAATTGTCCCTCTGGAGAGCCAGCAAACACATGACAATCATGTGCAGCAGTAGCACCATAGAGACCAACACAATTTCCCAAGGTTTCATATCCTGGAAACTAGGTGCTATTTGACCTTCCCCAAATAGGTGCTAAGTGCTATTTGACCTTCCCCAAATAGTTTTGAAAATAAGAAAAAAGGAATGTTGGCTAAACATTACACATCATGTCTGACATACAGTGTGTCCCCAAGATAAATTCAGCTGCATAGAAGTCCTTCCACATCTCAGAATTGCGAAATGAGGTTGCATAGGTTTCAAGAATGATCATCACTCCCCAAAAGTCAACTCTTCACAGCTTTAGTGTGTTAACTGTCCCATACAAACTTTCGTAAACTCTCATTTTCCGCAGTGTGCAATTTATTGCCTGTTTTCTTTCTATCCCTCCTCCCTTTTCTGTCATATAGTGTACAACATAATTTAACTCCACAAAGTAAGCACTACAAAAAATGCACTTTGCGAACATAAATACAGTCCCTTATGTTAAACTTTTAAACTTCATAACCATGGAATGGCAGAAATCTGTAAAAACACACAAGTGCTGTTGTAACTATTGATGTTGGCCTGCAGGCTGAGCCTAGCTGCCAAGTCCGTTAATGAGGAAATACTTACAAACTTAGCCCCAAGGTAGAGCTTTGGTAAAAGCTGGTTTTTAGGGCAATTAATAATATAATAACCCTGCAGTCACAGCAGCCGAGATTCAGCCTGTTTCTTTTTTAAAATAATGAAAAATTAAATGACCAACTGCAGTGTGGACTGCTAGTATGAAGTAACTGAAATGGAGATGACAAGCCTTTGGATATCCTTATATATGGAGATATGTTTTTAATAAATATATATGGATGGAAATAAAGCAACTGCAGCTGCATTTTTATTGAAACGTCATTGGTCTCTTTGAGTTTTTCAAAACATCTCTTCCAGCCAGTGAAATGAAAGAGCAGCTTTATGGTTCAGAGGCTCTAGGGGCGGATTTTAATTCCAGCTCACAGTATTGAAGCTTTAGTACAGAATGGAGTGTTGCATTCAGTGCAGCAGCAATCTGGCCATAACTGTGAATTAGCAGATTATCTGACATATGATTATTTTAATGAATCAAACAGATGGTGTCGGGCACGTCATTAATTTAAAAATGTCCAAGTCATAAAAGCCACTATAAATTTGTCATGTAAGAGAAATCTCCAAAAAAAAAAAAAAAAGGCAAGGAATAAGCAGGCTCTGAGACAGAATTTTCCAGAGTTGACAAGATCTAAGCTAGCGACTGGCAAAAGAGTTGAATAATATTAAAAACAAGCCTTCATTAGTAGTTCAATTGAAATCTGATGGCCTTTCAGAGTAAAATGATTTTACTTAATGAGGAAACAACAAAAATATAACAGTGGGATTTAATACATGCCATTCACATGTGTGCATGTGCATACACAGATTCATTAAGAACCAGATGTTCCAACATGGCCTTGTCTTTTGTGCCAGAAAGTTGTTGGAAGTTTAGTTCTGACTCCTCAATTCTACGTAAGGTCATACAGAATTGCCTGTATCTCTCTTCCAGTAATACCACTAGGTGGGTTAGGATCAGAACCTAATAAAACCCCAGTAGAACCAAAAGTTGCCCCCAAAGAACAAAAAGTTACACCAGTGTATGAAACTATAATGATCTGTTCCAGCACCTAAGGAAGTCCCAGTCAGCAGAAGCCATGAAGAGATAGAACAAGGGAATATGGAGTTGGGGCAAGGTTGGGAAGAAAGGTAAGTCTGGCAGAACCCCTTATAGTGCCCAACAGTAGCTACGACCCGTAGGAAACCTCCTGTTTCTATGTAACAATGTTTCCTGGATGTAAATAAGACAATAGCCAGTCTGCTCCAAAAAGGGCTTGTCTGGTTTGGCTCTAATTAGGTGGAAAAGGAGAGGGGGAATGAAACAAAATTTAAGGGGGCGGTGGGATTCAAATAATTTAACAACTGGTTCTGGTGATGGGATTCAAATAATTTAACAACTGGTTGTTTACAAGCACCATTTTAACAACCCAGTGACGTAGGCATAGATTTTTTGTAGGGGGGGGATCGGGGGTGGGGCCATGCCTCCCTAAGCCCCATCCTCAGCCTCAGTGCTTATAAAAGCAGCGCTCCGAGGCCAGGAATGGTAGACTCCCCTGCCCCTGCCCTGCCCCCCACCAGCTGGGCTCCCAGCTGGCAGCTGGCAATCCCTTCTGCCCTCCCCTCCAAGCAGAGGCATAGCTAGGGAAAATGGAGCCCGGTGCAAAATCTGAGTTTTGCACTCCCCCCCCCCCCATGGGGGGCCACTGTGATGCTGGAATCCACCCCCAAACAGCATGGTGTTTGGTGTTTAAACTAGGGAGCCCAGATTCTCCTTTTAAATCTACCTTAAAGGGAGAATCTGGGGTCCCCAGTTAAAGCAACATTGAAAGTGATGCTGTTTGGCGGTGGATTATCCCCCACCTTGAAACAGCAACACTTTTAAACTGGGGACCTCAGATTCTCCCTTTAAATCTATGTTAAAGGGGTTGGATTTAAAAGGAGAATCTGGGGAAATTTGGGAGGTGCCTGCTGTCAGGGATGCAATTATTAAGCTAGCAGCACCAAACGTTCAGGGTATTTTTAGGAGACTCTCCTGATGATACCACCCAGGTTTGGTGAAGTTTGGTTTAGGGGGTCCAATGTTATGGACCCTCAAAGGTATAGCCCCCATCTTCTATTAACTCCCATTGGAAACAATAGGGGATGGGGCACCCCCTTTGAGAGTCCATAACTTTGGACCCCCTAAACCAAACCTCACCAAACCTGGGTGGTATCTGAAGGAGACTATTCTGATGATACCACCTAAGTTTAGTGAAGTTTGATCCAGGTGGTCCAAAGTTATGGACCATCAAAGGTGTAGCTGCCATCTCCCATTAGCTCCCATTGGAAACAATTAGGGATGGGGGCACCCCCTTTGGGAATCATAACTTTGGACCCCCTGAACCAAGCCTCACCAAACCTGGGTGGTATCATCAGGAGAGTCTCCCAACAAATCCCTGAAATTGTGGTGCTGCTAGCCTAAAAACTACTCCCTCTGCAGACCAAAAACCAAAAAACATTAAAAAATACAAAAAACCACACAAACGGGGGTGGAGCTGCGGACATGTAATTGGGGGGGGGGCGGTTGAACCTGAGGAAACCTGCCCCCCTTACCTATGTCCTTGTAACAACTGGTTCTGCCAAAGTGGTGTGAACCTGCTGAATCCCACCACTGGCAGTAACTCCAGAAAATTTTTTGTAATTTAGAATTGTTGGAGTGATACCAGTGTCAACAGCCCCAGAAGAAAATACCCCATCCTTTTAATAGAGGTTTAATGTGTGGGAAAAGGCAGCTGAAGCTTTTCACAGCATTGAGATAAATAAATCGCATAATCCTTTCTTAAAGGGACAGGACATTTTTCTCCAGGCTTCTAAGTAATTGGGACTGCTCTTATCAGTGTGGTATAGTGTTAAAAGACAAATCCCTATTTACTCATAAAGTTCTGTGTAACTTTAGCCAGTCATTAGCTGAGCCTGACATACTTCAGGGATTTATTATAAGGATAAAACAGAGGGAGGAAGAATAGTGTAAACCATTCTAAGTTCCCTGGAAGAAGGGTGGGATAGAATTGTTTTTGTTCCTGTTGCTGATGTATGTTGGTTCCTTTGCTTGAAAGTTAAGAAGGTCAATTTTGTTAGCCCGTGTTGCATTTATTATAGCTTTAGAAGGCATGTAATAAATAATGTCCAAAGTTGGTCAAGTTTAATTGCTTTGATGATTGTTGAAGATGTTAAGAACCTGATGCTGCCCTTTCCTGCAGAGTTTCTGCAACTTCTGAAGAACAGTTGGATTTTTTATTATTATATCCCGCCCCTTCTCTCCTGTTGAAGACCCAAAGGGGCTTACAAACTCCTTTCTTTCCCCCCTCACAACAATCACCCTGTGAATTTTTCTGGATAAAAAAATCAAATGGTGAATCAATCTAATTCTACAAATTGTGAACTGGGTTTTGTACATTTAATAATGGGATATATGCCAGTCATCTGGGCCTTAAACAAGTTGTAGGTGCTCAGGATTAAACAGCTGCCTGAATGACTAAAGAATAATTCCAAAAGCTTGCCAAGTCCAGTGAGTGGAATGCCGTACCTAGAAGCAGAAATGGTACATTCAGGCTAAAAGGCTTAGTTTACCCATTTGAACTGTTAGCATAGTAGTCTGCCATAGGACAAGATTTATCCCTCCATTTGGGGTTATTACCTAATGCAGGAAAGGGCACTCTTGCTCAGTTTAGTGATGCTGATAGTGTCAGACATGCAGGCAATCAAGTGATATGTTCACTGACCACATGTCTTTATGTGATGTCATCCTGAATGTTACATGATTCCCAGGCAAAATGATAGATCAGAGTGTTACAGTGCTGATTGGTAACTGACAGAGGAAGTTTGTACAGTTGGAAAGCTTATACCATGAAAATCTTGGTAGTTTCTAACAGTGTCAGTGTCACCAATGGCGGAGGTCCACCTCCTGCTGTGAAATATGTTTTCTCTCATATTGCAAACTTCTGACCTCAAGGAACATGACAACTTTATTACTTCATGTTGATGGATGCTGTGCTCTCACCAAGGTGTCAAAGGACATTTTGCCCACTCTAATGACAGACACTCCCCTTCTCTCTATTAATGACAAATCAGTGGGCATCAAGGAGAGTTTTTTTGTAATGTCTGCATGTCACAGATTCAACAAGAACAGTTTTTGCAAGCATTGTGTTGGGCAACGTAACATAAAAATATGGAATACTTGTGGCCAGTACTATGATACCCCCCTTCCCTAACAGTTTTTTTTATGCACAGAATGAGTATCCTGTGTTAATATGTTGGTGAACTCCCAAAGGCACCTGGTGGGCCACTGCGAGTAGCAGAGAGCTGGACTAGATGGACTCTGGTCTGATCCAGCTGGCTTGTTCTTATGTTCTTATGTTCTTATGATAAAGCTGCTAAAAGCAATGCAAACCAGAAAAAAAAATCCACAGCTATCCTTTGTACTCCAAATTCTCTCCTCCTAGCTGAAGTATTTGTGTTGTTGGATTTCATGATGCGAGACAACAGTCCTGTAGGCAGAGAGGTACATTTTTTTGTAATAGTACATCAGATTTATTCATTTTTCCAGTGCAACAAAATGCTGGGAAGTAGCTTTTACAGCATTTGCCAAAACTGAGCCTGAAAGCCCTGTCCAGTAGCTCCAAGGAGGCAAGGGGGTATGCGACACATGGGGTGCGCGCCCCTTCAGGGGTGTGGCGAGGGTGTTCCGAGGGCATTCTGGGATGGGGGCGTGGCAGGGGCGCAGGGTGCACACGTGCCCCGGGAGCAGTTCCCCTGCACTCCGCCCCTGGCTCTGTCTCAGCCATCTTGAAAAGCTGTGTGTTGGATCAGACAGTGGACGTTTGGGCACTTACTGCCCACCTCAAGTCTGTTTGCTTCGCAGTAGGATTACATCTTTGTTCCCAATTAGGGACCTTAGCGCTGTGAATGGTTTTTTTAAAAATAATAATACAAATCGAAATTAAAACAGTACATATGTATAAAACCAACCATTTGTTGGAGGATTAAATTAGTTGTGTCAAAGATGTAATTCTTTGGTTTCTAAGGTGCTATTGGACTCAAATCTAACCCTTCTACTACAAACCAACACAGTTAGCTCCTGCATCAATACTAACTGGCTCATCAAGGATTCAAAAATTCTGAAGGCCCAAGATACACAATGCATTGAAACTGGCTTAATATTACCTTCTCTTGGGAATCCTTGAAGAATTGTGGCACTTCAAAGAATAACAGATTTATTGAATTATTCTGGGTATTGCCCATTCTGTCTCATACGCGAAGGGAATGCTCAGTCAACAAAGTTTACATGCAGAGAGGAGAGCTAAAAATAATGTGAAATGTGAGTTTAAAGATGTAATTTGTGTCTGTTTAACACAATACTATCAACCTCACTTCATAAGCCTCCTTCCCAGTTACAATATAGACGTGAAGGTTCTGGCCTAACTAACCAGGATCTTGTAAGAACCCACCCCCCTTCCCTAACAGTTTTTTTTATGCACAGAATGAGTATCCTGTGTTAATATGTTGGTAAGTAGACCCTCTACTGTGCCTTTAAGCCATTTTTTTTAAAAAATATTGCCACTGTGGTAAGAACTATATACTCCACTCCAGAAGGTTAATTGGCCATGCTGGCAGGGGCTGATGGGAATTGTAGTCCATAACATCTGGAGTGCCAAAGGTTCGCCACCACGGGACTAAGGTATAGGAGACTAAGGTTCAAATTCTAATTCTGCTGTGCAAGTTTATTAGGTAACCCTGGGCCAGTCATACAATTTCTGTTGAACGTACTTCAAAGGGTTGATGTGAATATAAAACGGAGAACAGAAAAATGTTGTAAGCCACTTTGGGTCCCTATTGGGAAGAAAAGTTGGCTATCAATGATTTATTATGAAAAAATGGAAATGAAGACCAAAAGCATGTAGATAAACAAAGAGATCATTCATGGCAGCAATGTAATATCCACATAGACTTCACAAAAGTATCAGGCCAAAATCAGAATTTCCTGGAATTGTAGCTCTATGTTTATTTGTGAGGATGAAGACAGAATTCTCATCTCCTCACCAAACAAGCATTCCCACAATGCTGTAGAATCAATGGCAATTCTATTAAATATGTTTAAAATTGGGGTAGAGCTAGGCAAAAGGCTTTAAGTATTCGTTAATTCAAGAATGCATACCTTGCCTTTGTTCTGTTTTCATACTTTATTCCCCCACAAGGAATATCATGTTCAGTGAATTTATGGGAGACCGTTACAGAAATCTCCATGACCCTGCTTTTTAGGCAGACAATTCATCCTCTGTAGGGTGAAGAAAGACATTCTAGGAAAGGAAGAGAGGGTGTTGAAAGAAAACTCTGAATGACTGATCTCTGGTCAGTTTAATTCCTTCTGTGGTGATAATTCAGACAAATGAATAACAATGCTGATTGATATAGATTACTGTGTATCCAAACTCTGGCCTTTACTACATGAGTTGTTTACAATGTATCTTGCTGCCAAGCACATTTTTCATTATGTTTATGTTATGTCTTCAGAAATCAAGAGTCGGAGGAACAAAACATGGTACTTTATTTCATGGTTGCTCCACACACAAAGCCTAAAATCACTCTGCAGCTGTGCTCAATATAACACACCTACTGATTACCAATTCCAGTGCAACAGCTGCAGACTCTTAAAACAATACAGTACCTCACAATCAATACAATACATTACACCCCTTCCCCCTAACTCCTGTAATAATCTGGTGGGATTCTCTTTCGCTGAGATCGTCTCAGCTCCCTCTCTGGCTCCTGAGTCTGTGTTTGTTCCTGGTTCTGCAAAACAATTGGACCATTTGCTGTTTCCTTATCCTGCATCTCCATCTGCGCCCCTAACGCCCCAGATTCCTCGGGGACAATTGGACTATTTACTGCTTCCTCATCCTGCAGCTCCATCTGCATCCTTAACACCCTAGATTCCTCGAGGACCAGGGGCTCCTGATCTACTATTGGACCTGGCACTCTCTTTCTTACTTGGTCAACATGTCTGCGGATCACCCGCCCCTCTTCAGTTTCCACCCTATAAGACAAGGGCCCTGTTGGCTGTCTCACAACTGCTGGGACCCAACACGGACCTGCTCCATAATTGCGGACATACACCGTATTGTCCCTATCAAATGTCCGAGGTGCTTTCAACACTTGATCTTCTTTTCGTGGACAATCATCAACTGAATCGGGATGCATTCGGTCCAGCAACGTTGTAAGTTTCCGATTCATTAGCAACTCCGCAGGACTCCTCCCGGTGGCTGTGCACGGTGTTATGTGCTTTGTTAACAAAAAATTCGCCAACCGGCCGGTGCCAATCCCCCTCTACTATTCGCTGCAATGCATCCTTCGTTGTACGCACCATCCTTTCTGCCTGCCCATTCGTAGCCGGATGAAAAGGGGCCGAGGTAACCTGGCGAATAACACCATTGGCCAGGAATACTCTAAACTCTTTGGATACAAACACTGTCCCATTATCCGATACCACCGTATCCGGGAGGCCCTGCGTTGCAAATAACTTACGCAGTGCCCTAATTACTGTTTGTGATGTCATTGACATTACTGGCACTACTTCTAGCCATTTGGAATATGAGTCCACTACGATGAGAAACACCTGGCCTTGGAAAGGCCCTGCAAAATCAATATGTATCCTTGACCACGGTCTTTTTGTGGACTCCCATTGATAGGTAGGAGCCTGAGGTGGGGCAGGTCGCGTTATCTGACACTCCCTGCACCTGGCCACCCATTCTTCTATTTCACTATCCATCTTTGGCCACCACACATAACTACGGGCCAATGCCTTCATTCTCACTATTCCGGGGTGCCCTACATGTAAGGCCTCCAGCACCCTAATCCTTAAAGCTGCTGGGATCACTACTCTATTTCCCCACAGTAAGCACCCCTTGTGGACAGATATCTCGTGCTGCCTCATTCCAAATGGTCTGAATTTTTCCTCTAACTTACCCAATGGCCAACCCTTCCATGCCCAATTCAAGACTCGGGCAAACACTGGGTCCTTAGCTGACCTTTCTGCTATTTCTGCCGCTTGCACTGGAGGCTCTGATAACGATTCCAACATCAAAACCTCCAAAAATGGGGAGTGATCTTCTTCCTCCCTTTGTACTGGCAAGCGACTCAACGCATCTACATGACCAATTTTCTTTCCTGACTGGTGCTGCAAGACATAATCATATGCATTCAGGAACATTGCCCACCGCAGCATTCTAGGAGACAATATCTGTGGTGTCTGGCGCTCTGAGGAAAATAATCCCAACAGCGGCTTATGGTCTGTAACAATCACAAATGGTCGCCCATACACGTAATCATGAAACTTTTTAACCCCAGCCACTATTGCTAATGCCTCCTTATCTATTTGCGTGTAATTGCGGCTCTGTTGTGAACAAGCGTTCCTAGAATAATCACGCCAGATTGGAACTTCCACCTTATCCTCAAGTTTATGGCTCCAACACTGCTCCAACTCCCATCACGGGGAGGCATCTACCGCGTCAAAATTAGTGGCTTCCTCTCATCGAAATTGAACCAATGCAGCTTTCTGATGACAACAATCTTTTTTGACATCTCGGAATGCTTTCTCATGCTGACTTGTCCACTGCCACACTGCCCGGCTTATCTAATAAAGCGGTGCAGTGGCTCCCTCCTTCACCTAATGGCCTTATGACTTTAAGAATGAATGGTAAAAATTTAGCAATCCCAAAAGTGCCTGCTTAACTCTTGCTTTGACTGTGGTGCTGGGGGCGTCCTGGATGGCCCTCACCTTTGCCTGATGTCGGGATTGGATTCCCCTTGCATCAACCATGTATCCCAAAGAAAAAACTCTACTTGCAGCTACTCCAAGAGCACACGCATTTTTCACGCTTGTGCTGCAACCCTACATCAGAAGCACTGCAGTGCACTTTTCCGTTACCCATGTCATCAGTTCCTCCTCGAAGCTGCACCCACTATCAGAGACATCATCAAATATGGGTATGACTCCCAGCAAGTTTCTTAATATTTCTTCCATCAAACTCTGGAAAATCCCAGGAGCTACACTCACTCCAAATTGTAGCCGCTTTACTCTGAATACCCACCTGTGAGTCCCACTATCTCGTCTGGAAGCTTCTGCAGTTGGCAAGGTCATCCGCTTCCAGCTGTTGAAAATTTATGCCTGCGCTAGATCTAATTTTGCAAAAACCTTTCCCCCTGCCAATGTTGCTAACAACTGACTAACAACTGGCACTGGATATGGATGTTTCTGCAATGCCTTATTAATTGTGCACTTATAATCAGCACAAATGCGCACATCCCCATTGGCCTTCAGGGGGGGGTCTGGTGGAGTTTCCCATTTTGCATTTACCACTGGCTCCAATATTCCCTGTTCCAATAACAGATCTAATTCTGCATCCACTTTAGAGCGCAAAGCAAATGGAATACGCCGTGATTTTATTTATTTATTTATTTATTTATTTATTTTATTGTTTTGTTTCCACTTTTATACCGCCCTCTCCCCGAGAGAGGGAACTCAGGGTGATTTCACAACTATAATACATACAAGAGTGGATAATAAGATAAAATACTAAAATTTATACAAAGTTAAAATGCAGAAAAGCTCCAAAAAACTTATAAATGTTTTAAAGACAGATGGCGTTCAACCTTTCCCACTCCTCTGACTCTGAGTGACGAACAGCGGATCTCAGTTGTTAATGGGCACCCTATCGGCAGCCCGGCCTCCCAAAGCCGGCCGGGAATAACCTCAGTCTTACAGGCCCTCGCGAGATTCACTGAGGTCTACGCAGAACCCGGACAGCACTGGCCGGAAGAGCATGTTGTTCCACCGGAGGCAGAGGGCCAGAGAGCCGGTAAAAGCCCTGTAGCCTAGTGGAAGGCCAGCAAACGCGCATCATAGAGGGGGCGGGGACCTCCAATTAGATTGGCCTCTGCCGAGCAGCAGAGACCGGCGTGGGACATATGGGGCATATTTTGGGCGTATTGGGGGGTACTGGAAAGGATCAAGGTTACAATGATATAGGAATTGGACCATATGCCCCAGATCCCTCAGCAAACACTCTTAAAGTTCTTACCACTAAGCACCTCCCATGTTAACCTTGCCCCAACCTCATGAATTCCAGTAATTGCAATTCCCAACCTCTCGAAGACCAGATCTCCAGCCCCAATAGGCTTGTCCGCCTTCCTTCCACTATTAACAATTTGCAAAGCATCCATCAGGAAACATATGATATTTCCACATGGACGTTACACATGCCAACCCACAGGTACTCTATGTGTCGCTATTGATAATCCGTGATGAGGTGGTAGATGCGTCCCACAGATCTAATGTCCCAAAATCATCCTGTGGGCAAAGATGTCTTATAAGTGTCCCATGTGAAGAGCGATGGAAGTGCTTGACCCGAGTCCACTTCCATCACACAAGGGGACATCCTGGATCCCTCCCACAGTCACCGTCAACTTACAGCTGGATCTCGGAAGGTTGCACGCATTGGTTGAATTACATCCAGCTGCATGAACACCCATCACACTGCTCTCAAGTGTGGGGTTGGCCAGCCAAGACCAGCTACATGGGGACAGCAGAGGATGCATCCACAGAGGTGTGTGTAGCAGATGAGCGGGAACTTATGTCTTCTTGCGAAGTCCTTGATGCCTATTTTTTCTCTGCACACTCTCCCAATATGCCCCAATGTTTGCCAGAAACCCCATTTGCGCCTCTTTCAAATTTACACCTTCTCTCTCTCATGGGGCCCACCACAACTCAAAGCATTTCTCCTGTTGACATCCTCCTCTCTCTCTGTTGTGAGTGAGTCTCCTCCCCATCTTCGATATTACACCAATGCTGCAGTCTCTAGATTTCACCATTGCCAGGGTCTACGAGTCCCACTGCCAGCTGTTTGCCCAGTCTCTTGTGGGCTCACTGGTTCTACAGCCATGCACCTCCCGAGTAGAGGCTGCAGCAGAAGATTCAAAATTCAAAGGCTTCTTGGCAGGTACATGCTGTTTTGGAAAGTCAGAGTCTGTCTTTTGCCAGCAGCAACTTTTCACCAATGATGCCTCTCTCAAGGCCACAGACCAAAGCGATCCCTTAACATTTCTTCCCAAATTAGGGAAGAAATTGCATTTGTTGTGCCTTAACCCGTCGGTTAAGGCTGCAACATAATCTGCAATGCTTTCAGTCCCACTCCTGATCGCGTTTGTAAAAAACACTCCGTCCTGGCTATTTCTGGCCGGTTGGGGAAATGAAATGGCTCCTTAATTGCAGTCAATGCTTATCTCTACAAGTTAGGCGTTGCTGATGAATTCCCTGCGGTGCTATTAACACTCTGGTGAGAAGTCAAACACCCCTTCACCACAGAGGGCTCAAAAACACGGCTCTTTTCCTTTCTGGGTCCTGTTATGCCCATTCGCCCAGAAGATAAAATTCCAACTGGGCCTCATAACTCCTGCCGCTTCAAAGGAAACTCCAAATTAGAAGCTGTTCCAGCTGCCCTTGAGAAGGCCATAATTTACTCACATTCCACGCTTCACTAAAAACCTTCAAGACCTTTCCTTAAGTTCATCCTGCATTAAGCCAATATGTTTATGTCTTCAGAAATCAGAGTCAAGAGGAACAAAACGTAGCTAATTTACTTTATTTCATGGTTTGCTCCACACACAAAGCCTAAAGAATCACTCTGCAGCTGTGCTCCAATATAACATGTAGTCGACCCGCGTGGTCAAGGCGTAAAGAGCGAGGCGAGGCAGCGGAGATAACATCTGGTGGAGATCGCCATGCAGCGGGAGACGGAGGTCCGGTGTTCCTAATGGCAGAGGTCCTCACGATCTGCGGTTCCTGGCACAGCTTTTATTGTTATTCTATCGGGGGCGTGTAGGAAGGGGAGGACGGGGAGTTCAGCGGAGAGTGGGAGGTCGGGAGATCATCATGTGATGCATGATCTCATCTGGCTAGGTAAGATGGAGGAAGGAAGGCGTAAAGCGTCTGAGCTAATCCTCTCACCTGGGAGACGAGAGAACTCATTGTCCCTGCGCCCGGTTGATTGAGCCAGGCAGTTCATGACCCGTGACTCATTGGGGGGATGAGGGAGTGGGGAGTAGCGGATGCGAATAACCAAAGCAAGGCCGTGGAGTCCACGTTGGCGTCCCCAGCGTTCTGCGGTGCTGCTGGGTCAGCAGTGCATCACTACAATAACACACCTACTGATTACCAATTCCAGTGCAACAGCTGCAGACTCTTAAAACAATACAGTACCTCACAATCAATACAATACATTACAGTTTAGTTCTGGAAATGTTTACCCTTCAAGTTCCCTTTGTTGTTTTCCCAAGCACTTTTACCATGATTTTAAAAAATCTGTTTCCAAACCAGTTTTTCTTGAGCATGCAATGCTTGAGTGTGCGATCATGTTGAAATGGCCTTCGTTTCTCTGCCTTACCAAACACCTGTCCCTTCTCCACACCCTCGTGTAGTTGCCCAACCTCCTCTTTGGCCATTTTTTCCTCCCTCTTAGCCTCCATTTTTGAAAGGAAGCCTTTAAAAAATTCTGCATTGCGTTAGTGATGTAACCTAAGGGCACTGGCACAAGCCAGGTATAGCTTTGCCATTTTAATCCCAAATGAGAGATGACAGATTAAGGCAAAGATACAATGTGCCTTCAGTTGGGAGTGACCGAAATTGACAATGGACATTGCTTTTGCTGAAGGAAATTGACAAGGGACAGTGCGGTAACAATAGTACCTTACTTCAACAGCCCCTTGTCAATTTCCCTTCAAAATGGAATTGCCCAGCATACCTCTGAACTCCCCATGTGGGGTGGGAAATAACACTGTATGGCACCTCCGTAGTCACAATAGGAAATTCTGTTTTTATTATATGTTATCTTTTGTTATCTGTTTTGTTATCTTTAAGAGCAGCTGGCTGGGAGTTGAAATCTTATGGTTTCAGTATGAAATGGAAGATGAAGAATTCAGTTTTCACTGTCCATTACTTGGCATGAGTGTATGTTCTATGCTACTGTTAGTTCCTTCTCTTCTCTTCTCTTCTCTTCTCTTCTCTTCTCTTCTCTTCTCTTCTCTTCTCTTCTCTTCTCTTCTCTTCTCTTCTCTTCTCTTCTCTTCTCTTCTGGTCTGTTTCTGTTCCTTCTGCTTGCTGGTCTCTTTACCCTAATGGCCAATTTGGCCAAGAGTGTTGATATCTGTCACCATAGAGGCGGGGTATGTTTTATTATTTTGCTGGGCTGTTTTTATTGGGAGCAGAAATCTAATTTCCTTCAAGTGTAAGTTATCTCAGCCTTGCTTCATCTGACTTCGCAGACCAAGCCAGGATACAGAGGAAAGGACTGTCTTGGAAAATGATCAGTTTGCAGTGGTTGTACCAGGGAAAAATGAGATGACATAACAAGCAAGGAAAGGAAACAAACAAAACAATGAGAAAGACAGCTGAAAGAGAAGCCATTCTTCAGGTAGAAGAGCAAGATTTGAGTTCAGTGGCACCTCATCTTTCATATCCCATTTTTGTAATATCTTGCACATTTTAATAATCAGTTTGTCATCATTTGTACATAGATTACATTCAAAGTCTGTCACTTGTGGACGAAAACCAGCATTCTTATAATCAAGTTTAAACATTTCTAAAAGTTGATAATAACGGAACCAATTTTTATCTATATCATTTAAATCATTCATAGGTTTAAGTTCATATTTAACATTCTGGAAATTCAGCAACTCTCTCTATGTAGACCATTTTTCTTGCATATTCACTTCTTTTCTAGCAAAAGCTTTAATTGGAGACAACCAGTATAAAAACAAATCTTTTATACTCAACCATATACATAGAAGAGGCCTTCTAATACAGCGATTGGAACAATCCTTATGTATTTTCCCCTTATCATACCATGGATATCCTTGCTAATCATGGATTGTAAAGGAAAATAATCCTCAGGGCACAAGGCAGTGGGAAAGCTTAAGAATACCAACAACTCTCTCTCACATCATAATGACCAGAGTGGTCAGAAAGGTTCAGGTATGTTGGTACCAAACCATGTCAACACGAGCACCTTCCTCACTTGGTGTATTTCTAATACATGTGGAACACAGAGATGTAAATCAGATATCTTACCTTTCAGCTGTGTGCAATATGTTACATTTCAAAAAACACACAACTTTTTCCTCCCTTTCCCATCTATTTTTGTTGTTTCTGAAGTTAATCCCCTTTCTTTACATTTGATACAGTTGTACAACCCCACTAAATTTAAAAGACCAATGATCTCCTTCGTGGAACAATTTTAAAATCTGAAAGTTACTTTAAAAAAAGAAGAAGCAGGATCATTACATGGCAACAACATAGCACAGTTTTCACAAAAAAGAGGATCTGGGAAGGTGGAAAGAAAACCATGAATATGTATCCCTAGGAACAGGAAATAACCCCAAAGTATTTTGGCAAGCTGCATTTTTATTATTACAAAAGCCCTCTTCAGAGCCAACTGCCTTAAATATGCTGCAAGCAAAGCAAACAAACACAGCACTGGACAGAAATAAAGCAACCTGTAGCTTAAAAATGGCTGTGGCTTTCCTCCTTGCCTACCTGGGTACCACTGATTTTCTTCTTTCTCTCATTTTCTGGTGCCATCCCTGTATTTGTCAGCTTTAAATGTGGTGGAATCATTCCTGCTTTGATTCAAATAAGTCTGTGTTTAAAAGAGGGCCGTTAAAAGTTTATTTAGTTCCATCAGGATCTATGCTCGTGGTCTTTCCCCTAAGTGCAAATATGCTGATCTTTCTGATACAGACAAATGTCTAATCAAAAATATATAGCTAAACTGTGCTGATTTCTGGCTTTACCTTCCACTGCTCTAATCTCTATTAAAACAACAAGAATGACACAGTTAAAAATGGCTACATCTCAGAAACTTTCATAAATCAATTGAGATGAATAAAGTAGTTGTCACTAAGGCAATACAAGTGAAATATATTAACCCATAACTTTATAACTAATGCTGAGATTAATGGACTAATGCCTATTTAAATAAGAGTTCAGGAACCACAAACCAGCTTTTATTTTTATTTTAGTTTGCCATGGTGCTACAAATAGACTAGCATCAATATTTTGACCTTGATTTGGTCATTGCAATGCTATCTGTAATTTCATACTGTTTATTTGCAAACCTTGATTCATTCATCAGTGCACACTAACCTCCCTAGTGCTAAACCGATCCTTGGGAAGCTGCTATCTGGACAAACTGTTTGGGTAAATACCAGATAATAAGATAAGTAAACAAACAAACAAAAACCTCCCAAATAGCCAACAGCAACAATAAAACCCCAACCAGACTGTGATTCATGTAATTTTGCTTGTTATGACTTAGTTGCCTTGGTATTCATAATCTTTGGCATTACCTCTGGTGAGATTCACATCTTTTGTTTGGAGTCATTTTGCTTGATTTCAAGAGGAAACACATTTTTGCCTGCAAATTGTGTGTCCACATTCCATTAGCAAGAAATTGTATCCCTCAGACATAGTATCTTTCTTGCTGTTTCCAAACAGACAAGAGAAGCATCCCTATTTTACAGACCATTCACCTTCTCTCCTGCACTACAGAGTAGGCATACAGCATGTGCTTGGCAATCCCAGAAAGCAGCTAGCATAGCAGGGTAGGCAGGATGCAAACAGATATTTGACTTAGACATGCGAGAAGATATAGGGAATCCTAATGTTACCAGACTGACCCACAGTAAGTGGGTGGGGGAAACATTTTTAAGAATGGTGTCTCTACCCATCCTGCCAACCCTTGGGATGCCTAGCAATGCAGTGCTAAAATGGCAAGTGTACCCACAAGGACACAGTAAAATCCTGTTTTGACTTGCCCTCGCTCACATCTGCGTGCAAATGACTGCCACACCCTTCCTAAAGGGATTAAGAGAACACAATGCCTCTGCCTTGGAAGCTGTTGCTTCCCATCTCTAGTCCTGGACTACTCACCCTGTGAAGACAAAGGACTTGTTAATGTATTTGCCCCATGTGTTCCTGCCAGTGTTCTATTAACCCAATACTTTTCCCTTTGACAATCTCTCTCTAATGACCACCTCATTTACATTGTCAGAAACTGTAATTTCATCAGTTTCCTCCCACATTCAGGCATTCCCAAACTTAGCCCATCAAGCGAATGTCTCAACCATTAGATTAATAACTCAAACCATTATTTATTTATTTGGCTATTTTATTATTCCCACTTTTATACGCCCACTCCCAGAGAGGAATCAGGGCGGTTTTACAATGATAAATAAAGGAAACAGTGGATATGTTGAAAATTAAAACAATTTAAAAGCAGCATTCGGTTATATCAATTAAAATAAGATGGCCTCCAGCTATTAAAATCTCTACATAAGGGAGCAGCAGGTTTTAGTTGTTTCTGGGCACCCTATCAGCAGCTGGACTCTCAAAGAAGCCGGCGGAATAGCTTCGGGTCTTGCAGAGCCCTCGCGGAACTTCGTTAAGGTCCACGTCAGGGAATCGGACAGTTAAGGATGGAAGAGCATTCCACCACCAGGCAGGGGCCAGGGCCGTAGGAAAGCCCTGGCAAGCCCCTGAGTGGAGTAGCCAATATCATAGAGGGGGCTGGGATCACGAAGGCAAGGTTGGCCTCCTGCTGAGCCTTGAGAACCCGTGACGATGGGGCAGTTAATGGAGACCCAGGCAGTCCTCTCCAGATCACGAAGAGTCCCAGACAGCGCATAAGGCCTTAAAGGAGTTAACACCAATACCTTGAGAGACAGTCGATCCAGAACTCAGCTGGAAGCCAATGCAGAAGCTGATGCAACACGGGCGTAGATGTGGTCTCCTAAGAGAAGGCACTGCCTCCCGTATTGAGCAAGCGGAGCCGCCGCATGCTGGACCAGTTTTCAATTTCAGGATCAGCCGCATGCCAAGGCTTGAAAAGCGTAGAAGCGAGTTGCAATAGTCTAGCCTGGAGGTGACCCGTTGCATGTGGATTACAGTGGCCAAAGGTCCGCCTGGGAGAGGAAGGGGGCCAGTCCGCCGGGCTTGTCGAAGATGAAAAAGCGCCAGCCAGGAGTTACATGGGCCACCCTGGAGTCTCCATTGAAAGAGAGCGAAGATCCAGGTGGACCCCGGAGGCTTGGCTGGGGCCCAGGAAGGGGTCGGTGCCAATGAAACCCCCCCCCACACCGGCGGCTGGAAATCCCCCCCCCACGGCCTAGCCAGAGAATCTCCGTCTTCGTTGGATTCAGCTTTAACCTGCTCTGCTTCAACCAACCAGCTACCGCCTCCAAACAGTGCTGTAGAGCTGCAGGGGCGGTGACCGCTCCCCCCTCCATCGACAGAATGAACTGGGTGTCATTAAGGTTAATGTCTGTCTCTTGTCTTTCCCTGGAAAGGCAGGACTCCTCTTTGTCGTAGGAGATTAAGGGCCACTCTGCATAACCATGAGGATCACTTTTTCCCTATCGGAAGCCCCTTCTTTTAGTAGCCATTGTTCAATATTCCTGGACACCTCTCTGTCTGTTGATACTGTATCACAAGGTGTTGTTCTTTCTTCTACCAGAACTAATTGCAGGTTGCTCATCTCTGTTCATTGGACCCTTCCGCTTCAAAGTCAGATGATTATAAGTAACCCATATCCCCCCCCATTCTCTTCATCTATTCCAAGCCTATTGACTCAACACTGTATATATCATAGGACTGTGTGTGTGTTCTGCTGCTTTGATTATTGAGTACTTGTGTACCCATATTATACCAAAATAAAATTGTTAAACTTTATTTGCTCTCCTGTGGATTTTCTTGCAAAAGCTGATCTGGGCATACACAGGCAATAAAGATCTTGCCCAACCTTTTGCTAAGCCAAGAGTCTGCTCTTGCTAATTACCCACTCTACAAGGGGCAGACTCCCACCATTTCAGGTAACGCTAAGGCAAGCAAGGCAGTTTGAAAGACTGAGCCAGATGTGCTGGTGACTATACCCACTGTGCTGGCAGACCAGCAGAAGAACATATAGGGCAGAGGCCATTCATGTCCAATATTTGACAAGTATTTTTATTCTTTCAGTCTTATTGTTCAATGAGTGTGATTGCTGGTGCAGAATGCTGCAGCATGAGTATTGATTGAGATGCTTTGGTGGGTGCATAACTGGCTGGTGCTCTGTCAAATGCATTGGCTCCAGGTTGGACACTAGATCAGGTTCAAGGTTCAGTTAGGTACAAACCTCATAGTTCTCTGTGTGGATGGGTATTCAGTCATGTGAGTCCTAACCTGTGGGGCTGCCGAGAGAGCAGAATTAGGGATATAAAATTCCTGGTGCCAAATTGCTGGTGGTGGGGTGTGTGTGTGTCTGGGGTGTTGTTGGGTATATTAATAGTATTCCAGTCTAATCAGGCACTTTGTGTGCATTCTTCTGAATGTGAGGTGGCCAAATATGGTGTATAGGGAGGGGCAGAGGTGGGATCCAACCAGTTCTCACCACTTCTCTAGAAGTGGTTACTAATTTTTTCTGAGTGCCGAGAAGGGGTTATTAAAGCAACCTCCCTGCCCAATAGGGACTGGAGGTGCGTGTGTGCGGCGGCGCCACTGTTTGAATCCTACCACCATCGGAACCTGTTATTAAAATTTTTGGATCCTACCACTGGGGAGGGGCCATGACCTTATCTGCACTCTGAAGTGATATCACCCGGATACATGTTGACTATCTTGGGAGACTTAGACCTCTATCATTGTGCAAGCCAAATGCATAATTCTGTCATGGTCATGGAGGATAAGTATGTAAGATTGTTCAGTGTAATCCTAAATAAAATCGCCCCCAATGGATTTGGGTTTACCATTGGATAGGGCTACAGTGGTACTTTCTGCACAAACCTTTTCAAATGTTTTGAAACAGGAAATAAAATGTTTCCTCCATGGAGTTCTGCATTGTTTTTACCCCCTTTGGTTCCCAAAACATTTTATTTGCATGTTATTTGTGTTAAGTGAATGCCCTTTTAAAACGATTGTTTAGCTGAAACATTTTTGAAATGCCTTCGCTGGACTGTGTAGCCTCCTTAAATTGTTTCCCATGCTTCTCTGCTGTCTCCGGACAGCCTCCTTGGCACCATTTTCTCAGCTTGCTCCTTGCCCCTCGCCTCTTTATTTGCAGCATTTCTCCTTGGTTTTTTTGATTCATGGAGGGGGGGGTAATCTTTGAAGGATCGAGTGAGCATGGTGTAGGGAATTGCATCATGAGGCTGTGAAGTTTTGAAGTATTAATCCAACCATGTTTTCAAAAAAAGAGGGAAAAATCACAAAATGGCAGCCAGGAATCCTTTCAAGGGGGTGAGTGTGGACACGCATTGTGGTAAAGGGGGAGACTCAGAGGTGGGATCCAGCAGGTTCTCACAGGTTCCTGAGAGTAGGTTACTAATTATTTGTGTGTGCCGAGAGGGCGTTACTAATTGGTGATTTTGCCACGTGATTTTTGCCTTAGTTACGCCCCTCCTCTCAGCAGTAGCGCGCAGAACTTGAAGCAGTCTAGCAGGAGAGGTGCACCGGCGTGCGTGGCAGCCTCTGCTTGCCTCGCGTGCATTGTTTCCATGAAGGACCCGCGCATGGCCTGCATCCTTGCCACAGCCCCACCCAGGAATGCCCTGCCCCCGGAATGCCCGGCCACGCCCCTGTCGTGCCCCGCCCAGCCCCATTGGCACTACGCCACAGTTTGAATCCCACCACCATGGGAACCTGTTACTAAAATTTTTGGATCCCACCACTGGGGAGACTGACATGTTTTACAAACATTTTAGGGGATTTGTGTGAAAAGGGCCACTGTGGTATTTCCACACTACTCAAAGAACAATGGCCTTACCATTTAGCATATATTTGTGAAGAGCAACCAGCAGTTCTGTTTAAAACAAAGTATTGGAAGATTTCCAAGGCTAATTCATACTCCTTTTTTTTTTCCTGGGAGGCCAAAGATGTGGGTGTGGACTTTGACAGCCTTTACTTCAGTGAGCTCCAGACAGCTCTGTCATACTGCAAGTTCATCTGTCACTTGGATGAAAAAGAAAGAATGCCGTGATTTCCAAAAGCATTCTCCCTCCACCATTAGCCTCTAATCTCAGAGTCAGACAGTGGATTGCTGGCTTGTGTTTTTCTTTGGGATTTATGAAAAGAATGTTAAGATGCATGTGGAAAATGGTGCTTTGAATGTATTTCAGTAAATGTCAAAAATTATTGAATGCCACTTGTGACAATTCCAGACACATTTTGGTATTTCTTCTGTGTTTCCTTATGGAATAATGGTTGCATTGTACCTGGGTGGGATCGGTGTGTGAGTGTGAAAATAATGAGAGATGGTTTCCCTTGTGATATGTATGTTTGAAACATGTATGGGTGTGTCCAGAATTACATGTATGACGTTCATCAGTCGGAATTCTTCAGCATTTGTGCAACAGAATATTCTTCACTGAATTAGTACTCAGTGAAGAACTAGTATAGGAAATAGTATTAATTGCTTTTAAAATATATACTGTGTAATTAGATCTTGTGCCAAGCTAAGACCTTGGAGTTCGCAAATGCAACAGATTCTTTTTTAATGCAGCACAAATAAATTGAAAATGTCAAAATCAAAATTTTCTGTATTTGTTTTAACACTGAGGCAGATCAAGTAGTCTTATTGGAAGAGATGACTACAGTAGATTGTCTTCTTCATACAGTACTCTGAGGATGAATTACAAGGACTTACCATGGCCAAAACACTCTCCTTCTCAGCATGAATTTCTCATTCCCTGAACTCCAGGATGTCTGCATATGTGCTCAATGTGTTTTGTGTAGGTTTTGCTTTCAAATAACATTTCACACAGTCATTTTTCATTTTCAGTTTACTTTTAGGCAATGGAACTTGAAGAATATGAAGTTTCTTCTTAATGCGAACAACTCCCCATCCCCCAAAGAGATAATTTCCAAAGCAATTTAGAACAAAGAAACCTGCCTTAGCCAAACCCATAATTTTCAAATTTGGATGAAGTCATCAGATTTTGTAGTTAACTGTGTTGTTGTTGGGCTTGCCAAGAAAGAAGCAAATGTTCCAGAAAGAGTTGAACTTCTCTCTGCTGAATTCTTAAAAGAAAAACTGTCCTCCTTTGAATCTGTCAAAATTTACACATTTTTCTTAGAGAAGATCTTTGCAGATAGCACTGTTGGGCACTGTTTTGATGCTGCCGGCCTTCTTCCTTCCTTTGGGCTGATGATAAATGTCTCAGCAAAGTAGCTGTTTACCAACAGATGCAGAATAAGGAGATCTGACACCTCATTTGGAGATAACATGTGAAAACTTTGTTCAGTTATTTATTTACATTAATCAAAGTGGATCTGCGTTGCACACAGGCCAAAGGTTTTAATTGTGCTTTTAGCCCCTAGTTTGACCATTTTTTCCAGCATTCACTGAGCTTTGACTGATGTTCTCTGTCTTCCTCCTTATCTAAGACTGCAAGCCTAGACAAAGGAGTGGCCTCTTAGAACAGAAACTTGGCCTTCCAAAGCGAATAGCCTTGTTCATGAGAGACCTTAATAATGAATTATATACTTTGGTCAGACATCTTGTAGACTTCTTATTGCAGAGACTTCTTAGAAGATTACTTCTGTCTTCTCCCGGGGTGCCATCCCTTGTTTCTAGATGAGCTTTATAACCAGCAAGTGGGAGCAGGGTGAACTCTTATCAAGGCTATATTGAGTAAGGTAGCCAAATGACCAGCAAATGGTACCTTTGACTTACTGGACTTACTACGTTTTGTTGATCTTTTATTATCTCCATGGTAAGTTTGATCTCATTTATCCGTTTGGCATAACACTCCAAAAAACAACCCCTCCACAAGCCCTCTAAACAAACTCTGACTTATTGTAGAGATCCAGGGAGCATGCCTATGAAGTAGGTTTTAATTTATTCAACAAGTCTTACTTTCAGGAAAGTGTTCTTAAGATTGCAACTGTAGTATCTTAAATAAAATATAGACCCGGTTTTGAAAATCTGATCTTTGAGCTGTTAGTAGAGATCCTATATAAGTATAGGTGGTGACAAATTGCATGTTGGAAAACCCATACAAAACTGGGATTCAAGGAACTATGCAACTTCAAAAACGGTTGGTGATATGGTATAAAGGTTTAAATTTGCAAAGAAATAAAGTTGGACTGGGAATGTCAAAGCCCTGAAGCAGGCTTTTGGATCCTGGCCTAAGTATTTTCAGCCTGTCAGCAATCGGTTAGCAAACTATCCTTGTGAATAAGAAGTAAGGTTTGACTTTGGACTTGCATGATGGTGGGAAAGGGTCTTATTCTGTTGGGTACTCTTGGCAGCTCTGCCAGGTCTGTTCCTCTGGGGAAGACAACTGTGTCTTGAAAATGAAGCTCACAGCAAATGAGCAAGATTCAGAGTATACCTGCTCTCCTCTCTTATCCTCACTCCTGAGACAGGCATTCCAGCAAGAACACTGGTTCAACCATCAGTCTTTCTTCTTGTGCTTAAAGCTTATGTCTTTTTGTTATTATTTTTGAGTGCTTTGAGGATATTCATTCCTTAGTCACTGAAGTGCAAAATTGCTCTGTAGACTGGGACAAGGTTTCTGGTCCAGCCATTCAGCATTGAGCACAGCTGACTTCTGCTTAAAGCCATAGAACCATTTTTTTAACAAGCTTAACTTCGGCGGTGCATAGTAAGGACACTTCCTGAATGACTCCATTACATTAAAAATATTAAAAGCGTCTTCACATGCTGACAACCCATAAATAAGTGTTGTCTGGACATCAGATGAATGAGTAATAGCGAATAGAATGCTTAGCATGTAGACAGTGACATGCAAGTAAATAAATCTAGTTAATTATTCTGCCTGCATGTGTGTACTAACCACAAAGCTACAAGCTTAGAAATATATAACAGCATTGGGAATTGCCAACACAATATCCAACTCATTCTGTAAATATAAATGGAAGGCCTGTAACTCTTACTACTGAATCTGGAAAAACACTTTAAATTTTTTTAAAGAGGTCCATGCAGATGTTGCCACACTCAGGTGATGAAAATGGCACAAGGCCCAATGTTTCCATCAGGTGCATGTGCGCGCTTGCTTGTACTTACACACGCATGCCTTTGTATTCAATGGCTATACACACACTACCTGAAGCTGGATTTCTTTTCTCTGCTTTCCCCGATAGACCATGAAGTTACATCATTCCAAGTACTTTCCTGCCCCCAAGGAAACTGCCTTCCCATAAATCAGAAAGTTAGCAATAATTTAAATTAAAATCTTTTGAGAAAATTTTTTAAAAGGAAATCTGGACTCACATACCAGAAAACTAGAATTCAATGGAATTCTGAGGACTCATTTTGTGCCACCTTAATTTAGTAAATTTGGGCAAGGTGAGGATAGCATAGGGTGTGTACTCTGTTCTCTACTGTTGTGTACTCTAGTGTTCTTATGGGGAGGCCCTAGGGAAAATTGTATCTTTATACTTTAGTGTATCTAGTGTATCCTTCCTATACTTTCAGTTGTCACCACCTGTGCAAAATCAAGTGAATGAGCAGCAGTTTGTGATATCATGCTGCTAGTGAATGGGCTAAACTTAGAGTTTCCAGCTCCATGTTGGAAAATTCCTGGTGATTGGGGACTGGAATCTCAGGAGTGCAGGGTCTGGGGATGGGGGTGGGGACCTCAGCATAGTATAATGCCATAGAGTCCACCTTCCAAAGCAGCCACCAAAGCAGCAGAATTTATACCAGTAGTCTGGAGATCAGGATTTGATTTGTGACATCTGGAATTAATTAGAGATCTGAAAACAGAGGTGAAGCCAAGCATAAGTATTAATAAGATTTATTAAATTATGCAAATGTTATGGAATGGGAACCTACTTAAAGCAATAGATAATTTGAACTGTAGTCACCCTATTTGCTCCAAGCTTCTTTCTGAACTATTTTGTTATGATACAGCCTATTTTCTGTGCTAAAACCACTTTTGAATAATTCAGTTTTGCATAGTTTGTGGAAAGCCGAGAGAGTGAGAGTCTTCCTGACTTCAACAGCCAGACTCTGGTGAGTTCCAGATTTCCAAAATTAAAATCGTATTGTATTGTATGTTAGATGTTGCTTCCTGTTAGTTGTGTTGACTTATTCTGTGTAATTTGCCTTAAGTCTTGGTGGGAAAGGTGGACTATGAATAAATAAACAAATAAATAATTCTGGGACATTTCCAGGCAAACCTATCGAAACTGCACATGATACTGCCATTCCATGTAAGGTTTCCAAATCTCCTGCTATGGTGGGAGACATTTGACTGGAAAACCTAATTATTTCTTCTTCTTCTTCTTCTTCTTCTTCTTCTTCTTCTTCTTCTTCTTCTTCTTCTTCTTCTTCTTCTTCTTCTTCTTCTTCTTCTTCTTCTTCTTCTTCTTCTTCTCCTTCTCCTTCTCCTTCTCCTTCTCCTTCTCCTTCTTCTCCTTCTCCTTCTCCTTCTCCTTCTCCTTCTCCTTCTCCTTCTCCACCACCACCACCACCACCACCACCACTACTACTACTACTACTACTCAGGAAGAAAATTAATTAAAAAGCTATCATTGATGTGATAGCTTGTCATTACTTCTGGGGAAGACCCAAAAATGATGTCACACTGCCCTAGGCATTGCCAGAAACTTTATGATTGACCATAGAGTTTCAGGCAATTCCTAGAATATCAGTACCAATTTTTCCCCAGCCCCCCCTCCAACATGTGCAAGATGATTGCTTTTCCAGACAAATTATAATTCTAGAGTTGAGTCATGGGACTTATGTAGTTTGTCATATCTGAAATTAGTGTGCTATGGCTTTTACCCATAAGCATCCACGTTTAATCCATAGTTTGCATCATATGTTCTTGAAGGAAGTTAAAATTGGGGTGGGATAGACATGGGCTGTCAGTTCTCTATACTTGCTCCTATTGTTTGCTTCTATTTCTGTTTTGCTTTCCCTGTGTCTGCATGCGGGGGCAGAGCAAGGAGAAACTGTGCCCGGGGCACGCATTTGCCCTGCGTCCCTGCTGCGATGACACCCACCCCACCCCGGCCACGTCCCTCCATGGCCCAGCCTGGGGCGTCGCACCCCCCTGTCCCGTTGGCACTACACCACTGTCTGCATGTGTACAGTGTATAAGACGTGCTGAAGGGACTGCATGTATTTTGCGATGCAAGTAGGAGTTTTGTTTGCTGCTGTCTCACATTCTTGTTTTGAAAAGTTCTTTAACAAAATTTGTGCTACTGGCTATTGGAATCATAAAATTGCGTAAGATAAGAAACAGTGGATGAACCAGGAAAGTGCATGCTTAGAATTTGAACCTTGGTCTCCTATACCTTAGTCCCGTGGTGGCGAACCTTTGGCACTCCAGAAGGTATGGACTAACTGTTATCTTCTTTTAAATTTCATATTACTTTGTTAAGATTCCCCTCCAAAGGTACAGCAAGATTAATCAGATTTTCTTATAATTCTCATCAAGTCAAGATGATTATGGGTAATAGTCCAGTCTTAAACAATTGGAAACATAATTTCCCATGTCGTTGAATAATTGTAATAGAATGGATGGTAATGGATGGTAATCTACAGCCTACCTCACCATTCACAAAACAGTGATGGCTTCCTGATCACATGACAAGGAAGCAGTGTCCATATTCTTCATTGCCAGGCGGAAGGACATCTCTCTGGCTTACCTTAAGGTTCTTCATTCTGCAAAAATTATGCATAGTATCCCTTCACAGCCAGCATGGTGTAGTCATTAAGAGTTGTAGTGGACTCTAATTTGGAGAAACAAGTTTGATTCCCCGCGCCTCCTCATAAGCGGTGGACTCTTACTTGGTAAACTGGATTTGTTTTCCTCTCTTCTTCACATGAAACCTGCTGTGTGAGCTTGGACCAATCACACTTCAGAACACTCTCACCCTCACCTACCTCACAAGGTGTCTGTTTTGGGGAGAGGAAGAGAAAGGTGTTTGTAAATCACCCTGAGTCCCCTTACAGGGGAGAAAGGCAGGGTATAAATCCAAACTCTTCTTCTTCTGTTACATATGAAACCTTATGTATCACAGCTGTATGTGGCCATGGTAGTAAAATTATAACAATAAACAAAATGATTGTGTGCTGTCTTTTAATGATCCCTTAAAATTTGTCACCCGAGATGGACCACCTCACTCTGTTTAGTCGTAGGGTCAATCTACATAACCTACCAGTATTTAATATTGAACAGCCACATCTATCTGACTTTACTGGAAGCTTTCCCCTAAGGAATTCAGAATATATTGTCGAAGGCTTTCACGGCCGGAATCACTTGGGTGCTGTGTGGTTTCCGGGCTGTATGGCCGTGTTCTAGCAGCATTCTCTCCTGACGTTTCACCTGCATCTGTGGCTGGCATCTTCAGAGGATCTGATGTTGGAAAAGCAAGTGGAGTATATATCTGTCCAGGGTGTGTGGGGAGTGTCCAGGGTGGGTGGGGAAACCTTGTCTGTGAGTAACAAGGGCGGCAACCAGGTCAATAGTTGAGGGCATCTGAATAGAAGTATGAGTAACAATGAAGACTATAGCCTGGGAGTAACCCATGTGAAATATGGAGTCACTGAGTGGGAGACATCCTGAATAGAAGTATCCTGGCCTTTGATTCTTTTGTCTATGGTCATCCTGTGTTTGTGTGGAGCTGGTTTGACCAGCAAGACCAAGAACAAGCCACAATAACAAAGATAAAGAGCCATCTAGAGGGAAGGTGTTCTTACCATACATCAAGGGAACCACTGATCGCATAGGAAACCTGATGAAGAAGCACAACCTACAAACAATCTACAGACCCACTAAGAAAATTCAACAGATGCTACGTTCAGCAAAGGATAAGAGGGATCCTCTAGCTACTGCAGGAGTCTATCGCATACCATGCAGCTGTGGACAAGTCTACATAGGAACCACCAAACGCAGCGCACAGACACGTATCAAAAGAAAGGAACACGAAAGGCACTGCAGACTATTTCAGCCCAGGAAAAAATCAGCAATATGCAGAACACATGATAAACCAACCTGGACATAGAGATATTATTTGAAAAAACAGAAATTCTGGACCACTCTAGAAAGCCACTCACGTCCAGACTACACAGAGAAGCCAATTGAAATCCATGAAAGCACATGGACGAATTTTAACTTAGAGGAAGAAGGAAGAAAACTCTGAAAATAGGAAGACAGGAGGAAGGAGCTTAAAAGCTTGCCAGTGTTTGGAAGAAAATACTAGGAGGTCAGAAGACTGTGTCCAAACCAGCTCTCCACACAAACACAGGATGACCATAGACAAAAGAATCAAAGGCCAGGATACTTCTATTCAGATGCTCCCACCAGTTACCTTGCTATCTACAGGGTTACTCCCAGGCTATAGTCTTCATTGGTACTCATACTTCTATTCAGATTCCCTCAACTTCCTATTCCAGCCTGGTTGCCGCCCTTGTTACTCACAGACAAGGTTTCCCCACCCACCCTGGACACTCCCCACACACCCTGGACAGATATATACTCCACTTGCTTTTCCAACATCAGATCCTCTGAAGATGCCAGCCACAGATGCAGGTGAAACGTCAGGAGAGAATGCTGCTAGAACACGGCCATACAGCCCGGAAACCACACAGCACCCAAACGAATTCAGAATAATTTACATGATCCTTGCCCCTTCTATTTTGGCCTAACAATAATCCTGTGAGATAGGTTAGGTTGGGAGACAATTGTTGGTCCACAATTACTTGGTTAGCTATGGGAATTTGAACCTGGGTCTCTCTCATCGGGCACTTTAACCACCACAAACTAACTGTTTTTGGGTCATCAGGGTGCTTTGAGGATAATATGTTGGCTTGTTTATTATCATATGAATCTATTTTTAATGCTAAGATGCCACAGCTACGAAGAAAATATGTAGGTCAACCGAATTTATGGCTAGCTGTTTGCTCTATAACTGCTCAGTTTAAAAACTTTGAGATTGCCCCTCCCCTGTGGATTGCATTATGGGAAAAGTGTGTTGAGAAGCAATTGAACCAATATTCCTGGTAATTAATAGTAAAAAGACAGCATACCCCTAAAACCTTTTTCTTGACTGCATTCAAGTGAAAAGGCCTTGAGCACATAGTTGCTGAGAGTAGACTTCAAAGTATCCTGTGTACTAATATTTCTGCTATTTGGAGAAATGCTGGAGGATTAATATTATACTGGACTTTCTTGCTCTTTCTGTAATCTGTCATTCCCTCCTGGCATTAACAGCAGTGGAAAAAACCCTCATCGGGTTAGTTATTACTAACTCTGCTGCTTACTCATTCTAAAGATCTTTATCTATGACCCTTTATACATGTAGAAATTTCGAGACTGTATACTCCACAGTGGGGTCTCCCCGCATTTCTTAGTTTACACATGATGAAATGCCCCACTGATTCCTTCAAACCCAGCTGCCATTTTACCTCCCCCCCCCCCTGCCCGCTTCAGGGTAAGGAGGTCGTTTGCTGCCTGTTTTTTTTTTTTTTTTATGGAGCTCCTCTGATAAACTGGAAGTGTCATTTTTTTTAAAAAAAGAAGTCCCACTGGTCTCTTTGAAATACTGGTCAAGGAGTGCAGGGAGCTCCTCCTTGGTGGGTGGGAAAAGGTGAGGATGAGCTAAAAATCCAAAGGCAGGCAAATGCACACTGGTCTGCTTCACTTTCCCTGCTCAGGCAGGGAAAAATTCACACTTTACCTCCTTTTACAAACTGGGGGAATTACCTTGTCTGCAACACAGTGAGTTCAGAAGGAGGGGAAATCATATATGCTACCAAAAATCTGACCCCAAGGAAATGTAGGCTCACTATGGGGCAGACCACAAGTGCATAAATGGCCTACAACAGATATTTATATCTTTCTACATTAATTTCAGCAGTGAAGGAATGGAAGTGCAACTCCAGTTCCTGCAGACTCTGGGAAGCTTGGAAAAGCCACACAGATGTCCCAGGACCTACCTGGCAATGCTGCCACTTTCCCTTACTTGTGTGTGTATGTGGGGGTGGGTAACCAACTTCTATTTAGGAGTAACTGCTCCCACCAACAAATCTGGAAGAGTATCTCATATTAAGTAGATTTGTGCATCTATTGCTTTGCATCTGCATTGCTGTTGAAAAGTTCAACCTAGTTGCTGTATCTTCTGCTTAGCTAGCACAAGCTTGCAAAGTGATGATCTATTACACTTTCATACTTGCTGGTTATTATGCTCAAGGAATAGTGAGCTCACCTACTGCCCCTCCCCCATATTACTGTTTGGAAAAAGAAAATGAGGGTACACATGGTCTATTCAAGCACCAGGCTGAGAGAGGATATAAAGATAAGATGCTGACACATAATCATCTGAACTCTAAATGCTATGCATACTCTAATTGATGCAAGTAATTCTTGAAGTTGCAAAAGCCCATTATCTTCGTTTGAGTTCTTTTCCCTTGTCCCTCAACATGTGGTCAAAATGGAGCCTGTAGGTAAAGGTTTAGTCATTCATTGCTTGTGTCCATCCAAGGGAATGAAAGAGAAGAGAGCTTCCTTCTTGCATCATGAGAGTGTCTAATCTCCCTTGGGAACATATCCTCCTTTGAGGTCAGCCCTGATATTTCTACTCCAAAAGAGGAAAAGGCAGTCTATTCTTTAGTCTTTAGGGTGTGACAATCTGCAAGGTGTTAAATGGTGAACCCGTTGTCTTACTCTGGCCAGAACCATTTGTATCTGTAAGCACTGAAATACTCCATGCTTGGAATTTGATGACATTCCCTGGACCCTTCCTTTTTTCCAGTTCTGGACTTGTACCTGGGATCCAATTTATAGACAGAGTAAAGTCCCAATTAGAGAATTATTGGGGGAAATTGTGGGGTGGAGAGCGTTTTTCCACATCTGCTCTCAAATCAAAACCACATTTCAGAACTCTTCTCATAACTCACCAAACTCTTTGCCCTTCTTGTTTCTGCAATCTAACTCCTTCCCCCCCGCCCCCTGCTCCTCACCTAGCTAGAGGATGTCACTTTGGCAAACACCTTGGGCCTTCATTCATTTTCAATTATTTCATTTGGCTGACATGGTTAAATTCTGTAATGAATGAGATCTTACACCTGTCACCAGGAGGAAATCTAATGGTAATTTCCCTCTCATTTGTCTGCAAAACCAAACCAAACCAAAGCAAACAAAAAAACCCCCCTTCAACTGTAACTAATGTTGTCATTGATTGCTTGTTGTACTGAATAGCCACTTTATGGGATGAAGGAATATCTGAAATTTAAAATCTTGCAACTTCTTTAAATTGTTGCTTGGTTCAATAAATTATATTTCATGAATTCAGTCTATTTGTGTGCAGTTGACACAACCACCAATAGTTTTTTGTTTTCCTTCTTGTACAGTTTGTTATTCTGGCCAATCAATTTGACCTTCCTGAGAAAAAGTTTAAAATGTCAGCCAGAGGGATGCCTGCATTCTTCTTCACCTAAGAGAAAAACAGCACCCACTCATCTTTCTGAAATTGACCACATCAGCAAAAACTGGGAAACAGAAGGTGAATATGTTTGGATAAACAGACAACCCTTTTCCTGTTAATAGACTACAAGTTTTAACTTAAGCCCAAAGTAGTCAGGTGTGTTTTCCTTTCTGTGAACAGAGTTTGGCTTACAAATAAACAGATAGACCAGGTGATCACGTTGCCTCCACGAGACCCTTCCAAAAAGCTGATCAAAAGGCCTCCTTGTTTTAGCCATTCATATGAACCAAGCAGAGGGATTTCAGTCCCCCCCCCCCTTGTGCTTGGCTGTCCCCACAGGGAGCAGCAGACTTCAGAGAAAGTGGGGAACACTCCGTGAACTTGCCTGCATATTGGAAGGTTATTGTTATTATCTAGCCATGGAAAAAACCCTCCTTTTGGAGTGGTTATACCTCAAAGGGAAGATAAGAAAGTGTGTAAAGAGCAAGCTCTGGGATTGTGAATAATGCCAAAGCAGCAGAAATAGGGAGGTGGGCAAGCCCCTTCATGCAAAATGCTGCACACCCTATAGGAGAGACATTATGGTTTTAGTTAGTCAAATTATGATGGCCAAATTCAGCTGGACTGGTTCGAAACAAGCTGCTAACAAAGTGCACAAGTGATGCTTCAGTATCAAACTTTGTTGCAATTTGCATTATGATTTCTTGGTATTTAAGGTGAGTGTTCCTATCTCACAAAATGTGTACCAAGCTTATTGCTTTATATCTTGGAGTTGTCTGAACAGCTATTTAGCAATCCCTCTAATGGCAAGCCTGTTCTTGAGTTCTGGTACCATCTTTACTTGTGGTCTAAACAACCACAACCACAACCAAAAACCCCTTTAAATCTGAGTGTGCATGATGACATATTCGACAAAGAAGTGTATTTGCAGCACTAACTCCTCCCCCCCACACCCATTCTGCACATGAGCATTTATTTTACAGTGTGAATTGAGAACAGTCCTTATTCTGTGTGAGACCCAAAGAGCTGCAGCTTGTCAGTGAAGACAGTACTGAGCTAAACGGTCCAACTCAGTCTAAAGCAACCATTGGAAATCTGGCTTTTGTTGTTTAGAGACAGGCGGACAGGTGGATGCACTTCTGCTCTCTGAATTTTCACTATAATTTGCAAAGGGGAACTTGTAAAGTCGGTGCATGCATATGTGTGCGTGTGCAATATAGTTGCTTCCCCAGGGTCTATAGTGGAAGTGAAACACCCCACTCCCCAAATCTGCATTCATACAGCACTGGATATACCATTTCACATCACTTTATTGCAGCCATGTGTCTTCTGGAATGTCTTCTCTGCGCAAGGAAGTCCAATTGACAATGACTGCTTTCAACAATATTGCAATATCCAGCTGTGTGTAGATGCAACAATGTGTGAGGAACTCATAAATATGCTTGCCAGGCTCTTCCTAACATTTCCCTCAGATTTTAAACATCCTTGCGAGCTTTCTCATGTGTTAAGGAGACACATATCTCCTATGGTTGTTAATTATCAAAATTATGAACCTGCTCAATCCCTAAACTTTCATCCAAATTGTAAACAACAGTTTAAGAAGTGCTTTATTGACAGTAAAATGACATAATATATGAAGCAGCTCTGAAATCTGAATCATTCTTTTGGCAAGAGGGAAACATCAGGCTGTTTAATGTGAAGATTTTAGTGCGTTCATACCTGTATTCCTTGAACTTGGTGTGTGGGCCTGAAATTTAATTTAAATAGGTGGCCCTGCCTCCCTCTGGCAATGGAGAGGAAAAGAAAAACATTTGCCTTCAAGTTTCTGTTGAAGAATGAGGCTAGTTGGGCCATAGTCTTAGCTAGAGGGATGGCATTGAGCTTGTGATTTATGGGAAAGTTCCAAAAAAATGAGAAAAGCAGAAGAGCAGTTGAAAGAACAGTCCAAACTGCAGAAAAAGCTTTTAAGAAGTTCATGGGGGACACGAGAATGAACTCACTGCTTTTGCTAGACTCTAGCAGGGGTAGGCATCTGGTTACTGCTTGGAAGAGAATCATGGGAAGTGCTTTTTTTGCTTGGCCAGAATGAGACAGGAGGGTATGCCAACATCCAGCACACGTTCAGGAGTAAGACATTTCTGTATGCTTTATGATTAATCATGTCAGGAATGAGGTTAGAGGAGTCCAAAATCAATATGTCATTGAAGCCAAGAGTCAGGGCCTCTGGCAACAGAAAACACTGCCAGGGACCTGTGGTGATGTGGAGGCCAGTTGGGTCCTTGCAGGCAAGGAAGGGTTCTACTTTACATCAAAACTTCTTCAAAAGACAACACTGGAGAGTGGAGTAAAATAGTTCGTGGTGAACAGTAAATATCATGAAAGCAGAGATGAAGAAATGTCTCTCAAAGATAATTAATTCAAGCTTTGGAGAAATTCTGCTTGAAGAGAGCGTCAGCTGGCTTTATCACCTGGATCCAATTATTCTTCCATTATTTTATTCTTGCAGGGAATTGTTGCCTAAAAATTGTGACCCAATTACCTTAAAGTTTCCTCTAGAGCGCAGCCTTCTTTGTGACTTTCAGTCTCCTAGTGCAAAGGCTGCTCTCATGCCACTGTCTGAAAGTAAATTCAATTCAGACCCATGCTGGAAAGGCAGAGCAGAAATTCAAGTGAGAGCAGGGCATCCTGAAGCAATGTGGAAAGCATCAGGCATGTGAAGAGAGGAGCTCAGCCAAACCCACAGGCTCTCTCCAGCCCATCATCTCTTCAAAGAAAATATGCTAGTCATTTAGGCAAGGAGACTCAAGGCAGTTTCAACTCCTTTCCCTTCCTCTCCCCACAACAGACACCTTGGGAGGTAGGTGGGGCTGAGAGATTTCTGAACCAACTATGACAAAGGTATAGATTTTTTATGGGGTGGGTTCGGGGGGTGGGGCCACATCTCCCCAAGCCCCGCCCCAGCCTCAGTGCTTATAAAAGCAGCTCTCTGAGGCCAGGAATGGCAGACTCCCCTGCCCTGCACTCCCCCCCAACTGGACTCCCAGCCAGCAGTCCCTTCTGCCCTCCCCTCCGGGCAGAGGTGTAGCTAAGGGAAAATGGAGCCTGGTCAAAATCTGAGTTTTGCAAGCCCCCCCCCCATGGGCAGCTGCTGTGATGCTGAAATCCACCCCAAAACAACATCACTTTCAATGGTGTTTAAACTAGGGAGCCCAGATTCTCCTTTTAAATCCACCTTTAAGGGAGAATCTGGGGTCCCCAGTTAAATAACATTAGAGAAGTGATACTCTTACAAGAATTGGATATCCCACCCTGAGAACAACATCCCACTTTCCAGCGTTTTAAAACTGGGGACCTCAGATTCTCCCTTTAAATCCATGCCGAAGGGGGTGGATTTAAAAAGAGAATCTGGGACAATTTGGGGGGTGCCTGCTGTCAGGGGTGCAATTGTTAAGCTAGCAGCACCAAACATTCAGGGTATCTTTAGGAGACTCTCCTGATGATACCACCCAGGTTTGGTGAAGTTTGGTTCAGGAGGTTCAAAGTTATGGACTCTCAAAGGTGTCGCCCCCATCCTCTATTATCTCCCATTGGAAACACTACCCTAGGAATGTTGGCTCTTAAGAGCGCTACATAGCGGGTGGGCGGTCCACAAGAAGATTTTTTGTTGTAGAAACTTAGGTAACAATACCAGTTCTACAGGCAAATGGCATCCACAGAGACTACATATTGATTCTCAGTCTTTTTACAAAGTAGCTACAGGGAGCATTGCAGACAGTATATGAGGAGCATGGTCTTCACTTCTCTGTTCATGTGCTATTGTCATTCTACCATTCTTCCAAACTTCCAGTAATAACTGTAAAGATTTGAATTGACAGTACAGGTAGCTCTTGTGTAGACAGGCAATGTCAGTCTTGTCACTATCAACTCTCCCCTTTCCCACCCCCACCCCCAGCAACTGGGGTCACTGCAAGTCCTCTTCTCAGCAAAGTCCTCTTTCCACCCAACTGCGATACAAACCAACCATCCTAACATAAGTATGTGTATTTGGAATGATAAAATGTTTTAAACTTTTATTTATTTATATATCATATTTAATATACCGCCCCACCCCCAAAGGGCTCTGGGCAGTGTACAAACCACAATAAAATGTCATAAAACAATGAATACATGAACTTTTAAAAAAGAAAAAATGACTAGCTAAAGTGACTGACAATAAAGAAAACAATAGCGGTGCTGGCTAAAATAAAAGGGTACGTATCAAAAAAATGTTTGCAGAATGCAATGGATATGCCCTTGGGGAGGCTGGGTGAGGCCATGTGTAAAATAGCTGAGAGCAGAATTTGAAACATATCAAAGCCAATATGTGTTAATGAGCTCTGTGGTTTTCAGACCAAAAGTGTTTTTTCTTTGCAGTGTTTTTATTGTCACTTGCGGCATAATGCATTAAAAACCACCCAGGAGATCCTGAAAAACTATAGTGATGAGAAACCTTCTAGATCAATTTATAAAAGGGAAGAAGATGATAGGAAATAGGAACAAGGAACTAATTTGGTGTTTGATTTTGAAGTACGCAGGAGGATGCTTCAGACATAAGGTAAAGAAAAATCAATGAATAGCCATTTGGCAATCGTTTATGATTTAGCCTAGAACCACACATTCTGGGAAGAGACATTGAATATTCTCTGCATTAAATTTTCAGTTGTTTGGCTTTTTATGTCTGGCAGCATTCATAGGAAGCCTCTCAATTTTCTGTTCGTTATCATTGGCACGGTTGTCACACTTGCAAAGGGCGTGTGCTGCACCTAACATCCCATAGAACTTCCTCTCTGTGTACTGTTTCTTCACGAAACACTTGTTCTGTGTTTTCTCTGTGGCAGCTGGCTTCCAGCTGAAGCACTCTCACACAGACCCACTTCCTGATGGGATGCTTGATTCTGCTTTTTCTCCCCTTTTCCTAAATTGGCCAGGTGGGCTTTCCCTGGCACACTTTCGTTCTATCAGCACTTCATCACCACAGAGGCCGTAACTTGCCACTTCCACCATCTGTTGTATATCAGCTATATGAGCACAAAGTGTGAGGTTGTGTTCCCAGGGCTGTATTTTTAAACAGCTCACCCCCCTCACCAAAACAGTCCAAACTTGTGCAGGCTTAGAGGGACCCCTGATAAAATAGTATGAGGAAGGAGGACTGGGCTTCACACTTCTCTATTTCATTCTTACACAAATACCATGTTACACACTCTTCCTCTTGTCTCATCTTCTAAGCCCTTAATCCTCAGATATGGGAACCTCTCCACCTTCCTCGGGTTGAAATTCAATATTCCAATTTCTACCACAATCTCCTGGGATCCTATCTTACCCCTTTTCTCATTTCCAGCCACCTTGAGAATCCCCCAGAGAATCAGAAACTGTGTTCGTGTTTGTCACGAAAGAGACAGTCAAGCATAGAGCTACCCCCCACCCTACTTGGGCTGATTTTGCACTGTAAAAATTCCCAGTGGTATGTCCAGGAGCATACCTGCTGCAGGGCTCCTCACCCTGCTCATAGCACCCCACGTGTCATGGCCCCCCCTGCTGTGGCTGACAGTTCATCAAAGGAAGACTTGCCTGAGTCTCACAGAGCCACACCAGTTGTGTCAGCAGAAGAGGAAGAATTACAGCTTCCCAGTTCAGGGCTTATCAGAAATACCAGGGAGGATGATAGCTCTAATGATTCCTCAGATGCAACACAGCGTTGCCGCAGAGACTGAGAGCGGCCTTGAAAGAGAGGCGGCATTCTGCTCGCTTGCAAGCCCGGCATGAGTGGGAGTCTTTGCTTCAGAAGCAAGCAGCCCAAAAAGCATATAATGAGCTTCAGTAAATTGCTACAGGTGTGGATGCAATGTGCGTGTTCCTCGGCAACTTCTGCATGCCGCTGTTCTGACTGTTTTGGATCTTGCTTTGACCTTGGACTGGCTTTCCACAACCTCGCTTCTCAGCTACTCCCTCCTGGTTTGTCTATACTGTGTTACTTGACTGTCTGGACTGTTTGACTCTGTTTCCTGGACTTTCCCCAGGCTGGCTGTGTTGTATTTAGACCTGACAGTGACCTTGTGTCAGGGTGACTCCCCACCTCAGAAGCCTTCTCAGTGCTGGTGCTGCCATAGCAGTACACCCGACCCGCCCTGTCAGCACATCACGGCTGCCCAGTTCTTTCCCTGACTCGAGTCAGGGCCTGTGCAGGAAGCTCCGGCTGGTTTTACACCAGCCCAGGGCTTTGCCATAAGCACCATGAGCAATTCCAGGATCTCTTCCATGCATGAGCAGGCAGCCTCCATGTCCTGCATTCTGACTGACCGAATCTCACTCTGTTTTCTGTGTTCTGATTGGCTGAATCTCACCCCATTCCCTCCCACTCACTGTCAGTATTTTATTTTATTTTAAAAACTTTTTATTTTTAAAAGCCTGTGATTCTCTCGCACGCGTGAGGAGTTTGCCAGCAGGGAAGCCTGTGATTCTCTCACATGCAAACTCCTCATGCCTCATGTGAAGTTCTGCACAGCAGGGAAGCCTCTGGAGCAACTGGGAGCATTCAAAAAGAACCTCCATTTTGGCTGTTCTGGAAAGCTGCGGAGCAAAGCCAATGCTTCGGGGCAGCGGCAGGTCAACAGCATGGCAGACATGTTGCAGCAACGGGGGCAGTGCAGAACTCTCCATTGCATCAGGGCATTGCCCGTGCCAACAGAGGAGCAATTTCGTTGTGCAAAACCAGCCTTGGTAACTCACAAAACCCCTTTTTTCTAATCAGATTGGAGCTCTCCATTAGAAGTCAGCACATTAAAGAGAAACAAGGAATTTTTATAGCATAAACAGTTTATGATAATCTCCTACAGTGGAATAGCAACATGGTTGCAAGGGTTTTTTAAAAAAGAAATAATGGGTGCTGTCAGGAAAAATGGTAGCAACTCAGGAGAAGGAGGCAGCTAGGCATCAGGTCATAGGATGGTTGGATGTGAACAGACCCTTTAAAAGTGAGGCAAATCGTATGGACTCAACAAAAGTGCTTCAAGTGCTTTCCTTCCAGAAACAAAGGAGCAAAGGCAGTCTGAAAAAACACAGCAGAGTTGGAAGGAAATCATCAGAGCAACAACAGGCAAACAACACTGTGTATAAGGTTGAGGAAGAGCTAGCATGGTTAGAAAGCCAAGCTGGAGCAAAGGCTCTGTCCAGAAACAATTATTTGGGCAGTGCAGTGGAAAGGACGTCATTGTCAAAGTGCTGCTGGAGCTCTGCTTACTATCAGTCCTCAGCTGTGCAGAAGACAGCAAGCCTCACCTTCTGGATCTGAGCCACTGTTGGCCAGATCCAAGCCAAGACTCTATGCTGTTGCTACAGGGACTTGGCTTAGACAGGGCTGAATACAGCATGGGAAAAGGAATGGGTTGTCTTGCTTGACACAACAAACCCTGAACCAGCCCAGGCTAGAGGGCTTTTGTTACACTACTAATTGAAAGAAGAAGGAGATTGATCTCAACAAAACAATATCACTAAAACACTGTAGACTTGTGGTTTTCCCTTCTGCAAGTCATTGGGTCATCAATAACTTAGGGTCTTCCAAATAGAAGTATTTTTTCCCAAATAAATCTTTCTGCTTGTGTCAGCTTCCTAGTGGTAGTCCTCCAGGATATGTCAGGGAAACAATTCAAGAGTAGAGGGTTGACTTATGGAGACTGACAGGGACTTTCAGATGTTGAATCTACATTGTTTAAGCAGGTGGTATAGACTAAAATGTTTAAGTGCACAATGGGGAAAACAGATAGGAAAAGAAGACTCATAATGTGTTGCTGTACTTCACAATTGCACAGAGAAAAGTACAAGCTACTGATCTGAGCTCTGAGTCTCACCCTCAGCTGTCAGTATCCCACTCTTCCCACATTTCAGGATAGTGTCTTGTGCTGTGGGTGAAGGAAGAGTCCAAGTCTCTACTTTTTGTGGCTGCCGTGTGCTTTTCTGATTCCACTAGCAGAGGGAGGCAGCAGCTGCAGACTTTACCTCCTCTCCCATAGTACTAGAACACTGATAAACAATAGGTTCAGGATGAACCTCTGAGGGAGGGCGGTATATAAATTCAATTAATAACAACAACAACAACAACAACAGTGATGGCCATGATCTTAGATAACTCTAACAGGGTGTGAGGCAGATTCATGGAGAATAGGTCCATCACTGGCTATCCACATGTAGAAGCAGCAAACTTCTGAATACCAGTGATAGGACGTAGCATCAAGGAAAGAAATGGTTTCTGTGCCCTGTTTTTTTGGCCGTCTAGCACAATTTGTTGGCCACTGTGTGAAACACTAGACTGGACTGAATGGACCACTGGTCTGATCCAGCAGGGCTGTTCTTATGCTCTTGGAATGGAAATGTGAGTCCAGGACAGGCAGCTTGCCTCAACCATGTAGAAAGGGTTCCCAGCTACCTGGCAACGACAGGCAATTGCCTGCCAATTCATGTGGCTGCCTGTCAACTCTCAGCTAGTTGGTGGGCAGAAGCAGGCCAGCAGAAGGGGAGAAGCAATCGGCACAGCCAGTCAACAATATGACTTCCAAATTGACACAGAAGTGTCAGCATCATGCTAGGGAACACTCTAGTACTTTCCCCCCAAACTCTATGAAAACCATAGTGTTTGGAGGGACAATAGTAGAACATCCCCTATGCAATGCTGGCACTTCCACATCAACCTAGAAATGATGTTATTGTGCTGTGTACGCAGACTGCCGTCCTTGAATATGCCTCCGCCATGAGAGACCTGGCAATGCTAAACACAGAGAGGGGAAATAACAGCATTTGATTTTTTACTTTCACATATATATTAGTCACTTCCATGGTGAAGCTAAGAAGAAGTTGTTAGCTTACAAAGGATGTATCTTTCATTAAAACATTGGGGGACTTCATGATAAGAATCATGTTCTCCACTAGGAATGTCCTCTTTCACCTCCTAGGTCATTATTCAGTAAAATCTATGGGCCTTTCCCTTTTCTGCCGCTATATGGTGACTTCCAAGTGCAGTGCCTACTTATACATGGCCTTGAAATAAAAAAGGAAACTGATATATTCTTGAATATACTGACAAATGAAACTGAGACTTCAAATGATGGCATTGCACTATACATCTTGGTATCAGGTCTGGAAGGTAATCAAGACATGACATTTAGTTCACAAGAAAGCAGCAAATTATGGGAGAGGAGCTCCTCAATTGCTATTGAAAAATGAAGTGTCTTTTATCATCAACTGGGAGTAGTTTTAATCACACATGAATGCTGAATTATAGAAGGCTGATTTTAGAAAGTCTTCCTTGCTTCCCACTTTCATTTCATATCTTAATATTGATTGCTAAGTAAATCCTAAAATTATTGCCATACCTATACTTTAGGTCATTTCTTAGAATACAAAGGCAGTGAGAATATCCAGGGTCCAAACATGAGGCAACAAGAAAAATCAATAGAAACTCTGGGGACTGGGTCCAGGAGGATATGGCACACTAAGATGCAACCCCCCCAAATGGATTTGAGTGTATATTATTTTCAGGAAACAAGGTTAGAAATTTTCATGAGTTCCTATATGGGATAGGATTATTGTGTGTGTGTGATATGCTACACAATTCCTACTGGAATCCCAGGAAATGATGTCTGAGTCCTGAGTACATGGATCTAATGGAAGATTATGAATTTCTAGGTCAGCTGAAGAGCCTGAAGGCAGACAGTGCTTTGTTTCAGGAGTATTGTAAGAGATGGTGAGTACTTATTTGGCAGAACGCTGTCAGGATGAAGAGAGCTCTGTTTGATGGATTTTTTTCTAAAACCAAAGAGTTCGCAGTTTTGATATCACAGTTTTTGATGTACAAAACCATAAATTTAACAAAAGGTATGGTTGATATCTGGTTGCTTAAGGAGAACACAGAGAATGTTCTATTATGTCTTTGAGCCTAATAGAAATGCTTCTGGCATTTCCAGCTGGCTTTTCCAGAATTTTTTCCCCTTGGGGTTCATTTTCCGGTGACAGGGTTGACTCTTAACACAGAGCTGGACATATTCTTGTGTAGGAGTTAAATCTGCACTTGGGGGACAATGAAGCTTAAACTAGGAATACAGTATTATCGTATGCATAAAGACAACAACAGGATATGTAGGTCAGAGGATCCTACAGGCTGGGGCAGTATACTCTTGTAGCACGCAGAACAATCCTGTGAATGTTTACTCTGAAGTAAGTTAATTTGTACTCAGCATATGTCTCCCTATAAATGGGCGTAGGATTGTTGCTTCAGTCACAAGAATTACTTGGTGTTTAGCTTGGTGATAGGCTTGGTGATAATACTTGATTGGGCTCTAGGGTGGATTGGAAAATTCTTGGGCATTTTAAGAGTGGAGCCCTTCAGGGCAGCCATTTTCTCCAGGGGAATTGATCTCTGTCATCTGGAGATCAATTGTAATTCTGGGAGATCTCCAAATCCCCACCCCCTGCCTGCTGGGTAGCAACCCTGATGATTAGTCAGCTCTACTATGCCCTTAGAATTTTCTGCTGGATGCCATGACATTGCTAGATTACTACATATGATAAATATGAAAATCTCCATGTTGCTAGAAACTGCAGCCTTCATATACCTCAATTTATATTTTGGGGCATTCTGTTTGTAAGAGAGGTTTTATTTCTTATACTGCCTAGACAAAAAATAAGAGATCAGCTGGACTTCAGGATGTCACGAATCTCAAGTCAACCCAGAATTATGATTACATTTTCCTCAGTTCTAGTTATGAAATCAACTTGCTCCTTCTAGTTATGAAATCAACTTGCTCCATTTGCTGGACACAGAACTTGGTTTAAATTGTTGAAGCCAGCAAAACTGAGAATCTGGGGCAAAACAGATAGGGTGTTTGAGCTCTATTGGCTCAAAAAATGTAAGAACAGAAAGCTACTTCTTAAAATTACAGCCTCAGATGAAAGCTGCAGCAATAACTATTAATGAGCCTTCGATTCTGCATTGTACTCAGCTTCTTAAGAGCCTTCCCTGCTATACGCATAGCAGTTTTTGAGAGCTGCAATTTTCTTTCTTTATCCTACTTTCTAGTTGATCAATTAGCAGAATGTTTCAAATTCAATTCCTCTACACCATATCAAGACAAAAAACAGACAGTAATATCATATCAGTAACTGCTTGCACTCCACACAGCTTTGAGTAAAAGTGTCCAAGGTCATCTTGCATTTCCTATATTAGGACCTCTTGGAGTAAAATTGAGTGTTAAAATACAAAATGCCACAAATGTTGCCTTTTGAACTTACGCTTATAGACAAGAAAGGGGGAAGATAGCAAGGGCCTTTAGTGGTTTTTACCTACAGCAAGTGGTTCATGGATGTTTTTGAATTGTGGAGAAATCTGCTTGTCCTACTAGAAAAATCTGAGTAACAGTGCAGATCACTAAGTTGCTGCAAGAAAAAGAGGAATGCTTGGGCCCAACTATGCATAGGGAACCATCACTAGACGACTGTTTAATACAGGTAAGTGGGAACTGCCTGCACAGTGATTGAAGAAAATTCTATGCATGTTCAGAAGTACTGTCATCAGTATTGTTACTTTGTTTCTTTCCGGACATTAAAAACAGGTTTTTTAATGGCAGTAATTAGGTTTGCCAACCTCCAGATGGCAACCTCCAGGTGGCAACTCTGGAATTACAGCTGATCTCAAGATGACAGTTTCTTTGGAGAAAATGGCTGCTTTGTGGGTGGACTCTGTGGCATTAGTCTATGTTGAGAGTCCTCCCCTTCTCAAAACCTGCCTTCCCTAGACTGTACCCCCAAATCTCCAGGAATTTCCCAAGCAGTGATTGGTAACTCTGCCATTAATCCTTGGGTCAACATAAACTCCAACAGTAAACACTTTCAGACATTTTAGCGTGGACAAGATAATGCAGGTTCACATTGTATGCATGATATGTCAGCATTTGCTTGTGGAACAACCAAGCTATCAGGGTAGTAAATTTAATAATGATTGTTGGTTAATGGCACATCCTTACACCAAAAACAGTGTGGGTAGAGTAGGCACTGCAACAAAGCAGTAATGTCTGTTTTATTGTAGTTTTTAAAAATGTTTTATTCATTAGTAGTACATTTATATCTTGTCTTTCTTAAGGCGGCATACATAAGACTCTCAAAAAGTGGGTGTCAGCAAGGGGTGAGGAAGCACAGCTAGCAAAGGGAGGAGGGTCAGTAGGAGGAAGGAGAATGGAATTTCACTTTCTCTGTGAGTTCCTGTGGATCCCCAACTTCTAAAACTGTAAGATCAAGCCTGTATATTAAAGCTCTGCAATACACATTACAAAACACTGATGCATTGCCAGTGTAGCTAGTCAATATCCTAATTTTTTCAGCAGACTAAAAAAATGTCACAAATGAGCCAAATCCCCATTCTGCCGTGGCAATTTGCTGGATGACTTTGAACCTATCACAGTCTTCCAGCATAACCAGTTTCACTGGTTGTTGTGATGCTAAAATGGAGATGCAGTAAACCAGTGTGAGTCCCCACGACTGCAAAAAGTCATATATATATATATTTAATATACAGGCTTGATATAAATATATATATATTTAATATACAGGCTTGATATATATATATATATATATATATATATATATATATATATATATATATATATATATATATATATATATATATATATATATATATATATATATATATATATATATATATATATATATCTGTCATATATATATATATATATCTGTATATCATGTAGCCTTTCAGATAACAGTGATTAGTGAGGTTGAGAACCCAGAGCAGCTTTCCCTCCCCCTGCAACAGCACCAATAGCAGTCTCAGCTCTTTATGACGCGAGTTCCAAAGACAGCTGAGATTAGTAACAGGTAGGGAATGGGCATCCCCATTTACCAAAGCCCATTAAAACAGTCACATAGCCATGAAACACTCTGGACATTTACAGGGATGAAATTCTGAAGGCAACACCAGGGATGAAATTCTGAGTTTGATGACAAACTTTCTTGATCTAGCAAGACTCCAGTGCTTTTTGCAAGCTCCACTGACAGGCAGCAGAGTCAAAGGCAGAACAAATATGTGCTCATGATAAGTACAACTCTGTGTGGTGTGTGTTTAACAACTGTCTAATATGCAGTGTGCAAAGGTGCAGAAGCTAGACTAGAACAAGTGTTGCCAACTACATAGCAGAGCACTGGTCACTGCAGCTGCAGCTGCAGGCCATTTTGTAGCCTCAGCAGGCTACAATGCACTGACAATGCAATGCAGCGTGGCATCTACCCCAAAATCTAGTTGGCCCTAATCAATAATTATTTAGAGACAAAGCAGTGCCAGTTCCCATGACACACTGTGCTACTGAGGCTATTTTGGAACAAACACAAGTAAACAGTGAGGAAAAGGTCTGGTTTTTCAATCACCTGGAGTGGTCTGTCATGGCTAAACCAAAGCAAACTTGACAGCTCTGAATTTCTTTGGTTAACTTTTACTGTTTGAAAGGGGTTTCTTTCACTGCTTTTTATTTTCATTGCTGACTTGCCTAAACTCTTTAATCAAAAGCCCAATAAAGAAACAAAACTACACATTGGCCAGGGAGAGCGGAAACCCTTAAAGATCTAAGGCTAGGAGATCAATGCCCTCTGCAATTTATGTCTGGACCCCATTGCCCTGTTAGGTCAGAAGTCTTGCTAGAAGGAAGGTGATATGGGACTTGTTAAACTCCTTTCATATATTCACTTTGACTGCATGTTAGGTGGGATGGGAGGTTAAAAGGATGTGGGGGGGGGAAGGGGAAGGGAACCAACAGCCCATGCAAACATCTTGTGCAACATTTTGCCTTGCACAGAGCTTTCATTGTGAAGCAGAAGAGTTCTGCTTTCAATAATCCCACTTCAAATAATGGCGCATTGAGTCAGAGAGAAAGACAGCATTGAAGGTCTGTGAGGTTGGGCTTCATATGAAGAGTTAATTTTTTTAAAGTTGGTACTTAGCTTGAAATGATACTATGTAGCCTGGATGGTATATCACAGCAGCTGATAAACTATCAAAACCAATACATGTAATTCGTTGACAACTATGGCTTGTAAGGAGGTCTGCCAACCTTCAGGTGGGGCCTGCAATTTGCCCAGAATTACAACTGATCTCCAGACTAAAGGCATTAGTTCTCCTGAGGAAAATGGTAGCTTCAGAGCACCCCCTTCCCCAAACCTCCAGGAATGCCCACCTTAAGTATGGCAAGCTTATTTATAAACATTCATATCCAACAAGGTGGCACAGCATTTATGGAGACCCAGATTGGTTTCATTCTGACTCCAGACCACTTCAATATTTCTCTTTTTATACTGTTCTTTACAGAGCTAATCTTGAATTGAATCTTGATTAAAGAAAACAACTGTGTCAGTGAAAGGCATTTTCCAATAACAAAGGCCGCAATAAAAGCTCACCTAAGATTAAGTCAGTTTCAGCCACACGCAACAAATATCTGATCACAAATAATGCGTGGGAGTTGACATTGAAATGGTCAGTAGCCTTTATTGTCATGTTGCCAGCCAGTCACAGAACATCGCTTTATCTCCGAATGGTAAGACTGATGGAGGTCTGGGTCAGACTCAGGGAAGGTCAGTTAAGGGAGGGGTTTTTTCTTTTTAGATAGTATGATGCACCTGAGGTGATTCACGAACTGAATCTCTGGCAGTGTGCCTGCACACTGCCCATGCTAGTCCTTTGGGTTTCACAAAGTGAACAGAGACAACTGTGGGCTTGGGGCAAGTGGCACAACCCACACAGCGAAAAATATAAAATAAATCCTTGCACTGCACTTAATGACAGTATTTGGGGAAAGGGTGGGATAAAAATATGATAAAAATAAACAAATAATTTTACCTTTTTCACACAGAGATGTGTGAAACATCACATGTGAAACACCCCTAACTCAATGCAGACCCTGACCCAGAAAAGGGAAATAAATCAAAATAAATGATGCAGAATCTGCAATACAGTAACTACCTGAAATCCACCTTTTCCCCTGAATACACATGGTAGTATAATACAGGCAAACTGCATAGATTAGTTTGGATCAGTCCTTCCATAAAGAATAGAGTAATAGTTTCATTCTTTATGAATTGGTATTACTGAGTTCTGAAAATTTTTAGGAGATCAATACTTTAGATTTGTTGTAATTTATCGACAGTACATTATTTCCACAGTAAGTGGCAAAGACTTGAAGAAATGGGGTGCTGTGTGGTTTCCGGGCTGTATGGCTGCGCTGGTCATCTAACTTCACCAATAATTTTCAACAAAGGAGTTAATTAGGGATGCATTCTTGCTCCCCTTCTGTTTAATCTCTTTTAAAATGATCTCGCTCCTTGCCTGTCCCAGATTGATAATCACACACCTATTCTGGGACAAAGGCCACGCCAAGTACTTCTCTATGCAGATGACACCATGTTGTTGTCTCAGTCCCAGGTAGGCTTACGAAGATTTCTTCAAGCATTGTCGAAGGCTTTCACAGCCGGAATCACTGGGGTGCTGTGTGGTTTCTGGTCTGTATGGCCGTGTTCTAGCAGCATTCTCTCCTAACGTTTTGCCTGCATCTGTGACTGGCATCTTCACAGGATCCCAGGATCTCTTTTATGGATAATTTGCATGCTTCTTATGCCCAATTACTTGTTTTTAATGGCTTGTTTTTTTAATGGATGTTTGTTTTATATTGTTATGTTATTTTAATTATAAGCCACTTCAAGCAGAACACTGAAGAGCTTGCATAAAATATTTTAAATAAATAAATAGTGCAATTAAAAGCATCCATAGCTACACTTGTCAATAGGATACCCACAGGTGGATATTATGAACATGAAAATTTGGGCCCATCTTTAGCTATGAAGGAAACAGTATACAGACAAGGGGGTATTAGAGACTGAGGGAGAGGATCTTGCTCAGGAGCTTTAAGCTGAAATCATAAGAACACTTTCGTGAAATAAGCCCTATTGAATACAATGAGACCCGAGGCTCGCCTGGTACCCACTTTCATGTCTTTTAGATGTCTGGCCAATATGTACATATTTTTTACCCATAATTTTAATTTTAAGTATAGGTTTTATCTTTCCACTTTTTAAAAATAGTCTGCTTCTGGTTTGAGGTCGGTTTATAGGTAGTTATATACCATTATGACTTTTTAATTGGCTGTTTTTATATTGATTAATTTATTATTTTAATTATGTTTCAAGTGGGGCTCTGACAAGGCAGCCTAGAAATCTGCTAAATAAACAGTTTAATACATTCTGGGTCGATCTGATTAGTATTGCTCCTATACCCCAGTACTGTGTTTTGTTACTTCCTCTGAACCACTGATATAAGCCAGATTTCATTAAGACAAAGAAAGAACTATATGTGGAGGTGCCTCTCCAGAGATGGATCCAGGCAAATGAAGCATCTTTTCAGTTTTGCTTTCAAAGAACACTAGTCCTGAGCCAATCTGGGCATGAAAGGGGTCAGCAAGTTTTGGCCGCCTAGCATTCTGTCCGGCTTTAATAGTTTGTATTACGTACACAAGACAACACAGCGAATAAGGCAAGGAAGCAATTTGAACATAAAACAATCTCTATCTAAGCATTACTCATCAAGCATCCATAGAAGCTTTGACCAAAGTGTCAGGCAAAATCTTTTGTTGTTGGCTAGCTGACTAAATCCCATTACTTTCTTGATACTTTGGAGGTATTTCAGAAAAGGGGGACTGGAAGTCAACCAATAAACAAAAGGGGGACTGCAATTTTCCACACTTTAAAAAAAATGCCGCTCTCCCAAAACAGCTCAGAGCGGCTCTCAACATACCATACAAATATACAATACAGTCTAAAAATATTGAAACTAACTCAATAGAATTCTGATTATTAAACAACTAATACACATACTAAAACAGACTAAAAACATGCGACTGACAGAAAAATCCTTACATGCTCCCATCCTCCTAGGAGAGTCTGGCGATAGTACCTTGGAGTCAAAGTCAGTGGCAAAGATTATCCCATAATCAGCTGGATGTGCACTTTTAGAGAGGGAATGAAGCTTGTTCCACAGTGGGGAAAGATCTGCAAAAAGATCAGTTGCATTTGATTTGGGCCTATGATTAATGATTGTTAGGTCTATTATTATCACTAGAAGATGTAAACATTAAGATCACCTATCTGAGAAGGGAGACAGGAAATCTCCTGTACTCTACATGACACACAGGATATTAGATACATGCCAAATGTTGGCTTAGATCTCACAGAGGACTTCCACAAATGGAAAGGGGGTTACATTTTGTTGATTCTTTGTTCCCATTGCAGATCTCCAGTGTTCCTTGGGTCCATGGAGCACAGAAATCTTCAATAGATCCAAGCTATCAGTTAAAAACAATAACAGAGAAGCAGGGGTACTTCTCTATTGCGGGTGGTATTATGATAATTCCTTCTCAAGATGAATTGGGCAGTTTAATTCTATCCAAGCTATTTTACAAAATCCCTTAAACTCTAATTTGGTTTATTTCATCCAAATCTCTTGTACGATTTTGCTTTATGTTTAAGATATAATTAATCAGTGCTAAAAACTCCATGTTCTTTTGAATATGTCCATAGAGGAGCTGAGTTAACCTTGAGCATCTGTGCTGTCATTTGGAATATTAGAATTTAATTGTCTGTTATCCTCCTACAGTTGACACTAAAAAAATCTAATTGCATTAAGGAGAACACACATTACTCTGGAACAGTTCAATTCAACAGAGACCAAGGAAGGGAATAAAAGGTTCTTTGAATAGAGAAAGAGCAGAAGGACATGCTTGACTCTGTCCAAAAGAAACAAATCTGAAATTTGATTCACAAGGCGTCTATCCAGGGCTCATCAGAGGAGTGCCCAGCAGGACCATGGCCCTGGGCCTCAAGCTGAAAGTGGCATCCAGTCTGGGAAATCCACAACAGTCAGCTGACATTCAGAGACTTGCTAATTTTTTTGCATTTGCTAAGTTGCATAAACTTGTTTTCATGTGTATCCCTACTGGTTGATAATGTGACACTAGTAAAAGCTTCCAATTTAAGCAGTTTGGTGTGGGTGGGGGGTGCCATATTTTTTTCTCACGTGACATAATTTCAATTTTTGTTACGGCTGGGGGCCTCAAAAACTGAAAAAACCAGCTTTTCTTTGTTCACATTTTAATACCACAGCAGGGCAAAGGAGAAGAATAATTCTGTGTTCAAATTATACAGCTGTCCTTGTAGCACCGGGAGGCTGATTCCAAGCCAAATGTCCATCTGTGATTAAAATAGCCGTTTCTTAATAGATTCTCCCTGAGACAGAAAAGTAATGTGTCTGCTGAACTCTTCTGAAGCATTTACTGCTCCAAACATGTGGAGAGGAGCCAGGATTAGCGCTTTGTTTTGGGAAAAATATGTTTTGGGTAAGAAGGAAATGGGTACCAGAAAACACATCCGTGGGCACATCCATGGGCTAGAACTTAAGTTTCCCACTTGCAGGAGACAGAAGTTAACTGTGAATTATAACAATTGTAACAAACATAATTGTAACAAACATAAATCTTTCAAAAACTAGTTCCTCCCTCACTGGCAGTCTGAAGCATTTTACCCCCTCAGGACTCCAAAATCTAATTCTGCTATAATCTAGCTTGAACTTTGTAAATGGTGCAGCTGTGTACATAGTAACTCATGAGGCTGTTTTACTCTAGGGTTCACATGGGAGATTTGAAATGATACCCATATTATACTCTCCCTTCACAGTGATACAGATTTACAAAATGTAGTGATTTTTGGCTAGGAGTGGTGATCAAGCTCTTGGGAAATTTTGCTACTCAAGATCTGATTTTCTCAAAGGCTGTCAGCTGTGTTCTTTGTCTACAGTCTCAACCAGAATCTCCACAAAATGAATGCACATTAAATTTACAGTGAGAGTGGATCTAATGTTTCAGGTACGTCACAGTGTCCCATTTTTGTAATGCCCATCATTCCTATTAATATTGTGCCACAAGAACTGAAATAAAATCTTCAACAGAATTCGGAGTTTTTGGTTTCTCAGATTTCAAATAGTTAATTTAAAGGTTTATAGAAGTTTCCTGTTTTCTGCAGGTTTTTTATTTCCTATAAATTATTCTGAAGGTTTCTTGGAGCTTGTGCTGTAACATATCTTAACACTGAACTCTCCTGTAACTCTCAAAGTCTTTTGAGAAATTGCCGTGGTATTGAAGAAGTTTTTCTTCAGCTTGCTCCTCAGAGGAACAGCAGAGGAAATCTGTTGAAACCAGACAGTTCAAAGAGATTGGTCCTCTATTATGTGCATTTATCATTTGTCATGTCCCGTCTCGGATCATTCCCTTTTGGATCTGTCATACTGCATTTGCTATAAGCTCTAGTGACAGAGATTATATTCAACAAGTATATGATATATATATAGATGAAGTTTAATGCAAGTCTGAATTCATTTGATATTTTTATCTCCATTTTCCCTTTACATACATTGTCCAATAATTGCCTTTTATATAGTCCTTCCGCTTCCTCCCATATTACAGATCAATATTCCATACAGTAAGCACCGCCTTCCATTGACTGCAAGGCTCTCAGTCCTGTCCATCACAACCCCCGCTTCCTAAAGGCAACAAAAATGGGCAGCAACTTCTTGCTGAGGTCAAACTTTCCATGAGCAGATTGCTACCATGTGAACAACAGCATATTTGCTCTCTGTCTTCTAAATTGAAAAGGGTATTCATGACACCTGCTCTTTGGAAATTTTAGAAGGCTGCTGTGAACCCTTGCATCCAATGAGGGTTTCTGAATATTCTGTCTTTTAGAGGAATGTATGATCAATTAATGAATTTTAATTATTGCTGTTGTGATGGTATGATTGTGATTTTATCTGTACTGCTTTAAAGGACCTTTACTGTGAAAAGGTAAGTAGATATAAATAGAAGGTGTGCAAATATTGCCCATAACAGAAGTGATCACATTAATTTAGACTCAACCAGTGCTGGACCTGGGACCAACCAGAAAACCAAACTCCCTTGAAATGGTTCAATAAGAACCATATTTATGTCAAAGCTCACTTGAATAAGACCAAGTCACTTGTCTAGCAACAGGGGGTTAAAATTAAATTGTCTAGCTAGCATTTTAGCTCAAAGAGGCCAAGCTATTTTGCTGGTTGTCAGAAAGATTAAGAGTAATCTGAGCAGATGTGACTTTAAGGTGTTTCCCACATACTGATTCCTGACAGTGTCTGGAGAAGGCAATAAAATGCAGACATCTATTTCGGTTATAATTCCTAAGAGCCAAAACTGTAACTGAAGTGTGCTTGGATGATGATGCTCTTATTGTACAGACATCTAGGTGGGGCACTTGAGGAACCTGGGAATTCATTACAGCTGCTGGTTACTTGGCTCCCAACATCTCTTTTTCAATTTAACTTACCACACTTTTATCTTGAAGGAGCTCCACTCAGAGTACTGAAGACTGACCCATGTTATCACAACAGGCTAGAGATAATGTGTTGAATTTCATGGCTGAGCTAGAATTTGAACATCCAACACTGACCTACCACCTTTCCTCTGAAAAGATCAGGACAGAATAATAATAATCTTGTTTTCCCTCATTTTATCCTTACAGTAAACCTGTGAGGTTGGTTAAGCTGAGAGTAGTCTGCTATCACCTCATGAGCTTCATGGGAGGCTGAGATTTAAACATGGGTCTTTTTTGTCCTAGGGAAAAAATAACTTTAATTTGTTTTCTGCACACTGACCTCATTATACGCATTACAATTCTAGTGTAGCAGTAGTATGATATCACTAACCTTTTCTGGCTGAGTTCAACCACTTTTCAACTCTTAATGAATTTCATTTGCTTCAAGTTGCTATTATCATGGACTGTTAATTGAAACAGTTACAGAAAAGTTAGATTAATTGCTTTTTAATAGAAGTTAAGAGCTGAGATTGACCTTATTTTACTATATCAGATGTAACACATATGTCCATTTGATTGGCTTATTTGCACTTGTGTTCATTATCTCGTATTTAATAATCAACTGATCAGTTATCTAGATAATAATCACATGACTATGAAGGATTCAGAGAAACATAAGACTGATCATTTTCTATAAACAGATGTTGTGTTGTATTATTCGATAGGGATATTTATATAGAGTTAATTTAGTCCATTTTAGCGAAGTCCTTTGGGGTACTTTTGTGTATGTCTTCATTTCATGATACTGTGTATGAAGAAATTGTGAAGGCCTATGGCCATGACAATAAACTTTTACTACCTACCTATAAACAGGCACTAAGGTGACAAGCAAATAAGATTTCTCTGGATAGAAGTCTCAGGCTGATTATGCACAGGACATCTGCTGCACGGCGGGGGTAAATGTCTGTTGCAGTAAGATTTCTTGTACAGACGTATATTTTCACACCCCGCTTTCACTTTCTAGTCTTGCCATGGCAAGTGAGACCACTTGTAGCACAAATTTAATTTTGCTTCACCACTAGAGCGGGGAGATTTTCCAGTAAGCACAGCTCTTCCCTCTGCCCATGGCCAGCCTGCCTACCTCCATCTTTCCCATTCCTCACACTGCCGTCCACGCCTTCTCCCTTGCTCCATTCCATGTTGCTTCTCTAATGCTCATTTCAATATAGCAATATATGGCATTGGCTTTTGCAAGAAACAGCACAAGAAGGGTCTATTTCCAGTTCCAGCTCACCTCCCCCACCATTGGCAAACTGGAGCCCTGGACAAAACCTGAGTTTGATCCTCCCCCCCCCTGTGGGGGGGGGTGGGCGGGGGGGTGGGGGGGGGGGGCGGTGGGGGGGGGGGGGGGTGGGGGGGGGGGGGGGCGGGGGGGGGGGGCGGGGGGGGGGAGGGCGAGGTGGGGGGGGGGGGGGGTGGGGGGGTGGACTGGTGAGGGAGGGGGGGGGGGGGGGGGGGGGGGGGGGGGGGGGGGTGGTGGGGGGGGGCGGGGCCGAGGGGGGGGCGGAGTGGGGGGGGGGGTGTGTGGGGGGGGGGGGGGGGGGGGGGGGGGGGGGGTGGGCGGGGGGGGGGGGGGGGGGGGGGGGGGGGCGTGCGGGGGGGGAGGGGGGGGGGGGGGAGGGGGGGGAGGGGGGGGGGGCGGGCGGAGGGGGGGGGGGGGGGGGGCGGGCGTGGGGGGGGGGGGGGTGTGTGGGGGGGGGACATCAAGCGAATGTCTCAACCATTAGATTAATAACTCAAACCATTATTTATTTATTTTATTTATTATTCCACTTTTATACCGCCCTCCCCCGAAGGGCTCAGGGCGGTTTACAACATTAAATAAAACAGTGGATATGTTGAAAATTAAAACAATTTAAAAGCAGCATTCGGTTATATCAATTAAAATAAGATGGCCTCCAGCTATTAAAATCTCTACATAAGGGAGCAGCAGGTTTTAGTTGTTTCTGGGCACCCTATCAGCAGCTGGACTCTCCAAAAGCCCGGCGGAATAACTCGGTCTTGCAGGCCCTGCGGAACTCGTTAAGGTCCCGCAGGGCCCGGACAGTTGGAGGAAGAGCATTCCACCAGGCAGGGGCCAGGGCCGTAAAAGCCCTGGCCCTAGTGGAGGCCAGCCGCATCATAGAGGGGGCTGGGATCACGAGCAGGTTGGCCTCTGCTGAACGCAGAGACCGACGTGGGACGTATGGGGCCATAATAAAAATGTTTTATTACTGCTATGAAAACATTTTATGGTGTTGTATCCAGTCCCCCCAATTGGTGGAAACAGCATCACTTTCAATGTTATTTAAACTGGGGACCCCAGATTCTCCCTTTAAGGTGGATTTAAAAGGAGAATCTGGGCTCCCTAGTTTAAATATGTGATGCTGGAATCCACCCCCAAATAGCATTATTTCCAATGGTGTTTAAACAAGGGAGCCCAGATTCTCCTTTTAAATGCACCTTAAAGGGATAATCTGGGGTTCCCAGTTTAAACAATATTGAAAGTGATGCTGTTTGGGGGTGGATTATCCCCCACCCTGAAACAGCATCACTTTCAATGTTTAAACTGGGGACCTCAGATTCTCCCTTTAAATCCATGCTGAAGGGGGTGGATTTAATAATAATAATAATAATAATAATAACCTTTATTAGGCATTGAGAGAATAAAAGAAAGAAAGAAAACAAGCATTGGCAGTAAAGGGATGGATTTAACAGGAAAATCTGGGAAAATGTAGGGGTGCCTGCTGTCAGGAGTGCAATTATTAAGATAGCAGCACCAAAATTTCAGAGTATTTTCACGAGACCTTACTGATGATACCACCCAGGTTTGGTGAAATTTGGTTCAGGGGGTCCAAAGTTATGGACCCTCAAAGGTGTAGCCTCCATCTCCTATTAGCTCCCATTGGAAACAATGGGGGATGGGGGCACTCCCTTTGGGAGTCCATAACTTTGGACTCCCTAAACCAAACCTCACCACATCTGGGTGATATCATCAGGAGAGTCTCCCAAAAAATCCCTGAAATTGTGGTGCTGCTAGCCTAAAAACTGTGCCCTCTGCAGGCCAAAAACTGAAAAACACTGAAAATACAAAAAATCCCACAAACGAACCTGTAGTTTTTGCGCCCCCCCACAAGGGGGCGCCCTGGGCAATTGCCCACTTTGCCCAATGGGAGGAATGCTTCTGTCCCCCACTCTGCTTCTGCCCTCCCTGATGATCGAGAGGACTTTAAAAATGTTTTCCAGACAACTCTTTTTAAAACCAAACATACCTTCTGCAGCAGCAGCAGAGAGGGAGGGAGAATGGGAAGGGGGGGGATGGAGAATATTAGCTCTATAATATTGGGGCTATTGAGTGTTATGAGATCTGTGCCTTTAAGAAGGGTGGAGTTAAGAGCACCAGGAAACAGAAACCTGTTGAGACTAGCTGTGGGGGAAGACTGGACTGCCTCCTTGTATGTAAACAGAGAAATGGGAGGAAACCACATTTCAGCCCCACCATACAGCTAAAAGGCCCAAGGGTAAGTGTTCCATGAGTAATGGGCCTCAGATGAAGACTAGGTGAGATTTTTGGATGTGTAACCTGGGTTTCTTGAGACAAATAGCTGAAACCTGATTCACTTTTTAAAGAATTGCCTGCTATAATATGATTAAGCAGTGCTGGGAACTGCTTGGTAATAGTGGCATTCATCTTCAGAACAATTGTAGGGTTAATTTTTATTTGCTTGTATTTTCTTCTGCCTTGTTTAATAATGAAATTTTATTTCAATAAAAGACAAACTTTGCTGGTTAATAGGTCAAAGAACCAAACTCACCCATACCTCTTCTGTATTATTAGAATTAAAAGTTGTTAATCACCCTTTAATAGATAAGTCCTGGAGAACTCTGCTGCTTAACAGTTTTGTGCAGGCAAAACCTTTAAAAGTGTTTAGCTCAGATAATACTCTAACTGGATGTGGAAGGATTTGGTGCATGTAGGTCAGTCCCATAAGACAAAGCCATGGGACTATTAAACAGTATATAAAACACACCAAAATTCAAGTGTAAGAGATTTACAAAGCTAATTTGGGCTAGACCATGTTCCCACTTATGTTCTCGTTCTTTATTTGGCTGTATTGGACTTGTTTCATTCTTATCCCTCCAATAAACGACACTGCATTTAAGCCAAATTCTGCATTCTATTGAAAGTGGCAATGACTTCGCATGTCACCATAACTGAAAGCTTAATCTAGCAGCTAGAGGTTTTGTTATCAGAATACATGAGCAAGACTGTATTCTTGCCCTCCTCCTCCCTATCTTTCCCTTGCATGTCACCCCATCCATCCTCTCTCTCCCTCCCGTTCCCTTGCATGCCACCCCTCCCCTCCCCCACCCTCCATTAGGGCCATGTCCAGATGCCGGGTCCCCTCCCCCTCCCTTGCATGCCACCCCTCCCTCCCTCCTTCCCCTTCCCTTGCATGCCACCTCTTAGGAAGAGTTTTGCAGTTTATCTGTTTAAGAAGAATGACGTGTTCCTGCTCAACCAGTATGGAAAAGCAGAGGGTATGGAAAGGTAGAGGACAAGGTGGTGTAATCAGTGGCACGATTCAAATAATTTAGTAACTGGTTCTGTTGGTGGGATTCAAATAATTTAACAACTGGTTGTTTACAAGCACCATTTTAACAACCGGTTCTGCCAAAGTGGTGCAAACCTGCTGAATCCCACCACTGGGTGTAACCTTTTTTCCGGGGGAGGCTTTCTAGGTCCTGCACTGCAGGGAAGGTCATGATAGAGCAAAGACAATACAGCCTTACCTTTCTGGAGCCATTTGTATTCATTCTGGCATTTACAAGTATTTCTTTAATCATCATGGAATCCTTTTCCATCTCATAGTAGACAGGCCAAGAGCCAGAAGTCATTGATTGGGCACTGTTTGTCACATACTGTTTCTGAATATTTTCCTTTACTTCACTGAACCTCACTTGGCTGCAAGTCAATGAATAAGTTTTGGGAGCAAGCGCTATTTAACACAATGGACCTGCAAAGAAATATCCAAAGGATTGCTTTGTGTGCTAATCTATACACAGGCTGTTTCAAGGAAATGATGTATTTGTGCTAAACATCATGAAGTAGGGATGTAGTTTCTGTCATTTCAACTTATTCTCAATTTTCTATTCAAGAAATTCTTACTAATATCAATACATGTCCATAAACGTCTTGAAAACCTGAGCTTTCTCGTTTCTGTTTTTCTTTTCCTTTTTTGGAAATAATGTACAATACTTTCTCCTCTCCTTTCATTATTAAAAAAATGACTGTTTTAAACTGTCCTTTTATGTTCATCATAGCCTTGGTCATGTAAAGAATTTCCTTTTAAAACTGTTGCTCCCAGTTCCTGATCAGGTTCAGTATTTAATGTAATTCTCTGGTTCCATCTAAGTTGGGTTTTTACAGTTAGTTTTGGATTTGCCTGAGATACATTCCATACAGGTTAACATTGAACACTCATACTTGCAATGTAACTTTTATAAAATAAATGTCATTAACATACATTTATATTAAGATTTTGTTAATTTAAAATGAGTTTTCCTGCTAGTGTACTTTTACTAAAATTGCCTTCCTTCTTTCATGCCCATTGATCTGGTAGAAATGACTCAATGTCACCCCAAACTATAACCTTTCTGCTAGGTTCCGAGTGGCACACACACACACAAATTCAGCCAGGTTCCTAGTGGTACAATTCCCTTCACCTTCCCTTGGCTTGGCAGGGATTAGACAACACATCTGAGCAAGTCTGGTATACTGTTTCTGCTTTTATACACTACTGCTACTACTATTGCAGTCGGTACTAAATGCTGCAATACATATTTACAGAGGACTGTAGAGCTGCTGTGGGTATTGGTTCAGTATCTGTTCAGGATGGGGAAACCTTGCAGCTACACAGATGTTTGCTTAAAAGAATTCAATGAAGTGGCACAGGATTGCAGCCCCAGACTTGCTGTGTGGTCTTGAGCAAACCAGCCAGCCTCAGCCTTGGGGCAGCCAGTGTGATCTGGCTGAAGGCGCTGGTTTGGGATATAGGAGATCCAGGATCAAATGTCTGCTTTGCCGTGAAGCTCACTAGGTGGCCTTGGACCAGTTAGCATGTCCTGTTTCACTGGACTGTTTTGTGAATAAAATAAGTCTGAATGGAAAACTTTAATCATAATTAGAACAAGCACTGGATTAGAGGTAATTGAGCTGTTTTTGTTTGGGGAAATGAGTGATTTTGGAAGCCCCAATGGATAATGAAGGTGTGGAAGTCTAATCAAGTCCTCTCTTGCTATTCTGGTGCCATTCTTGGAAAGCAGATGTCTTTCTCTCCCTGCGCCCATCCTCCTTTTTACACAAGGCTTCTTTTTTCTTTCGTGCTTCTGCTCATAAGCAATAACCATATTGGAGCTTTCCCGCATCCTCTCTTGATGATTTCTACATGCAGCTGGGATTTTAAAGAGGAAGAGCTAATGAGCTCTGGCTTGGTCACTGTTGGGGTGATGAGACAAGGATCAGTCTGTAATGAGTTCCAGCAACGTTCCTTCCCACAACTAAGGAAGGCAGAATTAAGGCACGGAATAGAGCTGGGTAAACTCATCCAGCTGGTTGCTTGAGTCAACAGGAACGGGAAAAGGAGGTGTCTTGACTTAGGAGCTGAAATGTAAACTCCTGCTTGATAGCTCTGTGGTCCTAAACTTTGATGTTAATCGGTTTACCATGACGACGATAAAATACTGGAAGCGTTATTTAAAATCTTACATTCCAATTTTTAAAAAACCATTCTGCATGGGCTGCCTGTGCACAAACCATACTCTAGAGATACGGTATAATATGGTATAAATTGGATTGTGCTTGTGAGAAATGATCCAGAGAAACCGCTTGGAATCCAAGCTGAAAAAGCAAGCCATCATGCAGAGTGGTTATAGAAATCTACTTTTTAGGTAATGTATAGGAGAAGGAATTAAATGCGAAACCAAGAAAACGCATTGCTGATTATATCAAGCAGATATTTAAAAGTGCTGCAGAACATTATTAGGCTGAAATCCTTTTGGAATGTGTCCAGGCTGGCAACTACCTGTGCTGATATTCAAGGGAAAGCTTACACCAAATCTTCAAGCCAGTTTCAAACAACCTGACTCTCTCACTTCTCAACAAAGAACTTCACGACTTGTAGCACTGCACAGCAATTCCAAAGAATTCACAATAGTTGCACCACAGCGTAATTCCTAGGGTTCTTTGAGGCAAGGCGTGCCGATTAAACGTATTTCAAAGCTGTTGAATTCCTTGGATTGTTCAAATTATATGTAATTTGCTGCCGGAGTTTTAATGTTTAATTATTATTATTATGTTATTATGTTATTGAGTTGCTGTTGGTATGTAAGCCATGTTGAGCATATGACCCTTACCAGGGAAAGAAGCTGACCTAGAAATCTAAAATATAAATAAATAAATAAAAATAGGTTCACATTTGTAGTCATTAAGAAGAGTCTAATAGTAAAATAATAGTGTTTTCCCACCCAATTCACTTAAAACATTTTGAAGCTGGAAATAAAATGTTTTCTCCATTCCACATTGTTTTTACCCCAAAACGTTTTATTTCCAGCCTCAAAATGTTTTAAATGAATCCCATTTTTTGAGAACATCTTCAGTTGCTATGTGACCTTTTGACTACATCTCCCACACTTCTCAGCTTCCCTGAATTTCCTCCTCAGAACCATTTTCTGAGCTCACTCAGTTTCCCCTTCCCTGTTTATTTGCCGCATTTCTCTTTTCTTTTATTTTGGGAGGGGATCTTCGAAGGATCGTGTCTATGAGTACAGAATGCAGTATGAGGCTCTGCAGCATTGAAGCATCGATTCAACACAGAACTCAAACCAAAAAAGGAAGAGGGGGAATCGCGTAGTGGCAACCAGAAATCATTTCAAGGGAGTGAATGCAAACAAAAGGGGGAGGTGTTGAAAATGTTTTATAAACATTTATCAAACATTTTAAGAGATTTGTGTGGACAGGGCCATGGTATGTGGGAAAGCAGATATCCATTCTCCTAGATCAGCAGTGGCAAACCTATGGCATGGGTGCCAGAGGTGGAACTCAGGGCCCTTTCTGTAGGCACAGAGTTCATCATGTGAGGGGGCGGAAAATTACCCCCCCACACACACACTTAGGATGGCCTGGGCATGATCCTTTACATGGGAGTAAGCTCGGTTGCTGGCAGTGGGGCATGCTTCTGAGTAAACCCTCCTAGGGTCATGATTCAACCATTTGAAGCGTTGCCCGGTTGCTTCACCAAGATTACTCCCGAGTAACATGCACCTCGGAACCAACTGTTTTTTCTAAACTAAAATCTCAGAATTCAGGTTAAATTGCCATGTTGGCACTTTGTGATAAATAAGTGGGTTTTGGGTTGCAATTTGGGCACTCAGTCTCGAAAAGGTTCGCCATCACTGTCCTAGATAATCCCTATAACTAACAGCAAAGGGCTGCCACCCTTGGAGTGGATAGTCAAATCCACATAATGAGGCCAGCCACAACTGTGCCACAAGGTTTGCAAGCTGAGGGGGATCCCCACATTTACAAGAAAATCTTACCATGCTACAAAAAACAAACTGGAGTGTGGCTTTTCTGAAAACAATATGGTAAAAACCCAAAGGTTGGGGTTTTGATGAACATGAAAACAGCAATGAAGAGAGTTGAGACAGCCAGAAGGAGGAAGAGGCAAGCCCAAGCTAGTTGAAAAGGGAACAGTTGGGACTGGTTATGGAGAAAAGAGAAATGAGATTTCTCCTCCCTCTTGAAATCCTTGCTGGTCCCCCTGTTTTTAATTTATAATTTTGTACTGTGCCTCATTGTATCCTAACATACAGCATATGGGTGCCACTGTACTCCCTTTAGCAGCTTTTATATGAAGATGCATGCTACTGATTAAAACAGAACTTTCAAGAGAGCTTTTGATATAATAAGAAACACATAATATGCTATTCACATATGACACTGGTTCTTTTGCACAGTTTCTTTTGCTTATCACAGGGTGGCTTTTGCAGTTGCCCCTTTGGAAGATCTGTATACTAGCCGGTTTTGTCAGTGAGTCTCATGTGCACTAGAATTCCTTGACCCACAAAGTGCGCAGTATATCAGACTCATTCACAAAAGAAGTCATCACAGAATGACATGTTACACTGTGCAGCGTCATGAATTTTTTTTATACAGCTGTCCTGGGAATACAGATGTGTGTTAAGAAAGCAAAGATACCAGCTCTATAATTAATTAATTAATTAAGATTATTTACATAAGAACATAAGAACTAGCCTGCTGGATCAGACCAGAGTCCATCTAATCCAGCACTCTGCTACTCACAGTGGCCCACCAGGTGCCTTTGGGAGCTCACGTGCAGGATGTGCAATGGCCTTTATGATTTTCCCTTCTCATTCCAATTGAAACCGGATTCTGCAACGCAAATCAATACACTCAGTAGGAAGATACAACTAATAAGTCATGTAATAGAACTACATATTGTAGAAATTTGAAATAGAGCTGTCCTCTGAACATAGCATAAGTATTAAATGTGATGGGTTAAACAATCTGAACGTGAAATCACATCAGTAGACACCAGTAGAAACAAACTTTATTTTCCTGGACCATTCTGTTGTGATGTAGTCCTGTTTCCTTTCACAACTAAGTTATCAAGAAACAGCCACAAGAATTGTTAGATATTTACCATACTGAATTCCACAAAAGTCAATCAGGGTTTGGGGGTGAAAGTTATCAGAGAGCTGACCAGCCACAATGCCAGCATATCTCTGAGATACAACAGCACAATCTGAAGGTATGCTGGCTGAAGGTACACAGTGTTGCAGCCTGGATACCGCCAGTGTAACCCCCAGGACTGGCAAAGGAAAGGGTAGGCTGGAGGACATGGTAGGTGTTGGCTCCCAAAGCCACCCCAGCCTGGAACCCCCCCATCCCCCAGCAGCAGCAGTGTAGAACTATGCCTGAAACATCTGTGGAAAAGCAATCCCTTTACCAGCTGCCATCCTTCGGGAGCCCTGGGGACCACAGGAGACTGACAGGTGGTGCAGCACAAACCCATTTGACCCTGGTTGAACCTCTGCCCCCCACTAGACCAATATGCTGTCCCTCAGAGACCAGAATAAACCTGGTCCATATGCAATGATGCAAGATACCAAGGCATACAGTATGGGCTACATTGGTTAGCACTGTGACCATGGAACTTAGCATCTTGTCCCACAGTGGCAACTCAAATACACAATCAGAGAATGGGCACACCATACAGGAGCACAAGTCTCTGACAATGCAGAGCTAAGGGGAAATCTGCCACAGAGTGCCAACAGATCCTTGCAGTCCTCACCCCCCATGGAGGGCACCTCTTGCTACAGCTCCTGCAGGCCACTATTCTAGACCAGCCAAGGCTGCAACCTGATGCCTGACACCAGAACCTTGAGCCAACAGCTATGGTATTGACATCTCAGCCCCCTGCAGCTACACCCAACCTCAGCCGGGGTTGCCAAGGAATTGTTGCTGCGCGACGCGCTTCCGCCGGGCCCCCTTGAGAACCACTGGCGGCGCTAGGATCACTTCAGAGTGGAGTGATTGGGATGGGATGCTAACCACAACTCCTTGCTGGGATGTCCCTGTGGATGTATCAGCATTGATGCATCTATTCCACAAGCAGGACCTGAACAGTGGTTTGTTCCTGTGCTGGCAAGGAGATGCCATACAAAAATTTCAGCGGTAGTGGCAAGGCCAGCATATTCCCCCCATCCCTAGCAGACAACCTGCAGCTCAACCGTTGACTTGTTCCTTCAGCATGGCTCTGGGCCACTTCCGGGCACTCTGCCTTGGATGCACCATGGCCTGCAGCTGGGCTGAGTGGACTCTTACCTACCCCATAATGCAGACTACACAGTCCAAATTTATAAATAAGTGATCAACAAACACCCACACACCACCATATACAAAAACAAGCCAATCAGCAATAAAGGGGGCTCTGCTCCAAGGGCCAACAGACTGGGCTGCAATCTATGGGGACTGGAAGCCTCTGGTGAGCTGTAGTCCCTCATGGACCCTTGCAAGTCCCCACCAACATTGCCCCCCTCCTCACTGACAGACTGGAGGTTCTCCTGGCTGAGGCCACAGGCCATGGCACGTGCAACCATGGAGGCAGCTTCTGCCTTTTCATAGTCCATTGCTGCTGTAGGGTGGAGTCAGTAGTAGGCATTCTTTCTGGAGGGCAGGATAGAGGTCCCAGGAGACCATGCAGTTCTCGAGCTGGGGCATGCATGCTGCCTTGGAACTTGGACTTGAGGCTCATGGAGATGGTCTGGTGGACACAACTGGTCTGTACACTTAAGTTGTAGAAGTGGCAGTTGCAATAGACCCAGAGTTTTTGAGCATTATGTAGGTGCAGCCCACAGCCCCCATGATATTTGGGGATTCTGCAAACCTCGAGGATATGTCCTAGGCCCTGTGTTGTTCAACATCTATCTAAATGATTTGCATGAAGGAACAGAGGGGATGCTTATTAAATTTGCAGATGATACTAAATTGGGAGGGGTAGCAACTATGGTGGAAGACAGAACCAGGATATAGGATGATCATGACAGGCTGGAAATCCAAGTTCAAACTAATACAATGGATTTCAATGGAGATAAACGTTCTGCATTTAGGTAGGAAAGTTTAGGTAAAGTTCTGCATTTAGGTAGGAAAAATCAAGTGCATAATTATAGAATCAGGGAGACTTGCTTGGCAGTAGTAGTATGTGCAAAAAAAGATCTAGGAGTCTTAGTAAGCCATACACTGAACACTGAGTCAGCAGTGTGATGCGATAACTAAACAGGCAAATATGATTTGGGGCTGCATCAATGAAAGTGTAGTGGTGCTGCTTTTCTTTTCCCTGGTTAGACCTCACCTTTGAGTACTGTGTTCAGTTTTGGGTGCCACCGTTTGAGAAGTATGTAGACAAGTTGGAACATGTTCAGGGAAGGTCAACAAAGATGATGAGGGGTCTGGAGACCAAGTCCTATGAGGAAAGGCTGAAGGAGCTGGCTATGTTTAGCTTGGAGAGAAGACGATTGAGAGGTGAATGTTAGCCACCTTCAAGTATTTGAAGGGCTGTCACACACTTGCATACCCCTTGGCAACCCACCTTCACGTATTTGAAGGGCTGTCACACACTTGCATACCCCTTGGCAACCCATTTCCCTAAAATTATACCCCTGTATTAGCAAACCCATTACATAATTTTTTCATGTACCCCCAAAAGCCCTGGGGTATGCATATCCCAGGTTGGGAACCACTGATATAGAAGATGGGGCAGAATTATATTCTGTTGCCCCAGAAGGTAAGACCAGAAGAACCAACTGGTTAAAATTAAATCAAAAGAGTTATTGATTAAAAATTAGGAAGAAGTTCCAAACCGTTAGAGTGGTTCCTCAGTGGAGGCAATGGGTTCTCCTTCTTTGGAGGTTTTAAAGCAGAGGGTTGGGGGTTTTTTTTGCTACCTACTGGGCATGGGGCAGTGGTCACTGGGGATGTGCTTGGGGAAGATAGTTATAAATTTCCTACAATGTGTAGGGGGTTGGACTAGATAACTCTGAAAGTCCCTTCCAGTTCTATGTTTCCATGATTTTGAAGTGTGTAGGATCCCAATTCAGATCAGTACCGTGGAGCTGGAGCAAGGGGGACTTCAGCCTCCCTCCTTTGCAAATTTCCCAACCTGAAAGCACTTGAGGGTTGCTAACTGGTAAGTGGAGTCCAGAGGAATGTGACTGAGTCAAAATGCAGCAGAAAGGAAGGGTCCAAATATGTTGCTGGACTGTAACGACATCAAAGCCATCTGGTTTAGCATCAGGGTTTCCAGCACCTAGGGAATGGGTGTGGGCAAAGTGGAATGAAATCAGAGACGTCTTGAAGTTAACACTTTAGTGGGAACTTGTGTTCTGTGAAAAAGACAAAATATAATTAATCTCTTCCATCATCCCTTGGTGACAGGGCTTCTGCTGAAAACAGCATTAAGTTCAGTCCCCTGAAACATCAGTTTTCAGCCAGAATCAAACCTAAAATATAGACAAGGATGTACAACAAGAATGTATATTGGAGCATATGAAGAGTGTCTTTTTTAGAACTAAATAAAGGCTTTGCACATTCAGTATTCAAGAAGCAGTTTGGAGGACATGGGGAACAATTTTCAGGAAGGCTTGAACTATGTTTCCCCTCCTGTTAGGAACATGACGTCACTGGGAAATATAGTAGCTAGAGAAATAAAAGATCACTGGTGTACATTCCAATGCTTCTCAGAGATGACTGCAGAGAAAGAAGAGCTTTTGGGTAGCTGGTTTACGAGGCAGGAGCAGTTCTGGTAATTGGCAAGTAGTACAAGAGGATTTCCTGATGGCTTCATGGTGATTTTCAGCCTGTAACATGCAGTGAGGTCAGTAGGAAAAGACTGATCACCTCATTATGTCTTGAAATGTTATTCTGATCTCAGGATGAAGCAACCCAGGCCTTTCAAGATGATTTATAAACTGGATTTCCCTTAATGTGATACAAGTTAGTCACAAACCAGCATCATCAATATGATATCCCTTCTCATAATGTGTGTGTGTGTAGAGAGATTTCCTCCAAAGCAGTTATTGAGTCAGATAAACATGATGTACTTATATGGTCACTCTGGAGAGGGCAAACATTCAAACTTTAGAGAATGAAACCTCTGTAAGACTGTCCTACCCCTCTGCCACTGGGTCCAACTGTTTCTTCTTCGGACAGGCGGAAGAGATACCATCTGAAGGCCAGGAGGGAAGGTTAATCAACTGTGTTTGGGGAATCTACAATCTTTTATTGAGTGACAACCCCCCACCCCCCACCCCCGTCCATGTCCCTTCCTCTTAGGTACTGCATCATGGGAATAGGATTAAATTCCTGCTGTAAAGGAAAAAAAGGATTGCCTTTTAATTACAGTAGCTATCATACCAACTCCTATGCTTTGTTCAGAGGGTGTCTTCCTAAAGGAAAAGGACTAGAGTGCCAAAGATGCAACAGATCACAAATGAGTATGGGCATACTGGCCAGAGTAAGAGTCTGCACAGCTAATAACCAGAAACACAACTAATTATTAATATCAGTGGGTTAAGCAAAAGCACATTGTGCAGGATTTGGGGAGGCTGACAGTATAATCCTGAGGAGAGTTACTCCTGTTAGCTGCTTGCTAACTTGGTCACAGCAATGGGCTGCTACTAAATCCTATTGAACAGAGGTGGCTGAAGCAAAGGATGTGGAGGAAGGGTGCCGAGGGGTAGATAGGAAAGGAGTGGTGATCCAAGGGAAAAAAAGCTGGCAAAATAGGCTGGGGAGAGGAAATTGGGGCTGTCATGCTTTCTGCCTATGAAACCATAGCCATTGATGGCCACATCCCCATCATTTTGCGGGAAGTTTTCTACTGTGTTCACAAAGTGACCGGAGGGTGCTATGAGGAGGGAGGGCTTTCTGATTGTCTTGTAATTTATCTCAACCCCCCCCCCCCCCCCCCGAGTAAAAATAAATAAAAAGAACTGAAGAAAATCTTCAAGCTATAGCGGGAGAGTAGACAAACCGGAAGTTGTGCCATTCATGACTCCTGTTCATAGTCCTGATCATGAAACATACACACCTATTCTCACGAAACTTTTAAAAGAAGCAACAGTTCTGCCAGAATAAAAGGTCGCAATTGTATAGTCGCAGGGATGCGAAGAAGACTCTGTTCTGAGGATCACAGGGTCAAGCGATGCCCTGGGGGGAGCAGAGACGGAGAAAAGAAGGAGAAAGAAGCAGAGGGCGAGGAGTTCGCGATGCTGGCAAGGGCGAAGTGGCGGTGGCGGGCGATCTCCGTTTCTTTCGGGGTGTGTGTGTGTGCGCATGGAGAATGCAAACACGACTGAACTTCCTTCGCGCCCAGTGCAAGGAAACGGCGCGTTGCAGTGAGCCGAGAAACTCACCAGCTTTTAGGACCCGGGAATCTCCTCGGCTCTTTCCCTTGAATCAATGGACGGACGGACGGGGAGGGGCTGGAGCTTCAGGCTCCCCATAAACCGGGCTGTTCAGGAGATATCCTGGGCAGATGTTTTACAACTTCTTACCTTCCCTGCGAATGTGCTGGGCGGGGGTCGCGCCTAACGTCCCACAACAGCCACTGGGGAGGAAGAGGGAAGGGGGAAAGACTTGAGGTTTTTTTTTTCTTCGCCCAAAGTTATGTTATAGGCAAGGGAGGGCCATCCAATCAAACCGAGGCGAGGGGTTTTTGCGTCCTTGCCAAGGGTTTCCACCGGGACAAATATAAAGGCAGGGCGACGCGGAAGGGAGGAGGGGGCTCTGCAGCGATGGGGCTCCACGGAAGAAGGTGCAGTGAAAAGATCATCTGACTCTGCCGGAGCTCCAGACCCTTAGCCGACCAATAGGGGAAGCACGGGAGGCTTGGTCTGTAGTATTCAAAAGACGAGGCAGAGCATTTGGGACCTTTCTCAAATTCTGTGGTTGGGGTTAATAAGATCGCTAAGAGAGTCCCCTTCTGTGGCTTTTACTTAAATCGACTGAAAGATCTCTCTTCCTGCTTTAATCTCCGGGCCCTTGTGGATTACATCGCTTTTTGTTCCGACAAAGTTGTTCCGCAAAGCAAAAGTCACTTTGGAAAAGAGGCGCGGGAGATCTGCTGCAGAAGATGCCGGGACAGTAAAAGTGCTTCTTAAATGCCTGCAGGCTTGGTCCGGCATGGCGGTGTATGCCCTCACTGGCTTTTCCCTGGTCAGCCTCCTCAGCTTTGGCTACCTGTCCTGGGACTGGATGAAACCCAGTTTGGTGGCTGATGTGTCTGCGGATTCAATGGGGAAGCCTGCCCCCCCAGCTCCTGCCAGGCCGCCTCACATCATCTTCATTCTAACCGATGACCAGGGTTATCATGATGTGGGATACCATGGCTCAGATATCCAGACTCCAACGCTGGACAGACTGGCTGCTGAAGGGGTTAAACTGGAGAATTATTACATCCAGCCCATCTGCACTCCTTCCAGGAGCCAGCTTATTACAGGAAGGTAAGACCAAGAGTTACGCTTGCCAGTCCGGAGGAAAATGCTACTGCTTTCTGCTTGGTAGTACAGGGCTGTTTAACAATGAGGCAGTTTCTCCCGCCTTTCATATGAAAAACTGTCAAATGTTATGGGCCAGAGTACAAAATATAAAATAAATTGTGCCATGGTGATAAAAAAACACAATAGGTTGTTAATACATTTTTAAATAAAACTTTGCTTCCACAACAGAATTTTTAAAAGGAGGGAAAGAACTTTGAATAGGTAATAGCTACCTTTAAAAGTATTTCTTCACACACACAATTTAATAGTTCGATTTTGTGTTGTGGGATGTTGTTGGTACAGTTATGGCACGAATAGGAATCTTAGCTTGGCCAAATAAATCAGCCCCCACACATAAATGTGTGATGAATATAAAAGAACTCAACAATATTGGCAGACGACGCATGGAATCCAATGGGCAGAGTATTAAGGTTAGTTGTGATGTCACCTTTCAGTTCAGCCATAAGTTCACTGGGTGGCCTTAAACCATGACATCTTGGCTTGACTTCTCGTAAAGGGAATCTTCCCTGTTTTGCAGGGATGACAGAAATGTGCATGCTAAAACTCTTCACCCACCAAGAATGCTGTAGAACAGCAGTAGGCTTTCTTTTTGGTTCATTGTGGACCTGGCAGAATGTTGGGCAAGCATTAGGATCTGGGAGAGCCAGGTCTGAATCTTTACCCTGCCATGAAAGCTAACTGGGCAACCTTGAGCCTGTCACACACATTCAACCTGACCTACATCCCAGGATGTAATAATGCTCGGCCAGACACAGTGGGAGCAAGCTGAGCCCCCACAGTGCTGCCAGCATCTTAAGGGCTTGACTCAGTCCTTTAGGTGAAGAACTGGCCCTGCATGTACAGCAAAACTGTCGGGCCTGCTGTTGTTCAGGACACTTGTTGGGGTAGCCTAACTCTACCCTGGTTAAGAGCAGGAGCAGGTTGGAAGAGGGTCCAAGAGGGCAATGATGATAATTTTGTCTTTTTATTTTTTGGACATAAAGTTCTGCAGAAGTTGACCACTAAACCTTGTTATGTTTGGTTTGCACGTTTGTCCATACTGATTCATGAGGGCAAGTTTAGCTCTTTCTCCTCCCATTTACTATACGAGCACAAAATGGAAGCTCCTTCAAGTTATTGGCATGTTGGTTGGTTCTGCAGCTTGCTCAAGGGGGGCGGGGGTTGCCTTCTGAAACCTGAAAGGGCTGTGAAAGGGAGTATAGCACCCAAATGGACAAAAAGATTGCATAGGGCAGGTGGGAAGTAGTGAGGAGGGAAATGAGCAAGGTTGCCTGTCCTTCCTCTTGCACTAGTGGAAAAGCTTGGAAATTCTAGCCCAGGGGTAGGGAACCTGCGGCTCTCCAGATGTTCAGGAACTACAATTCCCATCAGCCTCTGTCAGCATGGCCAATTGGCCATGCTGGTAGGGGCTGATGGGAATTGTAGTTCCTGAACATCTGGAGAGCCGCAGGTTCCCTACCCCTGTTCTAGCCTGTTACAAGTAACCGTCAGTTTCACTTCAGAACTTTTAGAATGGCAGCCACACATTTTAGGTATGAAATCCTGACACCTTGCTATAGGTAGGATGGAAGAGTGTGTGCAAAGTCTGAGTTCCAAATTCTCAAACACTATGTGTGAGAATGTGTACGCATGAACACCACTAATCTTCCAGAGAATAACAGGCAACCAATATTACCATAAGATCATATCTATGTTATACATGGAGATGGGACTCTATGTTCCACAAACAAATTACATAAAAAGATCACTTCACTCTGGACATCTGGATAAAGGAGACACCATCTAAGTATTCTTTCAAATACTCCACACCCTCTTCTAAGGTCACTATTGTATTTATGTTGCCAAACACAGAATACAATCCCAATTCTCAAGCTCTCTGAAGCATAAAATAAACATGGAGCACAAGAGCTCTGTATTAGCCCAATATTTCAAATCATATTGGTATGCCAGATTGGCAGTAGATTTATTCCACGGGCACAAATTGGTGGAAGCCCTGTTCACATGTTACAGTGAATGTACATTTATCCTGCCTATAACTACCGGTACATATATCTGTTTGTAAGAAAGAATCAACACACATTCACTTTACAAATAAAACTGGGGAACAGTATCTCACTAAATGTGGATCTGTACACGTTCAGCTGTACATGCATAGACTGTGAAATGAGATTTACTCAATAAACATACAATGAACAATCATCATGTGTACACTATGCACACATTCATAGAATGATAGAGTTGGAAGAGACCACAAGAGCCATCAAGGCCAACCCCCTGCTATGCAGGAACAGACAATCAAAGCACTGCTAATAGATGGCCATTCAGCCTCTGTTTAAAAACCTCCAAAGAAGGAGACTCCACTACACTCTGAGAAAGTGCATTCCACTGTCAAACAGCCCTTACGGTCAGGAAGTTCATCCTAATGCTTAGATGGAATCTCTTTTCCTGCACCTTGAACCCATTACTCCTTGTCCTAGTTTCTAGAGCTGCAGAAAACAAGCTTGATCCCTCTTCAACATGGCATCCCTTCAAATATTTAAACATGGCTATCATGTTACCCCTTAACTTTCTCTTTGCTAAACTAAACATACCCAACTCCCTTAGTCTCTCCTCACAGGGTATGGATTCCAGACCTTTTACCATTTTGGTCACCCTTCTCTGGACCTGTTCCAGCTTGTCAATATCCTTCTTGTGGTGCCCAGTACTGAACACAGTATTCCAGGTGAGGTCTGACCAATGCAGAATAGAGAGGTACTATTACATCCCTTGATCTAGACCCTATACTCCTATTGATACAACCCAGAATTGCATTGGCTTTCTTGGCTGCCACTTCACACTGCTGACTGATGTTCAGCTTGTGGTCTACTACAGGGGTAGGGAACCTGCGGCTCTCCAGATGTTCAGGAACTACAATTCCCATCAGCCTCTGTCAGCATGGCCAATTGGCCATGCTGGTAGGGGCTGATGGGAATTGTAGTTCCTGAACATCTGGAGAGCCGCAGGTTCCCTACCCCTGGTCTACTAAGACTCTCAGATCCCTTTCACAAGTAGTGTTGTCAAGCCAGGTGTCACCCGTTCTATATCTGTGCATTTCATTTTTTTTCTGTCCAAGTGGAGTATCTTACATTTATCTCTGTTGAAGTTCATTTTGTTAGCTTTGGCCCATCTCTCTAAACTTTCCAAATCATTTTGAATCCTGATCATGTCCTTTGGGGTATTAGCTACTCCTCCTAATTTGGTGTCATCTGCAAATTTGATTAGCATGCCCTCTATTTCATCATCCAAGTCATTGATAAAAATATTGAATAGCACTGGGCCCAGGACAGAACCCTGTGGCACCCCACTAGTCACTTCTCTCTAGGATGAAGATGAGCTGTTGATGAGAACTCTTTGGGTTTGGTCAGTCAACCAATTGCAAATCCATCTCACTAGCATTTCCAGTCCAGATTTTACTAGCTTACTTGCAAGAATGTTATTGGGCACCTGCAGAACCCCAGAAAAGACGTATGGTGGTGGTAGGAGACTCCTTGTTGAGGGGAACAGGAACAGTCATTTGCAGGCCTGACAAGATATCTCAAGAGATATGCTGTCTCCCTGGGGCAAAAATCCAAGATGTCACAGAGAGGCTGACAAGATGTGTCAAGTCCACTGAAGGTTACCCCTTCCTTTTGATCCACGTGGGAACAAATGACACTGTAAGATGTGGCTTTTGGGACATCAGAAGTGATTGTGAGGCCCTGGGAAGGAAGCTGAAGGATCTGGATGCACAGGTGGCTATTTCATCTCTACTCCCCATTGAAGGACATGGCCCAGGGAGGGAAAGAAGCAAAGTTCATTGTAAGGTGTGAATAGGGTTACAGATAACATGCAAAGCATGACAGCTTGAACATCAACACATTTATTTTGCAATAAGCTTCGATGAACTAAATCTCAGTTCCTGCAATTTACAAAATGTGCTGTAGTGATCATAAGCTTATTTCACAATAAAAAAGTGAAGTTACTGCAAGAGTTTGCTATTTTTGCTGCAACAGACTAACACAGCTCCCCCTCTAGAATGGATGAAGTGACAGATAACAATGGGATGATAGCACAATTAAGGGCTGCCCAATCTAGCCCTTTGTAGGAACAGGCAGTGTTCTGACAAATCATTTCTAATTGGCTGGCTTTGTAGAAGTGAGTGATCTACTTACTCTGAGTGAGGTAAAGTTGGCTTTAGAGTTTGGAGTGCTTTTGGAAATAGGGTGTTGACATTGCCAAAAGGGCCTTTTATCTGTTACTTCTGGTTCAATATCTATTCTTGCTGTGAACCTATCTAGCCACATTGATCCATCCATGCTAGTGTATCTTGGAGGTTTGATGACTGAAACATGCTTTACAAAGGCCTGCCCTTGAAATCAACCCATAAACTTCAATTAGTGCAGTTATGGCTGCCGGCTTGATGGCCAAGTAAGCCATTATTAGCAATTACAGCTGTGCTGAAACAAATTCACTGGTTAACTATTTCCCAGCTCAATTCTTAGAGTGCTGGTTCTTAACTTTAAAGCCCTTTTGACCATTTTGGAAAACTGGTAGATATATAAGGGGCGTCACGCTTGTATACAATATGGATTTTGGGGTAGAAATAGCATTACTATATATCTTTAAAAGTGACCGTGCAGAATTATTGTTCCAAAAGAAGCCACCTGTTAATGGCTGGTCTGCAATGAATCTCTTTGGATGTAGCACAAAAAAGTAAAAAAAATTTCTGACAGCCACCATCCAGTTTACAGTCATCGGTAAGAGGCACAAGCTTCTGATCCCTTCACTGGTTCACTCTGCTTTGCTGCCAGTGGATGTGGAGTTTATGAGGCTGCTATTCTTCCTGACCTGCTATCATCCCTAAGCCTCTCAGCAGGCTGACATTGATATTTTTCATTTACAACCCTAAACATTAAAAAACCCTTATAAAATATAAAACTGTAAAAATAGTGTTTTCTACATGGGGACAAGTTTTGGGGTTTTTCTCATTGCCACTGTGATTGCTAATACAATAGGACAATAAGGGGGATCCCATTTGGCATGTTTCCTTACATTTTCCACACCCCAATCCCCTGACAATAGCTATGCCCCCCACCCACCCACCCCATGCCGCTGGAGTGTTTCCAGGTTTCTTTTTAAAGTCAGCAATAGAATGGTATAAAAATCTGATAATCTTGTATCAGGTTCCCATTTTTCATTTTTTTAAAAAGTTCCTAATCCCTTTTGTTGCAGAGATGTGCCTTTCCTCTAATATTGCCACAACAAGTGGGGCTAGAAACTTCCTTTTGTTTTTTAAAGGAGAGTGGGAATTTAGAGAACTCAATATATAGACTGTTACATGGTTATAATGTATAATATTCAGTTAGGATGTTGAGGGTTTTCCGGGTTGTATGACCTGTTCCAGTAGTATTTTCTCCTGACATTTCACCTGCATCTAGTGATTCCAGCCATGAAAGCCTTCAATAATATTCATTTTTTTTTAAAAAAAACAGTTCCTGTGGCGAGGGGGAGGGGATTGGGAGGAGAAATGGCTACTGTGTGGATAGCACCAGGAAAACCCAAACTGTCTTGCTCACATGGCAGTCATCTAGGCTTTGCTGCGATCTTTCCCAAAACTTCTCAGAAAACCAAGTTTGGGAATGACTGGAGAAAAATTAGGGAAACTCAAGAGGTTCATAAATGCAGTAGGAAGCAGTGAGGAAGCAGAAGGGCCCCCAGGGGGCTTCCAAACCTGGGGCAAATAATGAGGAAAACGTCAATTTGACATGACCTTTAGAGGCTTATTTTGCACCTGGACCCAATGTACACTTTGGCAAGGGAGTGGGGAAATGTTTCTTCTGTCTGCTACAATTTTATCCTACACTTTTATCCTATCCAACAAACTCAAGGTGGCCTGCATGATTCTTCACTCCTCCATTTTATCCCCACCATGAGCCCTGAGAAGAAAGGTTAAGGTGAGAGAGTCACTGGTCACCAGATTTCACGGCAGAGGGATTTAGACTCAGATCTAGCAGACCCTACCTTGACAGTGTGACTGCACCACCATACTGGCTCCCAGCTTGCCTGAAAATAATGCCATTCCAGTTTATGCTAGTTGTTTTTGTATCCTTTTGGAAGATTGCCATACATTTTCAGAAAGGAAGTTGGACTTGCATTGAAAAAACAAAAAGAATGTATAAAGAAGGCTCATCTATTTTCCTACAAAGGCATCAGCCTATCAAATCTTGCCACTGTCTGCTTGTGACTTTTAAACTGTTGGCTACAGGGCACTTCGCTAGCTTTCCCCAGCTGAGGGGGGAAACAGAAAGGAGGAGATTGGCAGGAGGAGAGAGTTAGCATAGTAGGGCTATACTTTCCAAGCTGGTATGCTCCTCTGACAGTTCTGTTGTAAAGGCGGGCTCAAGGCATAGTAAAAAAATCTGCTTCTGTGAGTCCTGTCTTTATTCTATATCCAGCCTGAGCATTGGGAATTGTGTGATCTTAGGTAATGCTCAGCAGGACAATTTATTCCTTGAATGTGCAAGTGGAGCTTTTGTGGGGAACTGAGGGATTGTGATTAATTTCTGCCTCTGCTTTCCTTTGCTCCTTTGTTAGGTACCAAATCCATACAGGCCTTCAGCACTCCATTATCCGTCCCCGGCAGCCAAACTGCTTGCCCTTGGATCATGTCACTCTTCCTCAGAAGCTTCAGGAAGCTGGCTATTCCACACATATGGTAGGCAAGTGGCATTTGGGGTTCTATAGAAAAGAATGTCTGCCTACTCGCAGGGGCTTTGATACCTTCCTGGGCTCCCTTACAGGGAATGTGGATTACTACACTTATGACAACTGTGATGGCCCTGGCGTATGTGGCTATGACCTCCATGATGGAGAAAATGTGGCCTGGGAACAGAGTGGGAAATATTCCACCGTCCTCTATGCTCAGCGAGTCAGCAAAATCCTGGCTACCCATAATCCCAAGAAGCCAATTTTCATCTATCTAGCATTCCAAGCAGTGCATACACCTCTGCAGTCCCCTAAGGAATACATCTACCGCTATCGCTCTATGGGTAATGTTGCCCGACGCAAGTATGCTGCTATGGTCACATGCATGGATGAAGCTGTGAAGAACATCACCTGGTCACTCAAGAAGTATGGTTACTATGACAACAGTGTGATTGTGTTTTCTACAGACAATGGTGGGCAGACATTCTCTGGGGGAAGCAACTGGCCTCTGCGAGGCCGCAAGGGAACCTATTGGGAAGGAGGAGTCCGTGGCATTGGGTTTGTCCACAGCCCTCTGATTAAACGTAGACGTCAAACCAGCAGGGCCCTAATCCACATAACAGACTGGTATCCAACATTAGTGAACTTGGCCGGGGGTAACCTCTCTCACACAGAACGTTTGGATGGGTATAATGTGTGGCCTTCTATTAGTGAGGGCAAAGAGTGTCCACGTACTGAAATCCTACATAATATTGATCCCCTTTATAACCATGCCAAATATGGCTCTTTAGAAAATGGTTTTGGCATATGGAATACTGCAGTACAGGCCTCTATACGGAGAGGAGATTGGAAACTTCTGACTGGAGACCCTGGTTACAGTGACTGGATCCCACCACAGACTTTGACCAACTTCCCAGGGAGCTGGTGGAACCTGGAGCGACTAACAGACGGTATGCGCAAATCTGTCTGGCTTTTCAATATCACTGCCGATCCCTATGAGCGCTATGACCTATCAGACCAGAGACCAGACATAGTGAGGGCTCTCCTTACCCGACTTGTCCATTACAACCAGACTGCCATTCCAGTGAGATATCCAGCTGAGAATCCTCGTGCCCACCCAGCCTTCAATGGTGGTGCCTGGGGTCCCTGGGCTACTGAGGAAGAAGAGGAGTGGGAGGGAGGACATGGACGTCTGAAAAATAAAAACAGGAAGAAGTGCAAGATCTGCAAATTGCACTCCTTTTTCCGGAAGCTGAACACCAGGCTGATGTCAAACCGTATCTGATGGCAGTCAGGGAGTGCGAAGAGCAGAAGACGCAGCCTCTAAGGGGTGCAGTTTAAGCAGCAGGAATAGGGGAAAGGGGCAATGATGGATATAAAGTCAGTAGGCCCACATAATTTTCCCTACACCTATGTGATATGTGGTGGAGATAAACATAAGCGGGGAGGGTCTTTTTCACAACATTTTGACTCATGATTGTCAAGAGATGTCACAATCTATGCACAAATCTGAACAGTAGTGAAACAAGAAAGTGACAGTGTCTTGTGCAGGCTATCTAGGAACCAATAAAAACCTGGTTCCAGGACATCACTAAAGATCAACCTTACCTGAAGGTGTTCCAATAAGTCTGCTTTGGAAGAGGATCTGGGCTGTGTTTACCTCATGAACTTCTGATCACAAATATTCTGCATTACATAATATTCTTGTTCTGGGAAAGTATCTGTGGGTTCTTCCCTCCCTTAAGGTTGCAACCATTTTCCTTCCTGATCACTTTAGGGCAAGTGGGTGGTGATACAGAAGACCGGGGACTTATTTTTATCAGAGACAGAACACAAACCTGAAACAGTGTGAACATTTTCTTCTAACTATGCATAATGACTAACATCCTATAAATGTAGCAGGGATATCAGAAAGGAATGTTTGAGCATTGCACATGTTTACATGCATAAACTGAAAATATGTAGGGGAAAAATAATTATGGGGCAAATGTTTATATGTTGATCTATGGATTGGTTTCCGTACAATAGAAGACAACAGTGTCACCTCTATTACTTTGCCACCTGCATTTTTGAAAGGAAACTACTGCTCTTATAGAGCTCTTTATGCCAGGCAGGGTTTTCTGTGTGGTCACTTGCCTTCCCATATCACAGTTCAAGGACACAGGAGAAGAGTCTTAAGTTGCTCCCATAGATACTTTGTGTTAAAAACTGAACACAAGAATGTTGCATAAGCACAAATGGGTGAGAAAGAGTTAAAAACAAAATCCTCTTGCTGTATTCTGGGAGCATTTGCTTGAAGCATTTCTTTATTGTGCCTCATTACCTTATGAAACTAATTGCTTCAGAATGCAGTGCTTAGATCCCATTTGTACAACATTAAAGAAATTCAAGGCAGATGAGTTTACTGATGGCAGTTCACTGATATCTAAATGAAGTCCCTAGGGGGCCAAGTCAAGATGCTTGCACACCCATCTTCCAGGGCTTTGCCATTATCGGCTGCTGGATGCAAGTAAAGTGTCTGCAGGAGCTTGACTGGCAGCTGACCAGTGATGACATGGGAGAGGGTAGGCTGGTGCTACTGATGGTCAGGAGCCACCTGAGCCCCTATGGTATAATCAGGAACCTTCATTACATTAACTGCCAACCCTGGAAGACCCCATGTTCAGAAGCAGAATAGCTACCATAATCATGTCCCCTATGGTATCTGAATGTGCAACAGGGAAGGCAAAGAGAGTCTCTCTGGTCTGACTCAGCAGAACAAATTCTTGAATAATTCTGAGACTCCTGATGGCACTCGTCCACCTGTCTGGTAATGTATATTTGTCATGTCCATTTTAAGTTCTCAAACACACAGAGGGCTTTATGAGGGCCAGCTCTCTTGTGTCCCTGGCAATGATAATATGGGAAGTTGCCCTCTGAGGCCTGGTGCTAAATTTCTACAAACAGGGGGGAAAAAAGAGATGAGCCTGCCTCCCCCATTCTGTTTGTCCTTGATCCTTAGGGGTGCAGTCTTGCTTGCCTTTTAAAGAGCGCACACTCATTATATTGGAAGGAAGAATCCATTTGAACATCATTTGGATGGTGCATTGCAAAATGCAGGTGTTTTCACCTGTTCCCAGGACAGTTGCATCCTCCCAGGATGTTTAGTACCATGTCTGACTTCTGAATTAACTCTTGTATCTCAGTCAGTCTTTCTAGCAATAGGGAGACCTATGTTAGTTATACGAAGGAAATCATTGAAAAGTTCTGCTGAGAATGGCTGGCCTCCCCACTGGGAAGTGTCAAGTCACAGCTGACATGGTGACCCTGTATGGTTTGCAAGGTGAGAGACATTCGGAGGTGGTTTGCCTTTGCCTGCCTCCGTGTGGGCTGAGAGACCCGAGTCTGGCCCCTCTGCTAGGTTTCCTTTAATTTTGGACTGTGATGTGGAGACTTTATATCACAGTCTGCGTATGCCCCACAGATGGGATCAGGCCAGGAGGAAATGGGGTAAGTGACTTGAAAAGCTGTTTTCAATGTGAGCCGCATTTACATTTGCACAATGCATTTTACATTTTCTCCCCACAGGTTTCACTTGGTTCAGTGTGTGTAGGCGAAAGCCCTGCTGTGAATTTTAAAAAATAGTTATTTTTGTCGCTGCAAAATAAGCCCTGTTAGGCCTTGTCAGCTTTTAGATGAGCTGCGTGAAGGTCTTTTTCTTTCCCTTTTCTCCCCTTTTCCAAATAACGTTCATTTAAAATCTGTCTCATTGCAGCAGTTAGGAAGCATTTCTACTAGCATACACTTTTTTTAGGGAGGTGCTTTTTTGAGATCTCGCGTGGCTATTAGTTTGGAGCCAAAGGTAGCTGGATTTTCCAAAGGCTGGCTTCTGAACTGAGCAGAATAATAGCTTACAGTATTCTGGGGTTGGAAAAGCATGCAATTCAGGGGAAGGCAGGATTTTTAAAAAAAGGGATGCTAAGAAGCCTTTGTTTCCCTGAAATAGCTAATGATGAGAGTCTACTTTTGTTCTTCTGAGAAACTAAACCACTAAAAATGTCCTTGAGTTTCAGTGATGTAGATTCAAAGGTCCCCCCTCCCTTTGCTGTCAAGTGGCAGCCAATTGATGGAAGCCCCCTACGGTTTCCAAGGCAAGAGACATTCGGAGGTGGTCTGCCATTGACTTCCTATGCCTAGCGACCCTGGCACTCTTTGCTTGTCTTCGCACTCAAATACTGATCAGGGCCGACCTTGCCTAGCTTTTGAGATTTGATGAAATCTGGCCAGTCTGGCCTCTCCAGGCCAGGGCAAGACATGAGTACAGATGACCCATTCTGAATGACAACCCAGCAGCATCATGGACTCATCAGATGTAAAGCCCTTGAAAATACGGCATTTGCCCCACATATGCTCCTGATTAGAATGCCATGAAATGGAAAGTGGTAAAAATTCACTTGCTAGATATCCACCTGGGTCCAGGGACGTGGTTGAGATTTTTTATGGGGGGTTTCGGGGGGCAGGGCCACGGCCCCACCCACCCCTGGGGGCATGGCCACGCCTCCCCAAGCCCCATCCCTGGCCACAGTGCTTATAAAAGCAGCTCTCTGAGGCCAGGGACGGCAGACTCCCCTGCCCCCCCACCAACTGGGCTCCCAGCCGGCAGCCTCTTCTGCCCTCCCCACTGGGCAGAGGCGTAGCTATGGAAAATGGAGCCCAGTGCGAAATCTGAGTCCCCCCCATGGGTGGCTGCTGTGATGCTGGAATCCACCCCCAAACAGCATCACTTTCAATGGTGTTTAAACTAGAGAGCCCAAATTCTCCTTTTAAATCCACCTTAAAGGGAGAATCTGGGGTCCCCAGTTAAAACAACATTGAAAGTGATGCTGTTTTGGGGTGGATTCTCCCCCAAACTGAAATAGCATCACTTTCAATGTTGAAACTGGGGACCTCAGATTCTCCCTTTAAATCCATGCCGAAGGGGGTGGATTTAAAGGAGAATCTGGGGAAATTTGGGGGGTGCCTGCTGTCAGGGGTGCAATTGTCAAGCTAGCAGCACCAAAATTTCAGGGTATCTTTAGAAGACTCTCCTAATGATACCAGACAGGTTTGGTGAAGTTTGGTTCATGGGGGCCAAAGGTATGTACCCTCAAATGTGTAGCCTCCATCTCTTATTAGCTCCCATTGGAAACAATGGGGGATGGGGGCACCCCCATTTGGGAGCCTATAGCTTTGTACCCCCTGGACCAAACTTCACAAAACCTGGGTGGTATCAGTACGAGACTCTCCTGATGATACCTCCCAGGTTTGGTGAAGTTTGGTTCATGGTATGTACCCTGAAATGTGTAGCCCCCATCTCTTATTAGCTTCCATTGGAAATAGTGGGGGATGGGGACACCCCATTTGGGAGCCCATAGCTTTGTACCCCCTGGACCAAACTTTACAAAACCTGGATGGTATCAGTAGGAGACTCTACTGATGATACCATCCAGGTTTGGTGAAGTTTGGTTCAGGGTGTCCAAAGGTATGGCCCCTCAAAGGTGTAGCCCCATCTTCTATTAGCTCCCATTGGAAACAATGGGGATGGGGGCACCCTCTTTGGGAGTCCATAACTTTGGATCCCCTGAACCAAACCTCAGGGTCTCCTGTTGAATCCCTGAAATTTTGGTACTGCTAGACTAAAAACTGCGCCCCCTGCAGCCCAAAAACTGAAAAACACTATAAATTACAAAAAAACCCACAAACGGGGGGTGGAGCTTCGGACAAGTAATGTGGGGGGGGGGGGTTTGAACCCGAGAAACCCCCCCCTTACCTACGTCCTTGCCTGGGTCATTTGTGTTCATTCAGGGACTGTTTTAGAGGATAGCCATGTTGATCTGCAGTAGAATAACTGGATTTGAGTCCAGGAGCACCTTAGAACCCAACAAGATATACAGGATATAGCTTTTGAGTGGCAAAGTTCCCTTCTTATCTGACAATGGAAACTAACTCTTGAAAGCTTATAGCCCCCCAAATCTTATTGGTGTCTAAGCTGCTTTGGAACTCAAATGTATCAGTTCAAGGATAATGCACCTCACAAGGGGGAGGAGAAGAGATTTATGCTCTGCTGTTTTAGTTTTGGTTTTAACTAGGGTTGCCAACTTCCAGGTAGGGTCTAGAGATCTGAAATTACAAGATGAAAGAGGTTACTTCTCCTGGAGCAGATGGCTGCTCTGGAGGGTAGACTCTATGGTACTATACTCCACTGAAGTCTCTTCCCTCCCCAAACCACATCTTCCCCAGGCTTCACCCCCAAATCTCCAGGGGTTTCCCAACCCAGAATTGGCAACCCTAGTTTTAATTAAAAATGTTGTTATCTGTTATTGTAAACCAGGTCGAACCATGAGGAAAGGCAGGATATGAATGTTTTAATTAATAAACAAATAATAGGGATCTGCTAGAGAACAAAACCAAAATACCATCATGGTGGGCTCAGTTTTACATTGCCTTTCTTTCTTCTCCTTACAAGACCTTTGGGCCCTGTAGCTTCTCTTTGACTACCTGATCTACTGTGGTTTGTCAAGAGCCAGAAGACCTGTCTTTTGAAATACCCTTTCCATTCCCACACTGGTACTGTGGCTGGCCCTTTTAGGTAGGCCCTCTGTTCAGTGTCTTTGAGCTTAGGCTCTCAAGTCCTGGTGGGCTGCTGCCTTTGGATCTATGGCAGTTTCCACTTGCATCTGTCCACATTTCTTATCAGCCTTTCACCACAGCTTCATTCTCCTTCGTCTACCTTCAAGCAAGGTGAGAAAGGCACATCTGTCGAGTCAGCACTGGAGAAAGGGGTATCCTTTCCACCAACAGGAAAAGTGCTGCTTCCTACTGTTGTCCTGTGTAGCTGCCTGCAGGCATCTACTGGAAAAGCTGGACATGTACAGAGAACAAATTTCGTACTTTTGCCTTCAGCAAGCTCACCTTTATCCTACTTCATGGCTTTGTACAATGCACAGTTGAGGTTGAAATTAAGTATTAATCCTCCCCTGTGTGGATTTGAGTCTATTGTGCCATATACTTGCCATTACTAATTCCCACAGTTTGCAGCTGAAGGCTGTTTTGCCATTGGGAAAAATGTAAAAAATATTTCAATCTACTTGTTTCTGAATAAATGTTCTGAATGTTGCTTGCTGATTTGGCAGTTCCTGGGCTCCACATAATGAGAAATCACAGACTACATATTGTTTGGGGCTATGGTCCCTCCTGTTCCCATCAGTAAAATACTCACCTGAATCCAATCCTTTCCTCCCTTGTGCCAACCCCTCTCCTTAATCCAAATTCATTAGTTTTTCAGCTATAGGGGAAAAGATGTGACACCAAGGGACAGTTCTGTGGGTCAGCTCAATGCTGTTGTACTGGAAGAATTACTGTGTTTGTACTTGCAAGGCAGCCAACATGCCCCCCCCCCCCCCGGTCAAAAATATTATTGACAGATCTGATGGGGCATTATCATTATCAGGAATCTGATGAGATTGAAGAAAAAAGCAGTCATCATGTGTAACTACAATGCCCTGAAAGTGGGATCTGTATTTTGAATACACTAGTTACTAAGGCCCTTTCCACACAGCAAATGTATAACAGATTGCAGTCGGGATAAAGTAACCTGTTTTCCTGTTTTCATATTCACATGCATCTGTGCCAGTAACTATTGGAGCCCATGGAAACAACCCAGGTTGCTGTCACGCCTTCGCCTGGAGACACATTTCTTTTTTAATTTACTTCCCATAGATGCGTAGCTACACAGGCATACACAAATGAACCCCCACAGTCATGCTGATGTCTCATGATACAACCATCTGCATCTGCATAGCTACGCAGATGTAAGCCATGAATTTTTTTTTAAAAAAAGCAAAACGGAGGCAAATACAGTGTTTCCTGCCCAGCAGTTCACTTGTGAGCAGCTGCAACCTGGATTTTCGACAAGACTCGTGAATAGTGCAATTCTAAAAAAACCCGGTTTGGGGGAAATAACACGGGGCAGAAACATTTTAGGGGTGGGATTTGTGTGAAGTCCCCCCACCTAAAGTGGGTTTCTTATTAGCCTACACCCATGTTTACTGGCCCATGCGGCGGGGCCTAAGTATACCTGATTTCATATCTTGCTTCTGGCTGGCTGCCAATGGGGATCTTCTTAAATGTTCATCAAAATGTTTATGGATTTCTTATTTTTAAATTTTAAAATGATCTTCCTCCTCAACCCCCCCCCCCTCTTTAAGTTGCAAAGATACTGACTAAGGTAGCAAAAGGTGACAGGACTCCTCCTCCCATATTCTCATCTTTTCTATGAATCAAGTAATAGAATTCTAGTAATAGTTGCTGGTGATGAAGATCAAAGGAATTTGTACTATAGTAGTCCCCATTACTGTGTATGAGTACAGAAGTCAGAGAGTGAAGAAAGCAACCAGAAGAAAGTTGATTCATTTGAAATGTGTTGATAGACAGTTCACACTGTGGACTCCATGGAGTTCCCAAACAACAATTGAATGGGTTCTAGATCCAATCAAGACTGAATTGCCCCTAGAGGCTAAAATGACTAAACGGAGGCTATCATACTTTGATCACATTAAGAGAACACAGGTGTCACTGGAAAAGACAATAATGCTACAAAAAGTGAAGAGGAAGAACCAAACGTCAGATTGACTCAATCAAGCAAGCCAGGGTTCTCAGTTTGCAACACCTGGGCAAAGTTGTTAGCAATGAGGTCACTAATTTATAGGATCTTCATAAGTCAGAAGTGACTTGATGGCACTTAACATACACACAGTGGTAGTGGTAGTAGTAGAAAATAGTCCAGATTTTCCCTGCTTCTAACTATGCTAGCATCCACAGGCTGAGGGGAAGTTTAGCAAATTATGGGAAATAATGCCTTATTAATTACATCTCTTGGAACTAAAGCATATTTTAAAGAGATCTTGAATGTGTCAGTCAACCCAGTGTCAGACAACTTGTAGACAAGTTCCCATGCTGGGATCTGGCCAATGAGCAGTATCCGAGGAGGACAGAAGATATATCTCCTTGGCTAAGCTGCTGTATCTGATAGTCCTTTAAACTCCAACTTGCATGGGACTGCTCTGGCTGTCATTGTAAAAAACTTGGAAAGCTGTGAATACTTGAAGAGAGTATGAAATTGCCTGGGGGAGCTGTCTCTGAATGTCGTTGATTTCCCTCCTGCTTAGTGTCAATCCATAAAGAGCACAGCAAGTAAGAAGATGCAATTAGCCTTGTGAAAGTACAGGTTTTCAAAATGAAATGGCCTATTTTGATTCAGCAGAGCAATCACCCAAGATGCACTGCATCCCTATCCCTGGTTTGTCCTTCTGTTGTGTGCTGCTGTTTTGGCAATTTTTTTTAGCACCAATATCATTTTGCCTCCCCGCAGGGTATAACTCTGCATCCTCTCAGCTTCTGTCTCCCACTGCATGCTTAATAGAAAGATAATTAATATTAGATGCTATGCAATTGTTTCCTTGTGTTAAGAGAATAGTACTGTGTGGGTGATTGACTTCTCTTATCTTCAGACATTCTCTTCCTTCCTCTGTTATTGCTTTTGATCACTTTCTATTCATCTGCTGAATGCCTGGTTTCCAGCATACCTTTTTCGGTAGCTTCTGTAGCTATGGAAAAGTTTTGCTGAAGAAATGCTTTCAGGGGAAATGGAGCCTAAGATTATGCTGGAGCCCCACTCTGGGGCTGAAGTGGAGATTTTACCCTCCTTACCAACCATGTAGAATTTACTACTACAAATTGCTGCTAAGGGGCAATTGATCCATTGGGACTGACTGTAATCGGGATGAATGCCACGGAACTGGTGTTCTGGATGAAGTTCCATTACAACAGGATCTGAGTGTCAGTACTGACAGGCGATTCCATTTTCCAACATTTGAATTCTTTAAAACATCAGGAGAAAATGCTACTAGAACATGGCCATACAGTCCAGAAACCAAGAGGCGTATCTAGGCAAACTGGAGCCAGGGGGGAAACCTGAGTTTGCCACCCCACCCCCCCACCCCGATATGGGCAGCCACCCTCCCGCAGACCAAACAATGCACCAGCTCACAAAACACCTCCCATCCCCAGCAAAACATACATGGCTCTCCCCACCAACTGTTTAATAATTTTGTCCTCACACCAACCCTACGAGGTAGGTTGTTAGCCTGAAAAACAGCTCCAAGCCAGTGCAAGTGGGTATTAAGCATGTAAATCTCTCACAAATCACCCCTAGCAAAACATTTACCAAACATAAGAACATAAGAAAGAGCCTGCTGGATCAGACCACAGCCCATCTAGTCCAGCACTCTGCTACTTGCAGTGGCCCACCAGGTGCCTTTGGGAGCTCACAAGCAGGATGTGAAAGCAATGGCCTTTTGCTGCTGCTCCTGAGCACCTGGTCTGCTAAGGCATTTGCAATCTCAGATCAAGGAGGACCAACATTGGTAGTCATAGAGTGACTTCTCCATAAATCTGTCCAAGTCCTTTTTAAAGCTATCCAGGTTAGTGAACATCACTGCCTGTGGCAGCATATTCCAAACACCAATCACGCATTGCGTGAAGAAATGTTTCCTTTTATTAGTCCTAATTCTTCCTCCTAGCATTTTCAATGAATGCCCCCTGGTTCTAGTATTGTGAGAAAGAGAAAAATTTCTCTCTGTCAACATTTTCTACCCCATGCATAATTTTATAGATTTCAATCATATCCCCTCAGACGTCTCCTCTCCAAACTAAAGATTCCTTTGGACCATGATGAATCAGCTCTGCACCCCATGATTGGAATCTCTGGTCCACAGGACTGAAATTTGAAATGGCATCGTTTGAGTCTACATCTAAGCCATCACATCTGATAAGCTTACACATGAAATAGATGCTATATGTATGGAAAATATATAAGTACAACATATAAGTAGAATACCATATGTGAGAGACCTGGTTTTGACTTGGACTCCTACATGAAGTGCATTCTGTGTAGGATTTTTTTTGACATGTGACACAATTCCACAAATGCATACAAGACAGATCCTGTGTGTCATAATAAGAGGAAGGCCACAGATGGAAATCCATTGCAGAAAGAAGGTGTTAAAATATGACCAGAAGATGCGTGAGCAGAAAGCTATGAATGCTGGTATCAGTTTTCCCCACCTTTCCATAATTTGTGGGCCTCATTTATCTTCTGAAAAGGTGCAGTATATATGAGCATCCATCTTCATTTGATGAGAAGTACTTTTAGGTGCATCATTAGGCCTGGCACTTAATCGTGGCTTTCCATTTACATCTTCAGTGTGTACCAATGCGGTGGGCAGATGAAAGTCACAACATCCTTTGGCAAGAGGGAATTGTGGCTGTCCTTTGACTCATTCTGAAGCAGCCAAGACTGATCAGCATCCAGGAAGCCAGCTTGCTCAGCATCAGTGTTTCCTTTGAAGCCTCTTATATGAGGATTTGATCTGAACATGTGAAAAGAGCTTTCATCTGCCTGTGGTCTACAGAGCCTTTAAAAGAATTCAGGCTTGGTGTTTGGACAAGAAAGAGTCTGTTCTGCCCCTAAAGAGAACACCCCCCCCCCCGATGAGCCTATAAGAGTTCTCCTCCAGCATTCAATCACCTTTGAGAAAGGGGATGAGAAATTGGAGGAAATGCAGAAGGGAGACCTCAGTTCTGCCTGAGGGAGAGAGCAGTGACAGTTCTGGTCTGGCTCAGGGAAAAGAGCAGACAGTGAAAGGTAGCTCTGGCTGATAGTGTGGCAGAGCAGTTCAGCTCTGTCTCTGGGAGAGAAGAAAGTGCTCAATTGTTAGCCTGTCTCTGGTAATGAGCAGACCTTGTACAATTTAGTCTGACTCTGGGGAAAGGGCAGGCTGGTGTGGGTGGGATCTTGTGTGCGAGAGAGTATCTAACCAAGTGGCTAGTCAATAAAAGTCTGTTTGTGCCTGAAGGCATTGTAGAAAAGTCTAACTACTCTCTGAAGTCACAGCCAGTTAAATTTTTTGTGCCTCAGCCAGGTTTCTACTTTGTCTATCTGGAGACCTGTGTTGCTAGTTTGTTCCTTTAAGACCAGCCTGTAAATAAAGCCTCAGTGATCTCAATAATTTCCTTGCGCACCACAAAAATTACCTCACAGCAGTGAACCCAAAGCCTATACACTTGCTACATGTAGAACACCTGGAAACTGAGCGGAAGATTTATAGTTCAAAACAAACCAAGATCCCAAAAAATCTTAGGAGGCCGTGTGTTTCCCCTTAATAGGAAAAAAGATTGGTCATATTTGGTTAAACTACTGGTTTATGGACAGAATGGGCCACACTGTCTGAGACAACAGAGGTGTAGAAGAAGAGAAGCTAGAGCTGTGATTAAGGAAGGAGACTGTACACCATTAGCTCACTGTGCACGAATGCAATCAATTCTGTCAGTTACCCAGCAATGAGAGTTAAACTGGAAAGTGATAAATTCTACTGCATGCTGGCCTAATACGAATTGAAGTTAAGTGAGAGCACAGACTTTTACTTTGGATTAATGAATCCAAAATGACTACCCTCTGTGGACCCCTACTAGTGATCACAAACCCAATTATGATAACTTCTTCCCAAGATGGACTGAAAAATGGGAGGGGCAGGAGGAATAACTCCATCATTTTCCTTTCTAGACTGCAAATACATTAGATGATTAAGGAATGTTATAGGTCAACTTGGTGTTAAACTATGGTCACTATGTGCCTGTCAATGTTGCTGCCATTTTATGCTGCCTGCTGATAAGGCTGTGAGGTGCTCAGAATGCATCATCTGTTAAAGACTCAGCTTTCCTTTCATTCTGCTGCTATGATGAACTCCTCCACACTCCCCCTCTAACTTAGAAATGGAGGGGGGGTGTGTGTGCTAAAAGGTATAAATAAAACATGGAACAGAATGACACATCCTTCAAAGGGAGGTTTTTGAGATCTATATTGTATGCACAGAGCTGCATAACTGTGTCCTGCATTTTTATCAAGTCTTTTACACTGCTGAAGGCTAGAAGGTGTAAATTGGTGCCAAATTACTAGAGATTGAAAGAGCAGTCAGTAAAATCTGGATGTGTACTACCTTTATTACATAGAGGTATTATGAAAATTCTTCACTTGGGATAAGTGCATCTTCTTGATTTTTCAGTGGTGTGTCAGCTCATTCCTTACATACATTCAAATTCAGTGTTTATTTACAAATGCATATTCCTACTTCTGTTTAATGAGGGTCGCAGTGCCCCCTAGTGACACCATTTATAAAACATGTCCCTTTTGGACTGTGGATTTTGCACAAACTTTTCAATTGGCCTTTCACACAGGGGTTCTCTCTGTGTAAAGCCTCTTAAGCTCTCCCATCTACAACAGTTCTGCTTGCAGACAAAAGAGAAAACACTTTAAAGGACTGGACATTCACCAAAGAGCAACTTCCTATTGTTGCTGAGCAACCACATAAATAATTCCAATTCCTATTTGAATGCTGATTTTTTTTTCAAAGCACAGGAGCCTATCCAAAAAGAAGCAGGATACTCTAGTCAAAGCTGAAAACTGTCTCATTCTCAGCCATCTCAACCTGCAAGAGATCCCTGAAACAGTCTGTTGTGCAAATATTGGCTACTCTTTGTGCCAACTTAACAACATTTTAAACTTTTTTACAAGTGGAAACTGAGAACATAGCAATCTGTTTGTGGCAAAGTAGCACCAACTGTGCCTTTATGAAGCAGAGCCCACTGAAAGAAACTGATGGATGTACTTTCTCTACTGGTACACTGAGAAAATAAAACCATAGGAAGATGCTCCAGACTGGTTGACTCATTCCATAACTTATGTCATAATTTAAAAAAGCACTAACGGCAGAGTAATCTTTTTTAGTTGAATACAATTAGTGTAAACACAAACTGTCCTGTTCAGAATGGTCCAGGTTAATCTAAAATTGTCAGTGCTCAGAAGCTAAGGAGGATTGGCCCTGGTGACTACCAAGGAAATCCAGGGTTGTATGCAGGCAGGGGCAAACCAACTCGGTTCATCTCTTGCCTTGAAAACACTCCAGTGACTAAATTACATTTGAAAAAAAAATAGTGGCTATAATACAATCATTATATTGCAGCTGTAAAAAAAAAGAAGACAGGCATGAGTTTTTGCAGCTATTTAAACACATGAACAATAGCACCAGTAATGTAACCATTAGTTGAGGTAAATATGGAAGGTACAAATCCAGCCCAGGGTAACTATGCAGCTTACAATAAATAGGACATACCATTCCTTAACTTTGGCTAGATTGTGCCTTTAAAATTGCAGAGAGAGAGGGAGAGAGAGAGAATGAATGAATGAATGAATGAATGAATGAATGAATGAATGAATGAATGAATGAATGAATATTTTGGAAAATAGTTTTTATGTCTGATTTTTCTGAGCAGTTTCTGTTTGAAGTTGTTGCTATGGTTATTATTTTATATATCTCCAACTTTATGCATAATGTTTTACAAATTACAAGTCTTACAATCTAAAATTTGACATAAGGGAGACAACAAAAGGAGATGGAGGTGGGGAAAAACAGGAAAAGAACATTTGCTCATTTTGGTTACATCAGCTTAGTTTCTGCAGGCCAAGACAGGCTGTTCCAGTGTCATGATAGAAAACATGAGTTTGGGTGAAAAAAGGCTTGAAGAGAAGTGATGTTACTTATTTTCTGGTAGCAGTTGCAGTTAGAAGAGACAGCAAGGCAGAAAAGATGGAATTGTTTAAGGGAACATATTAAAGGTGATACATTTCAGCTGAAGGATATATTGACTTCCCCACCTCAGCCAACTATTTAAGGAAATAAACTTGCATAACCAATATCCCAAAACTGACAGACTGACTAGGAAGACTTGTGGTTTATATTAAAACATCTACAAGCTATGTGATCTTAAGTTTACTTGTTAGAACTAACTTTGGAGTAACTTTGGATCACATTCCAGAAAAGAGTTGTGTGTATGTGTATTGCCATCAAGTTGTTTTTGGCTGAGGGTGGCCCTATGAATCAGTGTCTCCAAAACATCCTATCATCAACAGCCTTGCTCAGATCTTGCAAACAGAGCGCCGTGGCTTTTTTTTACTGAGACCATCTCATGTTGGGTCTTCCTCTTTTCCTTCAACTTTTCCTAGCATTATTGTCTTTTTCATTGACTCTTCTCATAACATGATCACAGTACAATAGTCTCAGTTTAGTTGTTTAAGCTGGAGAGTCCAGGCTTCATTTGATCATTTGTCTTTTACGACTTATTTGTTGTAAAACACTCCTTCAGTACCATATTTCAAATGAATCTACTTTCTGGCAGATTTCTTCATTGCCCAGCCTTCATATCCATACGCAGTAATAGGAAATACTGTGGCGTGAATTCACCTGATCTTGGTTGCCTGTGGTTACACTTAAGAATCTAATTTGGTTCCTCCATGGCTGCCCTTTCTAGTCTCAATCTCTTTCTGATTTATTGACTGCAGTCTTGGTTGATAATGGAGCCAAGGAATAGCAAATCTTGAACAATTTCAGTTTTGTCATCATCAACTTTAAAGTTGTACAACTCTCCAATAGACCAGTAGTTAGCATTTGAGAATGACATCATTTTCAAAAGATGCATACATGCTCAAATCTCGGTTGGATTATGTTTATGGGTTTATGTGTAAAATTTATGTCCCTCAGCCACTAAAAATGTTTAAACTGATGAACAAATTTAAAATCTAATAACAAAAATTTGAAGCAAATATCCAAATGTACATGGTTACGATTGAGCTGGAAAAGTAAATCAACAGTTTGTTGATGTGGAACATTCATAAGAGAGTTGCTGAGGCTATTGCATGCAACCCTAAACAAAGTGACACTTTTCTAAATCAATGGGCTTAGAACGATGTAACTCTGCTTAGGACTACACTGTAAGTTTCAAAGAAAACTGGAATTGTAAACTATTACTAGAAAGCAGTTTAAATGGAAAAAAATAAGGGGAGGGAAAATGAATCATCCGAGACTTAGCCATATATTTAGCTAAACAAAGATTTATGCAGTGTTGTATGTAGGTCTGTGTGCATAAGTTGATTGACAACCCCACCCCCACCCCAGCACACACATAATTCTATCAGTGTGACTGTGATTTATCATATCAGTGAAATAGCATGGGTGTATCGCTAAGTTTTTCCATGAAAGTATATCAGAACCAAGAGGTGAAAGCATAACAGCTCAAAGTTGTGCACATGCGCTAAACTTTTATGGAGGTTATGAACGCTAACAGGTAATATTGCATAAAATTATCGATATTAGTCATCTGGAATGCATATTTGGGGCCCATTTCACAACTTATTTATTGTATTTCTATGATAGCCAGGGAGCCTGAAAAGGTGAGTTGCCAACTTCCATGTGTGGCTTGGAGATCTCTCAGAATTATAATTGATCTTCACATGACACAGATCAGTTCCCCAGGAGATCAGTTCTCCTATTTTGGAAGGTGGGCTCTGTGGCATCATACCCTGCTGAAGTCCCTCCTACTACCCAGGCTCCACCCCCAATCTGGAGCTATCAACCCAAAGTCTGGTCTAGTCTTCTTTAGACTCCCGAATGCATGGCTTAGACTGCACTGCCTACTGTTACAGCTTTTAGATTTGAAATGTTAGCTATTCAGACAACCTAAACGTACATACTTGTGTCAGGGGTTGTCAGATTCAGTGGCGGTAGGCCTGCTTCCATTTTCATCTAATTGTTTTCTTCCCTTGCTGGTATTATACCCTTCTTCTGTTGTGACTTCCTGATAGCTGCATCCATTAAGGGAGCCATGACAGCTATGGTTGTTAGCCTAACTTATCCATCCAAAGGTAGGGCAATCAACAATTACAATTCATCTGAGGTGCATCTCGTCTTAGAAGAAGAAGAAGAAGAGGAGGAGGAGGAGGAGGAGGAGGAGGAGGAGGAGTTTGGATTTATATCCCCTCTTTCTCTCCTGTAAGGAGACTCAAAGGGGCTTACAAACTCCTTACCCTTCCCCCCTCACAACAAAAACCCTGTGAGGAAGGTGGGGCTGAGAGAGTTCAGAAGATCTGTGACTAGCCCAAGGTCACCCAACTGGCATGTGTGGGAGTGCACATCTGAATTCCCCAGATAAGCCTCCACAGCTCAGGTGGCAGAGCAGGGAATCAAACCAGGTTCCTCCAGATTAGGGTACACCTGCTCTTAACCACTATGCCACTGCTGCTCCTTTGGAAAGAGAATCAGATAAGGGGCCAGGAATGCTTTTGAGGCTCAGACCGAAACTCTTAAAAATACAGTGCAGTAAAAGAGTTTAAACAATTAAAAACCAGCTGTTCTCCGGTTCCCTTCATTCTAGAGGGGGTGGGGGGAAGACCTGCATCTGGTAATGGGCCAGAACTGGAAAAATGCCTGTAGAAAACTGGCCAGTTGGCATTCTTTAGCAGCAAAGTACACAGGACCCCGGAGGAGTCAATCTAGCCTGGCCAATGGTGGGAGGAGGCTTCCCTCCTGTTCCATTTTCAAGAAGCAGGTCAGTGGGCCAACAATCAGCAACAAGCTTACGTTCAGCAGAAATTTGGTTCCTACCATGCCTGGTCAGTCTGCTGCTGGATCCAACTTTTGCTTTCTTTCCTACTCAGAGTGATTTCAGTTGCCAGCTCGCATGCAACTGGATAGGGCTTGGCTCTAAGCTTGAGAAAAAAAAATTCAGTAAAATTTGGATTCAGCTTGATTCAGCTGTACAATTATTGTTATAGCCGAATCAGCTGAATCCCTGATTTGGTATACCCAAATTTATTCGGATATACCCCCCAAATCCGGGTTCGTTTGCATTTTTTCTATTTTTTAGTGTTTTTGGTTTTTGCAGCCTGTAGGGGGTGCATTTTTAAGCTAATGGCACCAAATTTTCAGAGTATCTTCAGGAGACTCCTTATTATACCACCCAGGTTTGGTAAAATTTGGTTCAGGGGGTCCAAAGTTATGGACCCTCAATGGAGTAGCCCCCATCTCCTATTATCTCCCATTGGAAACAATGGGAGATAGGGGCATCCCCTTTGGGGGTCCATAACTTTGGACTCCCTGAATAAACCTTCACCAAACCTGAGTGGCACCCTGAACTTTTAGTGCTGCTAACTTAAAAATGCACCCCTGACAGGCACCCCAATAATTTTCCCATATTCTCCCTTTGAACTGACCTGGCTCCAGTGCAGCCAATGGGGAATTTCTGGTTCAGTTTTAATGACCCCCCCCAAGGGTAGGGCTCATCTCCCGCTGCCCCCTGAAGCAAAGTTCACCAAACCTGGGTGGTCTTGCCAGGACCATCTTCTGAAGCCACCCTGAAAGTGCCTCTACCTTGAAAATGTGCACCCTACTGTTGCTCTACCCCTCATACCCCACATTGCTGAAATATGGATGTCATATTATTTTTCTGCACTATATATTGGCAAAAGCCAGCTTTCATATATTTGTGCGTATATGTGTAGCAGAGTGTCCAAACCAGGAGCAGGCTACTGCAAAAAGGTCTGTTTGCAAAGTTAGATCACTGATTGAGTTATTCCAGATAACTAAGGCTGGAAGTCTCATGGACTGTATCTTGATTACCACACCCTGCCAAAGCTGCTGAAACACAATGACGCTAGGCTACTCCCTGTCACAAGGTTTTTACATTTCCTCTGCCTTTAGATATCATCTCCCTAACAAACGATCCCTTCCTGATCCACTCAAAGCCTCAGCCAAACTTGAATACCTGGGCAGAGTCTTTTAGAAGATACTTTGCTCAAAGCCATGTTTCCTGATATAATCAAGGAACAATTGGCTCTATTGTCCCAACATTTAGAAAACAATAGATGAGCTACTAATTAGCTCAACCCAGCAATCCCAGTACAGAAACCCAGGAAATCTAGGAATAGACACTTACTTGCTCCAGGAATAGAAAATACAGGAAAACAAAACTGAAACTTACTTACTCCTGCCCCTACTTGCGCTAAGGAGTATAAAAATACAGTGCACCCCAAGTTCCACGTTTGCCAGACTGGTTCTCAATGCTGGCTCTACAAGCTCTCCAGACTCTCGATGCTGGCTCTCCAGGCTGGCTCTCCAAGCTGGCTCTCCAGGCTGGTTCCAGCTGCTGGCCCCCACTCTCCATGCTGGTTCCAGCTACTGGCTCCCACTCTTCATGCTGGCATAGGAATCCTTGCCTTCTTCTAGAACTTCTCAGCTGAACTTAGGTAACGTATTGTCCCTGCTGCTTCCCTTCCTAATCTATCATCCAAACCTATCTTTCCTCCCTGCTTATATAACTTAGGAACCATGTGTATGCTTCTCCATGTCTCACTGTATGAACGTTTGCACCAAAAACTTATAAAAATATTTAAAACTACAATTTGGTCTCTTTTGCCTTCTCTGTAGAACGTTTCAAAAGCCAATTCTGGTATAGTTGTCTAAAATATCCCACCTAGCCTGCCTCTCGCACTGCCAAGCTGACTTATATCCCCCATTGCTACTTTAAAAATATATTCTAACTGTTAAGCTAGGTAACACTACAGACACCCCCAGAAATTCCCCATTGGCTACAGAGAATCTGCCAGGCTCCTCAGCAAGTTCTATAATGGGAAAAAATAATTGTTTTTTTCCCATCATAGACTTCAGTGGGGCTTGCTATTATGCTCAGCTGGCTCTGTGCTGGAGATTTTATTGGGGGCTCTAGTGGGGGTTTTGTTCTGGGTAGAGGCACCAAATTTCCCACAGGGCTACTGATGAGTCTCCTAAAAGGAACCAGCCAACTTTGATGAAGTTTAGATGGTTGGGAGCTCATTCTGTGAGCAACAGGTTCACCTTCAATTGAGTGCCCACAGCATTTGCCCCTCCCAGCAAAGTTGGCAGGTTCCTTTCAGGAGATTCACCAGCAGGGAACTCCACAGAGGAAGTATTGTATTTCATGCCTCAAAATGTTTTAAAGGGTTTGTGCAGAGAGGGCCACTGTCTCCCTGAACAGCAATAGCAGAAGGAGGGAACCTTCTAAAGGGGTCACTGGGCCTTACCCAAAGGAGACAAGTGAACAGGCAAGCAAGATGCTGAGACAGCTTCTCCTTCCTGCTTGCTCGCTCAGGATGATGGCTGCTGCTTTCAATCCAAATGTTTCCACAGGCCAGAGAGGAAGGCAGCTGTACATGTGCTTCTTCTCTATGCAAAGGAGGGAGGCACATGATGCCAAGGTCAGTTCCAAAACTTAGCACTGGCCCTGTCTAACATAATGGACATGCACTGCTTTGTGCTCCCACTTCTTGGAATGGTCCAGAAGTTTTTACACAGCCAGATACCCTTTGGGGAAAAAGTACTAGAGGCTTAAGCATTTTTATAGCTGTTTATTTACAGAAATAGTGGAAGAGCATGAAAGCTCCAAGACAGATCATGCTAGGCTGTAAAGAAGAATCAGTTCTCTAGACGTAAGCATCACGAACATCAAGGTCCTTCCTGACAGAAAACTGGAACAGTCAAGCTTTTTCACTGGCTATGATCCAAATACCAAAGTGTTTCACTCCAGCTAGTAACCAGCAACAAGCAAAACTCACTTAAGGAGGTATCAGTGCCCACTAAAGAAACATTATTAGCTATTAACTTTTAAATTATCACTTGCCTTTTCCTCACTGTTCATAGACACAACAATGCATCTCGATGAATGCCCTGCACAGTGAAAGTGATACTTTTCTTTTTTATATGTGAGCAGAGTACTTAAGTCCATCATGAGCTCTAAGCACATTATTTCCTTTAATGCCACCCCCAGTTGGAGCCTGTGTTGCCTGCTCATATGGAGCAACAGATCATTATGCTCTAGGGGAATGCCTGATCCTGCCCCCACATTACAACCCTGCTGGTATTTTGTGTGTGCGTGTGGTGCTACCAGCCTTGTTCTAGCAGCTAGCTTGTATCTTCTGTTCTTTCTGGTTTTTCTGCATAGGGCAGTGGTGGCAAACCTATGGCACTCCAGATGTTCATGGACTACAATTCCCATCAGCCCCTGCCAGCATGGCCAATTGGGGCTGCTGGGAATTGTAGTCCATGAACATCTGGAGTACCATAGGTTCACCACCACTGGCATAGGGCTAAAAATCTGTCACCAGGTGTAGATTCTGCCAGGTATAGATTCTGCAGGAGTTTATGTACCTGGCCAAGATTACCCTCTGTACCCTGGCATACAGGCGATGCTTTCTGCAAGGTGCTTTCCTCTCTCCTTATACTCCCTTTTATTTTTGGTACCTATACCAGTTCTCTACTGGTTTCAGCCCCAGCCCAAATGCATAAATTTGTTGGGGTGGGCTCTGTGTGTGTGTGTGTGGGGGGGGAGGGTTAGGGTGTGGATGGGAATGGTTTATTAAGGTAATTTTAAGATGGTTTTGTATGATTGTATTTTGATGGCATTTTTATTATTGTACCCTGCCCAGGGACTTTGGTGACAGGTGGAAAATAAATATATAGGAAATAAATAAATAAATAAATTCTGAGACTCAAGAGCAGCCTGCTAGTGTTGACATAGTAAATTTCAGCATCTCCTGTGGTATGTTCTTTCTCACCTCTCTGAATCTGCAGGTTTCATGGCTTTCTGAAGCTCCCATATTCCTACTAAGGTGTCTCAAGTATCCCCTGTAGCATTATAGTTTGTACCTGAAAGCTCTTAAGCTCCTCCTCCACATGTCGCAGGGTGTGTACATCCTCAGCCATCTCTTCTGGCATTGTCACTTATTGCATATTGACTATGCGGCTTTCCATTCTAAACAACAGACATGGCATAGCTGGTTACTTTCCAAATACCTGCCATATACAGATAAGAAACTCAGATGCTAGTACTGCAGGCCCATCGCCACATGTCCTTTCACGTGTTTGGGTTAAGAAGACTTTGGCATGGGCATATTACCATGAGAGACTTGAGGAATAAGGCCTGACAATGTGGACATTCAGGGAGACCCAGCAGGTGCTGTTACTTAACTAGTGGGGGAGGGATTGAATGATTTCTGATTTAGCCCTAACTTTTCATAAATAGGTGGCCTGACAAGCCTCTATATAGAGGCTGTTGCATAGCAACAGCACCACTCCTGGAAAGTCCTTCCTCTGGGTACCACTTAATAATACATTTAAAACAGAAAAAAAACCCCACACAGATCTTTTTGAATATAGAAGAATGCATTATCACAAGTATGCCAGAATGACTGGTACAGGGCTGTTAGGGACTGCATTTTTCTGCTAGGACTCCTATGCCTTCAAGAACTACATAACAGGCAGAGAGCAAAAGCCCTGTGGAACTTAAACAGTGGGAAAAGCAGATTCCTCTGAAATTCTGAGATTTAAATTTTCCCTTTCCTTCCCAGTATTGTTCTCCATTCAGAAAAAGGTTTGTATTTTTAGTAGCATGTAGGGATCATACAAAAGAAATGTAAACAATTTTAAATGAGAAATGTGTTTAAGGCTGCAATGTAAGCACACATATTTGAGTGCACGTTACTGACATCAACATACATGTTTCTAGTTAGCGTTCATACGAAATATGATTTTTCTGTTTGGGACAACTGAATACATGGGATTTAGTTTGCTCCCTTCTGCAGCCTCTTCATACTCCTGTTATCTTTTCCAAACACTATTTCAACCACAGTTAATAAGTGATCACAAGGATCCTGAATAAGGCCCAAAATCACGGGAGAAGCCAACACAAGAAGTGATTTAAAATGCTGTTTGTTCTGAACTCTACCAAAAAAAGGGCCACAGAGTTCTGCCCTGGCTGCAGCTTCCTGCCTGTCCTTGGGTCTGCTACATATATGGAGTACATGAAGCTGCCATATACTCAGACTGGTGATCTGACAAGATCAGTATTGTCTATGTTAACTGGCATCAGTTCTCCAATACAAGTATTTCATATCACCTAATACCTGATCTTTCTAATTGGAGATGCTAGGATTAATGCCAGGACTTTCTACACACAATACAGTGTGTGAAAGATTTTATGTATGTATGTATGTATGTATGTATGTATGTATGTATGTATGTATGCATGCATGCATGCATGCATGCATGCATGCATGCATGCATGTATGTCCCACTTTTCTCCCCAGAGATAACCTAAGCTGCTTACAATACCATATAAATAAACCAGTAGACAAACAAACAGGACTTGCTCAAGATGTAGTAGAAGGACTGATGGGCTGGCTTGTTTGAAGACAGGCAGTGAACCAAGTGCTAAGTCATGGGCTTTTGGCTCTTGCCTGTTGAGTCTTGGCCAAGGGTTCCCACCTGTGGCCACACTAAAGATTTAGAGAGTATCTTAAACAAGGGAAAGTCCAGTCGTCAACAAAGATGTGAAACAGCTGATAAGATGTTCCTTTGGGGGTGGCCAGATCCCTGTTGCTGAGGAAGGAACTGCAGTTGGCATTTCTGACATAGTTAATAAAAAAACATTTCTAGTCATTAGTTAGGAGGCCCCTGGCATAGAGTGTTAAGGGGCAGCACTGCAGTCAAAGCTCTGCTCACGACCTGAGTTCGATCCTGGTAGGAATTGGTTTCAGGTAGCCAGCTCAAGGTTGACTCAGCCTTCCATCCTTCCAAGGTTGGTAAAATGAGTACCCAGTTTGCAGTGGGTAAACTGTAGATGATAGGGGAAGGCAACAGCAAACCACCCCATAAACCTAGTCTGCCTAGTAAACATTGTAATGTGACATCACATGGGTCAGAAATTACTTGGTGCTTGCACAGGGAACTAAAATAGTACAATACGTTCAATATACATATACCTATATTGCAAAAATTAGAAAACAATAATAAAAACAAAATAATGTACACAAAAAATACAAAAAAAGTGATTGAAATTGTATTTTGCCAGAAAAACACTGCTTTTTGCACTCTTTGTTGTACCAGGCTTTTTAATCAAAATGCAAATCCTTTGAGAACTTCTGCCTGCCACTATACTTTCATAGAAGCAGTTTGTAGGTAACAGTGTAACCCCCATGCCCAGAATGGGTTGAACCAGTAAGGGGGTGGAGACTCAGAGCATCAGAAAGGCTACCAGACTCGGACCTTGGTTGTATAAGCCCTTAACACCTTGTTAAGGGTTTCTTTTTGTGGTTGTAATGGGTGAGAGTTCTCCTGGAAACCTTCATCATGTTGCATCCTGTTCATCAAACCCTTGGAGTCTTCAGGAGCCAACCCACTTGCAAAGAAGAATTGGACTTGGCAGTATCAGTAAACTGTAACTAGAAGGACTTGAAATGCAACCTGAACAGGACCTTGAATTGTAATGTTAAATGTTGATGTTTAATGTTATTTGTAAGAGAAGTAAACTGTTTTGTTTAAATTTGGTTCTTTGCAACTCCTTCCAAGTACTGCCCCACAGAACCCACAAGCTGAGGTTACAACAGCATACTATGACTTGCCATGAAAGTGGAAATAGCTAATTACCTCACTACATATGAAGGGATGAAGGAGATGAAGGAAATGGGGCCTCTATAGTGTCCCAACCTCATCCATATAGCATTGTTTGGACACTGGCACCAAGTCTAAGTCACCAGTCCTCTCTCCCGTTGAAGCTCACACTGCAGTGTGAGAATGCAGAATTATAAACTAAACCCATTGAAGCCCTGACTTGAATAGCCCAGTGTAGCCTGATCTCATCAGATCTCAGAAGCTTAACAGGGTCAACCCTGGCTGGTACTTGGATGGGAGACCTCGAAGGAATACAAGGGTCATAACGCAGAGGCAGGCAATGGCAAACTATCACCAAGCATCTCTTGTCTTGAAAACCTCATCAGATGTTGTCATAGCGTAGCTAGACCAGAGTGCGCCTGGTGCACACTCTGGCTTTTGTGCCCCCCCGCGGCGCCTCCCCCATGGCACCCCCCATGCCGCCCCCACCTTCCGCACAGCACCCCCGCTCCCCCCCTGCGCACCCCACCCCACCCCACCCCACCCCACCCCACCCCACTTACTTTTAGGAAAGGAGCAGGCCGGAGAAGAAGGCCGGAAGCCTGCCTGCGTTGACTGGGCCTGGTGGGAACTACTACTATAAGTGGAGTGGTGCGCCACAGGGGCACGCTGCGGGGGGGGGGGGTCACAGGGGGCGTGGGGGAGAGGGAGGGGGGATTTTTCCGCCCCCCCACGTGACTAGAAATGGTGCGCCGGTGGTCGCGCACCCCCCGTCCCCTGGTGGCTTTGCCACTGCGTAAGTCAGACTTGATGCTAACAAAACAAAACAAAACAAAAAACCAAACCCACCAAAATTAACTGATTTACAGTCCAATTTTTTTTGTGGGGGGTATGCAGCAATGTCTGGTGGCAGCACAGGGCTTCACCGGTGGGTTTGCCCTTCCTGCAGCACTTATCCTGACAGAGGGGTAAATCTGCTGGCTGACCCTTTGAAATGCCTGGATGGAGGCCCTGCTGGCGTAGCAGGGGTGTTCTGGAGGCATGGTGCCATTAGTCAGCTTTCACTCCAGTTTTTTATCCAGATACACTATAGCCTGGGCCTGCAACTTACACATTTTGCCAGAATTCCACTGAGCCCAATGGAAAACATTCTGGTGTCAGAGGCAGTTTTTGGTTTTTTTTGCCTCCCCATACTGCTGAAAAGCCCTCTGGAGGTGGTACCCCAGGGCTATGGAATGGGCTGTTACATGGGAGTAACTCGGTATTGGATTGCACAGTAATCCCATTTGCTCTGCCCCTGGCTTTTTCACTGCTGTGAAATGTGAAGAACACATAGCTGGTTTGATGTGTTACTGTTATTCCTAGCATTGCCTCATCACTTACGGCTTTTCTGCTCTGCTGAATTTAAAGGCTGTTTATGAATTCCGGACACATTTCACCAAGTCATTTGTGGCATTTTTAATCCCCCAAAGGGGCTTGATTTTCTGTAGCTTCATCATTCTTATGGTGTTTCTCACTTGCACTCAACAGAGAAGATCCAGATGGTGTAAGGATTTTGTAGGCAAACACAGAAACCATTATAAATTCTCAGAAATAATTCCCTGAAATGGCCCACATGGTCAAGTTTCAGAGGGTAACTAATTCTGTAGAACCACAACTCAAAAGCTCCTGGTCCATGTTGTAATCAATCTTTGCATTGGGGACAACAAGAAATGTCCTGATTGATTTAAAACATTTATAAGCTTGTCTTTCTTCAAGTTAACTGGACCTCCAATGGGTTAATAATTTCTAGAGAGAGCCTAGCTGAGCAAGAAAGGAAAGGGCCTGAAAAACGTGCAAATCTGCCGTTAGCAATATAAAAAGAACAGTGTCATATTAAAACTGAACTTCAAATGTTCAACTGAAAGCCAGTATTGGCTATAATTGTCTGCAAATGCAGAGCTCCACCCCACCATCTCTATTCTGATATTATTTGCATTGGAAAATACAGTAAAAACCTGTTTATTTTATACTAGAAGTAACTATAATGAAGTCATTAACCATGTACTGCCTTGGATCCACTCAGCTAACTTGCGTTCTTAAGGCTCAGCCATTGGTTCCAAGCAACAAATCAGCATATTTTTTGGTAAATGTTTTGAGGGGATCTTGAAACCAGGCAATGGCAAATCAGGGCAGCTAAATCAGCTTCTGCAGTTTGAAAGACAAGGAAGCCAGTTCTGATACCTTCATCTGAGATGTGGAATCCTTTGCCAATTCCTGAAAAATTGAGAGGGCTCTGTTTTTATGTATGAAAAAGGCTTACCTTACTATGGCCCGTTGGAATATCTCTGTGAAGCCCAAGTGAAGAGATGGAGTAACAGCACTATGAGGTAATTATTATTTATGTGTTCATTTATGTGTTCATACCTGAATCTGCCCCTTCCTCCAAGGAACTAAGAAAAACCTCACAGCAAGCCTGTTCTATATACTGTGTTGAGAGCTAGTCACTACCTAGGTGAGTTTCAGGCTGAACATTGATTTGAACGTTGATTTTCTACAGCCAAACCAAAACCTGCTTCCTCAGGAGAAAAACATGGGAGCTATAGGTGTCATGGCTGGCTTGGGCATGAAATTGTGTAGACCCTCCTAAATAAAGTGGGGTCTTTTTGCTGTACACATGGGGAAGTCACAAAACTCAACTTTCATGATAGAATAGTATTTCTCAACGTTGATTAGTTCCCAGACTTTAAAATTGGAAGCATACTTCACCCTGAAGTTTGCACATGATTTACCTTCTCAAAACCATGAGGTGTTTGAACGGTTATATCCTCTCTTTCCCTCCCTTAATTCCCTGTGTTGTATGGATGTACAGTTTGCTTTTTATGTTACCTTTGTCACATCGGTTTCTGCCCTTAAGCACCGTTACAGCAGGGTCAAGGACTTTCCTGTAGCCAAGCAGAATTAGCCAACTACTCATACCTGCATAGCCACATCCTGGGACCCAGTTCTCAGTCATTTTGAAGCGTGATGGAACATTGCAAAAGTGAAAGAAGACAACGAGAACTGGCTTTTTAAATAAGAGGACGATGAAGTTGGGAGCAAAATCTGCAATGGTAATTCCTCTTGATGCCTTTTCTTCTTGACTTATCTTTCTTGTTCAGTTGCACATTCTGGAACACTAGGTCAAATGAATTAGGCTGTAAGTCATTAATAACAATGTAATCTCAAAATATATATTTCTACTTATTTTTTCATATTTTTATGATAGCTGTACAATTACAGGCACAGAAAGTTTTGAAAAATTCTAATACCATGTGTATAGGACTTGGGCTTGAAAATTGGGTATTCCTGCCTAAGGCAGAGGGCTTCTCTTGCCTGTAGATGATACGAAAATAGGCCTAGGGATAGTAACATGCTCCCTATGAAGTCAAATGCAACTGAGGAACTCTTGATTCATGTCTGCTGGTTTTCAGAATATCTTCATGTATTTCAGAAACCATCCAGATAATTCTTCCTTGTCCTCACCTTCTGCAAATGAAAGCAACACACAAGATTCTTAATCTCCATTATTTAAAAATGATCTCCTTTGTTCTAATTTCACATTTCTCCAAGTTTCACTCTGCCTGCTGAGTGTGATTAATCAAATCATCCCCTCCATCATTACTTCTTCATTAGCCTCATTTTTCTCAATGGTTGAAGCTGTCCCATTTTCAATTCAGATTGGAAGGAAATCTTCTCAAACCAAAGCACCCTGCTGTCTTGTGTTCTCATGACACTTAATTAAATCAGAAACAGGCATGCTGTCATTCACTCATGTTACTGATTCTTTTTGACCACTTTCTCAGGCAACTGGCAGAATTCAAAATTTTTCCACATTAAATGCTGCTTACATAATATATCTTTACTAGATTCCAATCTAGGGCTGATTCTGCATGGGCCAAAAACAGTGGTGTGAAAACATTGTGAAAACAGTATAAACCCTTTCACACCATTTTAAACCCTTTTACACCATTTTCACACGGTTTTCACACTGCTGTTTTTGGCCCATGCGGAATCAGCCTAGTAGTGCCTTAAAGACCAACAATATTTTGGGGGTATGAGCTTTCTAGAATCAAAGTAATCTTCATCAGACACAGTTAGGAGATCCTTTACTCCTCATATTTGATCTTTACACAAATTTTAAAAACTCCTCAAATAATCTCTTTTAACTATGTGCATGTTCAAACATCATGGCATCAGAGGAGCATATGGAAGTACCCAAGTTTGATTTTGCATTAGGTAAACAAAACGAGCATGAAGAAATAGTATAATCAGGTGTTCAGTGGATTGTTTTACTTGTTTCTCATTTTCTGAAGAAACTAAGGGTCATCCATTCCTAGTGTCCTGGCTTACTGGTTCCAAACATGAAAGGCATACAAGGCATACTTGGATTGGTTTGTGTGCTCATGTCAAACTACTAGGACATCTTGGGTGCTATGTGGTTTCCGGGCTGTATGGCCGTGTTCTAGCAGCATTCTCTCCTGACGTTTCGCCTGCATCTGTGGCTGGCATCTTCAGAGGATCTGATGTTGGGAAAGCAAGTGGAGTATATATATCTGTTGGAGTGTCCAGGGTGGGTGGAGAAACATTGTCTGTGAGTAACAAAGAAGGCAACCAGGTCAATAGTTGAGGGCATCTGAAATAGAAATTATGAGTAACAATAGAAGACTATAGCCTGGGAGTAACACTGGAGATAGCACGGTCACTGGTGGGCGCATCTGAATAGAAGTATCCAAGAGAGCAAAGGCCGGGATAGCTTCTGTTCAGATGCTCACCCGGTGACCTTGCTTTTATCTCTCAATGTTACTCCCATGCTATAGTCATTAATTGCGCACCAACCTATTCAGGCACTCGCCCTCAATACAATGTTCGACACCTGGTTACTGCTCAACTGTACTCACAGACAATGTTCTCCACCCACTTAGTTACTCAACTGGAGTATGCTGACTCCACTTCTTTATCCAGGAGAGACCTAACCTCGCTAAATCTACGGACACAGAAAGCCCGGAAACCACACAGGCACCTGAAAGTGATTCTGGCCTGTAGAAAGCCTTCAGGCCAATACCTAAGGGACATCCTCTGCCCTATAGACTTTGCATTATTTAATAGTCATTCTTCTCCTCTGGGGACACTAGGAATGGTAGTTCAGGTTTCAGAAGCTAAGCAGGGTCTGTCCTGATTAGTATTTGGATGGGAGACCTCCAAGGAGTATCAGAGTTGTGATATGGAGGTAGGCAATAGCAAACCACCCCTGACTGTCTCTTACTTTGAAAACCCTATAGGGTCACCATAAGTCAGTTGTGACTTGACAGCAAAAAGGGATGGTGTCTCTAATATAGTTCATTCATTCATTCTCTTAGCCCTCTTCAAAGTTTCAGCATACTTACAGAGCCACAAGTTCCAGGACCTCCAAGAAACAGTCTCCAGAATTATTTGGAGGAAGCATTAACAAAAACTGCTTTTTCTGTAGGTATACCCTAAAAATACACATGGATACATTGCATACATTTGGCTAGCTGTAATATAAAGGGGGCAAGAAAAGCAAGCTTCTGCATGCAGACATTTGATTGTTTGCCTTTGTGTGCCTGTGTAAATGTGAGTGTGGCTACATCTGTAATTTTGAAAGGGACAATCTCCTGGTTTCAATTAACTTTCCATTGTGCTGCTACAATAAGCATTCAGACATCAGTCCCTTGCTGCTGTCAATGACATACTTCTTTAGTTCAGATTTAGCACTGATGGTATTAGACATAATGTGTCTCTGTGAGGAGCTGCAATTATCTGGCAATGTATAAGCAGAAAAGTATACACTAAGGTAACTTCTCTCTGAAGGCGATTAAACTCATTCTCAAGTCCTCAGTCCTCAGCTCAGCTAGTGGTCCCTTATACCTTTCACTCTGCAATTTGACTGGAGCAGCCCAACCTCATTTTTGACAGTGGTCTGGATCTGAATTCAGTTGTTTGTTTTCACTCACTATGTCTTTTTGGAGTGTAATACTGAAGATTTTCTCCACAGCAATCTCACAAATGGGATTGTGGTTAACTTGTGTTAGTATTACAAAGTGTTTCTGCAGAAAGTGAGGCCCTGGAGAGAATACTTAAGAAGCTCAGGGAAGCCTTTACCAGTGGGTATAGTGCCAGGAAACAGTCTCCAATGTATCTGCTTTGCATCTTTTGTTTGCTGGATTTAGAGCATTTTCATACATCATGTCTCTCACACATGAACATCACCAGTGAACACTGCCCTGTCTAAAATGGCATTACAAAACCATGTATACATAAATCAGTGAGTTGCAACTGGCATGATGTGTATGGTGCATGTTCATGCAGTAATATAAATGCACTATTTAATTTGTCATGCCCTCAGAGACACCCTCACTATTTTTTTTATTTAAGCCTCAGTTGTTCCCTTAGAGTCAGTTTAGTTGCCTTTTGTACAGTATTCTGTGGGAGGAAACGCCAGTTAGACCCTGTCCCTTTAAGAAGCCCTCTATAGGCAAGAGCACTATAGCATTCTTATTAGTTAGCAGTTCCTGATTTACAGTGTTTTAGTTCAGGTGTCTGGGGAAGGCTGGAGACAGCAATAGCTCAGATGTTTAAGGTGTTAAAGATCCATGATATTTGAACAATCAAGTTTCAGAATTGCATGGAAACAGAGTCCAAATAGAGGACACCGGGAGATCTCAGAAGCAGCAAAGCAGCGCAGACTTCCCTAGAAGCAGTTAAGGAAAAGTTGGTGTCTGCAAGTTCTTCAAATTATTTCCAATAGTTTCCAGCATTGCAAGTATTCTTTATTTAGTTAGACTTAATGGAAGGAGTCAGAGTCCTAAACTTTCAGTACTATTAAACCTTTTTTGAACTGTTGCTTGTTTGTCTGTGTCCAGGCACCCCACAGTTCCACAACAGCGACACCTGGTAAGTGGGTGATGCTGTGTAGTACTGCTGGCATGGGGGAGGGGCAGACCAAGGCATTCCCAGCTGACTAAAGCAACTTTAGGCAGCTTCCACCTGAGCTTTCGAGCTGGGAAAGCCCCAACTAGGGCTTTGGACTTACACCATCTTAAAGGATGGCATAACTCCATTAAGCCCTATGCAGGGATTCCAGGTGGCCATTTCCCCCCCCCCCCCCTTTTGTTGCATCCTTGCAATGCCTGGATTCCTCTGGTGGAGATGCGGCAGTGGTGCTGTTGCCAACTGCCTCAGCTGGTGGATTGAGCTGCCCATGTGTGAAGTGGATAGGAATATGTATGATAAATTGGTTTTAATAAGGCGACAGGACTTGTATTATATTTGTACCAGTTTTAATCTTCCCCTGTCTGTATATGTTTATTTGTACACTGCCCTGAGCCCTCCGGGAGAAAAAGGGATGGTGAGTGACATCCAGTCCCAGAAGTATCATTATGTTTAGGGGACACTAAAGGGTCAACCGGATGTGTTGTCACTTCTGGGGTTGCATATAACCTTCCTCCTGAAATCTTCCAGTGGTTGCAGGCACAGGCCTGGCAAGTCTAAGCAATAGTGCAATAATATTCTGACCTAGCTACCTAGCATTATTGAAGGAATAACAGAACTAATTATTTTCTTCATTGAACAAACAAGAATCTTCTTTGGGCTCATCTTTGATAATAATTTGGCCACTGTGACCTAAACTAATTGAGATTTCCAATTCCAAAGACTTTCCTCAAATGTAACTTAGGCTTAGTTCACAGTGCTACTTTTGACAAAAATACTCTGAATCGAGGCTAATTTGAAGAATGCCACTTGATATATACCCCTTAAGACTCATAGTACTATGTCTTTTACACCCCCCTCACCATTTCTCCCATCAACCCAAAGGCAAGTGAGAGAACGCCCACCAGAAGCTGGCAAATGGAAGGCCTGTAGCATGAACATGGTCTTAGAGTTCTGGTGTGGTGAAGGAGTGATTCAGGCAGAATTAAGTCTTCTCTAGTCAAAGCAGAAGGAAGAATCACTGGGGGAGTGAGAAGGCTAAACCTAAAATGCCAGCTGGGAAACTCAGGTTTCAAACTCTTTCTTGAAAGTGATGGTAGTGGTGGGACTGAAACTCTATGTGGGGAAGTTAATGGGCAAGATATACCTTAATTTCTTGAAGGCCTAATTACAATTCACTGGGTTTGATAGAATATGGATTCTCTGTAGGCCTGGCTGCATATAACCTGGGGAGCTCAGGGAGTTCTGGGGCACTTCACTCTTGATAACGAGAGCCCTGTTGGTACCAACGTCTGCTTAAAAGCCGCCATTTCACTTACATGGATTTCTGATACCATGTTTCTCTGTGACTACATGCCTAATTGAGGAGGGTATTCTATCTTGGCACTGCTTTGTTTACTTTTTTTCACTGTTATGGCAATCCCTAGTGGCATTTTCAAGGGAAGAGACAGTTCAGAGGTGGTTTTCCACTGCCCTGTGTCCATGTCATGATCCTGGTATTCCTTGGAGGTATGGTCTACCATCCAAATACTTGCCAGGGTTGAACCTGCTTAGTTTCTGAGATCTGATGAGATCAGACTACCCTGGGTTATCCAAGACAGCGCTGCTACCTACACATTATAACTCCAGGCATGGTTTGGGGGAGTCTAGTCCAACGGCCATCAAGAACCATACAAAAAAGGACCAGATTCTACCAAATTGAACTGGGAACCTGGAGAGGGAGGGGCAGAACTTTTGTCAAAGATCAAAAAGGGGAATGAAAGAAAGGAACACACTCCTGAAAAATCTTTTCTCCAGAGGGTTGCCAGCTCAGTTTGTTTATTAATTAAATTTATTTCCTGCCCTTCCCAACTAAGGCTGGGCTCAGAGCAGCGTACATACACATTTGAAAACATTCCATAAAAGTCATTTCTAAAACCAACTCATTCAGATGGCAAGCAATTCAGATGGCAAGCAACAGCCTAAATCTATGAGAAACAGTCCTGCTCACCTCAACCCCATTGTCCAAGCATGGGAAAAATTAACAGAAGGGGCATCGCCAGGTGACATGTTGGAAATGTTATATTGATACTATGAAGTTCAAGCAGCGTTTATTCTCTTTTTAGACAGTGAACTAAATTCATTCACACTGTGTCTACTTATTCTAAAAGTGATGCTTCTGAATGGAAACTCATGGCCAAAACCAAGATCATGCACTGCTCTTCCAAATCCTCCCATGATAGAAAGCATTCTATGTGTTTTTATTTGGAAGGAACTGAACTAGGTAGGCTAGGCAGCTTATGTACCTTCCAGGGAGAAGGCTAAAATATAGAGGAATGAGGTGGTGGGACTTTGGGGTTTCCACCTTTCCCTCCCAAATTTAAGAATTAAGACAGAGTGAGCATAGTGCTAAGGGGTAAAAAATTGTGTTTCTTGTTAGCAGAACCAAAACAAAAGCATCCCTGTAGACCCTTTTTGTGAACCTCTCTGAAAAAAAAATCTGTTTGATCACCCTTAGTAGACAGACTGCTGGATTTGATAATCCATGGCTGTGGCCCAGTTTAGTGAATTTTATTTTCATAGCTGTTTTCAGCACTACAGAAGATGGGCCTTTGCCATTTGCTGACAAATTGTTCTCCGTGCTATCTTCAACACCACTTAAACAAACATTGTTTCTCAGTCACTGGTGTGTTAACAGGAATGCAGAGAAATGAAGTCTGCTCTCACCTTTACATATGAGCAGCCTAGTCCTTCTCTACTCCATGTCAAAGGAACAATCTCTCTCCAGTTCCTAACTCTCCTTTTTGCAAACAATGTAGTTCTCCACTTACTCCTCCCATACCAGAGGAAAGGAGCCTCAACCTTCTAGTGAACATGTCAAGAACACTGTAATTTTCTGCTTCTCTCGTCTGACTGAATTTGCTGGTGGAGAGAACTGAAGTGTATTGTGTGGAAGAATAAAAGGAAGCCGTTTTCATGAAGGTGGTAATACTGCAATTAAATGAAAAGCCATTAGAGCTTGCCTTCTCCTCCCCCACCCAATCATCTCTCTCTCTCTCTCTCTCTCTCTCTCTGCCCCCTTCCTCCCTCCCTCTCACTGTCCTCCTCCATCCACCTCCACCCTGCTTTTTTTCTTTTTTGCTCTTCTTCATTCACTCTGGCACTTTCTGTTGCAATGTTGAAAAAGGAGCCATAGTTTAATATTGGATTACTGCCAGCTTAGCTTTTCAGCTTTTTTCCTCCATTGCTTTCCTGTATTGGGAAACATGTAAGAAAGTTTAAATACAAATATACACCAGCCATTGCTTTGCTTCCTTCTTAGCATTATTGAGCCTTATGGTGGCTCCCATGTGTTCAAAATATTGACGCGGAATATGTTTAGAATATAACAGGTAGGATTGAGTAATGGTGAAAAAACATTACAGGACTGCAATGAAGAAACATTGCCGGGGATGAATTTTGTTTGAATTGAGGGTCCTTGCCACACAAAGGTATCCAAATATTAACAAGCCCAATTCCTTGCAAGTCCTTTAATTAAACCTCTCTGGTCAATTCCCCACTCTTGATTAGATGCGTACTCGTCACTCCAAATATCCAGGTTTCCAGCAGAACTCCCCACTTCACCAGCGCCGAACAAGCATTCATCCTGTTTCTGGCACTCCCCCTGCACATGTTATTTTAGAACCTGAAAGAAAGTAGACCTTTTCAAAAAACGCGTGGGCAATCTGGAGCGGTGGGGAAGTTGGGTGTGTGTGTGTGTGTGAATCCAGATTCAAACTACCTGCCCTTGCTAGTGACGTGGAGGCTCCCATCCAATCAGGACGCAGTGGGCTGTGCTCAATGCGCACGCAGCCCTTTAAAAAAATTTCATGGACTAGAGATCCACGTGGATCTGAGGCAATGTGGGGCCAGTTTTCTGACTAAAGACATACATAGCAACACAAGTAAACCTTGCATTCACTTAAAGACGAATACATGAGGGCATGTTTCCCTGTTTCTACGTGTGTAGGGAGACTTAAGTTGCATTTTCCCCAGCCTTAAGCCAGTGGTATCTATGGCACAGTTGATTGAGCGTTGGGCTGCTGGACAAGAGGTTGCTAGTTTGAGCCCACCGAGGGACAAGTTGTTTTCATTTCATTTTAGCCCCTTAAAATGCTGGAGCAAGTCCAGTCCCTTCTGCACCACATTCATGATTTCAGGCATAAATACCCACCTCTGGACACTTTAACCTTTTTGTAGTTGTGGGGAGGGGGGTGGGGGAGTGTGTTTGTGTCTACCTTGCATTCACTTAAAAACTACTACACAAAGGCACGTGGAAACGGGGCTTTGTTTTAATCGCCCGTTTCCCCATTCCTGCATAAGAACATAAGAACAAGCCTGCTGGATCAGACCAGAGTCCATCTAGTCCAGCTCTCTGCTACTTGCAGTGGCCCACCAGGTGCCTTTGGGAGCTCACATGCAGGATGTGAAAGCAATGGCCTTCTGTGGCTGTTGCTCCCGAGCACCTGGTCTGTTAAGGCATTTGCAATCTCAGATCAAAGAGGATCAAGATTGGTAGCCATAGATCGACTTCTCCTCCATAAATCTGTCCAAGCCCCTTTTAAAGGAGCTGTATCCAGGTTAGTGGCCATCACCACCTCCTGTGGCAGCATATTCCAAACACCAATCACACGTTGCGTGAAGAAGTGTTTCCTTTTATTAGTCCTAATTCTTCCCCCCCAGCATTTTCAATGTATGACCCTGGTTCTAGTATTGTGAGAAAGAGTGAAAATTTCTCTCTCTGTTAACATTTTCTACCCCATGCATAATTTTATAGACTTCGAAATCATTATCCCCCCCCTCAGTCATCTCCCTCTCTCCAAACTAAAAGGAGTCCCCAAGCCGCTGCAGCCTCTCCTCATAAAGGAAGGTGCTCCAGTCCCTCAATCATCCTTGTTGCCCTTCTCTGCACTTTTTCTATCTCTTCAATATCCTTTTTTGGAGGATGTGTATGCTGACCAGAACTGAACACAGTACTCAAGTCGCGGGTCGCACTCCACTGCTTTATATAAAGGGCATGACAATCTTTGCAGTTTTATTCTCAATTCCTTTCCTAATTATCCCCAGCATAGAGTTTGCCTTTTTCACAGCTGCCATGCATTGAGTTGACATTCCCATGGAACTATCAACTAAGATGCCCAAATCTCTTTCCTGGTCTGTGACTGATAGCACTGACCCCTGTAGCGTGTATGTGAAGTTTGGATTTTTTGCCCCTATGTGCATCACTTTACATTTTGCTACATTGAACTGCATTTGCCATTTCTTAGTCCACTCACCTAATTGATCAAGGTCCACTTGGAGCTCTTCACAATCCTTTGTGGTTCTCACGACACTACCTGCGTAGGGTCATTCTGCACAGGCTCACAGAGTCAGTTTGAAAGTTAAAAAAAATTCCCGCCCCAGCACAACGCAGCAGCCAATCAGGATAGCTCAAGTGGATTGCGCGTTTGATCCGCCGACAGTGGGGACTCCTGCCTGGTTGCTGCGTTTCTGGGAACAAGGCTGCAGAAGCTGCAGTGGGGTCCATGAAACCGTGCTCAAAAGGTCCCGAATCTTACCAAACCGGTTTGTATCTACTTTCATTTTTGAAGTGGGGAATTGACCTATGTCTGTTTTTCATATTTATTTCAAGGATCTGTAAGTCCTGCTGAATAAATAAAATTCTATATCAAGCCAATCATTTGTTTATTTTGTATACTACTTTTCAGTCAAAGTGGGCTTCTGAAAGAACTCACAGAAATAAAAACCGGAACAAATGGCAATTAAAATTGCATGCATGTGCTCCAGAGGGAAAGGATTCTCAGCTGGAGCTGAATCCAGGCACAGTGGAAGAACACATGGCTGCCTCTTGTTATCAAGAGAAGACGAAAGGGAAGAGGTCATCTATTTAAAATTTAGCAGTTTTAGTATACAACAATTATATGTGTGTGTTGTGATCTTCATTTTCTGAACCTTCCCTTCTTTTCAAAACATTGGTAATAGCTTCCTCCAAAATTCTACTTTTTTACATCTGCACAATGAAGTAGTGATTGCATAAGCAAGAACTCCTGAACGAGAACAAGAAAAGGGGCAGAGAAGTGGGAAAAGTTGTAACATTCCCCAAACCAGATGATCCCCAGTGAAATGACCTTACATAAGAATCCTGCTACTTGTACAAATCACACCCATTAAGCAAAATGGCATGCATTTATTTTGCATACTTCTTCCAAACAAGGCATTATAGCACCTTCCCTATAAGGAATGGCAAAAGAATGTGGGGCTTTTTAATTTAGAGAAGAGATGACAAAGAGAGAAGTGAAAAAGGTTTACACAGTGATAAGAAGTATGGAGCATGCAGCCAGAGAATGCCCCCTCCCCATGACATTACAACTCTCAGGGCCATCCAAAGATTTTTATTGGCAATCGAATACAAATATACAGAGAAGTAAATTAGGCAGCTCATAGTAATTAACATGGGATTCACTGTCACAAAATGAGGTGATTGCTGTTATTTTACTTTGCTTTAAAGAGGATTAGGAAAAAAATCAAAGAGGCTAGGTCTTTCAGTAACTATTAGGCATGCATGGTAGTTAAGTAGAATCGCCAGATTCAGAGCAATGTACCTGTAAATAGCTGGGGACAAACACTAGCAAAGGGCTCTTTCTTTCATGTTCTGGTTGTAGAGTGACTGTACATTGCTGGAGATAGCAGAAAGCAGATTTGTCTGCCTGCCTCTCTAATATTCTTTCTTCTTCTGTTAGTCCTCTGGGAAAGGGGAAAGAGTCATGGAGCGCAGTAAAGTCAGTCTTTGATGAAAATTCTGCTGCATCCCCCTCTCATGTCAGAGATTTCTCAACACATTGACTAGAAGCAATCAAGCTTATTTACAGTCATAAGGGCTTGAAGCTTGCTTTAAAAACTTAAAGCTCCAAATATCAAGGGTGTTTTCCCCACGGTCAAAATACCTCAGGGGAAAACCGGGATCTTACATACCGGGATGTTTCCATCTCAGTTTCTCCCTCCACATGGCAGCCCACCAGCACATTCAGGTCGGGAGGAAGAACTTGCATAGCCTCCGGTTTAGTTTCATTTTCCTTGCTGTCATTGCTGCACATGCATAAACTGTCCCGTTTTCCGCCATTCTGATTGGCTACAGCCGGCAAGGCAGGAAAAATAAACTGGTCCGTCTCCCGCAGTGTTCGCATGGGAGCAGAAATGGTGAGGTTTTTCAAAAAGAGCCCCCAATTTAATCGTTTTTTGAAAGGCGTGGGATAAGTGAAATCTTGGGGGTGGGCCCGAGTTAGACCTGGAAGCCATGCGAAAATTATAGCTGAACCGGGATGATTCACCTCCTTATCCCAGGATATATTGGCTGTGGGGAAAACGCCAAGGTTTACTCTCATATGAAGCTCTTTGTGTAAAAAGGTTATTACTTTCCTGTGGGTTTCATCCTCCTTCCATTCCAGAAACATGAACAGTGAGTTAGAAGTATATTAGTCTTCTCTAATGGGAAAGTTCATCATTACCACACTTCTTGGGCTTATTGCTCTGAATAAAGGAAGATTAGTTAATATTTTAGTGAAAACCCTTTTTTGTTAAACCAAGACTTATTTAATTAACAGTTCCAGTGAAGAATGTTCTAGCACCCAAAGCCACTGCATCCAGCAGCTCATCCTGTAATTGCAGAGTCCTCAGAAACACCTGGTAACTTACTAGAGCTTTGACTTTCATCTCCTTTGACTATTTTCATGACTTTCTGGCCACTCCTCCTTCCTTTCTCCACTGACTTAATTGGAACAGGCCTTCTAGTTGCCTGATGACAGATGTGGACAGGTTTTAGCTGCTTTTCTGCTAGACAGGTCATGTTACTATGGCCTGGAGAAGAATGTCCTGTCCCTTTAATAAAAGCTCAATGGGATGTTATTTAGCAAATGATGTTATATACCTCCATGCCTCTGCTCTACAGGGGTACCTACCAACATCAGGACCCACTACTTTACTCCTGGGAGGGTTGCATATGGGTTTTGTGGGACATCGTCTTAGACTGTAACTGTTTTAACTTATATGTATGCTTTTATATTTTATTGTTCACCGCCCTGAGCCCTTTGGGGATAGGGCGGTATATTAAATCAAATAATAAATAAATAAAATAAATAAAAAATTTCAGCCACCATTTGCCATACATTAATTCTCTTTTAAAAAGATGTTTCCACATACAACTATTCAGTACAAGATTTTGCAGTTGTGGGAAAGGGAATAATTGTGTGTAACCTGAAACAACGCAAAGCATTTATCTAGATTTTCTGCTTGTTTTTGAAAGAAAATGTTGTGAACAAGTAAGGATATTATTAGTTGTATTGTCAAAGGTTTTCACAGCTTTCACAGCTGGAATCAATTGACTGTTGTGGGTTTTCTGGGCTGTGTGGGTGTGGTCTGGTAGTTTTTGCTCCTAACATTTCACCGGCATCTGTGGCTGGCATTGTCAGAGGCATGTCATGCTAAAATTATTATTTTGTTTAATATCACAGCTGCTAGTTCTTTAGCTGGTTGTTGGCCTTTCATTACATCCCAGTGGCCTAGGACATTGTAATGTATCGGCGTAGAATTCTTATGGATCCCAGCATGGCTGCCTTCTGAATCTGCCAGATGTTAATTTTTTTGAGTTGAAGATGTTTCAAATGCTGCATTAATGTTTTCAGAATGGCACCTAGAGAGCTGATTACACTGGGATGACCTCACCTGGTTTGTGCCATAGTCGCTGAATCTCGATTTTCAAATTGTGGTATTCTCTTCTCTCACCTCAATCTCGGGTTCTTTTCCCTCCTATTAAACTCCAGACCAGCTGATTTCTCGAAGATTTATTGTAAAAGTTCAAAACAAAGAAATAAAACATAAATGCATTTAGAGAAATTGACCAGCTGAATGCTTCTTGTGAATCTCTTGGGACCTCCAGTCAAGAGGTGCTTCTCTTAGCTTAGCCCATGATAGAGTCACCTAGGCTTTGTTCCCTTATTCTCCAAGAAAACTTTTCCCGCTCGCCATGAGGTTTCCAAAACCTTTGAAGTTTCATCCTAGCACCTCTGCATAGTTTCCTGTCCTCCCTCCAGGAGATCAAAAGGCAAAGATGCTTTTCACAGTCATATGTGACTTCCCTTTACTGTAGCGATAGCATCTTCCATGACAGTGACCATCTCATTTTCTTTTTCAAACCCTACTGTCACCAGGTATTACTATGTTGATGATGGTCACTTTCTTGTCCTCAATCACTGTGATGTCTGGTGTATTATGTGCCAACACTTTGTCTGTTTGGATTTGAAACTCCCACATTTCTGGCAATATATAGTTTTCCTTTTTTTATTTTCAAGAAGCTATTTCTGTAGCTATGCAGACACACATAAGAGAATCTTAGCTGCTTGGAAGACAGGTCTGCCATCCACTGAAAAGCACTGAGTTGACATGCTCTCCGCCAGCTGACGTAGTGCTTTTTTTTACTGCACAGAAAAACTCATTCTCATTGGGTTGACCGTTCTAGTGTGCCTGCGTAGCTACAAAGATAGCGCCTCAATTTTTTAAAAAATTGGCTCTCGGAAGCCATTAAGGCTGTCTCTGCCCTTGCACCAGACTGGCTCCACCCTTGCAACAGACCAAGGAGCTGCAATGGATGAAGTAAGAGCTGAGATGACCAGAGCGCGTGTGGCGGCGGACTTGTCAGGGGTCACTTGTATCAAACGTTTATGAGGTCATACAAGGGAGCTGTGAAGGAAACGAAAAAGACGTACTTTACCTCCTCTATTGCGGTTGCTAGCTCGTGCCTGGCACAGCTGTTCAAATTCAGTCACTTACAACCTCTGCTATGGGTCCGAAACTGAAAGAATTGGCACTGATCTGTGAGGCATTTGCGAGCTACTTCACGGACAAAGTCTGCCAATCTCTACCCTCGATTATCTTTGGGTCCATACTTGGATCACTTCAGCCTACTCAACCTGACAGATGTGGGCAGGATTCTGGCAGCTGTATGATCTACCACTTGTCCTTTTGACCAGTGCCCTTCCTGGCTGATAAAAGCTAGCAGACAGGAGCTTCAGAGTCACCTGCTGGAAGTCATCAATAGCTTCCTTGAGCAAGGGGCTTTCCCAGATTGGCTTAAGGGGTAGTGGTCTGCCCGCTCCTGAAAAGACTGCAATTAGATTCAGGAGATCCGGCCAATTACCGCCTGGTTTTGCATCTGCCGTTCCTGGGCAAGGTAATTGAGAGAGTGGTGGTGGATCAGCTCCAGCAATTCCTGGATGAAGCACAAGTATTGGATCCCTTACAGTCTGGTTTCCACGCTGGCCATGGAATCAAGACGGTTCTGGGCACCGTTGTGGAAGAACTCTGATTCTACTTGAATAGAGGCGGATTGGCGCTGCTGGTGTTGTTAGATCTCACCTCAGCGTTTGATATAGTCCACTGCCTTGCTGGTCCACTGCCTTGCTGACATTGTAGTTTGGGTTCAGCCTTGAGCTGGCTGACCTCATTTCTCCAGGACCAGGGAGTGCAGGTGTTATCAGGGGGGAGAGAACTCCAGGCGCTACTCCATTGGCTGGGGGGTGCCACAGGGGATGATCCTCTCCCCGATGGTTTTCAACATCTACATGCACCCCCTGGCAAGTTTGGTCCAGAGTTTTGGGCTGTGGTGTCACCAATATGCTGATGACACCCAGCTCATGTTCACGATGGAGGGCAGCCCATCTTCGGCTCCTGGAGCTCTCCAGCGTTGTTTGGAGGTTGTGGCTGGTTGGTTGAGAACGAGTCAGCTGAAGTTAAATCCTACAAAGATGGAGGTCCTGTAGCTGGGTTGGGGGGAGTGGCTGGTGGACTTTTGCCCACCTTCGCTGGACAGTGAGGCCCTGCATCTACCCTCATCCGTCCAAAGCCAGGGAGTGACGCTGGACCCAGCATTGTTGCTGGAGACCCAGGTCACCCAGATGGCTTGGGCAGCGTTTTACCATCTGCGTCCGATGTGGCAACTGGCCCCATATCTCTCCCATTCTGGCCTGGCCACAATGATTCATGTGATGGTCACCTCCAGGCTTCATTATTGTAATGCGCCTTATGCTGGCCTGCCTTTGGCTATGATCCGGAAACTTAAACTTGTACAGCAGCCAGGCTTCTTTCAGGAATATCTAGTCGGGACTGGTTCTGTACCAACTTCACTGACTGCCCATCGAGTTCTAGGTCATGTTCAAAGTGTTGGTTTTGACCTTCAAGGCCATTAGCGGCCTTGGACCTACATACCTGAGGGACCACATCTCCCTGTATTGCCCCGTTAGGTCCCTCTGCTCCTTGAAGGAGAACCTGCTGGAGGTCCCTAACCCAAAAGATATCTGACTGGCCTTGATGAGGGCCAGGGCTTTTACAGCCCTGGCCCCTACCTGGTGGAACAGGCTTCCGAAAGAGACCAAGGCCCTGCGGGACCTGACAGGGCCCTACTCGACCCAGCAGATGTGGACAGGATTCTGTATGATCTACCACTTGTCCTTTTGACCCATGCCCTTCCTGGCTGGTAAAAGCTAGCAGGGAGGAGCTTCGGAGTCACCTGTTGAAAGTCATCAATAGCTCCCTTACTTACAAAGTTTCTGCAGGGCCTGCAAAATGGACCTGTTCTGCCAGGTGTTTGGCCAGCTGGGTTAATTAGGGGACCCTGTAACATCTAGGCCTCCAGTGGGCACGGTGTGGGAGGGAATTATCGCCATCTGGATTGGGTTGTTTTAACAGATTATTTTATTGCTTTTTAAACTGGGATGTTATTGTTTACTATTATTGTTCACTGCCCTGAGCCCTTCGGGGGAGGGCGGTCTAGAAATCTAATGAATGAATACAATAAGAAAACTATATATTGCCAGAATTGGCAGGACCAGCTAAATACAACTATGTACTTCTTGGGTTGAAAAGGTGTTGAGGATTGGAGCTTGCAGAGCAAATGCCTTATCCCAGTTCCTCTACTGCTATCTCCCCCATTTCAGATAAAGACATTGAGAAGAGCTCCTCTACAAAGTTTCTGCCTGAACTGAGAACTAGTTTTGTAAGGCTGACCAGCTTCAATTATAATGAAACTCAAAGCCTACATCAAAAAGGTTTACTGAATGCTAATTAACTATTTGGCAAACAATATACTTGCTCTTCTTAACACCTATCACAAGCCTAATGAGGAAGAAACTAAAGTCTTACAGCTATGTTGAAATTTGAGATTTTTTAAAACCAATTCCTTACACACTCATTAAAACTAGCATTTATTTAAGTATCTCAACCACTATGTCAAAAATGACTCAAATGAAACCTTCAAGAAGAGCACAAGGCCCCGAGGCTCCCCAAACCCACCAACAGACCAAAGCAAAAATGTGCAACAGGGACCCTTCACAAAAAATAAATAAACCACATTGTTAAAAATAAATAAATAAGTAAATTCCCACTGTTTAGTGTCTTCTTCTCCAGGTGCCAGACAGACAGTAATCTAAGGGATATAGCACAACACAAAGCACTAGAATCTCAGAAACTGCAGCATCTAACGCTGAGCTCTAAGTTATCTCCCATCTTTGTCTCTATTCCAGAGTCTGCTAGAATTAGATCCTTTATTTATGCTCTATGGCCATGTACAGAAAAATTTGAAAGAAGAATAGTGTTGTCCATAACCAGCAATCCTATTGGCTACTCTAACTTTCTGCTCTCACTTCTACCCTCCCCTCTTTAGAGATACTTGCAGTCCATATATAAGACTGCAGCAGCTTAGCAAAACCGAAATGCAAAGTGTATTGCAGCCATTGGCCAAATAGAAAAGCTCCAGCAAGTTCTATTTGTCCCTTCAAGATGCCTCTCCTCTTCCCCCTTGTTGCCCTAGAAATCAGCCACAAGGGAGGAAAAGGGCTACAGGGGACTGCACTTTCCAGTGCAATCCAGCAAAGGGGGGCACCTTTGCCAGTCTGGCAGAACCCACCTGGAAGCCCACCAGAGTACCAGCCAAGGTCATTTCTTTGGGTGGGGGAATTAAAATTTAAAGCCCAATGAACAGCCTCACAAATGGGATATATATATGTATACATATATAAGTAAATGGGATATGTGTGTGTGTGTGTGTGTGTGTGTGTGTGTGTGTGTGTGTGTGTATAAAAGTATTTTTAAGAACATTTTTCCCACGGCCAGCCGGAAAAAAAGCCCCAAAGGCTTTCAGCTTTTCAGTTTTCAGCTTCATCTGGATAGTTGTTTTCCCCTCCCCCAATTCAGCTTATCCGGATGCTCAGCCCTAGATTGCATGTACTCAAGGACCCTTAACTTAGCCCATACTCTACAGTCACTTCCATACAGGGATTATATCTGTTGGGCAACCTGTCTCTCCATCTGAACACTTTTTTTTAGAACCAGCTACATATAAGCAAAAATTATTCCTCTCTCTTGTGAAATAAAGGTGTGTGGGGTGTTTTTTGAGGTTGAAAAAAAAACCAAACAAACTACAATAGCAAAAACAAAGTGCATGATATTTGGGCCGCAAATCCAACTGGGAATAAAGTTCAGTTGCTGTTTTCCAGAAGCGTTCGTAACCCATGCATTACGTTTTGGTGCTCCCCCTGCAGGAACAGAAGAAATTCTGAATGCTTCCTACTTTATCCAGAGAGCATCATGTAGACCTTTACAGGTGTCCAGTTTAGATGATCTTAAGAGAGGCTGAAAAGAGATGAATGAAGTAGCCACCCTACCCCTTACATTCTCTAAAGTAGCTTTGGCTTCACAAATGTCATGTTTCTTTAAACCTTGGAACTAAGCAGTTGCCCAGACAACATAGCAATACCTGTCTTTCTGTGGAATAAGATGCAGTTGCCAGGACAACAGCATCCTGTCTTTCCAGAGACCATCCTGTAATGTGGAAATGGCTGTTTCCATAGTAACCTTTTTGCCCCAGTTAATTCTTACTGACATGGCTTAATTTGCTTTAATATTTATATTTCCCATTTTAAAAAACAAACCCTTCTCTTTCAAAGCATTCTCAGTTTCAAGCTAGGGATGCACTTTCCACAGTCACAGAGTCAGGGCGTTAGAGAGCTGCAAAGTGGCAGGCAAAGCAGGTGTTTGGGAAGCAGTTACCCAGGCAACAGAAACAGGGCGTTCCAGAGGTGGTTGCTATGGGGAACTGGATGCTGACGAAGGCTTGTGAAGCTGAGAAGACAAATTGCCCTCATCATTATCTCCAGGCTTGTCAATCATACATATTTGCCTATTTACCTCTGAGAGGCAGAGCACGCTAGGAACGAAGAGAAAAACCAGAAAGTGTGCTCTCAAGAGAGGAGAGGTGTTTGTGTAGAACTTCACTCCAGGGGAGGCAGACACCACCATCCAGGATGGCAACCATCACCTGCACCCGGTTCACAGAAGAATATCAGCTCTTTGAAGAGCTGGGAAAGTAAGTTTGAGCCATCTGAAAAATCATTGTGGTGAAATGGAATGAGAATTTTGGATTGAAGAATATGTGTCTGTGTTTGTGTTGGTGGGGGAGGGGGGGTGGGAAGAGAAAAGAAGAAGGAAACAGCTACCAGAATGGGAACAGCTGGCATCCCAGGGGGAAGAAAAGGCAATGAAATGAACAATACAACAAACTCAGGGAGGAGCAGGGCAAAGCAAGCTCTAAAGAGAGCAAAAGGGGAATGCTCAGGAGGAAGAATCAACACTAGGAGCTGGCACACGATTTCAGCCTGCCTTTTAAAATAAAGATTCTATATCCTTCCACTTTTATAAGGCAAAAAGATCAGCATATGAAGGGTTAAAAATCATTGTTCATTCCATGGTAGGGGGTTGCTATCTGTAGGAGTGAGAAGACCCTGCTAAAGAGGGCAAGGGGACTACGTCCTGCTTAAAAAATTACCCCAAGATCCACATTTTTCTGCAGAACTTTAATGTACTTCATTTGCCTACCAAGGAACAACTTCCTAAGGAAGTCACTGTCTAAGCAAAGGAACAGGCACTGGTGGTTCAAAGAAGGGTCCTAGATAGCATCTATCCTATTGCTTGTACCCGCCTGACTGGTGTGTGGAAAGCAATCAAGGGAATACAGAGGGGACAGTGTGAGAAGCTGTCAGATAGATTTTGTGAGATTGTAATGACCAGATGGGGATTGTGTCTAGTTTGCATATTGAACTACATCTTTGCATGAACACCTAGGTTTGCATCTCTCTTTTACTGTTGACTTGCACATTTGTTTGTCTAGGTATATTTCTGTGCCTGTGAGCGAGAGAGAGAGTGCACACACATGTGTGAGTTTATATGTTTGTTTCTCTCTGTGTATACTGCACTGGAGGGTTTATTTTTCTCACTCCCATAGAAATATGTGGCTATTTATTTTACATGATCAGATTTTCTTATCTGCATCTTTTGATATGCATCTGTTTGTAATGTATAAGCAGTGTTGGTGTGTATGCATGTTTGTGTATCTGTTTTATTTATCAGACACATTTATATTGTATATGCATTCTTGGAAGGATATCTCCTGTATATGCATGTATGAATTATGGGTATGTTTTTTTCTTGGAATCATGCACAAATTTTTGATGTACGTTTGCCGTGTTCTCTAAGTGTCTTGATATGCACATGATCTTTGTTTGAATCCCTCATTTTTGAAGGTGCAGCATACTGAAAATATGTGTCTCTGATTTAAACATGCAGGCATATCTGTTTGAGAGTGTGAATGTTTGTGCAAGTTTCTGCAAGTGTTTATGTATGTTTACATATATATGTTTACATGTGTAAGTTGCTGGAGATAATTTGGGGATGTAAGTATGAAAGTATGCAGAACTGCAGAAAACATTTAAGGCAAGGAAGAAAAAATCTGCCTCCTCTACTGGAGGTGGCTAGCACATGTCTAAAGCAGAGGATACAGCTGAGAGGGATAAATTCTGTAGGAGTCAATTCTTCATAAGATGGTTGATTTAAACTTGTTTATATAAGCAATATGCCCCTGACTTGTGTGCATCCACATACTTACACATAGAACATATTGATTCACCAGACACTGCTTATTTTTGAAAAAAAGTTGAATGATTCAATCATGCAAGGGTGGTGGAAAGATGAGTCAGTGGTCAGATCTCTACAATAAGTGGAGATACAGCTTTTCTTTCAGCTCAGGAGTTAAACACTTTAACTTTAACAGATGCCCAAGAAAGAGTCAACCAATCTCTTCAAGAGGTGATTAAATCCCCCCTCCTCAGCCCTCAAGAAGGTACATTTTGAGAAGCTGCAAGGGCTGAGTTGTTCACAAGAACTACAGATTTGAATGGAAGGATTCTAATGAGCTGTGTTTAAATTACACCTACATTAGAAAGATGAGAGTAAAGAGAAGGCAGCGTGTACCAACTGTTCAGATTATGTAACACTGACCCCCAAAACTAGTTTTCTGGATGGTCTCATTGTGGGGTCACAAACCTTTATAACTGAGCTTTTCCGTGTGTTGGACAATGTACAGTGTACACAGCATACAGTGCTACTTCCCTCTTCAATCAAGAATTTTTGTGTACAGAGGAGTGTGTTTAAGCTTCTATTATTCTCCTTTAATCTAGCTCAGAAGGAGGGGGGGGAGGACTGTCGCCATATAGAAGCCCATGGATGGCTGCACGTGTCTGTAGCCATAAAGAGTTATCAATTGTGATGCAAGGGGGAAAAAAAAGGATAAGTGTTGCATGGAATGTGATTGTGTCTTTGAAGAGCCCTACACACCACATTGTCTATTATCCAGATTTATCGTTGGGTGCTTGCACATATTGTTATAATGTTGTCTTGATAATGCATTATATGTTATCCAACATAGATGCAAAATGGCCATTTATTCAGACAAAGAGAGTAAAACTAATGGAACTTGCCAGCTTGTGCAAAGTGTGTATGAGTGCAAAGTGCTGTCAAGTTGCAGCTGACTTATGGGTTATATCTATTTCTTGAGATATTTTAAGGAATACTTGTATGAAGGGCAGTGTTGAAGACTGTCTCCACAGGACGTTAAGAAGTCTGTTTAATGGGCCCTTCTCCAAATACAAGCTGAAGCAAATAATTTTTTTTACCAGAAATGCGTATGGTCTTAGTTGGTCACTTGATATTGACAGCAACCATGTATGCTGTATTGTACTGTAAAGCTAGCAGTTTGTACTCCAGACCTGAGAGGTTTTATTGGCCTATTTGTATACACCTTATAAATAATATTTGTTTGATTTTATAACTTAACCCTTGTGAATAGCATACACTGAGTCAGGGTTGAGTTAGTTTCCCCTTTTTCTTTCTGATTAAGATCATTCTTATTCATGTATATTATATTTTTGCAGAATTGCTGAGCGTTATGTAACTCTCTGACAAAACAGGTAGTCCTCATCTTAAAGAGTACATAATGCAATGTCAGTCAATAAGATAATAACAGACATATAAATTTCACAAGTAAAAATACGGCCACATTCTTTCTCTAGTCAAGTGAAGAGATGTCCAGGGATGCTGCCCTGGACTCCCACTAACCCCCCTTCTTCTCCAGACCAGGAGGAATACTCACCCCCAGGAGTCCAAAGCAGTGTTAGTAGTGGGGCTAATGGCGACTGGGGAAGCAGGAGGGGGGAGGCCAAGTGGGGTCCTGGGAAGTCTGTGAGAATGTGCTGTTAATGGTGCAGATGGTTGGAGTCTGCAGGGGATGGGACGAGGCTGACACAAATGCTGGAGGTGGTTCTGAAGGCTTGCCAGGGATGGGAGAAAGCCCAGGCAGCAGGCCTCGGGGCTGGGGGGAATGAGAAGGCCTTTCTGCTGACCAGGGAGGACAAGGAAAGTTGGCCTAGCGAACAGAATCTTGGCGCTCGAGCTCCCTATGGATTCCCTCCAGGGGAAGGAAAAGTCCAAGGGTGGGGGTGTGGTTTAAAGGAAATTGACAGGGAGGTGGGCTGGTGATGGGACAGGATAAGAGGCTGTTGGGCCCTGGATGGCCAGGGAGGAGAGGGCTCTCCGACAGCAGGAGACTGGAGCCACTAAACCAGAGCGAAAGCTTTGTTGAAAGGGAGAAGCCCACATCTGCAGCCAAAGGAAAGCTCGACAGTCGCCACAGAGTGACCAGATGAGGTGACACCTGGAGGTAGCTACAGAGACTTGAATGAAGTCATTCCTTCTACAGCACTACTTGTATACATATGTTAGGAACATGCTAGTGGTTATAGAGTATGTGCTAGATGGAAGATCTGAGTGCAGGTTGATGGAGCCTGCTGTGACTTCTGCCATAAGAGAAAGGCATTCCAGGTTGACAAAGCAAAGAAATATTCTCAGTATTTTGGTGATCTAGAAGCAATTGAAAAAGAGCAGTGAGAACACTTCCTCCAAAGAAAATGGGGTAGAGCACTTCATCAGTATATCTTTCATGACTCCTGGAATGAACACAGTTACTTAAGTAATCAAATGTATTTGTCATAGAAAATACTCTTGTTGACATCTATAGTCACCACTAATTTGATCGATAACTCAGATTTTGAACATAAGAGACTTTTTTAGATGTATCCCAAAAAGGAAAAAAAATCACTTTAGACCCACCTAATACAATATTTTTCCAGGGAGGAAAATGGTTCACAGTTAATGTATTAACTGTTATGGTTTACACCGAAGAGTTTTTCACCTGGCTCTACCACACATTTATGGCAGAAACTGCTTTCACAATTATCTTGAAGAAAAGGTAGCTAAAGCATTGGAAAATGCAGAGATTGCCTCAGCCACAGTTTTAATAATCAAAGGTGTTTCTAGAAGATTCAGACTAATACAGTAACCCTCTATTAGATTTGCAGATTTGCACTGTATATATAGTTGGTAAGGTAATGTTTACATTCCTATGTCATGGTCTAATAAATGGCTTTAAAATGACAGGAAAGCATACCTTGGTTAACCATATTGAAAACTGTTCTTCCTTGGGATGTAAAACTGCTTAAATACTAATAAAATTTTAACACAAAAGAAAAGAAAACTGTTCTCATGGAAGATTAATTAAGCAATAGAATAAATAGCCCAGGAAGAAAGGAATCTATATGTTTAGAAGTGTTCAAGGGAAAGATGGGAGATGATGCATAGGACATACATAACTAAAGCATTGCTTTCATAACGGTTTTCAGGAAGAGGGGTCTTGCACATATAAGGCATGCTGAATCAGTGTGCTTGACATCCTCAGTGCGAATGGGATTTATTTCATCCCTTCTGCTGATCATTGCTAGCCCAAACAGACTGGCACAGTCAGCAGAGATACCACAGCATCTGTGGCAAATAAACAGTAGCAGTCGCAAACACCCACCCCCCCTTGGTCAATGGTACCCCCTACATGGAATCACATAAAAATAATGAACAATGAAATTTATATGTATTAATGTCTGCATGTCAGAGGCAATACTGAAGAATCATGTATGTGACAGTCTATGCCCTAGAGACACTGCTTATACTTCACTTTTGTCTTTTGACAGAGCCCCCAGGTTTTTTTAAAATCCAAGCTTAGCTTCTATTATCTTATGATTTTTTAAAAAGGGGAATGTGGCTCCTCTTTTTTGTAATGACAAATTTTGTTTCATTTTTTGGCGTTTGAAGGCTGCTTGATAGAATTTAAACTTTCCTTTCACAAACTATTTTATATTTGAAAGTGGATTTCAGTAAACTACAATATCTATTTACGGCTATATTATTAGAAATACTAATATCATTTATGACCTTTTTCATATCACATGCCCTCTATTTTAAAGAATGAAAGAAAGAAACAATGACTAGTTCGGGTTGGAAAGACATTGTGTAAACTATTATACAACAGCTCAGTGCTTACATCAGGATTTTTATATTAATTAGTGGCTAGCGGGCTCTGGAGGAACAACTTCTGCTACCTCATTACACTAGATGTCTGACTGTCATCTTACTTGCTATAGCATATACCTTACCAAATAGCATATACCTCCCCCCCTCCCAAGAGCAAAATTACAATGATTTTTGGGTGATGGTAATGAGAATTACAACACAGAGGTGAAGAGCTGGCACCACAACAAATGTTTCTATTTCTGTGTCCTTTTGCTGGCACTGCTGAATGGCTCTATTCAAAATATCCGTTTTCCTCCAGCATGAGAAGGCAACATTGCCAAAATTTAGTTCATCTTTTTGCGATTCTTGAGTTTTGCATTGTGGCTGAGTTCCATTCGCTGCTCTTCAAAAGTGAAAAGCAAAAGCTAGCATTTCCTCCTCAAGGACCTGCTGTTAAGACTGTGGAGTCAAGGGCAGAGCAAAGCTGATACTTTGAAGAAAGCAGACATTTTCTTTCTTATAATTGACATAAAATAAAGGCATAGTCTGTCCCAAGGTGAATGGGGAAGCATGAGTACTACTAAGGGACATAAAGTGAAACTAAGAGGGCAGGCTATTATGGGGAGGGATGGTATGTGTTCCTCTGAGAAAATAAGGGAACCAGAGCAAAACAAAGAAAAGGAATAAAATGCCTCTTTCTGAATTCTTTGAATCCACCCCCATGGCAGGTGAAAAAAAAGGGGTTGAGTGAAATTATCATGTGGCAATGTATAATCAATCACCTCATTCCCAGAGCTGCAGAAGAAGAGGAATTTACTTTTAAAAAGAATTAAAATCTCAACCCATACTTTTCTTTCCAGAAAGGAGATGAACCCTGAAACTGATTTGAAGGAGGAGATGTGGAAGGGCGGCAGGCAGCCTCACAGGCTGGTGCTGGCAAGGAAAGTGTGAACAGGAGAGAAAAAAAAAACAATCTGCCCTTGAGCCACAGGCGCTGCTCATGCAGAGTATGGGCTTGCAAGATCTCAGAACAGAAAATTAAGGCAAAAGCTGCTAGAAGAGTGGGGGTCTGATACTCCCATGTGACTCTTGCCTGTTTTTCCCAAGACAAAAGCGACAGTGCCAGGAGGTGAGACCACATGCTAGATCTACCCTTTTTTTTTTTTGCAGATTTCCAACATCCCTTGTAGTACTATGGGAGAGGAGACATGACAACACTCTCATAATCACCTTCTGAGCAGCAGTCTTGAAAATGTATCTCTCCCCTGCCCCACTCCAGAAATCATAAGTTGGTCATGCAATGTGTACTGTCAGTGCTGATCCTTGGCTGTTTGTTCCTCCTATGTAAGATAGACTGCTATGAACAGAAGAAGGAAAAGTAGTGCAAAATTAGCACTATATATTGCTATATATTGTAATAAAGGGCACTTTCAAACCTCTGACAGATCTTCCCACTGACCCACATTTAGGAAATCATAGGTATGTCATATGTAGCCATCAACAAGGATGTTTTTTCTTGAAGAAAATCTTATTGTTCTCCCACATCTTCCTTTTGAAACTATAGAGTCTTCACAGGGTAAGTGTAATATATTGCAAGCACTTGTTTCTTTGGGGTAAAGGGTATGTACTTATGATGACTGAATTACCCTCGCCAATGGTGGTGCCTATTGGAGATAGTGTTGTAACTGTGGAGTCAAGGGCAGAGCAAAGCTGATACTTTGAAGAAAGCAGACATTTTCTTATAATTGACATAAAATAACAGCTTAGTCTGGTCCTGAGAAATTTAGTGAAGGCCCTGGTTTCTACCTGTATTGGAATGGCCAAGGAGAATCTAAGAGGGCCATTGACCCGATAGAAGCCTCCCAGCGTCCCGCCAACCTGTGAGAGCTTGCTCAGCCCGCTTTGGATTTCAATACCGGGAGAGTTTGTGGGTAATGAAACAGGAGGGGCGACATCTAGAGTGCAGGTGGTTGAAATCCTGCTGCGGGTCTGACCAAACACACATTAGATTTTTAGGCCTATCGGGTGGCGGTGAGGGAGGCAAAGAGAGTATACTTTTCCTCCATCATTGCATCCTCAAGTAGTCGCCCAACAGAACTGTTCCCAGTGGTGAAAGACTTGCTATCCTCCAATTGGGGAGTAGGGTCCGGGATACCACTGGAGATCTGTTGGGACACTTTTGCTGGACACTTTCTGGATGAAGTTGCCTAGATCGCAGGGGACTGGATGCCACCATTGAGCAGTTTTCAGTGGGTGTATCCAGAGGACCATCTGGTCATGTTGTGATGGATCAGTTTCAGTTGCTGCAGTCTGAGGATTTGGACAGGTTGCTCACAGGGATGGTTCTCCGCTTCACTCTTGTCTGGATAGAACCGACCTGGCCACAGTACTGCATGCCCTGGTAACCTCCTGTCTTGATTACTGCAATGCACTTTACATGGAGCTTCCCTTGAAGATGGTCTGAAAACTGGTGCAAAATGCAGCTGATGGATCAACCTGGCCAGTTGCATATAACGCTGGCCTTGAAAGAACTGCACTGGCTCCCTATTAGCTATTGGGCCCAATTCATGGTATTGGCAGTCATATTTAAAGTCCTAAATGGCTTGGGTCCCACCTACTTCAAGGAGTGCCTACTCCCATATGAGCCGGCACGTGCATTGAGGTCAAGTGGGGAGGCCTTGCTGGTGATCCCTTCTGCTGCCAAGGTGCAGCAGGAGGGGGTACACGGGAGGGCTTTTTCTGTGACAGGCCCCTCCCTGCAGAAATTCGCCAGGTGCTGACACTTTCTGGATTTTGGTGCCTGGTTAAAACTTTCCTCTGTATCCAGGCCTTTAATGTGTGACCCCCAGAGTCCCCCTATCGATGCCAGCTGAAGGGTGGGGGTGTGAGGGTTGAGGATTTTTAATGGATGTTTTTGACTGTTTTAAAGGATGTTTTTATGGCAGTTTTTAAATGTTTTATGTTTTAACATGGCTTTTAACCCCATTATGTAAGCCACCTTGGGACTTTGGTATAGGACAGGGTATAAATGGAACAAATAATGATAATGACAATAATACATGGAACACTTATCTCGGGCCTTTTAGCTGCATAGTGGGACTGTAGTGGGGTCTCCTCACCTTTCTCCATAAGCCTGCAGTGCAGCTTTTCTGCTGAACTCCACTAGGCCTTTGGTTCTCCTGATTCTCTTAACTCTACCCATCAACAGTCTTAAAGGTGTAGATCACAAGAGTTGATATTCTCTCCACCTCCCTTTCCCTACTTTCTCTCTCTCTCCCTCCCTGGCTGCCACAAGAGAAGAGAAGGGAGAGGCTTGTTTTAAAAAAGAGTCTAACCTGAAATAAAGTTTTAAAAGCCCTCCTGATCATCAGGGAGAGAGGAAGCAGAGTGGGGTAGGTGGGGTGGAGCCCTGTTTGTACTGTTCCTTGGAAAAGCACTCTCTGTTGTTACTATATCAAGATATTGATCTCTCGATATGTGCACTTACAGAAGCAGGAAGAAGCCAGCAGCAATTGGGGGGTGGGCGGGCGGGGAGAGAAGGCGTGCAAAGTGGCCTGAAGGAGTGAAAAGGCTGGCTGTGGGCAGAGGGAAGATGTCTGGGGCAAAGCTGTGCTCACTGGAAATCTGTCCCACTCTGGCAGCGAAGAAAATTGAAAGTCATGCTATTAGTGGTGTCACTTGCTGTGGAGAGAATGGAAAGTGAAAGCAAAGCTACAGGAAACAGTTCTGTACAAGAAATCTTGCTGCAAAGGATATTCGCCCCAATTACACAGCAAGCACGCTGTGCATAAGCAGCCAATGACATGGCTATAGTACTAACTGAATATATTTTCTTTGTGAATGTTGCACAATTACAGAATGTCTGTTGATGGGTAGAGTCATATCAGTGAATCCTGTGACTGTATTAAATAACAGTTACTACTGTTACTTTTCAGCACTAGAGGGCTAAGCAACCTGATCTTTTAACCAGACTCAATGGTTTACAGTGTTCAACTAAGAAGCAGTTTGGCATTTCCCTTCCCCACACAGACCATCTTTTACTGAGTACGAGTCAGCATCCATTTATATTGTGTGTGTACATCTTTTGAGAGCTGTTCCAGTACCTTTGGGGGTATTACTGTTCACGCTGAAAGCAGCACTGAAAACAAAGAAATTGCACACACAATATCCTATCATCAATGTGATAAATTATGTGGGGGGGGGGTCGTTGCTGCCTGTCCATTCCTATGAGGATAGTCATCACTCCATGTGTTTTAGATGTCTGTGTACTGAGGGCACCAAGCCCCCAGAGGTCCAGCTACCAAACACTGTGACATTTATTAAAGTGTTTGCATGAAGGTGTGGGCGTGAAAGGTCACAGGACAACAAGCCTTGGAGGCTTATATTTTATGACTGCCTGTTAAAGTGGGGAATTCCCTTCCCAAAGGTGTTCTGTGTGTATCTTGGGTATTAAAACTTTTTCTCACATATCACTTTATAACTATATTAACTGCTAGTGCTTCTTTGTAGTGGCTAGACTGTATCATTAGCTATATACTGACAACATAGGAATAAAAATAATAATAGTTGTGTATATGAGGCCTTAATAGGCTGTTGTCTTTCTGGTGTAGTTACTGTTTTACAAACGGCAGGTCTAAGAGGAAAGGATGGCAACTCCCATCCCTATTCTTCTCAGAAAATATGATTAAGAAATTAGTCTGTGGGGTGATAGTTTCTGATAACCAGTGTGATGTTATGGGGAGGAGCAAACTGCTTCTTAAATCTTTCTCCTCATAGTCTTGGATAGCAAAAGGCTTCAGTTTGGAAACAGACATGGCAGTTCCAAGCCCCCCAAATTTCCCTCCTCATGCCTGACAGCGTAATTTCTGTTTAGACACACACGTTCAGTGGTTTCATTCTGAAAGAATGAAGGCTATGTGTGATGATGTGGAATGGTATGGTATAGCCCAGTCTGATCAGATCTCGGAACCTAAGCAGGATTGCAACCTGGTTAGGAGACCACAGGGGCATAACGAGGCAGCCCTGGGCAAACTGTAGCCCTGGGCAAAACCTGAGTTGGTTGCCCCCCCACCCCCCATGGGCGGCCACTCCACCACAACCAATTTTTTTTTGCACCGGGACATTGGTGCCTGCAGGGGGTGCATTTTTAAACATATCAGCACCAAAATTTCAGCATATCACCAGGAGACTGTCCTTATGCTACTCCCCAAGTTTGGTAAGGTTTGGTTCAAGGAGTCCAAAGCTATGGACTCCCAAAGGGGGTGCTCCATCCCTTATTGTTTCCAATGGGAACTAACAGGAGATGGGGGCTACAGTTTTGAGGGTCCATAACTTTGGCCCCCCTGAACCGAACTGCACCAAACTTGGGGGGTGCGATCATCTCCAGATGATACCCTGAAATTTTGGTACCGATACATCCAAAAATGCACCCCCTGCAGGAACATCCTAGAAATTTGCCCAAGAATCTTTGTTCTGCATTGAGTTTTCTGCATGGCTGTCAATGGGGGTTGCAGGCTGTGGGGGGCACATTTCTGAAGGCACAGTCTCAAAACTTTCGGGATCTCATCAGGAGACTTCCCTAATGATACCCCTCAAGTTTGGTGGAGTTTGGTTCAGGGGGTCCAAAGTTATGGACCCCCAAAACTGTAGCCCCCATCTCTTATTAGCTCCCATTGGAAACAATGGGGGATAGGGGCACCCCCTTTGGGAGTCCATAACTTTGGACTCCCTGAACCAAACCTCACCAAACTTTGGGGGTAGCATAAGGACAATCTCCTGATGATACGCTGAAATTTTGGTGCCGCTAGCCTAAAAACTGCGCCCCCTGCAGGCCAAAAATGGAAAACCACTAAAATATCCCAAAACGAACCCAGCATTTTGATGCCCCCCACAAGGTGATGCCCTGGGCAGCTGCCCACCTTGCCCAATGGGCATTACGCCAGTGGGAGACCACCAAGGAAGACTTTGCACAGAAAGAAAATGGCAAACCACACCTGTTCAATCACTTGCCTTGAAAACCCAATGGGGTTGTATGATGCAGATTTATTTTGAACAATAAAATGATCAGGAATATTTGGCACTCAAGCTTTTTGAAATACAACTTTAAAATAGTTTTAGTTGTCTCTTTTTGTGGGATTTAAAAGACAGGTTAGCAATTCCTCATAATAGGACATATAGAGTGTAACAGAATAACAGAACTGAGAAGCATGAGATAGGTAAGTTCAAGTGATGTATTCCACTTCCAAATGTATCAAGCTGGTTTCCATGGAAGTGTTTAAATATTTTTACTGAGAGACTTTTCTCTTGGTTGTCTATGGTTTGTTTCTTAAGCTTAAACTTCTGTTATATTTAAACTTAAGCTTCTTTCTTTTTCACAGTGGTTCTTTAGTTGTAGGAGTTGGGAATATTAACACACTTCCCCAGTTTTTCTCTCAAGATAACTGATGGATCCTGTCCTGATCTAGAAACCCAAAATGTGTTCCTTTCCACACTTTAGGAGAACCCTCCACCAGACAGCTTACAGCTCACAACACTGTTGAACTTCTCTCCCAGTGAACAGTCAGTTAGAATGAAGGTGCTGTCAACAGGTACCATAAGTTGGCTGCAACTTGATGGCAGTTTACACAAACACTTGTGTGATGTCATCTCATCTCCAGACCTAGAGAACAGGGACTTAAATTTCACACTCTATGAAGTTTTTTTTTCTTTTAAAAATTTATTTATTTTTATACTTGAGGCATTTGTGACCATTTAGTCTTCTTGTCCTGGATGAGGGTAATGTGTGAACTCAGGGCATTAATTTGGCCTCTTATGAAGAATGATAGGATTGAATAGCTGTACAGTAGGATTGATGAAAATCAAGAAAGGAACAGATTTATTTCAGTGGTATATGTGGCTTGGCTATTTTTTTTGTTTTCTTTTTCTCTCAGTATTACAGTAACAAAGTTGTTGGAGCCCTGGTACCTCAGAACATAACTGTTACGAAGCAGGTTTCTTTTTTGACTGGCTCAGTCTAATAACATGGATCAGAAAAGTTTTTAACTTTTAACTATTTTTGACAGGAACAGAACCCAAACCCTCAGGGGCATATCTACAGAAAATGGAGTCTGGGGCAAGCTCTCAAATTGCACCCCCCTCAACATCTGACTGATCTTTTACATCACTGTACCATAATATCAGTTGCATCTTCCTTGCATCTTACAGCTGCACCTTTCAAATTAAATGCTCCATAGTAACATCTGCCTGGCCAAAGTTCTAATCAGTACTGAAACAATTAATGAAGGGACCCTACTCCTTAAAAGCTCATTTTAAAAACATAGTACAAAAATACAATTTTTTTAAAGTTAAAAAGCACAATCTGGCAAACGACAAAGTGTAAAATAAGAACTGAAGCCTTCTTGTAAAAAGAACTGATAATTTATAATAGATTAATGAGTGTGGAGGTAAACACATTGCCCCCTCTTCGAGGGTGAGTGCATCACCACTTGTTCAAAAGTAGGGGCAACCATCCACACTATCAAGGAGGCCTTCACTGCCTCCAGGGCCCAGTCAGCCACCCCTTGCCCCAGCATATTCAAACAACCAAGAGCAGGACTCCAAATTGGTACAGATGCAAGAGATTTTATCTGCAAAGTGCTGAACAAATTGGTCACAACAGGCCACCAATAGGTTATCAACTCCAGCATGGGAAATTCCTGGAGATTTGAAAGTGGAATCTAGAGAGGGTGCAGTTTGGAAGAGGGGATCAAGCTCAGTAGGGGTGTATTACAACAGCCATTTCCTCCGGGGGAACTCATCTCTGCCCTCTAGAAATAAGTTGTAATTCTGAGAGATCTTGAAACACATCCTCTCCCTCCAAAACTGGCAACTTTACAGTCCACTTCCTCCCACAGATCAGACCTCAGTAAGTTCCTGATCACCCAGAAGAAGTAGGAACCTTTCAATAGAGAGAAAGGGAGGGGCTGGGGGTGTGGGTGAAAATGTTGTAGATGGGATGGAAGGGGGCTGGGAAGAAAGGTAGGGACATCGTCAGTGGGGAGAAAGGGAGGGGCTTTTGGAGAAAGGTAAAAACATTGTGGATGGGGAGAAGGGAGGAGGCTGGGGAGAAAGGGAGGAACACTGTCAACAGGGGAGGGAGGGGTTGTAAAGGGAAAGGAAGGGAATGTTGTGGCCTAGGTTGAGGAAAAAGAAGGGAATGAACACGGCTGTGAGGCTGCCAGGTGGAGCCTCAACTTGGCAATTAAATGTAGAAAAAAGCCTTGGTGCCAGAGGTGGGATCCAACCAGTTCTCACCACTTCTCTAGAAGTGGTTACTATTTTTTTCTGAGTGCCAGGTTACTAAAGCAACCTCCCTGCCCAATAGCCTCATTGGCGCTACGCCACTGTTTTAATCCCACCACCATTGGAACCTATTATTAACATTTTTGGATCCCACCACTGGTGCCCCCTGACACTTGGGTGGAAGGGAAGGTGGAAGGAAGGCAGGGGAAGAAGGGCAGGAAATGTATGGGACTGAGAGACTGCCCACCCATCCCTCACCCACAGACAGAACTAGGCTTGGAAATACACACTTCCTGAGAGAAAAAAGGGAGACTCATCTTTCCACCATCAGTCGGACACAAGCTTGTATATATCTTCATTACACAGGATCAAATATTGTTGCCATCAGCAAATCGACCCAGTATAGCTGACAGGTGTCCTTGCCTGTACCAGGTGAGGATTAATTAATGCTTTAATCACAGCTTTCATTTTTAGTCTGTCAATATGGCCTTTTAAATGTTACCCCAGCTGCACGAGAACCATTTCTAGAAGTGGCTGCTATGTTGTTAGGGTAATGTGTAAAGGACCCTAGGGCTTGTATTTTAAGGGATGTCAGTTTGAGTAAAGCTAAACCCTGTTCCTGATCTGAGACGCTGGAAGTTGGTATATGCTGTACAAAATATAGAAGAGATACTTTGTAGAGTACATTTTACACCAGAGGCAGATGCTAAGAACAATTCTCCAAGTCACTTATATCAGGACAAACCATGTCTGTGTACAATACATAGATATTACAAATTTCCTCTGCCTTAAAACAGACCCTTTGGAATTCCCATAGCCTTGCTGACACAATTAGAGATGGTCCAAGTCCATCCAATGGTCCCAAATAGTAAAAAAAAAATTATTTGCAATATCAGAAGTTGAATCACATGATGTTCCATAAAAACATTGCTGCCCCATGAGCAGAAACAAGCCATCTGAGTCCTAGTCATAATGTGTTCAGCATCAACACTAATTCATGTTTTGTGACTGTATGTGCAAGGATATATGTGGCAGGAAATGATTAGGCGGGGGAACATCAGAGACTCAGTAGTAATGTTCTACTGAATGCTCATGTACTGAAAAGTTGTTTCTGTGGCCCCTTCCGCACATGCAGAATAATACACTTTCAATCCACTTTCACAATTGTTTGCAAGTGGGTTTTTGCTATCCCGCACAGTAAAATCCAGCTGTAAAGTGCATTGAAAGTGGATTGAAAGTGCATTATTTTGCATATGCGGAAGGGACCAGTAGGTACAAAATGAACCATTCTTTTCTCTAAATTCCTCTTTTGTTTATGTCTCCTGACTTCTTGTTTAAAACAGACCAAAATTGCATCCCTTTGTGTTATAGACTTTTTGTCAACTGGAAAATGATTTATTTATTTATTTATTTTTTAAACTTATATACTGCCCAACCCCCGAAGGGCTCTTCAGCCACACACATCATAGAATTTAGAAGCCACACACATCATAGATTCAGCCACACACATCATAGAAAAAGCACTGGTTTCCCCAATAACCCCCCACGAGACTAAAACATATACATTCACTGTATGCATATATCTAAATGTTATTATTTTACACTTTGCTCTGCTTCTTCCAAAGTTGATCAATGGCTATCCAGCCCTATTTTATCCTTGCAAAAATGTTGCGAGATAGGTTAGGCTGACAGAATGTTTCACAGCAAAATGGGGATTGGAATTTTGGTTCTCTCGGATTCTGACACTAACCACTACACCATACTGTTTGTGTGCTTAGGTTGTTACGTGCATACTTTATCAAAACAGCTGCTTTTTATCTCAAGCTGGATTCGAATGAGAAGTTTTTAATAAGATTTTTTCCCATGAAAGAAAGTAATAAATAAGTGAGATAATGGCTAGACACGTGGGTCAGAACATAGGAGTGGGTCCCACATGCCTAGCCATTATCCAGTTTATTTATTCAGTTACTTCTCAAAAATCATTGTGTATGTATATGAAAATTAAATATAGCTTGTATTTTGAAAGTATACTTACTGTCCTGTATTTGATTGTAGTCTGTAGAGGAGAAGAGTCCAATGAGAAGGCATGGTGGTAAGAACTACTAGGCACAGTTTGCCAGTGAGAAGCATGCTGTGCTAGTGTACCATCTGGATTTGTCAGCAAGTTGTGGGTGTTGTTCATGCAACATTAAGGCTGATCAGCTAGTCTGAACTTGAAGTGTTCCAGAAGAGTGCAAAATTCCTGCAGGTTAGCATATGGTTAGCCCTGCCTTTTGGGGAAAGATTCAGATATAAGTCCACACACTGCTTCTGAGTATTGTATATATCTTTGCTGTCTCTAAAACTCATATGTAGCAAAAGTAAACTGTGTGGAACTGGCAGTGTTTCCAGGGATGAGTCGATGGTGGTGTCTGAGGATGTAGGGAAGGCAATATTGTCATGAGTCAGACAGAGAACAGAGAAAGTGTGGTTCTTCAGAATACATATGAAGACGTTGCAGTGGCTGGTTCCTAAGACAGTCCAAAGTGAGAAAAGGTTTCTTCAATTCTCATGGTCTTTTATGCCCCCCAGGACTTGTCTCTTGATACAGAAGTCATTCTAGGCTATGACAGATAAATTTCTGGTTGCCACTCTAAACCCCCTGCTTCTTAAATTTAAGATTGCTTCAAGTACTTGAAAGAGGAGTTCCCACAACATAGCAATCTGTCCCATGTGTGACTTGACTGCTCTTTGCTAAAATATTTGATAATAAAGTGAATAGGTGTCTTACTTATAGGCGAAATAAAAAGAGAGAACCATGATTTCAACAATTTAAAATAAGAATGGTGATATAAGTTAATGCTTTATGTGGATGGTATAGGTCTCTTGAGTCTCTCTATGCTCCTTTTCATTAATCTGATAGTAATTAAATGTAGAAAAAGCAGTTATACTAACCTTTAATGATGCCTTGGGTGACATCGGTACACCAAACTAGATATTGAAGATGATTATAGCCTTCAAAATATTACTTAGGTATAAAGAAAGTCAAAATAACAATAATATTATTGAGGATAACTTTAAACCAGTGGCATATGACATTGAACAAAAGCTTGTGTCATAGAAATGATTTAACCTATCCATCTTGGGACCTACTGATGCCAATAAGATGCTGTTAATACCAAAATTGATTATGAGTCAAAGGAAAAATCTTTGGACTAAAGAAATCAAGTTTACAGAATGTCAATATTAAGAGATACAAAATTTTTGATGGCATATCAAATCTAAAGATATAACAAAGGTTATAATGAGAAGTATAGGAAATGTCAGAATATGGATGCTGCATTCCACCTATGATGCACAGGTAAGAAAATACTGGATGGAGATACATGATGACATTCAAAACCATTTAAAACTCAAATGTTATTAAATATTGTACCAAGTTATATTCCAAAAAAATACAACAAATTATTTAAGTACACGATGAAGACGGCAAGATTAACATATACAGCAAAATGGAAGAAAGAGAAATAATGAATGGATGAATAAATTAACAGAATTTGTGGTAATAGCAAAACTAACATCCTTTAAACATAATAGATCAATTCCAGAATTTCAAGTAAAATGGGACTTTAAAAAATTACATACCGGTAGCTAAAAATTAGAAATAAAGTTAAATAAAGTTAAACCAAAATAGAAGACAGATTTAGACAAATATATATTTTATAATACATATGTTGGTAGACATGGAGATATATTGAAAAGATAGTAGTAATATAATTTTTAAATGTAAATTTAGATAGTAAGCTCTATAGGAACTGTTAAGAATCTGAAAGTCTATGTCTATGTCTACTTTGGGTACTGAATTTTTAAAAAATACTGAAATTGATAGAATATCCCTTTTGATGATATTAGTGACAATATTTTAAAAGAGTGACAAGCAGTGACATAGATATAGATTTTTTATGGGGGGGTTGGGGGGCATGACCATGCACCACACACCTGTGGGGGTGTGGCCATGCCTCCCCAAACCCCTCAGTGCTTATAAAAGCAGCTCTCCAAGGCCAGGGACTCCCCTGCCCCACCTCGCCCCCATCAGCTGGGCTCCCGGCTGGCAGCCAGCAGTCCCTTCAAAGGCGTAGCTAGGAAAAATGGAGCCCAGTGCAAAATCTGAGTTTTGCGGGGGGGGGGGGCTCCATGGGCAGCTGCTGTGATGCTGGAATCCACCCACAAACAGCATCACTTTAAATGGTGTTTAGACTAGGGAGCCCAGATTCTCCTTTTCAATCCACCCTAAAGGGAGAATCTGGGGTCCCCAGTTAAAACAACATTTAAAGTGATGGAGTTTTGGGGTGGATTATCCCCCACCCTGAAATAGCATCACTTTCAATGTTTAAACTGGGGACCTCAGATTCTCCCTTTAAATCCATGGCGAGGGGGGATTTAAAAGAAGAATCTGGGGAAATTTGGGGGGTGGTGTCTGCTGTCAGGGGTGCAATTGTTAAGCTAGCCACACCAAACTTTCAGGGTATCTTTAGGAGACTCTCCTGATAATACCACCCAGGTTTGGTGAAGTTTGAATGTAGCCCCAATGGTGTAGCCCCCATCGTCTATTAGCTCCCATTGGAAACAATGGGGGATGGGGCACCCCCTTTGGGAGTCCATAACTTTAGACTCCATGAACCAAACCTCACCAAACCTGGGTGGTATCATCAGGAGAGTCTCCCAAGAAATTCCTGAAATTATGGTGCTGCTAGCCTAAATGTTCCGCCCCTGCAGGCCAAAAACCAAAAAACACTAAAAATACAAAAAAACACAAAAGGGGGTGGAGCTTTGGACATGTAATGGGTGGGGGTTGAATCTGAGGAACCCCCCCTTACCTACATCCTTGATGACAAGGAATCTTTCACAAATTTATCTTGAGATCTAAGATACCCAAAAGAAGATGGATGATTGCTCATTCAACAAGGTCCTCAGTGCTATCCTTGATATCAGAACCAATCATGATGCTGCTAAGCTAATTTGGGCTTGAAGGTGGTTGAATATTGACAGCAGATCATCAGAACTGGCAATTTAACTGAGATTAAAATGCCACTTAAAACTCTGGGCAGAGAGAGGCAAGGAGAATAGTTTACAATAATAGCCATCTTATAACTAATACCCCTTTACTAGTAAAAAAAAGAAGCTTTCTCCAGATATCTTGCCTCTAGCATCAACAACCAGATATTTAGAAAAGCATCAGAAGTTTCAGTTTGCTACCTTGGGTAAATGGGAAAGATTTAACCTACATTGTTATAAGGACTTGGTGTCTCAGAGGGATATTGTGAGGAAAACCAGTAATTGTCATATATCATAGTTTATTTAATTGAGTATCTGCAGATAAAAACTTATTCTGGGCAAAACAACTTACATCTGGTATACCCTTAAGGCAAATAAATGAATTTGAAGACTTACACCTCCAACCAGATTGGGCGGGTGGGCCAGGCGGCACTGCTCCAGTGCCTCCTCACCCTCTCCAAAGGGCTTCTCCATGGTGCAGGAAGCCCAAAGTCAGACAAAAATGTGGTTTATCTCCAAGGCTGGTTCCATTGGTGAGTTGGCAGTGGAACCAAGTAAGGGTAGGATCCACCCCCTGATCCACCCCTGCCATGCCAGCGCAGCTTTCTGTGCCTGAAGGCCTAGGGAAGGGCAAGGGATTCTGGGTTGAATGCCGCAGAGCCGTGTGGCACCTGCCTGGTAAGTTGTCCCTCCCTCTGCATTGGGCTAAATTTGTAGCCTCAGAATTATTTTCTTTCAAAGCTGTATCACTTGATTATTGTACCTACTGCTACAAGTAACCATACTCCTAAGTGGGTTCACTAGGCTATGAAAATGAAGATGTCTAGCATTTGCTTTGTCTCAAGGTTCTTCGTTTTATGTCTGTTTCAGCTTGAAAGAAAAATCTTTAAAATAATTTTCAGTTATATCTTATGCCAAAATTGATTACAAAGATTTATAATTCATGTGTTGGCAATTGCTGGTCAAGCCACACTGGTTTTGCCTAAGAGCTGTGGACTATTGGGTTGCAGTGGCATAGCATCAATGGAGTGAGGGTGTGTGTGTGATGCCCAGGGCGGAGCCATGGCAGGAGCGTGGCTGGACTGCGGAGCGGGTGTGGTGGGGACGTTCCGGGATGGGGCGGGGGCGGGTGCCGCCGCAGCAGGGGCACAGGCCGCATGTGTCCTGGGCGCAGTTACCTCTTGCTACACCCCTGTTGGGTTGAAGTAATTGACTTGCTAAGCTATGGTTTATACAGGCATATTCCAAGACACCTCAAATTCTATTGGTGATTATATAACTTCATTTATGGAAAACTCACAACTCATATTTTTAACTTCAATTACAACAGCAAGATTACATTTTGCACAGTGTTGGAACTGAAAGACTCTCCAAGTATACAGGCATGGCTGGATAAATTGGATGATAATTACCAGATCTTACTTTTCTAGTAAATGGTAGGAACTTCCATTGATGTGGTCTGATTTTCTGAAAATTATGAATTGCATTCAAGTAAAATATGCTAACATTGCTTGAATTTGATTTGTAGGTTAGTTTTCTTTGTGAAGTAATATAGTTAAAAAAGAATACTGAGTACAGCTATGTGGTACACTTCCATTTCAATAACACCACTTTCCTGAATGCAAGCTCCATTAAATAGACCTGAGTGGAAGCCTAAGTAGACCACAGAATTTCTCTCCTTATATAGCAAATTCTTGGCTAGAGATTTTTTTTAAAAATCTGGGTTTCAGATTTTTCTGTTAATCAGGGTGTGTTCAAATATATGATTACCAAATTCCAGTTTTCTCTCATTGTTTCAATTACTGTAAAAAAACCTTTTCAGATTCACAAACCAAACCTAAGCATCTCTCACTGTCTTTCCTTACAGTGGAACCTTAAACAGAATTAAGACCTAAATCCATTAATGTCAATGGGTGTAGAAGGGTACAACAGAATTACACTGAACTTGAAAATAACAGGTGTTTCAAAACAGACCATTTGTTATTATAACTATATAGAATTGTCAACATCCTGGAGAAGTGTACTGTTTTTTACAAAAACAAAAACATCACTTGACCATTTCCACACACTGAAGCTCTGTTAAAGAGTCACAACATATTTTTCTCCTGGTTGCTGGCAACGCTTCTCAATTGTTTACAATTGTTTGCAAGTGGATTTTCTGTTCTACATTGAAGGTGGATTGAAAGCGCATTATTCAGCATGTGTGGAAGGGGACTATGAGAATCTAAATTTCCTGGCTTATTACCAATATTCGTAACTATTAGGTTCAAATTAGATGTTATTCAGCTGTTTAAAAGTCCTGTGAGGGCAACGCGGAGAAACTCTTGTCCCCTCTTCCACCTTTTTCCAGTGCCGAAACATCTCCCTGCAGGAGGAGGCAGAGGCGTAGCAAGGGGGGAAAGTGCCCAGTGCACCGGTGAATCCTCCGCCCCTGCCCCGCCCCAGAATGCCCCCGCCACACCCCCGCCAAGTCCTCACCACACCCCCACAGGGTGTATACCTGGTGCGTCGCACCCCCTGCCCCCTAGGAGCTAAGCCTCCGGGAGAAGGGAGGCTACTAGTCAGATCAGGATTGGGTCCTTGCAGCATTTTTTAAATGACCTGCAACTGTAAATTCAGGTATAAAATGGTGGTGACATCCACAAGTTGCACCTGTAAACCTGTCACATCTAACCTGACCCTTAGTAAACAGCATTCCTGTTTCTTCAGATTTCTGAACCTGAACAGGTTTGATTTTTCTCTCAGAATCCTTTAATATTAGCAGAATTGAGGTTTGGCCTTTTCCACAGGGAGACTGTTCTCAATATAATTTGCATTTCCATGGCAACTAGTCTCCACAAATTTGAGAAACCTGTGGCAGATGGACTATTAGGTGCCCCCCCTCCGGAGTTCTGCAAGTGTTGCTTTATTTGCTTTGTTTTCATTAAAATGGTCTGTGTATCCTGTGGGGCTTAGTCTTATTGTGCTAAAATAAGCAGTCTAGATTTCTGGTTACAAAAAACGGTCAGAAAGAAAATCTTCTAGAACCACGTGAAGCTTCACCAATGAAGCATAGTGAGGGTAGGAAAACTTACAGTGCTGTGATATCATATCACATGTTTTGCACTGCTGTATGTTATGACGGAAAGTGAATGAGGAGATGTGGGGCAACTGTTGCCAACCTCCAGATTGGACCTGGGAATCCCCTGGAATTACAGTTTACCTCCAGACTACAGAGATCACTTCTCCTGGTAAAAAAAATGGATGCTTTGGAGGGTGGACTCTATGGCATTATAAACTGTGGAGGTCCCTGTACTTACCAAGCTCTTTCCCCAAATTTCCAGGAGTTTCCTTATCTGGATCTGGCAGCCCTCTCCCCCCCATCTCCCCCCCCCCCCCGTTCTGCTTTGGTGGCCATCAGGGGCCTGGCTGGCAACCCCTGCTTTTTTTTGAGTGGCAGCCAGAATGTGAAGTTTTTGCTTAATCGCTATGCAAGTAACATAGGAACACATATGGCTGAAATTAAATACACCAGGATGTTTTGGGTTATGCTTCTTCAGAGGAATTCAAAAGTGCGGTTTTAGCCTCACAGCAACCTTATATGAGAAGCAAGTCTGACAGAGATCGATTTGACCGAGGTCACTCAGCAAGCATTACTTCTCAGTGGGGATTTGAACCTGAATTTTTCAAGACCAGATCTGAAACTGTGCAACGCTGGAACAAAGCAGCTATTGTGGAAATACAGATTCAGTCTAGCTCTGTGCACTATGTGCTTGCAAAGGCCTTGGTACCCTCCCCAGAGATTAGATGATTGCCATCATTGCTTCCACCCACCTGCCCTCCCACCCAGCCAGGTACTAGAGCCTGTTGGGTGGAGAAAGTGTCACTGAATGATTCTCACATCCCCCTCTCCTGCTGTTGGAGAGGCAGATGCGATTAAGACAAAGGCACAGAAAAAAAAGTTGTAAAAGATAAAAAATGGATTGGTGGCCACTCTGTGGAGATGCAATGAAATATTTATTTCCCTTCAACCAAATTAAGCCCTTGGTCCTCTGGGTGAATGGGGTATTAATAGTGCAAATCACACACAGGCAAAAAACAATTCTTAGCCTCCCACAGCTAAGAGAGCCAGCAAGTAGCCAGTGTCCTCTGCCTAGTTATTGCAGCTACTTCATTTCTGTAGCAGGCTCTCTTTTTGTCAAACCCCACTCACTGCTGTGCCTGACTGACATGTGACCCAGAACGAGGCTTTCCAGCAGGGACTTTTTGTGCGTGGGCATGTTTCGAAATGCAGATTTCAATGAACCCTTTTTACTTTGTTCCTCAAACCCCGTTGCTTTCCCATTTAAGTTAAGATTCATATTCACACTCAAATTGCCCTCCTCCCAGCCCCATCAGGAAAACCAGCTATTCACTCTTCTCCTCAGAGGCCCTGAAGTCCCTTTCCTGTATTTATCCCTTTCCAGTATATGTGTGTATTTGTATGTCTTTCAGTCACTATGCATATATATATTAAATATGTGAACTGGGGGTGGAGATTTTTCTGGATTGATTAGACTCTGAAGAAATATAACTAACTTCTAAGGGGCATGGCTATTGCTTAGCTGGCGATGTGAAAGCTGGGTGAGGAGGAGAAATATTTTTCCTTCTCATCTCTAAGATGCAGATTTACAAGTAGAGGACTAAAAATGGGGGGGGGATCTCATTTTCCCATCTCTGTATCCTGTTTTACTCCCCCGCCCGCCCTCACATGCCTGCAGCCTCTCTCCTTTTCTGCATAAACTTTCTGTTTCTCCCCCTGGCAGTTCCTGCACCTCCCCCCACCACCTTTTTCTGTTCCCTTCTCCCATGTTTTCAGACTTTCCTTAAAAAATATTTTTTTTGCTCTTCTTCCTCCAGTTTTGGGAGCCAGTGTAGTTGTTAAAAGTGGTGGACACTAATCTGGACAAACTGGTTCGATCCCCCACTCTACCTAAAGCTTGCTCCCAGTTCTCTTAGAACTCTCTCAGCCCATGCAGAGGAAGGCAATGGCAAAGCACCTCTTTTGCCTTGAAAGCCCTACAGGATCACCACAAGTCAGCTGCGAGTTGACAGCGTGCATCCCTCCAGATTTACCTCCAGTTGCTCCTATCTTTTGCCTTTTTAAGTTTGTCTTTCTGTCCCACCTAACCAATCTTTGTCAGTACTGGTTAGAGGTTTCCTAAACCCCAAGAGTGCCAGCAATGAGCTCTCACAACATAGTCTCACGTTGATGGTATTCTTTTCTTAAAGACTCAAACATTGCTTCTATGATTTTAGGATTCTGAAACCCCGAGAATGTATTTTTATTTAATATTTTCCTTTTCGGGAGGGGGCAAACCTGGTGGTTCTTGCATACTAGTAGAAACATGTGTGTATAGACACATGGTCGTGCAGATTCACAGTCTAAGGTCAGTGGTCAGTATTATATAATTATAACAAGAAAATGTACCGATTTTATACCAGAGGTACAGTATCTCTATAAATTTAAAATATGAGGTCAATATATGCCTGTTTCCCAAAGTGTTTTGTTCCCTCCTCTGCTAGCATTGTGGCATTTATTTTTACCACCACTGCGGAATGCTGAGTAACCAGTCTATCTCCTGAAAGAAGCCTATTCCAAATAATGGGTATAACTTCACCTAAATGAAATGGGTAGACTTGTGGTGAACAGAATGGAGTTCGCATTTGCAAACCAGGTTAAGAATTTGGGAGTGCTCATGGACCCGGCCCTGCTTTTTAAAAAGCAGTTTGGTGTAGTGGCCAAGAGTGCCTTCTAGCAGCTTCATTTGGTTCACTGGTATATTTAGACCCTGACATACTAATCTATGGTTTTGTAACCTTGTAGTTAGCTGGATTAGTGTAAGTGTGCTTTACATTGGTTTGACTTCGGGGGAGGGGCAGTGGCTCAGTGTAAGGCAAGGAAAAGGACTAGGCTTAATCCCTGGCATCTCCAGTTAAAAGGATCAGGTTGTAAGTAATATAAGAGGCCTTTACCTGAAACCCTAAAGAGCCACTTTCAATCTGTGCAAATAATATTGACCTTGGTGGACAAATGGTTTGATCTAGTATCAGGCAGCTTCATGTGTTCACAGCACATACTGATATGAAGACAACCCAGACATTGCACCTGGTTCAGAATGCTGTGGCCCAGTTAATACCTGGGTCTAGCTGACAGGAATGTATGTTGCCTATTTTAAAACAGCTACATTGCTGACAGTTGGTTTCTGGGTTTGAGAAGATATTGGTTCTGTGCAATAAGAAAAAAAATTGTCAGTCCATGGAGGGCAGGTCAACCCAATGCTTTTAAATGGCCAGCGGACCCATCTTCCGAGTGGCTAAGATTCTCTTATGTGTGTCTTTGTAGCTACAAAGATAGCTCCTCAATTTTTTTTAAAATAGGGAAACAATATATTGCCAGAATTGGCAGGACCAGCTGAGTACAACTATGTTCTTTTTGGGCTGAAAAGGCACCCAGGATTGGAGCCTGCAGAGCAAATGTCCTGGGGCAACCTTCAGCAAATGGAGGCAGGGAGAATCCCTTCAGCTTCACACAAAATGTGGGGTGAAACTGGCCAGGGAGCAAAACGGTCGGGTGGGAAACATAAGACACCTCCTGAGTTCTGCATTCTGCACAGCCAGCCAGGAGACGTTTTGCAGACAACTGATGGGGAAAAGGTGCACTTTGGAGTGTTTTTTAAAAAAAGACATCTTGAGCAGAAATAAGGAATCTTAAAAACCTCTTGTGAAAAAGGCTGTGCAGAGTACCTTCCCAGAACGTATTTTTGGTGTCCTCAGGATATCTTATTTCAGCTGTGCGGAATGGACCAGTGTGATACAAAGTGTAAGGTCTTCTGTGTTTCTACAACTGGGGAATAATAAGAATGGGTTTAACAGTAACGTTTTGATTTATTTTAACTAATATACAGAATAAAGAAGGAAAAATATTTCTCTACCTGGACACATTTCTCTACCTGGACAAAAAAATTCTGGAATCAGGCACAGATTTAATAGTATGCAGAATTCTTGGTGCAAAATATTTATTTATTCACTTCATTGCCCTTCCCATTTTTTCCCGACGAGGACCCAAGCAGCATAGATCATTGTCCTCTCATTCATTTTATCCTCCCAACAGCCTTACTAGGTAGGTTAAGTTAACAGTATATGACTAATCTAAAAAAGCTTCCATGGCAAAGTAGGGATTACACCTGGTCTCCCAGAGCCTACTCCAATGCTTTAATCATTACAACCTGACTTCTTCTCGTGGATTTATGGTTTTTCAGTTCATATTCATGGTTTGTTTATTTTTAAAAGTTTACAGTTCATACAACAATGGTAGCTGCTGGTTTTATAACCTAATCACATCAAATGTCCCGTATTGACGGGGTGTATATAGAAAATTCTATAGAAAATTAAATGATACAAAAATCACATTTATGTTTATCTTTCCTTCATTAAAATGCATTAGTATTGGCAAATGATGCCATTTGTTCTGGGAACATTTGATGAGACAGAAGGTTGTTAATGCTTTCCACCAATGGAAAAAATGCCACCATTCAGGAAAAGGCTGTGAAAAATTGAAAGAGGAACATACCAAATGTTTGACTCCCAGGAAACAAATTGTCACTTTCTGTCACAGGGCCTTTTCTCCCTTGCATTCATACTGCTGTTTCTTCCGCAAATGTTGTTTTAACTAGGGATACTTCTCTGGATGCAGCTAATCCTGACCATCTCTGTTTGGAAAGATAAACCTTATGTTTCCCCTCAAACAAAAGTTATTTTTTTCACACTCCATCCTTAAAATGTTGGGCTAGCACAGTTGTCAAACTCGCGGCCCTCCAGATGTTATGGACTACAGTTCCCATCATCCCCTGCCAGCACGAGCAATTGACTATGCTGGCAGGGGATGATGGGAACATCCAATCTGGAAAACCGTGAGTTAAGCTTATAAGAGGAAATTCGAGGCCCTTTCCTTGCAGGCCATAAACGAAAGCGTTCTAGGAAGGACGGCAAAAGCCATCCCAGGGAGCTGTTTGCATAAGGAGGAGTGCCAGTGGTCGCGAAGAGCGCAGCTTTGGAGAACCAGCTCCTGGCGAGGTTTTCAAACAGCGTCTTCCAACGCTGCTATTGAAGCGACAGCGGTAGGAAGGTGCCATTCCCCCAAAATGCCTTACCGTCCCCTCTGACCTTCCGGCGTGTCGCACAGGCCAGGGGACATGCCCCTCCTGCCCTCGCGACTCCAGAGGCTGTCGTGCAGGGCAGGGGCATGTCCTGGCCTATGTGATGCACGGAAGGACAGAGGGATGGTAAAGCGTTCGAGGGGCGAGAAGCACAGCGCAGGCTGCACTGTCTTACCCACCACTACGAAGGACCGTCCGTGTGAGCGTTATGTACCCGATGCACCTGCGAAAGTGACGTCGCGAAACGGCCTCAGATTCAAATTTCCCCTTAGACATGAAGCAGATTGGGTTCACATGACAAACCTGCAAGGAGCTCTAGGCTGAGGGATAGTGATTTGGCCACAGCACCTTAGGGTGTTGTTCTGTGCATAAAATCTTAGTATGCTACTCAATATGCTACTCTGTGCTACCTTCTGGAAGTGTGGGAAGCACATCGTCTCCCTATACTAACCAATCCTTTGGATTACTCTGTCTCCTTGATATACCTAGTATAAGTCAAGAAGATTAAAGAAAACTGGACTCCAGTTTGGGGGGAGCATTGTGCTGAAGGTAGAGAGAAACACAGTGTTGGCTATGGAAAGAGGAAGTCATAGGGCGAGAACTGGAACACAAGAAGGAGATACTTCAGCAAGGGAGATGAGGGGAGGAGTAACCATGAGAGTTATGAGATGGAAATAAGCTGCAACCCCTCCCTTCATCTTTTGTGTGGAATTTCACAGGCAATATATTGGCAGTAAATGCTTTCACAGGAATATCCTTTCTGAACATTTCCACTCTTTAGCATATTAGAAAGTGCTATGTGGCTTTCTTCACCTAAAAATTCTCTTTTTTCCTTCTTCTTCAGAGGAGCTTTCTCAATTGTCAGGAGGTGTGTGAAGGTGTTATCGGGACAAGAGTATGCTGCCAAGATTATAAACACCAAGAAACTCTCAGCTCGAGGTAGGCAATCTCTGGGCTTACAGTACTACATAATATTGGGAATAAATCCTCGGGCCTAGACCTGTTTGCTACTCTGACCAGCGTTTAATATAAAACTCTGCTGTCTTTTTTGCTTTGGATATTGCTCTTGTGATAATTTCCACAGTACATTGTTACACATTAAGAAAAAAGCTGAGGTATGTTTTTGCATATACATTAGAGTAATCACAACTCCCATATTCTGAGGAGTATTTCATTTTCATTATACAGACCAAAGTTTGTTCTAGAGCAGGCCTTATCATTTAATTGAAGGGAATCGCAGGATCCAACCCAATATTACCTGTTTTACATAATGCTGGGGAAGGGAAAGAACAGCCCTGGCTAGTGGAAACATTAGGGATTTAATGCTGGCACCTAGGAACTTATTTTTCATTCCAGCAGGGCAAGTGATCTAGAGTTTTCAACCTCCAGGTGATGCTGGAATAAGGTGACCAGATTTTTACTCCTGCAACGCGGGGCGCGTGGCCGCACCCGTGCAGCCGCAGGAGCACACTGCCTTTTGCAGCGCTCCCCGGTCAGGAAACAGGGAAGCGCCCAGAAGTGAGTCTTGGCAGCAGAGGCATGCGTGGCGCGGAGCCTCCAGCGCTTAGCCGCACTGCCTCAACAGGGGAGCGCCGCAAAAGGCAGTGCGCTCCTGTGGCCGCGTGCATGCTGCCACTCTGCCGCACTGCCTTCTGGGAAGCTTCCTGTTTCCCCACCCTGTGACAGGGGGGAAACGAGGCGCAACAATCTTGACTGCGCAAGAACACCAGGGATGCTGACTGCAGAGCGCATTGCCTAATGGGGACAATTTTAAAACCCGGCGGGACCCAGCAGGACATTGGCGGAAAGCGTGAGTGTCCCGCCAAAAGCGGGACGGCTGGTCACCTTATGCTGGAAATCTCCAGGCTATTTCCACTGATCTTTGGGCTATTTCAACTGATCTCCAGTATACTGGGTAAAAAAACAATTTGATTTGGAAGGTAGGCTTTTTTGGCATTATATTCTGCTGAAGTCCCTCCTCTCCCAAAAACTCTACCACCAAAATCTCCCGGATTTTCCCTACTTGGAATTGCACCCATAGGAGGATCTTATACAAAAACATGCATATAACTGAGAGCCAAAGTTCCTACCAAAATTGGTCCTTCTCCTAAAACCTCCTGTAACACCACTCCACTACCAGTCTGGCTGCTCATGACTTCTGCTGGCTCATTCTGCTTGCCCCCACTCCCATTTCTCTTTCTTGACTCCCAGAGGCATCAGGAGATCATCTACAGCAGGGGTAGGGAACCTGCGGCTCTCCAGATGTTCAGGAACTACAATTCCCATCAGCCTCTGTCAGCATGGCCAATTGGCCATGCTGGTAGAAACTGATAAATTAGATTCTAGGAATCTGGAAAACCGCAAAATTCCTGATCTACAGTGATGTATTTATTTAGGAACTTTCTGTGCTGCCTCTTCAGGGAATCTGCCTGAGACAGCTTTAAAAAAATAAAAAACATAAATATCATAAAAGTCATTAATTAATACCAGGCATTAGAAAAGCAGCCAGATTGTAAACAACTTAAAACATCGAGCAACTTAAAATGAGGCTTAAATGTTTCTCAGGTTCCAAAAAGAATTGTAGTGGGAACTGATTCTACAACAGTGATGGAGCAGCTGTCAGGATTCAAGTATCAATGTTTCTTGCTTCCTGTAGTTCAAAGTCAGCTTATTTCTCCAGTGATTTTTAAAGCAAGCAAATTAAGAATGTTTTCATATCAGACAGAGATGCTATGGGATCCCAATGCTGTTGTTGCGATTGTTTTCACATCAAAGGTGATATGTGACCCCAAGAGGAATGAGCATTGTGACCACTTTAAGTTTAACATAAAGAAACTATGCATTTTTTTCCTCAGGATCTATCCATTTTGCAAGAGTAGGCTGACTTGTCAAACCTGCAATTCCACCCACAAAAAAAAAAGCTTCAGAAGAGATTTCTTGGGCTGCGAGGGTGTTCGAGAATATCAGGCATCTGCTAGGGTTTTAGTAATGGCTTATGAATTGAACTGCCTTTCAAACTGAGGCCTGCTCCCCACTCACCATAAGCTGCGGGGTCACCTCTTGATAAGACACGGGGATCCTGGACGTTCCCCACATCACCAGCGGCCACTGCGCAGCTGCCCAGAATTTGCCGCTCTCCCACCTCCTTGGCGCGCGTCAAATTAGGTCCTCTTCAAAGAGCAACATTTTCCAAAACCCCGGGGTTGCTGCGGGGTGGTGGGGAACCTCGGCTGTTTACGCGTGGTTGATTCGCTGTGACGCACAGCTTTCCGGCCAATCAGGAAAAAGGATCCTCCATTTTGTTTAGGGAGGGTGTCCCCGTCAGAAAGTGCGCGACATGAAGCTACGTGATGATGTAGACACGAGGCAACATCCTCTTTTACAATGCATGCTCGCGGAAATTGAGACATGTGCACAACGCGACGTGCCAACATTGCTCCCTTTGCTCGAGCTTTACGGCTTTGCGGCTTGGCAGCGCCCATTCACGGCAAAGTGCCGTTTTCTGCCCAATCAATTCGCTGCGGGTAGGTGCGTGTGCGTTGCGAGCCTATCAAAAACAACTTCTCGTGTCAGCCAATCAAAATGGAGGCCCGCCTTCGGCTGGTTGCCACTTCCACGTGTCCATGACGCACATGCGTGCCAGCCAATCAGAACGCTCGATTGCCATGGAACTCCTGCTCTTGTTCCCCCACGTTATTTCCTGAATGGCAAATGAGTGGGGAACAAATGTCTCCGTGGTCAAAAGCCGCGGAGGCTTTTCTATACGGGGTCGCTGCGGCGTTGCACTTAGAAGAGGTAAGTGGGGAGTGGCCCTGACTACAGTGGGAAACCTATGCTTAAAGGTTGGTCAGTTCCTGGCTTCAGCCCTGCTTCTGTGACCCAACAAGCCTTAAAAACTTAGCTGTGGCCCATCTGATTCCATCCCACCCCTGAGAAACTTTGCTTTGCTTCTTTTGCCCTTGCTCTTCGCTCTCTCCAGATTTCTTTCCTTGCATTTTCTGATGAAACTTGAAAGAAGTTGCCAAAGGCCTACACTTTTGCAAAACCTCTTACTTTCTACTCTGCTGCTGCCCTGGAGAAAGTCAGGATATGACAGAAATGGATGAATGTGTGCACCCCTTGTAGGACAGATGAAAGAAGGATTTAGATTAGCAAAATAAATAAGCTTATGAATATACCAGTATATTCCACTGCAATATGATTGCTATCAGAATAATTTCAAATACCTTTCCCTATCTATAGACCTTTGTTGAAACTGATTTAGAATTGGCTTCAGAAAAGATACTGTCAATCTTTATTAGTATGTTTTAAAACATCATAACACAGATTAATGTGGTCATAAATCTCATGTAAGCAGCAATAAAACAGATTTCCATATCGTATAGCAAAACAGACTGGGGCGATATGTTAACAAAATATCCTTCTACAATATATGCTTCAGCCAACTGTGTAGTGTAGGTCAATGAGAGGGGCCAATGAGAGGAAACCAGATGGTGTGCAATGAACTGAGAAGGTTGCTGCAGAAATCAGAAGAAGCAGGGTAAAAAGCAGTCTCTGGGGTGTGTGACAAAGATCACTACAAAAAGAGAAGGGTAGAGAGGTCATCTACATCTAAAACAGTTGCACAAGATTGACTGTGGAGAGCAGCAGATAAAAACTGAGAGTCCGTATCTGTGAATGACCCATGATCAGAAACTCTAAACTGATAATGGTGCAATTTATTTAAGAGATGGAGCAAGTGACATTTAAAAATGGTTAGAAAATTGATGTAAAAATTTCTGGCTTGTAAGACAAGGGGTGCACAAACACCTACTAGTTTGGGTTATACCCTGTTTGCTGATTCTGGACAGAGATATATTTTTCAATTATGAATTCAATAGTTGTTAATCCATTCATGGATGTTTCACTATATTCCTTACTATCTATGCAGTATAGCACAATTAACTTTTAATGTGTGTGTATTTTCATGCTGTTTGATTGAGTTCTATTATTCCCTATAACTGTTCTGCTCAGCAGGGAATTTTTTAAATAAATGGACAATTGAATCCTTCACAGATCTTACAAATCAGTCATCAATAAATATTGTGCTTACATAAAATCTTACCCTTCTGTGTTGGTATAAGTTGTCCTTAGTGATGCTAATAGCTGCTGATCAGTTTGAATCAGCATCATCTTTGTGCATGTGTGGTTTTGGGAAAAGCCGAAATAAACCAGTTTGGGAGGCATTCTCAGGTGCTCAATGCAAACTGAACAGGCTGAGACATCAGCTCACTTCTGATTGCCACATTTGAACATGATAAGTTTGGCCATTGAATGTGTTTGCAGTGAAATTTGCAACATCCCTAAAGTTTTTTCCTGACCTCTAGAAAACTGCTGTCAGTCACAGTATAGAGCATTTTAGTGCATGGGTTCTGACTTTAAAATGGAAGAGCACCTGGCTACTATTAGAGGTATTAGACATGCTTGTTAATAAGTGCAGAATCTCCTGCTCACTGCTACTCATAGGTTGTAACTTCAGTGTGCGCATGTGTAGGAGTAGAATCCTGAAAGAAAAGCAGATTTGTAAAAAGTTTCCAGTGTGCTGGGGTCACATGCTGTAATGCACCAAAGTTTCCAGTGTGCTGGGGTCACATGCTGTAATGCACCAAAGGTTAATGAATTGAAGATCTGTGGTTGCCGACGATATTCTTGGGCCATGCTAAGTTTCTTTGTACGTGAATGAATGAATGGATTTATTTGTATGTAGTTATGGGCCATTGCAAACACATCAACAATTATATAAAAACCGCTATGAATATATATGAAAAATTAAAATATACAACACTGACTAAAATGTACGGTGATATTAAGTAAAATATACAATATATCATTAAAAAATAACAACGAAGAATGCACTCTAAAAGACTACTCTCCAAGCAACAATATTGAACCTTATTTTCTTTGCTTCCAGAACATATCAATACATTCTATGAGAATGATAACAAAAATATTAGTTTCTGGCATTAAGGTGGATATTTAAACCACAAACCATCCCAGCAAGAAATTTAGCCCTGGGTTATGCATACATATACGCCGGGATAAGTCCTCCTGTGTTAGAGATTCACAGATACAAAAGTGTTAATCTTTTGACGTTTGACAATAGTGTCCAGCCAATACAGCTGTTGGCATTGTTTGAAAACATGAAGAAGTGAAGGCCGCTCTATGATTTTTATTTGAGATATTGACTTGACAGGAAGCTCTAAGATGATCATTTTTGTATAATTTAAACCATGGAGCAGTCACTAATTTCAGGATTTTTTATCTATCCACCAAGGCATCAAATCTACACACCCAGTCTCCAAGCTGGAAACTGTCCACTGATAACCGCAGAAGGTCGCCTGGGATTAAGTGTTGGGACAGTATGTTATTGAGTAAATCAAGGCATGTTGGATCTTTTGATAGCATAAGATTAAATGATTGGCTGCTAAATGACTTTAGTCTAGCTGTTCTGTCCCCCCTCCCCCCATAATTTTAGAACAGCTGGATGCGGGGAGGCCAATTTCTGCTCTTATCAGGGCAGCTGGGGTCCCTTTGGCGAGGATTAGAAAACATCTTAAAAACTGGTTTTGAATAACTTCTAGACTAGCTAAAATGTCCTCTTTCCATCCTCACACTTCCACTCCATATAGGAGTTGAGGGACGACTTTACTTTTATGCAATTTTAAGACACAGTCTACATGGAAGCCTTCTTTTGTATTGAAAAAATGCAGAATAGATCCCACTATTCTTAACACAGAAAATCTAACTGTTGCCAAATGCACATTCCAGTTGAGGTCTCCTTAACTATAACTCCAAGGTATTTAAAAGAGCTGCACTGCTTAACTGGGTTTCCAAATTAATTTTTGCCCTTTTCTGGAAGATCATCACTTTAGTCTTCTCATAATTGATGTTGTGATGGGGACAACAATGCTTATCTTCCAACCAGAGGGAATTAAACCTGTTTAATTAATCTGTATAAAGATTTTAGTGAACACAGGAGACCACCACTTTAAAAAGGCTTTATATAATTCAGAGAGGATCATATCTTCCCCAGGTGATTTTCCAGGTGCCAGTGAACTGATTAAGCCTGTAATTTTGAATTCTGAAACTGGCGTCCAAATCAGGAGATCTGATGTGAGAGAGGACTCTGTAATTGTGATGTTTCCACTAATGGAGAACTTAAATAAGATCCAAAGACTTTGCTGAAGTACAAAAACCATGGTTTGCCTGAGATTTACTGTTCAAGCCAATAAGACAACAAGTTCCCAGAAGCGTGCTTCAATTTTTGTTTCAGAGACTGCTAATTTTAATTCTTTCCATGAAGATTTTGCATGGTCAAATTGTGTCTGTTTGATTAAGGTTTTATACTGGGACCTAGGTTTTAAAAGGTGAGACATCAGTATGCCATCATTATTACGACTCACTTGTCTCATAGTTGTGGTTATTTCCCTTTTAAGCACTTTACATTCATGGTCATACCAGCCATTATTTGTATGAGATAAGGATTTTGTGGGTCTGGTGTTAATAAACATATGTTTAAGGTAGCTAATTATGGTTTTGAAAGATTTTACAGCATCACTGCCAGGCTGAAGTAGAGCTAACTTCTGAGACCCCAATTCTGAGTTTGCAGAGGTTTAGCATAAATTAGATAATTGGTCTGGCTATTGAAGTCTCCCCCTACCTGTATTACCCCTGATATTTGGCATGACTATTTTAGCAAACTTTTTAATGATGATATCTTAAGGAATGGATCTCCTTCGCCTATCCCTTTAGATTTGCCAAGTTGGCCTCCTGTCTCATCTCAAGAAGTAGTTGAGATGTTAGAGGACCTCAAAGGAAGGAAAGCCCCTGGCCCCGATTCTATAATTCCAGAGATTCTGAAATTTCATACTGATTGGTGGGCCCCTTTCCTGGCCACTCTTTTTACCCACGTAAACAACTCAGGTATCCTACCCAAGACTTGGCTGTCTGCGACTGTGTTTCCCATCCATAAAAAAGGAAGTCACTCAGAGCCTGCCAACTTCCGCCCCATCAGCCTCCTCTCAGTGATAGGGAAGATTTATGCTAAATTGCTACTGAAGAAACTTCAGCTGTGGCTTTCCCACTCTGGTGCAGTGAAGGCTGAACAAATAGGCTTGGCTTGATGCTGATATACTTTAATACCAACTGAGTTATATTTATTTTACTTATATATTAAATTTGTCATACCACCCACCCCCGAAGGGCTCTGGGTGGTGTACAGAAAATAAAACTTTAAAACTCAAATCACTTAATTAAAACCAAGTTAATTAAATACAAAATAACAAACCAGGAAACCTAACTTCAGATGACAACCCAAGGAGACCTCTTATCCCCCAGGAAGGGGACTGGCACAGCACAAGCAGCCAGTATGATGGTATGTGGGGAGTAATAGGAGAGTAGTAGGGTTGTCAGGAATTGTCTTCAATCCCAGCTCTGCCGCCTGAGCTCTGCCCAGTAGAAGGGGAGTAGTAGGGTTGTCAGGAATTGTCTTCAATCCCAGCTCTGCCGCCTGATTCCCAGCTCTGCCACCTAAACTGTGGAGGCTTATCTGGGGAATTCAGATTAGCCTGTACACTCCCACACACACCAGCTGGGTGACCTTGGGCTAGTCACAGCTTCTCGGAGCTCTCTCAGCCCCACCTACCTCCCAGGGTGTTTGTTGTGAGGGGGGAAGAGCAAGGAGATTGTAAGCCCCTTTGAGTCTCCTGCAGGAGAGAAAGGGGGGGATATAAATCCAAACTCTTATTCTTCTCTTCTTCTTTAATCCAGGTTGCAAGGAAAAGATTGCTAGTTTAGCAAAAAAATCTGGGTTGAGAGGAATATAACGAGCTGAATTTGTTTTGGGGAAGAGAGCTGTGTAAAGTTCTTTCCCAAAATGTTTTTTTATAATGTCCTAAAGACATTATATTTATGCTGCACAAAATCTGCCTGAGCTAATCAATCTTAACATCAATTTATTTTAATCTTTCAAAGACAAGATCCATTGTTTTAGCAGTCAGGTTGGCGAAATCATTTAAAATATTGTTGACAGTTCTGGGTTTATCTTCTTTGTCTCCCTCTTGAGAGCAGGCAGTTAAGTCATCCTACTCATCTTCACAATGTGTATCAAACAAGAAATCATCCAGTGGAGTAAATTGATTTGAAGTTGGAACAGCATAAGCTCAGTTGTTTGAAGTTAGAAAATTGTCACTTTTGGTCTGTTTACCTTCCAGGGGCAGGGTTGTATCTTCTACATCTTGTGCCCTTTTGCAAGCCCCCATTGCAAAGAAGACCAGAGTGATTAGGGCACATTTAAGGCTTCAAGTCCTCCGGTACCAGAAATAACACAATCTCTCCAAAACTCTTTCATAGCCATACAAGGAGGGCAGATAGTTATGGACTCTATATGTTTAGTAATTCCAGATGCAGGAAACAAGAAAAGATCTTAATAACCACCTAAACTTTGATTGCTGTGACGTCTTCAGCAATACAGCTCTTGGCTGAAGTCTCTGAGCTGGCAAGGTGAACAATATAAGATCCTACCAGGATCTGGTGTTCTCAAACTTGGCTAGTGAGTTTCAAATAGCTTTAGGTAGAGTTGATAATGCTTAAGCTGATTGTGTAAACTACTCCTCATACCAGAACAAATCAGGATTAGAAAGTATTACAACTGACAGCTACATTCATTCATAATGTGATTATATGCTGGCTCAATGGTAAGAACCTGTTTTTTCCCCTGTTGAAGCTCATTTAATATATATGGATAGAAAGAAAGGAAAGAGTAAAGCTTTATTATCTTCTTTTTTTGTTCTGCTTCTCCTTTTAATTTGCATTTTCTACTCTTTCCAGTTCCCAACAGGGAAAAAATGAGAGGGTATGTATGACAAAGTGATAATTACTGAAGGAACATTATCAGTCTGTGTTATGTAGTAAGGTTAGCAAGTTTACAGTGGCCTTGTTTGAGCATAAAATCTCATAACCCTATAATAACAAGCCAATACAGTCTGTTACAAAGCTTCCCCCAACTGCAGTTTTTGACATAATTATGCTAATTCTTATCTCATCCAAACATGCCATTTTCAATCAGGAATCACTCCGATCTGCAGAGTTGTCCCTCACCAGTCGGCGGATGGTATTAACTGTTATTACCAGTGGGCTCTTTTGGTCTTGCTCTTCATTCTCCCCAAGCCATGTCTGTATATATGTTTGTAATTGTTCACATGCATACACTTAAAGGTATATAGCATCTACAAAGCTGCATAATTGACTTTTCTTGTTCTTGACATACCTGGCTGCACTTGGGGTGGGCAAAGAAATTCTGAACCCCACAACTGCTCAGAAAAATGCAGGATCAGTTTTTCTTTCTAGCTGTTAACAGTCACTAACTTGTTGAGAAGTTGCTGTTTATCTCCTTGGGTATGAAATCTATGTTCAGACTTCAGCTGGCATAGCCATGATGAGGTCCTGTGCATCCCTGATGTTTCCAGAAAGATAATGTAAAGCTAAAGAAGGATCTGGGTTAGTGGTATCAACTCAGGCTCTTGCTGTGATTTTTATTCTAAGGGTGTGCATTCAGATATTCCAAAACGGAAAATATACTAATATTAATTAATTGATATGCCATCTTACTGTGACATGCCTCTGATGATGCCAGCCATGAATGCGGGTAAAATGTTAGAAGCAAAAACTCCCAGATCTCTGCCCCACAGCCTAGAAAACCCACATCAGTCAATTAATCATATTTTGTCTTCTTTTTGTGTGTTGGGTCTCCAGGGGACAATATGCCACCTCCAGTAACTAATAGTTTTCAAAGTCCTTCCACTTTGGGCTTTGGGTTGTGTTACAAAACCTTTTGACATTATTCTGAAGAATAGAAGTCATTGGAAGCTGTAGAATCCAGATCAGGCATTCACCTTTCTTCTGTATCAGTATCCTGGACAGTATCCTGTCTTCCTCTATTGAGCTCTTTAGGTGCTGTATCTAGATCTCATATTCTCATTTACTGTGACTCTCCCTCTCTACACATTTTTTTTCTCACCACAAGGTCAATTTCTCCATTCCTTCATCAGAGCTACATGCTAGATCTAGGTAGACAGTAATATTGCTTGGTCCAAGGAATTTCACAGATTCTAAAAAGATCTGGATAAATCCTGTTTGTATATTGTTTTTCCTTCCTTTGCAGCAGGTTTCAGATGTTTCTCATGTAAGCTCTCCAGTTCTTTTGGCAATGGTTCCTCTGTTGTTTTCAGAATTTCCACCAATGAATCTCTGAGATAAGACTCTACGAGCCCCATCCAGAGGGGGGAGGGCGCAAATCCACTGGTGGAAAGCAGCAAATGGCTGTACTGGCGAATTTTCCCTCCCTGGGGCACTTACCCTGGCAGAGGGGTGATTCCACCGGAGTGCTGCCGTGGGACATGATGTGGATGCGGCAACAGCGTTCCAGTGCCTCTGCCACCACTGCCATAGTGGGGGCGGGCCAGGGGTGTGGCTGGGGAGGAGCTGACTTTAGTCCTCCTGGCTATTTGCATCATTACACCAAATGATTGGGATTGGGAATTTAGACTTATGCCACCCTTTTGGGCAGTGTAAGTCTGTTTAGCCCTGTAGAGGCTTTTCAGTTGCAGGAGGGTTTTTCACTTTTCAAGCCTCCCCATGCCACCAGGAAGCCACTTTGGGGACATGGCTGTGGCACCCAGCTGAGTGCCTGGCTCTTGGATGGGGCTGCCTGCCTTTCTTACTTCACGTCCTCTTTATTTGTTCTTCAGCCCTCTCAAACATCAAGGAAACCGGAGCAAAACTACTTTCCTGCAAATGACATTTTCTTCTGCCACAAATCATTTTGTCTCCTCCAAAACTCTGTGCTCTGGTTCAGTTCACTCCATAATGCCATCAGGAATAAATAATGTATGTAAGTGCCCTCCATAATTGATGTAGCATGTATGCTTTCTACTCAGGTACTGCTGCGAAACACGAAACATGGAAAAAAGATCACTATGAAATGACCATTTTCAATACTGATTCAGCTTGCAGACATAATTAAAAAAACACAGTGCTAACTGGCTTTTTCCTACCTTTATGCTGCAGACCCTATTCAGAGACTGATTTAGGCTTCCTTTTTGTCTCTCCTCCCACCAGTCAGGCAGACTGCAGACCTCCTTATTGTTTGAAGTGTTGGTTGCACATTTCTACATTAGAAGTTCACCAGACCTCATCAACTCTTTATTTCTGACCTGGTGAGATTGGTGGCAGTGTAGCAGGTCAAGTCTTTTGGTAAATCTTTTTGTGAAAAGGTGGGGTGTAAAGTGCTTGAATAAATGACGTTCACCCTTCAAAAGTGGCCAGCAGGCAGCAATATGCAGCATGGGTCTCCAAAGCTGACTCCACATCTGGCAAAAGAACTTTGTCAATTACAATCAGCGATTTCTTTTCTTAGACTCGTTCTCAAGGCTTCCTTCTCATTCTCGCTCAGTCACCCACTTACATTAGAAGAAGAAGTTTGGATTTATATCCCCCCTTTCTCTCCTGCAGGAGACTCAAAGGGGCTTACAATCTCCTTGCCCTTCACCCCTCACAACAAACACCCTGTGAGGTGGGTGGGGCTGAGAGAGCTCCGAGAAGCTGTGACTAGCCCAAGGTCACCCAGCTGGCGTGTGTGTGAGTGTACAGACTAATCTGAATTCCCCAGATAAGCCTCCACAGCTCAGGCGGCAGAGCTGGGAATCAAACCCGGTTCATCCAGATTAGATACACAAGCTCTTAACCTCCTACGCCACTGCTGCTCCTGCACAGCCTGCATTATATCCTACAGCAGGCAGGGAACAGGTGATTTTAATATATACTATAGGATTCCATGGGCCCCCAAAGAGCGATATTAATATTACAATGCAGAAGTTTGCAAGCTAGTTTTATTTTCATTGCCATGTATAGGAGGTTGGATTCATGATTTCCACCTCTGCATACTTCAGACTTAAGCTGCTAGCGGGTCCTCTGGGGAGCTGTCCATCAATACCTATTTCCTTGTGGCAGCTAGTTTGATGTTTTCTGTCAATATCAGGCACACTGAATGTCAGTCAGGAAATGCCTCTAAATACAACTTCGGGGGAGTTTGGAAGCTGAGCACAAAAGCCTCCTGGCTATGGCAGATTTATTGGTCAGAGCTATAAGCTGGGAACAACCTCATTGTGTTTCATAACCGGATGGCATTCAGTGTAGGGCATATGAAATTGAATTGAGCTTCATGTAATGCATTTCATACCCAAGGTGCCAGAACACTTTATAAAGCAATAAGTAGGAGCAGTAAGAGTGTAAGCAAACAGAGCAGCCTTTATGTATGTGGCTGTCATTTAAATGTAGTTTTGTAACTTTCTTTACTGGAAAAAGGAAGGATTGGACGAGGAACCTTCAATTACTCCCCCCTCCTCATGGTAATTTTCAGAAGTTCCTTAATTCCCACCTGAATAATCAGAGAGATGTACTGAGGTGGTTTCTGACTTTGTACCACCTTTATAAGGTTTCCAACTTATTTTATAAATTTGTCACTTATGTCAGGTTATTATCTACTCTATATAATATAGCCTTACATTTATTTATTTCATTTATAACCAACCTTTTCCCCCAGTGGGGACCAAAAATAGCTCATGTAGTTCTCCTCTCCACAAGTTTGGGAGTGTAGGTTAGGCAAGGTTGTGATTAGCCCAAGATCACCCAGCAAGCTTCTATGAGAGAATGGGGTCCAAGCTGGGTCTCCTTAATTGTAGTCCAGCACTCTAACCACTGCACCACACTAACCCTTTAATTCTAAACTGTGGTGCTCATGTTTCAGACTCTTTCTGGTATCTACCTCTAAATTGGTTTTAAACAGATTTCTTACTTCTGGTTCCCTGAGTGACCCTGGAAACTTGGTGTGGTAGGTAACTTGCTAATCATTCCTAGTTAAACAGACTTTGGTATGGCTGGAAATATGTTGTCAAATTTTATTCAACTGCCAATCTGAATTCCCAGATTTCATTTTTAAAAGTCTGTAGGCCCTTTTGTTGTAGAGATATGCATTTCCCCTTGGATCTCCACAACAAAAACCAACCAGAGACTTGCTTTTTTTTAAAAGTTGGGAATTCAAAGAAGTGGTTGCAGTAATCATAAAATGATATACAATCTCCAGTTCAAAACAAAACAGCGCTGTATGGCAGTGTGATGAAAGACTGGCCTCTGTGGGGATTGGAACAGGGAAAATGGCTGATAAGTGGACAGGGATCGGAAAATGTGATCTTTCCTACTCATATGGCTTTGCTGCTATGATTCCCAAAATTCTGAAGCAAAACAGGCTTGGTGGACATTGTAGAAAATCCAGGGAAATGCTGGAAGATCCCTAAATGTACTATGATACTCTGGGGAAGGAGGACAAAATTCCAACAGCATCAAATCAGGATAAGCAACCTTTGTGAAAACAGCCACAGGCTTTGTCACAGAAGATAAACGAGTACAAAACTGAAACCCCACTGCAATATATATATATTGCAATATATATATACCCCCACTGCAATATATATATATATATTTATGGCTTGCAACAACTACTTTATACTCCTTTCAGTACAGTCATTCACAAGTAGTTTCTATCACTTTACCAAATCATAGTTTATATCTCATAGCTTTCTCATGACAACCATTTTAAGTGCATGAGGAGGCTGTCACCATGGGATGAATCATCCAGGAGCATGAATGTAACCTTATGCATATTTGCTTGGGTGTAAAGACTATTGAAGATTGTGGGACGCTTTTGAGCAGCTATGCATAGGACTGAGATCCATGCACATTAGAAAATTTTATCCATACCATCTTAGATCCTTTGTCAGATGGTGGCTAATTATTTTTATTATTTATTGGACTTACCGTCCCCTTCTGGGCTCGGGGTGGCTCACATAATGTTAAATAACAATATAAATGCCAACAATATAAGTATTAAAACATCAAAAACACTCTAAAATAAACGTATAAATACATATTACATACCAACAATATTCCACAATAATGGATGGAATTCAATAAAATCGGAGGAAGAGAGGGAGGCCGGATGGCATCACAGCTGCCTCAACCATACGCCTGGTGGAACAGCTATGCCTTGGGGTGGCATGGAGAAAACTGCCTAAGCTATGTGGGAGCCTCTCTAATATGATATGGTAATGCAGAGAGTCCTGCACAGCACAACTGTGTACACCAGAACTGAGTTGCCAGAGAGATTTGGTGTTGGTGGCCAGACTTCTCTCACTCAAAGTATCCTGAACTGAGAGTGTAGTACACGAAGAGGTGAAGGAAGGAAGGAAGGAAGGAAGGAAGGAAGGAAGGAAGGAAGGAAGGAAGGAAGGAAGGAAGGAAGGAAGGGTTGCTGCTGCCACTGTGGGGATTCATCTTGACTTGTGTTTTATGAACATTCAAAGTGTGGGCGTTACCTTCAGCAAATCTGCTAGTACTTAATTAGTGTGAATAAGAAGCCTGGAAATGGGCAAAGCTCTCCCTTTGTTTCTTCATGACACCATTATTCTTCTCTCCAAAAGGTAAAGAAGAGTAAAAAAAAAAAGGAGCTACTTTCAAGCCCCCAAAATAGAACAGCGCTTTGCCAGCTTCCCACACACATCTCTGCCAACGTAATACAATCCCAAATCACAGCACTGCAGATTTTCCAGACTTGATCCACAATTAAAATCTGCCCCATTCTAACTTTATGGCCTAAGCTAGCCTGATCTCTAACTAGCCCAGTTTCAGAAGCTAAGCAGAGTCAGCCATGGTTAGTTCTTGGATAGGAGGCCAGGATTGCTATGAAGAGGCCGGCAATGACAAACCACCTCTGAATGTCACTTGCCTTAGAAACCTTGTGAGGTTGCCATAAGTGGGCAGTGACTCGATGGCTGTTTCAACCACCAATTTGATGCTCCTCCTTGTGTTTCAGATTAAAAATGTGCACATTTTCATTTTTAAAGTTTATGTGTGTTCATTATTATTTACTTACTTCACCCACAGACCACCTTTCTATTTTCTGTCCTGTTCACTCCCATTATTAAATTTGTTTTCCCTCAAGTGCTGTCCATTTGCTGTGTGGGCTGGTGCAGGGGCCTGGCCAGGTCCAGAAGGAGGGTAATATATCTGATAGATAAACCCAAAATTACCCATGACCCAAGGCACTATACCTTGATATATTCTGGGACATCATTTCCAAAGGCACAATGAGAAGAACTGTTTCTTTATATTCCATTTTTCTCAACTGTAAGGAATCTCTAAGTGACTTACAAACTCCTTCCCTTCCTCTCCCCACCACTGACACCTTGTGAGATAGGTGGGACTGAGCTGAGAGAACTGTGACTAGCCCAGTGTCACCCGGCAGGCTTAATGTGGAGGAGTGGAGAAACAAAATTAGCCTCACCAGATGAGAGTTCGCTGCTGTTAACTACTATGCCACACTGGCCTCCAGGAACTACAGAAAGTGAGAAGTAGGGCAAAGATCTGTCCATTTGATTGTGCAGTTTTCTTTTTCGTCCCAGGCCATGCTGGTGGCAGCAGTAGCTGTGACTGTAGCCACAACCTTGACTGGCACAGTAAGTGGTGGGATAGGGAAAAGCTTCCATGTCAATTGTTTCGTCTGTTTTCATTTTCCCTCTCACCTCCATGCAATCTAAAGCACTAGCAAGTCACCAAAATAACATATACAGATATCCTTTTGTCTAATAGCAAAAGGTTGGCCTCATATAGGCTCATTCCGCACATGCAGAATAATGCACTTTCAAACTGCTTTCAGTGCTCTTTGAAGCTGTGCGGAATAGCAAAATCCACTTGCAAACAGTTGTGAAAGTGGTTTGAAAACGCATTATTTTGCATGTGCGGAAGGGGCCATAGGCCCTTTCCCCACTCACCTTTGCCTGAGGGTTGCTGCGGGCAATTCCCGTCGGGCGCAATTCCTGACGCGCGCCCTGGCTTCCCCATGACCCTGCGCTCTGCGCGGGGTCGTCAAAAGGCGCCATTTCAAAAGGCGCCAGGAATTATGTGCGTCGAGGGGGCGCGAGAGAGGCTGCGTCGCAGCGGCTGTGTTCTCGCCGCCCCTGAAGTGGGGAGGGCAGCGGGACCCCGCGCTACTTGAGGAGAGTAGCGCGGGGCTTAAGGTAAGTGGGGAAAGGGCCATAGACAGGCAAATCCACATAGCAGTATAAGCCACACCTATGAGACAGAATTCTGCAAAAGCAGGTGGTAAAAAATTCCTTAAACATCCCCCCCCCCATTTGCAAGTACATTCGTCCAATTAGAAGCAAAGGTGGCATATATGCAGATGATGGAATTAAAAAAAAATTAGTTTGGGTGGCATTTTGGGTTGTAATAGCAATGCAAAATACTGCTTAAAAAAATGGCAGTGACAGCCACCTGGAATAAGAAAGGCAGGAAAAGCCAGGTCTGGCTAACTTCTCTCTTCAACCCCTGCTTCTCTCTTTCTTCACCGTACCAGCTTTGGGTTGTCCTCTACCAGCCGCCTGCTTCTCTGCTCTCTCAATGCAGCATCAGGATGGAGAGCTCAGCAGAGCGGGGGACTAAAGCTAAAGAGGGCAAGAGGGAGAATAAGGCAGGCAGGGGAAGGGAAGGAAGGCAAAGCAAGAATATGGGCAGGAGGTGGGGAGCGAAAGTAGGCAAGTAGGGGAAGCACCAGTGGGGGAGAAAATCTGGAGGCGCTGGCTGCAGCGGGAAGAAGAAAAGGGCACATTCCTCTTGTTATGTGTTAACCAATCCTATTAATTTTTGAATTTGATTTTTAAATTTAATTTTGATATAATTATAACATGAATGAACATGGGTTCTTCAATTAGCTATTTTATAGTTAAGGTCAGCGTGTACACCACAGCTTCCTTCCAAAGATATTTTTAAAGCTTCTTGGTATTCATTTAAGTTTCAGTGTGCTACTATGGACAGTTACGTTGGCAGCATTGAACCTTGCTTAGCCATGAAGTGGGTTGGGAGATCTTACTTTAATCCCTCTCTATTGCTGTTGCTACCATCGCAGTTATGTATGTAGTTCTGAACACGGCTGCACAAGGCAGGCAGATTGAAATATCTACATAAAGGGGCCATGTAGAGGTTGATTTTTGTACAGACCTAGGGGAGCCCACAGGTTTGCATATAATAAAAAAGATGAGAGGAGTTGAAAAGGCCAACAAAACCTTGTGCAATTGCAGTCTGCACTGTAGGGTTGCCTAGTAACCAAGGCACAACCACAGCAAGACAGAAGGTCGGAGAAAAGTAACACCAGCAGTGGCTGGGAAAGGGAGACAGTGAGGAACGAGGAGAGCAGAGAAAGTGGAGAAAAGTCTGGGGAAAGCAAGTAAAACAATTGGATGAGAGGAAGTGGAAGAAAAGCAGGGGGAAAGAAAAACAGGCTGGAGAAAGAAAGTGGAGAAAGCTGGGAAGTGATGGGGGACATTGGGGAGGATTTCTTTCTCCCATGAGTCTTACGAGACCCAGCATGTTGTTATATAATCACCACCTACTGCAATCCATTGCAGTTTGGCACTATTGACTACCCATGTGTCTGTAATTTGTTTTGCTGGAAATCTCTACCAATGTGTAGAGATTGAAGACAAAATATTCATGGATTTTTTTAAAAAATATAATGCTTTTCTCTGTGATTCCTAAAAACCAAAGAAGTGTGAAGGCTGCATAAATATGCTGCCCTCATGCTGTCTGCATAAAATAGCACACAGGTGTGAACCCCTAACCATCCGTATTGGCAGTTAGGCTGAAGGGCAGGGGAGAATTTGAAGACTCATCCACAGTGGCTTACACAGTGGCTGATTTTTCACGATCAAAATGCCCTGTGCTTCTGACTCCCCATGGCTCCCCATGGCAGGGCCGGCGCATCATGCCCCAGCTGTTTCTTCATGAACCTGGTGATTTTCCATTTGCTCCATGAGCTCTTCTGCAATGTTTTCCACACATGCGTGGATAACCTCCATTTTCCATGTTCTGATTGGCTGGATCTCCCCCCACTCGCTTTCACTATTTAATTTTAAATGACTCTGAACACAAAACAGGCGCTGAGAATTGGTGCCCTCACGCCCCGGTCTAAAGCCCTTCCTCTGTCTAAAACCCTTGCATGTGCGAGAGAATCGTCGTCCTCCACCCCACCCCCCTCTAAAAACCAAGGTTTCTCCCTCTGTGTTTTTCCCCACTGCAATGACAGCCACATCTCTTATTGACAGGGATTCCCTCTCACACACAAGGATTTTCCATGGGGCGTGTGTGCTGATTTTCAGCGCCTGTTGATTGGAGGGGCAGACCAAAGTGGCAAGGTGGGAAAAATGGCCCCAGTTCTGCTGCCGAGGAGTTTTTCATGGTAGGGGAAGCCACCAGAGTAACAAAGGAGCATTTCCAAAGAACCTCAAACTTCGCGGGAAGAACTCTGGGCTGCACAGGAGTATTCTCTGTGCTAACAACAGGGCATTTTGACCATGAAAAATCAGCTAGTGCAATCAACAAAATGGACATTTGGTAAACAATGAAATAGAATTTGGGTAATAGAACCAACCAGAAGCCCGAAAACAGAACTGAAGGAAGGCATCGCTATTAACATGACACATTAGCAGTGCAATCAACGGGCGGGTGGTGGGGTGGGCTCAGGAGGGAATGTGACCCTGATGTAAATGTCACTTGCACCAGCATAAAGGGATGTGGGCAGCAGCACAATGCCTGGATGCCAGTGCAGCTGCAGTGGCCGCACTCCTCTGGTACAGGAAGGAGGCATTCTTGGAGGGCAGGGGCAGCATCAGTTGGCTTGAGTCCTTTATGTCCAGAAATGCCCCCATTTGCAGGAACAAACTTATGCTGGCAATTATGCTAAACAGAGCTCTTTCACAAAGGTAGGAGAAGCATCGCCATTGGGTTGCTGACTGTGACACAGCAAGCCTCTTAGGAGGCGGTATGGCTGCTCCATGGCTGTGCCATTCCCAGCTGTGTTGCATGTACCCCCCTCAATTGCACTGCACATGATACAAAATCACATAGTGGGATTCAACCCACTACTAACTATATGCAGTAGTATAGACCACAGGCTCCAATAATTTATCCGGGTTACTTTGTGATGCCTTTTGTACAGTGCTAACCTATGGCCTGTGAAGAAAAGCCCTCTTGAATAATTCAGTTTTGCACAGATTGAGTTCCTTTAGATCATGAGCAGAAAAATCAGTCTATGGAGTTGTGGGTGGGAGATGCAAAAGGCCTCAAAGAGCATGACTTTGATAAGCCTTTTTGGATTCTTACTTTCGTCCAAGGCTTCCTTGAAACTGTGAAGGGGAATGTGTTCTTGAAGTTCTAAGGACCATGGATGCATCCAAATGCTTTCTGGGGAGAAAGCAGCATCCTCTCCCCTCTTGTATTATGATTCTGGTCTTTTTTCTACCTACTCATCTCTTTGTGATGGTGATAATATTGCTGCTGACAGAGACACTGTGGAAGTGAGGCAGTCGGTTATATTGGAGTGTGTACATGTTCTCTAGAGAACAAATGCGTGCAGCATAACATATTATATTCCCAATATTCTGCCACAAGGTATGGCATAGTGCTTGTTTCCATATTATCTGTTTTGTATTGAATCACCATTATTTGATCATGCAGTAATTTCAAAGAATAAAGGTGACATTGTTGCTAAATGATTACAATGTTTTCATATGTTATATCCAGTCTTTATTCCTTTTGTGGCAATATTTTGCATTTTGAACAAAATAGCACATTTAGTTTGTCTAGTTTGGTGTAGCAAAGTGATATTGGTGCAACTAGAGAGAGAAGAGATTGGTTGGTGATGTGATGGTGCTGCCTATGTTGAAACTCTTGTTTTAATATTTTTTTATTTGTTCTGACAATCACCAACCCTCACTACCTCTGTTGAGATTTATAACTTCTTAGGTCACCATTGCCACTAATAATTATGGATTCCTTTATTTTCTTTGAAAGGTTAGAAATATATGATACTCAAGAGACATTTTGAAGTACCACTTAAAATGGTTTTATTTGTCTCTTTTCGGGGGATTTAAAAGTCAGGTTAGCAAAGCTTCATAACAGGAATGTGGTTTGTAACAATAACATGATTAAGGAACTTGAGATTGTCATGTTCAAGTGATATATTGTGATTCCAGATGTATCAAGGTGGTTAACATTCAAGTATTTAAACTTTTTTTCTACTGATTTCTCTTGGCAGTCACTGGTTTGTTTCTTAAACTTATGCATCTTTTGCACAGTTGTCCTTTAGTTGGAATAGTTAGGAACATTAAGATACTTCCCCAGTGTCTCTTTTAAATTGGCCTGGGATCACTCAATTAACCAGAGCCATGCCCCTAGGTAACTGGTTATGGATCCTTCCTGATCCAAAACCCAAATGTGTTCTTTTTTACTCTAGAGGAGAATCCTTCACCAGAGAGCTTGCAGCTCACACCATTGTCTCCGAGCTCTGTCTATTAACTGACTGCAGTCAACTGTTACCAGACCAACCTGTGGTAAGAGGTGGGGGGCTGTTTTTAGAAATCAGAGTTCTACCAGTCCTCCATAAAGGTGTCCTGGCAATGCAGATTAAGATGGATGCCATCCCCAGCCCTGTACTGTGTTGGATCTGTCTGGACAAGTCCCTCAGCCCCCTCCTGGAATGCATAACAGCCAGCTATACCTTTCCTAATCCCATCAGGAGAACAATGGCCAAGCCCTGGGAAACGGCTATTGCCCTTGGACTCAGCAGCACCTGCCTTCCTGTTCACAAAAAGATATGTTAAGTGCCAGCTAGATGGATGCAATCAAAACTTCCTGACTGTTATCCTTTCCTCTCTAATCCTTTCAGTCCTTTCCCCTGCCTTATTCTTGGGAACTACTTCACTTTGAATTGGAATAATTGGAATGTGATTTCATTAATTTCACCCTAAATCTAATCAACAGGTGGACACTCCCCGGCCAACGTTCACCCCATTGTCCTTTCCTGGAATGCAAGAACTTTCTTTGTTTAGGATGATTAAGCTCTCTTAACATTGAAGAGGGCTAAACTATAACTATTCCTAAACTATTTCTATAACTGGGCTGCTCAATTTGCAGTCTTTGCTCAGTGTTTTTGGTATCTGAACTCTGGTCTAGTTACACTGCACCCAGTGTGTCTGGACTGCCTTTTGGTTCAGTTGCACTGTGTGCCAGTGACTTTTCATCAGTCTCTTTGGGATTCAGTGTGGGCTTTGAACTCTGCTTCTGGATGTACTCTTCTACAAGACAGGTAGCTATCACCCATACCCACAACAACCTACTCTATTCCAGACCTATCTCTTCACCTTTTTCTAAATCTTAGGACTCTTAAATTCTCTATGTGCTTGTGAATTTTACCATTGTGCATGTGTAAATGTATTGTTTTATGTGGATGTTTAAAAATTGTTAAACTTTATTTCCTGACACCTGCAGTTTTTTTTACGAAGACCTACCAGTGGCAAAGATCCATGGCCACCCCCTCTCACAAAGCAGGGCCTGATCCTACTAATTCCCCTTCTTAAAAGAGACAGATCCTACTATCAGTTCTGAACCGTCAGAACTCTCCAGCTGCCATCTCAGAATTCTATTAGAACTCCGTGCTAACCGTGGGGTTCTATGATTGGGACAACTCTTTAGAATGCAGCTGACCATCAAACTGCCGTTTTAAAAAGAGTCGCAAAGGAGTTCTGCTGTCCCCAATATTTTTAAACAGCTGTGACTGTAACAGGTAACTGTAACAGGTGACTTTAACAGGTAACAAGATCAGCAAATTCAGTAGGGATTACCTCTTCAGTTAGTGTATTTAGGTTTGCAGGCTAAAACAGCAACACAATTTTAATAGCAGGCAAAGGAATGCAATACATAATTTTAAAAAAATGAAGCTGTCTGAAATTGACCTAAATGTCACGGGAACAAACAGAAAAACAAACTAACCAGAATGTAATAAAAGCAAACAGGGTTGGGTTAAACAACCTGAACTTGATTGGAATATTGTCATTTTATTTTAAGGGTTTACTTTGGGGACATGGCTGTTTTGGCAGCTGTACCTAAAGGTTTACATATATGCAAAATGTATGGTATTATATGCAAACCTCTAGTATTAACCTACTGCTAAGAATGACAGTACAGCAGGAACCGGAATCCAGCAAACAGGCAGTCTTCCTCTCTGGCTTTCTGGTGACAAAATGAACAAACTCTGTAACATGTAATCTGCTTTTGCCACTGCTGTGGGGATGGGCATTTCACAGAACTATTAATAATCCTGAAATATTAGCTATAAAAGACACAGGTAGTCTAAGCTAACAGTGCGATCCTAAACAGAATTAATACAGTCCAAACCCATCGTTCTTAGACTATTGCAACCCTGCATAGGATTGCATTGCTAATTGCTCGCTGTATAGTGAAAGTAGATGGTGTCATCCAAGTAGAACTGAATGCTCTTGAGTGGAGTGCTTTGCTGCTCCCTAAGAAATACAAGTTGAGAATTGATGAAGGGGAAAAATATATAGAAGCTTCTGGGGTTTCTGGAAAGATCAGGCCAAGTTACCTGTTTTCTTCTTCTCTTTATCTTTCTACCCTATCCCCATGTAATTTTACCCTGTTCTCCCGTGCTACTTTTCTCAGGCTTATCTCAGTTTCTCCATAGAGCCAAAATCTCATTCTCCAGAAACACTGAGCTATGTTTTTTTCAAGATAACCTTGACAAACACTCTTGTTGCAGACAGGAATCCTTTTAACCTCACGACGATAATATTCATAGATAGATTTTTTCAGTAATCTACTGCTAGAGCATCTATGTATATTACTGTCAGGGAATCTAGATAGTATTTTAGTTAATTTCTAACCCACCCTTCAAATACATCCCAGGGCAGGTTACACAATATAAAAATGCATCTAAACATTACAATAAAAGCATCATCATAAACATATAGAGAATCTCTTAAAAACATACCTAAGAACAATCAAAACCAATACCCCAAACCCACCCCTCCCTAACCCCCAGGTGCAGTGGTGGGATTCAGCCTATTTGCACATATTCGGTAGAACTGGTAGCTAATTTTTTGTCTTGTTTGGAGAACCAGTTGTAATCCCACCACTGAGTGGTATAATCCCACCACCAGAAATTCGGAACTGGTTGTTAAATTATTTGAATCCCACCCCTGCCCAGGTGGGTAGTAACACATGAAGCTGCCTTATACTCAATCAGACCATTGGCCCATCAAAGTCAATACTGTCTTCTCAACCTAGTAGGGTTCTCCAGGGTCTTAGGTGGAGGTCTTTCATATCTCCTTTAAGCTGCATGATAGTTTATCACTAAGCCACAGCCACTTCCTTCCTTACTGGGAAGTGGATCTGGTTTGCTTTTGATTTACAGGTAAAAGAGATCCTTCAGTAGCACCTGGTGCCTTGGTGGAAGGTAGGAGACAGTCCCTGGGCCTAGCTGGCATGCTAGGCCTATTAATACCAGCTTTCCTCTTAGTTTTGACCAATAGTCAGCCTAACAGGCAGTAATTGATTGCCTCCTGACTCCTGGTTATCTCAGTCTGTATTGAAGAGTTGGACTGCAAAGCACAGTAAACAACCGTCATGCTCACAATTATTAGAATTAAATCCACAACATAACCTGGTCTATGTTCAGTATAGCCTAATACCCTTAAGTCTTTAACTGGACTGTGCGGATGGTAGAATGCAGTAGTAGGTATGAAAAATGTACATGACATTCTATTCTTTACAACAGTCCTTTCTCATCTAAAGTGGATACCAGTTCTTAGCGTGTCTAATGGCCCTTGCCCTTAGACTGTTCATCTTGCTAGTATGTCTGCTTGTGGGTCTGGGACAACTGTTGGAATTTGGACTTAATTGTACTTGGCAGTTTTAGTGGCACTTCTTTCATTCCCTTACTAAATTTCTAACTAGTAGCAGTTATCTATTCACAAGTTCACAAGTGCCATCAAGTCACACCTAACTTACAGCAACCCCTGGCAGGACTTTCAAGGCAACAGATGTTCAGAAGTGGTTTGCCATTGCCTGCCTGTGTGGCCTGACCCTAGTACTCTTTGGGGGTCTCCCATCCAAATTCTTGTCAGGTCTGAAGCTGTTCAGCTTCTGAGATCCTAACTAGATCTAGGCTGGGCTCAGTGGGCTGTACAAGTCAAGGCCATGATGGGTCCTAAATACTCATTTTAGAAATCACTGCCCAGTGGATTACATTGGGTAAGTTTTTTTATTTACTGAGACAATGTATATGCAACCTCTCCATAGACTTGCTGGGTGCATAAAAATGTGCTAGCAGCTAGGTAAATGTGCATGTGAGAGAGGAATGGGAAACTCTGAGAAAAGAAATAAGGCTTTTGTATTAGCTGATTACTTCAAAGCTAGACTACCCCACATTTTCCCATTATTCATTTTCCATCACTTGCTGAGGCCTGTGTTTCAAGCCACATGTGAAGTACCCAGAAGCCATTAGCTATATGTATTCATAGGCAAAAGCTTCCCCATTGCTCTATCTTGCTTCACGGTGACACCAGCTACTGTTTTGATTTGAGAGGGATTCCCTCTGCCTCTTCATGCCTCCCACCTCCAGATAACTACAGATCCTACTCAGGACATGGTGACATGCTGTATTTAACACCTTAGAGACTCCTTCTCCGCCTTTTCTCTAGGCATTTTGATTTTAAAATGCACAGATCCCCCTTCCCCTCAGTTTTAAAAGATGTACCAACTTCTGGGACTTTGAAGTCTGGCTTATCGCAGCAAGGGAGGCTTTTTCTGTTTCTGAAAGAAATCCATTTCAGAAGCTTAAGTCTTCTAGATATCCCCGCTGCACTTGGGCTACTGATGTCAATAGCCACCACGGAGTGGCAGGATGACTCAGTTATGAATCAGTTTTGTGGCTAATCCAGACATTTACCTTTTGAGAGATACTTAAGTTGTTCCTATGGCTGCAAACACAGGAAAATGTGATATGTAGGTGGGTAATAAATAGGTCTGACTAAGCATCATTATGTAAAATCTGGAATTCCACACTTGATACAGAATTGCAGAATCATTATGATATTATACCAAATGTTTTAGCTGTTCACAAGTACTTTATCAACCTATAAAAATGTAGCATCTAGTTTCTATCTTAAGCAAGGCTAATTTGAAAGGCGCACTGAGAGCAAATGTCACCTGAGATGTTGAAAAATCAAATTATATTATACATTTAATACAAGGCATTTCTGAAATTTTCTTTCCAGCCCACCCCACATGAAAATATCTCAAAATATATCCAAGTTGTCTTCATGTTACGCTTTGGTGAAGTTCCAGGCTAGGATTTTTTTTCTTTATGGCGAGCATCCACAATGTTTTGGGTTTGATTTCTTTCCTATGCTATCCAAAATAGATTATAATATGTCCCAGTTGCAAAACACCTCTCAGTGCCTGTGTAGTATGAATGTAGTTTAAAAATCTCTATTGCTGTTAAAGTCTGTGATAGGATATAAGAAAAGAGGAAGCATGATGTGATTTTACAGTCAGAATATCTATTGCTTTGGCCGTGTAGTTGTTGCTGCAAAAATGTATTCGCATAATCTGTGTCCATCCACATCACAGGGGTAGTTATGGCCTAGATCACATGGATACTCTCCATACCAGTATATCTCCACCACAAACTTGTGTGATCTGTGCTACCTATGTAAATAAAAATATCCTACATGAATAATGCAGTGTAGGAGCCAGCTATAAGACAGCAGCTTTGAGGGGCCAGTTATTCAGAAAACTCAGTGTATATGTTGGGCTTTTGATTGTGATGTAATTGAACAGATCTGTGCAAAATAACCACATGGGAGCATGTAACTGCAGAGGTGTGCAGATGCTGGGGAAAGGATAGAGATCTATGAGCAAATACACAGTATTACCAATACTGTATTAGCTGTTTACTTGCTCAAGTGAATGCAGACTAGCAGGGATGTTTAAGGTTGTTTCTGTTTTGCATATGCTGCATATACTGGATGAAGCTAAATAAGCTATTTTATAATTCTGAGCTCTATGAAGGCAAATTCAGAAAGATAGCATATTCATTACCACTGCATGAAGCACTGGCATTGTTTAGAATGCCTTGTTAGTCAAGAGTAAATCCAAATTGGAACAATGCAATAGAGAGCAACTGAAAAACTGCTTGGGTAAAAAAACCCCAACAACCTTGTCTTATAATTGGAATTTGAAAACAGTCATGTTTCTTTTGCAGTACAATTGAAAATGCGGAGGGGGATAAGAATGTACTCCACAGGGGAAGAATTATTTACTGTAAAACTGTAGTTTGAAAAGTTACAGGAAGTACCTCCCAAAATGGCATGAACAGTTCATGGAGATTGGTGAGAAGTTTCCTGCCTTCTTCCATGCATGATAATTTTCCTTTAAGAAACCACTGAGTATTTCCTTGACCTCTACCTTATAAATATACTATAAAAAAATATCTCCACATCTCCCATACTTGAGGGTTTGGCCCCCTTTTTTGATACAGTGAGAAAATTCTAACCCCCCCCCCCCCCCGGCCCAATATTGCAGAATGTGAAAAATGCTTTTATTCAATAGAGCTGGAAACCTAGCTGTGGCTTGGTTGTAGAGCATCTACTTCATATGTTGTAGAGCATCTAGGATTTTCTCCGACCTAGATGAATATCTGCGAGCAGTGGGCTTGGATGACGTGGACCCCACTTTGGCCGCCCTTGTCTGTGCAATAGCGACATTTTATGCCTACTGTCTCGGCCAATACAACAACTGCATTACTGTCTCCAGTAAGAACTGTGTGATATCTATTCAGTCTGTCTCTCCAGGTAAAGAGAGCATGCGCAAGAATCTGGTGGCAGACAGTTTTCTTCAATGACCATCTAAGCACGCCCAGCTACCTGTCCTCCTATTACCCTGATTTCTGGTGTGGCTTATAACTTTGTAGATAGCATTAGGATAAGGAATGTTTAAGCTGTTATAGACCGCACATTAGCTATATAAATGTTAAGTTTTTTCTGTGAGTAAGATTATACCATATTGTTTGAAAGTTGTAGTTTGGGCCCTTTCTCAGCCTCTGTAAGGCTAGTATTAGATTGGCGTTAGTTAGTATTAGTGAGACTGGACCCATTTTGTGGGAGTTTGTCTGAGACTGCTTAGAGGAGATTAGTAGGAAATGGAGGCGCCTGCTTTGGGACTGGGAATCCCGATTAGTGGTATCGGAGTGGGAGTTAAATATAGCGGTAGGCGGTTGGCCAGATTATAGAAGGCGGGGCCCGAGATATGGGAATGCTTCGTTAAGCCTTCTGACTATCCGACCTATCTCGAAGAGCGAGGATGGCAGGAGTTCAGGAATACTCCGCTGCGTCCCTGGTGTTGTCATAAATGCCAGAGTCCATTAATAATAAAACCGCTATACTCCGAGATTTTCTCGCCGAGGCCAGCAGATGGACCTGGCTTGTGTCCTGCGAGACCTGGAGTCTTGTGAAGGTGAGACCCGTTAAGCCTTGGGCGAGGTCAGCGCTAAGGTTTCGCTTGCCTCCCACCGGTCCGCGAACCGGGGCGGGGGGGGTGGGAATTAACCAATGTTCATCTGTGATTCTATCCCCTTCAGGGCCTTGCCCCAGTCCCGTAGATCTCTGGCATGGAATGTGTATTACCGGTTTTGAGTGGATTTGGCGCTTGGAGAGGTTGGCTGTTCCTTCCTGGTGTATCCAGTGCGGCCCTGGCGCACGGGGAGACAGCCTGCCGCGGACTACTGGAAGTGGTGGCAGACTGGGCATTGCGGTACCCTGAACTTACTAGTCTTGGCGACTTCAATGTCCAATGTCGACACCGCCTTCGTCTGCAGCTGCTGCGGACCTGAGTGTCATCCATAAAGCGACACTGGAGCCTCTCCTTAATAATTCTGTAGCCCCACCATAGAAGCGGTCACAGGCTAGAATTTTGAGATCTTGGGCTGCAGGATTGATATGAGTGCGTGTCCTCTATGCGATGAAGAGTGCCATGAGTCCGACCATTCGCCCTGAGGGTTCGGGTGGACCTGCCCACAACACTCCCGTCCCTAGGCGACGGGCTGGAATTTATCACCTGCTGGCGGAGACTTATATGGATCCGCGAAGCTTCCTATGAATGCTCCTCGGAAGGATCCTGCCCCTACCGAGCGCACTTTGAGCAGGTGGATGACTATGAGTATTCCGGCTTTCCGATGCCATCGATGTTTGTTGCCCCAGCCCTCTAGCGTCCAGCGGATTCGGCGGGCTCCATGAGTATGCTGAGGAGCTCCATGCCACATGAAGCAGACACTCAGGCGGCTTTAGTAGCAGTGTGGAGGAAATCTGCGTGAAGCGAGCAGCTTGCGAACACATCTTATAGAACGCTTATGAAAGCCTATGAGATGGCGGCGAAGGAAGCGAAGAACTTTCTTCTCCTCCTCTCTGCATCTGCTAGCTCCGCCCAACACAATTGTTTTCCATATAATTCGGTCCCTGACCCTCCTTATCGAGGGAAGGCTCTGTAAATCATCAATTGGCTATTAGCTGTAGAGGCATTTATGAGCTTCTTCTGCCAGACAAAATCTAAATAAGCTCCGCCAGGATCTTCCCTCCACTTTGACTACCAATGGTGAACTGGAGGCTCCCTTGCCGTCTTCCGGCCCTTGTTTGCCCGGATTCTCCCCTGCTCTCCGAGGCCGCTGTTGACAGGGCCCACAGCTGCTGTTAGACCTACTCCCTGCCACTCTGGATCCATGCCCTCTGGCTTATTTAAAACCTGCCGGGTAGACTTCACGGTGACCCCATCCTGTTGAATATCATCAATGCGCTCATTGAGCAAAGGGAGTTTTCGGATGGGTTGAAGGAGGCGGTGGTCCGCCCACTCGAAAAGATCATGGTTAGATCCAGGGGATCCTGGCCAATGCACCGCCCGTCTCGAATCTTTTCGTTTCTGGGAAGGTAATTGAGAGAGTGAGTGTTGGAGCAGCTTCAGGGCTTCCTGGATGACACATCGACCTTTGACCCTTCCAGTCCGGCTTCCGTGCTGACGCAGGGCCGGAGATGGTTCGTCACCCGTCACGCGTCGCAGCTCAGTATGCAGCTTGACCAAAGGCGGATCGGCGCTGCTGGTTTTGTTAGATCTTACCGCAGCGTTTGATGTAGTTCAATCCGCGACCTTTTGACCCACCGCCTGGCGTTTCGGGATGCAGGGGCACTGTCGCTTCAATGGATTGCCTCGTTTCTCAGGGACGTTGCCAGCAGAAGGTGTGAATTAGCGGGGACCAAATACCTATCACCGGAGGTGCCCACTTCAATGTTAAGGAGGTGCCTCAGGGCGCTTCTGTCCCGCTATTATTTAACATCTATATCACGACCACTTGCTCAGCTATTGCAGAGACTTTGGAGCTGATTCCATGTCACCAGTGCGCTGGTGATGACACTCAGCTCATTCTGTTGATGGAGGGGGGAGCTGTCACGGCCCTGCAGCTCTACAGCATTGTTTTGGAAGGCGGTTGCTGGTTGGATTTACACAGCAGAGCAGGCTGAGACTGAATCCATCGAGGGCAGCGGAGATCCTTTGGCTGGAGCCACAAAGGGGGGAGGCAGAGGGATTTCCAGCCGCGCGGAGTGGGAGGGGACCATTTTGGCGCCGGCCCCTCTGTCATCCGCAGTCTGGGGGGTCCCACCTGGATTCGATCTCTTTCGAATGGAGAACCAGGTGGCCCTTGCCAACCCCGGACTGCATTTTTTCCATCTTCGGCAGGCCCGGCGGCTGGCCCCCTTCCTCTCTCCAGAGCAGACCTGGCCACTGTGATACATACAACGGTCACCTCCAGAAGCGACTATTGTAACTTCGGCTCTCACGGCGGGCCTTCCCTTGCGCCTGATTCGGAAACTGAAACTGGTCAACACCTTATGCGGTAAAGCAGCGTTTGCTTGCACACGGGGAAGCGCCTTCTGTGACCATATTCAACCTGTGCTGCGCCAGCTGCACTGGCTTCCAGTGGAATTCCGAATCATCTTCAAGGTGTGGGTTTTAACCTTTAAAAGGCCTTCACAGCGGCCTGGGACCCTCGTTATCTGAGGGCCGCATTACCCATATGCCCCTACTGCGGCCTCTCTGCGATCCCAGCAGGAAGAGCCAATTCTTCTGGCGGGTTCCCTGGCCCCTCGATGATGATGCTTGGCTGGCCTCCCACCACGGGCCAAGGACCTTCACGGCCCTGGCCCCAGCCTGGTGGAACTGTCCTCTTACTCCAGCTGTCCGGGCCCTGCGCCACGGGTTAACCTTGAGTGAGTTCCGCGGGGGCCTGTAAAGCACCGAGTTGTTCCACGGCGGGCCTTTGGAGTGTCCAGTAAGCTGAGTGGCGCGCCCCTTCCCCCTCCCCCTCTCCTTCCCCTGCATCTTTTTTGCACATACTGCATCTGATGCACTTTACCACCTGTTATCCTCCCAGAGAGGAACCTGACCCCTCCTTTTCTTTTTTACTGGGGGTGATCTTAATTGAATTGGCCATAATAGGGCACCTATTATGATACAAACCGCTGTTTTTAAGTAGCTTTTAATGGATTTTAGTATTATATTGTTGTTATCGATTTAATTAATTGTATATGTGAATGTTGTTCACCGCCCAGAGCCCCCAGGGGATGGGGCGGTTTATAAATCGAAACAATAAATAAATAAATAAATAAATAAATAAATAAATAAATAAATAAATAAATATGTAGAAGGGCTCCAAACCTTGGCACCTCCAATTTAAAAGGATCAGGTAGTAGGTGATATGAAATACCTGTACCCAAGACTCTAGAGAGCTGCTGTCAGAGTAGACAACACTTATTTTGCCGGACTAATGGTCTAACTCAGTGTTTGGCACCTTTATGCCAAACAGTTTGAATGCTACTTAAAACCGGATCTCTGTATGGCGCTCTGTGTCCCATTATGAGATTTCAAGAGGCTGGCATGGTGGAAATGGTCTTCTGTAGTTACTCTACGTCCTTTCCAAGTTGATACTCTCAGGGCTATTTCGTACATGGCTCAAAGGCAAACACAGGCTTGCTGTTGTGCTCCTTCAGTTAGAAGCTGCAGCCCAATTGATCTCTCCAGCAACAACACCTACACAATACACACGTTGGTTACAATCATGCTTTATATTTTCAAGTACTGTTAAACCATTGTTGGCACACACCTAAGCATATTATAAGGTAGAGGTCAAGGAAATACTCAGTAATATACCACTTAAAAGCAACCAGACCCCTGAGCTACTTAATGTTTCTGCCAAATCTGTATTTTTCCTGTCAGACTCATTTTACTGAGCATCTACTAACTTTTCTTGGACCTTTTCTCCTCTGAGCTGAAACCCTCCCAACCTTCTCATCCGCACTAACTGCTGCTACTATTTTGCTGTCTTTTCACAGTGGTGACAGATTGTAATGGCACAAACAGAGGGAGAGTTGTGCTGGGGAAGGAGACATTCATTTAGAATCCCAGTCTGTATGACAGGAGGTGAAGAACAGTAAGGAAAGGTTCCAGTTTTATAACTGCCTGGATTTATTTTTGCCTTATGCTGGTCTGAATATCTGTCAGATTTGCATGAACTAAGACTTACTTAACACAGGTATTAACTATGTCAGAACCATCCACATGGGTAGGAGACTTTACACATAATGGGGGTGACATTGAAACACCAGTAGCAAAGGGCAACTAGGGTGCTTGAGGAACTTGTCAAGGGAGCCCTTGTATTATTTTGTGACATGAAGATACCCCCTATACTTTTATCAGGCACTAAATTTGCTACTGCCCTGACCTGGATGGCCCAGGCTAGTCTGATCTTATTAAATCTTGTAAAGCTAAGCAGGTCAGCCCCGGTTAGTACTTGGATGAGTACTGCTATGCAGAGGCAGTGGCAACCACCACTGCTCATCTCTTGCTTTGAAAACCCAACAAGGTGCCATAAGTTGGCAGCAAATTGACAGCATTTTCTAACAAATTTTATATTACCTGCTATTCTGGGTCATTCACAGATTTGCATTTCTCTGTACAACTATCAAGTCCAATAACCATCTGTCACAACAATTCTAATCAATGTATCTAATTCTGAACAATGGCTCCAGAATGTGGATTAAACAATTTACATTTTTTTCAAGTGTGAGGGAACCCCAGGTACGTAGAAAAATATGAAATGTTTAAAAAGTACATTGGGAGTTTAAAAAAAGCATAATCATAGAAGCCATGTCAGCTACTTGAGTGCTACTGCGCTCTTGCAATACTATGTTGTAAGATCTTGGTGGACATTTTGGGAGCTGCTGGCAATGCGTAAAAGAGAAACTCAGAAAGGTAAAAAGATAAGAGGAAATGAAGAAAAAGCTGGAAGGTGAAGGAATAAGAAAGAGGAAAAGGAAATCCTGGGAATGGATGAGTGAGTGAGTGGGGCAGAGGGTGCCAGAGGAAGAAACAGAAACAAATGGGTAGGTTAAAAGAAGGGAGGGAGAGAGGGAAAGGTGAGAGAGGTCACCAAGGGGGAGGGAAAGGTGAAAATGGGGGCGGGGGCAGAGAGAATGACAAAAACAATAATTGCTAACATGATACACAAATTCTGTGCGTGCTAGTATACTTTAGACAATTTGCCAATTACATTGGGGTGTATAATAGGTATGTGGGTGGGAGAAAGGGGAAGGGGAAAGGCTGCAGATACAGTTGGGGGTGGAGAAAAAAGGAAAATCAAGAGGAAGAGAGGGAACCCAATAGCTGGACATTCCCTTACTGTTTCTCTAGGGAAATGACGGGGAAAGGTATTGTCTGATTGAGTCTGTGACCGCTTCTCTTGGTATTATGGAGCCTATGTGTTTAAGCAGTTCCCCAAAATGTAGGCTTAGATGCTATGCCTTCCTTCAGTTTGTACAAAGCCATTTTGCATAGTGGGAATGCTCATTGGCTGTGTGGGATAAGTTCCTCCACTAGGAGCTTCTTTTCACTCAAGCCCTGTGTATTCCATTATACTGAAAACCTCTAGCGCTAGAGAAATGTACTCTGTAGCAGAGGCCTCCTCCACAATGGACTAAAAAGGGCACAAGTGGAAGCAAGGCGTAGGATCCAAGCCCTAGATTCCTGAACATATTCTGATAAATATAACACATCTGATGTTAGATCTGACCTCTGAGTGCATGACACACATTTAGTTCTGGACTGACTTCAAGTTACTATTACTAGACTTTTCTCACAGGGTATTTGTGAATGTGCTTGAATATGTAGCTGTGATCTTCACAGTGTGGGTCATCATCTTTATCCATCTAGTTGGGCTGCCAAGCTGTTCTTTCAGGGTATTGTCAATGTATGCTTCTAATAGCCATATGGTACACAAATTCAGTGCTTGCCAACATTCTTTAGACATTTGTTAATCATGTTGGGGCATTCAATGGCAACATCAGTAATATGCTTAGGACCTGTTTCCATATTTACAAGCCTGCAAATGCTAGCCAAGCAGTGAATCAAGCAATTTTTTTTGTCCTGCCCATCTTTGTGTTTTTGTGTAGCAGCCATTCTTTTGCTTCAGGGTCAAACTTTGTGTTTCATTGGGAATGTTTTTTCCAGGTATTTTTTACCATAAACTGCAGCTGTTGGGAGAGGGGACTTTGATTGGGTGCAATGGTATGGGTCTAAAGGAGGGATTTAACTCTTCTATTGTATCCATTTTTTCTTGATCAAAAGTGCCCCCTCCCCCCAGGTTGCAGAGAAAGAAGATAGGCAGTCTTAGTATCTCTACCTGGGGGGAAATTGTGTTTTGCGGATTTGGATTTCAGGAACAAGTCACATATCAGCACTCCAGAGTATTTGGGTTCCCCCCATACCATTTCAGAATGCCTTTTTTTCTGTTCGGATTTTTTTAAAAAAAATTCAGGTCTGTTCCATATAAGGAGTATATTTCCAAGGAATGGGCTGGAGTGGTTAGTTGTTAAGCAAATGACATGAAAATTGTGGATAACCTAGTCTGACCTGTTTACTAAAGATACCCCAAGTTTCAAGTGAATTGGATCAAAGGGTCAAATTCTATGGGCCTCTGGACAAGGTACCCTCCCTCCCTCCATTATTTCCTATGGATGAAAATTCCATGAGTTCTACTGGGAAAAGAGTCAACAGCCAGATGCCCAATAGCCTCCAAATGCAGATAGAATTAAAAAGCTGACTATATCCAAAATCTAACCAGAGAATCGGGTCAGTGTTGCAAGCCTAACACAATAAATGTCAAACCAGAGAAGCTAAGTCATACCCACCTGCCAAGCCAGTACCGAGACAACCAGCCAAACCTGGTCAGACATAGACATAGACACAATCACAGACACATACACATATCAGTTACCAAAAGAAGGTCTCAGAAAGTGAGAGAAAGGGATTTTGGGGAGACATGCTCTTTTCCCTCTGCAGTCTGATGCATATAACTATCCCAACTTTAACGTTAACTGTGATGAATATGATAGTGTTCAAGATTTTTTATTCCTTGGCTCCATCATCAGTCAAAAGGGAGACTGCAGCCAAGAACTCAGAAGAGTGAGACTGGGAAGGGCAGGCATGAAGGAGCTAGAAAAGATCTTTAAGTGTAAGGATGTGTTGCTGGTGACCAAGATGATTCATACTATAGTATTTCCTATTGCTGTGTATGGGTGTGAAAGTGGAACAGTGACAAAAGCTAACAAGAAGAATGCGGATTCATTTTAAATGTGGCATTGGAGGAGAGTTTTACAGATACCATGGACAGCCAATCAGACAAATAAGTGGATTCTGTATCAATCAAGACTGAACTTTCCCTAGAAGCTAAAATGACTAAACTGGGGCTATTGTATGTTGGTCACATTATGAGAAGACAATACTGAAAGGAAAAAGTGAAGGCAGCAGGAAAAAGGAAGACCCAACGTGAGATGGACTCACTCAGCCAATGTTCAGTATGTAAGACTGAACATGGATGTGAATGATACGACATTTTAGAAGTCATTAATTCACAGGGTTGCCATAAGTTGGAGGAAACCAATGGCATTTCACACCCATACAGTCAAATTGGATTACTGCCATACTGTTTCTTTCTTCTTCTGAGTTTAAGTTTTGTGAACAGACAGTGCTTTTTCATGACTTTCCAACACAGACTGAGAGGGTGAATGCACAAACATGTTCACTCTTCACTCAGTTTCAAAGTTCAGGGAAGCACATGTGAGTGGTGCAAGCTGACAATGTAAGCCCACCATCACTCTACATTCTCACTGAAAGTCATGAGAGGAGCCTCTGAAACACAAGAGAGGTCTAGCCAGACTACTTGTTCCCTGCTCCACAAACTCAGCAGATTGGCGGCATGCAACTCATAGGGTTCCTCACCATTGCATCTATTGAAGTCATCTCACACACCTTGCACACTAGTGCCTCTTAATGGCCTCCATCACCATGGCCCTCTCAGGAGTGGGCAATGGAGGACCCTGCCCAAAAGAAGTTGGGGGGGGGGGTGTTGACGCAGCAGAGCTGCTTTCCTCTCCTTCTCCTGTCCTGAAAACAGTGTGCCCCTCTTGTTCTGCAAATGCCAAACCCATAGAAAGTGCTCATTTCTTCAGCCAGTAAACTGACTGGCATGCTGGGTGAGGCTACCTTTGAAGTACATGTCACACACGGCTGCCATGTGAGGTTTGAGATCTCTTACCCTGCTCTGCCCAAGAAAAAACAGTGGAACAGTGTCTGTACATCCTGTTCTTGGGTCCAGAAAGGCATCTAACTTTCCCTGAAGCATTTGGATCAAGGAAAGGATCACGAGCCACACTTACTGTGTCACTCCTTAAAGGACTTCAGGACCTCCACTGTCTGGGAGGCAATCAACGACTTCTCATTGCTGAATAGTAGCTCTCCCAGCACAGTGTCAGCCTCTATGGCTCTGTTCTGCTCCACCAGATGCTAAGTACGGCCCAAGTGGAGTGTGAGTGCTAATCCTGTGAGTGCTAATCAGGCAGTGCTGTGACACAGCCATCAGCACCTGCTTCTAGCACAGCAGATGGGTAGTCTTTACACCGCGTGAAAACTGACTTGTGATATTCCATCCATTCTGGAGCAGACACTGGAAATCATGAGTTGCAGCATGCAGACTAGGTCAGATGCCGGATGTGAAGTACACAGCTTTCCAGCATGTGGGACAACTGTGCCTTCAAGTGAGCCCCAGTAGCCCTAAACAGGGAGCCCAAGTAGCCCAAAACAGGGAGGTCCCACTCAGCATGGTATGGACAAGGATTGTGTACTACAGATAGGCATCTTCGAGCAGCTGTGACTCCCCTTTGAGATCTTGGGTCTCACTCTCTCTTCCCCCCACCTCCTAGCAGCAGCCTAATCAAGGGAATGGGGAACACCCTGCAGAACAAGCCGTCTCCTCCATTCAAATGAGCTTCCCCCATCTCCTAGCCACAGCCTAATTGGAGGAAAGGGGTGCACATGCTATGGAACGAAACAACTCTGCTGGGCAACTGAGCCTCCTCCATCTCTTAGCAGCAGTCTAATTGGGGGAATGCATGCTACAGATGAGCCATCTCTTCTGGGCAATTCAGCTGCCCCCACCTCCTGGCCCTCCCCCCTTTCTGTTCATTGCCTGGGTTGCCTGCCCACTTGCCCCACTTAGATCCAGCCCTGCGATAAAAGCAGAACTAGAAGAATCCTCAGAGATAACCTTTTGAAAATAGTAACAACTTGGACCCTCCCCCCCTTAAACACTTTCATAATCAAAAAGCAGAACAGATAAAAATTCTGAAACAAGTCAATAGAAAACAAACTAAACAGCACAAGCCTTTAAAAACCATGCAAAGCTAAATAAAAAAACTGTTTTTAAATGAAAAAGAAAAAATTGCCCCCTTCTCAACTACAACCTCCAAACAAAAACAAAAAATGAACAAACCAGTTCCGCCTCAGAAGAAGAAAGTCTTCCCAGTCAGCAGACAGCAGCATTAATTCGAGGCACAAACATACCAGAGCTCCAATGAGTCTCACCCTAAAAAAAATTAGTAAAGCAATCATACCTGAGTCAAGCTGCAGCCAGGCCTGCTTTTTATTTTTACTTTGTTCAGAGAACCATGGAGGGCTATCACAGAATTGCCATGATTGAGCAGACAGTTCTTCTGCTCCCCCTAACCTCTGACCCCATCACCTGGGAGAGATGCCTCCTTCCCCACTCCCTCCTGTTGCCTGTTAAACCTGAAAAACATGCCTAGGAGCTTTGGATACTCTGGATAACCAGATATATTAAAAATGCAGATAAAATATTTTTTCAGATATATATTCAGCCCAGAAACATCTGAACATGCATCACGAATGTCCTTTCACCATCTGCTCATTTATGATGCCTAAAATCAAAGACAATGCATTTCAATGTGACTTGCACAATCAAGAAGCCCAGGCTAGGCTGGTCTCATCAGATCTCGGAAGCTGATCAAGGTAATCCTTGGTTAGTACTTGCAAGGGAGTCCGAGGTTGTTGTGTGGAGGCAGGCAGTGGCAAACTATCTCTGTTCATCTCTTGACCTGCAGGATGACTATAAGTCAGCTACAACTTGAGTGCACTTTCCACTTCCTTAAGAAACGACATTCCTCATTATTTAATACATGTACAAAATATATTGGACAGGTTGCAGCTTTATGTTGCCACTAAACAAAATATGCTTATATAAAATGAAGCACTTTAGTGCATGCCCTGGTTACATTTACATTAGATTATTACAACATACTTTGTGTGGGGCTGTCTTTGAAAAGTGTTTGGAAGCTTCAAGTGGAACAGAATCCTGCAGCCAGGATGTTGACTGGAGTGAGTTGTAGGGATTATATCACTCCAGTCTACATTAGCCCACCTATACTGGCTCCCAGTCTTTTTCCAGGCACAATTAAATCCATGCTAGTGTTGGCTTTTCAAGCTCTAAGAGGCTTGGGTTCAGCATACCTGAAGAACTGTGTACCCCCTTATATGCTTACTAGAGTGCCCCTCTTTTAGTGTGCCCACCTTCTGAGATTAGAAAGGAAGCAATGGGGGAGAGACCCTTCTTGGTCACGGGACTGAAACTCTGGGACTCTTTCCCCAGAAAGGCTGTCTCCTTCTGTTGCCATCTTCCACCAGAGGGTGAATCTTTTTTGAACACATCTGCAGACAGATGTCCTTGAAAAGGTGCCAAGCAATAGGGTGATAGATTTCTGTACGCAATTTGTAAAAAGAAAGGTTTGGTCTTCAACCAATCTGCTGTAATCCCAAATGTGAGGGGGAGCAAGCACAGTTGGGAAGAAAGTACACTCTGCACATGTTCTCATAGCTGCTTCATATGTTCCACAACAAGAGCCAACACTGAAAAAGGTTCCTGGGTTGTGCTTGGCTGCCATGAAGCATTTCAAACAATGCTGGGAATCTGTACTCTGGGAAAATCATTAGACTTGTGCAAGAATCCTCTGACTCAGGCCTTAAACCATATATTTTTAATCCTGCCTCTATCTAACATGCTAAACATTTTCAGGCTGTATGGATTTTGTGTGAATAGTTAGGATTAGAAGAGCTGAAATTAGACTTTACCGAGCCACTTGGATCAATGGTACTTTTAGCCTTGTCTCCAACAGTGGGTGCAAGGGGCAAAAGAAGGTCCCTCCTATTATCTGTCACATTTTACGAGCTTTAGAAATGTCAGATTTCAGGACATTTCAGGCACGGGGGTGAGAGTTCTGGACTTCTTGATTGGCAGCTTTGATATTGCTGCCTTTCATGAATGTCTCTGTTCTTTCTTGACTACTACTTGGTGTTGTTTTTCATTTTAGGTTACAGTCTAGTTCCAGATCCCATAGTGTCCAAGTACCACATTTGAATCAGTTGCACACTGAGAAAGAAGAAAACCCTTTCATCTTGTCTGAAACTCTCAACAGGGGTTCTGCAGTGCATCATGTCTACTTTTGTCCATGCTGTTTGTGATTTTCCAGAACATTCATATTGCTCAAAGAGCTGACAGTGTTAAAGAAAGGCACAGAAGATATGAATAGAGGGGTGGAGTGGGAAGAGAAGTTTCTCTGACATTTTGCTTCCTGGCTGTGAAGGTACAAGAAAAAGCTTGCTGATCACTCTTTGCAAAAAAAGAAAGAAAAGAAGCCAGCATTGATGAGTGAGATCTTACCTGCCAGTTTCAGTTAAAGAACAGTGCTTCCTCTTCCTTACAACAACCCACAATAAAATCCTGCTTTGTCCTTCATGCTGAGAGCTTGCTGTGCTTCATGAGGTAGTAAATTGTATTGGCCTGTGTTTGCTCCAAACATATTGTTGGGAAGACTGCTTGGGGTATGAGGAAGGGGAAAGCCTTTTCCAGCTAGAGAAATTACTCAAGGACACCTCTTAGGGTTGCCGGCTCCAGGTTGGGAAATACCTGGAGATTTTGGGGTTAGATTCTGAGGATGATGGAGGAGGAGAGGGACTTTAATGGGGTATAACGACATCAAGTCTGCCTTTCAAAATGGCCATTTTCCCCAGGCGAACTGATTTCTGCAGCCTGGAGATCATTTGTAATAGCAGTAGATCTCTTGCACCCCTGTGTGGCTGGCACCCCAGCAGCTCTACACATACAATTAAAGGATCCTTAATGGTAGGAGAACTCCTGGCAACAAGATCTTGACAACTACTTTATGGAGAAGACTAGGAATTGCGAGGGGAAGTGGTCTACATAATTCTTTATTTTTATTTATTTATTTATTTATTAAACTTTTATACCGCCCCATCCCCGGAGGGCTCTGGGAGGTGTACAGCAGAGGGAGAACAATATAAGTAGTTAAAACATTTAAAAGCAGTGACAACCATAACCTGGTTATCAGAGTTCTTGGAGTTTTTCTCCTGTTGGATTTTTTAAAAAAGACATAACATAATGTTCTTAGTACATAAATCCAATGCCAGTTATGAGTAAATTCTTCTGTGCACTAATTGTAAGGTTATCCAAGCAAGACCACCCATTCATTTGATATTACAATTATTATTTCTTGTTGGCTGGCTATATCCTCCAAACATGAAAGGGCACCCAAAGCAGTTTCATTTTATCAGCACAAGAGCCCTGTGAGATAGGTTAGGCTGAGAGTATGTGACTGGAAGCAAGTTTCCATGGCATGATTGGGGATTTGAACTTGTGTTTTCCAGGTTCTAGTCTGACACTTTAACTGTAGGGTATCAAACATGTAGCCCATTAAATCATGCTGGCTATCTAATAAGCAATCACTGATGAGTGGAGTTGCTGCAGAACTCTATTTTTTTTTACCAGGTATACATGTAACCTCAGTTTAAAATACAGAACACGTCTTACTTTTTGGAGAGCTAGTATAATAGAATTAATAAAATATTAGATGAGGACAAAAGAGACTAAAGTTAACCCCCCACCCCCACCCCGCCTAACCTACCTCACATACCTGCTGTGAAAATAGAATTCAGGAAGGGAAATCTATGTAAGCTGTCCTGAGTTTCTTAGAGGGAGGGCAGAAAAAACATAACAGAAAAATAGGCTACTGGTATACTTGAGGGAATGCGCTATTCTCATTTCAGGAATTTGGTTTCCTTTCACTTTTTGAAAGTTCAGAGTACGGTTATGTATGTTAAAACCCTAATTATGTGTATTGTGTGGGATTCTAATTCACAATTGGTGGCTGAATTGCATGAGGCTCTGAAACTCATATGGACAAAACTCCCAGTATTTTACAAAGTTTATTTTCAGGTACACAGTGGACCAATTCAGACTGTGGTTTAGAGGGAAGAAGATATTAATCCTTTCCCTGTGCTATTTTTCTTATCTGAAATGGGCCTTTGGAAAAAGGCTTATCCACCCACTATGCACCACAGTCTCAAATGCAAATGGGGCCACACTGTACCTGATAATTAATTTTTTTAAATGCTGGCAGCTTTATCTATGAAACCTCCCATGTCATATGTAGTTCAGTCCATAATTTAAATTGCATATACAGTACTGTACTAAGCAGAGTTTCACCCTTCTAAAACCATTGAAGGCAAAAGGTTAACAAGGGTATAACTCTGCTTAAGATGAAATTGTAAAGAAAATTGAAAATGAAACTGGTTTAGTTTTAAATACAGACATTTGCTTTCTTTATTTTGAAATGAGGGATCCAAAGCTAGATAAGGCGGCATGGATTAATTGGTTTAATTCACTGTGTATATTTTACTCATATACTCTAAACATTAGGTACTTCCTCAGTTGTTGACATCAATCTTTGCAATCCATTATGGTTCCCATGGCTAGAAGATTAACTGTTTCTCCTCTTTATAAAGACCAACCAAATGGTGAACCAGCTCTGCAGTTCATCATTGTAGGAGAGCCAGCGTCCAGATGGAGTCTATAGATATCCGACTAATACAAATGATCTCTAGACAATACAGATCAGTTTCTTTAGAGAAAATGACTGCTTTGGAAGGTGGACTCTGTGGCATTGTACCCTGCTAAAGTCCCTCCCTTCCCCCAAACCCACCCATCCCAGCTCCACACTCAAAATCTCCAGGTATTTCTCAATCCAGATGGCAACTTTACATCACACTGAATGTTCAATATAATACAAAGGGGGGAAGGAGAGAGAAAAGATGTTTGGGGTCACGATGGAGAAGCACCTCATCTGCAGATTAGATAACAACAAAAAGGTATCACAGGAGTTTTGTTTCTGCGATTATGTGACTCGCATAGCCAGAGGCATATCTAGTATGGGCAATGGTATATTTAGGGGGTACAGCGTATGGGGCAAGGCAGAGCATATGCCCCATGTGCCACTCCTCAAGGGGCACCAGCCAGCACCCTTCAGCCTCTTGGAGTGACAGTGCCCCGCCCGCAACATCCATGTGTGGGAGCAGGTGTACAACATGAGGCCTGCAGTTTAAAGCTTGATCCAGCACTCCATCTGACTGGTCATGGAGTTTTGGGGGCGGGAGGGTGGCACGCAGCTAGCAGTATAAAGCTGGAGTAAAACCCAGTGCTCAGTTCAAAGTTGGTCTCAATCTGTCTGGGCCAAGCTTTAAACTACAAACTTGAAGTCTGCATTTTAAAGCTGGACCCAGCCATAACTAGCATTAAACATGGAATTAGGGGGTGGGGCAAGCGATAGTGCTTGCCCTGAGCACTTCTGATACACCACTGCACACAGCCACCTACTATCATTGTTCTTTCTCCATTGCCCAATACTTGAACAACTTCCCCGCTTACCTTCTTACAAATATATACAGAAATGAAAAGAGGAGTCAGTGTCTTGCCTCCCCTCCCCCGAAGCCTTCTATTTGAACGGTTTCAACTCCTCCATATTTCAGAGAGTGAAGGCACTCATTTTGCTATGGAGCCACCACTCCCTTCAAAAGTGTGCCTTCTAAATATCCATGCTCCACTGTTTCACTCTCCTCTTTAGCCTTCTCAGTCTCCTTTCCTCTGTTCCTTTTTTTCCCACAAGAAGCTCCTTTCTAACCTTCAGCAGCTATCATTCTCCCACTCTGTACCCACTTTCTCTCATTTCCAAAGTAACCAGCAGCTCTGAAGAAACTGTACACTCATTTGGGGCCCCAAACATAATGTCTTTGGGGCCGGTACAAATTTGTAACAAGTAGGCTGACAAGTTCTGTGTTAGGAAATGTCTGGAGATTGTGAGAGGTGGAACCTGGGGAGGACAGGGTTTGGAGAAGGTAAGTGTACAGTGCCCCCCAAAGCAGCCATTTTCTCCAGGAGAACTGATCTCTGTAATCTGCAGCTCAGTTGTAATACTCAGTTGTAATACTCAGTTGTTATCTCTGTAATCTGCAGCTCAGTTGTAATACCACCTGGATGTTGGCAACCCCAGTAACAAACCTGCACGATTCCATTCCACACATTAAATTTACTGATTCATGTTATAAGAATCTTATTTCTAAATTGTCACAGTTGAATGGTATCACAGGGATTGAACCTGGTCATTTTTGCCCTAGCAAGGTACACCTATCCCACCTCAGGGTCAGAATTCTTGACAGTTTTTCCCATTCGCCCATCCATTTACAGTGTTTGCTACAAGAGCATATTGTTCTGCTGGGTGTGGTAATAATGCTGCTAAGCTTGTAGACCTCATAGCCTTAGGCACATTTCCTTATTACCCTGACAGCAATTCTGTAAGGTAGGTCAGGACTACTACCCCATATTGCTTATAAGGGATGGAGATGGCGTGCTATGGCACTCACTAACATTAAAAAAATGTATTAAGTCTCTCTACCATCAGATTTATTCCCAGATAGTTGGAGAGTGATAATAATTCTGACATAATTGCCAGTATTTTCACAACTGCCTCAAATGACACAAGCCTTTTCTAATGGTGCTTTCCTGTTATCACAACATTTGTCAGATAAAATAGGAACATTTGTTCATACCATTAGGATTTTACAGGTACCTGCTTCATCAAGCAAGAGCTAACTTCTGATGTCACATGCCTAGAATCTCATTTGCTTTTGGAAAGATATCTCCTTTCTCCTTCCAGCAAAAGAAGAGAGACAGACACACTGGCACAGATAGAATGACCTCCCGGCCTGAGGACTTGCATAGATAGAGTTTGCTGTTCCTATATTTAGTGTAAAGTCATTTGTTATCCAGTAAAGTTCTACAACAACATACTTTCATCTCTGCTCTGTTATGTATTTTGCTAATTCATCGCAATGCAACACCTACACTAGGTGAGAGAATAGCTACTCATGATGGAGTACACAGTGAGTGGTAGAAACAAGCTGCTTCCCTCAGTGGCAGCTGACACCTACCACTTGGAAAATTTTAAAGACTTGAACCTCATTTGTATTTCATTATCATTTGGGAAATAATTTTTGTAAAAAAAATTACCCAGTTCAGGAATTTGCATAGGCCACAGTATACCAGAATTGCAGAGTAGGATTGCATGGTGGATTGATATGGTAAACGCATTCAGAGAAGATGATATTTTACCATTCAAAATAGTGTGGGGCTAGTAAAGCATCTCCACCCTTCTGTAATAAAATGTTTTCCCTTACCCTGACATCACTGCAATGTGTGTTTCTCTACTCCTGATCCACATAATTGGGTACCAGGGTGGCAGAAAACTGACAACTCAAGTGATTATGTAAAGGAGTCCAAATTATGGAAGGGGAAACAAGAGTAACTTGTGATGGCTTAGACCAGGGATAGCCAGTTGGTTCTTTACCAGCAGATTTGGCAGAAATCAAATTGACAAGAATGTGAAAATATTTGTTAAGCTTAACAGGCAATGAAGTTCTCTAGATGCCAAATTGGAGAGAGAAAAAGAATATGACATAAGTATGCATGTGAAAGAAGGAGACCTGTTTTCATTAGCTGTTTCTGGTTAGCTGTCCTGCCCACCTCTACCACAGTCTTACATCTCAGCTTGAGGGGGAAGAGAACACTGTAACAAAACTAGCTCAAAAATAGGATGGGGGTGGTGGGAATATGGATCTGAAAAAGGAACAAAATAGGGGTGTATCAGCTAGTTCCTAGAAACAGTGTCAGGAGGACAAAGTTCTGCTTCCTGCCCTCTTCAACAACCTGGGTTTCAGGTACTAGGCCACACTTTTTAGGCAACAGTTTTGTTACTGATTTTTGCATTCCTGCTGTGATTGCTAGTCAACAGTGCTCAACTATAGCTGTGCTTGAAAACTGGGATTGACAGGTCTCCCCGGCTACTGGTGGGGGATGGGGGTGGGTTGGGTTGGGTTTCCAGATCCAGGTTGGGAATCTCCTGGAGATTTTGAAATGGACTGGGGGGGGGGGGGCAGGTGCCTCGGTGGGGTATAATGCCATGTAGTCCAACCCCTGAAGCACCCATTTTCTCTAGGAGAACTGATCTCTGTAGACTGGAGATGAACTGTAATTCCGGGGGATCCTCAGGTCCCAACTGGAAACTGGTATCCCTGTTGGAAATGGTTGCTACCTCAGAACTGCAGCAGGAGTGGTGGTGGTGGGAATTAATAACCAATTGGAGGTGAACTGTGAAAAAAATATGAGGTAATTTGGTGGTTGGATTAAGAACCTTGTTCATGTCTAGTTTAGCAAGAAAGCACTGCAGTAATGAGCCTCCTACAAATCATGTAAATGCCAAGGATTGAGGAGGATTATTTAAGGGATTACATGGCTGGTGCCTGAGCTGAAATGTAACAGAGGTGAAATAGCGAAAATGTAAGTTTTATGTTAGTAAGAGATGTCTGTCAAATAGTGACACTGGACTGTGATTTAAAGTGTTAGAAATTATGTTGTCCAATAGTTGGTGTATGTGTGTGTGTGTTAAAGGTTTGTTTCATTCTTAATACCTGTAAATGCAGCAATTGAACCTCGCCAGTTGTAATAATGATAATGGAACACCGGTTTCACTTGAAATGCCTGGTGTAATAAAGCACTTTAATCAATGTTTGCAAAGGGAGGCATTTGCTCTCAGGAAATTCATTTCATGTACTAACAAGCCAATAAAATGTAGAGAAACAAGCACACAGACCTATATTGTAAAATGCAGAGAAATGGTGCACTACAACACTTGTGACTCAGCTTGCAAGTCAGATTCCAAGAAGCAGATTTCAGAGGATTTTTTTTGTCAAAAAGGGACATGTTCCTTTAGAATATAGACTTAGATTATGACATGTGCATCTTGGTTACAAATATTCCAGGTTTCACTGATGTTGAGAGATCAAGATTGTCAGGCTGTAGTAAGATTAGGAAAGTAATTCTAAGTTGCAGATGAATAGCTAAAGACATTGTTTATGGAGATTCACATTGAAGTCCTATTGATTTTCATTTTCATTGCTGCGTCCGTCTCACTAGTTGCAAGCGGAACTGGTCAGGAGCATACTGTCATAGTGCAGCATATGTTTAGCATGCCTGAAGCCCTACACCTACATTAAAAGGTTTCTTGCTCCCTTAAGTGAGTCTGTTCTTTCTCCCTTTTTAGTCTTCTGCTTGGAACTCCATCCTAGGACCTCTGGGTAATACTACTACAATTACTACTATAACTACTACAACTACTACTCTCTCTTAAACCTGCTTTTTAATACACAGCTTTTCTGTGGTTTAACAGTTCTCATTTGTACTGAAAATAAGCATAAATGAAAGTAGCTGTACTGCTTACATATTCTTGTCCTGTTACCAGTGCCACCAATATCTTCTCTCCTTCTGCTATTCCCCTGTGACAGATTTTAGACAGTAAGCTCCTTGGGGGAAGAAATTGTCTCTTTATGTGACAATCTGTTAATAGCCATGCACACAGACAATACAATAAGCACACATGCATAAGGGCTGAGACAAACAAATGCCTTGGAGAGCTGTTACTAATCACACTAGACATTTCTGAGTTGCTCATAAAATGGACACTTTTCACAATATGCCAAAAGAAATTATGGTACGGCGGAATCATTTGGAACATATTAGGCATGGCAAGGGCTTTTGATGAGTTGGTCCATTGGATCTAGGACTGGCTCGAGATATAGTCTAAGCAGGTCTGCTGACTCTGCTTTAGGAAATTCTTGGAGATTTGGAGGTGACCCTTAGAGAGGGTGGAGTTTGAAATGGGTGGGTAGTAGGGGGCTCCTTAGTAAAATTGCCAGTCTCCAGGTGTGTCCTGGAGATCTCCTGGAATTAAAAGTGATCTCCTGGCTACAGAGATCAGGTTCTTTGGAGCAAATGGCTGCTTTGGAGGGTGGACTTTATTGTATTATAACTGTCTGAGGTCCCTCTTCTCCCCAAATCCCTCCCTCCTTAGGCCCAGCCCCAAATCTCCAAAAAATTTCCAACCATGCTCAGCTGGGATGTGATGTCATAGAATCCAACCTCTGAAGCTGCCATTACCTCCAGGAGAGCAGGAGTCTCTATGGTCTAGAGATTAACTATAATTCCAGGAGAATGTTAAACTCGACCTGGAGGTTGGCAAGCCTAAATCCAAGATATGGGTTTTTTTGTTAGTTTGTTTAAAATTATATTTTTTTCTATTGTGGTAAAACTCTTTAGCTCCTTTGGGGAGAAAAGCTAGGAATAAATCTTTAAGCATCATTGGAAAAAGTGATTGCCAGTAGCTCTTTCATTAGTCTTGTGAGGTGTAAACCAACCTGTTCTTTAATCCATATCCATATTTATTTAATGCTCATTTATCAACCAGTCATGAGCAAAAGGAATCCTGTTCTGGTATGAAACCTGCTCTGAGTGGATCCATCTAATCTATTTACCTCATTTATAATCTGCCTTTGCTGCAGATGGTGAGACTTACTTGCACAATAAATACACCACGACGACAGGCTGGAAAAGGAATGGGCCGCAGCCCGTTTATTGAAATATCAAACATAACAGCAATAACTATATACAAAAGAGCTGGGCGGCAAACGGGTCGCACATCCCATCCCATCATATGGGACTGGCGGGAAGGGAAGCCCCAGAGATAACACTCCTTGCTTCCACCCTCTTCCCGCCCATGCTGGAGGAGAGATCGGCACCGCTAAGCCCCAAGGTCAGCGACACAGCCCGCCCTCTCCTGCCTTACGCTTGTTGGGGTGTCGGGCACCGGGTTAAGCCACATAGCCGGTTTCATCAAATCTCATCTAACCCCACTCCCTGTCGGGCAGCGTCCGGACGCTGACTCGCCTGCCAGCCTGCCCGCCATACCACCCCTTTTGACCCATAACAGGGCACAAGCTTTCACGGGAGCTCCCAGCCGGAAGGCTCGCTTCCCAGATTGAAAATGCGACACCGCTGCAAACCCGGGCCACGAAGGCTCCTCCTCGCGAGCTCACCAAGCCCGGCCTCAAGCTGGAGCCTGTCCCTATCTCAACCATCGAGGAGAGTAAGTTATGAATGGACTGGCAAGCCATTACGTCCAAACCCCACTGGTCAGGCGAGACGCCATCCGCTCAAGAAGTCTCTTGTTGTCCCGGAGATCTCGGAGTGGTCCGCCACCGCTTCCCCCCCAAGGGAGAGGACCACCTTAAGGCCGCTTTGTTGACCTTTCTGCAGGCCCACAATGTCCACGGCAGTGGGATCCACAGCTCTCCAGTGGACCTCGCTGCAGCATCTCAGACCAAAACCAAGGTCATACCAAACCATGCCTGGCAAAGTTCGAAGTGTGGTGGCCATCGCACACCGCAGGTCATCAAGGCCAGCCCGACCTGGCAGGGAGGTCCTCCTCCCCAAATGAATGACCAATAGGTCCCGTGTACGGCCGACTGGAAAATGTTCAATATTCAATTATTATGGGCTCCAGCTCATGCTTACAGCATGCCCCTGCCCCATCCACACAATCCTCACGCGCTGCGCTCGAACCGGATGATGTCTGCCCCAGTCCGGCGCATGATCTTCTTCAGCACGCGGTTGATTTGCGGCTGTGCCCCACGGTCTACACCTGTCGAGCAGACAGTCTGCGCGCCCCTGGAGGCACTGTGGAAAGAATTAACCTGCGCAAGTCAGGTGTGGGCTAATGTCACCGGAAGGCCCCGGACCGCCACCCGCCCAAAGCTAAAATGTCTTCCTGCGCCCTACCATGTCCTGTGCCGCCGCCGCGGTAAAACGGCACCTATCCTGAAGGCAGTGCAGGCCAAAATTAAGCGCCGACGCAGCCCAGCCCGGCCAGGCATGCCCGAACACCGCCAGGAACTGGAACCTGGTGAGGGGACTCCATCCTCATGCACTAAGAGCATGCCACCGCACTCGCGGGCTCCAATGCCGGAGCCACGCGTGATGAGTGGAGTGGGATGGGGCAGGAGGCGCCACCCGTAGGGCTGGCACATGGTACTCAAGCACCGCTAATCTCTCCTGGTCGCTTTGAAAGAGCCAGCCACGATAGACCATGTCCCCAGACAGACTAGGTGCTCCCTTTGCAGCCCCCCCCGGTGCTGGAAGGCCGATCCCTGGTGGGGCGACCAGTTCCCCGAGCCTGAAAGCCCCTATGGTGTGCCAGGTGGAAAGCCGCTGTGAAGAGCAAGCACTCATAGTACGCGAAGCGCGACACCGCCGCTAGCACCCCGGGTGACTGCCCGAAGCACCTCCCTTGGCATCGGGCCTGAAACTGGATCCCCGCTGCACTAGCTTCCACCTCGCTTAACAACCAGCCATCACCGAGCCGGGCGCATCCGGAATTTAACGCCTTTGGTAACGGCCCGAAACCCGGTGACCCTGCAATAGGAAGGCGGTGATGCCCATGCCAGCCGTACCCCATGTGGTAGCGGGGGTGCATCCCCTGCCTGCGGGGATGAACAGGTATACTTTCGGTGGAGAGTCATTGTCCACTCGGGCCAAGGACATCCACATCCCGTGGTCACGGGCTAAGCTCACGGTCCCTTGCGGCACGGCTCGGTCGCATTGCCTGCATGTGGCCGGTGCCAACGAAGTTCAAACACCTGTAGCGATGACTCGCTCGCATGCCAAGGCCCAGAGGATCGCCGCACTGTCGCCGGAAACAGCTCCACCGGGGCTGCGTAGGCTTCTGCACCCATCCAACGCTGAAATGGCGATAAGGCCAGCAATCTCATTCTGCAAACCTGGAACGAAAGCAGCTTTAAAGGAAAATGTTAAAAGAGAGGCAGGTAAGAACCAAATTATGAACCAAGCCATGACCCTGCCGATTTGAGGACTGCCTGTTCACCTCCACGTAACCACAGCACTGTTATCACACCAGAAAAGCACACTTCACTTTTGCCAAAGGTCGGTGCCAGACGGCGACCGCCACCAAGATGGGAAACAGCTCCAGAAAGAGTGAGATCCCTGGTGATATTCCCTGTGGGAGATGCTGTGGCCGGGGCCAGAGACCTTGAGCCCACCGGCCCTGAGACAAGCAAAACCCCAAAACCAAAGGCACGAGATAGAGTGGCACCTGCAACTCCAAGCCGGGTTCCAGAGGTGCCTGCCACAGGGAAATGCCGCTTGAAGCCCCCCATGAACGCTTCAGCCAGACCTGCAGATCCTCCTTCCAGACTCAGGCTACCCTGATGCGGTGTGATCAGGGGCTTGCAGCCCGGCCAAAGGACCTAGGCCAGCCGAGAGCAGAACGCTTCTGCCGAGGCGCCACCACCCTGCAAGCCAAATAAAGGTGGCCTCAGTAAGGAGTTGGACCCTGGCTAACCCTGCATGTTTTTTATGGAGCACGGATTGCAGCAGGGTGGTGAGGGCCAGGAGCCATCCGCAGGGAGCTGGCAGGATGCCTGAACCGAGTCCAGGTGGAAGCCCAAATAGAGAGGGCAGTGGAGGGCCCTCTGCCTTGTTGGGAGCCAAGGGGACCTCAGCCTGGGGCCGGCAGGGCCTGGAAAGCCTGGCAAAGCAAAAAAATCACGCATTCCCCGGGTGGCCCTGCCCGCACCCATGAACAAAATCACCCAGATAATGAGTCACCCGCCCGGAGGGTACACCTTTCGCTGAACGCCCATTCAAGGAGGACGCGTTGCAGAAAGTCTCAAAAGCCGTGCACAGGCAAAGGAAGCAGCCCATGGGCATGGCCTTGTTCCATGCAAACCAGCTGCCTTGATGGAAATGGATGCCCAGCAGCTCGAAGTCCAGGAAGCGGCAAGAGCCGAAAGCTTAGATTGAATGTCACATTTGCCAGAAGGCAACAGCGCCACTGGTGAGGACCCTGAGGCTGAGGAGGGAAGTGGAGTGGCTGAAGGGGCCCGCCATGCAACCGCCCTGATTTTCGGCACCAGTTTGTCCAGCCACCAGCCAGGAGCTCCCCGGACCGGTCAAGCTTGTCCGCTTCTGGTGGCACTTCTTAAGCAGGGCCTCGGTAGGGGATTCGGGAAACCAGAGGGAGAAAACCTGCCCCCAGCAGGCAACGCTGACACGCCTGTCTCACCGGGTATCGCAGCCACACCAGCAAAGGCTGAAGGCTAACAGGTGTGGAGCCAGCCGCATCTGCAGTTGGAAAAGTAGGCGCCAATGTTTCGCGGGCGGGGCACTGCTTTGACCAATCGAAACTTTTTTTTGTGTGGCCCGGCGGCGCCGGAGACCGAGCTCGTCGCGCATAGAGCTCACGACTTGGGGTGAGCTCGCTTCATGACTGCCAGGAACAGTTAGGAACGAATATGTTCAAACCTGCACTTGGCTTCACGCCGCTGCTGGGTGTCGGCTAATTCCCAACAAAGTTCTTTGTTCCGCCCACCCGGAAAGCTCTTTTATGATTTTACGGGGCAGATGGCTCGTGACGCAATTTTCACGTCGGTTGACGCATTTCCACCATCCAGGTTGGTCTTATCGCATTAGCATCCCAGCGAACCCGTACTCTTGTGGGACGCGTGCTTCGGTTCCGGATGGCATCATCGTAGGCAATGAGCTGCTGGCTCGCTGCCAGCTCGAAAGCTTCGCCATGCACGTGGACATGTGGAGCACGCCAGGTGCCAGGCCCGCGATAGGGGGTAGGCGTCTCCGGACGAGGCCAGGAATTCAGTGAAACCCTGCAGCCAGTTGCTGTAGCACGCTTTGGCTGTCACTGGTCCGCCGCTTGTCTGTCGGCTTCCGGACGCAGCCATATCTCGCCCTCCGCCCGGGAAAGCTTGAATGTATCGACATAGTACCCGCCGAGTGCCCGCCCCGGAGCTTCCTAGGAGGTGGGGACTCAGGCTTGTTGCCGCTGCCCTGAGCCGGGCTGGGAAGGTCAGCCCGCACTTCTGCCTGCATTTTGGCGCATCCAAATGGTGGGCACGGTTCCCTTTGGATACCAGACCAATTCCCCAACCTGGGCATGCGTCGCCCTCGGAGGACTCACCCGGAAGATGAAGAGCTGGGAGGACCGCCTGGCGGACCAAGGCGCTCGACGCATCGCTCTCCTCCTGCTTCTCCCAAGCCGGAGGTTGACCCAGCGGATGCGCCCACTGATGAATGGACGCTGCTGACTGGCGGCGAAGGCTGGAGGTCACGCCTCGGCCGAGGTGCCCGCTTCGAGTGCCACTTATTGCTTTTGCCGGCAACCGCTGACGGGGGCTCCGCCCTGCACCCAGCGGGGACTGGAATCGCTGGCCACACCGCCAGGGCTCTATGGACGGCATCAAGCATGATCCGCTGGTGCGCATCAGGAAAGTGATCCAGTTCGCCGCCGTCTCATTAGGAGGTCGCTGAGAGCCCTCTGCCTGCGGGGGGTGCTCCACTGGGCCAGCTGGCCTGCCCCGGCCAATGGGGACAGACTCCAAGTCGCAGCCGCCAGCGCCGCTGGCAATTAACTTACCGCCAATCCACCGGCCGCTTCTTCCGGAGACTGGCCGGACTGGACCCAACCTTATTTAAGAAGGGCTGAAAGCTCTGCCTTGTTTCCTTGCCCTTGGCAGCAGGACCCGCTGAGCCGGCGACCCGGTCACGCGACTCAGCAAGGAGAGAAAGAAGGAATAAAAGGGAGAACAAGCAAGGTGAGGAAAAGTCGGAGAAAAGGAAAGAAAAAGGCAAGTTTAGAGGCCGCAACAGTCTCCTTCCAGGCCTTGCGCGAGAGCGCCAACCACACTGCACTTTTGCTACGTCTCAGCAAATGGGAAGGGCGACCCGAGAGGCGCTATATATACCCAGGCTCCTTCCGCCAAAGCGGCTGGGAGCCAATCAATGCACCCGGTTCTGCAGCATGCAATTCCTACCTTGCAACCCCTTATTTTGCTGCGCTGCTCACCCCAGCAGCAATGGCTGCCCCTGGTTATTCAGGTGCATCTTATTTCTTACCCGGACTCAAGGCAAATTACACAGAGTCAAGACAATTGACAGGATGGATGAGGAATTCCCAGGCTGATGCTTGTGGTTTTAGAAAGAGGGCAGGACAAGAAGAAGCTTTTCTTCAGCAAGGCCTCTGACTGTGCAGATTTTTTAAACTATTGTTTTGGCAGAACCTGCCTCCACAGCTAAAGGAGCTTCACTGTGTCATTGAAAGCAAGTTGCAACAGCCATTTTGTGGCTGCATCCATCATGCTGTGTTAGAATTCCAGGTTCAAAAAAGTTTGGGGCCCCTGTGATTTTGTTAATAGCTATATGTTGCAGTGAAGGTTTTTAAATTGCCAAATTATTTCTGATATACTGTGATGCTGAACATGTCCAATAGCAAAAAATGGATTGTTGATCTGCTGCCAGTTTACATGCATTTGAGCCAGCGCTGTGGTCTGCTCCTCAACAGTGTAATTGCTTTTAGGAGTACAAGAACACAGAAAAAAAATAAACTTGAATTTTTCATCCCCTTATTCCCATTGGGATAGATACCAGAGCAACCAGGAGCTATCAGTAGTGTGTTCGCACATCTATAGCCATTAATGATCTGCTGGAGCTACTTAAGCTTTTGATGTTTTGGCACCTCTGTATAGTGTGAGACTGTTGTTCCTGAGATTCAGGGCACATTTGCAGTGTGCAGAAGAAAGCTAAGTCTGCTTCTCATTTCAAATAACTGAATTCATAACAAACCAAATTCGATGTGTTTTTTTCAAGAAAGGTGCTGAAAGATGTTAAAGGGAGCAATTGTGTATAGGCTGGCAAACATAGAGATATAGGAAATTTAGACAAAAAGGCTAGTCCACTAAAAAAGAAGATTGTCTGAAGCACTTTTTTACATGGTTGTGTACAATACAAATCCACACTGTATTGTAGGAGACTTCTGTCTTCCACTGTCACCTCTGTCCAAGGTAGCAGTCACGAACAAGACAGGATCAAGCAGCAAATAGGATGACTGTTTCTTGATCAGGAAGGTATTTTATTCAGATCTGATAGCAGCAAGCAGATAGCTACCTGGGTCCCTGAAACCCAGGCACCCAGGTAGCTATCTGCTTGCTGCTATCAGATCTGAATAAAATACCTTCCAGATCAAAGGCATACATAAACCTTTATAGTGGTTATAAAAAGGGCGCAGTTTACTCAATTAACCTATCAATTTCTACTGCACCTGCACTACATAAGAACATAAAAACTAGCCTGCTGGATCAGACCAGAGTCCATCTAGTCCAGCACTCTGCTATTCGCAGTGGCCCACCAGGTGCCTTGGGGAGCTCACATGCAGGATGTGAAAGCAATGGCCTTCTGCTGCTGCTGCTCCTGAGCACCCGGTCTGCTAAGGCATTTGCAATCTAAGATCAAGGAGGATCAAGATTGGTAGCCATAGATCGACTTCTCCTCCATAAATCTGTCCAAGCCCTTTTTAAAACTATCCAGGTTAGTGGCTATCACCACCTCCTGTGGCAGCATATTCCAAACACCAATCACACATTGCGTGGAGAAGTGTTTCCTTTTATTAGACCTAATTCTTCCCTCCAGCATTTTCAATGAATGCCCCCTGGTTCTAGTATTGTGAGAAAGAGAGAAAAATTTCTCTCTGTCAACATTTTCTATCCCATGCATAATTTTATAGACTTCAATTATATCCTCCCTCAGAAGTCTCCTCTCCAAACTAAAGAGTCCCAAACGCTGCAGCTTCTCCTCATAAGGAAGGTGCTCCAATCCTTCAATCATCCTCGTTGCCCTTCTCTGCACTTTTTCTATCACTTCGATATCCTTTTTGAGATGTAGTGACCAGAACTGAACACAGTACTCCAAGTGCGGTCACACCACGGCTTTATATAAGGGCATGACAATCCTTGCTGTTTTATTATCACCTCCTTTCCTAATTATCCCCAGCATAGAGTTTGCCTTTTTCACAGCTGCCATGCATTGAGTTGACATTCCCATGGAACTATCAACTAAGATGCCCAAATCCCTTTCCTGGTCTGTGATTGATATCACTGACCCTTGTAGCGTGTATGTGAAGTTTGAATTTTTTGCCCCTATGTGCATCACTTTACATTTTGCTACATTGAACTGCATTTGCCATTTCTGAGCCCACTCACCTAATTGATCAAGGTCCGCTTGGAGCTCTTCGCAATCCTTTGTGGTTCTCACCACGCTACATAATTTGGTATCATTCACAAACTTGGCCACCACGCTACCCACCCCTACTTCCAGGTCATTTATTAATAGGTTAAAGAGTTAACTGGTCCCAATACGGATCCCTTGGGGGACACTACTCCCACATCTCCATTGTGAGAACTTCCCGATTTATACTCCACCCTTTTGTTTCCTGTTCCTCAACCAGTTTTTAATCCATAGGAGGACTTCCCCTCTTATTCCTTCATTGCTGAGTTTTCTCAACAGTCTCTGGTGAGGAACTTTGTCAAAAGCCTTTTGGAAATCCAAGTAGACAATGTCCACTGGTTCCTCCTTATCCACATGCCTGTTTACTCCCTCAAAGAACTCTAGTAAGTTTGTAAGACAGAACTTGCCTCTGCAAAAGCCATGCTGACTCTTCCTCAGCAGGTCTTGCTTTTCTACAGGTTTAATAATTTTATCTTTAATGATAGATTCTACTAATTTACCAGGAACAGATGTCAAACTGACTGGCCTGTAATTTCCCGGGTCCCCCCTAGACCCTTTCTTAAAGATTGGTGTGACATTTCTTAAAGATTGGTGTGGCATTGGCCATCTTCCAGTCTTCAGAGATGGAGGCAGATTTCAGGGATAAGTTGCATATTAAAGTGAGAACATCAGCAATTTCATGCTTGAGCTCTTTAAGAACTCTTGGATGAATGCAATCTGGGCCAGGGGATTTGGTAGCATTTAGTTTATCAATGGCTGCCAGAACTTCTTCCTTGTCTACCACTATCTTTGCTAGTTCCTTGGATTCACCTCCTAAGAAGCTTGGTTCAGGTGCAGGAATTTTCCTCACCTCCTCTTGGGTGAAGACAGATGCAAAGAATTCATTCAGCTTCTTTGCAATCTCCCTGTCATCTTTTAGCACACCTTTTGTTCCTTCATCATCTAATGGGCCTACCGCTTCCCTAGCTGGCTTCCCTAGCTGGCTTCCTGCTTTTGATGTACTTGAAGAACTGTTTGTTGCTGGTCTTGATGTTTGCAGCCATGCGTTCCTCATAAGGGAGAAGTGCGCCAGGCCCTATCCTTAACTGGGAAAAGGGGAGGCTTTGTTTCCCCCCACTGCCACCCCAAAACAATAGCTAATCAGAAAGCCGGACACTGGGGATGTTTGTGTATGCACTTGCGGTGCAAATGCAAAAGACCTGGGCTTGTGCGAAACAAATTGGAGTATTTCCTCTCAATCTTCACTTGATTCCTTCACATAAACAGGCAGCCATGAGAAGGGTGAAGTTGGGATAAAATAGACCTGAATTGTAAGATACCGTTTGTAATCAAGTATAATTGTGCCGTGCAGAAATGGCCATATTGTTGTTGTTGGTGGTGGTGGTGGTGTATGCTGTACCTGCTGTTATGTAATAGCCCTGGATGGGCAATCAAACACCATTACTCTGACAAAAGACCTGGTCCTGGGAGAGCTGAAAATAACCAGAAGTGGCTTGATGACTATGAATTTTGAACAGAAGAGGCTTGTGAGGATCAGGGTAGGTGTTATAGATTGGTCTTGCTGAAGTACTAGAAGGAGAAGCTACCTGAAGAATCTGTAGATGCAATTTTCATGAAATCTGAGAACTATTAATTCTCCACATGCTGGCTGGCTGCTTATTTGCACTTTTGGAAATAAAGGAATATTACAAAAGATCATAATGCCAAGCAACAAAACTCTGTAAAATTGCCCGGAAATTTCTCACTGCTTGGGGAAATGGGGTGTATATCAGAGTATGTGGAACTGGGTAAGTGAGCTAGGAAAGCTGTCAGGGGAAATTACTCAGGTACACAGAGGAAAGATAGAGTGTAAAGAAACAGAAAAAGGAAGTCATTCATTGGAGAAGCACAGAGACAGACAGCTGAGGAATTGGTAGAATTGTTTAATAAAAAAGCTTCCATATTACTGTTACGTATTAGCTAATTACAAATATAATGCAAATCAGAGAACACACAACACCATTATAAGGGGGAGAATGCAGGAGTGTTCCCACTTAAGGGTAGTACTGAAGAGCCATACTTGCCAACTTCACATTTTGAATATTATGCAGAGTTTTGTCACCTTTAGGCCATTAGCATATTATGGATGGATTATATAAACAGCAAAAGGAAACTTGGGGCACCTAAAGACAAATAGGTGCCACAAGACTCCTTTTTGATGGAAATTTAGGTGGATTCCACACAGTAGAAATATAACAGGCTGATAAAGGGAAATATCCCAGTTTGGAAAAGTAGTTTGCACAGGTCCCTTCCCCAAAACAGGATTGGCACATTATATTTCCCTCAACCCAGGTTTTTCAAAAAAAAAAGTCTAAATTAGCGATCTTTGAACCCACTCCTGAGTGAACATCATAGGCACCAAACACTCCCCCCCCCTGCTGCCACCTACCAGCCATTTTCCTGCCTTCCTCACGTCATTTCAGTTTAGTTTCTGCTGATGTGTTGGCCGGTGTGACTCTGTTACAGGCCGCCATTTCTCAAACGTTCCCCAATCTCGTTTTTCTCCCCATGGCAGTGATTGTGAGCACCATTTCACTGCGATATCTGGCTTATTCTGCAGCTCATGAAACAGAACCATTCCAAGAAACGGGTCTCCGATTCTGATATCTGCCACAGTGCCCAAAAAATGTAGCTCTGCAGATAAGACATATTGATTTGCTCCCTTTTTGGACAAATTTTATTATTTTGTACATCAGAACATTAGGGGGGTTGTATGCTTCATGCTTGCATGTGCCATGTGCATTTCAACGTACTTCCCTAAACTTTTTTTCGCCACTGGAAATAGTCCCGTCAACCAATCGGGGAAGGGAAGGTCCTGAAGTTGGGCTCCTGAGTCGGTTGTTGTGCCATTAAACAACCAATCAGAAGTGTTCCCTTAGCAGAGGGTGGGAAGGGTGGGAAGGGGGGGTGTGTGGTGATGGAACAGCTAGTCAAAATGGGATGTTTGCACCTGTGTAGCTATGCATTATTAATTTTTTTTAATAGCGTGCTCGTGTGAAGAGGCAGAAAGAAAATGGATTATATTCCTCAACTTCAACTTGATTCTTTAATAGAAAACAGGCACCCATGCAAAGGATAAAAATGGACCTGGATTCAAAACTAACGGATGCAACCGTTATTATTATGCTGTACAGAATCCATCACAGCTACCCCACTGGATAACATGAAGAAGCAATTTAAACTGTATTGGCTCAGTCTACAATTAAGGATATTCTGTTTTTACATACAAAAATAGTTACTAAAGCGGTCCCTGGAAGTTTGTGGTTGAAATGGGGTTGCCAGGTCCCCCCTGGTCATTGGCAGGGTATGGGGGTGGTGGGCAGCAAGATCCAGGTTAGAGAACTCCTGCAGATTTAAGGACAGAGCCCAGAGAAGACAGGGATTTCAGTGCGGCATGATACCATAGATTATCCTCCAAAGCATCCATTTTATCCAGGTTAACTGATCTTTGTTGTCTGGAGATGAGCTATAATACCGGGGATTCCCATATCCTGCCCGGAGGCTGGCATCTCTAGCCTTGAAAAGCCAGAAAAGGAGCCCTTGGAAATAGATTGCACAATGACATTAAAACTGGCAGTTCTAAGTGTGAATTCATACATGCACTTCTCCCATTTCTCATGTGTGTGGGTGAAGAACAGAAATGTATTTCTGAATATGTAGGTATAAAAGTTGATGTGTAACCATAGAAAAATCAGTTTCAAGTGTGTTTGTAGTGAGTTTCTGAATTGATTGATGACCATGCAGGAAGAATGATTTGAATCACATCTCAGCCTTTCTGTGCTTTACAGTGCCAGTGGGATTTTGCTGCTCACTTAGAATCTATTAAATATGTCCTGCATTTACATTGATACATTTCTGTAAGTAAAACCTTGAGCCTAAAATAACCATCAGGTCTTCTGTACTACTGACATTACAACAGTGGCTACTGAGATTATATAAAAATTAGGGAAACTGTTTTGTGAAAATGATGAAAAGGATATATATCCAAATATATATCTTTAACTGATGCAAGCATGAATTGGCCCTTTAATTTACCTCATTTACTGCTAGTCGGGAAAGCTACTGTTGCCACCCAGGCAACTCTTCGTTCTTCACAAAGGTGATATGGCGAGTGTTAAGGAAATGACAGCAGGTGCCAAACTTATTCCTGAGCCATTGTGTTTGTGAAGAGGAGGAGGGTGTAACTATGTCAAGGCAGCACAGGAATGGATACAGTGGTGAGTAAAACTTTTCGTTTTGCAGGAATGAATCTGAGGGATGAGTGGTGGTGAGTGGTAATTTAGTAAGGATGGTGCATGCGCTAAAGTATATGACACAGAGATGGTAGTATGGGCTGGCAGATGTTCAATTACTCCAGCAGAGATGAAACTCAATCTGCAGTGCTCACTCTGTTTCCCCTGATTAGGCTGCTTTTAGGGGATAGGGAAGGCTCAAGGGCATGGAAGAGATTGCTCATTCTGTAGTGCTTGTGCCCCATACCCCAGATTAGGCTGCTGCTAGGAGCGGGAGGGGGGGAGGGGGAGGAGGGGGACAGTGAGAAGAAGAGGGAAGTTGCAGCCCTTGGTAAAGCAGATGCTGTGGCTATTAGCTGGGCAAGACTATGGTGAGCAGAGAGAAAGGAGAGCTAAATGTTCCAGAGAAGATGTTCAAAGATGCCAAGTTCTATGCAGTGGGAGTCAAGGGCCATTTGTGCATTTGTGGCCTGCCCTGCAGTGAGTGTACATTTCCTTCAGAACAGATTCTTGATTGCACTATATGTCCCCTAGCCCCTGCGAACTCACTGTACTGCCTAGGAGAGAAGCCATGCGGCTTCCAGAACCTCCAAAAGTGTGACTTTTCTCCTGCTTACCTGATAGCATTTTTACCACTCTTTGGGCTAACAGAGCAGCCTACAGGGTTTATTTCTTTAAAAAATATGGCCAAAAACAAACAAAAAAGCGGGTGGGCAACAGAGGAAGTATATTGGCTGGCTTGACAGAGATCTCACAGTAAGGGAGAAGTATTAATTTCCGGATTTAATTGTTCCGTGAGGAAAAAAACCTTTGCAAGGGAAAGAGCTGTGGGGGAAGCACTGCATGCACAATCGGCCACATACCTACCTATTACAAATATCCCTCCTCCCCATGAGAAAAGCACCTTCGTGCTCTTTTCCTACTCTGCGTAGGCCTTTTCAATTCCTTGTCTTCGGGCCACCTGGCTTTTTTGAAGGACTGCAGCAGCGTGTTTGGGGCAGCGTGCTGGTTTTAGGCATGGAAGGAAATATTTAGCGAGGGGGGTGTCTTAAGGCACATGTTAAGTACTCACAGGGGGAGAAGGGTTTGGGGGGCTGGTAACCATTAACAGTTTTGGGTCAGTGGCGTAGCGCCAAAAAGGCAGGGGGGGTGTAATGCCCTGGGCGGAGCAGCAGGGGAGGCATGGCCGGGCCGTAGAAGGGGCATTCTGGGCTGGGGGCATTCCAGGGTGGGGCACACATGTGCCCCAGGTGCAGTTTTCCCTCGCTCCACCCCTGGTTTGGGTGTCTTATTTGCCCCTCTTTCTCCTCCACCCTCCAGTACTTTGGGCTGTGCTGAGGTGGTGCAAGTCCTGAAGCAGCCTGTGGTAAAATGGGGTGGAAGGGAAGAGGACATTCTGTTCTCTTGTCCCTCTCCACTTTAAAACTTGGAGCTGCATTATGCTTGACTTTACCAAAGGCCTTGAGTAGACCCACCCCCTCATCCAGTAGGCTTGGTCTTCCCCAAAGGGCCTGATTTTACACCTTGGGACGGACACAGGGGACAAGAACAGAGAGCCTATTTAGATACATTAAGTGCCTTCAAGTCATTTCTAGCTTATTAATTGATAACCTCCCAAACTTCCTCTCATAAACAGCCTAGCTCAGGTCATGCAAACTGAGGGCCATGGCTTTCTTTATTGAGTCAATCCATCTCATTGTGGGTCTTCCTCTTTTCCTACTGTATTTGACATTTCCTAGCATTATTGTCTTTTCCAGTGACTAAAGTACAGTAACTTCAGTTTAGCCTTTTTATTTTCTATGTAGTAGCATAATTACCAGAGCAAGATTTCCTTGGACTATACTTAATTAGGCTGTGGAGGAGCATGAGGTGTGTTTGATGTTTCCCATGTCAAAATTATGTGTGCTGTATTTTTTAAAAAAAGTCAGGGAAAAGGCTAGGATGAAAAACTGTCACCTTGGGTTGGGTTTTTATGTATGCAAAGGGGTTGAGGGAATAGTCAAACTTTATGGATAGATCAAATAATGCAAAAATGTAATTATTCATTAACAGTTCATAAAGGTCAACATAATTTATTCAGTCATTTAAAAGAGTTGTTGATTGTATTAATTGAATATACATATATTTATAAAGAAAAAATATGTGTATAATATATGCAGAGGTGTTTTAAATACCTTGGCCTTTTTTCCCCACACAATCTTTCATGGATCCCCCATAAAAAGGCAATACTTACCCAGTCTTCATCTAGCATTTCTGGAATCCTTCGCTTTTTCTATAGCAGAGGGCACTTTTTTATTCCTGCCGCATTAAAGATTTTTAATGCGAAGATTGAATCTCAATTATTCTATGGAGTTCCAATCTGGATACAGGCTGTTAACCGTTCCCGCAATTCTCTCCAATCCATATTTTTCCACAAAATTATGCGATTACCAAACTGTGTCCCCTACGCAGCCCTATGTTTGGAACTTGGGCAAAATTCTTTGGAACTCAAAGCTTGGCTTAGAGCCTTTAGATTTTGGCTGCGTCTTCATTATCTTCCACCTGTACATTCCCTTGTTTCCTTAATACTTCCAGACACACAGGTTAACCCCTGGTTTTCTCTGACTGAAAATAAAATTGTAGCTATTGGATTGACTCTTGAATCACTCTACTCCCTTTCCTGTTCAGAAGAGTACAAACTACTCAAGGGCCGGCTCTTAGATTGGGAATTTGCCGAATTATATCTAGCAGCTAAACGAACTTGCTCTCCTACACAATTTTTAATTCCATTTGAGCAGGGTCGCATGGCCCATTACTGTGTCACTTTGAACTGATTTGTCTACTTCTTTCCCTACAGATCACCAGAAGCTGGAACGTGAGGCTCGGATCTGCCGTCTCCTGAAGCATCCAAATATAGGTAGGCAAGGCCTTCTTCACCCTGACATAGACAAGATGGACTAGCCTGATCTCATCAGATCTCAGAAGCTAAGCAGGATCAGCCCATTTAGCACTTGGATGGGAGACCACCAAGGAAGTCCAGGATTGCTATGCAGAGTCAGGCAATGGCAAACCATCTTTGTTAGTTTCTTGCCTAGAAAATCCTGCAAATAAATTGGCTGCAACTTGATGGACGTTTCCATCACCAAAAGTGATCTTCTGTTTGTCCTGGGTACAAATATTTAAGAAAGCAATACCTTTCTTAACTTTATTGCCTTTGTTGTTATCAACTGCCATTTAGGACAGTCATGCTGAACATTTCAAAGATAAACACCACCCATGTTGATTAGGGTTGCCAGATCCTGAAGATTTGGGGATGGAGCCTGGGGAGGACAGGAACCACAGTGAAATAAAATGCCAGGGATTCCATCCTCCTAAGCATCTTACAAAACAGGTGAAGATCCTGTAAAAGAGAAAACAGCCCAATCAGAATGAATGTGGACCACTACTCACCAGAGGCGTAGCTGGGCCAAACTGCGCCCGGTGCGCAGTGTGTTTTTTCCGCCCACCCTAGGCCCCCGTGGTGTCCCCCCCACGTCACACCCCCTGCCCCCCTTCCCACACACCCCGCCCCCCTTCCCCCTGCCCCTCCCCTCTTCCTTGCGCCCCCGGCGCCCCCCCTCGACACCCCCCCTTTCCACACTTACCTTAGTTCCTTTTCTTTTTCTAGTACTTTTTCAGGCTGAAAAAAGCGGCCTCTTCACACTTCAGGCTAAAAACTGCCTGAGGAATCCCTTAGTACTTCCAAGGAGACGCTTGGCCAGGAGACCCTTTAAGGTCCAGCCGGAGAACTGCAGGATTCCCTCAGGGCCGTTTTGGACCCTGAACTGTAAATAGGCTGCTTTTTTCAGCCCTGGAATGAAAGTACTCAGAAAAAAGAAAAGGAACAGTAAGGCAAGTGATGGAAAGGGGGTGTACGAAATACCAAAGGCACAAGGAAAAGGGGAGGGGTCGGGGGCAATTTTCCGCGCTCCCTAGGTGTGTGCCTGGTGCACAACGCATCCCCTTGCTGCTTCGCCATTGCTACTAACTGCAATGAATGTGCAAAGCTAGGTAAATAGAGTATGTAAACTTGTAGTATGTATAAACTTGTTTCTGTTTGGCCTTTTCGCCTATTGAAGATAACATTTCACGCATCTGAGGAAGTGGGCTCAAGATCATGAAAGTTTATTCCTCTATAAACATGTTACTCATCAAGGATTCTTTGAATTCAGCAGATTAACCCAGCTACCCTTCTGGTACATATTCTGTAGAGATGAATTATTTTGGAATAATGACAATCTGCTAACCTGAGTGTGCTCCATGATTATATTTTGGAATGTGACCATCTAATCCCTCTCCTTCTTATATCGGTTTATATTAAATGCTATTCCACTGAAATGTAAATGTTTTGGACAATCATTGTACATTGCCATTCCATTTATTAACAGATGTACCTGTAAGGTCATAGGCTTTTAGACATTTTAGAGTTTTTTCATTGCTACCATTATTCCACTCCATCTCTCCCACTGATATTTTCTTTTAAAAATGGATTCAGTTGTGGGCATATTCTTTTGGAATGATGGCCAGATATAATGAGTCCCAGGCTCCTATATCTTTGGTAGGAGCAGGTAAAATTTTTCTCATCCTGCCATGGAAAGTTGTATCTGCTCAGATTCCTACTGCTGGGCAATTAATGCCCTGACCTGGGTAGCCACAGGCTAGCCATTTTGTGATCATTCTGTTTTTTTTAATTATCTATGAATTTGATACTACATTGTTTCAAAGTCTCATGCAGCGATTCTCATAGGTTGTGTACAAAAGGCTTCAAAGCTTCAACTCTTCCACAATAATTTTTTTAAACTGACAAAAATAAGCAGGCGAGCCAACAGAGCAAGTTCAGAAAATGGTGCCGAGGAAGAAGTCTGGGGACTGCAGAGAGCCATGGGAAACGTTTTAAAGAAATACAGCAAGTCAAAACATTTTGAAAATGTTTCAACAAAAGAATCACTAAAATGGAGAATGTATTTAAAATGTTTTGAGGCTGGAAATAAAACATTTTGGGGAAAAAAACTATGTGGAACTCCTCAGAGGAGCTGTTTTATTTCCTGCCTCGCAACATTTTATTTTGGGTTGTGCAGAAAGGGCCTAATCGGATCTCAAAAGTTAAGCTGTGTTGACCCCAGCAGGTATTTGGATGGGGGACATCCAAGAAATATCACGATGCTGACACGGAGGCAAGCAATGGCAAACTACCTCTGAACATTTCTTGCCTTGTAAACTCCACCAGAAGTTGCTGTAAGTCAGCTGTGCCTTGATGGCAACCCCCCCCCCCTTATTAAAGGTCAGGAATGCACCTCTAGGTTAAGGCAAAGAAATTGCACAGATCCTACCTAGTCCTCATTTTTAACAAAATATTGCATTGTTTGGAGTCATGTGCAGCTGTTTAAGCACATGTTAAATTTTGATGTTCTTTTCTGAATAGTAAAACTTACCTGGCAGATCCCTAAAAGTGAAAGCAGGAAGTGTGCCATTTTGGAGTTTAGCCAGTGGGGAAAGGTGAGCAAGTTTTACTTAGTGAATGGAGATCAGTTCTGTCTGTGAAAACTTCTGTTGGATCGAAGCCACAACCATCCAGGTTGAGTTTACAAGCAGCAAGGAAATTACTACAACATTCCAATAAAGATTCCTGGAGTGACCGGGGGAGTGTACGGATAATGCAGATTGGATATTTTTCCAATGTTTCTTTTTAGAAGAACTAGTGCTAGATAAATGTTCTAGTGCTACAATAATGCATCAGGGAAATGCATACGTGTGAAAAATATGAGTACAGAAGTGGTCTTGGAGTGGGCTGCGTGCCTGGGGGCTGGCTGCGCAGCCCAGGAGGGCCTTTCTTCAGCATTGGCTGAGAGGCCCAGGTGGCGGCAGCTGCCAGAGGTCCCCGTGGGGGGCTGGCTGGCCACAGATCAGACCGTGCACTTCTGTGCCAGTGGCACAGCCTTTGGGGGAGGCCTGCTTGTGCCCAGCTGCTCCAGGACTCTGAAAGCCCCCTTGCTCACCCTTCTCTGGGAGAGGGAAGGACAGGGCGTTTAACGCCTTAGAGTAGCCGGCCGCTTTTAGCAACCGGTTCGCCTGAACCGGTGCAAATTGGCTGGATACGTTGTAAATAAATACCACTGGATACGTGGTAAATAAATCACACAGCAACTGAAGACATTTTTAAAATGTTTCAGCCAGAGAATACTTTTAAAAGGGGATTAATTTAAAACATTATGAGGCAGGAAATAAAACCTTTGGGGATAAAAACAATGCCAAACACTATGAAGGAAATATTTTATTTCCTGTCTCAAAATATTTTAAATAGTTTGTGCGGAAAGGACCTAAAAGTAACATTGAGCAAAGTCATTTCTAGTCCCCTTTCCTTCTGTTAATACTTGGCACAAATGTCTTAATCCACTGAGAATTTAATCTTCCTGTGAAAAAAATACTTATTTGCTCATGCTAATTAATCTACATATATGCAAATATAAAGCTATCTAGTGCTGATCATTAAGATGAATTTATTTTTAAAAAAATGAGCATAAAGGATAGGAAAATTCAAAGCAGTCACCAAATTTAAAACTGACTAATTGGAAACCTTAGAAGGAGGCTTCTTTTTTAAAAAGTGAGTTTCCATCACTCATTATGGGATAGTTACCTGATTAATCAACTGATTAATGCACTTACACAGTGGACTTGTATTAAGCCAAGTGGTGATTATATTCTATGAATTTATTCAAGGTACCAGGATGTACTCTGTGTGTGGGTGGGGGGGGTTGGGTTGGCATATGAAAGACATAGGTCAGAAGAGAAAAGGGGGACAGAATGGCAAAAATGCCATATTTATGATGGTGATGTTGATTCGCTGTCATGCTCCTCTTTCTTCAAGAGCTTAAGCTGTTCATGACTTGACAGTAACCAGGTACCTAATGGGTGATTCACTCAGTGGGAAACCACATGGCTTTCACTTGGCCAAGCTGAGAGGGCTTTTCCTTTACTAATGACTATTAGTATAAATAGCAGTATCAGCAGTTGAAAACCTTCTGGGCTTTTGTCTGCTATATAAAAACTAAACACAGGCAATAGCATGAACTAATGTTACAGAATTGTAATAAAGCACAGAACAAAAATTGTTTACAAAATGAGTGCCAGCACCACAATAATTTTTACATCTGTGTTTATAAATTTCTTTAATTTGTCATGCTGCTTAATTTCTACTTGCATGATCCCTTCACTGTAAACTGTAGTAGTCTATCTTTGAAATTAAGCTTACCCATAGATATTTAGGTCCTAAAATGATATTGACTAAGCTTGAGAGCCAGTGTGGTGTAGTGGTTAAGAGCAGGTGGATTCTAATCTGGAGAACCGGGTTTGGTTCCCCACTCCTCCACCTGAGTGGCAGAGGCTTATCTGGTGAACTAGATATGTTTCTACACTCCTACTACATTCCTGCTGAGTGACCTTGGGCTAGTCACAGTTTTTTGGAACTCTCTCAGCCCCACTATTTACTCTCACAAGAGTGACCTCTCTGTTGTGTGGGGAGAGGAAGGAAAAGGACAGCCCAGAAGTTTCACACCTTTGAGCTCCACTTCCAGGACTCTCTTGTTTCTTTTTCTTTTTCTTCTTCCTTCTTCTTCTTCTTCTTCTTCTTCTTCTTCTTCTTCTTCTTCTTCTTCTTCTTCTTCTTCTTCTTCTTCTTCTTCTTCTTCTTCTTCTTCTTCTTCTTCTTCTTCTTCTTCTTCTTCTTCTTCTTCTTCTTCTTCTTCTTCTTCTTCTTCTTCTTCTTCTTCTTCTTCTTCTTCTTCTTCATCATCATCATCATCTGAAATGTCTTTGTAGGGCTGCTGCATTTAGAGCAAAGTCTGTGATCTTAATTCACTTTTACCAGGGTATAAATCCCAATTAATTCAGTCATATTGGTTTCTGAGAAAACATGCAGTGGAGTTCCACAGCTGAGAAGAACCACCTTTAGCAAAGATAATGAGAAGATCACTGTGGATGCTGATAATAGCCTCTTCATCCTTCTCCCTAGATGTACTGAATCTACCAGCTTTTAGGAATTAGTGATGCTGTGATCTTTACAAAAAATGTATTCAAAAACCAGGTTTTCCCTGCTTGCTAAGCCTGTATTCTCTTTAATTAAGCACCCCCATACACTTCCATTGACTTGTTCACAATTTAAGCAATGTGTGTATTTTGAGGGTAAGAAGAACATAAGAACAAAAGAACAAGCCAGCTGGATCAGACCAAAGTCCATCTAGTCCAGCTCTCTGCTACTCGCAGTGGCCCACCAGGTGCCTTTGGGAGCTCACATGTAGGATGTGATGCATAATGTGGCCTTCTCGCGGCTGTTGCTCCCGATCCACCTGGTCTGTGCACATGGCATTTGCAATCTCAGATCAAGGAGGATCAAGATTGGTAGCCATAAATCGACTTCTCCTCCATAAATCTGTCCAAGCCCCTTTTAAAGCTATCCAGGTTAGTGGCCATCACCACCTCCTGTGGCAGCATATTCCAAACACCAATCACACGTTGCGTGAAGAAGTGTTTCCTTTTATTAGTTCTAATTCTTCCCCCCAGCATTTTCAATGTATGCCCCCTGGTTCTAGTATTGTGAGAAAGAGAAAAAATTTTTTCTCTCTGTCAACATTTTCTACCCCATGCATAATTTTGTAGACTTCAATCATATCCCCCCTCAGCCGCCTCCTCTCCAAACTAAAGAGTCCCAAACGCTGCAGCCTCTCCTCATAGGGAAGGTGCTCCAGTCCCTCAATCATCCTTGTTGCCCTTCTCTGCACTTTTTCTATCTCCTCAATATCCTTTTTGAGATGCGGCAACCAGAACTGGACACAGTACTCCAAGTGCGGTCGCACCACTGCTTTATATAAGGGCATGAGGTATTTGCCTCTGTATGATTGTAGGCTTCAATAGGCAGGCACTGCTGGCATATAAAGACTTAAGACTAAACACTGTAGTTTTCTCAAATGTCTGATTCACTTGAAGAGCAATGGAAGCTACAAGTCCCATCGATCCTAGTGGGGGTTTGTTGGGAAGAGTAGTTTGCATGAAAGGTGGTTGTCACCTGCTCAAACACCATCCTATCTGGCCTGTTGTTCTACCCCCTACTGTTAGAAAGCTGGGAAGGCACAATTGCAAAGGTCAGTATGTATACATGTTTGTATACATGTTTTCCCCAAAAGTATCATTGAACACTTCCAAATACCAGTTTGAGCATCTTTGAGTATTCAATAGAAATGCTTGCAAAATAAACAAAAAAACCACACACACACATGCGATCCCAGACCAAGGAATAGGATTTTACCCACTGTTATTTAGAACAGCTCTTTTTCTGTGCCTCTTAACAGTAGTCTGTCACATAGATTGCAAACAAGTGCAGGTTTTCCTACCACATAGTAGTTTCAAATGTCAAGGAAAAATTCATCAGCTACATGTCTGTTTTTGTGATGCACGATTGGAACAGTAAAGACTTAATTCCAGCTCACAAGAGTTCCTATTAATTTGTAGTTACATACAGTCCAGGAGCTGGAGCGAGATCTCCATGATGAGTTCATTCCAGCTACTGAATTCTACTTTCAACACACATTTTAAAGGCACTGAGTGTGTCTTGGGGGAAAAGATGGCATTTCTAGCAGTTTTACATCATCACTCCTGGGTAGGATTTTCCCTTGCTCTGTTCCTGTGTCTTTAGCAGTAGGGAACGATTTCCATAATACTTGTCTACCAGGAAAAAACTTTACCTACTACATTTTTGTATTCAGGGCTACAGTTAAAGGCACAAGAGAAGGGCCAGCAAGGAATGGTGATAATCCTACGCCTAGTGCCTCCTAAATGTTAGGGAGTAAGGAAGCGCTTCCTAGCACTGTGAGAAAATATAATTGACTGTCAAAAATGGAGCATCTGTTGTCACATCCTGTACATCTAATGTTGCTGACAAGAAAAAAAAACTCCTCATGCCAGTTTGTGTGCCTTTTTCCTCAACTTGATGTGCAGAAACCAGCAGGTGAAGCATAGAGATGAGCACTAGATCCTGCTAATGCCTGCAAATGAATTTGCTTTTAAAAGCATGGGAACATGGACAGTTGCGAAAACTGAAACAAACAAAAAATCAAGCAATCCTATTAATTTATTTTTTAAAAACCTGCTTTCCAGATGACATATTCATAAACAATAGTTGCTGACAGGAGTAATCTTTATTCAGTAGTTCAAGTGGAATGTTGTTGGGTAGAATCGAGGTATAAATGCAGGAAAATTAATATTGAATGGCCTTTACTGATCCTACAGTCTTTGCTTTATTTGCATTTCCTTCACTCCCTCCCTTCTTTTCAGACACATATGTATACACGCGCACACACATGGTTTCTGCTTATAAATGTTTCAGACCATAAAGAGCTTGTCAGCTTCAATCTGTCTTGGGCAAATGCCTGCACAGCAGCGTCGGGTCTCCTCTGCATCAGGCAGAATCACAGACTGTGCTGGACCAAGCTGTTGCTATGACAACAGAAACGTTCCCCCCCCCCCCTTAGAGGAATGTTTTCCTGGACAAAAAGATAATAAACTACACATGGGGATAATGAGAACAGGTTGTAGATGCACAGAGTGATAACCAGATGTTGGTAGAGAAGAGCAAAGAAAGCCATTCCTTTAAGATTTTTTGTTTCGAATGTTTTAATTTGTTTACTAGTAAGTAGTTCAAAAAGATTACAACTTTGACATGAACAGAAGCTGTTTAACAAAGAAGGCAGTTTGTTTAGTCAAGTATTGTTTATTTCTATCCTTCTCATATGTTTTAAAGATTCTCAGGGCTGCTAAAAGCAACAACATCAAATCAATATGACAAAATCAATCCTAAGTCACAAAGTCTTGATTTCATTTAGCGGTCGGACAAAGCGACATTTTTTAAAGAAATGTGAACACCAGATTTTAATTAGAGTTGCCACATGCGGTAGCTCTCTTTTCCTGTGCCTTGAAAAGCAGCCTATGCAAAAGGGGAAGGTACACAACCAAAGGGAAAAGAAGAAAACTTGTACCAACCAGGCTACAGTAATTACTTCAAAAATTTGCTCTTTTACTGGAGTAGCAATTTACTTATAAGTACCAACAGTAGAGGATTTTAATTTAGACTAGCAATTGTCCAATTCCTTATCAATAGTTGACATTTCTGATAAGGATCTGTCAATCATTATTGTAGCCTTGGCATCTACTAGCTTCCTGGCTTTTAATGACCAGGATAAGGATAGGATTTTACAATCCTTAAAAGATAGAGGTAACACTCTACCATCTGGGATCTCAGGTGATTGGTCCCATATACTTACTCTCAAGAAACGTTCAACCAAGTATCATTTGCATGCTTTGAGTCTTAACGATTACGTGTGTGATAACATGATTCCAAGGGGACTACGAATACTGAAAGGTCCTGCCATGTTCAATGATGATGAGGTTTTTAAAAACAGATGGGCAGCTATTCTCAACAAATGCTCTCATGACCCTATGTTATTGTTGATTGACAGATCCTTATCAGAAATGTCTACTATTGACAAGGAATTGGACAATTGCTTGTCTAAATTAAAATCCTCTACTGTTGGTACTTATAAGTAAATTGCTACTTCAGTGGGAGAACAAATTTTTGAAGTAATTATTGTAGCCTGGTTGGTACAAGTTTTCTTCTTTTCACTTTGAAAAGCAGCATGGCATACTGGGTTTTAACAGGTAATAAATATGTTTGTGTTCCAGACTGTTTGTGTTCCAGACTGTTAAACCACAACAGCAGAACCAGTAAAAAAAATAGCAGAACCTTGGTGAGTTCCGCAGGGCCTGTAAGACTGAGCTGTTCCACCAGACCTTTGATGAGGCTGGCCACAGACCGGCTGCCCCCTCGTAATGCCCGCCATATCAGTCATCTCTGGCAGCGCCTGCTGGTTCCATCTTTTGGCACTACCAGTGCCTTCCGGCCTTTTAGATCGGGTGCCTCCAATCATGAGCTGTATTGCTGTGATGGAGTTATTTGCTGCATTAGGATTTTAACTTTATTGTTTTAGATGGTTTATGTATTTATTGGATTAATTGGACTTGTTATGTAATTGTTTGGCGTTGTTGTGAGCCCTTCGGGGATGAGGCGGCCTATAAAATCGAATAAAACAAACAAATAAATAAATATACACCCCTAAACTTGAAGTAGGCACAATATTTTAAAGACAACAACAAGTCTGTCCAATGCAGAATAGAGTGGTCCTAGAACATCCCTTGATCTAGACACTAAACTGTTGATGCAGCCCAGAATTGCATTGGCTTTCTTGCCTGCTGCATCACGCTGCTGACTCATATTCAATTTGTGGTCTGTCTACTAAGACTCCCAGATCCCTTTCACATGTACTGTTGTCAAACCAGGTGTCACCCATCTTATACCTGTGCATTTCATTTTTTTCTGCCTAAGTGAAAGATGTTACATTTATCTGTGTTTATCCTCTCCCTTCCTGCACATACACCTCGGCCACTTGTCTGCTTAGCAGCTCCCTCAGCTTCTCCTCTCCATGCAAAGGAAGGGCAGTGGTGACTCTCTTGCCTGCCTGCTCTGCAGCTGTCCCCCTCCCACACACACCAAGAGAGGCAGTGAGTCTCCTGGCAGTTTCCCTCCCCCCACAGCAGAATCAGCAACTTTCCTGCCTACCTGCCCGCAGCTTTGTTGCCTCAGGGTAGGCAGGGACAAATCTCTTCTTTGGGAGATGTAACCCCCCAATGTATCTCTCACCTTACCATCCCTCCCATCACCGCTGCTGCTTTTTCTGGATGCAGTGAGCCTCCCAGTCTCTGCAGCTGGGCCCAGTGTGGCTCTTTTCTCCATGGCTGCCCCTGCTGCTGTTCCCAGGCTCACAAGGAAGTGTTTACGTTGTCTGCACATGCATAGACAACACTTTTTTAAAAAAAATCAAGGGGATTTTAGAAATGTCAGCTTTTTCTTGCAAACTTGGGATACCTTAAGTTTGAAAAAAAACCCCATCTGTTTGGGGTGAGTCCCCAATCCACCTCCTATCTGGGAATTTAAGTATCTGCAGGCAGAAGATAAACTTCAGAATTAGATATCTAGATACATGTGTAGTATTTTGACTTATCACGAGACTGGGCCTTTTTTGAACAGAAGAGTCTTTACGAATTCTAAAACTGAGACAATATCAAATGTGACCCTGAATTGTTACAGGAACATTACGTGGCATGAGTCACTGTAGCACCCTAGGGGCAGCATATGGTGTGTTTGGCTTATATCAGTTTTGTTCCCTTCACTAGTTGTTGTGTTTGTGTGTGTTATGTATGGGTGCATAGTCAGAATGAACACAATGGAAACACGTAAGTGCCTCTAGGATCTCATGTCAATTACACTTCAGTCTGTGATTTGCACTCTCAGCTGCTTCTTCTGTGATATAACAAGAAGGGAATGCTGGGCAGGAGAAAGGCGGTAGTAGTTCCTTTTCTTTATCGTCTCCACCTCTGTCTGCACATGTCACCAGAAGATCCAGTTAACAATAAATTGTGGCATCTGTTGCACAGCCATGGTTTTCCTTTCTTCTCTATGGGATGAAATAGTTAACATTGTTGACATCTCAAGTCACAGCCCTGGCATTTGAGTTAATCCCCCATGGAAGAGGAACAGGCAGCTTTTACCTCTGAAGACTAGCAAGAGAGACATTGCACAGGATCATCTCAGACAGACGTCTCAGCCAGTTGCATTACGCATGTTGTACATTTTTCTCTGCAGCCAAAATTGCCCCTCTTGTTTATAAGCAAATGCAAGATCGTGAGTAAATCATCCAATACTCTTTCCTTCAGATTGCCATGTGGGGGAGGAATGGGGTTTTATTTCAACCTTCCAGATTGTCATTTGGTGAGAGGGAAGGGTTTTATTCAAATACAAATACAAATTCAATACCTTTAATGGCATATAAAAGGGTTTTATTACAATGCTCTCGTCCCCCATTTTCATCTCACTCCTGAAGTCCTTTTCTCTTGTCCACTTTGAGTCTAATGCAATTTTGTCTATTTTTTTCTCTTGTGCCAGAGGGGAAAGATGTAAAGGAGGAGGAAGTGCATTTAATAGTTGTGTTGGCAGTAGACATTTGGCCCAGCTCAGCTAATCATACATGTTGCTGCTACTCCAGTTAGTTCATATGCTATCAGAGGTACTGTGAGCGCTGTCTCCTGTTCATCTGGTCACCCCATTCTCTGTAAGAGATTACAGTTTTTCAATTGGCCACTCAAGCTACACCTTTAGTAACAGCTTTGTTTGCAGAAATCAAGAGAAGCTTTCCATGGTGTGGAGATAAATATTATCTGACTTTATTTCCATGCTGTGAAAAGTTTTGACAGCTGACTTCTGAAAATCAAGCAGCTGCTAAAAGTGCAGGAATAGGCAGAGCCATTTTTTCCTGGTCACCTGGCAACCCTACTCTCTGCATCAAACCTGCCTCTTTTGCCCTCCCCCCTCCACTGAGATTCAAATATGGGTGTGGCCATATGTGGGACAGGCAGGATGATGTTATCTGAGCAAGAGATCTAACAAGAACAATCTGATTGCTATTTATACCCAGAAAGCGGTTCTCTCCTTCCCTAATACCCCAACTGTTCTTTGCTGCCTACAAACTCAGGAATACAGTACCTCTTGACAACAGCATAAAGAAGCATAATTATCTGCTAGTGATCAGGCATGCATTAAAATGTTACTTAGTGGAATTAAAGAAGACAATCAGTGTCAAGGTATCGTTCTCCTTTTATTGTCACAGAGCTGGTAGCAAATTGACATCATGTATTTGTGCCATATGGAAGGAAGCACAGAATCTTCATACGATGTCATTATGAGAAGACACTGAATCAGCCTGAACTCCTCAGTTTTGATCCAGGTGATCCATTCCAGAAAGAAAAGTCATGGCTGTCGAAGATTTGATTACCTTATACTTCCCTAGTGTTTTATGTTAAGTCATTTTAATCTACTATATATTTAATTATAATTGCTACGTTTTTGGTGCAGCTTTATAATATATCTATTCAGACCTTTCCACGTTCGGTGAATAATTAAGTTCTTTTGTATTCATGAAAGAGAAACACCATTTATGCAGCTGCACTTATGCTGTGACCTCCATGAAGGCGGAACACTGAATGCAGGCAAATAAGTTGAACCCTTCTTTCTAATGGAATGAGTGGGAGGTTCTGATTGAGCACAGCTAGATGCATAGAGTCCTTGTTATTTTTCCTAGAATAAGCCCTTATGGGCTTGATTACCCACTGTGGTCTGAACACATTCAGCTAGAAAATCTTTTAGGGGAGTTAGTATCACAAACCAAGGGACTGCAGGGGAATAGATTTTATAAAGAATGCCTTAAGACACATGAAAGTTTTTAGCATTCATAAGTATAAGAAATAATATCACCCTGGTCTATACAATTGCTCAGCAATTTTGACTTCATTTCTTTGACTGTCTTCTCATACACTTCTTGTTCTTCATTCTGTTCTGTGCTTCATCTAATGTTTGTTCTTGCTTCTGTATTCCTGCCAAGTTATTCCTGTAAAAGCCTCCTCTATTCCCTGCTTCCTTTTTTCTGGATGTAATATCAGAAGAAAGCCTTTCTGAACCATCCTGGCTTCATTTTTACATTTTCCCCACTGACTCGCAACCTACATCCTAGCAGGACTTGGACCAGAATCACTGCAGTACATTCTTTTTCTCTCTGTCACAGACTCTCATTATAGCCCACTTATACAAGCTACCACTTTACCAAGGTCTAGTTTAAGCCACAGGGTAGAGTTCTTCCTAGTTAGCCCCCCCACCATTGGGGCCAAGCACACCTTCTTGTTAGGTAAAAAACAGAGCTGGTGCTTCAAGCTGCAAATTTTGGACATCATTAAAGGGTAGCAAAACAGCAGATTTTTAATTAAATATATTTTGGCTGTATGAAAAACATAATATGGATAATCTGGCTGAGTTGTCAAACACATCAGGGAAAAGTCAATTGCCAGTATCAGTCTCCAATCACTCTTTCCACCCTTTACTTCTACATCTAATATTTTATTTATTTTTAAATTCAATTCAATTCAATTCAAAGACCTTTATTAGGCATAAAAACCAACATGTGCCAAAAATTTCCAATTTACAGTAGGAGGAACACTATTGCACATCTTGTAAAACATGCATTAAAATATGGCTACAGCTTCAGACGTTTCAATATTAGGATTGTTCAACAGCTTAGACATTTCTGTTTTATCTGAAAGAATAATGAATCCTGTCAGTAGTAAAGCAGTCAAATCAATTCTGATGTTGTTGTATTTTGGGCAATAGAGTAAAACATTAAAAAAGTGAATCGACTATTTAAGGACAAAACCGACAACGACGCTGAATATGTGGGATATTAAGAAAGTGACCTTGAAGTGTGGCTGAGGGAAAAGAGTTACATCTTGCTCTAGTCACGACCCATCTAAGCGTATCGTTAACAAGTTGTTCCAAGTAGATAGCAGGGCAAGATTTCTGAGGGGTAATCCCAAAGTATAAAGGGGAGCAAGACCTTTGCGCTTTGCTTAGAAGAAATTGATATTCATGATAAAATAATCTAGTCTTGAGAAACCCAAGGAAATTTTTTTTCTTCAATATGGAGCCACCATTTTGAAAGCTGGAGCTCCCGCATTTCTAATTGGGATAGACTGTTTGGGTCTATGCAAAAACAGAGACGCAACCAGAACTTAAAGATTACAGCCCATGCCCTAGTTTCTAACAGATGTTGCCCTGATTCTAAACAAAGAACACCATAGGGGATACAATGAGGGGTGCCAAAAATCTTATATAAAAAATTGATTGGATGCTATCCATATTCTAATTCCAAGCTTGGATCCAGATGGGAATACCATACAAAAGGTGCTGAACCACCTTGGCGTTAAACACTTTCAGCACTGCTGGGATAAACTTACCACCATTGATTTTGAAAAAAATCAGTACTGCAGCGGACAGATTTTTGCAGCCTTTAAGAGGCTGCATCTCTGTGAGTGGTCCAACTTAACTTGTGGTGGAATACTATCCCTAGATACTTAAACAGTTTAGCTTGTTCAATATCAACACCTTGGATGGACTATCTACTCCTGAAAGTATTGGAAAGTACCACTATTTTGGACTTAACAGGGTTAATAACCAATCTGCTATTTAAACAATATTCGTCACATTTAATCAGCAAGTTTTTAAGACCCGATCTCATCCGAGATAGTAAAACAGCATAGAGGAGGATGGACAAAGGAACACTATTCAGATGGGGCAGTGAGAGTTGATGCTGTCCAGAGTGGGGGCAAGATCGTGCAAAAAAAAAGGTTGAATAGAACGGGTGCTAGAACACATCCCTGTTTAACCCCCTGTGAGACTGGTATTTTGGGTGTTAACAGACCTGATGCCTTACACCTTATCTGACAGGTGGGATTTCTATAAAGGGACCTAATTAATAGGAGAAGCCTGGGTTCAATGGCAAGCTTCTGCAGTTTATGCCATAGTAATGTTCTATCAATGGAATCAAAAGCCCCCTTGAGATCGATGAAGGCTGCAAAGAGGCTGGATTTTCCTCTATGAAGGTATTTGGGAATGAGTGCTTTCAACATCATACAGTAGTCCAGATTGGTCTTTCCTTTTGTAAAGCCGATCTGCTCTATTCCGATAGGTCTATTAATCGAAATGGAGTTAAGAAGATGGTTAAGTAGGAATTTGACATACAATTTACCTAAGACAAACAAAAGGCTGATTGGTCAATAATTAGAGGGGAGATTACAGTTGCCCTTTTTAGACAAAGGTATGATGGTTGCATTGGTCCAGATTGTAGGAACTAAGCCGAGTCGTTCACTGAAGTGAATAAAGAGGCTAACAGAGGAGACCACGAGTTGGGAAAAGATTTATAAATTTCTGTCGGGACCCCATCTGGGCCCGGAGCTTCATTGGATTTAAGATTTTCAATTATTAGTCTGATTTCATCCTCTGATACTGGTGGCCACCTAGGAATGTCATTAGACAAAGAGGGTTCAACACTAAGTTTGTCAATGTTCCCATTATTAAAAAGATTACAAAAATAGCTGTGCCAAATTTGAGGGTCAATTGTAGAGATTATGGAAGTAGAGGAACACGTTCCCTTAGCAACAAGGTGCCAGAAACTTCTAGAATCGTTTGAGAGAGCTGCCTGTATAAGGTGCTTCCATTTCTCGTTGGTTTGTTTATAGAGGCTTTCGCGAAGAGCATGTGAAAGATGACTCTTCAACAAGAAATACTCAGCAGGGAGGTTATTTAGACCTTGCTGTCTGGTCTTACAGTGTATTGTTCTCATTAGCTTTTTTCTAAGCCTGCAATCTTCAGAGAGATATGAGTCAGTAAATGTCCCTCGAGGAGGACCTGCTTTGGCTGGTGCTGCTAGAGCAACAACTAATTTTCTAGTCTAGGCTTCAAATTTTTCAATGCAGTCAGCAGGGGGAAAGGATGTTTGCAGAGCATGTCTAAGAGACAGCATATGGGAACTGTGTAATAGTGAATCTGTTTTTAGTTTCGTTTCCATGTTCCAACTGATTTTATGTGGAGGGGATGATGGACTAATATCATAAGTAATATTTGATGCACAAGAAATCAATCGCAATGCTTGCAGCATATGATCACTCCAAACTTGAGAGGAGACCATAGCATTATGGATAGCATTATAACAAGATTGTGAAACTAAAAAGTAGTCTATAACACTATTACCACGGGAGGAAATAAAAGTGAAATCAGCCATGTCTTTGAGCTCAGTCAACCCATTTAAGATAATTCAATCAAAATGTAGGCAAAATTTAATCATATTTACACCAGCATGGTTGAAGATGGCGTCTGCTGAAAGTCTAGGGGCTGAAAAATGCCATGGCAAAGACTTGGCTTCAAGGCCAGTCAGAGAAATAAAATTGGACTCATCTTTGCCAATTCTAGCATTAAAGTCCTCCACCAACAGCAACCTGTCTGGATTGTATTTTTGAAGAGTAGCAGCAACATAATTGTGGAGACTGGGCCAGAGCTGGTCATTCACTTGGACCTCTAAACAAGGAGGAAAATATGGATTTATAATTAGTAAAGTACAAAAATCACCACTTAACAATAATGATTGAGCCCACTGGTGGAAGCTCCTTAATAGTAAAGGGGAGATTTGTGGAAGTGAGGATAGCAAGGCCCGATTTAAAGTGTCCTTTTATATGACTTTTAAAGGCAGGAAGATAGTAGGTGTTAAACCCCAATAGGCATGAAGCAGCAAGGGATCAAGGTCCCTGAAGCATGATTATATTGAACCTAGTTAGAAGATCTGAGAATACTGCATCCTGGGTCTTATTATACTAACCAGCAATATTCCAAGACATGATGTTTAAACAATAATCAGATAGTCAATCAAGTTCAGTAACTTGGTTTAGAGAGCCATTTGTGTCCTTATATATGCAGCCATTGGTCCCACTATTGGTTGCTTGAAGATATAGTCTAGACTTGGAGGGAGTAGGATTGAGGGTAGATCCATAGTTCTCATTGGTTGATAGAGAAAGGTTGGGGGGAAATGAAGTTAATTCCAGCATCACTAGACATGAGTTCCTGGGCCCATGAAGGGCCTGTAGTCTGAGTAGAATTATAAATGTCTCTGAAGGCATGAGGATCAAGCTCAAATTCGCCACCACTAATCAAAGAATAGGGAGCCAATGCAGAAGGAAGGGAGGTTAGATGACATAGGGATGTACACTCCTTAATAGGCAAAGGAGGGCAAAGTTCTGATGCCAGAGCTTGCGGTTCTGTAGCAGTCAGGCAAGGAACAGGGACACCAGCAGGCATTACAGTCCGATTATCATTCACTTGTGAAGAAACAGACAATGAATCTTCAGTTGGAATCCAGTTGCAGTCCACTTGTGGGTGAGCAGGCAAAACATCATCAGCTGGAGTTTTGAATCCATAAGACACCAACCAGTTGGACTTCAGACCCCCATCTGTACACTTAGCAATGGTGGATTGGAGGTTCTTGGTGGCATCATGGGTTTTGAGTGAAGATTTCTGTCTATAAACTGGTTTATCCAGTGGAACAAGAGGATGTGTAAGAGTATTGTGGAATATTCTTTTGACTGTTAAGACCTTCACAGAGACTAGGTCAATATTCCTTCTATGAATGTTCATGAGATTACTAAGGTGGTTTATTTCCAAGCTGGTTGAGTTCCAGACAGGGCATGTGTCCCTGTACTTAAATACATATACACATACTTGCTTAGGCAAAAGAGTCAGGAATTGTCTCAGGTGTCCTTGAGAACTAGGGAGCATACTGACTGTGTTGCAGAAGTAATCTCTAGATAGTCTGGAGCAGTCTGGAGCAAACTTCCCTCGAGGGAATTGTGAGAACTAGAAGATTGGATGCAACCAGAACACATAGGTTGAGGCTGGGTGTGATTACTTGATTCAATTAATTCTTTCAAGGTATCAATTTTTTCCATTACATTTTTAAAACTGTTAAGAATTTCCTGTAGAGAAGCTGCTGCGAGGATGCAAAGTGACTGCAGTTCAGGCTCAGAGTTATATGACTGGACTGGATTAATCTTAGAAGCAAACTCAGAAGTAGAGGCATAGTCCTTCACAGAGTTGGTAGAGGAATTGGCAGCCCCTTGCTCTTCCACATAGCCATGAGCAAGATTGATAGGGGTATTTGTTGCCCCTTGCTCTTCCACAGAAGGCAAATTGACACTAGAGTCATCTAGGCAATTTGAGTCCGATTGGATCAGTGTAAAATGGTTGGAAACAGGCACTGCATACTCAAACCCAGCCAAATTAGAGGTAGTGATATTTTTGACAACTAAGAAGTCGTTAATCTTCAGTTGCTTGTTGCTTGTTGGCAGGAGGAGAACAAACCTCTTCTATGTCACGAGAGCGTTTACTAGGCACCATGCAGGCAAAGCTGTTAATTGTTAGCTGTTAGCTCACACTGCCTGTTCTCTCAGCCACTTATCTCAACCTTTGGGCCGTGGGTTGTAAAACAATAAAATAATAAAATAAAACTAAAATAAAATAACAAATAAAGCAATAAAAGGCTGGAAAGCAATTACTTAGAGTTGCCTGGGAGCTCGGAGAGACTCAGATGTTCACACGCCACCATCTTGCTTCCCCTCATCCAAAATTTTATTTATTTATTTATTTATTTATTTATTTATTTATTTATTTATTTATTTATTTATTTATTTATTTATTTATTTATTTATTTATTTATTTATTTATTTATTTATTTATTTATTTATTTATTTTATTGGACTTTTATACCGCCCATCCCTGAAGGGCTCTGGGCGGTGTACAATATATAAGGATACAATATAAAAGCAAGTAGACAATTAAGAGCAGCGATAAAAGTTTACAAAACTGTAATTCTAATTATATAAAAGCTCAATGGGTTAAAATGGCGTCCAACATTCCAATAATAAAAATCCCTCCCCCCTCAGAAAGGGAGGCATGGTGAGTCTCAGTTGGTGAGCCAGGCGGCCCAGGTGTCGGGGAGCCAAGAAAGGGGGGCACAACTAGCGGACTGGATCCTCCAAAGGCCCGGCTGAACAGCTCAGTCTGTACCCAGGCCCTGGCGGAGACTCCCCAAGGTCCCGCATAGAGGCCCGGACAGCACTGGAGGGAGAAGCGTTCCACCAGGCTGGGGCCAGAGCCGTAAAGGCCCTGGCCCGTGTGGAGGCCAACCGCATCACCGCAAGTAGGGCCAGGGGACCACCAGTAGATTGGCCTCCGCCGATCGGAGAGGCGATCACAGGGGACATATGGGGTGATCGCCGGTCTCGAGAGAATCACGATGGTCCCAGGCAGCGTTATGGCCTTAAAGGTCAACTTACTCAGCACCTTGATGAATGATCCTGAACTCCCACTGGAAGCCAGTGCAGCTGGACGTAGTATAGGCTGGATGTGTTCCCAGAGTGGCGCTTACCTGTCAGCAAATGTGCCGCTGCATGCTGGACCAGTTTCAATCTCCGGATCAAACGCGCAAGGGAAGGCCAGCGTAGAGCTTAAAGTTAAGCACAATAGTCTAATCTGGAGATGACCGTTGCATGGATCACTACAGAGGCTAAGTCCATTCGGGAGGAGGAAGGAGCCAGCCGCCGGGCTTGGCGGAGATGCGAAAAAGAGCAGCCCGGGTTGTATGGGCCACCTGGAGTCTCCATTGAAAGAGACAAATCCCAGGTGGACCCCAAGGAAAACTCTGCGCGGACGGAGGGGGTGCGGCGCCAATGTGACCCCATCCCCCAGCGGCGGCTGGAAAGTCCCGCCCCCTACCACGGCCAAGCCAGAGGATCTCCGTCTCTCGATGGGGTTCAGTTTTAACCTGCTCTGTCGCGAACTTCAACCAGCAACCGCCTCCCAAACAGTGCACAGTAGAGCTGCAGAGGCGGGCGCTGCTCCCCCCCCTCCATCAACAGAATGCAGGCTGCGTGTCATCAGCGTACTGATGGCAAATCAAGCCCAAAACTCCGTGCACCAGCTGAGCAAGGGGTCGCATATAGATATTAAATAACAGCTGGCGGGGACGATGGCGTAACGCCCCTGGGGGGTACGCCGCACTGAAGCGGGCACTTCCGGGAGGCCTGGTCCCCGCACCCTCACTTGCTGATTCCGGCCCCGGAGAAACGAGGTTATCCATTGAAAGGACAGTTTGCCCTCGCACTCCGTGAGGCGGCCAGGCCCCGGTGGGCCAAAAAAGGTGCGTGATCCGACCACATCAAACGCTGCTTGGGGTGAGATCTAACAACACCAGCAAGCGCCCGATCCCACCCTCGGTCGAAGCTGAATACGGATGGGCGTGTGCTGTGACGGGCGACGCAGAACAGTCTCCGATCCCATGCCCAGCATGGAAGCCGGGACTGGAAGGGGTCAAAAGCCGATGCGTCATCCAGAAAGCAGAAGCTGCTCCAAGCACCACTCTCTCAATTGCACCTCTCCTGTTCCAGGAAACAAAAAGATTGAAAGGCGGGGCGGTGGTTGGCCAGAATCTCCCTGGATCTAACGATGGTCTTTTAAGAGTGGGTGGACCACTGCCTTCCTTCAACCCATCCGGGAAGATTCCTTTGCTCAAAGAGGAACCATTGAGTTATACTCAACAGATGGGAATTCGTGGTAGCTCCACTCGGCAGGTTTTTACAAGCCAGGACGGGCGGACGGATCCAGGAAGGACAGGTAGTAGAGTCCTAACAGCAGCTAAAGGCTCTGTCAACAGGCGGCTTCAGAGCAGGAGAACTGGGTCAGAGAAAGGACCCGAAGGCGGCAAGGGAGTCTCCAGTTCCACTAATTGTAGCAAACATGGACGGAAGAGTCGTGGGGAGCTGACGCGATCTTATCCGCAAAAAAAGCTCATAAATGCCTCTACAGCTAATACTCAATTGCAGAAATTTGAAGATCTCTCCGATAAGGAGGGTCGGTGATCGAATTATCGCCGAAAAAAACAATTGTGCTGGGCGAGAGCTAGCGGACGCGAGAGAGGAGGAGAAGAAGGCCCTCTTCACCTCGCCTTTATACGCCATCTCATAAACTTTCATAAGCGTCCTATATAGTGATGTTAGGCAAGCAGCCTGCGTCACGAGATTTCCTCCCCACACCTCCGCTCCAAAGAGCGTCTTAAGCCTCCGCTTCATATAGGCGCCAGAAAACTCCTCTCCCAGTGTACCATGGAGAGCGCCGGGGCGAGGGCGGCGAGGGCGCCAGGGAGCAACGCCGCCGCTCTGGATGAATCGGAGAGTCCGGGAGTTCCAATCCTCCACCTGCTCATCAAGTGTGCCGGTGGGTTCAGGGTCCCGTGAAGCGCGTTCAGGAAACCAAGTGGATCCATGAGTCTCCTCGCCGCCCGGGCATAAAATTAGCCCGTCGCCCTAGGCAGGGGTGGTGTGGCAAAGTCCACCCGGACTAGCCTTCAGGGGGCATAATGGTCGGACCATGGCACTCTATCCAATAGAGGATATCCCCGCACTCAGGTTTTATCCCCGACCGAAGATCAAGATCCAGCGTGTGCCCGGCCTCATGGGTGGGGACCAGGAATTTATCAGGGAGAGGCCTAAGCGCCGCCATGGATGTACACCAGGTCCGCGGCGCCATATGAGCGATGTGGCAGCAGTCACGGCGTGGTGAGCGCTTGAGAGTCCCCCCCAGAACAATGAGTCTGGGGAACCGCAACGCCCAGTCCGCTACCACCACCTCCAGCAATGCCATGCCAGGTATTGTCTCCCGGTGCGCTTAGGGCTTAAAGGTAGCCAACTAGGAATGAACAGCCAACCTCTCCGAGGCCAACTTCACTCCAGGCCGACACACTCCATACCGGTGACCTCCGGGACGGGGGCTGCCCTAAAGGGGATAGACTCACGGATGAACAATGCCACTCCGCCCCCCCGGCCCTGAGTTCGTGATCGGTGAAGACACGCGAAACCCGGGGGCGCGACAGGATTTATAGTCTTCAAATTTTGTTTTCTCCCCAAATGGTGAAAAAAACCAACCTTCACCAAACTTGCGGGGTTGGGTATAAAGAGTCACCAGCAGCTATGTTCTAAATGTGGTGCCTCTACCTTTAAAAAACCCTCCCCCCTCAACACACACAGCCCCTCAAAAATTCCCCCTATGGTATGATGGATGTGAAATAGCTGGAAAAAGCCGGCAATTTTCAGGGTTTTTTGGATTCAGCTTTTTCAGTTCTATTGAAACAGTGCACTTTATTTTGGGGCTGAAAAAAAACCCAAAATGGCTTTCGGGGCTTTGGGGCGGGAGGAGGTTCAGCATATTCAAATACACATCCCTACCAGAGATCCTGGAGAGCGGTTGCCTGTCTGTGTGGACAGTACTGACTTTGATGGACCAATGGTTCTAGTCAGTATAAGGTGGCATCATGTATTTGAGCCTAATGTTTGAGTATCACTGTAGAGTCCTCCCATACCAGGTCATTCTGGGATTTCTGAGCTATTCTCCCATTTCCTGCCACACTGAAATATGTTTCAGACTGAGAGAAGGAGAGGGGGTGGAGAAATCAGCCAGTGCAAGAGGGACATAAGAACATAAGAACAAGCCTGCTGGATCAGACCAGAGTCCATCTAGTCCAGCACTCTGCACCAGGTGCCTTTGGGAGCTCACATGCAGGATGTGAAAGCAATGGTCTTCTGCTGCTGCTGCTCCCGAGCCCCTGGTCTGCTAAGGCATTTGCAATCTCAGATCAAGGAGGATCAAGATTGGTAGCCATAGATTGACTTCTCCTCCATAAATCTGTCCAAGCTCTTTTTAAAGCTATCCAGGTTAGTGGCCATCACCACTTCCTGTGGCAGCATAGCAGCAAAACAGAAAGAAGCAAAATGGAAGAGTAGAGGTAAGAGAAGAATCTGGAGTTATGACAGTGGAGGAAAGTTTACTGAGAAAGATCAGGGAGAACTGTTAAGTAGTGCTGAGCTTGATATTTTTGCATATCAAGAGAGCAACAAGTGAGGGTCAATTTACACATGATTAGGACATTTGCTGTTCATTTGTGTGTCTCATTTACATATAGATGGTGTGGGGAGGTATCTAATTTTTGCAAGAAAAGGAATGTGTGATTGAATAGAACTGAACTATCCCCCACCTTCCTTTCTCATGGTCTTCAGCTTCCCTTTCCTCTTTGCTTTATGTGTCAGAGAATATGAGAGAGAGAGCCAATGAAAGTAAGAGAAGCTGTATAGAGATCAGAAAGTATAAGATTAAAGGACTAGACTGGTAGGCTTGCAATGTAATCCTAAACAGAGTTACACCTTTCAAAGCCCATTGCCTTAAATTCTTAAATTGCACTGTTGAAGACACTGCTCAGAATTTTACTGCTAGGGTGAACTGAAGAAGGGGGTGACTAGTACTGGAACTGGGTTTGCCAGCCACACCTGGCAACCTCCTGAGAGAATTTGAGAAGTGGTGACAGGCACACTGGCATGTGACATCACTTCCAGCAAAAAACAAACAAACCCATAAGTAACAGTATGATAGTGGGAGTAACATAGAATTCACCTATAACTATGTGGTTAACCTATGGAATTTTGGGCAAATCCCGAAGCATAATCCCAATGTCATGATGTGACTCCCCCTTTTTTTGTTATGGTTAGAAGTAACACTGTATGCTGGTGTGGTGCTTGCACCCCTCATTTCTCCCTCCTTTCTGCCCCACTGGCCTTGGAAGCTCCAGCAGGAAATGAGAAAATGCCAGAAGCTCTTCTGCTATAGGGAACTACAGCAGAAGACCTGCCCCCCCCCCACCTGAAGCACAGAAGCTTTTACATTCCTACAGATGGATATCAGACAACTCATGTATTTGACTGAAAACTGAATGTTAGTAAGTGTGATAAGAAGAGACTGTCAGTTATGCAAGTGGATAAGCAGTTGTGTGTTACTAGTAGTTATCTTTTGCAAGACAGGCATTCCAGAGATCCGGGAAGGGGGAAAAACATGCAAAGTAGAGGAACTGAAATAAAGCTAGGGCCGCTTCCGCATCGCCACACTGGGGGGTACGTCGGCATATATGACGCTGACACCCCCCTTCCAGGACCGGGGTGTCCCCAGGCCCCGGCGATGCGCCGGAAGGTCACAGGGAATGAAAGTGGATTGGAAAAGGGGGGGATGGCGCCTTCCAGCCACTGCCATTTGCACGGCAGTGGCTGGAAGCCGCTGTTTCCAGAAAACCTCGCTCGGGGAGCGAGGTTTGGAAACAGCTGCTTCGTGCTGCTGGGGAGGAGCGAGGGCGGCGCGGCTGCGATGCAGCTGCGCCCCCCATGCAAACAGCTCCCTAGGGACAGCGTTTTTGCCGTCCCTAGGGCGCTGTAAAAGACCCGTGCAGAAAGGGCCTAAGATGGGAAGAGAAATCAGGCAGCAATTCAGCAGGAACAGAGTCTGATTCAGGGATGGATGTCTTCAGAGACCAAGAGAGTTCAAAATGAAGGCAGAGAAGAATGCAAGCTTTGAGATCAGCTAAGGGAGGCATGAGGTTAAGAGAGGTGGTAGGCTGAAAGACAGCAGTAGAGTTTATAAAAACAGAGATGAATGAGCGAAGAAGAATGCAGGAGGCAGTGACTGGGTTGAAAGATCTCATGCAGTTGACTTCCCATATATGTTTACTGTATGCAGTCATAAGCTCAAAAAAGCTTATGGTGCAATAAATTCATTAGCCTTTAAGGTGCCACAAGAAGACTATTTATTGTTTCACATGCAGACATTGATTGCAGCATAATTTGAAAATGATCTCATACCACTAGCATGGTGGTGTGAATATGAATAGCACATTTCACAATATCATCTAATTGTAGGCTTACCTAAGCTTACCTGTCCAATGGAAGCAGACAATCTAGTCTCAGTGCCCTTCCTTTGATAATTTAAGGAGCCTCAGAAAAAAGGATCTTTTTGCAATAATGGTGATGCTCTAGGGTGATGCTCTATGATACAGATCATAAATACTAGGGTATTCCTAGAGTGTCGCCTAGAAGAAACACCACATTCTCTTGAAACTACACCCTCCCCAAGCACCACCATCCAAATCTCCCAGCATTTGCTGGTGACTCTAACTCTGAAGCCTTATGCACTGCATTTTTTAAAAAGTCACGAGTTCTCAAATCAGCACTGTGACAGTGCAGCTACAGGTCTTCCTTATATATAGAAAACTGTGCATGTGTAAACAAGTCTTTCTTCCTATATGAATGTATCCTGTATCCCTGATGTGGATTACAGCAGCCAAATGAATCATTTTAAGAAAATAAACATTTTGCTTCTTTTTCCATATTTTTCAATTGACTATCTGAGTCAACCAATATCACCTACATGAAAAAGCTGGCATTAATTAATTGAGGTAGGAAATCCAATTAAAAGGCCATTTGATTATTTTGCGAGAGTACAACAAACTGGATCTCTGCAGATAAATCTTCTGGTCCCCTTCTCTCTCTCTGCTACCCCCATTTAGGGCTTATTTCTATTTTTTGTTATAATTTTGGAATGGAGGAGGAACTGAAAGAGCTTTGATAATTCAGTTAGCAGCAGTGCAAAGAAGTGGGTAAACTGCTAGTATGAAGAGATAGCTCATCTCCTTGGATTTGCAGCGGCTCATTCCACACATGCAGAATAATGCACTTTCAAACTGCTTTCAGTGCTCTTTGAAGCTGTGCAGAATAGCAAAATCCACTTGCAAACAGTTGTGAAAGTGGTTTGAAAATGCATTATTTTGCGTGTGCAGAAGGGGCCTAGCAGTAAATGAGGATTTAATTGGCTTGCTCCAGTTGAAAGGTTACTGCCACATTTTGCACCAACTTTCTGAGTTGTCTTCAGTGACATTCTCATGTAGACTGTATTACAGTTGTCAGGTTACAGTGGAATGGGTCAGTGTAGCTTTATCAGCTGCACTTAGAAAGGCCAATCTCCATGTAATTGATAAAAGTAGCATATTGGCACCACATCAATCTATTTTCCCATCAGTAGGGGAAAGAACAGAACTGAACAGACAGAACCCCCCCCCAAAAAAATTCACTGAATCATTGCATTTGCCCAGTCCATAGCTAGCAGCACGGTCCCCTTTAGAACATCATATTTACTGATCTATCATATCTAGATTCAACTTCAGTTTTGTTTTCTCGTAGCATAACTGACACTGGCCAAGGATAAGAACCACTTCTGGAAGCTTATTTAAAGAAATGCAGATAAATATAGAAATATATATTTCCGGGTAACCAGCAATTTTTTTAAAACACTAAAGAATCTGCAGAAATCTGTATATCAACAAAGCAGCAAAGCATGAGCAATAATCCATTCCTTCGTACTAGCGTCAAACTTTTAAATAAATAGCTATCATTTGCCTCTAATGTGCTTATATAGATTTGATAAACATTTCTGTTAAAAATGTTTAAAAGGGGAGGGGGTATAAAAAGATCAAAACAGAATGAACACTTATCTCTGAGTATTAGCAGCCCAAATTGCAGAAGCTGATGATGAGAAATAAAGTAGATGGGAATAACAGTCATGTCTCAAACCTCTAAATCCACAAAGGGAGAAAGAAAAAAAGATGTTCACTCATGCGTAGCAAAGCTCATCATTCTCTGTAATAATTTTGAATGAAAATGCTGTAATAAATCTTTAAACCAATTCAGTTCAAGATAGAGCAAGCCTACAACACTTTCATACAAATGTGATGTTTTTATGGTAATTTTTAAAATGAAATTTCATGGCAGCCTTACAAAGGGAATAGAGCTGAGTTGTGATATAAAGCATAAAAGACCAGAGGAAAAACTCATTGTAAGAGCAGCAAGAGAGCGAACAAGCCCCCTTTTCTTTATTCTCTCCCTTTCCATTTGCCTTGCCGTCTTTCTGATGTTGGTGCTTTGCCTTTTGTCAATCTAAGCTCCATGTTCTATTCTTGTGCCATCTTGTTGCATCAGTCAATATCAGGAACAGTTCAGTGTTAATACACCATTTCATAAGGTTCCTGGCAATTCACATATATTCGCTTGGTAAACTTTATAATAATTCTGCTGGATATGAATTCACATTTTGCAAATACAGGCTATGGCTAAAGCTTACCCAAGGCCAGCTAGTCATAAGGCAAAATTTGTACTTGCTGGTTTCCAGCTCATAGGTCACATTCTTCTTAGAGAGTGATGCTTTGTGGGGAACCTGTTTATGCCTTTCCAGTCTACTGCCATGAAATAAAGGATGCTGGCTAGGGGTTCTCAATGCTTTCCATGTGAACAAAAATCTTAGCAGCACTTGCTGTCAGGCAGAAAAAACCTGGAGACATACATGCTTCATTTACTGTACCATGGTAAGCAATTACTCCCTTTAAGCAATTACTCTCTTTTAATTCAATAGCCTACTCAGGATGATGCTGTTAGCCACTTTTCACCACTCCAAGTGGTTTGCAGAAATAGTTGCATTTTCCTTGCACTCGCATTTGTAAAAAATGTTTTGAAAGGCTTAAGAGCAATTTCATTCTAAATCTGGAAACTGTACCTCTGGTGCCCTTAGTTCAGAAATAATTGTGCACTCCAATCATTGCTTCTGTGGTGAGATAATGGAGGCAATATACATGAACATTTTGAATTTCAAACAAATTGGTTTCAAGGCAGCCAGGGATTTTCTCATTGTATGCACAAGTTCACATATAAAACATAGCAACTCTCATTCATACTTAATTTTGAAATTCATGCTTGTTAGACAGGAAACTCTTTAAAAAGCTACTGAAACAGACTGACATTTTTAAACCACCTAAGCAACATTTTTAAACTAAATGGTTTGTATACCCATATTAGCTTGTTGTCAACAGGATGGATATTTGGATGGAAGACCACCAAGGAAAACTGGGGCGGCTATGCAGAAGAAAGCAAAGGCAAACTACCTCTCCTCATCTTGTGTTTTGAAACAGCTCCTCCCAGGCAAATCTGCATGAGGTTCCCATGAGTTGGTTGCAACATGCACACAAGTTTGCTTAAGTGGAGGCAGTGATTTCCATTGATTTCCTCTGCTTCCACTGAGCCTTCTAAAATTTTGTTTCTGGTAGTCAGCAGACCCTCAGCAACCAGCTTAGAGGACAAAAAGGAGTTGGTGTCAATTGCTGTCCCCTCTTCAGAAATCTTAAATGCACAAAAGTGTGTAGTTGGATACATGTTTTGACAGAAGAGGCTGCGTTTTGGAACATTTACGCTAATTAGATAATATTGTTTTTACTTTGTTCTGAGTATTTTTTGGTGCACTGGTTCAGTGGATAATATTTAAAGAGAGAGCCAGTATGGTGTAATGGTTAGAGAATTAAGGAGTGCTGCACAGCTGTAAAACTTTCTGGATGACCCTGGGCCAGATTCTGTCTCTCTGTCTAATCTACCTCTCTCCCATCATGAAATAATTGAGCCATATAAACCACTCTGAGTTTTAGGGAGGAAGGTAGGATAAAAGAAAAGATCAAAAAGCACAATGAACGCAAACTGCAGAGGGCCTTCATAATTGTTTGGAGTTGGTTGCTGGTTGGTTGAGGCAGAGCAGGTTAAAACTCAATCCATCGAAGACGGAGGTCCTTTGGCTGGGTCATGGTGAGGGATTTTCAGCCACCAGTTTTGGAAGGGGTTATGTTGGCCCCAACCTCCCTGGCTTGTAGCCTGGGGGTCTGCCTGGATTCCTCCCTTTCTATGGAGGGCCAGGTGGCCCATGTTACCCAGGTGGCTTTCTTCCATCTTCCCCAGGCCCGGCGGCTGGCCCCCTACCTCTCCCCATCTGACTTGGCCACTGTGATCCATGCGATGGTCACCTCGCAGTTGGATTACTGTAACTCGCTCTATGTGGGCCTTCTCTTGAGACTGACCTGGAAATTGAAGCTGGTCCAGAACGCAGCGGTTTGGCTTCTTACGGGGGGTACTTATCAAGATCATATTATCTCCATGCTGCGCCACTTACATTGACTTCTGGTGGAATTCCAGATTGTCTTCAAGATGTTGGTATTAACCTTTAATGCCCTTTGTGGCTTGGGGCCCTCATACTTGTGGGACCGTCTCACCCCATATGTCCCTAATAGACTGCTGCTGTAAGGAATTCCATAGACGCAGAAATAAAAGGCTTTGGTAGTAAAAGTCCATTTATTAAGACATCTTAGAAAGCTCAAGTACACGCAGTGGCAGGAATGACACTTCCCGCCAGAAGCACAGGTTATAATACCAGGCACCCCATCCCCCCTTCCTGCTTCCCATGGGAACAGAGGCTTCATCTCCAGCCTTAAGATAAAGTCTTAGCCCGATGCATCTGGCCCATCGCCGGGCTGTAGGAATGCACTCAAGGGTTACTTCACCATCAACACCATTGAATCCTTTACACTCTGCCTCCCCTAAAGAAAACCCCTTCCCCCCAGGTTTGTGCGGAAAGGCGCGGTGGAAAGCATCAATAAGGGTGGGGGCTTCAATGTTTTCGGAATAAACCCATTGATTATACCCAGAGATATCCCACCAAGAAGCCGTATTACCGCAGCGGTTGCGATTAAAAGCGAGAGTCCAGGATAAGCGTCAATTTAGTAGTGCTTGTGGCCATCAATAATAGTGGGAGGGGCCTCTCGGTAGTGCGTCTCTCCAGGCATCGGGCGGGGAGCCTCCTTAGGCAAGCTGGAATGGAAGACAGGATGGATGTTACTAAGAGAAGTTAAGGCAAATCTAGCGGGCAGTGACATCATTAATCACTTTAGTAATCTGAAAAGGTCCCACAAATCTCTTGCCAAGTTTGGAGAAGAATTTATGCGTCTCTGAGATTTTTTGTAGATAAATACACCCAGGAGCCCCACGCGGAAATCTGGCCGGTGTTTATCCGCTTACAGTTTTAAGGAGTCCTTTGCTTGCTGTAAAGTGGTCTGGACCGACTTCCATCCAACTGAGGATAGAAATCCATTGTTAAATTCTGGGGGGTCCAAAGCTGCTGGTAGTTGGCCTTGGCGGCGGAAGAGCTGACCAGACACAATTTCAAAGGGGTTTTCTTTGTGCTACTATATGAACCGCATTGTTGTAGAAGTGCTCATAAGCGGAATAAAACGCACCAATTGTCTTGGTGGTAGTTGGTGTAACAACGTAAATACTGCTCTAGGAGTTCGGTTAAGTTCTCTCAAATCAAAGCGTCACTTTGAGCGTGGTAGAGTGACGACTCAACAACCCAGCGCTTTCCAGAACTTTGAGATGAATTAGGGGACGCTGATCGGAGACCACTATAGGTGAATGGAGGCGGTAAACATGTTGAATAAACAACCGTGCCAACTTAGGGCGGAGGAGGGATGGAAGCACATGGAATAAAATGGGCTTGCGCAGAATAAGTCTACCACCACCCATAAACGATGTTGCCATGACTTTTCGAGGGCAAATCTGTAATGAAATCCATGGAGATGACTTCCCAAAAGTGAGGGCTTCACGGAGAGGTTTCAACAGTCCATGGGGCTTTCCGGGATGGTTTTCTGCACAAACCGAGCAGCCTTTAATGTAAGCCTCAATGTCTTTGCGCGTGCGGCGCCACAGGAACTGCGGCGGGCTAAGTGCAGAGTTTTCAAAAAGCAAAATGTCCAGCCGACCCGGGCATGCGTGGCAAGCTTCAAGAGCTTGCTGGAGGAGAGCACGTTAACATTCCCCGCCAAACTCCACCATTCTCCAAAGCGCGGTGGGAGTCCCTTCGGTCGCTGGAGGCTCATGCAGCCAGCCTCCTCAATTCAGTAGGAAAGGAGGCAGCGAGACTGGGAAGAGCGGGGGTGGAGGCCCGGACGTTTGAGATCGGTGACAGCCAACCCAACTGGGGAGGAAAGAACAGTCGCGTGGAATGTCGCCAAGGCAGCTCCACCCCCCCCTCCGGGTAAGTAGCGGCGTCAGCCAGTTGTTGGTTTTTTCAGGGAAAAAATGGACTGTAAAGAAGCGAGAAATTCCGGTAACGAAGTTGTTTTCGCGGACATCTTGGGGGGGTGGGAAAGAGCTGCCAGGTTTTATGATCCGACCAAACTTGAAAGGTGCTTAGCCCCTCCAGCCAGTGGTAAGAAGTGGAGAGTGCTGCTGATGGCTGCAGTCTCCTTGTCTCCAGTCCAGTTGAGTTGACGCAGAAATTTTTTTGAACAAATAAGCACCGCGAACCAGTCTACCATCTTTATTTTTTTCTGCAACAGGGCTGCGAGTGCTTTGTCCAGCGTCCGCGTGAACTCCCTGGCAGGAGATCTGGGTTTGGGGTGCTTTAAGTTGAGTTCGGTGGTAAACGCAGATTTTAACAGATTGAAAGGCTGTTTGACATTCCTCAGAACCAGACAAGGGGCCCCGGGCTTGGTGGACAGTGAATCTTTACCCTTAGTCGCGTAGAAGGTCTGTGAGAGGAGAGTCAGTTCCAGCAAATTGGAGATTATAAAATCACGATAGAAAGTAGCAAAACAAAGAAACGACTGGAGCTCTTTGCGGATGGTGGGGGCAGGCCATTGGAGGACTGCGATCAATTTTAACAGGATCCATTTTAAGCCCTGGTGAGAATCCGGCCTTAAATAGTCAATGGAGGTCTGATGAAAACAGCATTTGGAGAGTTTGGCAAAGAGAGTTGTCAAACAAGCGTTTTAATACTTCTCGGACCAATTTCATGCTCTTCTATAGTTTTCGCGGTAAATTAAGCGTCATCTAAATATGCAACAACTCCCTTGTACAGTAAATCATGGGAGAACTTCGTTGATAAGGGCCATGTAAAGCTCCGGGGGGCCCCTTAACGAATGGCATTATTAAATATTCAAACTGTCAAACTTTGTATTAAGCGAGTCGAGGTGTTCATATCCTTCAGCAATTCTGACTCTGTAGTAAGCTTCTCTCAAGTCTAATTTAGTAAAAGCGTCCTTTGCCGAGTGCATCTACAAGGTCCTTGATCAAACGCAAAGGATATTTATTGGACAGGGAGCCCGCATTGACACCTCGATAATCTGTGCAAAGCGTAAAGACCCATCTTCTTTTGACAAACAAAGCGGGAGCAGCGTGTGTGTGTTTGGTAGCCCGCCCATTATGAAACGCTGAGAGCAAAGGGTTCTTGTCTAAGCAGTTCCTTCTCCTCATTGGGACTCATGCGGTAGATTCTACCCTTGGGCAGTTCGCCCTGGTTTGTATATGACAATTTTACAGTCGAGTGTCTCTGTGGGGTGGCAATTGATGCGCATTCACTGCTCCTGAAACTCTGGCTAGATCCTGATAGCTATGCAGATTGGGATGTCAATAGAGATGCGGAACAATCACTGAGGAAGCCAGAGAGTCAGGAGACATTAGGGTTTTCTTCCCGTTCATGTGTTCACATAAGGGAAGGGTCAGTGAATTCTAGGATCCTTTCTTTCAAATGAATTTTTGGTTCATGTAACAATAACCAGGCATGCCGCTAACGGCCCACTGAAGCCAAAATGAAAATTTTCTCCCAATGGTGGTATATGAGGAGGAGGAACGGCTGTGTTTTGTATTAGGCGGTCCTTCGTTTCGAGGGCTGCGTCCATTTGGAGTGAAATGGTATAGGCTTAGCCAGGGGAATTGGTCCAGACCCTAGCTCCTCTGCCACCTGGGGCGCATTAAGCAGTGGGAGCAGCGAATCCACAAGGGCCAGGCTATAATCACCGAGGGGTATTGTTTAAGCGGGGTTGGCCAGAAATGCTTGAACAGTAATGGGGCTGCCTTCACTCACGGCGCGTCAGGAGTGGGGCCCATGTCCATGAGGGCTGAAGAAAGACAGACAGCTGCTTCCCTCCTCTGGGTGGCAACCGGTCACCGCTTTAGGCAGCGAGCCAGTGGGGCCTGACCTGCGTGGTGGTTTTAGCGGAAGCCGAGATGCAGCGGGCGCTGGAGGCGGTTGGTTTTGCTTCTTAAGGACAGCAGTTAGGCGGCTAGATGACCTGGCCCTCGCGAAGTAAGAACACAACCCCAAGTCGGCGGCGGTTCAGAAGGTGGTTTTAGGCGGCTGGAAGCGGCAGGTGGACACAGTAGTGTGGTTTTCGGTGGGGCGGCCTCGCTTAATGGCGTCTGGCTAAGCGAGGCGCCGCGAGACCCCAACTGGATCAATCTGCAATGATACGAGGAACCGAATTAAAAGCTTGCCGTTTCCGTAGCTTGCGCTATCCACAGCATCGAGCGGTAGCATTTCATGCGTTCAGGCCACTCAGGAGGAAGTCCCGAGGCAACCGCGCCGCGAAGTGCGGACAAATTCTGCAAACGGGCGGTTGCCTTGCTGGATGGTTTGATGGTCGCGGATAGCTTCATTCTCGGCGCCTGGATCTTAGCGCTCTCAAAGCTTGGAGAATCGGGCACTGTCGCGAGAGAGTCTCATCGCAAATCCAAAACAGTCCGCGAACCAGTCGGCTGCCGCCCCATCTAGGACTGAGCCGATGTCCGGCGGCTGGCGTTCAGACCCGGTATAGATCATCATAGTCTTCAAGTGGGCATTGAGTTGCAAGATGGAAGTAGGAAGTTTAGGCGGTCCCATCAAAGCGGGCTGGTATCGGGGCCGGAAGTAGCCCGTTCGGCCGACTCTTAAGCCTGCTGGGAGGTGGATTCGCTGGCTGAGCAGGTTGGGCGAAGCTGTTGTACAGGGGCTGGAATCGAGCGCTGGCGGTGCAGCTGGCGTTTGGGTGGCAGGACCCAGATGCGTGGCCCCCCTAGCACCGGCATGATCAGTAACAGCATAGATTCCAACTTGCGGCCCCTGGTCTGCTGCCTCCTTAGTTCCCTCTCCAAAGCAGCCAGCTCCCTCTCCTTGCCGAGTCAATGCATCTTAGTGCGCGTAATACAAAAGCAGCACCAGCCCTAATTTAAGCAGTTAAACCGTCCGTTTAAAGGGCTTCAGTGAGTTCACTTTTCGTCGCGCCAGAATACCAGGCAGCTTTTCGGCGTTGCGTTGTAAATCCAGTCTGGACTGTTCCAGAACTTTATCATGGACTGACAGATTCTGGGCATATTGCCGCGTTGGGCTGGCGTCTTTGGCACGGTCAACTTTCGGAGGCCTGAACTTCTTTAGCGTTGCTGTTCCGGTCCCTCTGCAGGGTTTGGCGCTCTTGCAACTGTGCCCGTTCCTCCTCCCATAGCTGGCGGATTCCGCGGTTCCATGCGGCAGGCATCTCGAAATTAAGCCCTACTTCCTCATCCCAGTGCTTCTCGATGGGAGAGGAAGCGGTCCGGCTGGGAATGCAGGCTTTCTTCAGACTCTTAGGTCATCAGAGGCGAGCCCACCGGAGACACCCGTAGCAGCCGTAGCCACCCGGTGGCTCCCGAGGCACCTCAGATCGCGGTCGCCGGGGACCCGGGATGGGGGGGGTCGATTGGGGAAGCCGATACGGATACCCCTCCCAATTCCAGGTTGAGTCGGTGTCCTTTGGGCCGGGCCCGATGGCGCACTATTACCCACGGTGGTTCCTTGGGAGCATCCACCAAAATCTGAAGTCCAGGAATGCGTTCAATGGATTCCTGGGTTGCCGCTATGAAAGGTGGTCAAGCCCGTCTCCTCCACTTGATAGGTTGCATCACAGGTTTTGTAATCCTGCACGAGCGAGGTAGAAATCCGATCCACAGGCATTTCGATCCATAGACAAGCGCCCCAAAGCATCTCGAGGAAGTCCCCATGAAATTGCGTCGTCCGCGTCCACTCGTTCAGGTAAAAGGAAGACTTCGTGCTGATCACGAGGGCCGAGGAAAGAACCACCAGCGAGCCCGTTCTCCTGCTGAAAAGTTTCCTCCAGATCCAGAAAGGGGAAAGGTCGAGGAACCCTCTTTAGAGGCTACGCGCACCTTCCATAGTAAATTCAACCTCTCCATACAAGAACAAAGAGGTCCATTAACAGGATATATAGATGAATTAGGATTCCTGCCACAATGTAAAGAGAATTCCATAGGCGCCTTGAGAGAAATAAAAGGCTTTGGTAGTAAAAGTCCATTTATTAAGACATCTTAGAAAGCTCAAGTACACGCAGTGGCAGGAATGACACTTCCCGCCAGAAGCACAGGTTATAATACCAGGCACCCCATCCCCCCTTCCTGCTTCCCATGGGAACAGAGGCTTCATCTCCCGCGCAAAGATAAAGTCTTCGCCGATGCATCTGGCCCATCGCCCGGGCTGTGGAATGCACTCAAGGTTACTTCACCATCAACACCATTGAATCCTTTACAGCTGCGCTCTGCATCGGTGGAGTTGCTGGAAGTCTCCGGTCCTTCAATGATGCGGCTGGCCCCTGCCTGGTGCAACACTCTTCCTCCAGCTGTCCGGGCCCTGCAGGACCTTGGCGAGTTCCGCAGGGCCTGTAAGACCGAGCTGTTCCACCGGGCTTTTGGTGAGGCCGGCCGTGGATTGGCTGCCCCCTTGTGAGGCCCTGCCATAGTGTCATCTCTGGCAGTGCCCTATATGAGTTCCATCTGGGGCGCTGCCTGTCCCTCCCACCCTTAAGTGCCGCTAATATGGGGATGTTATACTGCATACTGATTTTAATGTTTTTAGAGGTAATTTAAGTTATTTATTGACTGTCCTTAGTTTTGTGTTGTGAACTGCCTAGAGCCCTTCGGGGATGAGGTGGTCTATGAAATCTAATGAATGAATAAATAAATAAATAAATAATCAATTGCAATATGCTTTTGTGGCTTTGGACCCATTGCTCCAAAACCTGGAATTCTATGTATTAGCACATTCTCAGGAAATTCTGATTTAATAGTTCTGAATGCCTTGGGAGTCTTCCCAGACTTCCTTCGTTACAGATTGTTACGTTCTTCTTACAGTTGGAAATGTTTTCTACCACAACCTATTTCTAGCAGAGATCAGATAAGAACTGGATTTTTTCCAAAGGCTGTGCTGAAGAGGTTGTGATTGAAATTTCAGTAGCTAAATCTGCAGACTTCAGATTTTGCATGAAGACATATGAAGCCACGTTATTGTCTTCCATTCCTCTCCCTTTGAGTCTCCAAATTGTTCCCACACACATGTTCACAACTTTCAGAAACATCAAGTAATCCTGCTATAAGTACCAAATAGTGATATTTAAATATGCATCGGCTCAAGTGTGTTCAAATACTCTACACAGTTACATGAATAGCTTTGTTACATCCATAACAATTGTCTAATCAAATGTTCAGCACTTTAACTAGATTGCTGTACTTCAAGCTTTGTACTATAGCAATCACTTTGTCAGTCTCTGCTGTATGGAAATCTACTGTAATAACTCCTGTCAGTTTCTGCCTTATTGGTGTCTACTGTAATCATCTCTGTCAATTCAATTCCGTGAACTATTTTTCCATTTTAGTGTAGCAGAGATAGGAAAAATCAAGCATGGTGGAATTTACTCCTGGGTGTAACATTTCTCTAACTGGACCTGGCAAACTTTAGCACCTGCAAGAGCGTAAGGCCAGAAATCTGACTGCCATGTTTCATTATACATGCGCAGATAAAATATATATTTACTAATTATTAAAAATAGTATGTGCCATCTTATTTTCTTAAACTCAAGGCAGCAATGCAACAATAAGTTGCAAAGTATTCAGTGGATCCCTTGAAAGTCGTCATACATTAATGTATGGAGTCTCAAGAGAGGAATGTCGAGGTGGTTATTTCATGCCTGTCTTTTCACTCTTGGTCTTTTCACTTTCATAAGTTGTGAAAGGGGAGTATTTCCTCTGATACAAAAGCTGTGCTTGGAGGAGGCAAAGCTAATTTGATAACTGGCACCCACAAGGAGAACATCACAGCACTTCAAGCAGCAGGGCACGGGGGTGGGGGGTGCCCATGGGGGTGTATGTGGAAAATTTGGAGTCTGCCCCGGGTTCCATTTTCCATAGCTACTTCACTGGATACAAACCATTTTATTCTGAAATATTGCAACTCTTGTCAAGTTCTGCAAAGGCTTCTGTGTATTCTCAGGACCCTATATATTCACATTTGTGCAGGGTGAATGCTAGCACCTTAGCACTTAGCACAATAAAATAGATGGCTTGATGCTGGAGGGGAGAGAGAAGATAAAGATGAGGTTGACTTGTGTGATCTCTGCCAGGTTCCTGTACTTGCACTCTATTGCACAAATTATGTATGTTAAAATCTAATGATAGAGGTAAAATAACCTTTTTTAAATGATTAAGTTCATTCTGATTGGTAACCTGATCTGTTTTATCTTTACAGTGAGACTCCATGACAGCATATCAGAAGAGGCACACCACTATCTGATATTTGACCTGTAAGTGTTAGTGGAAAATACAGAAATCCTCATAGGTATGTGGAGTTTTTTGTGAAGCTCCAGGAGAGGAATCACATTCATCCACATGGGGCTGCACATGCACAGGCCTGCTGTAGAGAAGGGTGCATCTCCAGAGTTCTCCCTCCCTCTTGAGCTGAAGGCAGGAAAGTTTTCTGCTGAATCATGAGGGAAGGGAGAGGGAGCAATCCCCCCCCCCCCCAGTTCTCCTTTCACTGCTGCATTGAGAGGATGTTTTGTTCTTCTCTTCCTGTTTTTGTCAGCCCAGTTATTCCTTCTCTCTCAGCTGCGGTACGGAGAAGAAGAGGTCAACTTTATTCAAAAAATGCTCTAAGGGTGGAGAGAAGATGGCCAAGAACAATGGCCATACTGATTGTCTATTGTGCCTCGGGGAGGGGCATATTCTGGCCTCTTGTGAGGTCTATTCTCAATTCACTCTGAAGGCTCGCCATGTCAGGACATTGAGATTGAAGGCAATTTTCAGCAAATGTTCCTTGGCTCTGGATATTTCCATCCATTCCAGGGGTAAGTTGTCTAAAGCCCCCTTGGTAGCCTTAGCTCCAACATCTACCTCAGGGCAGGCAGAGTCTTGTCTATACCCCCTTCCTTGAAGGTCAAGAAGAGGTCCAAACCAGCAGAGAGGGAATGTTCCCCTCACCATAAGACTTCAAGTCAAATTTGCCGGTCTGAATCTTATCTTTCCTTTGAGGGCATAGTCCAGAATGGATTCAGGAGAATCAGTGTTGAACATCGCTGACTGTTCATTCAAGTAAGGGTAGTAGGACTATGCATCATCTTCCCCTGGTATTTTTCATTTGGAATTTAAAGGACCTGGAATTTTTCTATAAATATGAAAAAGCCAAATCCTCTTTTTCTGTGGCAGGCCCCAAAATGTGGAACAGCCTCCCTGCACAAATTCACCAGGTGCCAACTTTTTATGGATTTCAGTGCCTAGTTAAGACCTTCCTCTTTATCCAGGCCTTCAGCGTGTGACCCTCAGGGTCCCCATATCAATGCCAACTGAAAGGTGGGGGTGGGAGGGGTGGGAATTTTTAATGGATGTTTTTATTGACTTGTTTTAAAGGATGTTGGGATGAATGAATGAAAGATTTATTTATGGTCACTGACCAGTAAAACACAAAAGGGTTAAAATTACAGAAATATAGATTAAAACAAATAATAAAATGCAGATAATAGGCATCAGAGAATTCAGGATATGAGCACAAAATCAGTGTCCAGCTAATAGTAAAAGAGAATTAGCTGGCAGAGCCAGTAGAGCTCTGTCGATCCTTCCTGATTTGGCTAGAGATCCAAGCAAACTTGGCAACAGAATACATTAGATTTTTTTTGTATCTGATAACAGTATTTTGGTTTTTCCTTTCTTTGCCAAAAGAGAGTTCACCTGATCATAGGGAAGACACATCCAACATATCGCATCATAATATGAACATTCAAATAGAATATGTTCTGTATTTTCAACACCTCCTGTTTGACATCTGAAAATTCTGCCCTCAATTGGTACTTTGTTATAAATCCCATTGGTATAGGCAGGGGAAAGGGCATTATAGCGGAGTAGGCTGAAGGCTCTTTGATGGTTAGCGTTAGACAGAGAAGTAAGATAAGGCATTATTGATAGTTTATTAAGAGTTATTTTGCTGAAAATTGGATTTTTAAGTCTGTTGAGGTCATGTTGCCTCTCGACATCTATAATCCTGAGTTTAATAAGATCCCTTAGCTCTATCGTAATTCATACTTATGATTAGTTGTTGGGAAAGTCCATAGTATGATAATTTTTGTAGTACTGCTGTAAACCACAGGGAAATAAATGTATAGAGCAAGACAAATCTAGCAAGGCCTCCATACTAATGGAGGACATAAAAGAGGCGTCGATCACTCGTAGCTGCAAACAGAAGAAGAACAGTATTAGATCAAGTAATTCTTGGTTTGAAACGGACTTTAAATGATGTTTTTATGGTGGTTTTTTATGTTTTAATGGGGCTTTTAACCCCATTATGTAAGCCGTCTTGGGACTTCAGTGTACGGCAGAGTATAAATGGAACAAATAAATAAATACTGCTATGGAAATTTGTGTCAAATTCTTCCCTACCCCCCTCCCACTTTCATCCTACTAGAAAAAGTACCTTATACATGCCCTGGAAAATGGCATGGGACAGGGTAGGAGTTAACCCCCTTTATCCATCATAATAATAATCCCAATCCAATTCAGCCCCACCCCCAACCAGCGTGTGAGAAATCTGCTTATGGATCAGTCTACTTTGGCGCTTTGTGGTGTGTAGGATATGTCAACTCTTTGGAGACAGTAGCTGCTAAGCAGATTAGATTTTACAGTGTTTTGTAGCATCCAATTTAAGAGAATTAGCATAGCTCTTTATGCAGATCAGCCCTTCAATCTCCTTAGAGCAACAATTAGCATATTTAATGTGGCGCCTCTGGAGGGTCAGCTACTCCTGTACTGTTCTCTGACTTCTTTTAAAGAACTTGCTTAATGCTGCAGGTTTTCTGAGACACAGTAGACTGGCAATTAAATAATCTCCCACAATCTCCTGTTCCTTGCTTAGTTGCTGTTTCCCCTTATCTCTCCCTTGCTACTCTGGGTGTAAAACTGCAATGAGAGTATAGCATCAGAAGAATGCTAAGAAGACATGAGAGTAAGGTGATATGGAAGTGGGAGGAGATAAACCTTCCTCTTGACCAAAAGACATTGTGATCAGCACCTTCACAGTTTCCACTAAACAGTTAATTCTGTGGTCTGCTAGATAGGGCAAAATGAGGAAGTATAAAGCCAGTGTACCTCTGAAGCATTGCAAGTTGTGGTGTCACAGTGATGGAGCAAAATGTATGGGATATTGCAGTGCCGTGGCAATTCAGGAAGAAGCAGTCAGATTGGTCGTGTAACCTGCCCTGGGTTCCTTAAGAGAATGGTAGGGCAATAGGCTAGATCAGGGGTACCCAACCTCCTTTGAGCCTGCATGCACTTTTGGAATTCTGACAGAGCTCAGCCACCAAATGACTGCCACAAAATGGCTGCTGCAGGAGGGGCAGCCTGCTGCAAAACAGCTACCACAGCTTACTTTCAGCCCCACAGTGAAGATCTTTGGGCGGTGATGGCAACTGCAGTCAAAGCCACATTTAAAAAAATCTGTACAGAAAATCAAATCTCCAGTGGCCAATCAGAAGCTTTGCTGGGCAAAAGCCCCACCGGGCCGTCCTGCTTTAAAAAAAAAAACTTGCCAAACACCAGGAAAGGTGTTGGTGGACACCATATTGGGGACCTCCATGCTAGATACTATGGCTGTACTACATATATGTGGCATGAATAAACATGTGCACTTTATTTCTGATATCTCACACAGAGGCCCTTTCTGTACATGCGCGGAGCCGAGCCTCCACCGGCCAGAGCCCTCAGGGGATGAGGCGGTATATAAATATGATAATAAAATAAAATAAATAAAAATAAAATAATTTATGCTGGCAGAGGCTCGGGGGCCGTTTGCATGCTAGCATGCGAGCAGCCGGCACTTCCCCTTCAGCCTCTGGTCGCCCCCTCCACTCACCGTCCCATCCAACGTCGCTCTGGAGGACTGCAGAGACCCGCCCGTGCTGCCCTGCGGCCTCCAGAGGTCGGAGGGCAGCATGGGTGGGTCTCTGCAGCCCTACAGAGGGATGCTGCACAAGATGGTGAGTGGAGCCAACGGGGAGACCAGCGTCTTCCCGGTGGTGCAGTTCGCACCACGCTGGTGGGAACACCCTGTTTTTCGAAAACCTCGCTCATTGAGTGAGGTTTTCAGGGGCGGCTTCACACCACCTGGGGAAAGCCAGGACGGCGCTGCTGTGAAGCATTTTTGCCATCCCTGGGACGCTGTATATGGCCCGTGCAGAAAGCGCCAGATTCACACAGGACTGATAGTTGGTTCCTTCTGCTCCAGTCATGAATCCATCTCCGTTCTTCTCGGAGCAGTGCTGTGTGAAGTATTCAGTCTTGTTAGATGTCACATACAGGGCCACCCACCCATTCCACTTGGGAATGCTTTTTCAAGAATATAAGCCTTGGGTTAAATTAGTTCAGAATAAACATTTGGTCAGCTAAACATGCAAAAAGGCTCATATGAAGAGAGTAAAAGATAGGTGGTCTGCCTGCCTGAAGCATGGAGTCAAGCAGAAGAGGCAATCTTCATGCAAGCAAGATTCATCCTGTAGTACAATTGCATCTGCTAATATTTGCAGGTTCATCTGTCTGCCACTCAAGGTAAACACAGAAAGAGGGAGGAATAGTGGAGTGGTAACACTAAACATAATTCAATCCATGACAACAGGACCAGGGGCTTCTTCCCATAGAGACTTGTATAGTGCTGCACTGACAAATGGTTGTACTGGTGGAGGCGGGGCAGAGAATTTACATGCTGGTGACAGTATAGTCACTGTAATACTGGAGCTGACAACACTTTCATTTATTTGCAGGGTCACCGGTGGGGAGCTGTTTGAGGATATTGTAGCCAGAGAATTCTACAGTGAAGCAGATGCCAGGTGAATATGAGAGGCTGAAAATGCACAGGAATAGCCAAATTTTTTTTAAAAAAGTTTGGTCTCTGATATTGCACCACAGGCTGTGAGTCTGCAGAAGGCATCGCTGAACAAATCCATGTATTGCTCTTGTTCTCCACTATATTCACTAGCTTCCTCAGTCACAACAACATCATGATACTTCTAGAGGGTAGCTCTGTTGCAGTTGAAGAAAGGAGCTTTGACTCTTGAAAGCCCATATTCCAGAAATCCGTTGGTCTTCAAGGTGCTATTAAACTGGAATCTAACTACACTATGAGCTAGTGTTGCGAGAGGTTTTGTTTAGCTTTTATTTCTGGTGATGTGACTGTAAATCCTTGCTTGGGGTTCTCATTCAATTAGGAGGAAGAAGACATTCACTAATCCTGACCATAAAGCATGGATTTGCTATTTTCTAAGGATGGTTTCAGTTTTATTGCACTCTAAATTTTCAAACCAAATGAAATCTGCCAGCTTTTAATTTAGGCTTGAACATACTGATGAATTTGTGGAGAATGGTGAGTAGGTGTTTTAATGTGTGGGACAATTTGTTTCTAAAGCTTGCAGAATTGGTTTAGGGGATATATGCTGGTGCATCTTGTAAAATAAATTGCTGTCATGCAAAAAAAAAATTAAAAATGTCTAGCCCAAACTTTGAAATTAGTTCAGCTAGATTTAAAATTGCAGTCAGAGTGTTGCATGCAAAATTATCAACTTGATTTCCCTTCAAATAGCTTTTATTAAGTTTCCTGTATACCAAGAATATTATAGCCAATTACTTTGTTTACATTTTTGTCAGATGCTAATAGAGTAATTTCATCTGCAGACAGCTGTTTTGTCTGTTCTGGCACCTGGACCCTCTTTTATATCTTTCCACATGTCTGCAACATGATGTGCATGTTTTATCAAGATGTCATGGGGGAAATCTACCAACATGGGAAAAGTGATGTTGCTTTTACCATCCCATCTACTGTCCTCATTTCTGTGCAAAACCGATCAAGTTGTTTTTGCTCATTACCTTCAGTAATCCTGCAGGCTTATAAAGAAACTGGCAGCGCTGCATTTCTGTTTTTCACCCGAGGAGTCTGAATGGCTCTAATGACCCCTCTGGTGGAGTCTCAGTGGCAATCAGGATTGTTCTGTTGTTTTCCATTTTGTAGAAACCAGAATGTGTAAGCCATGCCACAGCTTTGACCGCTGCAAAGGGCAATGGGGTTGTGGGAGTTGTGGGAATAATATAAGTTAAAAAATGGCATTGTTAAAAATTCAACCTTCACTGAACTCCCTACCCCTCTTACAGCATTGACAATGTTTTTTCTCTCTAGCCACTGCATCCAGCAGATCCTGGAAGCTGTTTTACATTGCCATCAGATGGGTGTAGTGCATCGAGATTTAAAGGTAAGGGATTTGAGTTCTAGAACATACTTCTGGTTAAGTGTCATACGTGAAGACTGAATACTTTTATTTTGAAACTCCTTTTTATCTAACCAGAAAGTCCGAATAATCAATTATACCATATCTTTGTCAGAGATACAATGACACAGTGGTTGAAGCATTTGATCGTCTATCCCAGGGCAAACCTAGGCATAGAATGAAGCTATTGGGGTGGCAATTTAAAGGAGAAGACCACCGCCAGGATAGAAGGGACTACTTAACTCTTTGTCTTCATACCATTTCCCCACTACTATGTATCCCCCTAAACTGTTTTTAGCATCACTGGACCAGTGGAATATCTGTAAGCTTTCCCTGGCAAAGTAAAACAGAGCTGGATATCAGTGTGAATGTGCTTGTGTTTCTGCATATGTGACTTCAGTCTTCCAGGCATAGCCTAACAACCAGCAGGAGCCCAGAAGGCAGAGGGGGAGGAGTATGGGGAATGCTATTGGTGGGAGGCAATTTTCCCCAGAAATAACGACACTAGAGTCAACTAGGCCCATAATTGCGACAGGGGGCAGGGCAAGTGGTAAGGGCTTCAGCAAAGGAGTATGCGTGTCCCTGGGCTGCCTGACGGCTTGCCTCACCACCCGGCAATATGCGTGCTGACACACGCGGGCTTTAGGGTGGAGTAAGCTACCTTTATAAGGCAGCACGCGGTGGCCTTGGCCTCTTTTGACGCCTTGAGTCAAACTGACCCACCCTCCCTGAAGGGTTGGGATATTTTAGTTTCTTTGTCACAGTCCTGTGAGGGCGGTATTGGCAGAGGAGCACATCAATTTTGGGGGAGACTGAGCTTGCATTTCAGACCTCCCCGCATTTGGGGGCCTCCATAAGAGGCTTGGAGAGGGATGGACTCAGAGAGCATGCCACTAAGGGCCTCTGCAGGCAAGCCCGACACCCCAGATGGGTGGGCCACAGAAGGAGGGGGAGGGTGCCTCGTGGCCAGTCATTCCCTCTGTCATCCTCAACAAATGGGGGTGAAGCCATGGAGGCTGATCGGCTGTGAAGATGCGCTCCTCTTGTTCACCCAACTTCGCTGTTAATAATGATGTAAATAAAAAGGGCTGCGGCTCTATTTCAATCCAAGCCGTTTCTGTGTTACTTGAGTAGCCTCTGCACATCTGGCCGCAAATAACATCAATCCACTCAAGGAATTGTTGGAAGCTCTATAATTTTACTGTAGATTTTCTGGTGAATCCCAGAGAGGACTGGCATCATGAGTTTCAGGTTTTCCCCAGAAGTGAGATCATGCCATGAGTCCAATGATTATTTATCTGTTTCTTCCACTTCTGCTTTGAATGCCAGCAGAAGGTCTTCTGTCCCAGCAGGACACCTGGCAACCCAAAGAAAAGACATGAGTAGGGTTCTGAACATACCTGCTTAGGATTACTTTCTTAGTATAGCAGTGTGTTTGTATGAAGGATCATGTGAGCCCCACCTGTAATTTGAAGTAGTGCAGCCCAGAAAATATAAGTTTACCACCTAAGTGAGAATTAGGTCCAAATGTTTCAGCAGGTACTTGTCCCCAGCTGATTCAGTTCTAAACGAGCAGCTCTTTATGTATTGAAGCTCAGGATTCTGGTATTAAAAATGAACCTAGGTGTCATATCATGATGAAACAAGAACATATCTTGTTATATGTGCCTGCTGGTTTGAGTCATTCCTTCTTCCGTGGAAACCCCTTGGAAATTGGAAGCTCTATAGTGCATGTGTATGGGTGGAGTGAGGGAGGAGTGTTGGCTAGGGATCTTTAACAGAAAATTCTCATCTCCCTCGCTGAATTGTACTTCACAGAATTTGTCAAAAGAATCAATTATTGTAAAATTGGAATTAAAACAAGTATAATATTATAATTGAGTAGCACACTTCAGTCTTGGAACTTGTGAGCCTCTCTGGGTCATCTGAGTTTGCGATGACCAGTGCATCCTCTGGGCCTCACTCTGTTTGGTCTTGGCAGGCTTCTGTCCTGAGAGAAGAAGGGGTGCAGTTCACCAGTGTCCATTCTTCTCTCTTCCCGCAGCTTTTCCATCCAGACAGCTAGACACAGGGAGAGCTGAGACACATCCTAATTTGGTTTTGGTAGAGTTGCCAGCTCTGCATCAGGATATTCCTGGATATTTGGGGGTGAAGCCTGGGGACATCAGGGTTTGGGGAGGAGAAAAGGTCACATTGGGCCTGCAGCTTCTGTGCCCACCCATGTCCCCTACCTGCCTTGTGTTTGTCTGCTCTCCTGGCCCTTTTTTTGGAGCTGCTTGGGGCAAAGGAGCTTTGATGCCTTGTTCATCAATATGGACACAGGCCACTAATTCATATTTCTTACAAAGTAATCAGAAGTCAGTACTGGAAGTTTGTACACAACTGCTCATTCCGCACATGCAGAATAATGCACTTTCAAGCTTCTTTCAATGCTCTTTGAAGCTGTGCGGAATGGCAAAATCCACTTGCAAACAATTGTGAAAGTGGTTTGAAAACGCATTATTTTGCGTGTGCGGAAGGGGCCAGAGATAGAATGATCAAATAATACTCAATGCACAGATAAGTAAGTCCCAGCAAGGTGGCCCCTTTTCTTCCATACTGGTTTCTCCACTGATGGTTTGCAGGTAAAGTATCATCCAATGTAAGACCTAGTAATCTCACATGGAAGAAGCTGGTTTTAACTCCCTTTTGTCATTGTCATAAGCATGAAGAATCAAAACAGTTGCAACCTGTTTACAGTTATGCTGCAAACGCTCCAGGTAATATCAGGGAATCAGTAGGGGCTGGCGCTAATTGTTTTGAATGCAGTTTATTTTGGGATTACTGAGCCAGCTGAATGCTTCCATGCTGGAGATTGCAACTGATAGAACAAAACTTTACTGTACTTCTGTGTAATAGTCATTCTAATAAAACTGCTGAATGGGAGAAAAGAATCAGACAGCATATCACAAAAGAAATCCTGATGTTTCTCATCATTGTCATTCTAAGGGATGATAGCTCTCAAATTGCAACTGGCCACTCCGACAGCATGCTGTGGGATGTCAGAGATCATCCCAAATAAATATATTTCCAAACTGAACATGGAGCTACATCTGGGGTGTGCAAACATCTGGAAGCACTTGATAACCTCAGAGCACCTGTTAACCTAATGATAGAGACACTGCCTAAAATAAACAGCCACTCTTAAGCGGATTCCGCATGGGCCAAAAACAGCGGTGTGAAAATAGTGTGAAAATGGTGTAAAAGGATTTAAAGTGGTGTAAAAGGGTTACACCGTTTTCACACCGCTGTTTTTGGCCCATGTGGAATCTGCCTGGTAAGGAGAATGAGATTTCCAACATAATAAACTTAGCACTTTTATTTTTAGCAAGAATATGGCTAACTAGAGTTTCTTTAGGAAAGTCATCATTGTGGGGAGCAGATCTAGAGCGGTTCTTATAAGGCTGTTTTTGCACTTTCTAAATGCTCCATGGCTTAGCCAGGAAATGTATCTGCTGCGGGGCTTCTCACCCTGCTTGTAGTTCCCCACTGCTGCCTGGCTCTGTCCTTCATTCAAGTCAGGGCCAGTGAGGGAAGCCCCGCATGGTTCCCCACAAGCTCGGGCCTTTCCCATAAGCACCGCTTAAGCACAGTGAGCTCTTCCATAGTCTCTTTCACGCATGTGTGGGCAGCCTCCGTTTCCCACATTCGGATTGGCTGAATCTCACCCCATTCCCACCAGTCACTTTCACTATTTTAGTTTTACATGACAAATCAGGCACTGAGAATCCTTGATTGTGCGAGCGAATCACTGTCCTCCTGTTCGCAGTGCCTGCACACGCTGCTTTTCTGCCCAAGGTTTCTCCCTCCTTTATAAAAACCAAGGTTTCTCCCTCCATTTTTTTCACTGCGACGGCGGGGGGAGGGTGCCGCTTCTCAGCGCCTATCCATTGGTTGGGCTGGCCAGAGCAGCGAGGTGGAAAAACTGGCCCCGTTTATGCTACGGAGGAGTTTTGCACTCCGGTGGAAGCCTTCAGAGCTTTTAAATTGTTCTAATTTAAAATGTCCCCAAAGCTGACTGTGCATTTAAACCAACTCTCCTCATTTATACATTAATGAGTTTTAGGAATGGTAGAATTTGGAGGGCAATGTAACTGTAAGAGAGTATAGTATAATGGTGCATTTGTGCATCTCCCAGGGTGTTTTTTTTATCTTTCTCAAATTTGTTTTGCTGTAAGGTTTTGGGGGAAAATGCAGCAAAGCATGGATAGCTGCCATGTAGGGTAGGGAAACTTGGGGGGTGGGGTGTCAGGGGACCCTGGCAATGACATTGTGCTGTCACTTCCAAAGAAAACCCAGGAGTGATGTTAGTCCTGTTTAAGAATCACTGACAGCTCTATGGTTTTACTATAGAATTTCAAGTGATTTCTAGAGGACTAACATCCTTCCTGGTTTTCTTGGAAGTGATGTAATTATGCCAAAGCCCAATGATCTTTCTTAAAAAAAATTGTTCTCCCATTGCTGTTTGGAACAGTCTGAGGGCAAGGGATCCTCCACCCCTATTAGGAGATGGCACCCCTACTGTTGTGAGGGTGGAAAAGTTTGGATTATCCCACTCATATGTCAGCCATTTTCCCCTGATCAAGTCCTCATAGTGGCCATTTCTTCCCCATCACAAAAAGGCTTTTTCAAAATCAATAACTGACTATCAGTATATCAATATGATGTTATAACAATGTGTGCCTCAGATTCTCTGAAAAGGGGCTAGAGAATTTTTTTTAAATGAAATCTTAAAATTAAGAGAACACGGTACACACTAGGAAGCAGGGATTACTACTGTTGAAGGACTTGGTGGGGAACCAGTCACATAGAAGCCCTGCTGCTCTGCCTATATTGGTCAGTAGTAATGGGGAAACCACGGTAACCTGCCCACATATGGAAACCAACTATCTTGTTCTGCTTTATATAACAAGGGTAATCAGTGCTTTTTAAAATAACAATGCACCTCATTCAGTGAGACAAGCAGAATATAAATATAACGCCATGTGTAAGAATATTTTCTAACTAACGTTGTTGAACTATGTGTCACACAGCAATCAAACTTCATGATATCATATGCCCATAGTTTCCACAATCAGCAGCCAAACTAAATAGTTGAGCCCAGATTCCCTGGGTCCATCTAGCTTTTTCTTCAGCCACACAGCAGTTGCAGAGAACAGCTTCTGCATTTTTTTTTGTTTTCGCCACTCATTGTGCACAGACACTCAGTTTGGCATGTTGATCTTTTGATTTACATAATTCAAGATGCAAGAGGCACACAAGCACACATACACACACAGAAACATACCATGCCCAGGTAGAGTAAGAAAGGCCACCTTCAGAATCATGCCCTGATTCAAATACTGTCTACTTTTTCCAACCGATGCCAGATCCCAAAGCAGAACACGTACAAGAGTTAAACAATCTAGAAGCATTAGAGGTTATTTTTTTTAATAAAAAAATATATTATAGCTTTGGGAATTCAAAGCCTCAATGGATAACCTGCTTATTAATTTCCATGTAAATTGGTAATTTTGGGGAAGCTAGTATAGAATAAGAGACAACAGCAGTAGAGATTCCTGGGTAAATTATCTGAGTGACCTCTTATTGAAAGGGGTTACACAAAAGAGAAAATATGGTTCACAATGCTGGGTGAAATATCTTCTCTTTTTGTAAACTGAGGTAGCACAGGTATCCAGAACAACTGATGACAACTGATAAAAATAAGTGGACAATTAGTGTGTTTTTCAAACAAGCATTGCCCACAACAACTGTGACTGGTAGCCTAGTGACCCATTAAAACTCTGATACAACTCCCCCAACCCTGGATTTGACAAATGATAAATATACTTCCTCTCCTTACCAAATATTATTTTATTCTGCAAAAACAGAGATTGTGTGAGAGAGGGAGAGTGGTTCGAACAGTCATGGCTATCTCAAGAAAATGTACACATGGTACATTTTAAAATGTCACATTATAAGAAATCTCGGACTTCCTGTGGTGATGGGACCTTCACTGATATTGACCTTCCTCCCAGTTTCCATTCCATAGCCTCCATTGCCCTATATCTTGCTTAATTTTCTACCAACATCCCACTTGGTGATCAAGACTTCTTCAAATATTCAATTGTGATCAAATTAACTGAGTAAAATGAAATACATTTGCTTACATAGATATTGGACTTTGTCATTACAGAAACTGACACTCACTTGAGTGCGTGTTAACAGGGCATGCATGTTGCTAAGCTCTTGTTTTGCTTTATAATCCTAGCCCTGTGTGTGAAGGAGTACAAATTCCTATAGACAAAGCATGCTCTTCTATTCATAATTCTCAGGGCTGCAGCTTCTGTCAGTATCTCAGTGACACTTGCTATTACTCTTCGTTTTCTTCATCTTCTCCTCTTCCATTTGAATGTTAATTGATCTCTGACTTTTTTCCCCCTCTTATAGCCAGAGAACCTTCTCCTGGCATCCAAGCTGAAGGGAGCTGCTGTTAAATTGGCTGACTTTGGCCTTGCCATTGAAGTGGAGGGAGAGCAGCAAGCTTGGTTTGGTGAGTGGAGGAACTCGGCTTTGAAGTGCATCACACACACACACACCCCCGCCCCCCAGCATCTTGATTCAAGTTGCAGGATGTGGTTGCTCTGAACACTCTGGGAATCTCCAAAATCTAAGTACAGGATTCTCTGCACTTCTGATGCATTAGCTGAACACCAGAGTGCTGAAACTAAGTGCTTAGTAGTTATTTTCATGCAGAGCAGGAATTCAACTATGGGCTAGTTTAGAGGAAAGTTCAAAAAACACAATCAGGGCCCTCTTTCTTTCTGTACTTAATTGTCCCTGGAAAAAGACAATCTTTGGTTGCAGTCCTAAATATATTGTAGCTACATTTTTTAGATTCATAGCTTTAAGCCTTGTTTGCTTCATATTTTTGCTGTGGTTCACTGCCTGTTGGAGCCATATAAAAGATACATCTGATCTGGACTAGTTTCGCTAAGGCAGCTGATAAGCTCTAGCGGCCATGAGTGTCAAATGTCAACCCCAGGGACTGGATCCACCAGCCCCTTGAGAGGGTGTATTCAGTCTGCAAGCCAGGTAAAGCACCCAGCCACCCTGCTCCCAATCTAGGCTGGAGACCTCACAGCAAATTCACCAGTCCAGGCACCCTCCACCTGGCATCAGTCAAGGAAGCCCCTCCCCAGTGATCTTGCCTAGCGAGGATGCTGCAGCCTTGCCACCCCCTGCTTCCTATCTGACCTGGCGAGCCAGTGCCAATCTGGCCTGGTGATCCCCCATGTACTTGCCAGATGAGGCAGCCACCCCCTCCTCTGAGCTCAGCCAACCAAGTAACCTTTATGTTATATGTGGCCCTTATAACAAATGAATTCAACACCCCCTGCTTTAGCCTGTCTTCCCTTCCTCCCATCCCCTGTTTCCCTACCAAGCCTCATGGTTGCTTTTTTCAAGACATGGTTCCTGTCTTCCTTCCCACCCTCCTCTGCTTCCCTCCTGAACCTTATGGTTGCTTTTTTCAAGCCAGTTTGTGGGTGCATGCAGGGCATCAAAAAAGAGACACTTTAAAAGGTACACAAAAAGATGTGGGGAAACCCCATTTTGAAGCTCTCAGTCATGTGATAAGTGGGAAGTGCATAAAGGGCCTATTGGTAGACTTTACTACCCTTGGTACTTAACTGACATGAACTTGTGTTTGTCTGTGGGACCCACCCCCATTTGTTCTATTCTTAGATACGAGGCTATCATACAAAGAACATATTTTTTTAACCTCTGTATGGGATTCTAAACAATTCTTGACCCCTCCCAGTTGCTTTTGTGTGGTATTTTTTAAAATGCTACTGGGATTTCTTCCTTATGCTTCTGTCTATTATCCATTCACCCTAAACTTCAGGGCTGAGAATAGGGATTTTCCAAGTCAAGACATTATCCGTTATACTACATTGCATCTTTGGTTATGTATCTGTTGTCTGTGATTTCATAATATTTCTGCCCTGCCAAGTGAATATGTTTTATAATGTATTGGCATAACCATTGGTACAGTAAACACTTGCTGCTGTAGTGACTCTTCAGGTCATGGTGTCACACTTCTTCAAAGGCTAAGTCTTAAGTCTAAAACTGTACCGGGGGGGGGGGGATATTCTGAGTCACAAATGCTTGATCAGTGCACTTCAGATTAAAGGGATACTCTCAGTGCTCTTCAAATCCAAAAACAAAATAGATAAATTAACAATACTAAGTATACTTAAGGCTGTGAAAATATTTATGTACATTTGGGTTAACCTTGGGAATTTGGATAAAGTCTAGAATGTGGTAGTAAATGCAAATTTAATTCTGTTTGCTGTTGTTCTTTAGAATATCACTTTTTTTCTTTTAAATTATGCAAGTTTCACGCCCTTATGGCTGTCCAGATGCGTAAAAGTGTGCGAGCAATATTTCAACTATGGAATGTTTTATTCAGTTCCCACTGCTGCTTCTGGGATTGTAACTGAGTTTTTAAAGTTTTGATTTGTAAGAAAACAAATGCAATCTGTTTTTATTACCACATTCTGGGCTTTTCCCATTCTGCCAAGGAATCATGGCACATACTCTGAATAGGCTCTCTTTTTCTCATCAAGGTTGGTTCCATATTGGGAATATGTAGTGTGTGATGCATACACCCAGACAACTGTTTGATATTCCTTCACTTGGGGTTTTTATAATAGTTACAGAAAATAAGAGCACAGAAGAAAAAGGTGAATTGGAAGGAGCATTCTTCCAATGGGGTTTTTGTTTGCTTATATTTCACTCAATGGTACAGTCCTACTAAGGTGCTTTTTAAATTGGACATCCTTTGGAACAAGAATAACATAGGAAATGCAGCTGTAAAAGTATGTAAGTATTAAAGGTACAATTCTTCAATTCTTGTGAAGATTGTTAAGAAAAAGAAAGACAAGAAGGATTCCTATAGACTAGTTGGTTGCCTGAGGATAACTTCTATATAAGCATAAATGGAAGGAGTGGATGATTATATATACCAAGATCCCAAATAGACCTGTAGCACTGTCATGGATATATAAATGGTTTACCTTTTCAAGAGTTTGGCTTATGCCTCTTTTCATGTAGGACCTGTGATTTATGTCTTTCTTCCTTTGCTTTTTTTATTATCTGCTATTAAATGTGGCCATTGTAGAATCAAGGCAAATTGGATTTGGCTTACGTTGATATAAATTTGGGAATGTCACTGACGCTTAAAGCTTCAGACTCTTCTGGCAGCAATGGTTTAACTTACTGCACATTACCACTGTTTGTTTCACTCAGGTTTTGCAGGCACTCCAGGTTACCTTTCTCCAGAAGTTCTCCGAAAAGACCCTTATGGCAAAGCCGTGGACTTGTGGGCATGTGGTAAGTGAGGTTGATTGAAAAATCGGTGTGTACTAGATATAAACTTGTGGGAAAGCAGAAAGCGGTCACTGTGATCCAACTACTGTGTCTTTGCTCATGATACAGACAAAGATTGTAAAATTATTTGCTGTATTAGGTAGAGAAAAACAAGAGCCACAGCAGTCACCAAGAAAAACACATACAAATAGTTTTACTGGGGTTATCCTCTGATAAAGCTAACAGAAAACACACATCTGTACCTTTTCCACAGTGCTGTATTCTGATGTGTGTTTTGTTTTAGCTTCATCAGAGGATAAACCCAGTAAACCTATTCCCCTGTGTTGTTTTTTTTTTGGTGACTGGTGTGACCCTTTTGTTTTTCTCTACCTAAATATAGCAAATAATTTATGTAATGAGACTGTATAACCATTGTCTGCATCATGAGTTGAAATATAATCAAGAAATAAGAAAAAACAATGACAAAAACTCTTTTGTAACAGATTGGCCCATTACACATGGAACATTTACCTTGAGCCAGTTCTCTGTGCAGTGGGCTATCCTTGCATTTATCTGTTTACATGCAAAGAGGCAGCCTGCAGTGCAGTTTGTCTGCTGAATTCCCATTTCTGTTAACTCCACCCATCAACAGCCTTAAAGGCACAGAGCTGATATTCTCTCCCCCTCCCTTCCCCTCCATGCACACATGCTCTCTCTCTCTCTCTCTCTCTCCCCACCACTGTCTCAAGAGAAGACAAGAGAGAGGTTTGTTTTAAAACAGTCTTGCCTGAAATAAAGTCTTAAAAGCCTTCTTAGCCATCAGGGAGGGCAGAAACAGAGCAGGGGAGGTTGGGTGGGGTGGAGCCAAAAAGATGCCTGCTTGTACTGTTCCTTGCAAAAGCCCTCTTTGTTGTTACTTTGCATCGAAAGATCAATCTCCCAATATCTAAATATGCTACATTAGAGAAGCAGGAAGGATCTGGCAGCATGGATATGGGGGTGAGGGGAAAGCTCCAGGGCATCTGACAACTGAGGCTGTGCTATCCTGAGGTTGTGCTGGTGGAGGAGAAACTGAACACGGACAAAGCTTGAGCCCACACATTAGACAGAAATTGGGGTGAGGAGACCTGCTACTGTACATTTTCCACCTCAGGGAGAAAAGCTAAATATTAAATGGGGGAGTTTTAGCTGACAGAAAGCCTTAGGAAATTATTAAAAGATTAAAGTGTGTGTAGGATATCTAGGAACTTATAGTCATCATATTCAGAGTATTTTGGAAGTTAAAAATTGTACTTCTGTGATGTCTGTTACGTGGATAGACTGTTATATCTCTCATTAATATAGCTTCAGAAGACCTCTTGATTATTTATCTGTCTATCCTCAAAATTTTGCTTAGAATCACGAACGATCTTATATTCTCACTGAACAAAAGAAGAAAGGAAGCAAAACTAAATCATTTTATATAGGGTTGCCTCATCTCCCAGTACAACAGAAGATTTACCACCTCCTGTTGTTTTTGCGTACTGTTGACTGCTAACACTCGGCTGGGTGGCAAAAGAGGGGACCAATAGGCATCCCTGTTATGATGACATTGCTTCTGGTGTCTTAGAAGTGACATCAATATGTTGGGTGACTCTAGCATTCACCCAAAACTCTATGGTTAAAGAAGAAGAAGAGTTTGGATTTATACCCTGCCTTTCTCTCCTGTAAGGAGACTCAAGGTGGCTTACAAACTTCTTCCCCTTCCTCTCCCCACAACAGACATCTTGTGAGGTAGATGGGGCTGAGAGAATTCTGAATGAACTGTGACTATTCCAAAGGTCACCCAGCAGGCTTCATGTATAGGAGCCGAGAAACAAATCTAGTTCACAAGATAAGAGTCCATTGTTCATATGAAGGAGTTGGGAACCAAACCCGTTTCTCTAGATTACAGTCCACTGCTCTTAATCACTACACTATGCATTGGGTGAATGGTAGTGAGTTAACCTCCCACCCCCAGTGCAATGACATCACTTGCAGATCACAACAGAAGGGTCATCATTTGTACTGAGGACATTGATCATCCCCTTAATAATAAATGCTATCCTTTCCCCATCTATCATTGGTGCCTAGAAACCCAATGTAGATACAAAGGAATGAATTGTGGTAGTACAGAAAAACAAATGTAGGTTACCTAAACAAAATTTATGAATGAACTATTTTGTTAGAAGTAATATTAATCATCTCCAGCAAAGCACCTGGCTTGCTTCAAGAGATTTCTATTAGATGTAAATACTGAACTGCAAATATTTTCTGAATAGATAGTTGATGATATAAGATGAGGTAGTGTTTTCTCTTGAGCACAGCTAATTATGAATAATTAGTCACCAACAGAAACTCTGGTGATCCGCATGAGAAAATCTGGTTGCCAGCAACATTTTTCTCTCCACCTAACAAAACCAATGATTTATAGGACAAAAGAATGAAATAAAATAACACTTTCCAAAAAGGAAGACCTCCAAATGTGGCCAAATTGTATGTGTACTTTACCTACTTGGCATGTTCATGTCATTCAGTTACTCAATTAACCACTTTACTTTGACAAAGCATATGTATGGGAAAAAGCAATTCTTGGATTCCACAGTGTTCCACTGAGCCGATCTGGAGCATCTTACGGCAAGTTTTTATTCTGAACTAATAGTCAGATTCAGATCCAATGTCTGTCTACAATTTTATATATTGCATTATATCTACTGGCATGCATAACTGTCCAGTTCTTGTAAATGTCTTCTAAGAGGCTGTCAGATTAAGATCAATTTCTTTATATAAGATTTTACTAGCAGTACACTAACTTGGTAGAAAGTTCTTCCTTAGAAGTTCTTACCTCCTTGATCTGAGATTGCAAATGCCTTAGCTGTTGTCTGGTCATAGGTAGCAGGTAATAGGCTACATCTTGGCCCAGGATAAAATATTCATTTGAATCTTGCACCCATAATTACTACTTGTGATTTGGTTGCCATGAATTATCTACACCACTGTGGTCTACCTGTTGTATACATTACAATAAAGCCATCTGTTTGCATCCCTCTTGCCATTTATGTGAGCTGGTAGACAACACACCCACAAGTCCAGGTGGTACCACTTCCCAAAGGGCTTCCCAGTGGCTGCAAAGCTGTACAATTGTGAAAGCCTCCCCACTGGTGAGAAACCCCATTGCGCTTCATAGACTTATGCTACCCAGAAGGGTAGTATAAGTCTCAATTCTGGCCTGCCAGTGCAGCGTGCCGAATGGCTGGAAGGGAGCTGACTGTCAGCTCCTCCCCTGGCCACGCCCCCAGTCTGCCTCTGCTGTAGCAGGGCCATGGCAACTCCACACCACTGGATTTTCTCCTCTGCTGGGGCAAGTGCCCCATGGAGGGCAAATCCACCAGCGCAGCCAGTGTACTGCTTCCACAAGCGGATTTGACCCTCCCCTTTGGATGGGGCTCTTCATCTCTTGGGATAGAGGAGTCCCAGTTTTTTGGTAACTAGAAGTGTAGACTAAATTAGTTCAGTTGTTCTGAAACCAGTTGCTCCCATCCCTGGTGCCTCCTTGTTAATAGATCCATGTTGTTTTGAGCACACTCTGCTATGTGAACCTAAGAGCAGGAACCTGAGAGAGCACTTTGTTCCTGTCCAACAGCCATAATGCCCACAAGTGGGAGAAGATCTAGGGGTTGCCAACTCTGGGTTGAAAAGTTCCTGGAGATTTGGGGGTGAAGTATTGTGAAGGCAGTGTTTGGGAAGGGGGGTAATACAGTCCACCTCCAAAAGCAGCCATTTTCTTCCTCTGTTTTCTGAAGGTCAGTTGTAGCTCTGAGAGATCTCTAGGCACCACCTGGAGGTTAGCAACCCTAGGAGCTAGGGTTACCAACCTCAAGTAGGGGCCTGAATTTATCCTATAAATGCAAGTGATCTCTAGACTAAAGAGATCAATTCCCCTGGATAAAATGGAAGCTTTGGAGGGCATGTGCTGTCACTTCACATTCCTTCAACCTCCCTCCCAAAGTACGACTTCCTGAATCTCCAGGGATTTCCCAAAGAGCTGGCCAAGGAGCTTCAAATAACCATTCGGTCTCCAGATGTCAAAGTCCTAAGAAGGGACTGGTCATTTTGAAATGCTCAAAGCTCCTGAATCCTCCAGTAAGTAGGATGGAAAATCACTCTGCCTGTGATAGTTTGTGTCATAGTGTTTCCCTGAGCTCATGCGGCTAGTGTCATTTTATGCACACTGAAATCCACTAGGGAGTGTGGATTGCTCATCCTTCTATATACATAAAGACTGGAGTCTTTTGCTAGCATATTTTGATGCCACCTGGTTATTCAGTTTGAGCTGCATAAAGCTCATTCTGCAGTCTGAAGGTTTTTATTACTTCAGCCAAGAAACTATGCCACGCATTGTTAGCATGATGCTGGTTGTGTAAGGAGGTATCCAATTATGTAAGAAGCTCTCATCACCTTCAGTTTTCAATCTTATTGACAATGTGGGCCTGCTCCAGTTATTTAAATAATTGAACTAGCCTTTTATCATCTATAGTTGGCAAGTGCTTATGTAACAACGTTCTCCTCTGCCTGTATCACTCAGGAGTTATTCTCTATATTCTACTGGTTGGCTATCCACCTTTCTGGGATGAAGATCAACACCGGCTATACCAGCAGATCAAAGCTGGAGCTTATGATGTAAGTGATAGTGTCTTTCTCTCATCCACATTGTTTCCTTCAATACTTCCTATCTCTTGCCTTGCTTTGTTTACACAGTAGTAGGGTTGATGCATAATTTTCAGTAAAATGTATTTAAGCTATTTCCCTTAATCACAGAGAAGCAAATCCCAATTTATTTCTTCCCTGTATATGACAGAGGTGGGATAATGTATTATGGAATCTAAGTTTGCTACAACTGACACCTAACTTCATCTCCCCATCTGCCCCTGGGGAAGATCCCACTTAATATTCATACATATTCACAGTACTTTATGTACATTTCCACAGAAATCTTTGCAACAACTCTGTTCTCAGTGCTGTTTTATCCATCAGTTGGCATTAAGAGAGTAGCTTTTCCTTGGTTTTTGTCTTTTCTGTCTGATTGAACACAAAGAGTTTCCACTTGAGGAGCAGGTTCAATAGCATGGGATTTTTCCTGTGGCACCTGTCTGAGCCCCGCCTCTGAGCCCCGCCCTCTTCCAGCCTCCCTGTTGGCTCCTGTAAGTAAGGTGCAGGAAACTGGGCATGGGGAGCCGGTCATGCCCCCAGGCGCCATTTAGGCCTGGTACACCACTGCTGGAAAGGAAGGCTGGTTGAGGGACTTCATCCCCTTGTAGTGGAAGGGATGGAAGATAACAGTCTGAGGGTGCTAGATGCAAATCTTTATGAAAATCACATTGAGGTAGTGGCCCAAAGTCTGTTCTATCAGTTGTATTTGGTTTGCCATCCTGCTTCTTTCTTATACTTGGTCAATCTGCCTAAACTAATCCATGTTTAACCTTGGGGTAGGATTATTGCAATGCTACATTGGACTGCCCTAAAAATAGGGTTGCCATCTTTGGCTTGAGAAAATCTTGAAGATTTGGAGGTGGGGGCTGTGGGAGACGGAGTTTGGGGAGGGGAGAGAGCTAAGTGGGGTATAATGCCCTAGAATCCACTCTCGAATTTTATTGACCAGGGCTTTTAACAGCATACATAATACAGACAGTTTGCAGAGAAGGAGGATATTTGTGGTTTTATTCTTGTTTATTCTAAATAATGGTGTTGTAATTGTGATTAGTAAGTCACCTTGAGCCATGAAAAAAGGCAAGATATAAACATTTAAATAAATAAATAGTATGTACCCTTCTCCCAGCAAGATATAACATAAATGCTGAATTTCGTTTCTGGATTATCACATGGTCCAAACAAGGCTTATAATGAAGCTGCTCAGGAAGAGATTTTCTTTTAGTTCTATGTGTTCAGTAACAAGCTGGCAAGCCTGAAGCAAGATGGCAAGTCAATAGTGCACAGATTTTGGCAGAACATTTGCAGCACCTGGCCCCCACCCAGCGGTTACTCTGTGCTACATTTGCTGCCTTTGAGTGATAATGCTAAGAAATTACCCTTTGTTGCCTGCTAAATAAATAAATGTTTTCGTGCTTACCCACACTCTATCTGAAATCTATGATTGTTGTAGACTGAAAAAGGTTGTGTATGAACAGACCAGACTTAGGGAAGATGTAAAGATTCTTCTGAACCACTATTAAACATCCATTCCCTTGCAGTTTCCTTCCCCTGAGTGGGATACTGTCACTCCTGAAGCAAAAGATCTCATCAATAAAATGTTGACAATCAACCCATCCAAACGTATCACTGCAGCAGAAGCTCTGAAGCACCCCTGGATATCAGTAAGTATGATATGTATTTCATGGAAATTGCCCTATATCTGGGCATTGTCTCCAGATGATTAGAAATGCTCATAAAATACTTTCTAGAAGCTCTCTGTGAAAGGAGATCTCAGATGAGTGGCATGTGAAAAGATGTGAAAACTCCTTTATTTGCATAAGTGTTGCTATGTATTATGTATTATTACGTTTGATCACAAATAGCCAGCCATTAGTTATAGAAGACTCTTAATACTCTTTTTATATTTCTAGTAATAGTAAAAAATAGGTTGCAACCAACAGACATTTTAAGAAAATTGTACAATACATAATTATTGTTTGTTTATAAATAAAATTGGCTTTTCTTACCTTCTCTTCACAATAACAGACATTCTCATCTAAAGCAATACATGTTAAGCTTTCTTTTGCTATTTTCATGCCTACTCTTATAATCCAGCTCTGTTCTGAAAAGTGTAATAAATAAATTAAAGCACATAGGATTTCAAAGGATTTTTTAATGATCCCACTCTTTGCCTACACATAGTGCATAGTTGGAGGAAGGGCAGACTGGACAGGACTGCTTCCCAATGATCACCTGTGTGCTCCTAAAGCATTTATTTTATTTTATTTCCAAGCAGTGTTTTTCAGCTGTGTCTTACTTCTACTGCCACCCTCCTCCAGGCTCAGATGCAGACTGAGGTTGGGGTTATAACCATTTGTTGTGCTATTAGAGAAGTCCATCCCCCTGAGGGAAGATTCTACTTCATATCCACCTAGAAGTAAATCCCTGTTGGCAAAGGTCCTACTTCTTCAGGCATTCTCCTTTTATTTCTGTGTTTTCAATTGATTTTTTTCTTTTCACTATTGGCTAGCTGGTTCCCTTTTGGCATTCATGAATATATGTCTAATCATCAGTGCTTGTTCCCTGGTGTAAAGAGAGGGGCTTGAGTAATTTTTACTTTGTATCAAACCAAAGTTACTCCCCATTTTTTTGCTTGTTATCATGTTGCAATTACAAAATATTGATCTTTTTAAAAAAAGACCCGAGATCAAAAAGTGCAAAATAGTACTTCAGCCAGCCTCTGCCACAGTATCATAAGAACTGATGTACAGTTAATTCACAAATGCCCCCAAATGATTGGCTGACTAGGGAAAAGATTAAGCTTAGCTAAAAAAATATGGAAACACAATACAGGAAATATTTAATTATAAGTCTATATAGCACTAGATGGTGGTGATTTGGGCCCATGAACAATATTTTCCCTAGGGTCAAAACATTTATTTCCAAGTCCCTGATTTGCATGTCTGTTTTCCTAATAAAAAACAGCACTCTGAAACATCAAAGTATGAGAGAATCAGTTTTGGGTAGGTTAGCTACGCCTTTAACAACTTATGAACTGTCTGTATCATCTCTGGTGAAGATAAGAAGGAACGAACGAACAAGAAGGGAAGCTACAATGCTCAGTCAATAAATGGTTATGGTGATATACCTGATATGAATGCATACTTAAGAGTCAGAACTCAGGCTTCTGCATGAAGAAGTGAAATAATTCTCCTGCACAAGCTGTATCTATATCTCCATAAAATTAAATGGCTGGAAGAATCTGAGAATCATCATATCCAGCAAAGTCCGGAGTATACACAATTATTCTCCACAATAGATTTGACTAGTATATAATCCAGTTCATGTTGTAGTTGTCATGGTACTGGCGCTCGCTATATAATGAATATAGTTGTTAGTAAACACATCCAGGTCACCCAAACAAGTGCAATCTCTCCATGCACTATTCCCTTCCATTTCTAAGTGGATTTTCTTTCTGTCTTTCAGCACCGCTCCACTGTGGCTTCATGCATGCACAGGCAGGAGACCGTGGATTGCTTGAAGAAGTTCAATGCCAGAAGGAAGCTAAAGGTATTTATGCCTACCTCTGATTTGTCCGTACTGACTTGTTTCCCCCTTAATTTGTGCACTCCTGTACTCAAATGTTTTGGGCCTGATACTTCTGGATATCTTTAACCCAAGAAAGAAAAGGCCTTCCTGGACATTGCTAAGATCTTGTATCTTCAACATTCAATGTGAGAACAAAGTTGCACTTCTCCATATTTTTTGTGTAACTAGTTCTGTTAGTTTCTGTGAAGAAAAAATCCATATCACACTGAAAGTACCAGTACTGTACTCTCTTCTGTCCAGAGAGAAATTCTGTTTTACTGGAAAGAAGGGATTCTGCTGTGTGTTGAAATCCATTCAATTAATCCATGGTGGATTTTACACAGCACAAATTTAATGTCTTTGGGGTGATATAAAAAGCGTTTTGGGGAAGAACTGCACATAGCCCCCCCCCCCCCCACCCATTATATGGCTCTCAACCTGGGTTTTTCAAAAATCCCTAAACTTGCAATCTTCAACCCAGGTTGAAGACATGTCTTGCCTGCTGAACAAACACAAACAGGCAGGAAATGCTCTATTCCTCCTGCCCAAAACTCTTACTGTTGTTTCTGTTACTTGCACTTGCCATTTTGTGTGCTGCATCAGATTCTCCATAAAGATTTCCCATGGAGGTTTGCTCTGCTTAACTCTTGTCCCATTTGCTATTTCACTGCAAAAAGTAGATAAAGTTTGTTTTGTCTAGCAATGACATACATATGTTGTTTTTCCTCTTTTTTTTGTTTTCAGGGGTCTGTCTGCAAAGTTACGGCCATTCTGCCACTTTTATAATCGTGTCACCATATCATCGCAGACATATCCCTCAAAGCCAAAAAAAACCCCACCCTGACGTGTCCCTAGGATTGCTAGGCACAACAAACTTTATTCATCTACATTTTACAGAGAAATAGCAAATGGATAAGCTGCAAGCAGAAGAAACCTCCATGGGGAATCTCCGTGAAGAATCTGCTGCCGCACACAAATTGGATTCCGCACAGCACAAAACGTCAGGTGCCGTTGTGAAATTGACAAGAGCTCCATGCATCAGGCAGGGGAAAAAGATCTGTTTGACTGACAACGCTTGTGTTCTGCCATACTGTGGGAACACAAAATGCTGAAATGGATCTTTTTAGAACATCCTAAAGAGGTTATATTTGTGCTGTGTGGAATCCACCCACAATAACTGGGGATGAGAAGATAATACCGATTACTTAAAATATATTGCAAGACATATTAAAGTTACCTTCTAATAGAATTCATGAAAGATGCATTCCTCAGCACAACTTTCATAAATGTCAGTGGCACTTACTTCTAAGTAAGTGAACTCGGGATCTGTGACCAAATTAATTATTTGCACGTCAATGATTTGCACATTTAATTCAGACAAAATGTGAAATCATGGTTTACTTAAACAATGGTTAATGTGTGAAACCAGGATTAATCTTGCTGATAATTATTCAGCTCCTGGTTTACCTTAACAAATGTTTCTTTTATTGCTTTTACTCTTGTCTCTGCCTCCTGTAAAAAGACCTGACTGGTATGCTGACATGCATTGCACCAGGAAACAAACTAGGACTCATATACCAGTGTGACCATTGTACAGACTAAACCAACTTTAAACCATGGTTTCAAATCCCAGTGATGTCTAAAGCAAGCCACTGCCTACCAGTACTATTCGGGGGGGGATGTCAGTATTGAATAAGAAGTATAACAGCGATGATATCATCAACTCTTTCTCCAGTGTTTGTACACTGTAATTCACCCTTCTTGGTTTGTGAGCATTATGGCTGTGTCCAGGGAGAAGGCTTAAGACTAATAAGATTACAGAGCTGAAGGTAATAGACAATAATCATTGTTTACTTTTTATCCAGTAATCCGTTACTGCCACAATTACATTAACGTAATCTTATTTACATGGCCTCTAATTAGCCCACGAAGCTGACTGGAATATCAAGAAACACTTCGTGTGTGCGTGCATGCGTGCGTGCGTGCGTGTGTGGAAAGTAGAGGAGAGAGATGGAGATGATCACACCCACTTGAATTTTTATTTAAAAATTTCTGTTTTGAGGTAAATTTTGAGTCAACATATTGCCAGTATAACAAATTAATTTTATTATATAACAGTAAAATACTAACTTCATCATGCTAATTTAGTACTTTTTTGGCCAGTGGCAAAGTCTGTGGGCAAATTATTGTATTCCTCTGTGTCCCCCTTTCATTTAAGACTATGGGAAGTCCCAGAATTAATTAATTCTATTTATATGCTGGCTTTCTGCCCAGTTAGGGTTCTCAAGGAAGAAAACAATTAAATAAATTTAAAATCAACTTTAAAAACAATACATGCATCCAACAATGAAAAACAAATAAGATGGAGGGCCAGTAAGGGTACACCAAATAAAACAGAAAGTCTTCATCTACTAAAAGAAAACAAATGTTCAAGAGGGATAGCTAAATCTCTCTGCAGAAGGAATTCCATAATGTTGGTGCCCCAATCAAGGAGGCCATTTCTCAGGTTGCCGCCTGTCTAGCCTCAGATGGCAGGGCCGCTGAAGATTATTGTAACGGCAGAGTAGGTTTATATGGAAACAGGTGATCCTCAAAGTATGCAATTTGCAAGCTGTAAAGTAAATTGCAGGACCTTGAATTGCACCCTGAAGCAGTTGGAAGCCAGTGTAGAATAGAACTAGACTGAAGTTATATGGTCCTATACCAACTGAAGTTTCCGGACACCACATACAATTGATTGAATAATGTAATCTAGAGATTACCAGGACATTTACTGTAGTTTTAAGATCTTTCCTATTCAATAGCATGCTCACAGGCCAAAGTTGGAGGAAGGCACCCTGGCCATCACAGCCATCTTTTTCATCCAACAGGTGTGCCAGCCGAGCAACATCCCCAAACTATGAACACTCTCTTTTAGGGGGGATCATGAACAGGGGACAACTCAGATCCCAGGTCACTCCTTCTGGCCACATTGGCTTGTGAGAATTAAACTCATACATCCCAAAATTGCTTACAGGTTTCTCTGTGAAAACTATGTGAGTGTTATTTGCATATTAATGAAAATGCAGTCAAAATCTACAGATTACCTGAAAGATGTTGAAAAGAATCCGAGATAAGATGAAACTGTGCGATCCAACTGGCCACTGGCTAAGAAGCTGAGCGGCAGTGCCCCAGCATGACTTTCAGAAAGTGCCTCAAAACAGTGCCTCCAAGTCCCAACTCTGAGGCCGTTTCCACATGGGCCAAAAAAGTCAGTAAAACAATGGTAAAAACAGTGTTACGGGTGGAGAGTTTGCACAGCATAGAAATGATGCTGCAGCGGTGCAGCAATGCTCCACTGACCCCACAACAGTGTATTCAAAAATCGCTCAACGAGCAAGTTTTTTCAACAATGGCACTCCACAACTGGCGTCATGCGAAACGTCTGCCAGGATTCAGTGCCATAGAGCCCGCCCCCCACAATGGCCACCCACACTGACCAATCCTGGAGCCGAACACTCATGACAACTACCCTGGGAAAAAAGAATGCTGTTTGCAAAGCGCAGCCATACAAAGCGCCGTGGTTCTGCTGATGCACTATCTGTCCATGGAGCGCACGCTCATGTGAATGCTCCGTTGCTGCAGCATTGCCAATAACACCAACGGCACAATGCTGTGATTAGCTGTGCAAAAACAGCCTGAGATACAATCTAGAAGAATACCACAACTATTAGTATCAAAAGCTGCTGAGAGGATCAGGAAGGGTTATAGTCCATCTGCCAGCGCATTCACCAGGGCAATCAATGCTGTATCAGTCACACATCCAGACCTGAAACCAGGTTGGAAAGGATCCAAACAGTTTTAGAAGTAGTAAGTTAAAGAGAAAAGGGATCTATAACGAGGTATTTTCCAGGCTTACAGAGAATGGCTCTGGACAAAGTACCTGAGTACTCTGTTTTGGTAGACTCATCTGTAAAATGGATCTGAAGAGAATCCCGATACTCTTTGACATTTTTGGGACAATGTGCTATGTGAGAAGTATGTGTAGCAGTAGTAGTAGTGATAAGAGGTGGCCATGGTAGTTGTTACGTTGAATTGCCATAAAAATATGTTCCACATTTGGTTTGTCTCTGTCAGAAGTTCTTCTTCATATCAACAAATTTTAGATACTAGGTGCAATCCTGTGATTGCAGGTAGACTGCTGTTTTTAGGGGAAAGCCTTTAAATTGCTTATATAAGGGGGACTGTTTGTTCTTGCTGTCATTCATCTGGCAGGTCTTTAGAAGTAAGGTAAAATCCCCCTCAGCAATTCCTGGCAGAACTCTTATGGGTTGGCCTGGTCCCATCAGAACCTGTTTTTTGAAGAATGACATCCTGTACTGAAACATAGAGTAAAGATACCAGAGGTTGCTCAAATTAACTTCTTGCCAAGATCATTCAGAAACTTGCAGAGTAATTAAAATCCTTAAGCCAGATATCCAGTGACTTGTTTTCTGCAAACTATATGCTGTATCTATTAATATCGTCTCAGAACTATATTCATCATGCCCCTGGAATTGGGCCAAAGATGCATCCTTCTTGTAGCCCCAGCCTGCTCAATTTTTCCATAGGGTATCTTTAAGAGGAATGAGATTGGCCTGGGGAAGGGATAAGCATGATTCTGAATTCAGTAATGTGTTCTTCCTTTCCTTTCTGTTTTTTGTGTGTTTCAGGGCGCGATCCTCACTACCATGCTTGCAACCCGCAATTTTTCTGGTAGGTAACACAATTCTGCCCAAGTTAAAATTGACTTACTGCTTTTTGGTTTGTTGGATACTAATCTTATGTAGAATGATGTTGGACACTGAGAGAGAACTGTACTTTTCAGCTCTAAATGGAAACATTTGCAAGACAAGAATGACCATAGGACCTTGCACGTTTCTTGCAATATATGTACACATTTATAAAAGCTAGAAGAAATTCATTCTAAAATAAATTTAATTTTATCCCATACAGGCTTTGCATCTGCATTTCAGATCCAGGAAATGCAAAATGCAACTTTAGTATTGTTCATGAGTATTTCCTTAAACTGCCCTCCTGCCCCATGTTCATAGAATTGGAAGGGGCTAAACAGGCCATTATCCAATCCCATTCTCAATGCAGGATGAGCCTAAAGCATCCCAATTGCATCCTTTGCTACCAACAGTCACAGTCCCCTACTCTCATTATTATAAATATCTACCGTACATAAACACAGCTGTTGCTTTTTACCAGATACTGAGTAGTTAAAAGTATAGTGGCCACTGAATCATATGAGGGTGATATACAATGAGATGAATACCCAGCATTCTTGGCTGTATATTTACTGAAGATCAGGATGTTTTATGGAAGAGTTCAATAACATTAGTTAGAAAGTTCCCTCCTAAAGAATAAGAAGTCTGGCTTTTCTGGCATACATTGGATTTTTATATTTGATCTTCACTGTAAATCTTTCAGTAGTGAAACTAGAGGCAGGCCACTGCCAAAAAAATAGAATTGACAAGCTGATGACCTACAAGGACTTGAAGGGGGCATTTTCCTCTTTCCCACTATTTCTTCTTTCCCCTTCCTCTCCCATTTCCCTGCTTCCATGTCTCCTTTCCACACAATAGCCAACCAACCTTTATCTGTCCCCCACCATCTTCAGCTTTCCCTCATACTCTCTCCTGATAACCTTTCCCTTGAAAAAGCCTGGCCCATTTGTTCAGTGCCAACTGTCAGGCTCAGCTGAGTTGCATAGTTCTGGCTGGACTGAGCCAAATTGCACACAGGAACACATGTGAGAACTTGTGTAGAGCAGCTTACCTTCCCCCATAACCCCTTTCCCACACTGTATCTGTTTCCCTGACAGCTCTCATATCCTCAACTTTCCCAGTTTTCTTCACTTCATCATATCCACCAATCAGCCTATCTTTTATATTCCCTACATCTTCAACTATAATTATTCTTTATTTATTCCTTTTATACCACATATAAACATGGTTTGGGTGAGAGTATGTGACTGGCCCAAGGTCACCCAATAAACCTCTACAGCAGATGGGGATACAAACCTGGGTCTCTGAACCCCTACACCACATTGGCTTTCATGGCTAATGTTGAACAGTAGCAAGCAGCCAGTCCTGGGTGAATCATGCAAGCTGCCTGGAGTTGCTGGGACCAGTGATTCCTCCTGCAACGATAGGATTGCTAGGCTCCCGCCAGGAGCTAGGAATCCCCTATTTTGGGGGCTCTACACCATCTAGCTGGCCAGCAGTAATCTTACTAGACTTAAAATGAGGCCGAGGTTCGACTCTGTTAGTGATGTTGTCATGTCAGCAACATCACGGGAGACATTTTGGTATTTGGGCAAAATTCTACAGTAAAAACAGCCTCTATTATAGAGTTTTTGCTCAAATATCAGAACATTGCCTTTTACATTGCCACTTCTGGAAGTGATATAGTCACATAAACACTGGCCTCCCCCTGTAGATGACAAGTTCCCCCTACCCCTGCTGGTTGCCAGGGGTGACCTGTCAGCCCTACTCAAAGGTCAAAGCAGGTCTGGGAAAAGGCACTGCCCCTTCCCCCTTCTTTTTACTGAAATAAAAATGGCTTGGCAATACGTCACTGAGGGCATTCATTTCTTAAATCTGCTTATATCATGTATTGGGATAACTTCACAGTGTAATATTACTGCAGTGTTATATATTTCAGATTTTTCTGCAAAAAAGGAAGTTGTGTAGGAAGATCTGACTTGTGTGTCCATGACCCTAATCTTTGGATTTCAATATCCATAGATAGGATCATGTCAAGAATTAGCTGTATTGATTACGATATATAGCTGTGTTCTAGTTTTCAGTCTACTACTCAATTTATCCTGATTCGACACAATACCAAAAATATAAAACACATCGTAGTAACACATTATCTCAAATAGGGCTCAGGTTATTTAATATGTGAACAATTGTCAAATGCAGCACAATAGATGCATTGCAGGCATGTTAAGGTTTTTCCTCATTCATGCTAAATTATTTGATTACAATTTTTTTATATTAAATAATCTTCTCAACTTTTCACCAACCAAACCCTGTACATGTTAATGGATTCCATACATGAACCATTCAAATGACCAGCTGTCTACTTCCAAATTTGGACTTCAGTCCTGTCGTCCATTATGCATACTATAGTGCCATTTACTTAAAGCTATACAACTAAGCCAGATGCAATGTTGGTGCCAAAATTATAAAGCAATTTAGTTCTATATTATTTTAAAAATGGTAATATATAAAAACTCTAAAACAAGCCCCATTCATTTATGTGGGATTCAGGTCAGTTTCACCCAATTATTGTTTCCACATAATTGATCTCAGTTTCACTGGGTATTTTAGACTAGCAATGTGTAGGTCAATACATGGTAGATGATAAACATGGGAAGGAGGATGTGGCCATTTCATGTTACATTATCAATCCCTGAATTCTGACTTAAATGTATAGTGGCCAGACAGAGATAGCATATAATTTATTTCCAAGATTTCATGTGGATGGTATAGAAGGAATGCTACAAGTAGTAGGCATTCCTTGTGAGTCATACATTCTCTAGTTCTGGGAAGAGTGACTAAGGAATGTTTGCTTCTGAAATAGAAAGATACGTAATTTAAAAAAAAGATACTATTAAAATGTTTCTCAGAACCTCACACTCTGGGGTTTAGTTTTTGTCAGACAATACCCAACAAGCTTTCCTGCAAGCCTGTTCAGTCTCCTTCCTAGTTGCATATAATGGGTGACAGGGTGCTGCCTGCCCCTGTGTATTATATGTGTTTCAGTGTAAATAAAACAATATGTTAGATGCTTAGACAACGAGGCTGTGTTGTTTGGTAACCATGGTGGATGTATGCTAGAAGGCTGCTAGGAAGTTTTTGTTTTTAAAGAGAGTTAAGACAATTAATTGGCCTACTATTCTTAGTGTGGCAAGGGCTTGCTACTACCAGCAACAGCAAGGAAATTTAAATTGTCATCCTTAATTGGTGTTCTGTTCTCTACCTCCTGAGAAGTTTGGAGGCTTTTCCTGACTAGAGAATTGATTGTTACAGATAATTGGATTAGCTGGTTCTGCCTAGAAGCTGTACTTGGGCCATGTGTGCTTGTGCCACCTGCCTTTACTTGTTCAAAATCTATTTGAAGGCAGTAGTACGAAGAGAGAGGGAGTATGAGAGGGTTGCAATCCCAGGAAACTAGGCTAGGTCTGGGATAGTGATAGTGGAGGCATAGAGATGGGATGTCTGCTTTTCATCATTGTCAAAATGTGGGCTGCAGCTGTCAGGATGTCATAATTGTAGCACATGACTCCTGCCAACAGGGGGTCTAAAATTAGCGAGAGAGGCTGAGTGTGCAGAAGGCAGACAGGCAATTGCACGCCGCTCTTGCCTACAGTCAGACCCTTAGCATTTATACCACAGGCCACAAAGCAGGATAGGCAAAGGGGGACCATAGGGCAGAACCAGCAATGTAGCTGAAACATTCTGGAATTTTATCAGCAAGAATATACATTGTCAGAGAATGCTTCTTCAGCTTCCTTCTCTTTCCATTGCCGGACATTACTTTGGATTTTTCAAAGACTTGGGTGTACAAGAGTATAAGTGGCTGTGGCTTTTCTTATCCATGTTGGAAGATCCAAGTAAGAAAACTCCAATTTTTGAGCTTCAGAGGCCTTTGAGAGAGACTTCACACAGACCACTGGATTGTAAAGTGAATTCACGGCCTATAGAGGAGGGAGCAGTGTTGAATCTCTGATCATCAATTCCTGTCTTCTGCTTCTCTTGACCAATTTCCCTCATGTTGCTGGTTCTTACCTTACTGACTCTGGTACCTTGCTTGGTCATCTTGACATGGTACTTTGTCTCCACAGGAGGGAAAAGTGGCGGCAACAAGAAGAATGATGGTGTGAAGGTAAGTCCCCCTCACTCCTGGCTACTAGATTGCCTGCCTTCAGGGTGGCAGGTTTGGCTTGATAGAGGGTCCCAGCGTGGCCCCGAGCCTTTTATTAAAGCCACATTATTAATGTTACATTGGTGGATCAACTGCTTTCCGTCTTAAGAAGCACTTCCCTACTGTCTGCACTTTCTGCAAGTCAGCAGAAGCGCAAATATAAGCATTACTTTTATCTAGGTACAAACTACTGTGTTAAAAGGAAGTAATGGATATGCTGGTTTGTGAATGATTTATTTGGTTTCTTCATATTGCAAAATGAAAAACAAAAAAAAGTAAAAAGGACAGTTCTGGAGAACTTAACCAGGGTTTGATATGTACTTTGTGAATCATGGGTATATTGTAAGAATCCTCCCAACAACTCCATCCTACCGATTGTTCAGTACGAAGAAGAAATGAGAATTCTGTTTGGCCTATTTGTAGGCCAAAGTGCTACAGCTCTCCTGTGTGACTGTAAACCACAGTACTCTTGTGGTGTGATTTCACTGTCCTCCATTAGGAGTGCCTTACTTTAAAATCCAAGGAGACTATCTTCTGATGGATTCTCTTCCTATTTGGGGTCATAGTCAAGCAGATATCCCTTCCATATGCATTCTGAGGTGGTATAGTCTTGCGAAAGAATTGTACCACATGCCCCTCTGATAATTTTAATAGACTTAAGGCAGTGTATCCACCTCTGACCCTCCAGATGTTTATGGACTATGGCTCCCATCAGCCTCTGCCAGCATGCTGGCAGGGACTGAAGGGAATTGCAGTTCCATAAACATCAGGAGGGCCAGAGTTGGACACCTCTGATCTAAGGCATTTCTAATCCAGCGCAAGGGGCTGTGAGAGGTAAGATAAACTGAAAGACACTTCATCTGGAAGAGAGGAAGATGGGATGGGGAGTGAGGACAAGGATGTATCTTGGCTAATTAGGATTCTGGCTTAGACTTTTTGGTCAGAGGTCAGCAAACAAACTCTCTTTTGCTGGTAGTTGTGATTTAACAGGAGTCCATGAGGCTGCCATGTTAGTATGGTAAATTAGCATGGTAAACAATATTTGGAACCATGAAAAAAACTGAACAGGTGGGGAAATGAATGAAGTTCCAACTATGTATTTGTTGCTTGATTTATAAATTACATTTTCTGTAATCTGGTTCATTGGCTTTATTGAGCTGTGGAATAATGGATAAACAGTTTTTTCTCCTTCCAAATGTGTTACCCCTTCTAATAATCAAATATGAGATATATGTAAAATTTGGACATGATACTGAATGATATTGTGTTGACATAACCACATTTTCCCCCCGGAAAGCCAAGTTGAAGCATCATGGAAGGGTGGCTGGCTGGCAACTCTTTCATTGTTGTGTCAAGTTATTATCCTTTGATGTCTGGGGTTATGGGGAATGAATTCTGCATAAATAATGATGTTTGTGACTTGAAGAATGTAGCGCCTGATAACAGGGCTTCCTTGCTGAAGACATACTTATACTTGCTTAACAGACTGTTTCCTACTGCCACTATCTCACTCCATGTGGTCTCAGAGACACCACAGAGAACAAAATTCCATCCCAGCACTCTCAAAGATTGAGTTGCCACCTGACATACCTGTGGATTCTTATTTTTGTTGGCTTGATGTTTCTCTTCCTTTAACTGGAGGATATGGTGCTGATTTAATTAAGTGGTGTCAAAGATTCTGGGCCTTGGTTCACAGCTGAATGGTTAGTATGACTTTATGAGAAAATTTGCTGATGTGACCATCTCATGGTAACAAGCAGACCCCAAAGAACCAATCTATGATTTTTGAGGTGTTGATCCATTTCTAAGCAATGGTTGCATTGTGGAAAGCAGGTTGTCCCACTTCTGGTGCTCCCTAATATAATAAAATAAATATCTCATATACTACTTCTGTAAAGTTGGAAACTTTTAATCTGGGGAAATGGGAGACCTTCACTCACTCTAGGGTTTTGCATGGTATTCCCCCATGTCTTATGACAGAAGATGCCTTGCTACTCCTTCAACTGGTGGAGACACAATAACTTCACTGCCCTGTTTGGTGTTGCATCCTGTTACATTATAAATGAATGCAATCACTGCCCATGTCACATCCTGTTATGTCTTAAACTAATAAAGCCACTGCCCTGTGTTACATCTTTTATTGTGTTTATGTTCCTACTTCAATGTTTTGTCATGTTGCGTCCAATTGCTTATATAAATGCTGTCCAGCAAGGTTTGGCAGACAATTTATTCTTGCAACTTTCTAGGTCCTAAATCAATGCAGTTACCATATTATAAGCCTAGCGGACTCCATCATGTTCAGCATAAGTGCTGATGCTACTAATGGAGACTGTTATCTGTCTTGTTGGCTTTAGAGAAAAAAGATCTAGGGAGGCTAGTGGAAGATATGCTGTAGCAAGCAAGATGCAGCAGAGAGGCAGGATTACCAAATGGTAATCAACATTAAATTGTTTGTGCTGGTATAGTTCTAATTGTGACCTTTGAGCTTGCCAAGGATGTGCACATGTTTGAAACCTGTTAATCATCAGCAAGGAGAGGGGTTGAGAGAGAAGTATATTCGCGCCTTGTGTAGTGTGTGTATACTGAGCTTGTTATTTTGCGGGTGCATATCCAGATTTTGTTCTTGCTTCCTATAATGTCTTCCCAGCAGCAAAGAAGTTTGTAATTCCATAACATTATAGGAAGAATTGAAGGAAGAATATAGTATTGAGAGATCTAAACCATTGTAAAGAGGACAGAGGTAAAAGAGAGAGGAGACAGAATGGATTCGAGCCATCGAAAATAGGAAGCATCTGTAAGAGGTTAGCATTGTGTTGGGTGTATGTTAGGAAACTGACATAAGGAGTCTTTCTTGATGTATATTACATTGAGAAAAGTCCATTGTGAATAAAAGTCTTGAATATTTGATTTCCCAAGATTTCTACTGTATTATAATCGGTACCACTCTGTCTCAGAACAGATTCTTAGCTCATGTTCCCAGTGCAAATGAGCTTACTTCTACCTGTTATGGTCTTGATTTGTCACTTAGTACAAATAATAATTCAGTACTCTGTTCCATAGAGCAGAAATTACAACAATGTACCTTTCGGCATTGGGGACTGCCCTTAGGAATGCCCAGCCATGATTTGTCTTCCTGTTGGGCACCCCCCCCCCTTTAATTCTCTTATGAGATGGGAAAAAAGTGTAATTCCTCTTGCTGTTCTGATTGCTGCTCATACAGATTATTGTTGAGCCAGCTGCAAAGTTCAAAAAGAGAGAATCTGTCATTGGCACAAGGCTTGATTTAGGTCTACCACTACATTTTTCTAATAAACCCTTGCAAACCACTCCTTTTGAAATAGTAATCGAGAGTATTGTCTCACCCATCAGATTTGAAACGCTGCCTAATCTATTTTTTCCCCCATGGTGGGATGTTTTTCCCCCAAGAAAATTTATCCCTTTGAAGCATGGTGCAATGTACACCACTTTAACTGTAGGGCACATATAACTGCCATGTGGCTCCTGCAGGATAGAGTGGCAGGATATATATTATTTTGAATGTTTAGGAATGAATAAATAAACACATTGATTTCCTTTTGGTATCTGTTCACATGCCAATGTGAGCATATCATGGGTCGATTCCCCATGGTCAATTAATCGCATGATACTCACGCAAAATATCCAGGTTTCAGGAAGAACTCCCTTCTGCCTGATCGCTGAATACGGATTCATTCCAGTTCTGGCTCTCCCTCTCCCCCTAATCACGTGTTTTTTCAGAACCTGCATGTATGTGCACATTTTCAAGAAACACGCACCGAATCCAGATCGGTGGGGAAGATTGGGGTTTCAATCTAGATTTAATCTTCCACCGTTGGCAGTGACGCTGAGTCTCCCAGCCAATCAGAGTGCACTGGATGTGCGCAATTTGTGCACAGTCCTTTTTTTGTTTCGCACCGGCAGAGGCTACGTAAAAATGTGGCTGCGTGGAACATGATTTCTGTGCCAACTGTTAACTAAAATTACACTTTTGTGCCCATGCATCTCTGTGGGTAACGAGTACCGAAGCCACACATAAACGTAGCTTAGTGCAAAAAACAGCTCCCATTTTAACTAATCTATAATGGACCTTAAGAGTGAATAGCTCATTGGGGTAAATGTTAAAAGTACTGATAGGAGTACCAGTATGTTTATCCCAGTAACTGATTTCCCATTCTCTGGGATGTTTTAGATTGGGTAAATTGTGTGTGTATTGGGGAGAAACAACCCTTTTGTATAATGCCTCCAATCCAAATCAAGCCCTGTGCAAGTGATTTAAAAATATGTGCTGGGAGTTCTACTCACAGATTCCCCAGTGTTATGTATATCTGAGAATTATACAGGTCAAGTTTCTATTGTCTCAATGGTCATGTACAGAACAGCGAGAAATATTATTGTCAAGAAGGATTTGGAAAGTATAGAATTTGATAGAAAGTTGCATTCAGATTTTGTTGTGTACAGAAGTGAAGTTAGCATGATTGTTAGAGCTGGGCACCAGTTAGATCCTTTGGAGGATTTCTGCTGATGGAAGCAGGAGGCAATTTTTGCTGATTCACCCCTTGGCGATCTCTGATATCCCTCTCATGTCATTTCTACCTGTCCCCCAGATACAGAATTTCAAGAGGCATTTTGGGCTGTGGTAGAAGGGGCCTGCAAGGAAGTTGCACTTTGCTGACTGAAATCCTTCCATGGAAATTTTCAACAGGATCTAATCAGATCTCAGAATGTAATTACCAATTGATGCATTTTAGAAATTTAGCTATATGGATGCTTGGCTGGAATTAGAAAATTACAGGATTATGAATGAATTGTAGCAGTTGCGCTCTGCACAGTGTCAAGATGTCGTGCTTCAGGAAGGCATCGTAAAATGCAGAGGTGAATGGGCTCAAAGTTAAATAGCGGAAAGTGTAGCAAAGGCAAGCCTGATGGAATTGTCAGTTGCGTGTGAAAGTTCGATCAGCACATTTTGCAGAGTGGTTGGTTTTCCTGAGCTCTAGACACAAAACTCTTATGTTAAGGATCAGATTGAGCCACAAACTCTTCATCTCTCTAGAAGGTATCAGGACCCACTACATCCCATGTTCTGCTCTCTTCCTTCTTTCTCACTCTGTGTCTCTTCTTGTCCTATCTCTTCTCCTTGTTTTTCCAGAAAAGAAAGTCCAGTTCCAGCGTTCAGTTAATGGTGAGTGTCCTTTGTCTTCCTCGATGCTGATAATGTTGGGCCTCTCAACATGTTCCAGCCTTCCCTGTTTTTGGGAATTATTTTTTGAGTGATCGAAAGGGTTGAAGGCAACATATTTCTGAAGTGTCTCCCCTATAGATCCTGTGAACAGGAATGGCTGGTGCAGAAGACAGTTGAAGCCCAAAAGCACTGAGAACCTAATTCCAGTTTCTAGTGAAAGGTTCTCCATGGAACTTCTCCTTTAGCAGGTCTGCAAGCTGCATCAACCCAAGGAACCATGAAAGAAAATGCCATCTTATATGGCTCTGCTGGAACTATGCAGTCACAGGGGACCAAACAGCTGACGGCCTTGGTCAACCTGCCACTTGTGATTGTGGGTAACATGTAAATAACCTTCTGGTGGGATGAATATAGAACCATTAATCTTGTTCAGCTAGTAAGAATTTTCTTGATGAGAAACTTGGAGAATTAGTGGATCGCTTTCTCTGCATTAATTTGTGTGCCAGTCGGCTATTTATGGAAGGAGGTGTGTGTCAGCCTTTGGTGGTCCATGTGGGTCTTGGAAGCCCTCTTTGTTGTATTGTACATTTCTTTCTTTACTATGCAGTCAATGTAGTCTCCTTCACTCCTGCACAACCCCCCTCACTCTCTCATCCTAGCTCCCTCTGTTAATTTGCACATTCCTCTCCTGATTGTACAGTCAATATGGTGTCTTTCACTCCTACACAGCCCTTCTTGCCCCTTTAATTATAATGGTAAGAGACTTCAAGCCCCAATCCTGCTGGATCTATTTTGTAGTAGACTAATGGAAGAAAGGTGAATCCATTTCTACAAGATTCTTGACAGTTAGATGTACTTCTTATTCATGATCTAAAAGTTGAGGCAAGTATTATAGGTACAAAATAAGAACTGTAATTACCGTTTAGTGTTACTGATTAGTGATTTTTTAATCTGATAATTACCTTGTTTTTGTCCCTTTGCAGTGTTTGATGCTGTTGGGGTGGAACTGGGTAACCGAATGGACTTTCTGAAAAAAGGGTGGGGTCTTATTTTGCTTCTCTCCTGTCCGTTCTTTGTTCAGGAATCGTCAGAGAGCACAAACACTACCATTGAAGATGAAGACACCAAAGGTATAGTATGCAAGTGTGTGTGTGTGTGTGTGTGTGTGTGTGTGTGTGTGTGTGTGTGTGTGTGTGTGTGTGTACTGCTGCTGCTGCACCCACTGCCTCTGCCGCTGCTGCACCCACAATTAGCATTGGGAATGCTAGACCCACAGTTAGCGCCGTGTACACATGTCGGGTGAGGGCAGCAGCTGCGCACCAGCAAAATCGCCTTTCCATCATGGTCAGTGTCCTGGGAAAGGCGAATCAGCCAGCGTGGCCAGCATTCCGCTCTCACAGCAGATTTAGCCCTCTGCCCTTGAATCGGACTCTTAAGCTACCATCATCCTGAGAACTTTACTCCCATGGTTGATTTGTCTACATAAACATCAGTCTGAAGAAAATGAGAAGACAGAGGAAACTGGAGACATTTTATTCCATTCTTTTATTTCTGTTTTTAAATTTGAAATGTTTTACCCAGTCATTCCCCAAACTTAATGTTCAGTATTTATGTTTACTTCTCACCCTGATGGAAAATGTCTCCATCTTTCCTCCGTATATCTCCTTCACCTGACTGTTGTTTAGAGCCCCTACTTTAATTTGCTCAGAATTTTCTGAACATGCCATCGTAAAGGTACCCATTTAGATATTCTGATGATGCCTTTTTGCAGCATTTAAATATCTTAATTTTTTTATCCATTCAGGAAGCATTAACCTTTTTTCCTTTTCACCTTCTCCTGCATGTCTCTTTGGAAGTAATTTTTCTCTTATCGTTTTAAGTTGTCCTTTGGGAATTAACTAGGGAAATCTGTGTCCCTTGACACTTCCTGTTGCTTGACAAGACCAATGTTCCATCAATAGCCCAGGAAATAACTGCTTAAGTGTTAATTTGTAAAATCTCCCCAATGGAAAGAGCTCATCTACTATAGAGACAGACTTTAACCTGACATTAGTTAATTGAAAATTTGCTCACTGGGAATAATACATGAGGGAATGGCAAGAATATGTCGGTCTCTGGGTGGTGAAAATTAAAAAGATAGAAATGCTGCAGACAAGAAAAGGCTTCTTGGATACATACATCATTTTGTTATTAACTACTTTGTTTCTTCAGCATAAGGAATTAAAGTTTTATAGTGCATCTAAATTTGAGTCTTACCATTATGAGCGGAGCTTTGTCTGGTAAACCTTTTGGGGAGATTCAGTTCATGGGGTATGTTTCTAGATCCCTGAGATTAGAGTCGAGGAACAGAGCAGAAGAGAGCCATCCTAATCTTTTAATGGTCTGGTTGTCTTGTAGCATCCCAGTGAATATACATGAAGAAAGGTTTCCTATGTGGCTTATTTAAAACCTAGCAGCTATCTTTTAAAGGCAGGTGACAGTAACACGAGGAGCTAATTTAGCATGTTTATTCATTCCTTGGCTGAGGAGAAGGCCAGAAGGCTGTTAATTTTTTTCTGTTTAATTGAGGTACAACCTGTACAGTCTGCCAAAAAGATCACTTCACATCCACAATTTAATGTGTGTTCAGCCTTGCAGAAACAATAATCCTTCTGGTAAACAGGGCTCAAAGCTTTGTATTATAGTAATTAAGGGGCCAATAACACATTATGGGCAAACACATGTAACCAAACCCCCGCGCTATTTATTGTTTGTAGTGGGGGCTAGAAAAGCAGTTTGTGTGGGGCAGATTTTGAGTATAGAAATAGAAGAAGCAGGAGCTTAATATTACTTCCACTTGCTGTTTTTCTGTTACAAAGCCTCACCATAAAAAAGTTCAAAATGTATGTTTTTTTAACTGTGAGGAAGAGGGAAGCTATTAGGGGAAGACTTGGACTATAGAAATGACAAGCCGGGGAACACTAAAACACACGTGTCATTCAAAATCCCCTTTTGTCTGGTTGTTGTTGTTGTTGTTTATTTGAAGCGGGGAAAATGCTCATAAGGTTCTGTTATCTACATTTGTTCACCATTTGTATTTATCAAGACAATGTAGATTTTGATTATATGAAACTGGCTTTGGAGCCATACCTACACTACAGTAAGCAACATGGCTCTGCGTACGCAATTTGTTCTTATTTTTTTTCTATGTGTAGAGAGGTGTATATATTTTTCTAAGTTCAACAGAGAGAACTATGTGTGGAATAAGCGATACCATATTCATTGTGGGGCAGCTTTTGAAGATAATTTAGAAACTAGAGTTGGTTGCTGTCTTCTTCCAGTTATAGAAATTTTATCTCACTGGCGTTTTAACAATGACTTCCTGTATATTTCCAGACATAATGCAAAGTGCTGGTTGTCATCTTTAAAATCTTACCAGGATATTTAACGGATCCACATATTCCATATGTTCCTGCCTACCCTTTAAGATAATAATATGAGGCCCAATCTACAAATCTTGATTTATTAGACATTGGGAGGGGGGCCGACTATTTTCCAAATATTTGGGCCCCTGATTCATGTTGGATTGTGCTGCAAGGGGAGAGTCTTCAGTCTCCTCCCTGCATTGTTTTTCCAACCAGGAACATCTCTAGGGAGCTGCTTCACCTCTAGGGAGGTCTGCATGTATAGCCTGTTGATACACACCAAGCTCCCCTTGAGGCAATTTCAGATTGAGAAAATGGTATTTGGGAGAGGGGGAAGACTGACACTCCTTCCCCTCCCACACCACAGCCCCAATCTGAACTGGGGTTCTGGGTATTTAGAAAACAGTTCCCTATTCCTATCAGTATCAAAGTTAGACTAGTGCAGGATTCCCCAACGTGGTGCCCTGGTGCCCATTAGTCAGAGGCGTAGCAAGGGGGGCAAGCACCCAGTGCACCGGTGCATCCTCCACCCTCATCCCACACTGGAATGCCTCCGCCACATCCCCAGAATGCCCCCGGAATGCCCTCGCCCAGTGCGTCGCGCACCCCCGCTTGGAGCTATGCCTCTGCCATTAGTACTTCCCTTAGTTCCCACCAGTCTTTTCAGAAACTGGTAGGGACATTGAAAGGCAGAGTTGGTTACTGACTGCCTTCATTCAAATTAGAGAGTTTTCCACTGGAGGATCAGGAAAACTGCTACATATCTGGGCAAAGGCCAGGTTGTTCCACTGCCCCTTCAGGAGGTATGAGGAGGAGGAAGGTATTCCATTGGGCTCCACCTCCTATAGAAGCTATTTGGGGTTTGGCACCACCTCCTGTAGAAGCCAAGGGGGGGCTTACTACCCCCTCTCAAAATTCCAAATGTGCCCACGAGCTCAAAAAGGTTGGAGACCCATGCATGAAGTGAACCCTACATAGTACACAATATAAACTGTACACCTGGAATTACATTCCTTCTTTTTTGAGGGTGACATAACCAGCCTTCTAGTTGTAGTCTCCTAGATTTGAAGTGCCCTCACCTTGTATGTTTGACTCTTAAAGGATTTGATGTTTTTGCAATGTTAGGTAAAAGCGTATTTATTTTCATAGGCTTTAAGATAAGATCCCCCCCCCAATAAAAAGTTTAACTTTTGTTAGATTACTCACATTCAATGTTACAATTACTTCAAATTATTATTTTTACAAAGCCTAACACTTTGCTTTAACATCTTGTTCTTTATTAAGTTTCCACTGGAAACCTAGCTTATCCGATTCTAATCTTAATTCTAATGTCATTAGGTAGTTATCTTCACAGGGGGATCTCTCAACTGTAAATCTGTTGATTAAAGAACTAGGGGACATCAGAAAAAATCAGCTCTAGAGAAACTGTGATGTCTTGAGAAAAAGGTATAGATTACTTTTGTAGGAAATTATTGTTACCATATATGTCATAATATTCATCCCCTTTTAAAAATGTTCACATAATGCTATGGCTGTTGTAGATTGGTTCAAATATCTAATTTATTATTAATCAACCTGCTACAATATTTTCCCCGAAGACTTTATCTCAGTGTAATTTCTATTTAGTAAAGACCTAAAAACCCTATTCTTGATTTACATTAGGCACATATATATTAAATATTTTTGCTTTCCACTCAATAAGCCATGTAGATATATATTCCTGTTAATTTTTATTACTTTTAGTATATAACAGAAAAGTACCATATAGATATTTAAACATATACAAATACTTTATCTACACTAAAATCTATGACATGCATCTGAAGATGCCAGCCATATATGTGAGCAAAATATTAGGAGCAAAAACTACCAGACTGCCAAACATTCACAACAATAAATTGCTGTAGCTCTTTTTCAGGAGGCAAAAGTGCTCCTTCAGTATTCATAGTTTTGTCAAATACAGCAAGTACAAAGATCTTTTGAGTTGGTGAGTGACCTGAGCTGGAACTGAGCCCCTAGTTGTCCATAAATCTTATGTCCTTATTTTAAAAAAGAAGAAAAAAACCTCTCATATTTCCATTCACCAACACAGAAATCCTCTTGTTCAAAATCCCAAATTCATTGAATTATATTGTCCAATCATGAAAGGTATTATAAAGACAATAAACATTGTATGAATTGACCCTTTAGTAATTAAAACTAAAATTACACAAATCTTGCACTTTTGCACATTGACCACAGAATTACTGTTATTTCCCTTGAAGTGCAGAAATATTGCACTAACACCGCTACCCCAGGTTGGCATGGTAGGGTCTTTTTTATATTAAAAAAGGTAAGAAAGAAGACCCTCAAATTACAGGCCCATCAGCTTGCTGAGTATTATCAGTAAGCTCTATGCCAAGCATTACTTGAAAAACTTGAAAATTGGACAGAGCAGGAGGGCATATTAATGAAGGAGCAGGCAAGCTTTAGGTCAGTGCTAGACCATTTCCTGATCCTACAGTACCTCATCGAGAAATATATGTCTAAGTGCCTTCACCGTATGCTGTCTTGGTTGATTTAAAGACCCCATTTGCCTTAATTTCAAGACCCAGACTGTGGAACAAATGAGAAGAGATCACCACTTTTACTCATCCTAGCACTCTATGATCAAACAGCCCTAAGAATTCACTGTCGTAGACAAAGTCACCCTACTGAGCCAATTAAAGCCTTTCAAGGTGTCAGGCAGGAATGTCTATTAGCTCCCCTGTTGTTTATCTTTTATATAAATAACCTGGTAACTTGCCTTAATGACCATGAGTTCCACTCCACAAAACTTGATCACTGGCATATGTCAATTCTATTATATGCAGATGATGTAGTCATCCTTTCAAGGCCCCTAATAGGACTGAAAAGAGCTCTATTCAGGCTAGCCTTATACTGTGAAAAGTAACATCTGACCGTCAATTATCAAAAAACCGAAGTGCTGGCCTTTGGAAATAAGTGAAAATCCAGAGTCTGGAAATTGAACAGAAATAGGCTGGAACAAGCGAACAGCTTTAAATATTTGGGGGTAGTTCTTTAACCCTCCAGCTCAAATATAGTCCACAGTAGCCACATGGAACTGAGAGATAGATCAGCCTTTAACATAATTAAATTTCTTCTATCCAAAGGAGGGCACTTTACTCCAGCAGCCCTCAAATTGCTTACGGCGAAGATGCTGGCATAAATACTACATGGATCTCATCTTGGACTTCTTTCCTCACATTTTACTGTGCTAAAGAAAATTCAGTCTAAGTTTTTAAGAGGGACCTCGTAAATTGCTATCTGCATACCAAACTCTGTGACTTGAGATGGGTATGATGAAGGTGGAGGCCAGGGTAAGTTTATCATCAATTTACATGTGACTGAAGGCCAGCTTAAAATCTCAGGGCCTGTTTCCCCTGATTATTCAGGACAAATTCCAATCCAAATGACTCAAAGCAGGAGGCCAGCTGTGGCACCACAGTTGCACCTCCCCACCGCTCCCATAGAAGCTTCCTAACATTGTGGGAAGCTTGCAAAGCGAAAAAGCCTCCCTGCCACCAAGAAGCCTCAATAGACTTACACTATTTGGTGGTGCTTAAGTTTAAAGTACTGGCATAAGGCAGCAAATGGCTGAGAGGGAGCCAACTTATGTCTCTCCCGGCCATGCCCTGGCCCACCCCTGCTATGCTGGCAGCAGTGGCAGGAGTGCTGGGATGCTGGTGTGGTGTTCAAATGGCGGGGAAGGCTGTAGTAGGTGAACACCGGCAGATTCATCCCTCCTCCAGGGCAAGTACTTCCCCTTTTGGATGGGGCCATATGTCTGTTTGATTTATTAAATTTCTGTCCATACCCCCTTCTGCAATTGCATTTGGAGCAAGCAAAACAGCTCGTCAGACAAAGATTAGAAGACACAAAATGTCAAATGGACACCCTAAGAACACCTGATTTTAAGTTCTTAGCTGAAGCCAGGTACATTCTTGCCCCGCCAAGAATCATCACTGGAAATCAGCAACTACAGAAGGCAGGCCAGAGCAAGGGGGAACTGCTCTCGGGGCACACGTGCGCCCTGAGCCCCTGCCCTGCCCTGGAATGCCCCCTCTCCGGTGTGTGCCTGGTGCATCACATGCCTCCCCCGTCCCCTTGGCGCTACACCACTGACAGAAGGGCATTCACCCTGGCTAGATGCTCAGCATTCCCCTCAACAATTTTAGAAGGCAAATTCAAGAAAATCTCCACTGTAGAAAGATTATGTCCATTCTAAACAGGGGAACTGGAACTGAAGAGGCATGTGTTCTTCAGTTGCATACATTTTAACAAGGCACAATCAAAGTTTATCCAATTCTTGAAAAGTTCCCAAGCCAGTCAGAGAAAGCAAGGTGTGACTGGCGTCTTTCTGATTAGAACTCCCAATTCTCAAGCTAAGTTGCAAAGTTCTGCCTACTAGTTGGTAAGGCCCACAGTTTGCAAGTCTCACCATCTGGGTTTTATTGATTTATTGTATGGTTTTATGCTTAAACTGTAACATGATATTTTCTTATTTTATGTTTTAAATTGTAATTTTGAAATTTGTAAGCCATGTGTGAGGACAAGAGCAGCATAGAACTATAAATAAACCAATATTGAAACCCTGTTTTTAAGTGTTTTAATATTCTTTGTGTGTTTTTTAAATTCTCCAATGCTAATAGCCTTGGTGTCTGAGGGTATAGCTTGTTTAGTATGTTATTTTTGTTTACTGGTTAAAGACTGTAACAATAAATTAAACTAAAATCCTCCAGGCCACAAAAATACAGTGCTTTTACTCCAACACTGGCCGTTTCTGCACGGGCCAAAAAAGCTGGTAAAAGGACAGTAAAAACAGTGTTATAGGCGGGCAGTTCACTTGGCCATTGCTGCAGAAATGACACTGGTTAAGGAACAACCAAATAGATTTATATCATTGTAATATAAAATTTGTAATAGTATATTACTACATATCATTGTAATCCCAATAATACTTATTGGGACTCCATCCAAGCGTATGTCAGCATTCTCCTACATCTTATCTTGCATTCACTGGTCTCCTTGCCTCTTTGTTAGTTTCCTTTGTCAATGCATGCCCTTAAATATATATATATATTTAGTATAGGCTTACCAAGCATCAAAGTTTGCTATCTGTCAGCAGTATAAAGGCTTGCCTGATTCTCACAAGCAGCAGGAAGGCAATAGATAACACCAGTGGGCAGGAAAGCACAGTGACACATCTGAAGGTTGTTTCTATGTGAAGATTCTGCCCACCACAGTGAAGTGCTTATTTGCACCTAATAGTAAGGTTGGTCCTGGAGTTGAATCTCTGTAGGTAATCGCTACATACCAGTAAACTCTACAGTCCAGTAAACTGGTTTTTCCTCAAACCCCCTCCCCCCAATTGCAAACCAAATAATTATTGTCATGTTCTCCCTCATTTCAGAGGAGTTTCTGACCCAGTTGTTGCTAGCAACTTTCCATCTCTTGTAGCCTCTGCTTCTTCCTGTCAGAATGCCTAGGACTGTGTGTATTCTGTGCTAAAAACAATTCTGTGCTTGACATTCTAAACTTTGTACCAAAAGGACTGTATAAATTATACTTGTCCAAATGTGCACAGTGTCTCTTATTTTTATAATGTTTAGGGTTTTATTAATCATGAAGTGACAGTGGTTGAAAATCTTATTTAGCTATCCTTCTGGCATCTGAGATTTCACCTATTGCCTCACAGAATTTAAAACATATCTTCACAACCATGACTATGACCTGCCTTTTTAAAATGGAAGTTTAAATGTTTATGTGCTTGCTACTAGCCATCTGGTGCTTTTTCTGCACTCTGGAAGAATCAAGACATACACACAGCCCTGAGAATGTTCTTTCTCCCAAAAAATACATATTACCCATTCCATATTCCTCTAAGGATTTATTTTTGCTTGCTGATTATTTTGTTTTGTTTGTTAAATATTTGACTGTATCCATTTTTAACTCAACAGTACGAAAACAGGAAATAATTAAGGTGACGGAGCAGCTGATCGAAGCAATAAGCAATGGGGATTTTGAGTCCTACACGTGAGTGTTTCCAGTAGGTGTTTGGCTTTGAGGTGGGGAGGGCTGTGCTTCACAGCTGACCTGGTATATAGGGGATGAGTTAGCAGCAAAAATCTCCAAATTACTTCAGTTGTTGAAGCAGCATGGTGATGCTGTCCAGTTCTGAAATGATACATTGCTCTGAAGGTAAGCAAATGAATGATGCTCATTTCTGGTCTTACAGAGAACAGTTAAGAATGAACTTCAAGAACATCTGTTTTCCTTTTAGGCGCCTCCTAAATGAATATGTCATTACCATCTCCTATCATAACTATAATAGATGAATTTCTTTTGCAGGCTGCCAAGGATAAATCATTCCTATTATTGCTGAGCAAGCATGGGTCTGAATTGCTGGCTGAGAGAACAAACAGCATGAATTTATTAATGAAGAACATAGCCTTCTGATCTTGTTTTTGTTCTGCCCACAAAAAGGCTTTTAGAACATATGCACTCACAGAGAGACTGCAATTTTAGCTTTGGTGATAACAAGCTAACATGGTAGAGCAAAAGAATTTTGTAAACAAGAGAAGCAGATATCATTGAAAGTTGAGAGGACAGCACTGGAATAGTTGGTTTGTTCTACTAATCTTCCAAAGTTTAATAAGAGCTTGGGAAAAAGTCTTCCATCACTTACTGAAGAGTATTTACACTGGGCTAATTATAAGAAAAATGGCTGGCTTCTATGCTTTTTAAAAGGGACCTCATAAAATGAACTTCTGCTATCTGGAGCCTAAATATTGATTGCAGGTGTTGGTTTAGATGCGAGGCTTGTCAGTTTCCTGAAAACTCTGCTGTTTCCAGCACCAATGGCTGTTGTCTAACAACCTACTTTGCTATCTTCTGATCTAGCATATTGGGAACTTCATAAAAGTAACTTGTACTAGCTAATAAGAGCTATATTAAACCTAGTTATTATAATTTTAATAGTTGTACTCTGGCAAAGGTGGTTCCTTGGCAGTGATCAACATAGAATAAACGAACCATTAAGGCACAAACAAACCATTAAGACACATATAAACCACAAGGAAATAAACTATCAGTAGCATAGGATGCATAAAACAAACTACTGAATATTTATAAACCACAAAGATCTACCCCCATTTATTTGGCAACAAGGCCACATCAGCTAAAAGCCCATTGGTCCAGCGGCTGGCAAAGAAGATATGCTCAAAAATTGTTGTGGAATTACTTTATCTGATTTGTGTTTTGGGGTACTTGCCTAGGGAAAGGTTGAAGTTCCTGACTCTTTGCCCTCCCCAAACAAGGCCTGAACCTTTGGACAGTAGGAGAAGAGTTTGGATTTATACCCCATCTTTCTCTCCTGTAAGGAGTCTCAAAGGAGCTTACTAACTCCTTTCCCTTCCTCTCCCCACAACAGACACTTTGTGAGGTAGGTGGGGCTGAGCCCAAGGTCACCCAGCTGCCAACATGTGTAGGAGCAGGGAAACAAATCCAGTTCACCAGATAAGAGTTCACTTCTCATGTGGAAGAGTGAGGAATTAAACCTGGTTCTCCAGATTAGAGTCTACAACTCTTAACCACTATATCATGCTGGCTTGAGAAAGTAATCTGGATTGCCTCTGCCAAATAACCTGTGGGGGCATGTGGATGGTGTGATCAGAGTGGCTATGGTGAGAAGGGAACATGGCCATCCCATAGGGAGGATGTTGTATTTACATAGTCCCCTCCCTTGCAACATTCTGACTACCAGGGCCTGAGGGTTAGGTTTGGACTGTAAGACACGTTACAGCATAACAGGTCACTGTTTCTCCTGTAACTACTAGCAAACTACATTCAGTTTTAAAAGTGATTCCTGGCCCCAGCTGCCAGGCAGAAATATTGAAGTCCAGAAACAGCTCCTACTTGTGCAGCTATTCCAGATTCCTTTTGGAATAGGTGTTGCACTCTTTACATCAATATCTTTTTTTTGGTCTGAATTAAGATTCAGTTTATTCATCCTCATCCAGTCCATCATTGACCTCAAGCACCTGTTTGGGGCATCGTCTCACCTGAAAACAGATTGATACTGATCAAGATAATAAATACTATTCATCCAGAAGTCCATATAGTCATGACACTACTACCTGATTCACTAACTTGTTTAATAATGGTATATTAGGAGCAGGATAGTAAATATTTAGGTCCTGGGAAGATCTAGGATGCTTTAAAAATTGTTAAAAATTGGATGCTTTTAAAAAATTGTTAAAAATGGTTTTACATGTGCTTCACTCAAGGGTGGAGGAACTCATTCAAACTGGTGTATACTTCCATTTAGCTCTCTTGTGGAGGTTTTTTTTTTTTTGTTATAAACAAAGGCCCCTTCTGCCTAGCAAGTGTATAAGGGGTTGCAGCCTGGATAAAGGAACCAGTTTTCCTGTTTTCACATTCACATGCATCTGTGCAGGCAGCAAATGGAGCCCACAGACACAGTCCAGATTGCCATCACACCTTTGCATGGAGATGTGTCTATTTTTTAAAATTTACTTCCCACCTATGTGTAGCTACTGAGGCATGCACAAATGAACTCTCACAGCCATTCTGATGTCTCATGATACGAATGTCTGCACCTGCATAGCTACACAGATATAAGCTGCAAATTTTTTAAAGGAAAAGGAGGCAAATAAAGTGCCTCCTGCCCGGCCATTCACTTGTGAGTGGCTGCAACCTGGGAATTTTGAAAAGACTCGCTAGTAGCGCGATTCTCAAAAAACCCAGTTTCAGGGAAATAATGTGAGGCAGACTAGTTTTAGGGGCGGGATTTGTGCCAAAACCCCAAAACAGTTTTTTCCCATCCTACACCCATGTTTATTGGCCCGTTTGGACAGGCCAAAGAGAACAAATAGTTTGCATTCACTCCTTGTTTTCCAAGCTTCACTTGCTTTGGGTATTCAGAAACTCCTTCCTTATCTATCAGTTGCTCAGTTTCTCATATGGGCACAGAGACAAACATATTACATATTACCATTAGATTTAGTAATAAAGGCAGAAACAAAACACTTAAACTAATATTAAGATGGAACATTAAGGTTCAGAGTGATCGTTGCCTGTGATATTAAATGTCTCACTATGCAACTTTCCTTTGGCTCCCCTACAGTATTTTGAGGCTACTATGGGGCCAAATATACAAAGATAGAACCATGTATACTCTTTTGACCTCCTGGGGAAGAATGGCAGGATACAAATGTATTATATACATAGATGAATGTTGGCTAGCCTATCCTGAACTGCAGGAAACACTACAAATGCCAGGGGCGAATCTAGGCAAACTGGAGCCCGGGGACAAAATCTGAGTTTGGTGCCCCCCCACCCCAGGTATGGACGACCACCCTCCCCCACAATGACAAAACAATGATTTTTTTGCACCAGCTCACAAAACACCTCCCACCACCAGCAAAACATACATGGCTTTCTCCCCACCAACTCTCTTTCCTAATTGTGTCCTCACACCAACCCTATGAGGTAGGTTGTTAGCCTGAGAAACAGCTCCAAGCCAGTGCAAGGGGAATTAACTTTTAAGCATGTAAATCTCTCACAAATCACCCCCCATCTGAAGGTTTACCAGGCAAACATCAGCATCATCTCTCACAAATCACCTCCTACCCCCAGCAAAACATACATGGCTCCCTCCCCACCACTTTCCTAATTGTGTCCTCACACCAATCCTGTGAGGTAGGCTGCTAGCCTGAGAAACAGCTCCAAGCCAGTGCAAGGGGAATTAACTTTTAAGCATGTAAATCTCTCACAAATCACTATCTGAGAAGTTTACCAATGTGCTTACATCGGCATCATCTCTCACAAATCACCTCCTACCCCAACCAAAGCAGCCATGGCTCCCTCCCCACCACTTTCCTAATTGTGTCCTCACACCAATCCTGTGAGGTAGGCTGTTAGCCTGAGAAACAGCTCCAAGCCAGTGCAAGGGGAATTAACTTTTAAGCATGTAAATCTGAAGGTTTACCAAGCAAACGTCAGCATCATCTTCAGTTCTGCTGCTGCTTCTGGGCTCCCTGCTCAGCTGGCCTTTTCCTGTGCCTTCCGGCGCCAGGCTGCCAGGGAGAAGGCTTCTGAGTAAAGCCACACTTAAGGCGAATAAGGCATGCTGGGTTAGAGGGAGGGGAGGCGGGGCTCCCCAGTCCTGCTCCTGGGAGCCCAGTGGGACTTCTCCCCCGCCCCCTGGACACTCCAGGCCACCGTACAGAGTGGGCGGGGCTACGACAGGCACTGGGAGCAGTCGCTGCTTCAGTGCCTGCTTTCTAAGGCTTTTCTCAATCCCTCGCTCTGTAGGGGGATGTTTTGGCGCCCCCGCATGACCCCAATCGATGCGCCCAGGGACAAGGAGTACCCCATGTCCCTAGGCAGGAACGTCAGTGACAAATGCTTTTTATCAAACTGCCATAAAAGTAAGGCAGCCAGCATGTTGTAGTTGTTAAGAGTATCAGACTAGAATTTGGGAGACCCGGGATCAAATTCCCACCTTCCGTGGAAGCTTGCTGAGTGATCTTGAGCCAGTCTCACACTCAGCCTAACCTACCCCATAGGGCTATTGTGAAGATAAAATGGAGAAGAAAACAATGTAAAGCACTTTGGGTCCCCACTGGGGAGAAAGACAGGGTATAAATAAAGTAAGTAAATAAATAATCTTTAGTGCGGCCCAAGAGGGCAGGAATTTGTTGCTTTCAGGGGGGGGGGGTGCAGGCCAGATAGATGTCAGGGCTTTTTTAAAACAACAACATTAAGACAAAAAGATGAGTTAGCTTTTCTTCAAATGTTGGGCTGAACCAGTTTTGCTGAAGATAATTTATCTTTTGCTTAAATTTCACCTGTTTCCTTTTTGTATCTTTTGATGGGCCTTGCAGAAAGATGTGTGACCCTGGGATGACCGCTTTTGAACCAGAAGCTCTAGGGAACCTGGTGGAAGGGCTGGAGTTCCATCGCTTTTACTTTGAGAACTGTAAGCAACCTTTGTTGAGAGGCCTTTTGACTATTATTAAAAAAAATGTGAAGGCGGTGTGGGGCTGTGTCAATGCATTTGCCCCCTCTGCCAGTGCCAGGGGTGCCATGCTGGCAGAGGGAGCAAAGGCACTGGTGGCCAGCTGCCCCTCAGCTCCACAGCGGTAAAAGACAGAAGTCTGGGCCACAGTGGAGCTGCACTGGTATCCCAACTGGACCCTGGCATTGGAGGGGGAGGGGTGTGGTGTTTCTGGGGGTAGTGCCAAAGTTAGTCAGCTTCTACCCCAGGTTTGCACCACAGCCCAGATCCTGGACTTACACCACCTTTTTGGATGGGTGTAAATCCATCAAACCCTATGAAGGCAGCAAGGTTTGTTTGTTTTGCTTTTTCTTCCTCCTTGTGCTGCCGGAAAGTCCTCTGGAGCAACAGGGCAGTGCTGCAGCAGGGCCATCCCCGTCAACCTGAGGCTCTGGATTGGGCTGCCCATCATGCTAACATAGACTATTTTGCCCAATGACAGTCTCTCACAAAAGTCAATGTGATTCATAATACATTATGCTGAAGTACTGGAAGCACATCATTTACCCTGTCATACATTCCCAGATCTATCAGAAGTGGAAGGGTTCTAACAAGATATTTCATCTTATAAACATCTTGGTTCCCCCAGAGCATACCCTGATATGAAACATGTCTGGAGTAATTCACAACCTACTTCCTTTCCCATGTTATCTACAGTTACTATGTAAAGAGAGGTTATGCTAAAAAAAAAAGAAGAAGCAAGGAGCAGATTGCACTGATTTCACTGGGTTGTCCTTCTGTTCTCAGTGTGGTCCAGAAACAGCAAGCCTGTGCACACTACTATCCTGAACCCGCACATCCACTTAATGGGAGATGAGTCTGCCTGCATTGCTTATATCCGTATCACACAGTACGTTGACACAAGTGGAATCCCTCGCACCGCACAGTCTGAGGAAACTCGAATCTGGCACCGCCGGGATGGCAAATGGCAAATTGTTCACTTCCACAGATCTGGAGCACCTTCTGTTTTACCACAGTGAGTCATTTCTATGCCACAGCAGCAAATCCTGTCATCCAACAAGGAGCCATCTTTTGTCATCCCAGTGGAAATGAAGTATTTAGTTCTACAGTGTAAACAAGCCTATGACCCATTCTTATTTGTGCACAGCATGTCCTCAAAAATTTCAGATCAACACAAACAATGCAAAACTGTTGATTGTTGACCAGCATCACTTTCTCCCCTGGCAGCCATGAGACCCCGAACATAGCAATGTTGTGGAGAAGATATAATTCCTGCTGGGCAGAGGTGTGGTGAGGGAGGGCGAGCGGGGACAAGCCGTGGGCTCCACTCCTGGAAGTAATGTGAGGGGTGCATTCGGCCAATCCCCCCCCCCCCCCGAACTCAGAGTTGGGGCCACCGCCACTAGACTGGGCAACCTGTTTGCAAAGTTCAAAGCACGGCGAGGGCATGGTACAGCGCAGCCGGGAGCCTCCACAGTGGCCCAGTCTCCCAGCCCTTACCTCTCCTCTCTTGGTCACCTGTTTGCACCTGGCAGGAGAGAGAGCCCTGTGGGCATGCCTGCAGCAAGGCCATAGCAAGACCAGGAGCACCCACAGCAGCAATCCTGCCCCCCCACCCTCCTTATGCACCTCAGCTGCTGCCATCAGAGCCAGGAAAGTGAGCTGGTCCTAGTCTGAGGGAGCAGCCAGTAAAAGGGCAAGGAGGGCTTCTGGCAGGGCATTTATCCTGCTCTTAGAGAGAGCTAAGAGACACAAATGATCTCACTCTCTCCTTGACCCAATAATCTTTGTAGAGGTTGGGTTTAAGTTCTCCCATTATAGTTCCCTCCCCAAGGATGGGACTTTCTGTTTGCAGGGAGGCAAGTACATTTGCTTCTGTGACTTTGGGACGAAGCCTTGTCATGGAATGAATACTGTCAATACGGGAGGCATAATATCCGGTTTGCGAGTGCATCCTTGCCTCCTTCTCCTTAATTCCACACACAGCAATTGGTTGCACCCTTCTGCTTTTTCTGAAATCTAGTGAAACAGGTTCTAGTTGTGCTACTATACACTATGCTTGGTGATTGTGACCAAAGTTTTTTCTGGGTGCTGGCACAGATTATTATCTGCATGTTGCTTCAGCAGCATGCATGAATATTTATTAAATCCGTAGTAAAAGAGGTCAAAGTTCTAAAGTCATATTTGTTAAGAAAGTTTTGGAGTTGCTGAAGTACCTTCTCTACTTTAATATGTGCTGCACTAGTTAAACTTGGAGGTTATGTGTTTTTCTGTTCTGCTGAGTTGGAGATGGTTCAGAGGTTTTATTGTTTCTTGGTTGTGGTTGTTGTTTTAGAATTGCATCTTCTTTTCACTTTTTGTGCTTTTAGTTTCTATTTCTAAACCCAGGACTAGTGATTCTAAACAGCTCAGTTGCTGTTCTTCGCCTTATTAATATCAGGAAGGCTGGAAGAGATGCTTGTTCTCACAAGCCTCTCTAAGTCAGTCTCGTATCTCCTTCCTTAGGACATTTGTGACCAAGGTAGAGCATCTGTTTTTTATTGAGTAGGCCCACCATCTCTTTTTTAATCTTCCAGCACCTCACAATGTGGCCCTCAAAAATAAAAGTTGTTATATGTGTTAAAAGGTGGCTGAAAGTAAAAAACATCAAAAGTTTATTTTGCCCTGAATGCTCAGGTACTGTGAAGAGTGCTTGTGCCAAGTTTTAAAAGATGTTTTGGCCTGTCATGTGTTGGCCCGCAATACAACAGTTAGATTTGAGTATGATAGCAACTTAGACAAGATTTCCAGAGATATGAGTATAGCTCAAAAACTACAATTTATCAGCAAAACTTTCCACATTGTAATATTTCCAGTAGCCTGATGATGAACTTGGCACTCTTAACTGAAACATAATGGAATTTAAAATGATTTCCATAAGGATGCCAGGGATTTAACGTAGGGACCTTCTGCATGCCCACAGTGTCTGTCTGTCTGCTGTCTGACTGACCTCCCTCCCAGCTAGGGTGGCTTGGTGCTCTCCAGACTCCACTGCCCCACTATAGAGGCCATGCTAGGGCAGCAGAGTCTGGGTGGGTGGGTGCTATTTCAGTGCTTGCCCTAAGCATCGTTTTCTGTAGCTATGCTCCTGCCACTGGAAGGAGGATCAAAAGCAAGAAACAAACTGGGACTTATAGGCCCTTTCCCCACTTCAAAAGTGAAAGTGGAGGGGACCCCTGCTCCGTGTTTGGCGCGCGGTTTCAAAAAGGTGTACCGACCAGGATCCGAAATGACGTGTGCTGAGGGGTGGGAGGAGCGGCAGAATCGGGGTGACTGCGTTGTCACTGCGTTGTCACTGCTGGTGTAGTGGGGAGTGCTGCAGGACTCCGGGGTATTTGCCGTGAGGAGTGCGCATCTAATGGTGGGTGGGGAATCGACCATAGACAAAGCAGGATTTGTTACTTACATCTGTAGACTCATCAACACTGGCCAAAAAGTTATAGTTGAAAGAAACCAAAGCTTAAGACAAGGTCTGAATCAGGTCATTAGGTGATAATCATCAGCCCTTTCACAAGTAGAATACAAGATGGCTAAGGAGAACCAGCTACAAAGAGCACCATTTTAGTACAGTACACGCCATTTTTCTTTATGTTTTTCAGCTGAAGCATTCGGTGCTCAGGCCAAGTTTCATACTGCCTCACTATCAAGGGAAGACCCCTGCTATCCTTCGTCTAAGGAACTTGGCTGCTGTCTCTACTGCTTGATTCTTGCTGGGATTCCTTTCACACAGAGCTCCTCACAAGTAATCCAATGAGAATTTCATGGACTTTTCTCTTTCTGTTTCACATGCTCCGTGTTTGCTGCTTTGTGCCAGCCTAGTACAATAGGGCATCTGCCTGGCCCACATCTGCATGAAAAAGCTTTCTGTGTAAAAGAAGAAACCAAGAGAAATAGCCTGAGTGTACAGCCTTCCATCACCATCACTGACCTTAGACCTCATGGGTCCACATTCATTAAATATTGTCACAATTAACTGTGATTCTCACAGGGGCAGATTTGACGTGTATTTCAACCACACCATTTCCAGTAAATCTTTCAGGAAGTGACAGAAATGGGAGCGTGCACGGAAGGTGCAAGCTACCCCCTGCCAGAGTAGGTTTGCCAGTCTCCTGCTTTCACTGGTAGATGTATACTTAGTGCAGATGTTCTTGCTCTAATGTGCTCTTGGTCAGCACTTTGTCACTCTAGCACTATTGCATCTTTGCATCATGAAGCTAAAAATCTGATAACTATCAGCCCAAACCCTGATAAACTTCCTGGGACGAATATGATTTTATTCAGAGTGGTGAGTAAAAACGTTCTTAATTTCTCTTCCTAGAGAAGTAAAGTTTTTGTATGTGTGACTTTTAGTGGTTTGGGATCCCTATTTAGTGAAAGGAAACCAGTAACATTTCATTGGCATACTAATGTGTTAAGAGCAACTAAGTGAAATGGTAGTTGAAAGATCCAGTATAGCAGTGGGGTATCGTCCCATGATTTTTAAACAGGTGGCAGCTCTTTTATAGCATGATGAGGTATTTCTGCCACAGTGCAGGGTAACAGAGGAACTTTCTTGGTAACAGCCTCCCAAATTCAAAGTGGTTTCACCTTGTGTTAAATTCAGCTTTCTTCCTTTGAATGGGCCTTCTGTCCCCTTATCTATGACATTTTACCCACATGCTTTTTTTCTGCCCTTCCAAGACTCCATAGGTTCATCATTAAGCAAAAGAAAAACAAGTTTACACTTAAACTCTTTCCCCTGCATAAGTAGATTCAGGAAATTTAACAGCATTGAAGATGCTGGCACTATGGAAACAGAACTGGAGGCCAACACTTTCCAGCAAAGACCGAGAATGCAAACTTTGCTAATGACACTTTGAAGTGTTTTGATTATGCTTTTAAACAAACAAAATGAAACGTTTCGCTATCTCTTGTACTTTGAGTGCATGCTTTTTTATAGGAAAAACAAAAACCCTTCTGTGTAATTTCGTAAATGGATTTTGAGTATTTGCTGAAATGGATCTTTATGTAATATCTAAAAATATCAACTGTTTGGGGGGTTGTGGCTGATTTTTAATGAAGTTGGGGTGGGGCTTAATATGTTATTGTTTACATATGGAGTTGACTTTGTGATGAATTGTTATTGAAAGTGCAAGAGTGTATGAGAAGGTAGAGGTGGAGGAAAGATTTCTGATGTGTGTTTTTGGCAAACCTCATAGGAGAGCGCTATACCATAACAGGACTGCTTGTTATACAGTTTCTGTGTTCCATGGAAGGTATGATCATCAAAACTGGACATTCTAACAGAATTCAAGGGAGAGTGAGGATGTTCCTCAGCTGGGATCAAGGGACAGTGTCTGCTTTAAAGGAACATCAGTGTCAGCTCAAAGGAACACAAAAATGGATCCTTCTCAAGCTTGTGCATTTTTATAGATGATAATCTGGTAGCTGCTTTGTCTCTGATGTCACTGTTGTGTCATTTTGATGACATATATGGAGGGCTGAAAGATTTCTATTTTTGGCATCACCTTCTTGCCTTCCAGTAGGGGTATTAGGAGTGTGATGGCTATTGTTGTTGGCAGTCTTTCTGTTTCTCATTCCCTTTTATTTTTACCAATTTTAGCAGTCTTTTTGATGTGAGATTAACTACAGTGCACTTCAACTTGGACTACAAGAGGAATTTATAAATGGCACTTTGTTCATTTGCATGATACTTAACTTTATAAACTATATGTACTTCAAAGCAAACAGAATACTTGCTTGAGGACAATAATAACAAAAAAAGGGGTATACTCTGTATAAATTCTGGATAGTGTAATTTTGCCTTTCCTGTGGTTTGAACTGCTTAGCTTTCCATCTTAAAAGGGTGGACATATGCCAGTATAGAACCATGTTTGCATAGTGCAGATGTTTGCAAATTTCCCACTGGAGCTGAGGGGAAGAAACTGCAATACTTAATGGGATTCAGCAGACCCAAACATGAGTTTACTGTTTACTTGGGATGAAGTATAAATATGCCAGTTACAAGTCTGTAATCCCCAAAAGTGGATATAAAAAGAGTAACACGTCTGGATCACTGGAGCTATGTTAATGCTCAGTGAATTTAAAGAGAATTACATTGGCAGGCCAACATGTCACATGCTCTATGCTCTTTTTTTTAAGAAAGACTTTATCAGAGGAGACTTTTCAGAACATGGATGAAGACTTGTTGAGGTTGTCTTTCTCCAATTATTTGTGTCTCAGTCTAGATGTCTGATTTCGTTGTCCTCTCCTACCACCAACATTCTAAATGATCACACCACCGCATCTCACCATTTCTGGTCATGGTATTCATGTCTGAAGTGGCCCTTCTATTCTCTTGTCCTAATCCCCATTCTAATCATCACCCAGGTAGGTTCACTAACCTGGCCCAAAGTCTTCTGGATTTGAAGGGGGAAGGTAATGTGTATGAGTCTGCTTTTGAATCGAGCATTGCTGAAAGTTAATGTCCACTAAATTTCATGCCCTTTGACTTTTGTGCCCATATGCCTGGTAAATCTCTGCATAGGCGATCAATCTGAAATGTGGGTCACTGCTGCTCAACCCGGATAAACCATGCAGTCTCATTTAGTAGCAGGTGTGGTGTTAATATTTTGCTTCCGGAATGTTGAAGTCTTTGGGGAAGAGGGGCCTCTTCCTACATTCTGCCCCTTTTCAAGCATTAGAATTTTCTAAGCCTTTTGAGCCACAGTATTCAGGCACTGTGCATTTGAGTAATATTCCCTAACTTCCATGATCATTTGTGATTACATAATAAGGCACAAAATGTCAAAGAAAAACAGGGTCCTACCAGAGCCTGAAGTTTCCATTCTTTTAAGTCTTCCAGAAAAGAGAGAAACCCTTCCTGGTCTGGCCACTACATCTGGTTGAGCATCTGCGCTTTAAAGAGGGCCCTGCTACCGCAAGAGCCTTCTGATGGTGAGCTGCAATACTGCAGTCGAAACTCTGCTCATGACCTGAGCTCGATCCCAATAGAAGTCGATGTCAGGGAGCCAGCTCACAATTGACTCAGCCTTCCATCCTTCCATGGTTGGTAAAATGAGTACCCAGCCTGCTGAGGTAAAGTGTAGATGACTGGGGAAGGCAGTGGCAAACCACTCATAAACAAAGTCTGCCAAGTGAACTCTGTAATGTGAAGTCACCCCGTGGATCAGTAATGACCAGGTGCTTGCACAGGGGACTACCTTTACCTGCTTCCTGCTATCACAGATTTCTCTTTGCAGCTCCCTCCTCATGCATTCATCATCTTGCTTATCACTGGCATCACGAACACCGGTTTTGACCTTGTATGCTTTACACCCTGATTTTCACCCATCCTCCATCCTTGCTTTTCTTTTTGAACTCTTTGTCCTTCCTATACCCTTCGTTTCTCCATTCAGCTGCATAATGTTCATGGACTGGTGACTCCTTCCCTGGCTTCCAAACGATGACTTTGCCATCAGCCAGGCCCACTGGGCGATGGCTCACTAACCAATCCAACCATTTACCCTACCTTCTGCTGCAGTCTGTAAGCACAGCCAAGGGTATAATCCTTCCAAGCATGAATCTTGTTTCCCTAAGTTAGAGGACAACGTGGTGGGTCCTTACGTGGGCAAGCTGCATATTACAAGCAAATACATATTACACAGCCCTAACACTTTTTTTCAAGTAAAACCATTTTCAGGAAGTTGCAGGTTAATGTTCAGAATTTCTTGAACTCATTTTGTTACCATGGGATTCATGCCTATTCACAGCAAGCCCTCTTTAAACCCTGCAGAAGGGAAGACCGAAGGGAACTGAGCAGAAAGGGGGCTTATCCCACAATTCCTTCACTCAAAATCATAGTACCCTTGGAGTTTCCAGTTCAAAATGTAATCAGGTTCTGCAGAAGAAGCCCTGATGTTTGTGGGTTCACAAGGTCATATCATCCCTTTCCCCACTCACCTCTCTCCGAGGGTTGCTGCGAGCAATTCCCAGTGCGCGCAGTTCCTAGCGCGCGCCCTGGCTTCCCCACGACGTCAAATGGCGCCATTTCAAAAGGCGCCAGGAATTGCGCACGCCCAGGGGGAGCGAGAGAGGCAGCATCGGGGCGGCTGCGTTCTCGCCGTCCCTGAAGTGGGAGTGCAGCTGTACCCCGCGCTACTTGAGGAGAGTAGCACGGGGCTTAAGGTAAGTGGGGAAAGGGCCTAAGAGCTTCAGAATATGTTTCTGTTGCATTGAACCGGTGATGCTATATATTCTTGAATCAGAAGCAGAAAAAGTTATGGCCTCAAAACTCTTCCCAGTGAATGAGAATTTAGTTTATGATCTCTGTAGAGATGATATGCATAATGCCTTACCTTCCACTAGCCCCTTTCCCCCTCCCCCAACACACACATAAACATACTCATGGCAGCTGCTAGCTTCAGTCAACTACCCATCATTTGGATCATTCACCAGAAGCAAAGCTGCCATTTTGTTTCCTGCTGCAAGTTTGCTGAACTGGGCTGAGTGGTTGTAAAAGACAGTTGCAGCTTCTACTTGTGATAAATGATTCAGATATCCTGGTCACAAGGCACTGCCATAAATGGGTATGTGTGACCATGTGTGGTCTACATTCAGTACAAATTTCAGTGTGATGATTCTGCATTAGTTGTATATGAGCACAACTGCTGAAGTAATCTAGGAGGGATGCTGCATTAAAATGTGCTTTAGCCATTAATCTCCAGGACTGTAATATCAGCCAAGTCAAATGTATGGGGACAATGTGCCTTTGGAAGCCTCGTCAGATGACCCAAGAAGAAGTTCCATTTAAAGATTCTACATATGCCCAAACTAGCTACCTTTTGCATGGTTTATACTAGGAAATACTCCAAATGGCTTACACAGATCACACTTTATCTTACAATCTGTTCCACCTACCTTTCTCTTTGTTGTTGTTTGTTAGTAGGGATTCTTTTTCTCTGTGTGCACAGTGATTCGAACATTTCCTATCACAACGTCCTTGCTTAAGTTTTCCCAGAGAACTCACAGTGTCCTTCATCCTCAACAGCATCCTGCCCCTCCTGATTATCATCGCTTTTTTGTTTTTTAAAAATCCTGGTTTTGTGCATTTGCACTGCAGAAACTTGACTAATTTCAAATGCTAATTTTTGAAGGGAATGAGTGACTGCTTCAGATCCAGCACAGCCTTAGCTTGTTCAAAATCCCACAGAATAATCTTAAGCCCTCCCCCCAACCCTTTACACACTGTGTCAGTGTTGTTAGTGCATGTAGCAAGCGCACAGCTATATTTGTACATATTTAACTTTAAAAAACCTAATCACCTTGAGCAGTGAACTTATTTCTGTATGGTACTTCTGTGATGAGCAATAAAAGAACAATGTGAGACAAGAAAAGGACAAGCAAGGACAACCTGCTCGAAACCAAATGTAGCAGTGAACAATAAAGGATTTTTGTTCTGGATTCCAGATAGAACCCAACTTGTTCCTCATAGCAATCTAGAACCATTAACCCCTGCTTGATCTGTGCACATTGTCTTTACAAACTGCACTAGATAATCCCTATCTCCAGAGATTTGCAGAATGAATCTGGGAATAACCCTCATCAGGAATAGTTTATGTTAAGTGAGTGAGGAAAAAATAAAAGAGCTTGGACTACCTCTTCTAAGCATGTGATTCTAAAATTGATTTAACCATCATAGCAAAAGAAGCCTTTTTTCCCCTATAACAGATTAACAGATTAATTTTAGTTACTTGGAAACAGGTTCCCAGAAATCAGTTCCTAACTGTAGAGGAAGGCAGGAGCCACAAGGGTTCCGAAGTGAGACAATCTTCCTCAGTTTTCTCTACTTACACACATCAGCTGCCACTGTACTGGAGGAACAAAATGATTATTTGAAGGCATTTCCAGAAAGTTGGAGCCTCAAGTAAATAATAAAAATAAATAATTGGTAAAATGATCAGGCTGGTCCAGTCACCCCACATGTTATCCCCTTTCTTAAGACGGGTTTACTTCCTTCTCCTCAGTTCTTGCATAGCTGCAAACTGGCCACCTTTTTTGTCTTTTTTCCCCGGTAAGGTGAAATCTGTGTGAGAAGGCCGAGTTTGGGATTGATATTTTTTCTAACTGTTGCACAATTTTAGGACTTTTGTAATATTTTTGGAGACAAGTAGGAAAAAGTGAAGTGTTTTAAAATGAATCTATAAATGTATATATAAATATATATAAATATATATATGTATAAATGAAATCTCTATGGAAATATTTATTTCACATGAATGCAAAAAAGGGGAAAAATGAAAACAGAAAAAAAGCAGCTTTGTAATGTAAACAGAACTCCAGAGACTGTTCCTCTCGTGTTTGTTAACTTGACGTGGCTGGAATATTCCAAAATCCTTCAGTATCTTTTGTAAGTGACTTAGATTTGTAAAGCGGCGTGACCGTGTTGGATTCTTTGTTCCAGTTTTTTGAAGCTGTGGCTGTGAACAAAATGATCACTGCTGAACCTTTATGCTATATTTTGGGGAGGGGTGGGGTGGGAGAGTGGGGGATTGTCAGTTTTATTCTTGGTGTTTCAAGTGCAATAAAATAACTACAAATTCCTGGATATGGAAAACACTGGTTCTCACTAAATGGTTCCTATTGCTATTATTTCTTTCTGGGGCTTCTTGAGTATGTCATATATGGCATATAAGCAGACTCTGGGGCACCAAGTTGGGTGAAGGGTTTCTTCTGTTGGCAACAGGCTGACATGTTCTGAGAAAAATCTGTAATCGCATCTTGCAGAGTATTTTCAATATTACAATGCAGCTGTAATATTGTAGGGGTGGTGGTGGTAGATCAGGGCTATAGTGAAAAGAATTGAGGATAAACCTTTTTTCACTTGCTATTTTCTCAGCAGAAGTTTCTCCCACCCATCCACCCCCCAAACTGCCACAATAGGGGGGGGAAAGACAGATGCAACTACAATAATATAATTTTGCGTGAAGGAACTTGAGAAAAAGATCAGTGACGATATCTGAGATGGCTTTGATAACTTCAGCTGCTGAGGGCCAATTCACATATTCTCTGTGTGTCCATGCCTGTTCTCTTTGCATAAGGAATTTGCTCAGGGGAGTCTTCTGCACAGTTTCTACCTGAGAAAGTAAAGCAGTTCTTCTCCAAAACGCTACATGCTGCTGTCAAGTGCTTGCCAGATCAATAAGTGGCATACAGAGGCGAATCTGTCACAGCCTCGAGGATGATCCCTGGAATATGATCAGATCTACAGTTGCTCCGTGCTTTGGAAAGGGCCCTGAACCCATCAGCAAATTCTAGAGACCACTGTATCAGTGACAGGCCGCCTCAGCCGGGCTGTATGTGGCTGCCTAGCAACCCCTAAATGGCAGCAGAGGTCTTACTAAGTAATCTTGGAAGATCTTGACTGGAATTTTGGATTGTCCAGGGAACTAAAATAAGTAAAAAATAGTCGGGAAAGAAGGAGAAGTGGCAGGGGCTGGAAGGAGGAAGAAATACTATCAAGACATTGTGTTCTTATCTCACAGAATTTTAGCTGATATTTTACTGTTTTCTTACTTGTAATATCTGTGCTTGTGTACATACATACTGGTTCCTCATTTGAGGGGCTATTTGACATACCTTTTAAAAGATGTTTCTGCATGCCTAACTGTTCACAGAGATTTGTAGGAACACCTGTTTTGCCCCTGGAAGGGCGCATTGTGCAACTTTTTAAAAGTGCACCCTGGGGCCATCATGGGAATTAAGTGATAATTTTATTTATTTGTGTAAAACATGTATTAGCTGCCTTTTTTCTATCAAAATTCAAGGCACCTTACAATGCAAATCAAAATAAAAGAACATTATAATACATTTATAAACGTACATTTATAAAAAATAAAAAAATACACTCTAAAAACACCCTGGGGGAAGATAACCTTCCCGAGGAGCACTCATGCCATGGCTGGAAGCTCAGAGGGAGGCTGAATGTTGTTCAGTACCTTGGAGGGTCAAAAAACTGTAATGGCAACCATGGGGCCAACCTGTGGCCTTCAGTGCCTTTTTAAGAGGTAAAACTGCAGCAGAGCAACATGCAATCTTGTTCCCTCCTCCACACCCACCTGCAGTGCTTCATCACTTTAAAAGTTGCAGAGGGGAGAAGAATTGCTTGGTGGTGCTGCACTGCAGGCCAGATAAAGCACTGGGCCATCATGGCAGTTTTGAAATGGCTAAGTTTGCCTTTAAAATGGCATTTGTGGCCACAGGTTGGCCCTGTGACTGCCATTATGGCTAGTTTAGCTTTGGGATAGGCTAGGTCCAGGTTCTTCATATGTCCTTTTCTCTTGTCTTTTCATTAGATCCTTGCGCTCACATGTACAAGCTTGGTGTGGAGGGGAGTGCACAAGTATATTCATATGCTATTCAACCCATCTGCTACATCCAGTTGTTAAAAGGGCCACAGTTAAGAGGGGGCGGGGAAAGATTTTTAAGTTGGCAAGCAATTTTATGCTTGATAAATGACTGACTTTAATGACTTGATCGTAGCCCAGAAAAATGTCTCTTCTCTGGTAATACATAATACCTAGTTTACTGACTGTACAAAAACAGAGGTTTCAAGCTGTAACATAAACATGTTACTTATTGCCAAGGTATCACCTGGCCCTTTAACACGAACAGCCATTGTGCAGGTGCTAAGTGTCGCAGCACGCTGTTTGAGAGGCATTTCAACAAATATCATTAAGGTTATCTAGAGCCTTGCCTTGCTTATAATCAAGTAAGCTTGATCAAATAAATTTGCCTGCCTACTGTGTTCACATTCAATTATTTTTAACATAGTTTATCTGCCTCCCACCCCACCCCAGGCTCCAGCTTTTCTTCCTTTTCACCCCCTGGTCTCCTCTCCCCAGGAAAACTATGTCCCAGTTGTGCCAGCTGTGCCAGGCCCATGCGAACTTCAGTCAACCTGCAGGGACATATGAGGAGCAACTCATTTTATATTCCCTCCTCACACTATTTCCTTTTTTTATTTGTCCTAGCAACTCAAAACCCTCACCTTTCCCTACTTCCTTCTCATCCTCACATCCACCTATCTACCTCTTATCTACCCCCCTACATTTTATGTATTTACTTCATTGATATTTTACCTTTCTGCAGAATGGGGACCTAGTGCAGCTTGCTTCATTCTGCCCTCCATTTTATGCTCACAACAACTCTGCAAGGTAGGTTTAGCTGAAAATGTGCAACTGGCCAAAGTCACCTAGGGAGTTTCCTTAGTGGACTATGGATTTGTCTCAGCTGAAACTCAAACCATTATACTGCACTGGCTTGTGTGTGGGTGGGTGGGTGGGGGACTGCTGTTGAACAGCACCAAGCAGTTTTGGGGTTTTGACATTTTAATTCACATTTTTCTGCATACCAGGGGCCATTTTCTGGTAACAGCTCCAGTCATCAGATGTAAGTATCCAAAGATTTGGCCAACTTCACTATTAGAATACAAGATTAGGCCCAAATAATTATTGAAAAATCTGGATTTATTCCAGCTGCTGACATGATTACAGGAAAGACATGTTGAAAGTTTGAAATAAATTATGCAGGATTTCTGTAAAGTATTAAAATAATTCATTTGAAAGCTGCTGAATGTTTTGCCACAAAATTGCCTCAATCAGTCCCAGCACATTCAAGGTTAATGGTGACCACAGCCACCACTCCTTTGAAAATATATACTCTGATTACTTCCATTTCTTAGGGCTAGACTCACCTTCCAGTTTTTCCACTTGTGAAAGTGGGAGTAAGAAAGCCCTTCTGAATACAATAAATAAAAATAAAAAAATATATGCTAGGGGCTGAGGGAGGCTGTGTGGACAAACGCTGGCTGTAGTGCATATAGGAACTGGGCAAAATTAAACAGAAAAGCTGGTAGGTTTCAACCTTTAATGTAGAACTCAGCAGCAGATTGGGACAAGCTGAGCCAAGTGATTCCTGCAGTGCCGAGCTGGCTAATGGTGGTGCAGGAGGAGACCAGATGCTGCTGACCAGATCTTAGCCAAGTGGTGCCTCCAGTGCTATCATTGCTGCTGGGCTCGGCTGGCTTCTGGCTGCTAGCAACCTGCCAGGAAAGGGGGCTCCACATAGTTAATCAAACCAAAAAGATACCTACAACACCCAAGCTACTGGCTAGTGAAAAAACTAATAATAATAATAGGATGCAAAGTTCTCTTTTAATAACAAGGTGTGACAGTCATACATTGCAAAAACAACACATAAACAAGAAGATGACAAATGGAAGTACGTGCGTGGCTTTCTGCTCAACAGCTGCTAAGCGGTATGAAAGCCCCTGTAGGAAAAAAGTCAAACTACAAAAATATACAATAGGTCATCAAAACATACTGAATTAAACCGCAAACAAATACAGTCCAGATAAGTGACGGGTAAGTGAACAGCTAACAAAAATGAATGTGAAGTAAAAAATATGGATGGGATTTTCCAGATGACCCCCATTTCGCTGAGCATGGCTTCTTCAGCAGGGTGTAGATTGTCTCGACTTGCCCAGATACAAATCAACAAGTCAAGTCTTAGGCAATAACGTGCAGCTTGTACAAAACGATACGATGTCAGACAGACATTGTAGCAACAAGAAATTGATGAAAAGACATTCAACTGCATTTAGCTTGGCACTTGGGAACTTTTTGTACAAGATGCACTTTATTGTCTAAGGCCTGACTTGGTGATTCTTATCTGGGCAAGTCTAGAATATATATGTCCTGCCGAAGAAGCGTTGTTCAGCAAAACGGGTCAACTGGAAAATCCCATCCATATTCACATTGATCCCTTCACATTGATGTTTTGTTACCTCTTCACTTACCTGGCACTTACCTGGAGTGTATTTGTTTGAGGTTAGTTACAGTATATGTTTTGATGATCTACTGTATATTTTTGTAGTTTGACTTTTTCCCTATGGGGGCTTTATGCTGCTTAACGGCTGGTGAGCAGATACATATGCATGTACTTACATTTGTCTGTCTTCTTGCTCATCTGTTGTTCCTGTGATATCTGACTGTTACACCTTGTTTTGAAATGAGCACTTTGCATCCTATTATTAGTAGCTTTTTCACTAGCCGGTATCTTGGGTGTTGTAGGTATCCTTTTGGTTTGATTAGCTTGTTCCGCTACACACACACACCTTCCTTTTTTCTGTTGTTTTGGCAGAACTCCACAGTGATGCCATTCTCTGCAACAAGTAATTGCTGTTCCAGCATTAGCTGCATCTGAAATTACAAGGAAGGATCCACATAACAGTGCATACTGCGCCATTGAAATTATTCACCTCAAATGTTTTCCTGTCCAAATATGGGAATTTGTTATATTATGATCATGACTCTGTACATCCACCCCCAATTGGAAGTGATTAGTGCTATTATAGCATGACAGCTTATCATTACTCCCCCATCCTCTCCTGCCTTTTCCCTCAGTAGGTGGTGTCATAGATTCCACAGTGTTTCTGCAACTTTTAGTATATATCTGCAGTTACTGCACTTCAAATGCAATACTGTGGCCTTGGTTTGGCACTCCACAGTGATCCTTGTATGACCCTGGGCAGATATTTCGTTAGACATATTGAAAACAGTCCAACTTGTGGTGATTGCCTCAGAGTTTCTGCTGAATGTTCTCCTCTCCCAGATGGCAAGGAGATCCAAAACATCCTGTAATCCCCAGAGGTGGTGGGCATCACCCTGTAACCCCCTGCACAACACATCACACAAGAATATCACATAATGGTGAAAATAAAAATGGTTTCAATGCTTAATAGTAATATAATAGCACCAACATCATTTTTCTAAAGGCAGCCATGGTGAACAGTTCAATGGCTGGCAACCAGACAATGCCATGGCAACAAATTGTACATGCCAAAAAATAGTGAAGAAACAAAAAGCAAAGACTTTCCATGGCTCACATAGATAGAACTTCTACCCAAAAGCCAAGAATGTACAACAAACCAGTGCCTAAAAACAGGCCTTTAATACAGAAGAGCAGATTGTTAAAGCAGTAATCTGGAACCTTATTATAATTGCATTACAAAAGACAGAAATAACTCAACACTTGCCTAGTGTGGAATCACCTTCAGCTAAAGGGTCAACCCACCCTGAAAGGTCTACCCATAATCTCAACAAGCACATGTTTCTAAACTTTTGGTTGTTCGGTAACGGCTGTGAGAGCAAAGATGTCATTGGTGGGGATGGGACATGGTGGGAGGAAGAACTTTCACCTTTTCAACAACAGCAGTATCCCCTTGCAATGTACCAGAAGGTTAATTTCCCACCTTTGAGAAAAACCAAAATAGTTGAGGCTAAAACAGTTATAAATGATAGGTCAGAGGACAGATTTTCAGGGAAGAACTGGTAGGCAGGGGAAGGTTAAGCACTTTCTCTCATTCATTTGCACCTTGGAATGCCCTTTGGCTTCTGTGTTATAATTATGTGGCACATGGGGTTGGGAACCAAATGAGTTCTTTTTCACACAGAGAGCACTTAGGCTATCATTGCAAGTATTATTCCTGGGGCACACCTTGAAAATTAATATATTAATTGAAGAATGAAATCAATAAATTTCTAAAAATAAGAAGTACATGCACATACAGACTCGTGTGTGTGTGTGTGTGTGTGTGTGTGTGTGCACACGCACACACATATATACACTGTTTCCCTGAAAATAAGACCTACCCCAAAAATAAGCCCTAGGATGATTTTTTGGGATTTTTAGAGGATGCTTGAAATATAAGCCCTACTCCAAAAATAAGCCCTAGTTACAGATTCCCTGGTGCAGGTGATCTGGTCATGTGGGGGACACAAAGGGGCTTTCCCCACTGACAGAGTTGAACTGGTTTCTACCTAGGTTCGCCTCAGTGAATCCCCACTGCCACCGAGCTCAACATTGTTTTGTCTCAGCCTCCCCCCCGAACTGTGACATCCTTGTCACAGTTATGAACTACACTTTTCTGCTGGAACAAGGTCGATACCACTTCGAAGCTTTGAAGTGGGGAAGCATCTAAATGACACCTCATCCGTTCAACCAATCACGAGTCGCTTTTGTGGCATGTGCAGAACGGGGGAGTCGTGGCAGGCAGAAAGCGCATGTAACTGTAAACTGTAAAAAAAAAGAACACTCCCGTTTCCTGCGGTAACGCAAGCGCCAATCACGATCAAGGAGCGAAACAGGCACCAAGATGATCCCACCCACTTAGCTTGGTTCCAGGGGGCCAACTCAGTTGCTGTGGGGACAGCCTGGAATCACCCTCCACTGAAGGGAACTGTGTCGACCTTAGCTCCCTTCTGTAGTGGGGAAAGCCCCAAAATAATGGAAAAAAATAAGACATCCCCTGAAAATAAGCCCTAACACATCTTTTGGAGCAAAAATTAATTCCTTGGAAGATGCCAGCCATAGATACAAGTGAAACATTAGGAGTAAAAGCTATCAGACCACGGCTACACAGCCTGGAAAACTCACAACAGCCAAGTATTCACTAACTTAGGGTTAGAAGTCTCTCGATCAAGCTTGAACTGAAAAAAGAGTGGAGTACAGGGAACTGGTCAACTTGAGATTCAGTCAGAGTTTGATGTGTCCTACACTTCTATAAATTCTTCTGCCAATCAGTGTTCAATTTGCAAGGTAATTACACCACAAAGAGAGTAATTACTTTCCACCATAAGAAGATTATTTATAATTCCCCTTTCGACTGGGTTTCAGGTAGCCAGCTCAAGGCTGATTCAGCCTTCCATCCTTCTGAGGCCTGTGAAATGAATACCCAGTTTGCCAGTAGTAAAGTACAGACAGCTAGGGAAAGCAATGGCAAGCCACCCAACAAACAAAGTCTGCCAACTAAACACTGGGATCATGTTACATCACCCCATAGCTGCTTGCACAGGGTATTACCATTACCTTTTTTGGCCCATGAACTGTAAATCAGTAAGCTTCCCTTAGCTCTTTAGTATGGTGAGTTTGATTAGTGTTAAGGACCAATTATTCACAGATGTCTTCTCCACTTCAAGCATCATTTTGCTTTGAATCCGATTTTGATTTATGCAACAGCTTCAACATATGATGTATGATTCAGGTTAAATTTTTCCTTACGCAACTGCTCTGAAGTGATCATGCCTTTTCCAGGTGTGGGAAAAACCTGACCTTCTCAAGGAAGGTGAAGTAAATGTACACAAATGCCTCCCTAGGGTTTTTCCCTCCCTCCTCTCTCCACATTTTCCCCACCCATAACCATGTCCTTTTACAGTTGCATCATCCCACCTTCCTCCCACTTTTCTGGCCAGCCCTCTCTTCATCCCCTCCAACCTCCATTTTTGTTCTGCTCTCTGGTTGAGTGGATTCATGAGGTAAAATGTTCCAAATATCTGTGAACTCCAACCACAAAGTCTCCATTTGTCTGGGGATCCATGCTGGCTTTTGCCAGCCCTGGAGAGTTCATCTCCTGCCATGCCTGCACTTGCAGGGGGGGGGGGGGTTATCCCTCAAATTCCAACTTGAAATCTTTTGTCCAACTAGTGACCATCAGTGAATCGCCACATAAATACTACATGGACACTTATTTTGTGAAATCTACTTGGCTTGGGAGTTTTTTCCATCCCTGGGAGGTTTGCAAGGCAACACAGGTCCTGCTGGCAGAACAGCTCAAACCCTTGTTGGATTCCCTGTGCTTATTTGTGACCAATTCAGTTTCCCAGCAGAAACTGGCATCTGGGGCAAGTGTTTTTGTCACTGTCTTCAAACCATAGAATCCATCATTTCTCATTGGCAGTAAAATCAACGTATCAGTATATCAATATATTAATATTATGTTCCTTTTAAATAATTTAATAAATTTTGTATGGTCACACACATACCCCCCCCCCCCACGGGCTTTGGGTCAAAAGCACTAGAGGTCGTATGAGGGGATGAAAAAAGGGTACATGCAGTACAGGACAATGATCTGCACAAGCACAATACAATTTTCCCATGCTAATTCCCCTTGCAGATTTTGTAGATGTGGAAACACACACAGGCAACACATGATGGCAACAGTGCAAACCTGGTACAGGAGAACGCCATTTGCAAGGAAAGCATTACTCCTTCACCAAGCCAGAAAAAGATTCGGGGACAGCAGCAGTGCGCAATACATGCGACTTGCCCCACGTGAAAAGGAGACAAATTTACTGCTGACAAAGGTTGGAATAAGACATGAGTGCTTAACTGGCCAGAATCTCCTGTGAAAGTGAAATGCTTTCTCACTAGTTCTACTGTTATCCTTTAAAATGTCTAACTTTTGTCCACTTGCTTCTTCGCAGCAGATGCTGTCTGTCCTTTGATGACCTCCCACCCCACCCCTCCACACACCTGGGGAAGGGGCAGACTGAAAGTACATGTTATGACATTACAAACTCACCATTAGTCATAAAAGACACATTTGTTGGCACAAATACAGTATGGTTGCCCATCATTTCCTTCACCCAACCCCCAACCTCCTGGGCTCTCTTTCTCAGTCCTGTATTTCAACCTGCTGTTTCTACTGCCACCATTCCAGCTGCCGCCGCCACTAGGCTTGGTCAATACCCTAGAAATTCGGTAAAATTCAGATTCAGATTTATTTGGGCATAACATTATCTATATGCCCGAATAAGACAAATAACATATTTGGATGTACCCAAATATTTGGGTATATCCGAAAAATTTGGGTCCGTCAGATTTTTTTTGTATTTTTGGTGGGGGGTTTTGCGTTTTGGCATGCAGGGGATGCATTTTCAAAGCTAGCCGTACCAAAATGTCAGGGTATCATCCAGAGACTGTCATGATGATACCACCCGAGTTTGGAGAAGTTTGGTTTAGGGGGGCCAAAGTTATGGACCCCAAAAGGGGGTGCCTCATCCCCCATTGTTTCTAATGGGAGCTAACAGGAGACGGGGGCTACCCCTTTGAGGGTCCATAACTTTGGCCACCATGAATCAAACTTCACCAAACTTGGGTGGTATCATCAGGCCAGTCTCTGGACGATACTCTAAAATGTTGGTGCTGCACAGATTCTCTGCTTTGCAGTGCCTTGGCTCCATTGTAGAATTTCTGAGTGTGTAAGCAGGCTGCACATTTGTGAAGATAGAGGCACCTTACCTTCAAGGTGGCTCCAGGAGGCCCACCTGGTAATAGCATCCAGGCTTGGTGAACTTTGTCCCTTGCCCACTGCCTTAATCCAACTTATATTCCTTTGTTGCAATGGGGCCAGAAAATGTAATAGTGGTGGCAGTATTGACAGAGGAAGCAGGGAGAGTGTGCATTAATCCACCATCACCAGCTTGGTAGAAATTTGATTGTGGGTGGGGCAATTTAAAGTGAAGGTGCTCCTAAGATGCCATAATTTTTGCCCTCAAAATGTACAAAAAAAGGCCTCACAAGCAATACCACCTCTGACCACAGGATGTCAGGGAAAGGCCAAAAGAGATCATGATATACTAATGTGCATGTATAAGAACTCTTAGAGGTAGGCTCATGCAAACTTGCAATTCTTCTGAGATTACACCTCTTTCGTATACAAAGAGAGGAGTTACATTTACATGCTCACCAGGTCAAAAACTGCCTACAGAGAACTAGAAAGCAAGTAGAGAAGCCTTTGTTTTTAAAAATACACATACCTACAAGGTTTTTCAAAGGTGTAGTTCCCCAGATGCCCTTTGAAGTGAAATAACTATTTTCTCTTTTAGAACATTACTGACTTAATGAATGGCTTAGTTAAAACATAGAGATGCCATATTCTTTGTAAGACATCCCTCTCCCACCAATACTGCCCACTTTCACTCAACTGGGCAGTGGGAAGAAACTGGGTTACAAACTGAGGGTTTTTCACTGGAGAATCAGGAGAACTGGTAAGCTGTTGGCATTTTCTTAGCCAGTGTGTGGTTCCATTCCCCCTTTCAGGCTTTCCTTCTTCCCAGGAAATGAGAAAAAGGAGTTATTCCATTTGGTTCCATCTCCTGCAGAAGACATTTGTAGCCTGGCTTCACCTCTTCTGGGACCAATTTTTGGGGTTGTGCCCACCACCCTGTCTCAAAATTGCAAATGTGCCCAATGGCTCAAAAAGGTTTGGAACTCCTATCCTACATTGTGTGCTCCAAGAAGGTTGAGATGGATCAACAAGTGCTTTGACTGGCAGCCGATAAAGAACAGTTGCAAGGCCGAGGGTAACCACTGTCACTATTTTGCTCATTATCTCAGCTCCTGAGGCTGAGGCCCACAGAGGGGTCTGGCTTTACCGTGCCCACAATTGCCCAACTGGGTTTGAGTGTGAAGCAAAGCATATTTCTATATATATGAAAAGGCTATGGATTTTTTCTTCCATGTTGCCGCAAAGTCTTTCCCATTTAAATTAAAGCTGTACGTGTGTGTTTGCAGAAGTCCTGGGCAGCCCATGCTTAAGAGGGCTGCTTTAATGTATATGTTAATTACATGGTACATTAATTGCATTACTTCTCAACAGTTTGCATGGAATAAAACCAAACAACAACCAATAAACTGACTGCAAGTGCAGGCAAGATGCATTTTCTGTCAGTTGCTTTTCTACCCTGTTCGCAGAGTATGATATGCAAAGCTTGATATATTTATTTGACAAGGCTCCGAGCTCTCTAAAAGGTTTATAGACTTCTCCTCTATGAATCAAGGGGAAGTGTCAGTTCAAACCAGGACACCTCTGCTTTATTCCCATGAGAATTCAATGTCAGTGAAGCATCACAGGAGGAAAAGTTTGATGTTAACAAATTGCTTCTTCTGTCCAGTCTATTGTATTGAGAGGAAACTTCAGCCTCCTAATATCTGGATTCTCACACAAATTCAGAAGAAATGATTAATTTCTAAATGGGAAATTCAGAGTGTAATACATAAAAATCAGATGCTGTGTGATGTTCATACATTTAGTGATACCAGATATATTACATGACAACAGGACTAAGAGACAATACATTGAGAAAACAAATGTACTGCTGTGGTTAGGCTGTTATGTTAGTCCTTTGAAGACCCAGGCTCAGTTCTCTGTTCACTGGGAACTACACTTCCCAGGATACCTTGCGAGGAACACTCTGACTCTGGAGGGGAGGAGGGAGAGTGCTCCAAGTGCTCAAACTTTCTAGAAGCCTTTAGTGCAAAGCTGCACTAAAGACACAACAATGAACTAAACTAAGGTTAGTGGGAGGAGGCGCAGGGTGGGGCTAGGTGCCATTTTGCCCCAGATGCTATTTTGGCCTCCTATGCCTCTGTCCCCCATTACTGGGAGGGTAGAAGTGCATATCATCCAGCCCACTAGTCTGGTGCTTATGCTTGTGAATTCCAGGTTGGTCCAAAATAAATCTGTCCTCATCCAGGACTTGCTCCAGGACTTGATCCTGGATGAGGGGCCAACTTGGTGTGCACCACAGAGACCTGGGTGGGTGAGATGGGGCCCCTGATCCTTACCCAGCTTTGCCCCCGGGTTACTGTGTGCAACACCAGGTTGGTGGGGAGGAGTGGGGTGGGGGAGTGGCTTTGGTCTGTAGAGATTCCATCACTCTCACCAAACAACCCTTTCACCTTGTGGCTGTTGCAGAGCGTTTGTTCTTGATGCTTGATCAGAGACACAAGTTGGGACTGCTGCTGGTGTGCCGTTCACCCCACTGCCCTACTGCCTCCCTGCATGAGCTGGAGGAGGCAGTCTCAGGGGTGGTGTTGGAGGCTCCCAGTACAGTGATTCTGGGAGGTTTCAATTTCCATGTCGAAGATGCCTCTGATGGTCCAACTCAGGACCTCATGGCTGCCATGGCAACCATGGGGCTCTCAGTTTGTTTCTGGCTTAACACACTCAGCTGGACGTGTTCTCGACCTGATCTTTCCAACAAGGCAAATTGGAGATAATCCATTCATCAAGGACTCAAGATCTGTCCCTTTTTATAGATAGATCATAACCTAGTGAAGTTTGGGCTTCAGATGTCACTCCCCCACTGCAGGGATGGGGGACTGATTAAGATGGTCCACCCCTTGAGGAGTATGAAATCGCAAGGATTCCTGAAAGTTCTAGGGATTTTCCTGGTGACATGGCTGGCACTTCTGTTGAGGCCCTGATCTCCCTTTGAAATGGTGAGGTCAGGAGGGCAATCAACATGATTGATCCTAACCACCTTGTCCCGCTGGTAGAGCCTTTTGGGCCCATGGTATACTGGGGATTTGAAGTCAATGAAGCAGAAGGGGCGATGGCTTGAGCACAGATGGTGGAAATCGCCATGTGGATCTGACTCTACACCAAGTGGTGGTGGCAGTAGCGGCAAAGAGGTTGTATTTCTCCACTCTCATTGTGTCCACAAGTAGCCATTTAGCAGAGTTATTTAGGGTGGTTAATGGCTTGTGTCCTCCTCTTGGAAGACTGGGGCCAGGGTGCCCCCTGGTATCTGAGGTGATTATTTGCTGTGTGCTTTCAAGATAAAGCTCAGATCCACACAGGATTGGACTCTACCTTTGAACAGATTCCTGTGGAAGTGTCCAGACCACTACGTAGCCCAGTTTTATTGGATCAATTTCAGTTCTTGAGGTCAGAGGATGTGGACAAGTTGCTTGCGGGGATGTGACCTACTACTAGTCCCCTGGACCTTTGTCCATCCTGTCTAATAAAAGTTAGCTGTGGGAGAAGGGGGGTTCAGGAGGTACTAAATGTCTCTTTGATTGAAGGGGCCAGCACTTCTGAAAGAGGAGTTGGTCTGCCCCATTTTGAGGGGGCCTTCTTTGGACCCTATGGTGCTGGGTAATTATCACCCAACATTCCATTTTGGGGAAGGTTCTGGAGACGGTGGTTGCAGCTCAACTGCAAGCTTACTTGGAAAAAACTGGTCAATCTGGTTTCAGGCATAGTTATGGCACAGAAATGTCCTTTACTGGGGAAATACTGGGGAAATACTACCCTGTTGATTCTCCTTGATCTCTCAGTAACTTTTGATACCATGGTATTTTGCTGAACTGGCTCCAGGGAATGAGGTATGGGGACACTGTGTTACAGTGGTTCTCTTCCTACCTTCAGGGTTGGTTCCAGAAGACTCATGTTCACAGTGCTGGGAGCTCCCTTGTGGGGTTCCCATCATTTGATCCTGTCCCTTACACTGTTCAACATCTATATGAAGCTGCTGGGTGAAGTCATCTTGGGATTTGGAGTCAAGTGTCATTAACATGCCAGGAGAGGTTTCCATGTGCTGAACTCTTGCCTGGAAGCAATTATGGGCTCAATGAGGACCAACAAACTGAGGCTGAATCCAAACAAGACAGAGGTTCTCTGTATTCTGGGCTCCCAAGACTGCAGGATAATGGGGCATCCAACACTGGATGGGGTTGTATTGCCCCAAAAGAACTGGGGGTGCTCCTGAATTCATCACTGTCCTTTAAGCTGCAGGTGACAGTAATGGCCACAAGGGCCTTCCACCAGTTCCGTCTGGTTCACCAGCTCCGCCCATTTTTGCACAAAGGGGACCTGGCAGTGTTACACATTCTGGGTTACTGGCAGTAGCAGTGTTACACATTCTGGGTTACCCAATTGGGTTACTGTAATGCGCTCTACGTGAGGCTGCCCTTCAAGATGGTCCAGAAGCGGGAGTTGGTATAGGCATTAGCCAATATCTCTGGCCAGATGTACATCATGCCAGTCCCTCCCTGGTGGGAAAGGCCTTAGCCAGATATAATGCCATAGCAGCCATTTCCCCCCCAGAGGAACTGTTCTCTACCATGTGAAGATCAGTTGTAATTCTGGGAGACTGCTAGCCCCTCCATCTAGAGTTGGCAGCCCTAGTTCCAGAGCAATTTTGTTTGTTTGTTTGTTTGTTTGTTTGTTTGTTTGTTTGTTTGTTTGTTTGTTTGTTTGTTTGTTTGTTTGTTTGTTTGTTTGTTTGTTTGTTTGTTTGTTTGTTTGTTTGACTTGATAGACCACCCAACCCCCGGAGGGCTCTGCAATTTTTATTGCAGCTGACATAATTACATCACAATTATAGCAGGTAAAGGTGTAGTCTACTTTCCTAATGACCCCCAAAAACAAATAATATTTTTAGAAAGAAGGTAATCATCAGTAAATTAAAGAAACTGCGGAGTAGGTTAATGCCATGCGTCATAAGCATAAGCATAAGCATTTTATTATCATTGTGCATTCACAACGAAATTTACAGCAGCATTCCTCGAAGCACACAATTTCAGACTCATACCCCATCCTCACTTTCCCCTTCCTCCACCCATCCCTACACAGCCCCAAACACATCAACACGAAGCCACGGAGTTCAGCATCGCCACAGCTCTAGAGTAGAAGCTGTCTTTAAGCCTCTTCGTCCTAGTTTTTATAGAACTGTATCATCTGCCAGATGGTAACAGTTCAAAAAGAGAGTGTGATGGTTGAGACAGGTTTCTCAGAATATTTTGGGCTTTCTTTAGGCTTCGGGAAATAGAGTTCTTCCAAGTAGGGGAGAGGGCAGCCGATAATCCTCTGTGCAGTAGTGATCACCCTTTGGAGCACCTTCCTATCTGCCACTGTGCAACTGGAGAACCATACACAGATGCAGTAGGTTAAGACACTCTATATAGCACAGCGGTAAAAGGACACCAGGAGTTTTCCATTCAGTTGTTGTTTCCTTAACAGTCATCATAAATATAACCCAAAGTGAACAAATAAAGGGCTTTCAGTTCTTGCCCTGAGATTGAGATTAAGGAATGCTTCTCTGGGAGGCATCTCTGGGCCCTTTTGTCGCAATCCGCTTTGTCAATGATACACAAGTACTAGAGGGTTCAAATTCTAGCAATCTGGTTCATTCTGAGCACCAGAAGAAAGGAGTAGTAGGAATTGTACATGCTGAGACCAACAGTCATTTCAATGGCTGCAATTTGTCTGCATTTTTCACTGAAGCCATCAGTAGTGGAATGACTGCTGGTAACTGGGGGGAAGGGTTATATTACCCTTTTTCAATTTTGTTGTGTACTCGGCAGCTGCAAGGAGGAATGTAAAAGTGCAAACAGATTCCTACTGTGTTATGTACTTATTGTACACTGTAATAAAGATTTAGCTGAGATCAGACATGTTGACATACTCTTATAATCTCACAGGGGTGCCATGTGGTGCCACTATAGCTTGGAAACTATGATGTTTAATGTTTCCAAACCCTATCTCCCAGGTACTGGGATCAGTAAGGCTTGGAGGATCTGCTGATGCCCGTCTTTCCCTAAGCAAGTAGTCACGGGATGGAATCAGAGGCCTGATGAATTGAACATTTTGGCACCATTCCCAAAGGCTTAATGCCCCCAAATACATTCACATCTCCCACAGCAAATTCATATCCTTCATACAGATATATTTCAAGATGACAGGTTAAATTAACAAGTTGCTTCTTGTCAAAGATTCTGGGTTTGAGGGTGCAAGAGTCATGAAAAGTAATGGGTGTAGGGGTATTTTATATGGGGTGGAAGTATCTGACTTTGCTCACATTTTCCCAACTGCTAATGAAACCATCTGCTTTTATCTGTCCCCATAGGCTTAAAACTCTGGCCATCATTAAAATACAATGGGAAAAAAGAGTGAATTAGCAAGGTTCTTCTACACTGCCCTCAACATTCTCCCTCAGAGCCAATCAGTAAATGCTGTCACATTACACAAGCCAGTAGTGTTCCTTTCTCTTGCAGGCTGTGTACTCCTGCCTTCCTCAGTCCTCATTCAATCAAAGGTAATCTAGGCAATAAAATAGCCTCTCCTTCGGTAAACGGTGTCAAGGTTAGAGCATGACATGCATTGTGGTAATAAATCTTTATTGCAAACCCCTCTTCCCATCCCCCACTATAAACTAAACTTTCCATAAACCATACATTTATGGTCCCTGCTCTAATGATTAACTTGGTGCTTAGCAGTTTGTTGAAGGTGTGGGGGGTCCAGAAAGCTGAAGGAAATGGAAGGTTGAGGTGGCCCCCCAAGGGCATTTGCAATGTCTTCTTTCCAGTATTAAGTTGAAACCTAAGCACTCTTTTGCAGAGAGAAGGTGTGGGCCGACCAACCTGATTTGCAAGACAAGGAAACAGTTTGGAAAGGAAATGACCTTGTTAGCTCCTTCTCTAGTTAATTTTTATATGGCATCCCCAACCTTTCCTTCCCAAACTCTGCTATCCTGAGGCATGGCCACTACATCTCTAGGAATTTCTCACTCTGGAATTGGAAGGCCTGTTTGGAAGGCCTGCATATGTTCTCTACTTGCCCAAGAAATTGCCCAGGTATAATGTGCTGGGAATTTAGGTCTTGAAAGAGCGCACATTAGAATGCATGCTACTAAATTACAGGTAACTGTGCCAAGTCTTTTTTTTCTACTGAGGGGATGAACACGGCCTCCTAAGATTTTTGGGATCATTTTGAACTATAACCTTCTCTTCAGTTTTCTACAGGTAGCGAGTGTGTAGGCTTTGGGTTCATTGCTGTGAGGTAAGTCTGTGGTGCACAAGGAGATTGTTGAGATCACTGAGGCTGGATAAATATGTAAACAACTAAGAAGATGTATTTATTTACAAGTTGGTTTTAAAGGATCAAACTAGCAATACAGGTCTCCAGATGGACAAAGTAGAAACCTGGCCGAGGCACAAAAAGTTAAACTGGTTATGACTTCAGAAAGTAGTTAGACTTTTCTACAATGCTGTCACCAACAGACTTTTACTTTCCAGTCACTAGGTTGGATCAGTGGATTGTTTCTTGCGTGAAATTCGCAAAGCTAAGAATCATTTGTAGCTATCATTCAGGGAAGAAACGTAGATATATAGTACAGTGCAGAAACAGGAAGCTATACAGAATACGAAAACTTTTATTAGGTGTCCTCTCCAGGTAAACACACCTGTCTCATTAATTAGAACGGAAGTAGGAGTGGCCTTACTATCTTAAATATATTTTATGATTACCAGTTATTGGCTCGAACTCCAGGTGATGGGAAACAACACTGTTATTGAACAAACTGCAAAAAAAGTTCATATATATATATCTATGAATCAAGCTATGTACTTGTTGCAACCTGGCAACAATCCTTGTGTTTACATCTGCTGGGGGGGAAAAGACTGCAGCTAAGATTACAAACAGAGCTCATTCCTTGTAGGCAAGAGGCGTAGCTAGGCCAGAGTGCGCCCGGTGCACACTCTGGCTTTTTCGCCTCCCCCCCCCCGTGGCCCCCCGCAGTGCCTCCGTGGCCCCCATGGCACCCCTGCAGCCCCCCGTGGCGCCCCCGCAGCTCCCCGCCCCCCCTACAGCACACACACCCCTGCGGCAGCCCCCCCCCGGCGGCACTTTATTCCACTTTTAGGAAAGGAGCAGGCTGAAGAAGCCTGCCTGCGTTGCCTGGGCCTGGTGGGAACTACATTTCCCAGGAGCCCCTGGGAAATGTAGTTCCCACCAGGCCCAGGCAACGCAGGCAGCCTTCTTCTCTGGGATGTTCCATTCCTAAAAGGAAGTGGGGGGGTGCGCCATGGGGGAGTGGGGGGCACTGCAGAAAGGGGGCGCGGGGCACTGAGGGGAGCGCAGGGGGCCACGGGGGAGATTTTTCCACCCCCACGTGACCAGAATCGGTGCACCTAGTGTGTTGCGCACCCTCCTGTCCCATGGTGGCTTCGCCGCTGCTTGTAGGTTCATATTCACACTAACTTTTCTTCAAACCACTGCATGAATAACTCAAGTTGCATACATTGGCCCTTGGCAACAACAACAGAAAATAAGGGTGACTCTGATGCCTACCTGGACCCACTGAGCCCTCTGTGCTCACACATCCCAGGTGCCTCATTAATATTCACTCATTGGCTTTGGGATATTGAAAAGCAACATGCTATTTGTGTGTGAGGTTAGTAGCATATCATTTAGATGGGCTAGGACAATGGTGGCGAACCTTTGGCACTCCAGATGTTATGGACTACAATTCCCATCAGCCCCTGCCAGCATGGCCAATTGGCCATGCTGGCAGAACTGGATGGGAATTGGTAGTCCATAACTTTATCTGAGATGCCAAAGGTCTTCGCTTTGGACCTAATGGGCTAGGATGATTTTATATATTTCAATGAATTCAGGTAATACATTGTCAATGTAGGAACATGTATCAAGGACCAAAACCCAGATGACAGTGTGATTTCTAAAGCACGTATACAACAAGGAAGAGAGCAGAAGGAACTGCTAATTTAGCGCTTAACTCAACAGATCAGGGACTTTTCATTTTGATTTATACTACTCAGTAAAATACCATGTAAATAATGATCCTGATGATGGATGCAAATAGAAGAGCATATAATTTCTGACTTATTTATATTGTGGTTTAAGACATTGGTATCTTGTGCCAAAATACACTAAATCAACAGCTAATCTTTCTCTCCGTACAGCCAGACAAAGGTAATATAATCAATGGGCAGAATAGCATATTTGGCACTTGTTTTGTACTGGTGGCCTTTGTCAGTAGCAGAATTCATCCTGGGATTAAAATGCAGATAGTGTGGACATTCTATGGCATCAGGGGCATATATACTTAAAACGCCCCCCCACAACTGTGCCCCACCCCTGCAGGGCAGAGTGCAGTTCAAGGCTGGCAAGCAGAGCTTGCCCCTAAAAAGGTAAGCTGGCTTGCCCCCAACGGGCATGGCTTGCATGCCTTTCTCTTCACATGGAGGTCAGGTGTGGGGCTGGTCCCATGCCTGACCTTCGCATGGAGGAGCAGTAGGGGTTCATTCAAGCCATCTGGGGCTAGGCTTGGATCCAGCTCTAAGCTGCTCAGGCTGAAGCCAGCTGCACTGGAGCCTCTGGATTTATACCGTTGACTTTGCCCTCAAGTCCACCTCCAGTCAGATGGTGCTTGAGGGGTGGAGCTAACAGTAGAGGAATTGAGAGCAGCAGGCTTCAGTGGTTGAATCCCCACTACCGTCTTAGCCAGGTTTCAGAGCACAAACTAACCAGGTTTGAGGGACGACCTCCCCATTGCTTGCGTGGCAGATTCTGTTTCTGGTGCTCGTTCTCCCTGTTAATCCACGTTCCGGCAGGACCTGGTTGCAAGTGGCATAGAGCCCCATTAACACGGTTCTAGAGCTGAACCGAGGGGAGGGATGTAGGAGTTGAAACACCTGACTCGTTTCCCGCCTCTGGAGGTGTATCACCGCATGAATTTGCAGGCAATCCAATCAGCGCCATGACGATGCGCATGCGCAGCCTTGTAATACACCTTGGTTTCATTTCCACAGCTTTGCGATTGGCCAGCAGGAAGAGTGGACGGTGAACGTTAAACAAGTCGTAAATGTAACTTTGAATTTGTTTAATGGCTTTATAGAGGTAACGATTAAATGTTTGCACAGTTCAATGCTTAAACTTTTTACTACGTTACTGGGTTTTTTTTTTATCATGCCCCTACAATGTACGTTTCCGCAGTGGGAAAAGGTCCAACCCCATCAAGGCACGCCAGCCATGATCAGGGAGACTGGCAAAGCAAGCTCGGCCTTGGTAGTGGGATTGGGTTTAGGAGAGTTCTGCAACCGGGGTGTCTCGCCTGCTGCATACTTTCGCTGCTATGTGTGGGAGAGGGACACTCCGATTTAGAAGGAGGAGAACACGGTTTCATAACGGTAATAACAGTGGTTTTGAAACTGCGTGCAAATTTCAAGTTGGGATTTGACCAGTCTGAGCTCAGCTAAGACCAGGCTTGGATTTAGCTGTAAACTGCAAGCTGCAGCTTAGCGCTGGGTCCGAGCCTGGGCTCAGTCAGGCTCAAACAGGCCCTTGCGGCTCCTATCAGATTATGGAGATTATGAATAGGGTGAGCCACAGTCGCCCGTCTTCAACTGCGCTCCCGACTGGGCAGTTCCCAACCGGAGTACAGTTGGGAGGGTGGGGCATGGGGCAAACTGTGCCCCCCAGAAGTGATGCCTGAAGCTCAAGACCCCCCTACCCCCTAGATACACTATTGTACATCATAATTAGCAAGAAGAATGTACTCTGTATGATTTGTTTACTTAGCAAAATTTGACATACTATTTTAAAATATGCAGAAGATCTCTTGTGTGAATGCAACATAGAGGTTTTGGAGAACTAAGATGACCCTAGGTAAATCATTTTTCCTACATGATATGACTCATTCCAAATACCATTACCAGTGTGTGTCAATAACCATTTTCTATTTTATAAGCCATGAAACAGGAGAAACCAGACCAAGCCATAAATGGAAACTCAGATTTCAGTAATGTGAAATAGTTGTGTCTTACTACCACTGTTACTTCATCTAAGTGCATTGAAGTAAGAGAAAGAAGAGCTTCAAAATGCTGGAAATACTCTTTTAAAATCCATAATCATTAGCTAAGTCTGTCAGAGATGACCCAGCATACCAGAGGCTCCAAAGAGACAAGGAGGCTTATATAGCCTTTAACTTCTTCTGCAACCTACATTGCCCCTCTGAATGCCTTAGCGTGGCATTAAACTTTTTTTTACTCAAGGAAAGCAGGAGAGGGTGGGAATCAGCTGACATTAAGAACTTACAGCTGTAGTCAATTAGATACTGTCAACATTGCTGACCCACAGAGCGGTTGACAAATGGAATTTCTTCCCCATGAAGAACTTTGACATTTTGAAAAACATTTCTATTATGGAATCGGAAGTAATATAAACTCTCTCTCACACACACACATATAGCCTCAATCTCAGGCAAAAAAAAGGAGAGTAAAAGTCAAATTACTGATAAGGTGAACTTTCTGAACTTTGTGAGTCAGAGCAAACAAGCAAACCAAGCCACCATTTTCACTGAGATTTAAAATGTTGAAATATTGAATCTGGGCATCAACATCTTGAGACACTAGTTGGGAATTGCTATGCTGAGGCACAGAATACTGTTTGCTATATAATTTGCTATTTCTATTTGTATTAGGCAAAATAGGGACACATAAGAGGCCTAGAAAAAGAGATGCTGGGAGCAGTAGTGGCATAGTGGTTTAGAGCAGGTGCACTGTAATCTGGAGAACCGGGTTTGATTCCCCACTCTGCCACTTGAGCTGTGGAGGCTTATCTGGGGAATTCAGATTAGCCTGTGCACTCCAACACATGCCAGCTGGGTGACCTTGGGCTAGTCACAGTTCTTCTGAGCTCTCTCAGCCCCACCCACCTCACAGGGTGTTTCTTGTGGGGGGCAGAAGGGACATTGTAAGTCCCTTTGAGTCTCCTTACAGGAGAGAAAGGAGGGGTATAAATCCAAACTCCCCTCCTCCTCTTCCTCCTCCTTCTCTGCCTGAAACACCTCCCTCTGATCTGGAAACATTCCTCCTCAAAGTCCCTAATATGCTGGGTTTGTCTGTAGTGAGTAGTGAAAAATGTACTTTGAACTTATTCAGCAACATTTTACCCCATTTGTTCCATGTTTTGGCATTGAAAACAGGTATCATGGCTGAGCTATGAGGAACACACACACACATACTCTCATATATATTTTATATCCTCTATATCAGGGGTAGGGAACCTGTGGCTCGAGAGCCGCATGCGGCTCTTCTGCCCTTGCACTGTGGCTCCACGAGCCGAGCTGCCGGCTGCATCCTTGCCTGCCCTGCAAGCAGCAGGGCGGGCGCACCAACTGCCCACGGTCAGCTGGGCAGCGCTGCGGGCTTCCCCTCTCGCCCGCCCCGTTAGAGCGGGGCGGGCACTTTCCCGGCAGCTGGCGAGGCTGAGCCGCCGGCTTAATCCTTGCCCACCCTGCAGGCAGCAGGGTGGGCGCATCCATGTGCTTCTCTGAATGAGCGGAGTAAAAGGTAAAAAAAACCCCTGTATATATAGTGTTATTTTTATTTTAAATGTCAAAAATTATTTGCGGCTCCAAGTGTTTTCTTTTCCCGTGGAAAACGGGTCCAAATGGCTCTTTGAGTGTTAAAGGTTCCCTACCCCTGCTCTATATCAATGTACATAAGAAGACCAGCACAGAAAACTTAAATCAGTTTTCTCTTCAATTCAGATAATCAAATCATAGGCTTCAACAAGTAGGCATTTTTTTCTTATGATGAAACTATTCCTAAAATCATGTATCATGTACCAGGCTGGATTTTCATTGAAATAATAAACTACAGGGCTGGTTGGCAGACTTCATGAGATTTTTCTGTGTGCCCGATCCATGAATTCTGCTTCCTGAGAGAAAGCTGAGAGACATGCATTTATGCCTCCGAGACCCAAAAGGGAGAGGTAGTCCAAATAGATGTAGGTTGTGAATCTGAATCCATGGATGATTAACACATAACTCTGGTTACTCTCTCAGAATGCCTGCCTAAAGATGGGAGGAGAAAGACATGGGGAAGGAATATTCCTTAGTATGTATAAGAGCCTGATACCATCCACATTCAAATTGCCATGCGGCACAGAACTAGCATTTCAAAGCTCTGATGCATCACCCTGAGAAAGACTGGGAGGGGAGTCAGTAGCTACAATCCAATGACATGATGAGAAAATGTGGCCTTCCCCCTCCCCTTTTTTATTCTATTAGAAGGTGACATCAGCATTATCCCCATTTGCAATACTATGTCTTCATTTATTAAAATCATTTAAATACATGGGTTTATTCTGCATTGTTTAAATTCTTGCCTGAAAGTAAGGGATATTAATGTTTCCAATACATAAATTATAGAATTTCTCTTTCTCACAAAAAAACATTTCTTAGTGCTTAATTCTTACATTTGCAACTTTTAATTAGTAAGTACCACTGAGAAGAGAATAGCCCTGCTTTTCTGGAGCAGTCATTATCACTGGTGTTTTTAGGATAAGTATAAATATATATTAACTCTTATTAGGTAATTTTAAGAACCAGTTCATAAATGCATACATGACTTGCAACATTCAGTGATGCCTTTCATATATAATGAGCCTTCACAGACATAGCAATATAGACAAAGCTTTTATTTCACCTCACATTACCTCAAACACAAACCATCTATTCAGATAACTTGGGGAATCAGCCCCTTTAGCTTTGTTTAACAGACTATTGTCCTGTGCCGACTGGTGTATTATGATCCAGATTAATGAGACTTCCATGTTGTCAAAAATAAAAGTCCACTTAAGCTACAATTACCATCCCTCGTGTGTTTCTTCACGATTACTGGAGTTCCATGTGAGCCAGCTTCAGTATGTAATTATGCAGCAATTGCATTGCCCTGTACATGTACAAGAGGCCTCTCTGATGCTGATAGAAAACAGCACACCCAAGACAAAACAGCACATTTGAAAGTTACACACAACAGTTCCTTGAACATAGTTAATATACCCAGATAAGCACCCTTAAACATGGTGTTGACATAACAGGGTTGCTGGCCAAGGGATTGCAACCGCCAGGGTCGGGTGGGGAGATTCAAACTGCTATGTTTCTGATACTGTGACATCACTTCTAGTGCAACCCCAAATATGACACCCTGGCTTTGGGGCTATCCTGTAGGATTCCATGGAAACTCTATGGTTTCAGCTATTTCAAGAGATCTGATGGACCTAACATAACATATCTATCAGTTCATACTATACTCCCTTTTATTTGCTTTCTAGGAGGGCATGAACATACAAAGCATGAAGTCAAAATTACCCTATTAGCAAAAACTCTTCTCTTAACTTTTGTACCATGATGGTCAACCTCTCAGCAGATAAGCTTTGGGTTAAAATTAGTCAGTGACCTCACATGTTTCTCTCAATATTTGACCAATGTGCATCATTGCTGATGTGCATACATGCTCCTTTTGAAGAGAAAGCAATCTGATCAGGCTGGTGAGAAGCTTTTGTCTGAGATATTGCAGATGCCCACACTGAAGGTCAATCAGGAGCAACTAAGTGAGGAAACTACGCCTGCTAATAGTGAAAAATTGGCTGCATTAAGCCATCATGATAGACTGTAAATTGCAGTTAGTCTACCAGACACAAGTTACAAATCAGTTTGTATGTAAACCCTGATTGTTTACTTCTTTGCCTTCTTACAGAATACTCACTGTAGCTCCCTGTACTGTTGACTGTTTGGCCAGGAGGCCAGGAGGAGCACTGCCACTTAACAAGTTATGTTTTGTTTATTCAGAAATTACAGCAAAATACAATTAGTACAAACTATGGTTACACCAGCTACATACTTGTTACAACTAACTAGTGTGTGATCAAAGCACAATTAATAAATCATTATTTATTATAATGTCTGAGTGCAGTCTTCTTTTATGGGGAGGAGAAGGTGAAATATGAAAAAAGCCACTCCAGAAAGTGCCCATCCTCTGAAAAGTTGTAGAGGGTGGCCCTGCAGGGCTAAAAACCTGCTTCAGAATGGATCGCATCTATTTGCACATGAACACAAACATGCAGGCGTGTCAAAATGAGGTTGTAAAGCCACCTTCCTGAATGGCCATTAATTCAATTTAAAATTGGATAACTGCATTTCAAATGTCATTTCATATCACCAATGGCCAAAAGATGTTTTGAGTGAAATCTGAATAAGTCAAGATGTTCAAGACTGAAAAGGAGGAAGTAATTGCAAGCATATTGCTTTTCAGTTTTAAAACAAGTTTACATCAAAACATAAAACTTAGAGGACTGGATCTGCCTTATTTTAATATCAAACACACACACGCGCGTGCACTCACATACACACACAAATTCAAGAAAACATATAATAGGCAAGAATATATTATGAACACAGATAAGTGCAGCTGAGCACTACTAGATTCTGACATACAGTTGGTCACACATATACCAAGATGAAGTCATTACCTTACGAGTAACAGAAATTCCAGATTAGAATAGACAAGCTATTTTTCTATTTACTTTCCAAGTAAATCAAGACCTTTTCAGTCTCTAAAACAGCTTTTGTAGAAAGTGGGAATTCTCTAGTGACATTCATTAGGGCTTGAGACCCTGTTAGATATACAGGTTTTGTGCCAAAGTCACAAAGAAGAGCCCACATGGGAAATTTGTGTTTGCCCTAGAAAAATGTCTGGAGGCAGCTCACAGACAGCACATTTATGTGCCAGGCTGGAACTGAGAGATTTCTTTCCCCTTTTTTCTGCCAAATATTTTTTAGCAAAATCTTAAAATATAGCTCACTAACGTACTGCTTTTTTTCCCCTCTGACCTACTTGAACTGTAGTTCTTGAGGCAGACGCACAGAAGGCTCTTCAATGTCAATAGGCTGCTGCTTAAGCCCCATTAATTCAAGGGCAAACAAAAATGACTATATCTTAAGAAAACCAAGCACTGTGAGAAATAATCACTTTAGCTGTCCTTCTTTTCATACTTTAATGGAGTAGTTATAAAGAATCCCATCTACCCATGTGAATGGCACAATTTGATAACACCCCCAGTCTGTTCCACCTTGGCTGATAAATAGCAAAGCAGATAATGGCCTCATACTAAATTCCTTTGTTCATTCTCTTTAGATGCAGCTGCAGGAAATCATTCCTTCTATGTAAATAGATTTTTGAAATCTGGCATGGCAGCCTCTACAGATTCTTAAGGATTTTTTTTTTTGCCCATCAAGAGTAAAAAGCAGTGCTATTTGTATGGTTTCATAAAATAGCTGCTTTCCCTACATTTCCTTTCTTTTTTAAAAATAAGTCTGCTTACTAAAAATACTCACTTTCTGATCAGCTAGGGATTTACTGTTTGGTGGAAAAAAGAATTCCTCGCATTTTTTTATGAGCTCTCTTCCTTTATGTGAAGTGCTAGCAACTCGAACATAACCAAAATCTCAGTTGGGTCTCTTTGGTGATAGCTGTGTAGGCCGTTTTCACACCTGAGACCTTGAAACCATTTGATCCTCTCTGATGGTATTTGTACTCCAACTGAGTGGTGTTAATTTAGCGCAGACTGTAGAAAGGATCCTGGCTGTACAATCCTAAACAAAATTACACTTTTCTAAGCCCATCAATTGAAATGGACTTAGAACAGTATAACTCTGCTTATTATTGGGCTAAAAATTTACCTTTTAGTCAGTATCACTTATACATTCACATTACAGCATGGTTAAGTCTATTTCACCTTGATGTGTACAATTACCTATCTACTCATTTCTACAGTGGGAAATCTGAAGTACAGGCCAGTTTGTATCAATCCAGTGATCCCAAGTGTGGTGCCCATAGCTGCCTGGTGATATATTTATTATCTGACATCCACTTTCTATACTCATCTCCTTTGCCAAGCAATACTGGCTTTCCTCCACCTAATTGGAGAGGAGAGGCTTCAGAACTGCCCAACAGGCATCACCTTTGTGTTTTAAGGAAATACTAACTGAGCAACATATAACCCCACCTTCGTAGAATGTTTGGCTTGGAACCTCCCAATAGTTTGTGGTTGGTTCCATGGCAGGCTTATTTTGGTGGTATCCACTCAATATTCTCAAAATTCCAAAACTGCCCACAGGCTGAGGACCCATCCATGCATTCTTCATTTGTGTATGCTTTTACCTCTTCTGTGCACTTAAAGTAGTGGATGATGCCAGAATCTTGTGCATATGGCTGTAGAAGTCTTATTGTGATTCATATAAGTGTTTCTGCTCAAAATGGAGTTGTCCAAGCATAGCACAAATTGTCAACTGTACACAAAAAAGTTGTGTAATCTATTCCATACTTGCATGATAGAGGTGCACTTGTACACCTCTTCCTCTAGCAGGTTTATATGCCTCTGTGTATATAAACCACTCCCTAGATGTGAAGGTGAAGAATGTCCATGAATACCTAGAAACTAGAGTTTCAAATATTTTTGCAATGAATTTTCAAATACAGATAAACAATTGTACATTTTCCTGCTATATTTTAAAGTATTCTTAATGTGGATATCTTTCTTGTCATGAATTTGGTTTTCCATTCCACTTCCTTTGGCATACCCACATTGATCCATAAGATGAAACAAATTTGCTCTTTCTTGAATGAAAGAAGTAAATTCTAATTTATGTTATGGTACTCTTGGGTTCTGAGATTCCCAGAAACAAGCTGATTTCCAACCAGTTAGCAAGCTACCAAATATTAACACAGGCAATATACAGAGTTTTTAACTTGGCTGCAGAAGATAGATATCAGTTGCAGATCTGACTAAACTGGGCTTTTGGAAAATGGAAATCTGCTTAGAGAGATGTGGGAAGGAAAATACAACATGGATGGGTCCAAGTACTGTCTACAAGACAAGACACTGGAGCATTAACACAGAGATCCATTGCACATCTTTTCGCCACACTGAACAGTAACCTCAACAACATAGGATTCCCAACCAGAGTTCACTGCTGTGAGATGCTGAATGATCAGCAGCATTTGACTGCATCTGGACAGAGGCTGCTGAGTGACCTGCAATGCCCAAGTGCAACTCTGCATGGAAGTTCAGGAGTCTGCTCCCCATGTTCTCTTTACCTTCTACCTCACTTTTGTTTGGATTCACATCATGGAGTCCTCTTCATCCTCTTCAATCTCTCTATCCACCTGCATGGCTGTATTCTCATAGCTGGTTATTCCCCCATATTTTCGCATATGAACCATCAAAGGCTTAGGAGACTGGCTGCCTGCCAAGGTGGCCACATACATGCCAGTTCTGTTTTCCTCCAGAGAAGGACCCCAGTCCAGGGTTGATCGGCTAGCTTGCTGTATTCTCTGCAAGGAAAAGCACAAACATTACACACAACCTGAGTTGGGGGGAAATCCATAGGCACTTCAGCAGCTGGGAACTCCAAAGTAATATTTCCGGTCGCACAGCCATACTGAATACACTGTTTATTACTTTCTGTCATAGAAAATAGCCCACAAGGAGAAGGCCTGGATTCATCAAGGATCCCAGTCAATCTGAAAACAAACCTCGGTGGCTATTTTAGTCACATCAAGTCCTAAGAGAGGGAGCACAAACTAAAATTCTGTGATAATGCAATGTTAATGAAGTCTCTGGTGGTCCATAGTAACCTCACTATTCCAGTTTTTACATAATGTTGCTCTCAAAAAAAAAGGAAAAAACTTCCCTGCGGCTTCAGCTGTATGTTCAGCTATTGTTTTTGCTAACTGAAATGTGTCCATCTTCAATTCTGGCTCATATGGACTCCTCAGAAACGTGGCCTTTGTTACAACAGCACTTTTTCCACAACTTGAATTCAAAATCCACATACTTTGTAAAATAAGGAGCAATATCTGTTCTGTTTTCTCCCTTCCCTCCTTTTCCACAATGCTGGGCTTTGCTGGACTTTGCTGTTGTTCCATGGATCATCATTTTGATTCTAGATCTAAAGATTTCAATTCTTACAATGCACACATGCACCACTAGAGGACACTGTCTGTTACAGGAAAATTGGTTGAAACCTGGCATTAGCAAAGAAAATACCAGTGACTTAAATTAACACAGTGGAAGGTTTTGCTTTTAATCGTGTGCATATGCAAAATTGGGATCAAAAACACTAAAGAAAAAAATGAACACTTATTGGATTGCAAAAAAAGTCTCTGCTTTCTGCACTTATCTCTGTGACTACGAAATCTGCAGGCAAGTCTTCTACTCCCAAATGGAGTAGAGGCGTTTTCCCCATGGCCAATATATCCTGGGATAAAGAAGTGAACCATCCTGGTTTGGCCATGAATTACGCATGACTTCCGGGCCTAAATGGGGCCCACCTCACGAGATTTGCCTTATTCCACGCCTTTCAAAAAACAATGAAATTGCTGGTTCTTTTGAAAAAGCATGAGCCAATCCCACGCCTATGCAAACATCACAGGAGATGGGCCGGTTTATTTTTCCTGCCTCACCGGCTGCAGCCAATCAGAACGCCGGAAAAACGGGACAGTTCACACATGCACGGCATCACCAGTGAAGAAAATGAAAGTAAACTGGGGGCCGTGAATAATCACCTGGAGTTCTTCCTCCCGGCCTTAACATGCTGATGGCTGCTGTGCGGAGGGAGGAACAAAAATGGAAACATCCCGGTATGTATGATCCCGGTTTTCCTCCCGGGATGTTTTGGCTGTGGGGAAAACACCAGAAATGGCAGTGACTACTAAGCCTGGGGGGCCCACATCAGACACACCGTGATCAAAGGAAAATGGCACCAAACCTTCCAAAATGGATACCTTCTCATCTACATGGTGTGCAAAGGCACTTCAGTAATCTTTACAAAAAGATCATATCAATGCAGCACAGTGGGGGAAACCGTGGAAAATGGATGATTAGGGGACAGCATTGTGGATGCTCCCCAAACAAATCTACTCCAGATTGGATGCCAAACAAGAGCAAAACCTTCATGTAGAAAAAGCTGGTGTTAGTTGCAGTAAATACATGAATGATGAAAGGGAAATGCTTCTCTTCAAGGAGAACACCATTCAGGAAACACAGTGGGGAGCTATGATTTGATTGGTTGTGTCCTTGACATATGTCGCTATGTGTTAGGAAATGCTGATCTCTCTTTCAAACTTGATATACCGGTATTCCCTGCAACATTGTTAAACCCACAGCAGACACAACTGCCACATAAAGTACAAACATATGTTGCAGAAACCAACAAGAATGACTTTGTCTTATCTTTGTCCCAGGAGAAAGCAAAGAAAAATGTCCTCAGGGTGGACATTCTGGGGATCAGTACAGAAGATGTTAAAATGCAGAAAGGGTTAGAGGAAGGAATGATCTCTTCTGCAATCTTCTGCTGAATCTCCTCTCTGCTGCTTACCTGCCAGAGTGTCCCTTCTTCTTGGAGCACAGCAAAAACCATCCCCATGGGAATCATCAGGCAGGAGAAGACTCCCATCAAGATGCCTAGGACCTCGGCCCAGGGTGGGAATTGGTAGGTTCCGTAAACGGAGGGTTGGTACTTGATTATACTATACACAAGTAGAGCCTAAAAGGACATCAGAAGACACATTTGCACCAAGTTCTTCCCCCTCCATTTTAAGTTTAACACTATTGTGATCAGTCAGCTGGAGGGTCTTTGCCCTAGTGATTTAGCGTTAGTCCTACAGGAAGTAAGCTAAGACTGTCAGAAATAGGTGGAAAAAGGATAAGTGAAACTAGAAAAAATGACTCAGAAAAAACTTGTATAGTACCATCATTGTAACTGGGGACAGGAACAACCAGCAACCTCTAAAATACATCCCTGGTTTGAAGCCCAGCATCATGTGAATATCTCGGCAAAACCTCTTTATTCCTACAGAAAACAGAATGAAGCGTAAGAAATAGATCAGCACATCAGCTGCTCAATACAAACTTTTATTTCTTATGGTGCATATATGTGTAGTAACCCCCATTGCACCACAACAAACCAAAAGTTGCAACAGAGTTGTGTTTAGTAAACTATCTTGCCTCTCTGCATAGTTTAGGTGGGCTGTCTTCCTTTTTAACTTTTAAAACAGAGTACGTCTGTTTATCAAATTAAACAATTATTTTTAAAAGTATATGTAGAAATGGGTTTTTTTCCATGAGGAAGAATGTTACATGATTTGAACCTCACCTGCACTCTGAAGTAGTAGTTAGAGATTTACTTTCTCATTGATGCCAGAAGCCAATGTAAAACATTGATATAGATGTCAATGCATACAAAGGCTGTGTACAGCATCTTTTTACTGTCACTGTAATTATTCAGGGGACATAGTCTTTTTTAACATAAGGACACAATCCTTCTTTTGCTTTTTCAACAAATACTACGACCTGACAAAAAGCAAACACAAAACCCCACAACATACAACAATCTACATCTCTTGCCTTACCGTATACACGTGTAACTACCAAGCAGGTAGTAATGACTACCACCATGAGTCCAAAACCAGCACTATAGTCATCCAGCAGAACTAGCCAATACATCCCACCCTGGAAAGAAGAAGCCATCAGTGGTCTAGATGCTTCCAAGATATGAAAGCTAAGATGGCACAACAAAGAAAATCCATCTGGAATACACTGTTGCCTTTCTCGGTGAGTTTATATATTCCAAAACATCCTCATCTACAGACCAATGTTAATAACCTGAACATTTGCAGGCATAACCACACGCATCTTTACTTGCTTATCCTAGCAGGAGAGAGAGACAATTACCTGATCAATCATAGCTTGGGCTTATCCATGTAGTGGAACATACATTGTTTCTAGATTCAGTATTAATTTGATTTTACTATTTCACATATCAGTTTTAATGTTTATTTTTGTTCAATTGTTTGGATGCAATCCAATTATATTGGATACATTAGTCAGTAATCTGTCTGAATCACTTAGTCTTCCTTTACTGGCTGCATTGGGGATTCTTATTCAGTTTTCCCTCTTAGCTCCTTATCTACTTTACCATCCAATTCCCCTGCAAATTCTCAACTGAACAGTGAGTCGAAAATATCAGTCTCTAACAGAGGCATAGCAAGGGGGAAAAGCATCCTCTGCCTCTGCCCTGGAACGCCCCTGTCACACCCCGGAACACCCCCGGAACGCCCTCAGCACACCCCCACAGGGGCGCGTGCCTGGTGCATCACCCCCCGCCCCACTTCTGGTCTCTAATGGTCAATTTTGCTTACCTCTGTTGTGAGAATGAGTCCCATGAGGAACATCACAACACAAATGATGCCTGAGAAAAAAGCTTTCTTTGGTCGCAGATAGTATGGAAATTCATCTGTCACGGCAGTAACAATAGTCTCTAGAAAGGCAAACTGCAGGCAAATAGTAACAGAAGGATAGGTCAGTTGTAAGGGGCATTCATTTGAAGTAGATTTGCCAACCTCACTGTGGGGCCTGGAGATCTCCCTGGATTACAACTAACTAAGACACTGAAATGGCTGCTTTGGAAAGTAGACTCCAGCATTATACCATGCTGAGGCCCCTCCTCTCCCCAAACCATGCCCTCCCTAAATCTCCAGGAATTTGCTGGCCACTCTTATTTGAAGGCACAGTTCAAGTGATCATTCACAGCAAGCAGTATCCTTACCTGGCTGTCCAGGCCCAGAGTTAACAGCATGAAGAAAAAAAGGAAAGACCAGAAAGGAGAGAGAGGAAGCATTGTCATGGCCTGAGGGTACACCACAAATGCTAAGCCTGGACCTAGAAAACAGGCAAAGAATAAGGAGAGCAACAAGAGGGGGATTACACAGCTACAGTCGAGGAGAGGCAATGCAAGAATGGACCCAGAGACTTAGGAGATTAGAAAAAGAGCAAGCTCAGAAGAAGAAAGCTCTTCCAGAACAGAATGGTTTAGGCAAATGAATGGAGTATACAGAAATGACTCTGATGATGGACAAAGGCGCATTGCCTGCCTGCCTGAAACATAAAGAAAGAAGATCTGGAAATGCAGCGTGAAGGCCACAGACATCCCTTCCTGGCTACTACTGCTTGGTAGTTGAGGTTCATAAGGCTGATAAACAATGGAGATCACCAGCCTGCTATGTCTTGCTGCAATTCCAGCAGTTGCTTTGTAGCACCTTTGCAGCAGTTGTGGACTGAATCAGAATCAAAAGACACAGACTGCTTTCAGCTGCACCACCATTCATTTGAGGGAGTCAAAGCTGGGAGAAACTGGGTCCCAGACCAGAACACTGAGAAAGGCTTGCATGCTTTGCAAATTTTAAGTTTGCCTGGATCATATATACAAAAGAGTATATCATGCTGTGCTCACAGTACAACATTGCCTAGTAAATATGTTTCACCTTCCTTGAAAAACATTTATTTGTCCCCAGTTGTGCCAGCCTATCCAGTGGAGCTTTCTTGTGGGCAATATATGTACCACTTTAAGTGCTTTTCAGTACAATCCTAAACACTTACACCCTTTGCAGAGCATTTACATTAATCAACTGAGAAGGATGTAATTCTGCTTAGGAATGCACTGCTATTGTATAGTATTTTGCTGTCCAATTTGTTTCAATTTAATAACAGTTTACAGTGCCCTGCAGAAGCAGAGTTCCTTTGCTGCCAGTGATTTATTTAGTTGCTTGAACAAAATACCAATGCCCAATCAGGGAGCTCATTTGTGATTTCCTCTTGGAATATCTGCTCCAGTACACTTCTTCCTGTTACAGCTTTCCAAACCAGCCATAAGACAGGACCAACTGAATGTTTATAAAATGCTTGGAAAGCATCCAGCAAAGCTACTTAATCAGTGCAAAGTTGCTTTTTTGAGAAACACTTCAGCCGTTTCTGAACAGCACAATTATACCGGGTTACAATTGGTATCTTACAATCCAGGACTATTTTATTTCAGTTTCTCCCTTTGCATGGCAGCCTATTTCTGTGAAGGAATCAAGTGAAGACTGGAAGAAAATACTCCAGTTTGTTTTGCATGAGCCCAGATCTTTTGTATTTACACCACAAGCATATCCACGCATGCGCAAACATCCTTGGTGTCCCGTGTTCTGATTGGCTGTTGTTTTTGGGTGACAGCTTGAATGAACATCTCCATCCTGCCTTTTGAATTGCTGGTGCCCACCTTTACACCTGCTTTACACATCACATTCCACTCATGTTCTCATATTTTTGTGAAAGATCAGGCAGCTGTGCGGGAAAAATAAACTGGTCCTGTTCCCGTGGTGTTTGCACAGTAGCAGGTTCACCATGGGTTTTTTGAAAAGAATTGCCAAACTGGAAATTTTTGAAAATCCCAGGATGAGGGAAATATCATGAGACAAACCTGCTTTAGGACTGGGAACTGTGCAAACTTCTTGGCCAAACCAGGATATTTCCCTTGCTCAACACAGGATATTTGGACTGTGCAGAAATGACCTATATGAGAATTTCATGAAGTACTGGCAATCTCATTCTACAGTACATACACATAATATTAAGGGGTGAAAAGACACACACACTTGCACAAAGGAGGAAACAGAGCCGTAGCAAGGGGGAACTGCATCTGAGGCATACGTGCGCCCTGTGCCCCGCCACGCCCCTGCACCAGCGGACGCCTGGTGCGTCACATAACCACCACCACCCGCCCCCCTGGCACTACACCACTGGGAGGAAAGGAAGGTGTTTGGAAGCCTTACCTGCTTTGGCCACTTGGTCAACAGGGACACCAAGTTCTTGGGACATATAGCCTAAAACTGAGAAGATGGCAAAGCCAGCCAAGATGCTGGTGATGGCATTTCCCAAGGTTACTATAAATGTATCCCTGTAGAATAAAAAGTGCATGAGATGAATCTGTTAATCTCCAGCATGGTGAAAAAGACAATGAGAATTTGAGATGCCATCTAGAAAGGCTTACAGAGATAAACAATGACCATCCAAAATCAAAATGTCCTATATGGTTTCCATGCTAGCTATCTGTTCTAAAAATAAGCGTGAGTATTCCTACCCTAATTAAACTTGGACTGCTATGCTAGGCAGATGTAGGTGGAGTTATCTGCACAGTTTTTGCTCATAGAGGAACCAGGAATGTGTCTTTGGTGAATTAAGGGAAGTGGAGACAGATCCCATGGAATATCTATGTACTAGTCTTATCTGAGTCCCTTGATGAATGATATTCTGAGACTTCATGTGTAGAAAGGAGCCATCAGCGAGAATGCAATGCCGGATTTCAACTCAACTGAGGTATGCACATGTGTGAGGTAGGTTGTTATTCCTTTGGAAGGTGCACATTACTAGTATTTCTATATTTAAGTGAAACATGTTCAGTGATAACATGTTGGTTACTGGCATTTGGCAGGTACTATTAGTCATTACATTACATTACATCCTCACCACAGTCATCTGTTACTCAATAGGCATTGCCAAAGTAAGTGGAGCTAAAAGAAGCACGAATGTACCTAGAGAAGTCCTTCTTCACTGAATATGTACTCCTCTATGTTCTGTTCTTATTTTACAAAGTTTGTGTTTCTATTTGTCTTTTAACAGTTTCACTGTGTCTCCTTCCTCCTACTACATGAATGATGCTTGTTTAAAAATAAATATTGTTCCATTTGCTGCACTGTGCAGCTTCTGTTCTGAGAAAAGGGAATTTTACTGAGGACACAGATCAGGGACTCCAAAACATTACACTGAAAACATCTACCTGTAGATATTCTGGTGGAAGGTGTTGTATGAAGCAAAGGTCAGCAGTCCCCCAAATCCCACCCCAAGAGAATAGAAGATCTGCAAAGCTGCTTCAATCCACACCTGGAATGAAGTTGAGAAAAAGATAGCCACGTTTAAAAAAGAGAATGAAATCGTGAAGAAGCAAAGCAATAAAGCAAAGTAAGAAGCAGAGATGGCCCTGGTGGATTCAGTTGATGATGCCTGCCTGAATGTAGAAAAAAGCCATGCTTCTTTGTTGCTCCTACTGGATTCATGTTCACACTTTGATACAGTAGATACAGTAGATCATGCCTTCCTGCTGAAGCATTTGGAAGCAGAAGTTAGTATTAGGAGATGTGTCTTGGACTGGTTCAAATAGTTCCTCACAGATCAGACACAAAGAATTGCTGTTGGAGACCAGTTATCTTCTGAGTGGGATTTGTCTTGCAGGGAGTTAACCATAGGACACAATCTGCCATGTTATTCAACCACTATGTAAAAATATTTAGAAGAAATCATTCATAGATTTGAAATTGGATGTCATCAGTATGCTGATGACACCTGGCTCTTCACCTCTGAATTTGAATACCCTGGTGATGTAGTAGAGGTCTTAAGCCAGTGCCTGACTGCTGTGATTAAATGGCTGAAAGTGAAACTAAATCTAGGCAAGACAGAAGTAGGGCTTGTTGAAAAGCTGTTAAGAACATAGGGGTTTTACTGCACCCAACATTACCTCTGGAGAAACAAGTTAATGTGGCCACTAAAAGTGCTTTTTCCCAATTTAGTTGCCCCCCCCCCCACCTCAGAGGCACATCGGGGGAACAACACCTGCTCTGGGGGACCCCTGCCCCCGTGCGCTTGAGGGTGAGACTTGGGGAGGCTCAGACGGGCCCCACAGCTGCAGGCAGGCTCCTTGGCCACTGCCACGATGCCCTGCCCCCTTCTGGCCAGCTTCTGCCCTCCCCAGGGCCCAGGGAGGCAGGGGGCGGCTCGAGGGGGGTGGCTCAGACGGGCGCCACAGCAGCAGGCCAGCCCAGGAGTCACTAGCAGTCAGCTGGCTCTGTTTTTAGGCACCTCCCCTGTGCTGACCCAGCTCTTCCAAGCTGGGTCAACATGGGGGAGGAGGGGTGGGGGCGATTTTGGCCCCCCATTGTGCCCAGTGTTATTTGACCCTCCATGTCCCCATGGGCAATACGCCACTGCCCTACCTTGATTCGGCTGATTAGGCCATCTGAATCCATGCCATGATAACACTGAGGCTAGACTACTGTAATGTATGTTACACAGGTCTCTTTTCAAAACAACTCTGGAGATTCCAATTGGTGCAGAATGCAGCAGCTTGGTTATTAACAAGACCTAGTCAGAGCATGGGCTACCCATCAGTTACCAAATTCAATTCAAGTTGTGTATCATGTACTTAAGGCCCTTTGTGGCCTTGAAGCTTCATATCTGCATAACTGACTCTCCACCTATAGTCCCACCATGACAACTTTGCTCATCTAAGCAGAGCCTTCTACAAGATAAGAAACTGCCCAGACACATGCTTTGTCAGCAATAGCCCTCATCCTGTGGACTGACTGCCTGAGGAGGTCATGAAGGTTTCCACTCTCCCGACACTCTCAAAACTATGTAAATCAGAATTGTTCAGGAGAAGATTTTAATAAAGGAAATGGGGCTTCTGCTTAACAGCTTGGCCCAGGAAAATACCTTGAGTCTCTACTGCTGTAATACCCTGGCCTGTGTTTAAACTTTTATGTTTAATATCTATGCTTTGTTCAGATGACAGATCCATTTCAATTTTCTGCAATTCCTAGTCCTATTGCATTACTTGTTGAATGTATCATCCTATTCATTACATAGATTTGTACTGATTGTGTAGGGTACTACTAGTCTTAAGCAAGGCAGATTATAAATAGCACAAACCAGATAAATAGGGTTACGTAAGCAACAGGAAAGGAAGAAGGGGAAGGAAGAGCAGGACAGTGGAAGATAAAATAAAGTCTGAGATCTGGCTATGACATGTTCTGTCTGGTCTTTCACTGACCAGTGGCACTGACAACTCCTAGCTCCTAATGGTGGGCTTCTCTTGCACACTCTGTTCCTAACTTTTCATTTGAAAGGAGAACTGCCAACACATCACACTAGTATTTTCATATTTCCTCCCATGAAATTAAGTGGGTCTGGTTCACTCTTGAAGCGCCCAGTGTGGGAAAAGGATAAAATGAATTGTAACTCTGCCCCCAATAATATCGCAATCCAAAGGCTTTTCTTGTCCTCCCAGTGGCCACTAACTCAAAAAAAGAACAAGAAAAAAAAGAACAGTTCTGTGCTAACACTGCAATCCCAAGCAGAGCCACACTTTCTACAAACATCAATGGCCTCACATGAGTGTAACTCTGCTTAGGATGACGCTGCAAGTCTGGGCTTTCATTTCGGGGCTGTGCATTCATTTTTAAGCTAATGACAAAACGAACCTAATTAATTCCTTTGATTCACTTATGTAATGGAAATTGATGGAAATAACAATGAATGAGCAAATTTAATTTGTTTCACTCATTTCCTGGTATATTGCTTTTGATTGCCCATAAAAGGGAACATTTCTCCCATCTGTTTGAAACTGGCAGAGACCATAACTTCTGAAAGATGTGTACTCCTAAGATGTTCATTCAAATTGGATAAAAAATAAAGGGGTGACAAGCATATGTGTGTTTTGCCTTTAATTGCTATAAAACTGGAACATTTTCTCGTATGATTCTGGAATCTGGAATCAGGATCCCTTGAATGAGTAGTACAGTCCCTATAAATGTCATCCAAATTGGATACAAAACAGAGAAGTTACAGCCAAAAATGCTTCCTGTTAAAATCAAAGGAAAATGAAAGTAATGATGGAAACAAATTGGAATAATAAATTTATTTATTGAAAACTAATGTTACTTTGGAAATAAAACTTTTAAAAATCTACTTTCACATTCCTATTTTGTCCACAACTCAGACAGTTTCCAGCTGTGGAAGCATTTGTGTTCATTGCCATGTTGTTTCATCCAGAACACATGTTACATTAAGCATGCAACTGAAATTTCTGGTAGTAGCCCTATGTATAATTCTCAGGTCTACGATGGCTAGAACAATATATCCATGTCCAGCATCCTAGCATCCCCTAACCAAATTTAGAAAGATCCTCCTAAACCTCTTTGTTTTCACCATGCTGAATAATATGGTATAATGTGCAGACTTGGCTGCTACACTGTTCATTCCAAAATCCTAGTACCAATCCTTGTGGAACCCCATTGCTTCCTTCTCTTTATTCCAAGAACTGCCCTTCTGCTTCTTGACATGTAAACAAAATCCATAACAGGTCCCATCCTCTTATCCCATGACTGCTAAACTTACTCAGGAGTCTTTGGTGAGGTATTTTGCCCAAACCCTTTGAGAAGTCTAAGTACATATTGCCTTTGAGCAATGTAAGTATATGTTGCCTACCTGGTCATTCTCATCCACATGCTCAAAGAATTCTAAAAGACTGGTGAAGTAGGACTTCCTTTTTCAGAAGCAGGCTGATGCTCCCATAGCAGGCTTTGTTCCTTATGTGCTCAATACTAATCTGGAACAGTTTAAACTAGATACTATAGAGCAGTGGTTCTCAACCTTCCTAATGCCGCGACCCTTTAATGCAGTTCCTCGTGTTGTGGTGATCCCCAGCCCTAACATTTATCCATTTTACAGATGGGGAACACTGATGCAGAGAGTCTTAGGCGACCCCTGTGAAAGGGTTGTTCGACCCCCAAAGGGGTCCTGACCCCCAGGTTGAGAACCACTGCTATAGAGGAGAAACTTGTGGATGTTGCTTACGGCAGCAGTCATGGATATAATATAATGTGTAGTTCCAGTGTCAGTGTTGTATATGTTACAACTATCACCTAACAAAAATCCTTGATTTTAAAAAATCAATTTGGGAACTTCATCTACATTTTTTCAGAGTGCTGCTCTTCTGGTAATAACCTCAGTGGGAGCCAATTAAACCTTATTGACCTCTGTGAGCTACAAGCAATCTTGTAACATGAAGCTCTTTCTTTTCTGCATCTGCCAGACCCTGCTGTGCACTTCTGCTCTGAATAAGGTGATCTTTGGTATCTGGCAGTCAAAAGGGCAGAGCTGTGTAATTAAGCTCTGCTCTTGAGTGAAATTACACAATAGAGTTCTCACCTTGGAAGACAGCAGGTGATGGAACTGGGGTGTGAGATAGAATTTAATACCTAACCAGGCTCCTTCTAACGTTACACCACGAATCAGGAGCATGATCAAGATGAGGTAAGGAAATGTGGCGGTGAAATACACAACCTGTAAGAGGAGAAGAGGCACTTGATTAATTTGCAGCACTGAACATCTTTCTCCATGATGCTACACTATCCATGGAACAACAAGCTAAAATTCTCCTTTCCAGAACATCTTATTCTTACGTGAGCAGCTAGTCCAATCTTAGATTGGCAAGGGTAATTGAGTGGATTAGAAACATGACCTCAGAATAAAAACAGGATCAATAAGGAGATATTCTTCTACTGATGTAGAAATCAGGGACATATCTACAGAAAATGGTGTCCAGGGTAAGCAGTAAAATTGTCCCCTCCCCCCCAATCTAACCCTATGAAAGACAGTGAGGGCTAAGAGATTGGAAGAGAGAGAGAGAGAGAGAGAGAGAGAGAGAGAGAGAGAGAGAGAGAGTGTAGTGCTCATTGTCAGTACTAGGTGAGTGCAGAAAACTGCCCTTTTGCCCAAAGCTCCAGAGAGCCTTTGAGTCTCTGAGCCTGGCCTGATTGCCTTCAGGGGCTGCCCCACTGGCACAGAATCTGATGATGGTGGCCCTCCTCCCACTAGGACCAGTAGAGTCCCAGTGGTACAATAAAAACACCAGAAGGGCCCTGCTGGATTAGACCTCAGGTCCATCTAGTCCAGCATTCTGTCCCCACAGTGGCCAACTGGCTGCCTCTAGGAAGCCCACGAGCAGGGAGTCTGTGACAGCCTCCTCGTCCTGCCCATTCTTCCCAGCATATTGCCTGTGTTACTGGGGGTGGGGTATATCTGTCATGACTAGTAGCCAGAGATACACCTGTCCTCAACAAATATACCCACTCCCCCTTTAAATCCTTCTGAGTTGGCAGCCGTACCCATGCCTGCTAGCAGTGAGTTTCCCAGAGTAATTCAATACTGCCTGCAAAAGCCTGGCCTGTGTGCCTGCTGAATCCCACCTGGGTCTAGAATGGGCCTGAAACCCGTATGCAGTCATGACCTGGATGGCTATATAGATTATGCAGAGCACAGCTACTTTGGTCATTGTCATAAATCCATGAAGTACATTGGAGCATGTGGTAAGGTTCATGTGTGCATATCTCCATGAATGCACTTAACGTTTGTGGATCATTTTGGAGTACTGAAACAAATTGTGTACCTCACAAAGCAAATGCTTTTTAAGTAGCACATACAAACTTCTATCTAGTGGATGAAAGATGGATTTGCCTTGTGTTTCTCCTCCCCACAGCCGTCTCTTTCAGCCCTTAGAAAAATGTGGGGGCTGCAAGGAAGTGGAAGGACAAAGCAAAACCACCTCCTTCTTCCTCTTCCTCAAATGCCTTCCCCTGACAGATCACCAAATCCAATCTATAGTCTTGTTCTAATGTACAATAACAGCCCACTCTCAGTTCTAAATGGCAGGCCACAATATGTGCAGTATATCAATAACCACAGGAATCTTGGAATCTAATGGAAAACCTAATGCTTGCCAAAGTAATAGGAAGCACAGCTTTTGTGTTAGAAAAGAATGGTTCTATTCCTCATGACTGTGTGTATCTTCTCCAGAGGAACTTAGAAATCAATTGTGCTGGACTAGGATCTAGAAGACCCAGCGTCAAATATCTCCTCTGCAATAGAAGCTTGTTTCAGTCACCTTGGGCCAGCCTGTTCTACTTCAGGGCTCCTGTGAGGATAAAATGGATAAGAAGGGGACAACATATTTCATTGGGAGAAAAGCGCAGTATAAATGAAGTGACTAAATAATACACAACATGGTTTTAGCTTTTTTGCCCTATCCTGGAATTTGCAGATAGAATTTGAGTATATATTTTCAAAACGGTTCTTATCCTGGTTATTTTATTTAACAGAGAATAAGTGAGTCTAGTATCTGGCTACCAAATTAATACAGCTTTCATCTTACTGGGGTGGGCCATTAATTTGTACCTACCTTGCCAGAAGATTTGACTCCCTTTAAGATGCACAAGTATACAATGACCCAGGCAAGGAAGAGGCAAAGGCACAGATTCCAACGAATTCTCCCAGGATCCCCAATACCCGAGCTCTCTTGGATGTGGAGGACATAACGGCTGGCACAAAAAGAAAAATCCATTAATTTGCAGAAGCGCCACTTCCTGACAATACAAATGAGGGCAGTGACAAAGTGGCACCAAACATTGAGAGCTGTTCTACCACAAGGCATCAATACTGTCAACAGATTGTCACATTTTGCAGTTCTCTGTTTCAAGGAAAGAATAGTTTTCACTGTGTGTACATACTACATGCACGTTTTAGGAAGCTGCTGCCAGTCATATTCCCCAGGTTGTGTGCCTGCAATGAAATGGGTGCGTCCCTAATGATCACATGTATGAATCTACATATAGGGCTGATGGGGTTTTTTTTTCCAGAAATGCTTTTGCCATAGGGAGTTTGTAACATGTATAACAGCTGTACTGGTTGCTTCAGACAATATACATTTCCTTACACATATAGCAAGGATATAACTATTTTTGGCATGTTATATTTACCATAGAAACAAACAAGTGGTTGTGGCTTCCAAATGCACATCTTGAAACAGACACAGGTAAACCTATCACATTTGATGGTGTAAACCAATGTACACAAAAAGATGTAGTAAATTCATCTTGTGAACAAGTAGGCTTTAAACTTTCAGCCCAAAGTAACTGAAAATTCACCAACAATTTTTAATCTTATGATTTCCACAGCAGTAATCAAGCAAAGTACATATTCCTACCTTCACTATGCTGAAAACAATTTTCCATTCTCTCCTGCTGCCTATATTTATAATCCTATTCATTCTGACTCTGCTAATCCATAATTCTCATAATGATAAATGAGGGAAAGAGAAAAACATCCTACACATATAATAATTTGCTAAATAAGAGCAGCAAACCTAAGAATCTGTCATTGGACATTTGGTCCATAGAATGTTTCATTGCTCATAGTACTGTATTACAGAATCATTGGTAATTGTTCTATAAAGCCACCTGTTCTGCCATCTTGTATGCAGTTGTGTATTAAATCTATTATGGGCAACATTAATGTAATCATAGATCAGCCTTCTACAAACTATGCAACTTTTCTTGTTCCCTTCTGTCTGTGTCATTTTGGGCATCTCGAGATGAAACATAAATAAAACATTTTAAAACACTTATATTACCTGGACTTCTTACCTCCAATATTCCTCACTCGGGCTGACAGTATTAGAGATGTTGAGTGGGACAGCACCATTCCCTGTCTGCATGACGTGGTGGTCCAAGCATAGGTCTGTGTTCCACCAGTTGCCACAGTACTGCCAGGGCAAGTTTTTTGTCAATGAGGCAAAGAGGTAGAAGAGAACATAGGCAATGATCATGTTATAGTAAATTGCCACCAAAGAAACAATCAGGATTGTAGCCATGCCAACACCTAAAGAGGAGCAGAAATCATAAAGAGAGATCAAGGGAATGGCAATGTTAGGGATCAGCCAGGGAGCTAGTCCACCAGTCTGTTGCAGGGTTCACAAAAAACATTTCAGTGCCAGCAAATGAGATGCAGCCATAGCTAAATAGGTAAGCATTTCGCCTCTGCAGAAAAACTCACATGAAGATGTTACTGTGGTTCCTTGGGGCCAAACCAGACATGATGGTGTCCATAAGTCTGACCTGTGGGTAACATCACCATTTTAAAGTCTAATGGGGCGGTTTAAAATGCTGCAGAGACCAATCCTGATCAGGTCCACAGTATCCAGAGTATTTGCTGCTTTAACAGTTCTGCCCCTCGTCCCTTTTTAAGTGACAAAAGAGCAGTTTGGGGCGATGAGGCAATTTCAGCACTTGAAAAGTCAGCACTTGAGTTCCTCATCCTGTAATGCTGTGGACCCAATCAGGATCAGGCCCTTGCAACATTGTAAAATCTCCTCATTAGGCATTAGAATGGTGCTGGGTTAGACCTGCGGATGTTGCCATATCTAGGTTGGCCCTCAGTAGTAAGTCACTTTTTTCTCTTAACTATTTTCTTTGAACTCTTCTATTAGCAATATTTCTAGAGTATTTTGTTGATAAGTAATTGAAAGCCCAGGAGCTATGAAAATTTATGCACAATCAATTTAACATTTAAAATACCACAAGGTTTTTTGGTCTTTTAATGGTACTGGAGTAGCTAGGTCTCGCTCTCAGCCCAGTGATCCTGTCTTTACCTTTAAACACTCTGAAATAGCAAGAGAGGATCCAGCCTCACTGCTCTCACCTCGATCTCTTCATATGATCTATTGCATTTGCTTTGGTGATACATGCCTTTGCATGGGTGATCCTGATTTTCTGCACTGCACAGAGGAAGATGTTGAGGAAAAAGAACTCTGCATTACACACCTTTAAACAGTGGGCTTATTTTCCAAACAGCAAGAGGCCCCAGGCTTGAGAACTGGCCCAGTGACAGCTCCATGAAGAAGATGGGAATACCACATATTGCCAGCATGATGAAATACGGAACAAGGAATGCTCCTGTAGGGAAAATAAAATTACCCAAAGTACAGTGGTTGAGCAGGTCTCCAGCAAGCACACTTTTAAAATATATAAATAATGGGCATTATTAGGAAATCTGGGAACACACCTAGCAAATTAACACACTGAATGGTCATGAGCAGGATATTAAGCAGAGTAGCTTCTATTAACCATTCTTGCTTATTCCTGTTATGGGAATCTTCCCCACCTTCTGTAGTGAGAAAAATCTGGGCAGGGTTAAGGTGGGGTGCAGACAAAAATTTCAGGTTAGAAGAGTGGTAGAAGATGTGCTGTTTTGCTGTTTGCTTTGTCGGTGGTTTTAAACATGCATACCTTTGGGTTGTAACTTAGCAATTCTACTTTACCGCAATATCATCAGGGTACTTCATATACACTTCCACATTGTTACATTCTTGACATGTGGGAACTGTTATTACTCTTGACAGACTGGGACTGAGGCCATAACGACACAACACACTTTTCCAGGCATATTCATCTGGGCGTTTTATGTTTCTCACAGGGTTGTCCAATCTAACATGGGAAATTCCTGAACATCTAGGCCAATAACTCAAGAAGACAAAGTTTGGGGAGGGAGTTCAGCATACTGTAATGTGTTCTATGCAGGGTTGCCCTTGAAGACGGTCTGGAAGCTGGACTAGATGCCTCACGCAGCAGCTAGATTATTAATTGGCACGTCTGGCTGGGCGCACATCATGATGGTCTTTAAGCAACAGCACTGACTCCCAATTCGCTCCTGGGCCCAAACCAAAGTATTATTTTTATTGTTGTTTTAATTGTTATATTTTATTCATGATGTTTTATTGTGGTTTTCATTGTTTTCAACCTGTGTAAACCACCTAGAGACATGGGTATGAGGAGGGGTATACATTTAGATAGATAGATAGATAGATAGATAGATAGATAGATAGATAGATAGATAGATAGATAGATAGATAGATAGATAGATAGATAGATAGATAGATAGATAGATAGATAGATAGATAGATAGATAGATAGATAGATAGATAGATAGATACCACCCTATATTGATAACCCAGGCTCCACCCTGATATTGATAACCCTGCTGGATGTACAAAGGCTGTATTCAGCTTAGGACCATGGCAGGGGCAGAGCGAGGGGAAACTGCATCTGGGGCGTGCGCATGCCCTGTGCCCCTGCTGTGGCGCCACCCATTCCTGACCTGGAAAGCCCCCACCACACCCCTCCACAGCCCGGCCATGCCTCCACTGCGGCTCCACCACTGGACCATGGGACGTGGGCAGTAGTGGGATCCAAAAATTTTAGTAACAGGTTCCCATGGTGGTGGGATTTAAACTGTGGTGTAGCGCCAATGGGGCTGGGCGGGGCATGATGGGGCGGGGCATTCCTGGGCGGGGCTGTGGCAAGGACGCAGCCGCTGCGCCGGTCCTTGGGCGGGAAACGAATACACATAGGTGCAGGCTGCCACGCACGCCGGTGCACCTCCTGCTAGACTGCTTCAAGTTCTGCGCACTACTGCTGAGAGGAGGGGCGTAACTAAGGCAAAAATCACGTTGCAAAATCACCAATTAGTAACCCCCTCTCGGCACACACAAATAATTAGTAACCTACTCTCGGGAACCTGTGAGAACCTGCTGGATCCCACCTCTGGACGTGGGGAAAGGGAGCTTAAACCTTCCTCTCTATGCCATTTGCCCAATCTGAATATCCTGCTTCTGTTTCTTGCTGTCCCTCAGATCAGCAGTGGGAAATAAAATAAAATAAAATAAAAAAGGTGGCATTGGGCTGAAAGTGTGATGTCATTCCAGGGAAAACTTGTACCTTTCTAAGAATCACTAGGGGGGAAAGGCATCTATAGTGGTGCTGTAGGAGTTTTTCCTGTCTCTACGGGTCTTTGTCATAGAGAGTAGGGAAAACTTTCAGTGTCACTCAGAGGTGACATCATATCCTCTTCAAACTTCCCCCTTTTCAAACTCCACCCCTCCAAGAAGAGCAGGAGCTGAGCCAGTGTCTCCAATGTCTTTACTCAGCCATCAACCAGGCTGGGACACCATCTATGAATGCCTGGAGCCCCCCTAACATTTGCCTATGCAGTATTGAGAACTCTATGCAGGTGGCAGACTTCCTTCCCTTCACATGTCATGGTCCCAATCTGATTCAGTCCCACCTAGGAGACGTTTAACTTCCAGACCATATCTGTTCATCAGACATAGTGACAAACCTGGGGAAAGCATATAATATAGTCAGGCCCTAGGACATAGAACAGCTACAAGGTCTTATCCCCGTAGCACCTATGTATTTTAACTGTACATCAAGATCTCAGTGTGAAAACTGACTCTTCTACATGACTTGAAAAGATCAGCTGGAATGCTTATGATTCAGTCATAACACAATCAGTCCCAAATTAGCACCCTACCTTGTCTCAGTAACCAAAATGCCTATATTTCCCCCATTCTTAAATGTACCTTTCTTGCAGATGCTAAGCACTTCTCATGTTTTTTCATTTAAAAAGTTTTCATTTCCATTTCAGTGCAATCCTAAACAGAGTTAGACCTTTTTATGTCTATTGACGTTAACAGGTTTAGACAGGTGTGGCTGTGTTTAGAGTTGCACTGTCAGCTACCTTGTCAGAGAATAACAACACATGTAATTTCTTTTTTTTTAAGTTGTCAAAACAAATTTATAGGACAAGAAAATTCAGTGAAGCAAAGTAGAATTATTTCTCTTAATTCTCTCAGTATCCTGGGCTGATAACCAACTAAATGATGAAACTCTGAAATTCTTTTTTTCTCCCATCAGAGAAGACAATGTCTTCAGAATTGAAGAGCCCTTCAATTCTGCAAGCTGAATTCTGCAAGCTGAATTCTACAGAAATCCTGCAAGTTGCACCTGATTCAGAAAGATGTACGCCTCCTACTGCTGCATCAGCATTGCTTTCCAAAACACACAAGGCATTTGGAAGCAATATCCAACATCAAACGAGAGTCTGTTTAAGAGTAAATAATTCATACAGATTGCTGGTTAATTGTACGGCAAGTAGGAGCTCTCTTTTCCATTTTGCATTCGTTACCCAACAAATTTGTGTGAAATTGCCAATTTATCTTGTCATTTCAAAATTAGCAGAGAAAAATTCTTCTCTCCTTACTTGGAATGAACAGAATCCATGAATACTATGCAGGTAGCAATTGGGTGTTCAGGGAAAGTCGATTGAAAAAGAGTGAGGCCCGAGAATTACCTTGGCCACTGTTGCCACCTGGGAGCAGGCAGGGACAGGGGTGGGCTTGGCACCGCGTCCAGCCCAACAGGCGGGGCCATTCTGCAGCCGGCACGAGCATGTGATGGAAAAGTGGAGGGGGCAGGGCTGTGGCCTTATAAGGGCAGGCCGGGCCTTCCCATGCCTCTCTTCCGCTTGAGCTATGTCAGCGTCTTTTGTATTTCCCTCCTGTCACCTGACACCTGTTTATCAGGCCACGTGAAGCAGCGGGAAAGCAGCCATTTAACTTAATGTCTCTAGGCAATGGAAGGAGGCCTGAACCGAGCAAGATAGCAGTAGACTTCCAGCAGCGAATGTTTGGGAATTGGTGGATTGCACTCGGCGGATTGCAGTGCAACCTCAAGCGGCACGTGAGGGAGGACAAGGGGCATGCTGCCGTAGGTCCAGTGGTAACAGGGACCTCCTATTTCTTTTTGGAGCTCAGGCGGGAGATGCCAGGGAAAAGTGCCAGGGAGCCCCAGTGGGGGGAAGGAGCGGCAATGGCAGGAGGGAACAGCATGGAAATTAGGGCCACCCAGGTGAATGTCTCTCCAGGCTGCAGGCAGCACCAGGCACCTTAAGAGCAGGGGCAAGCAGCAACACCAAGGATGGCAGAAGCACAGCTGACCGAATGAGGGCTGTGCCGCATGTAGTCTCGGGGCTCCCTCTACCATCTAGAGAGGGTGGGGGAGCCCACCCAGCTCGAAGCAGGACCAAGCCTGTGACATCCAAGGGATGCTCTGCACAGACCCCCACAGTGTGAGCCCCCGGCGGGAAGAAGAGGGCCTCCCTGGGTCAGGGGGAGGGGCATCAGCCAAGTTTTCCAGGGCCTCAAGGCCCCAGCAGCACCCCCGTGAGTGGCCACCAGTCAGAGATCTTCAGGGATGGGATCAGTCTCCAACCATCAGCCAGCTCCAAGATGCTTGGCCCCTTGGTGCCTGGTGTCCAGTTACAGGGGAGGCCCCCAGAAACCAAGCTAACAGTTGGGGGCCTTTCCAGCAGCATCTGCAGGGAACAAGAGCAACAGGCCCCACCTCAAGCACTCACTGGGAGGTGGGCTTTGGGGCCCCCTGGCAACAGGGCAAGCTGAAGGGCAAATGGATGTGTCAGCATGCCTGGGCCAACCACTACCTGGCATGCCCAGCTCACACACCAACATGTAGGGGATGAGCAGCCAGGGAGGGTTCCAATACTCACTCCCCTCCTGGAAGAGGGCTCACATCTGGAGCCACCTCTAAGCACCATGGGGCAAGTTGACCTGTTTCTTCACGCTCCTCATAGCTTAGATACCTCCTCAACATCATGCCTATCCCTGAACTCCATTCAACTCCATTCCAACTCCATTCTCTTTCCCATTTGATTGTTAGAGACGCATAAAATGTGGATAAAATATGTGACACCGACTCCCTGAGCTATATAATTGCAGAAAGTATGTTGATTTGTATTTCTCTTTGGGCAGTTTCACATCAGCAGTGAGCAAATCCACATCGATCCTGAGAAAGTCTACATACCAGTTTGGAGCTCCAAGCCAAAGCTGAGGCAGGCAAACAGATAGTATTTTTGCTGATGCTGGCACTACTTGCGGGCAAAATAGTATTGACCTATCAACTCTCATTTCTGGTGCTTGTCACTCTTCTCCATGCCATATTGAAGATGCAGCAGTGAAAAAGGTCTATTTGCTCACTTCATTTGCCAGTTTTCAGCATGGATACAAAGCCCTCACAGGCCTTAACTCAAGCAACTGAGAAAATAGCAAATTTTTGTTCTTACCTCCCCCATTTGTGTAGGCTCGATATGGAAACCTCCAGACATTTCCCAGTCCCACACAGTATCCGATACAAGACAAAAGGAAATCCAGTTTGCCCGTCCAATTCCCTCTGTCTTCAGGATGCTCCATTTCCAAATCCCCATCTCCATGATCACTTGGAGTCATTAATAAGTCTGGAATTATTGGCTGATAGAGGAAGAGAAAAAGTGGAAGGAGCAAATTAAAAGCAAATAGGGGAAAAAGGAGAAAGCAATGCAAGGAAAAATTAGGAGAAGAGTTACAGAAGTAGGAAAGAATAATTAGGAGATTCTGGGAATCAGCTGTACAAGATCAGCACTTACCCCACTGAGTCACAATTACAGTTTGCTCTAGGGTGGGTTGACAAATATATGTATAGCATGAAGAGGTCATTTTCATGTTTTGAATCCAAACTGAACAGTGTATTGTCAAAGGCTTTGATGGCCAGCAACAACTAGCTGTTGTGAATTTTCTGGGCTGTGGCTTGGTAGTTTTTGCTCCTAATATTTTGCCTGCATCTGTCCATCCTCCCTGGGCTCCACCATCAAGATCTCCAAAACCAGTTCTGGAAACCCCATGCTTTCTAGAAAAAAACTGTACGAAGACTTCCAATTGGCATGACAGCAGTTTGAGGACAGTAATGGTAAACAAAAGAAAGTAGTGCAAGGGCAAAAGTTAAACTAACCCTCTCCCCCAATACTGGTCTCCCCTTTCCATTCACATATTCCAACAGATTACAGCTCACACATTCTCTCCATAGGAATGGAAAAGTTTCTTGCCTTCTCCAAGCACAAGCCTCCTTTGTTTGCTTTCAGGGCTAATTTAAGAATCTCTAAACTTGCAAAGGTACTCTCTGGAAAACCCTGCCCTGAAAATACTTCTCCTTTGACATAGCCTCTTTTGGCACTCACGTACACCTTAGTCTGCATGAGTTGCCAGTGCTTAACTTCTATAAAGGAACCTGTCTGGAAATCACATACACTGACCTGGAGGCCTTTTCTTAAAATCCTTAATATGAGAGGACAGGATGCATCTACTCAGTGGTAACTGTAAGGTATGATGTAGCTGGTTGGGGCATGTTCATTTTTCTGTACTTTTATGTGGATTCTAACCTGAGCTCCAATGAGTTCTGGTTCAAATTAAGCTCTGGCCCTTTTTCTCTAGAAACTGCTTTTTGCTACCACAGCAGGCTTCACTTATATAGTGTCAATGCTCCTCTCTTTCAGTTTCCATGGAGACAAAGGGACTGTTCTGTTGAAGAAAGCATGTGTGAGGAAACTGATCTAATGATTAAGCGCAGATTTTTATGCCATATGTTACATGTTCTTTTGTTTGCATGTCCACATTTCTGCACACAGACACTGGTCTGCATGCACATATACAAAATAAAAAAGTGTCATTTGGACAATATCTTTTGATCACATTCTCATATGTCTTATAGCTGTCTATTATATTGAGGGACCTGCTGCTTGTGGAAGTAGATATATACATTGCATACACATTACACTTATGAAATTGTGTGTGTGTGTGTGTGTGTGTGTGTATCCTTCCACAAGCAGCAGGTCCCTCAATATAACAGACAGCTATAAGACATATGAGAATGTGATCAAAATATATTGTTCAATATATGAGGCATAATCAAACTGTGCATTTACAGAACATAACTCGCAATCTAAAAAAATGTTACACGTGCAGACAAATACATCAAAAAATCCACACTCATCATGCACAACTCAATGTGCTGAAGAGAATTTAGCATTAATGTATGGAAACAGGCAGCAGTTATAAGAACAGAACAATGCTAATATTTTTGTAAACAAAGTCAACCTGTCCAAAGCTACTGGGAAAGCGCCACTGATATTTCCACATTACCCTTCTAACTATCATTACAACAGAAGGTCCTAATTAAAATATTCAGAAACAGGAAATTAGATGTCTTGACTTATCAGTCTGTCTTTACTGCCAAAATACAATACCAAGAAGGTCAACAAACCCATGATAGAATAATTTAATTAAACCATTAAATTATGCTCTGAGATGTGTTCATGTGGATGACTTACACAAGAACACGCATCTAAATGTTTTCAATCCAAATACCTAGAGAATCAAACTGTTATTAGCAATAACTAGTGACATTTTTACAAAGGAACAATCTAGTACCTACCCCAACTAGTACCCACCTACCCCAACTAGTACCAACTGATCTAGTACCTATCCTCAAGATATTGTGCTTATTCAAACTGAATTCTTCACACAGGGTTAACCTTATAGATTATTTAAAAGCAAGTTAGAATAGGAAAGGAATACACATGACTACTTCTATTTTAATCAACATTCCAATGAATCTGAATCTTCAGCTCAAAAGGATGCAAACTAATGTGTCCCAGTTGTGGAGATACCTCAGCGGCTGCTATAGCCATTGCTCCCTAATTATTCATAATGGGTAATTCAAGCAGTGGATTATTTTGACCATTCAAATGGCCCATTCAAACCCAACTGCATGACTGGAAAAGCTGTGAAATTGGTTTCTCTTCAGGAAAGTCACATTAGGTAGACCAAAGTGTTTTCCCCACGGCTAATAATCCTGGGATAGACCTGGGATCATATATCCCAGGGTGTTTTTATCCCAGTTTCTTCCTTCGCATGGCTTCCTCCGGGCAGTAAGGGGAGATCCATCTAGCAGCCAGCATCTGAATGGTTCCTATCAACTTGCTACTCCAATTCTGCCAGCATCAGGCTCAGAGAATGGTGTGTGTTGGGTTCAGCAGGTGTAGGGCCCAGCAACAGGATCTGCCCCCATGCTGCGCTTTAGCTTCCTATGCCAATAATCAATTAAACTAGACCACAAGAACATTGTGCAGCGTGTTTATACATGGACCAGTAAACCCTGTCCTTACCTTAGCCAGCGAATGTTACATCAACTTTTAAAAAGGGTCCAGAGGGGAAACAGTAAATTACAGGCTTTGGGTGCTGTGTGGTTTCCGGGCTGTATGGCCGTGTTCTAGCAGCATTCTCTCCTGACGTTTCGCCTGCATCTGTGGCTGGCATCTTCAGAGGATCTCTGAAGATGCCAGCCACAAATAAGCATCAGAGAGAATATACTTCGTAACCAGCGGGCTCAACAAACTATTCCGGCCGTGAAAGCCTTCGACAGTAAATTACAGGTTTGTTAGCCAAATGTCCCTGGCAAATTAGTAGAAACTAGAGGCGTAGCTGGGCCAAACTGCGTCCGGTGCGCAGTGTGTTTTTTTGCCCCCCATGGCCCCCCGCGGTGCCCCCGCCCCCCGGTGCCCCTCGCAGCACATACACTCCTGTGGCACACACACCCTGCTCCCCTTCCCACACTTACCTACGTTCCTTTTCTATTTTTAGTACTTTTTGAGGCTGAAAAAAAGAGGCCTCTTCACAGTTCAGGGAAAAAACTGCCTGATGAACTATACTTCCCAGGAGACCTTGTAAGCCCCAAGACTCGCAGGGGGGCTGCGAGGGGAGCGGGGGAAAGGGGGAGGGGACAGGTGCGATTTCCCGCCCCCTCAGGCGTGCGCCTGGTGCACGATGCACACCCTGTCCCCTTGGCACTCCGCCACTGGTAGAAACTGTAAATTATAGATAAAATTATTAGGCACGTATTGGAATAAGGCCTTCTGAGTTAAAATCAGCTTAGCTTACACAAAAGGAAGTCCTGCCTCATTAACCTTTTGGAGGTTACAGATAGCAAACAAATGTGTGGACATGGCGACCTGGCTTTTGACAAGGTACTTCAGCAAAGACTATAGAGTAAGCTCAGATAAGAGGACTGGGTCCTTTTATTGGTAAAAAAAACATTTTGAACAAGAGGCAACAAAGAGTAGAATAAATGGACAATAATGGAGGAAAAATAAGTAGTGGGATCCCACAAGGATTGGTACTGGGGCAGTGCTATTTAATTAGTTCATAAATTATCTGAAACTTGGGGTGAGCAGTGTAGTGGTCAAAGTATGCGGTCTGAACTTGCTCAGAGCGAAAGGGAGTGGAAACGGAAAGGGAAGGTGATCTTGGAGTGAATAGCTCAATGATCGTGTCAACCCAGTTTGTTGCAGCCGTTAAAAAAAGGAAACTATGCTGCAGCCTCCAAACAACTTTCAAGCATAGACCCAAATATAGCACACTGCAACATTCTGATCTAAATGTAACCAGGGCATAGATCCCTGTAGCTCAATCAGACTGGGCCTGGTGCAGCTGGCACAGCAGCTGAAGCTGGGCAGAAGTATTCTGAACAACAGCAGCCACCTGATTTTCTAAGGTGGTTGCTGTGTCAAACACCACACCCAAGCTGTATATCTGATTTTTCAAGTGCAGTATAATCCAATCCAAGGCAAGGGAGATCTCAAGTCCTTGGTCTACTGTTCAATCAATCAGGAGACCCCTGTCAATATCAGGACAATATTTCACCTTGTTTACCCTCATCCAGCCCACTGTTGACTCCAGGCACTGGTTTACAACATCAACAACTTTCTCAGAATTGGGTGGAAAAGGTAGAGATGGATTTGATCTGCACAGTGGTCACAATGCTGCCCAGGTCTCCTGATGACCTCTCCCAGGGGCTTCATGTAGATACTGAATATCATGAGGGATAAGTTCAAACACTGTGGAACCTGACAGGCCAGGGGGCAGAATAGGAATCTCCCAGCACTATCTTCTAGGACCGGCCTCCTACATAGGAATTGAACCATGTAATACGGCATCCCATAGTCCCAGGTGGCCTAGTAGGATGGTATCAGAGGCTGCAGGAGAATTAGTAGGGTCAAACTCTATTGTCTAGTTCTTTGGTTAGTCAAGGTGACCAAAGAACCAGTGTGGTGAAGTGGTTAAGAGCAGGTGAACTCTAATCTGGAGAGCTGGGTTTGATTCCCCACTCCTCCACATGAGCAGTGGAGTCTTATCTGGTGAACCAGAGTTGTTTCCCCACTCCTACAATCCTGCTGAGTGACCTTCAGCTAGTCACAATTCTCTGTGAACTCTCTCAGTCCCATCTACCTCACAAGGTGTCTGTTGTGAGGAGAGGAAGGAGAAGGAGTTTGTAAGCCTTTTTGAGTCTCCTTGCAGGAGAGAAAGGGCGGGTATAAATCCAAACTTCCCCTTTTTCTCCTCCTCAGTCTAGGTTCTAAATCCTGACATAAATCCACATTAAAATCAGTCGCTTCCAAGAGTCCCTGGAGCTGGGAAGTAGCCTAGTCCAAGAATGAAAAATTGGAGACTGGCCATTGGTTTTCCTACATGGTAGGGCTCAGGAAGCATCCCCCCCCCCCCCTGAAAAGGTCCAATCACTGCCTTCTTGAGGACAGGCAGCACAACTCCTGTTCCCAAGGAAGCATTTACAACTCCCCTTATCTATTTAATCAGTCCCCTTCTGGCAGCTTTTATTAGGAAGTAAGGGCAAGGGTCAAAGACACAGGTAATAGGCCTCACCTCTTCAAGGATCCTCTCCAGATCTTTGTGTGCCACAAGCTGAAAGGTATCCACACAAATGAGACAAGAAGATGCCAAAGGAAACATCATGTCAGTTTCTAAACCAGAATGGATCTGGGTAATTTTCTCTGCAAAGTAATTAGCAAATTGGTCACAGCAGACCTTCGTGGGGTTAGAGCCGAATTTCTTGGGGCTATCAGGTAAAAGTTCCCAAACCAACCAGAATCACTGCACTGGATAATATATGCAGATAATAATGTTGACAGATAAATATTACCTTTTCACTGCCATCATCATCAGGAAATAGGCTCTAATATGGGTTTTGTGCCTTGTTCAGTCAGCCACACTTTAATTTTTCCCTCCAGTGATGCTGTAGCCGTTGTCCCCCTTCCATTGCTATCATTTCTTAGGAAGAATATCTGGTTCTGTTTCAGGGTGAGTATGCTTAGAGGCGTTTTTGTTAACAGCCTGGACAATTTCTGAATTCCAGATAGGGTTGCCAGCCTCCAGATGGTGGCTGGAGATTTCCCAAGATTACAGCGAATCTCCAGGTGACAGAGATCAGTCTACCTGGAGAAAATGGCTGCTTTAGAAAGCATATTCTATGGCATTATACCCCACTGAAGTCTCTGCCCTCCAGAAACACTGCCTTCCTCAGGCTCCAACCCCCAAACTTCCACGTATTTTCCAACACAGAGCTGGCAACCGGTCAGCAGTCAGGGTCTCAATATAATTATTCCCTATTAATTGTTTCTTGGGTGTGTTTTGTTCATGTTCATGTTGTATTCTATTGATATAGCATCCACCCAAAAATAATGTTGAAAAATGTGAAAAAATGTTGTGAAAATAAAAGGGTTGGATCCACTGCAGCATTTCTGCAGACAGAATTTCCATTTACATAATATGATTTTCTTACCTCTCCCCTCCTGGGGGGATCCTGAGCTGTGGAGGAAGGCGGGCAGAGTCATGCCCCACAGGCAGCAATCCTTAGAAATGTAAAAGGCTCAGAAGTTCAATTTACACATAAAAATTGAGATTTTTGAGTTAAACCAGCAGGGACAGAGTAATTTGATATCCTCCCTAAAAGAAAGCAGGGAGTGGAGTGTTTGCAGTTATGGAGTGTTTTAACCCTGCCTATTCTTGTGCTTTACTTTACTGTGTTTGATTCCTGATTGGCATTGAAAGTGGACTAGAGGAAAAATACTTCAACATTAAAGTGCAGAAGGGCTTAGCTTCCCACACCTACATACTCCCATTTTTCCTTTTTAAAAAAATAGACCCTTCCATCTCTGTTGCCTTTGCAAGATTGGGTGGACATGTGTAAATACATCACAATCCTCTTTCTATTTTCTGTTGTTTGTTACTATTTCCTGCTTTGTTGAGGCACCAGCCACCTCCCTAAGCCTGCTATTCTAGTGATTGTTTAAATTCCCTCCAATGAGGCAGGGATGTAGGTATAGATTTTTTATGGGGGGATTCGGGGGTGGGGCCACACCCCACCCGCCCCTAGGGCATGGCCATGCCTTCCCAAGCCCCGCCCCCGGCCTAGCGCTTATAAAAGCAGCTCTCCAAGGCAGACTTCCCCGCCCTGCCCTCCCCTGCCCACCACCAGCTGGGCTCCAAGCCGGCAGCTGGCAGCTCCTTCTGCCCTCCCCTCTGGGCAGAGGCATAGAGGGAAAATAGAACATGGAGCAAAATCTGAGTTTTGCGTCCCGTTCCCCCACACCCTGCCCCAGGCAGCCGCTGTGATGCTGGAATCCACCCCCAAACAGCATCACTTTCAATGGTGTTTAAACTAGAGAGCCCAAATTCTCCTTTTAAATCCACCTTAAAGGGAGAATCTGGGGTCCCCAGTTAAACAACATTAAAACAACAAAAATCGTTAAGCTAGCAACACCAAACTTTTAGGGTATCTTTAGGCTACTCTCCTAATGATACCACCCAGGTTTGGTGAAGTTTGGTTCATGGGGTCCAAAGTTATGGACCCTCAAAGGTGTGGCCCCATCTCCTATTAGTTCCCATTGGAAATAGTGGGGGATGGGGGCACCCCATTTGAGAGTCCATAGCTTTGGACCCCCTGGACCAAACTTCACAAAACCTGGCTGGTATCAGTAAGAGACTCTCCTAATGATACCACCCAGGTTTGGTGAAGTTTGGTTCAGAGTGTCCAAAGTTATGGACCCTCAAATGTGTAGCCCCCATCTTCTATTAGCTCCCATTGGAAACAATGGAGGATGGGGGCACCCCCTTTGGGAGCCCATAACTTTGGACCCCCTGAACCAAACCTCACCAAACCTGGGTAGTATCATCAGGAGAGTCCCCCAAACAAGTGTGGTACTGCTAGCCCAGGGGTAGGGAACCTATGGCTCTCCAGATATTCAGGAACTACAATTCCCATCAGCCCCTACCAGCATGGCCAATTGGCCAATTGGCCAATTGGCCATGCTGGTAGGGGCTGATGGGAATTGTAGTTCCTGAACATCTGGAGAGCCGCAGGTTCCCTACCCCTGTGCTAGCCTAAACAATGCGCTCCCTGCAGGCCAAAAACCGAAAAACACTAAAATGTTTTAAAAATCCACAAACGGGTGGGCGGAGCTTCAGACATGAATGCGGGGGGGGGGGTGTTGAACCCGAGAACCCCTCCTTACCTACGTCCTCGCAATGAGGGGATGTTTCCTACTACCTGCCTGAAGTTTAGGAGGGAGGATATCTTGAGTGAGGAATGCAGCCCGTCACTGTAATTCAATGGTGGGGAAGAACTTTTTTTCCCATAAAAAAAAATGAAATCAAAAAGTGAATACAGCAAAAAAGAAATATGCTGACAAATATAATAATAAATATAAAGCAAAGGGATAAATTCTCTAGCAACAAAATATATGGAAAAAACAATACATGCAAAAAACAAATATCTAAGCCATCCAAAGTTCAGTTAGTGTAGAGGCAATAATTCAGTGTCCTGTATAAGGTTCCTCAAATGCATAACATCCTTTATTCAGTGGCTGGCATCTGAGAACATAAGAACCCCACTGAATGAAACCAAAGGTCCATCTCATCCGGCATTTTGTTCCCCTGTGTCCAAACTGGTGCCCTGAAAATCCCACAGAAGCAAAATAGCGGCTCCAGCTTTCTTCTGATTTTGCACATGCCCACCAACCCCAGCAAGTTGCAACCACAAGAATACTGCATCTGAAAGGGATAAAGACTCTACCTTTTCTCCAATAGCCCAGTTGAATAATATCAGTTGACTGAAGGCAGCAGCAACACTTGGCCAGAGTCCTTTGAGGATAGTAGGCAATAGCAGGCAACCTCCTGGTCTAGGGATGGGTCCAACTAGCTAACACCTTCTGTGCCCACCTCACAGTTTCAATACGCTGAGCAGCAATGCTGTGTACCTGTTCATTACAGTACCAACAGTTAGAGCATGGCTGCTGTCAGTCACTAGGGGTGGGACTTGAAAGAGCAATAGCTGATAACTTCACTATATCAAGGCCCCAAAGAATTACCAGATCTAAGCTCTGGCCTGTCCCAGGACCATCTTGCCTTCGAAGGGAATCTAGTGAACTTCAGGCCAAGCAGAATGACCTCGTATCGTACGGTCCTGTTTGTCATGCATGTAAGAGGTTGTTTACCTGTCCTCAGAACAACTTTTATACCATGAGATTTTAGATAGGAACCCAGTTCAGTTGCTACAATTTTTGTGATCTAATCTAGCATAAATGGGAGAATTTACTACACATTCCCAAACATCTGCACTGAAGCTAGAAAATACACGTTGCCCTATTTACACAGTATGGTGACCATGCATATTAAGAGGAATGTGCATAGCCTGATCTCCCTGTATACATGGCTGGATTAGCAAAATTATAACAACTGGAGTTGCTAACTGGCCTGGAGCAAAAGTGTCCCATCTCTCTTTAACAGAGGCTTATTGGAATGTTATTTACCAGGTGATGTTATTTACCTCTAAACCATGAAAAGCTTCAGCTGTCCATTTCTACACATTATGTCTGTTAAAGATATAGGACATTTTTTGGCACATCGTTGGCAACAGGAGCAGCAGTGGCATAGGAGGTTAAGAGCTCGTGTATCTAATCTGGAGGAACCAGGTTTGATTCCCAGCTCTGCCGCCTGAGCTGTGAAGGCTTATCTGGGGAATTCAGATTAGCCTGTACACTCCCACACACACCAGCTGGGTGACCTTGTGCAAGTCACAGCTTCTCGGAGCTCTTTCAGCCCCACCTACCTCACAGGGTGTTTGTTGTGAGGGGGGAAGGGCAAGGAGATTGTAAACCCCTTTGAGTCTCCTGCAGGAGAGAAAGGGGGGATATAAATCCAAACTCTTCTTCTTCTAATAATAATAATAACAACTGAACCAAGCTGTACTGGCTAAGGTAGTGTGTTTGTGAATGTAACACAGTCAGAGAGACAGGTGTACATACATACATTTAAGCTATATAGATACTAGTTGCTTCATAAAAGAAATGAAGAAAACTCCACTTCTCAAAAAACTTCTGTGATAAAAAGGGACGCTTTGATTTAAATTAAAGAATCCTTTTATCTATATAAGTGCCTGGTTTTGAAACATAATAAAAATAATTTCTCTTGAATCCTATTTGAAGTATTTATTATGGTTCAAATTATTTACTTTTGATCTCAGCCTCCCCACCCACTCTCCCCTCTTTCTGTTCTTTAACCAGCCGTCACTTATGAGAACATTCTGTGTAAGTGAACACTGCGGCTATTTCCTTATCAGTCCCACTATTTCAGGGCTATTTCATGCAGCTCCAAACCAGGCTTCTTTTTCAGCCCCCTGCCTAAAGGGAATGTGGGGAGTGAGGGATACAAAATCAATCGATCGATCAATCAATCGATAGATCAATCAGGTGTATATATGGGGAGGGGTCTTTTAGACTAGAAACTATTGTGAGTCACTGGCATAACAAGCTATGTGAGAATACTCAGACTTCTCCTAGCCATGTATACATTTGGGCCTCTGGTGATTCATTCACATGATGAGTCCACTATGTACACATGGAACCAAGCTTGGAAAAAATGGCTGCTTGTAGACCATTTTATTCAAGGTTCTCTATTATTCACTCCTGACCTCGTAAGCTAAGAACCAGGACTTTTTTTTTTTGCTTGAAAGGTGAGCAACCAGCCTACTCCATCAGTGAGCAATCTGCCCACTCTATGCACACTTTTTAGCAGGATTTCTAGATCTGAGACTGTAAATCCCTTGGGAATACCAGCCATGCAAACTGCAACACAATCCTAAATAGAGTTGCACTGTTCTAAATCCATTTAAGTCAATGGGCTCTGTTTAGGATTATACTGTTTGTCATCTAATAATCCCACAATCTCCTGACTATACCACAGGCTATTCAGCCTATGCTATTGATTAATGTGATTGTCCATAAAGATTCTTTTTATCCCCCACTTAATTCTCATAATCTTTGCTTTGAGTTTTTCATAGAGACGAGCTTCTGGCTCTGAAAAAAAGAAAGAATAATCCACTTCCCTGTATGCGAATAAAGGCCATCGTTGTTGTTGTTATAATCCACTTCCCATGGCTTAGAATAGCAACCTAGTGTGAGAAGTTTTTCACCCCAGACTATAAACATTATGCACATGCTTTCTCTTCCTTTCCTAACCCTGCTGAGAGGCAGAAAGGAGATCTTGGCATATGCACCCCAGCAGGGGATGTTTAAGAGTTTGTTGGAGGCTTGTCATGGATATAATTCAGAGTAGAAAAATAACTGTAGAAACAAAGGAAAGTAGGGAGGGGGAAACTTTATAAAGGATGAAGCAATGGGGAATATCTGGCCCTACCTGTATCAGTACTACCTAGAACAGTGTTTCCCAACCTTTTCAACATCACAGTACCCTTGACCTCGGTCTTCATATCTCACAGGCGATACACCCCTGCCACCCCCTTCCCTTCCTAGTTCCCCTGCTTGCCACTCCCCCGCCTTCCCCTCCCAGTGCCCCTGCTTGCCACCCCCAGAGGGGTATCTAGGAAAAATGGGCCCCGGGGCAAAATCCAAGTTTTCTTCCCCTCCCCCCCACGATGGGCTTTAGTGGAGCTATAATAGATCCTACATCCCTTTCTCATGGTGCAGCACTTACCTGGTTCTAGGTCTGTGGCTTGGGGGTCAGAGGTGTGGCTTGGGGTAAGTTGGAAAGTGAGGATAGGGGAAGGGTATGGAGGAGTGACTGGGATGGCAGGAGGGTTGAAAGGCTGGGGTGGCAGATTGGGAGAGGGTGGAACAGAGAGTCTTGAGGTGAGGGAGGGCAGAAAGGTGAGGGTTCTGGTGGGGCAGGGTGGGGCAGGGTGAGGCTTGGGGTGGGGGAGAAAAGAAAGATAAGGATTGGGATGGGGAGGGTTGGCAGGTGAGTATTAGAATCGGGAAGAGTTGGAAGGTGTGGGTAGGAGGGGGAAGGGTTGAAGGTGAGTATTGGGGTGGAGAAGTTGAAAGGTGTGAGTATGGGTGGGGGAGAGTAGAACAGAGAGGTTTGAGGTGGGAGAGGGTGGGAAAGTGAGGGTTCTGGTGAGGCAGGGTGGCAAGGTGAGGCTCAGGATGGGGAGAAAGAAAGGTAAGGGTTGAGATGGGGGAGAGTTGGCAGGTGAGTACTAGGGTGAGGGGATTGGAAAGTGTGGGTTGGAGTGGGGAAGGGGTTGAAAGTGAGTATTGGGATGGGGAAGGGTTGAAAGATGTGAGTACGGGTGGGGGAGGGTGGAACAGAGAGGTTTGAGGTGGGAAAGGTGGAAAGGTGAGGGTTCTGGTGGGACAGGGTGGCAAGGTGAGGCTTGGGGTGTATTGGGTGGGGAAGGGTTGAAAGGTGTGAGTACGGGTGGGGGAGGGTGGAATTTAGATGATTGGGGTAGGAGGGGGAGGTGGGGAGGCTTTGCCAGGCCTATGGATGGCCTGGCTGGAGTTTTGGGGGTAGAGGAAGGGGCTTGCCGGGTGTCCAGGGGCAGCAGCCAGCCAGCACCCTGGACCCCAGCTCTGATCTCTCACCATCGCCAGGGAGAGGTGCCAGCAGGATGTGCAGGGGGCCCAGTGGGGCAGCAAGCATGCTCCTGGGTGGCATGCTCCTGGGTCAAGGCACTGCCACCACAGGCCTGCAGGCGCCCTCAGTGCCGCGGCCAGCTGAGGGGTGGCTGCAGGGAGAAAGAAAGGGGGCCCAGTAGCATTGTTGCAGTACCCCTGGGACATGCTCACAGCACCCCAGGATACCGCGGAAGCCTGGTTGGGAATTGCTGACCTAGAATTTGATGGGTGTCATGAGGATAAAAAGGTATGTGGTGTTAAGGACTGAGAGTAGACAACCTTGGCTCATATATACAGCCCAGCCAGGATTTCAGTCATCAGTTATCATTTATCAGACTACCCACAAGAAAATTACAGAGAAAATATGAAAACCTGGCTAAAGCCTTTCATTTCATATGTTTTCTATAGAAGGAGAGACAGGAACTAGTTAAAAATGTTTCAATGAAAGAAGCTAGAAGATGCATTTGAAAATAATTTAACCTTTCAAGGAATTTCAGTAGATGACCCAAAAGACTGAAATCTCAGCCAGGTGAATCAATTTTTTTGTAACTTGACTAGAATTCTTAGTTCTGAATTTTTTGTACAACAATCGACTTTTAAAAAAATCTAATGAGGTCAATTTTTTAAACTAACAAAATGTACATATGTATTTCACAGAGTCTGTCATAGAATGTACATTCAATATTAATCTACGTTTATTGAATGAAATGTGATAGATGGCTCAACTGTTAATGGCTAGAGGGCCAGGTCAGTAGATACTTTTTTTACAGGCGTATTATTCCAATAAGCAGTTGTAAATGATAAACTCCCTTTTGGGTCACAGTCACTGTGTTATAGTAGTTAGAGGACAGGACTAGGATCTGGGAGATGTGGGTTCAAATCCCCACTCTGCCAGGTCTACTTGCTAGGTGAGCTTGGTCCCATTGCACATGTTATAACCTACCCCACAGGATTGTTGTTTGGGTAAAATAGTGAAGAGGAGAACAATGTAGGGCCCTTTGATTTCCAATTGGGGACAAAGGCAGGTAAGTAAATAAAATAAATAATGGGAACAATTATAATGTATGTATAGACACTATGAAGGCATTTTTTAACTCATCATGCCGAACAATGAGCTGCTAGGAAAGATAATATTTCACTCTGAGAAATGCATCTGTGTCACAACTGAGTCACAGGCTGGCAGCCGGAGGAATCAACTCTCTTTTTTTATTTTTTCAAAGTGTTATTTTCCTCTCAGTATTTTTACAAAATCTTGTTATAGGAGAATTCAGTTTTTTTAATACTTTGAACAGGAAGTTAGGGCCAGCACTAGACAACATGGTGACTTCAGGTTTGCCACTGATAGAAGAAACGTTTACGGAATTCCCCCTTCTCCTCTACAACGTGAATCTAGCCTTGTTCTAATTCATGTTTTTGGCTGCGTGCGCCTGAAGGTGGACTGAGAAATGAGGACATGCCACTTGTTTCCTGAATTATACATTATGAAAGAAGGAGAATGTGACATAGACTGTAATCTTTTAATAGATAACATACCCAATGTTGTTTCCCCAGGTTCAGTTTTCCCTAGGGTGGTAGCTATAAACCAGAAAGCAAAACAGGAAGAGTCTCAACGAAAAGGCACCTGTTGTTCACAGGCAGGCAGGAACTACAATTACTAGTAGTTTCTCATGCTGGCTGCTTGCCTTCAAAGAAGACTCACGTAGCATGCTTAGAATGGCAAAAATTAATACAGGAATTACTGATCTCCATGTCTCCATGGTTGTTGCCTGTAGAAGTATTGTGATTTCTAGAGAAAGCTGACATCTATAAGTTGACCTCAAATATCTCCCTGCTGCACTCTAGTGAAGAATTATCCCATAGGCCAGTGGCTTCTGAACGAAACATCACTAGCACAAACAACTTTTTACAGATATTCCAAAACTTAAGTTAAAAACAAGACTTAGAATAGAGATGGCATGAAGCTGTCTCGGAAATTCAGAGCCAAAGTTTGGTATTATACCAAAACCTCAGCTAACCTCAGTTTTTTCTGCTATGTGATTTCAACATACATCTGACAGAGGGTAAAGAAGAACTGATATGAAAAGGCTCTTTTGTACTCACACTATCCTAACACTCACACCAAGCAGGACCATGATGACTTCCCTTTCAGCCCCAGCCCCACCTTTTCTGCTGCAATCTAACAGAGCTCTCTGTATGATTGGCAGGCCACCAAAGGAGGAAGGGGAAACTGGTGTAGGAAGCCAAAGATACTGAAGTCGTTCATATTGAACAAAATGAATGTACTTACTAGGGTGTAAGAACCTGACAAGATGCCCACTCATTTTTTCTGGGGCAGGTATTTTTTTGCTATTTTTCCTGCGTACATATATAATTTGCATTTCTTCTGGCCTGTGCTTCCTGCTACTTTAATCACCAAGAGGTGTCTGCTCTGAAGCCCGCAGGACAGAGGCCCCTTCCGCACACACAAAATAATGTGTTTTCAAACCACTTTCACAACTGTTTGTAAGTGGATTTTGCTATTCCGCACAGCTTCAAAGAGCACTGAAAGCAGTTTGAAAGTGCATTATTCTACATGTGCGGAATGAGCCTGAGACACGGAAATGACTAGCCAGGTGATCCATTTTAAAGACTATGCAAACTCTGAGCCCAGAAAAAAAACTCAACGGGAATCATCTGGATTTGTTGCCATTTTCTTACAACACGACTCAGCACATGGTGGCCACCATGCCTGCTTCCTGTTTTGTATGCAAAGTAATGCCTTTCATATTTGGGAAAGGGGCAGTCAGCTCCAGGAAAATGTTGATCTTGTGAGTCCCAAAGTTCACTAGAAAACACTCTGATACTCAAAGTGTGCTCATATAGGGGAGGGAATTTGGCTCAGCAAGAGCCAGTCTAAACAGATGGTCCTTGCAAGGGGTTGGTGACTGACTCCAGCCTCCTCCTCCTCCTCGTACAGGTCTGGAGGGTATCTCCTGTAATAAAATGTACAGCTTAGACCTCTTCCACACAGCAAATGTATAACAGGTTGCAGTCGTGATAAAGGAACCCATTTTCCTGTTTTTGCATTCACATGCATCTGTGCAGGCAGCGATTGGAGCCCATGGAAACAATTTGGGTTGCGTGATGCATCTCTTTTTTTATTTACTTCCCACCCACATACATGCCGATGTCCCACGAAACGACCAGCTGCACCTGTGTAGCTACGCAGAGGCAAGCCACATTTTTTTTAAAAAAAGGGGGAAAGGGGCCTCTCCGCAATGGCCAGGCAATGGTGGGTGGCTTCTCCTTGACCATGGAGGATGGGGTGGAAGGGAGGCAAATAAAGTGCCTCCTGCCTGGCCGTTCGCTTGGGAGTGACTCACACCTGGGATTTTTGAAAAGGATCACTAACAATTTTCAAAAAAACTGGGTTGGGGAAAATAACACGGGGCAGACTTGCTTTGGGGACGGGATCTGTGCAAAGTGCCCATCCCACAGATTATTTACCATCCTACAGCCGTATTTACTGGTGTGTGTGGAAGGGTCCTTAGAAAGAGGAAACCTTTCAGCTTCATCCATTCCTTATGTCATCCTAATTATATTTTCTCTTATTGAGATACACTTCTGTCCCAAGGCCACTGAGACTTCTCAGGAACAGAAACCTGAACACTCCTAGAAACTCCTTTAGCCACATATATGAAGGAACTTTTCTCGTCTCCATTCTTATACTAGCATCAACTCTTGAAGATATGATTTTGGAAAGGATTTAAGGTATAATAGACACTTCCTAGTCAACGAGTTACAAGGGTCTAAGAGTTACAAGGGTCTAAGAAGGAAAGAGTTAGACATGGCCCCTGATGAAGAAACCAAGAGATTTCAGATTGAGAGAAAAAGGACAGAGAGTGTAATGATAATGTGTAATGATAATGGAAAATCATACCGCAAAGACCATCACGAAATAAGGAGAGGGAAGAAGCAGCCAAATGACACAAACCTAGTTTCAGAAAGGCACAACAGACTTGGCCCACTTTTATGCCTTAGCAATCCCCAAAGTGAGTAACTGCCCAGTTCTCCTAAAGCTCACACTGAGCACTCACCACTGTCCCTCCCTTCTTCTGTGTTATGCCCCAACAAACCTGCTATCCCTTGGATATGATAGGGAGGTGTCTATAATTGATGTAAAGTCCACAGGGGATGCAGCCTTGCACCTGAACTTCCACCATACTCTCCCACCCAGTCACAACATGAACCATTCTGATAGGAACACTTGCCTTCTAGGAAAAACATCTGCAACGCAAGGCTGGGTAACTCGAATAGGTGCAGCCAAATATCTGCACAGCTCCAGTGTTTACTGAACTTGCTAATTAAAGGGAGAGAGAAGAGCTCCTCATGAAATGACAGTCACCCACGCAGCAACCCACCACTCAGCCATCCACCTGCTTCATCTGCTGCCTTTGGTTATAAGAGAAGAAAGCATTGCCCATGTAGTAGATTGCCACTACTAAGTGCCTGTCCCAGAGGAGTCATCTCCTGGTATACTTGCCTCAGGAAGTGATGAGGGCTGGCTTTCTGTATTTTGGCATGCTCAAACTCCACCTATTTTACATGCAAAAAGGCACCTTGCACAAGCCCCCCCCCCCCCATATGTTCCTTTGGTACCAATTGTTGCCTCTTACCTCCCGGAGATGATTCCCCTGGCCCTTCTTCATTTTGAAGTCTCGTTGCTATGCACTCCCTCCCTGCATTCACTCTTGCTCTTCCACTTGTTCCGGAGACAATCTCTACAGCAATGGGGGTGGGGGGGACAGAGGGAGCATCCAAGAATGAGGGATGGGTAGGGGGGGTGTTAATCTCCTTTTCTATTTTTCTGTTCCTCTCTGGATTGCTTCTTCTTGTCTGAGTGTTGCTGGCACAGTGAGAAGAGATGCTGACACTATCTAGAACAAGGCAGAATGAGAGGGAGCAGCCAGGGAGGGTGAGAAGCAACACCGGCTGGCTGGTGCACAGGTTTGTTTGGAGTTAGATGGAAATTGTGATCTGCTGAACAGCACGTGGGGAGTGGGCAAGTGCCCATATACAAGGGGATTAAATAGATAATAGAGCATGGGTCTATAAATGGCTAACAACCAAGACAGTTCATTTGAGTTCAGAAAAGTTGTGCCTCTGAATACTGATGGTGGGGTGGGAGGTGGGGGGCTAACAACAGAGAAAAGCAGTTACTTTTCATGCATTATTTGTCACAGAAACATTTGTCACTTCAATTTTAAATAGTTCCAGTTCATTACAGAATGGATTACTTAATTAGATGTGGAGACAACGTGCTATGACAGTGATGGCGAACATTTTCGAGATCAAGTGCCCAAATTGCAATCCAAAACCCACTTATTTATCGCAAAGTGCCAACACGGCAATTTAATCTGAATGCTCCCGCATCACTCGGGAGAAAGCTTGGTGAAGCAACCGTGCAACGCTTCAAATGGGTGAATCACGACCCTAGGAGGGTATACTCAGAAGCAAGCCCCATTGCCAGCAACCGAGCTTGCTCCCAGGTAAACGATCGCACCCAGGCCAGCCTAGATATATGTGTGTGGGGTGTGTGTGATTTTCCGCCCCATCCACATGACGGACTCTGTGCACGCGTGCCCACAGAAAGGGCTCTGAGTGCCACCTCTGGCACCTGTGCCATAGGTTTGCCACCGCTGTGCTATGATATAAGTACACTCAAGCCCATTAGGGGCTGTTCCTACAGCTTATACCATGATGTTTAACTGTTCATCTGTTTACTTTCCTGCCCCTCTGGCTGTGTTAGTAAGGTTATACTGACTATTCTCCACTGAATGTACAGTTTATTCACTCGTCCATCATTCTTTAAAATCAACTACACAACCCCAGCTGTTGTGATTTTGTGTACCTCTGTTCTACAAAAACAACGATGGCCATCCTTAGAATATGTTAAAAGGGAAACACCTGATAAAGAAGGCTAGGCAAGGAAGAGGTTGGAGCAAGGCACTCTCAGTTCCCAGCAACCACAGCTTTGCCATGTGTTGCTACCCATCAAAGCTATGAGGGCATACTACGTAAAGCAGGGCCTCACTAGGTGACCTCAGTGACCAGGTAGGTTTCCTGCTTCTGTTTTGATAGGATCCAGCTTCAGGAATCTCGTGTGGCTTTTCTGGAAGCAACATTCCGTCCAGCACTATCCCACCAGCATATCAAGATGGCAAGAAATCAGCTCGTTCGCCAACTTCACAGTAAACAGAGGGCAAATCTGGCCTAGGTCCCATTGTACCACTCACAGATATGCAAAACAAACAAAACAAAACAATCGCATAAGGGAACCTTGGGAAAGACTTTTTGTGTTTGATCAGGAGGATGCTTTTTTCCCCTGTGGACAAATGCTGGAAATCCACATAAGAGCAACTACATATTTGCTTCAAGCTGATTCCATTGTTTTCTTTCACCTTGTCTTTTCTCTTTCTTGCCTATGCCTTTCTAGTCCACCTTTACTCCTCAGTCTTTCACACTTCTGGATGAGCAAACAGATTATGCCACAACAAGGGGAATCTGTGGATCAGGTGCCCTAGATGCTTGTAACATCTTCCAAGGGAGTGCCTGATATCCTTGCTCCACCTACTGGCAACAGTATGAATACATGCTTATTTGCAACTGTAGCAATCGTTACAATCAAGATCACAAATATTGTAGTGTATTACCCTGTTGTTGTTTTTAATGTTTGTAAATTATTTTAGCATGGTTATCAGCAACTTTATATATTGAGAAAATGTATATACTACCTACCCAGAGATCTGGTCTAGGTGGCTTATGGCTAAGTGACCTCTGTTGACAGAATGCCATGGTCCGACCACTATGCCCTGAAGGTTCGGGTGGACTTACTGCGCCAAAAGTACTGTCTAGGCGATGGGCTGATTTATGTCCGCCTGCGGAGACTTATGGATCCTATTGGATTCCTGAATGCTCTGCGGGATCCTGGGCCAGCTGGCACCCTTGATGAGCGTTGTCTGGGCCTGGTGGAAACGCTGTATCTATTTTAAATCGATTTGATTGTATGTTTTAGACTGTTGTTCACCGCCCAGAGCCCTTCGGGGGTAGGGCGGTATAAAAAACTCAAAATAAATAAATAAAATAAATAAAGCAGGTGGAGGACTGGAACTCCAGGCTCCCCGATGCCATCGAGGCGATTGCTCCCCGGCGCCCTCTGCGTCCCCTCTCCTGGCGAGCTCCATGGTATACCGAGGAGCTACGCCATATGATGTGGGATCTCAGGCTGCTAGAGCGAGTGTGGAGGAAGTTTCATGGTGAAGCTGAGTGAACATCTTATAGGAAGTTTATGAAGGCCCTATGAGATGGTGACGAAGAGGACGAAGAGGGATTTTTTCTTGTCTTCTCTCGCATCTGCAAGCTCTCACCCAGCTCAATTGTTCTGTATCATTCAGTCTCTCTCCTCGTTAAATGAGGGCTCCAAAAATTCCCAATTGGCTACTAGCTGTGAGGCATTTATGAGCTTCTTTACGGATAAAGTCAAGTCGCTCCGCCATGATCTTCCTGCCACTTTTGATACAATTAGTGAAATAGAGGCCCCTTGGCCGTCTTCAGGCAGAGCCGCATGGCTAGAGCCTTTGTGGAGTGTGCCGGTGCACACTCTGAAACTTCGTGCCCGATTTGTGCCACACCCCACTTGGCACCCTCTCACCCCTCTGCCGCCAGTTCCACCTTGCTGACGGCGCTTCCCGTTGCCCCCTCTACCCCTATTGCATTTTAGGAAAAGGAGCAGGCGAGGAGAGGAAGAAGGCCAGAAGCCTGCCTGCGTTGTCTGGGCCTGGTGGAAACTACATTTCCCATTCCTAAAAGTAAGTGGGGTGGTGCGCCGCGGGAGCGCTGCAGGGGGGAGCTGCGGGGGGGCCACAGGGGGGCATGGGGAGGGGGATTTTTCCACCCCATGTGTCTAGAAATGGTGCACCTGGTGCGTCGCACACCCCCTATCCCCTGGTGGCTTCGCCACTGTATTCAGGTCCTTGCTTGGACCAGGTTTCCCTGCTCGCTGAGGCTGATGTAGACAGGGCCCTGGATGCTGTTAGACCTACTACCTGTCCTCTGGATCCGTGCCCCTCTTGGCTAATTAAATCTTGCTGGGAGGAGTTACAACCTCACCTGTTGAATATCATCAACTGCTCCCTTGAGCAAGGACTGTTTACTGGTGGGTTGAAGGAGGTGGTGGTCTGCCCACTCTTGAAAAGACCACCTTTGGATCCTAGTGATCTGGCCAAGTACCGCCCCATCTCAAATCTTTTGTTTCTGGGGAAGGTAATTGAGAGAGTGGTGTTGGAGCAGCTTCAGGGCTTTCTGGAGGACACATCAACTCTCAATCCCTTCCAATCCGGTTTCCGTGCTGGGCATGGGACGGAGACCTTCCTCGTCACCGTCATAGACACACTTCACATGCAGCTTGACCAAGGCGAGTAAGCCTTTGGATCTTACCACAGCGTTTGATGTGGTCGACCACGATCATGACCTTTTGACCCACCGCCTGGCCACTGCTGGGGGCGGGGCACTATCCTTCAGTGGCTTGCCTCGTTTCTTCGGGGACAGAGTCAGCAAGTGTGGTGCGGGGATCAGGCCTCCCAGCGGTGTCCATTTCTTTGCGGTGTGCCCCAGGGAGCACTGCTATCCCCGCTGTTGTTTGGCATTGACCCCTTTGGCTCGCAACCTGGGTGTCCACCTGGATTCATCTCCCTCAATGGAGACCCAGGTAGCACATATAACCCAGGTTGCTTTTTTCCATCTTCACCAGGCACAGCGGCTGGTCCCTTATCTCTCCCAGACTGACCTGGCCACTGTGATCCATGCAACGGTCACCTCCAGGTTATACTATTGTAACTCGCTCTATGTGGGCCTTCCCTTGCGGCTGATCCGGAAACTGAAACTGGTCCAGAATGAGGTGGCCCACCTTCTTACAAGTGGTTCGGCCAAGGATCATATCACCCCTGTGCTGCACCACCTACACCGGCTCCCAGTGGAATTCCGGATCGTCTTCAAGGTGTTGGTACTGACCTTTAAGGCCTTTTATGGCCTCATACCTTTGAGACCGCCTTACCCCATATGTCCCAATTCGACCTCTTCATTCGGCAGAGGAGAATTTGCTGGTAGTCCCCCATCCCTCTATGATGTGGTTGGTCTCTACCCGGGCCAGGGCTTTTATGGCCCTGGCCCCTGCCTGGTGGAACACTCTTCCTCCAGCAGTTAGGGCCCTGAGGGACTTTGGGGAGTTCTGCAGGGCCTGCAAAACTGAGCTGTTCCACTGGGCTTTTGGAGAGGCTGGCTGCTGAGTTCTGCCGCTCTCTGATGCTCTTGTACCACCTGTTTATTTTCGGCAATTTGCCAACCCCCTTCTTCGGTTAGGACCGGATGCCATCTATCAATTTGAGGATGGGATGTACTGTTGCTACTGTTTTAACTGGATTTTAATGATGTTATTCGATTTGTTTGTATACTGTTATTTGTTGTTTTTTTGTTTAATTTGCACACCGCTCCAAGCCCTTCGGGGATAGAGCTGTCTATCAAATCAAATTAATAATGATAATGATGATGATGATGATGATGATGATGATGATGATGATGATGATGATGATGATGATGATGATAAAAGTGCATAAAACTATGCCACTGAAATACAACCATTAGAAAACAGGCTGACATGATTAAAAAGGTAATAATAGGGCTTTATTATAATGAATGATTAAGGAAGAATGCTTTAATAAAAAGAAAGAGACAGTGGATTATACTACAGTGTACAGTATATACAGCCTGTTGCTATATCCTATTATAGCAATCCTATGATTGTTTAATATGCCATAATATTTAAGCTTTGATTCAGCTTTGTTCCAGAATGTTGCTTGATTTTAATTTTTGCATCCTAGTCCTATTACATTGCTGATTCCATATTCCACTCTATGGCCTGATTGATTTATACTGTGTAATCTACCTCAACAGTGAGAAAGAATGTAGTAATAAATTAAGTAAATAAGTAATAAATTAAAGCAAGCCACTAAAAAAAATGATGATGCCAACCCAGGTCATAACATAATTTCTGCCTACTTTGATACATGCATTTATTCCTATTCTTGCAGCACCTCATTCAGGGGAAGTGAAATTTACTGAAATTTACAGAGCTGGGAAAGAGAAGCAAGCTGTTGTTAGTCAGGTCAGACAATATTAATGGCAGAAGAGCCATTCATCTGAACCCACATAAATCTACTCCAACTGTCTGCCTCCACTCCCCCCGCCCCCCACACCCCTTCCTCCCTCAAAAATTCTGCTATATGCTTAAAGGCTAGGAGACAGCAATTAAAATTTGATATAAAGTGGGAGCATAATTAAAAACTAATAGCAAATATGACAAAACCCAATTTTAAATTTAAATGTGTTGGTAGTTCAAGCAAACCCTTAGCTTTGGAAAGGGCCAGAAGAAACATTACGGGGGGGCAGGCACAGCCGCCTGTGCCCATTTCATGAACCGGAACAGGCATATCTGTGAGAAGAGGCAGGGGATGGAGTAACTGCAAATTCCCATCATCGCCTGCCCACTGTGTCATGCGGGAACCACTCAAAAGGACCGCCCTGCAGTTGCATGGACTTTTACCCTACTGTGTAAACAGGCTGAAGGCTGATACGGTATCAGTTGAAACTTTATCCTGTCAGTATATGGCAGCAGCCGCCTCTGAGATAGTGATGCATCCCTATACTCTTTGTTCACTGTTGCTGGTCAACTCCCCATTTTATGCAGGATGGTTGTTCCCCAGGAAAGGCATAGTCTCCATTCCTGTCATTCCAGTATCTTAGCTTTTCAGAAGTGTATTCTGTTCTCACCTTCACTACTTATACATATGTATCCAAACAGCTCAGACATATTCAGTGAATGGTCTTCCACCTCTGCTGAATTCTGCACTAGTTTTTACTGCTGGATAAAAATACTCACTGCTCATCCATTTAGACCTGCCAGATCCTGGCAGGGCAGGGAGGCTTTGGTACTGTTAGGAGTTCTGCTAGGGTTGCCAGGTCTGGACTGTGAAATTCCTGAAAACAGGGCGGGGGGAGGAGTGGGGAGCCTAGGGGGGCAGGGTTTGAGGAGGAGAGGGAACTCAGCAGGATGCAATGCTAAATTCTTCAAAGCAGCCATTAAGGAGGTTCAGAAAGAGACATGGTGGATCTTTTTGACTTAACTTTCTGATGGAGGCCTCACTGCATCTAGAGCAATTAGATGCAAGAGGTACAACTCCTATGATTTGAAGCTGTGACAGAAAGGCTGTTCTGCGGCAGACTGCAACTGTCTTCAGATAGAGTACATACAGTAGAACATTCATCAAGTTAAGCCATGCTCAGTGAAGGAGGAGGAGGTTGCATCAGCCTTCTGGGATATAGACACACTTGCAATTTTCTCTTAAAGATGTAAAAGCCAGAACGTAAGTAATGTGCCAACAATATTTGTTAATAAAACAGAGTAATCTTTAATTCCTTTTATAAGGGCCCAGATCTTTTGTTCCACTCAAGTGCAGGAGACGGACTCTCATAACTACTAGATAATTTGGAAAAATGTTTGCTAATTTCTTACATTGTAGTTGGACCTAAGGCGGTGTGCTACCATTTGCTTGTTTTTTTTAAAAACGTGGCTTCAAAAACAGTGCAAAAGAGGACATTTCAGCAAATGCAACTTCACACAATCTTGGTGACCTGAACGGTGTCCTCTAAAGACAGTGAATAAACATATGGAAATCATGCCCTCTACAGAAAGCCATCCCTTTACCATCTCTCCATGATTTTTTGAGAATTCTACAGATCTCATTATATCCCAGCAGGTATCTGGCAGCTCTAATCCTTCCCAGGTTACAAAATGGACCCCAGGTGCCCACATTCAATGTCACTTCCTACTCAAGATGCACACAAGGTTAGAACTTGCAGTCATGCAATGGAAACCCATTAAATTGAAAGGACTCCAGTATGACTCACAGCCTTGTTCCATCTGTGAGAAGTGCCCCCTGAAAATTTAGTTCTGGTGATCAGTAAGTTAAAACTGAATAATAGAACAGGCATGCTGTGACAATGTGGAAAACAGTAGGGGTGACTGAGGCACACAGTTCTTGCTCTGATAGCAGTTTCCTTAATGGTCCCAAAGGCACCAGTGCCAGCTGTCTCATTTGCTATCTCACACCTTCCTTCGGTGTTTGTTGTTCTTGCATGGGAAGGCTGGTAAGCCTGTTACCAGTCATAAACAGAGATTAGACACCCACCGCCAGTGACGGTTTATGGTTGGCTGCCCTTGGTCTTTGGCCCTAGGAAAGCAAGCCCTTCCCAGCCTTTAGTCTCCTCACCTGCCCTTGGTGCGAAGATTACAATGATCGGGAAGCCCTCCCCTGTCCCCATACCATTTCGCTAAGCAAAGCAAACTGGTTTTAAAAAAATGTAAGGCATGTTTTTTGCAAATAGGTAAGAAGTTTTCTCAGCTTGTGTATCAGGGAATGGTTACTGTTTCTTACACTGCCTCTGGTGAAATTAGCAATTTTAAAACAAGTAAAGGGAGCTAATTTTTCATGCAACATGCAATTAACCTTTTTCAACTGGTTAATGTGTTGTTACAATTCAGCTCAGCTTAGAGGATGTTGAGAAAGAAAAAAACTGGGAAGAGAGCTTCATCAAATGGTTGGAGATCTTAAAACTATGCTCAAAATATTCCTAAACTGTAGGTTTCTTGGAATTCCTAATAAAGGAATGGATGTTCCCTTTTTAAAGATGTCTATTTTTCCCTAAATTACCTCTGCAGCAGGTGCCTATCAGCAGCTTGCAGAAGTTTTTTTCAAGGACCCAGAGCTCTAACTTTGAAATGTGTTGCATGCCTTTGGATCTTAACACACTTGCACTGGTTTTATCAGGGAAAAAGACATTATAGGCTCATTCCGCACATGCAGAATAATGCACTTTCAAACTGCTTTCAGTGCTCTTTGAAGCTGTGCGGAACGGCAAAATCCACTTGCAAACAGTTGTGAAAGTGGTTTGAAAACGCATTATTTTGCGTGTGCGGAAGGGGCCATATATGTGTAGTCACCTGGGAGATGACACGGCATCAGCATATATGGAAGAATGCTGCAGACCTGTAAGAGCACCAACCTCACCCCAATCATGAGCATCATTAATGTTTTGCTATGCCCCAGTGCTTTCAGGAGCACCCACATGATGCCATTTTGTGTTAGTCCTGATTCTGTGTCTTCCCCCACTTTGTTGTGATCTTTCACAAACCTAGTTTGGAATAATCTTTTTGGAAAGATATCAAAGTGCCTTTGGACGCCACGTGGATGGGAATATATACATTTTTGAAGGCCCTACCGACATCAGCACCATTTTTGTTTTCTTATTCCCTGTGGATATTCATCCCCTTCCCCATAGAGAGTTTGAAGTTGGGGGGGGGGGGGACTTTAAGGCAGAGAGCTGAAACAAGCAAAGTGCAGTGCCCTCTTGCCACTGTAAATACCACTGCTTTTTACATCAGTAACAACAGCTACATGAAGATTTGCCTTAACATGCTATAAGACCACAGGATATCCACTATATTACTTTATTATAGCTGCCCCTACCACTGAGATAAGTACTGTGGTAGACTTAGTTCATCCTCCTGCCTGTTAAAAATACATTTACATTTTCCACTGCACAACTATCAGTTCCCCACTCAAATAAATTATCAGAGGTTAGCCATGTTGGTCTGTAGTATAACAGCCAGATTTGAGTCCAGTAGTAACAAGATTGTGTGGGTATGAGCTTTTGAGAGTCAAAGCTGCCTTCATCACATACCTGACTCTCAAAAGTTCAAAATACCCCCAAATCTTGTTGGTTCCTAAGGTGCCACCAGACTTGAATCTAGCCACCCAAACAAAGAGATCAAATCTGTTAATCACAAACTGAACATAGTCTTTATGTGCCCTGCTTCCCCCCACTATAGTGTGTTCCTGTTACTTTTCAAACCCAACAACTCACAGATGCTATCATGCTGAAGAACAGAATGGAAGAATATATGTAAAATGTTGTCTTTATTCTCGCAGAGACATTTTTAAAAAATATTTTTTGCTTTATATACATAACAATTCTCAACCTAAGTTTTCATATTAAAGAAATATAAACACCAGCATTTTGCCACTAAGCACTGTAGATAGTGGTACATCCTCAGTTACTAAAAAAGTGAGAACCCTAATTTCTAAACCAGATGCATCCATAGTGGAAAATGAGTGTTCACTTGGCCCTATCAGATGTCTGAGACATCCATTAGGGATACATCTGTTTCATCTTCAGCTTCTCCAGTCTTTTATTTGCTTCCTGGTTTAGTAGATCATGTAGAACGTCAAGTGACAGAGTTTGATTGCATTTTACCTAAGTTTGAACTGAGACAAAGATTCTCTCAATCACTACAGATGTTAATTTAGCTTAGCCAAACTATGAATATTGTATTATCAGTTTTGAATGATCACTTATGGTGTGAATATTTGAGCGTTGCACCGAAATGTCACAGACTCTACCCTTCTTGAATGCCACTTGATCCCACTGTTTGCAATCTCATTTTCCTGTGCTTATGTTTGTACTACATCTGTCACATGAAGACACACTTCATATATTTGATGAAGTGGACACAAGAGCTTTGACTACAATAAATCTGTTAGTCAACGGTGCCATAAGAATCCTTTTTGTTTTTGCTACAACTGCAACCCCTCTGGAATTTACTATGTTCAGTTCATTTGGGAGAAATAAAAAAGGCCCATACAACTATATAGCAAGTTAAGAGAGATTTTTTTAAAAAATGCTGAGTGTTTGAGGGTGTGTGTGTGTAAATTGTAATGTTATCTTTATATTTGTTGTGATTAGTACACCAAACTAATGTCAACATGTTTGTTCCAATGTGCCTTCTAATTTCTTACTGGCTAGTAGCAGATCGTCCTTTCCCGTTTTAACCTTTCAGCAGCGTTTTCCCCACAGACAAAATATCCTGGGATAGATCTGGGATCATATATCCCAGGGTGTTTTTATCCCAGTTTCTCCCTTTGCACGGCTGCCTGTCAGCGCTTTCAGGCTGGGAGGAAGAACTCCAGCGAATTATGCATGAGCTCCCGGATTATTTTGATTTTCCACATGAACATTTATGTTGTTTACATAGTTTGTGTACATTTATGTAGTCCGCTTTCCCGACGTTCTGATTGGCTGCAGCCCTTCTGCATGCGCTGTTTGCATGGGAGCAGGAGCGGTGCACACTTTTTCAAAAGAACCACCAATTTCATCATTCTTTTGAAACCGCGGGATAAGGCAAATCTCGCAGAGCGGGCCCAATTTAGGCACAGAAGCCTTGCAAAATTCATGCCCAAACCAGAATGGTTCACTTCCTTATCCCAGGATTTATTGGCCGTGGGAAAAACACCTTTATCTCTTTTGACTTCACTGTTCCTTCATTTTCTCACACAATTGGATGCAGCTTGTTTTGAGTCAGTTGTTTAAAATGACAAGCAACAGGAATGTGACAGGTAGGTATGCATGAGTTTCTTCTTTCTGAAATACAAAGTAATTTCTGGCAGAGCTTAGGTTTTCCATTTTCAGCAAGAAAAAGCTGACAACATAGATGAGCACAGTCAAGTAATTCAAATCTATGCATATTTATGAACAAGTGTAGACAAAAAAAACTACTCTTAATCAATAGGCAAAATATCCTTTCACATATTGTTGAAGGCTTTCATGGCCTGAATCAACTGGCTAGATTTTTTGGGCCTTGTGGCTGTAGTCTGGTAGTTCTTGCTCCTAATGCTCCTAATGTTTCACCCACAGATATGGCTGGCATCTTCAGTGACATGTCGTGGTAAGATGTGCTTCTCTCCACGTGGCACAAAATACCCTTTACTTGGGCAAGCCCAAGGTAGGCATGCCAGCATCCCCAAAATAGGGAGAAGCTAGTCAAGCATGAGCTCCTTGCTGAACTGCATGAGAAGATGGTTTATATTGGATTAGACATCCAACTAGCTCAGTAACATCCTACTCTGACTGGCAGCAGTTCTCCAGCACCTCAGACAAATAAGGGCCTCTCTCAGCACCTGCCTTCTCAGAACCTTGTTGCTGGAGATGCCAGACATCATGCCTGGAGACTTTTGCACATATGTTTCGTCACTGAGTCAATATGGCTGAGGTGCTTCCTCAAATACAGTTCAGCATATTGAACTATATTTTAAAAGCAAATAGGAAAGAAAATTCTTAGCTACAGAATTTGATCCTTGATTTAAGAGACTGACAGGCCAACGACTGGCCTCAGTATTTTGCAGATTAATTTGCTAGTTTTGCGGTCGAATTCAGGGTGTCTACCTCTTTTTTCTACACTTTGCTGTTGAGTAGCTGCCATCTCTTTCTCACTTTACTGTTGGCCATTCAGTTCCTGTCAAATGGTTTACTGAATAACTGTGGATTTTAGTGCAATGTATCTGAACTCAGTCATGGAAGCAGCCACCTGACCTGTGTTAACTGACATGGTTTGGATTCAGACATGACTTGAACCTCAAATGATTGACCAGCACTTGTTTCTAGCTCTTTCCTTATGACCCAGCTATGATGACCTGAGTGGCAACGCAGGGCCAAGGCTGACAAATTATCCTGAAATACTTGCTCAGTACCCTGTTGTGTGTACCCCCTTCTTTCCTCCAGTTGCATTTTCTTCTTTAAATATTTTCAGACAGCAGCAAATCCTTCCATAAAGTGAACTAATAACAATTACCCTACTTCTTTTATACATAGGACCAAGTCTATTGTGGAAAACACAACTGGATGCAAAGCAGCTTCATGGTCTCAGCATCTTAGCCTCTAGCATCTGCTAGTTACTTTAATTCTGAATCAGTAGATCAAATGGAAGAGTGGGATTTAAGGTATGTATTCTTCCTTGATAGTCATTGGTGATGAGGAGACTAGGTTGGTGGTACTGCTGCAGATACCCCCAATTGGACCAGGTGTGCCAACTGCTGGAGGGGTAGGTGTGGTCGTACTGGCAGGCTGTGTTTGTTGCTGCATCTTCTTCTTGTTCACCTTTCTCTCCTTAGCTCTCCGGTTCTGGAACCAGATTTTCACCTGCAAAATCAGAGGCAGAAGGTGGTAGGGCCAAGGAAGAAAATGAAAAAATAAGGAACAGAGATGAATGCACAGTATGGAAAGGCAAAGCAATAAATGATGGTAGGGTATTTGAAACAGAATTGGGGTGGGATGAAGTATGGTAAGAGTCAGGAAAGAAAGTGGATGATTGGCGACAAGAAAGAGAAAGAAGGCAAAAAGAAATACAGTAATTGTCAGAACTAAAAGGGATTGTTTCTTTTCCTCAACCTTTGTTTTCTGAATGACACCTTACTAGGTGCAATAAAATCTCACTTGTGCTGATTCCTAACTCAGCTGCAAATTGCATGAGGTCTCCTTGGCTACAAACAGTACAGTTCTATAAACTGTTCTGAGAATAGCGCCCACTGAATAGATCTGCAGGTTCTGAGGATTCTGAGAAGATTTTCTTGAGTCTATTTGCTCTCTTAAAGAAAAGTGGACCTTTTAATCAGGAGTTGTAAATTTAACTTCAAATATTTTGCACTTGTGTGTTCTAGCATACCCATTTAGAAACTCGGAAGGCAGTGGAAGGCAGTGCAGTACTGTGGACACCATGTGTAATCACCCTATGATTAGCAGCTGACGTAAGGGTGCCAGGTTCCCCACCACCAGCCACCAGTGGGAGATGAGGGGCCAGGTTGCCAGATTCTGGTTGGGAGACTCCTGGAGATGTGGGGATTGAGCCTAGAGAGGACAGGGACTTTAATGGGGAACATTGCAATAGAATCCATCCTCCTAAACATCCATTTTCCCCAGGAAAACTAATCTCTGTAGTCTGGAGATGAGCTGTAATTCCAGAGGTCCTCAGGTCCCACCTGGAGGCTGACATCCCTAGCTGACATGTACTCATGTTTCATCAGTTCAGACATGTAGCATTGAGGCACGACAGGAGCATAGCCACAGGACTGTTTCAAACCTGGAGCAATAATGTCATTTCCAAGAACTTTTGGTATGGGAAGATATGCTTTAAAAAACCCTCCTAAAACTTCCTTGAATTTTTTCCTTGATTAAAAATAGGTTTTTTTCCATTTGTTCTTCTGCTATGTTCCTTCAGTCTTTGAACTCCCCCCATCCTCTGATTCTTTCCCTCCTTCCAGTTAAAAAAGCTGAAGTTCTGTCTTTTTTTTTAAAAAAGATGTGTACGTAAAAACAGAAAATGCTCCTTTAAAAAAATTGGCATTTGTGTGTTGGAAATGCAGACTTTTAGCCTAAAACACTTTTGAGCAACTAGTATATGGGAGTCCCTTGAACACCGATGGTTTTAAAAATAGGGTTAGGTACATCTGTGGAAGGTACATTGTGCCATCAGTTACAATGGCTTGATGGAATCTTTATGTTCAGAGGCAGCTTGTAAAAAAAATTCTAGAGGCAATAGACTTGAATGGTGTGGAACAGGATGCTGGATTAAGTGAACCTTCTGTCTGATCTTCATATTCTTTGCTGCTAGTCCTACAATAATGCTGCAATATAGGTTGCTATTGTAAGACTTCACAGGAATTCAAACTGGGCAGCAGTGAGCCGATCAAAAAATCTACACAATGGGGCCACACAGGAAAAGAGAAGAAGTCTCTACAAACTAAGGGCTGGGATCCTCAGATCTGCAGAAAAAAATTGAAGTAGGAAAAAAAGAGTTGTCTGTGCATGTTCAAATGGTGCAAATGGAAAAAAAATACTTTGGGTGGCCTCTGACCATGATGCATTTACAGTTTGGTTACCACTAGGTACACCTGCGTTCAAGTAGCTAAAATTCTCAGATTCATGTCTGAGTATCTTTGCAGACAGCTCATTGAATTTTTTTAAATAGGAAAACCAATATATTGCCAGAATTGGCAGGATGAGCTGAGTACAACTGTAAACTCTTTGGTCTGAAAAGGTGCCCAAGATCAGAGCCTGAAGAGCAAACATCCTAGGACACCCTTCAGCAAATGGTGGCAGGGAGAGTCCCCTCAGCAGCACATTAAACGTTGGGTTCAATCTGAGGGTGAAACCGACTAGAGAACGAAATGATCTGTCAGTGAACATAAGATGCCTCCTGAGCTCTGCTTTCCTCACAGCCAGGCAGCAGGCTGCTTAAGGGCACAAGGTACATTTTGAAGCATTCTCAAAATAAGATGCCTTTAATTGAAATAAGGCATCCTCAGGGCTTCTTGGGAAAAATGCTGTGCGGACTTCCTTTTCAAGTTGCCTCTTTTTGGCATATACAGGACATCTTATTTGGACTGTGTAAAATGGGCCCTTGTTTCAAACTGTCAGCAACAAGTCTATAATTCAAGAGTATACATCAACTGAAGAAAAAAATGAGCATTATGGGAAACATGATTTTTAGCACATGTGAGGCCTGTGGAGTCCCAGTTCTCACAATTCCTATCTCCCATGTCACTTTCGTATTTAAGACCACAGGGGGAGAGTTTGTTTCTGAGTAATTCAGACTTGGCACAAAATTAGCAGTAATTCAGACTTCAGTAGTGATCTGTCACATTTTTAATATGCCTTGGGGCAGCATACATAGTTCTCCTCACCTCCATTTTATTTTTATACCAGTACTGGTTGAATGTATTAGGCTGAGAGGGAATTCCCAGCCTAAGGGAACCTAATGACTTCATGTCTGAGAGAGGATTTGAATCCCAAGTCCTACATTGATACTACACTACACTGGCTCCTGCCTCCGTGCAAGTTAGTTATCCCACAGGTAGACACCTGTAGATGAAAACTAAGCAGCCTTGAAATTAGAAGTCTGACCCTATCCACATCAACACAAAAGTCCCACTGTGCTCTATGAGACATATGAGACTTCATGTGTCTTCACCAACCTGCCGTTCAGTGAGTCCTAGCGTTGCTGCTAGCTCTGCTTTCCGACGGATGGTGATGTAGCGGCTGTAGTGGAATTCCTTTTCCAGTTCCAAGCGCTGATGATCTGTGTACACAACACGGTATTTGTCCTTTGTTCTTGTCTTTCCTAATAAAAAGAGAATAAGTACAATAACATACTGAATTAGCAACAAGGGTGTGAAATATTTACTATGGGTAATATAGTGTATCACCATAAAAACATGGAAGGGAGGAGTGATAGACAATATAGGCAAGAAGTAGGAGAAAAGGGAAAGAAAGGAGTGAGGTTAGTCTGATTTTGTATTCATACATGTTTGTCTCTTTTTGATCTCATAGGTATTAATGAATCTCAAAGTAAAGTTCACTCTTGCTTTGTCCAGGTAGCTGTGTGTATATCAGCTCTATTCCTTTTATGCTAGGTTGGTCTTTTCTCTGACTGCCACATAGCATATTTCTTTATCTCATTGTTTAAATCTTTTTTTCTTATGTTGAATGTTGGGACGATGTCTGCATATTCCTTTTTATACTGTGTACAACTGGATGCAATTGTACAGCTATATTTGCATGGGGTTTTTTCTCTCTTTTAAATGCTAATTAACAAATAAAACAAAAAATAAATCTTTTTAAAAAATCCTTTAATTTCCACTTTAATAGCAACTAGAGCAACTCATTTGATAACCCTGTTTTGTAGCTGCTTAATGCTCACATATCTGGAATGGTCCCTAGTATCCTGACTTTTGGGAATGGAAGCAGTGTTGTTTCCACAGCCAGGTTCAATTTTACAGTGAAACACTTTTCTCTATAAACCTTGAGCTTAGAACTACCTCTTTCTACCTCATACTCTTCTTAGTTTGAAGCAGATTACTAAAATATAAAAGCAAACTAGGTCACTTCCAAGCAGCTGTGAAAATTGATCACAAGGGTATAAAATTTCACAGCTAAAAGAGTAATAGGTCTATTATTATCTTCTAATAAAAGATATATCTCTGTTTGATCTATGTTTTGAAGCAAAGATAAAATTAAAACATTTATAGCCTCAGTAAAATAGTTGCATTCAAAGGTGATATGATACAGAATGTCTACACTACCTGCACCACAGTCACATATTCTGTCAGATTATGGTATTTTAAGACATCTCCCTTATAAGATTCTGAAAAGTAAATTTGTAGGCCCACCAACAGAAAGCAGGCCTATTCCAAGGAACTGTCAAATAGGAACAGTAGTTGGAAAGTTGGCCAGATGAAGAATACCAACAAATTGGATAGAATAAATACGTCATGCTCTACAGGTTGTGTTGTAGAGTTTATCCCAGTGGAAAACTTAAGAATTCTCCCTGATCAATCCAGGGTAGCTATCTTGGGTGTCGGAGTGTATAAACTTAATTTTAAGTTCAAGTTCCATCCAAGTTCCTTCCAAGTTCAAGCTTTAAGATCAAGGCATGGTTGGAACATGGTGGCTCTCTGCTGCAAATATGCTTTTAGAGCTCTTTATTTTTATTTATTTTAGATAAAATTTGGTTCTTATCTAAAAGAATGTAATGCAGAGCCTTCAACTGTGCTTTTGTCAATGGCTGGAAGCTAATTTTCATTTAATCTGAGTGGATGTTTTGACTTTGAGACTTGTTTTCGCCGTGAAGTCTAACGGAGGGATAATTAGCTGAAACAGCTGTGCCTGGTGCTAACCAGAGGATTTTTTCTCCTCAGAATTGCAAATGGCCTGAGCTTCAGTAGATTATTGTTCCAACAACCTTCAGAGGGCTACCTGTGCTACACAATTTGGAATTTCAGAGATGGAACGTTAATCCAGATGCTAGCCCCACATAAACTTTGTGCAGCCATCTTGGCATTGAACAGTTTAATGGGGGGCTGGGACATACTAGTCCCCAAATGAAAAAAGAAACAACAAATAATATTTACATGAGGGCAGCAGCAAGAATTCCCCTACTCTTGGATGTACATTTATCAAGAGCTTCCTCCATGCTATGCAAAGGGGAAGGTACACACCAAAGTGAAAATGAAGAAAACTTGTACCAACCAGGCTACAATAATAACTTCAAAAATGTGTTCTCCCACTGGAGTAGCAATTTACTTATAAGTAACCAAAATAATTTTATAATTTTACAAACAGTAACAAGAGGCTTTGGAAAAATTGTTTACATTCTCTCATTGGAGTAATGAAAGGAACTTTTTTATATATACAGGTTAGAACGGCACGGCAGTATAATCTAAATACAAAAATAACAGCTAGCCAGATTCTAGATAATTAACTGGCCTCGTTAAACTTCACAGCTGTTCTGAAAAGAAACAAAATAAAGACTTGTTACAAAGAATTACAATTGTTGTCCACATCTAATGTTGTTCACATCTTCAAAAGGGGGGGAGGGGAGGGGAAGAGGACCTAAACAATTATAGCAAAGTCAGCCTGACATCGATTCTAGGAAAGATTCTAGACCAGATCATTAAACAGACATTAAACAGCACTTAGAAGGGAATGCCATGATTACTAAAACTCAACATGGGTTTCTCAAAAACAAGTTATGCCAGACTAATCTTCTCTCTCTCTGGCCCTTTCCGCTCAGCAAATGTATAGTGGGTTGCAGTCAGGATAAAGTAATCTGCTTTCCTGTTTCTGTGTTCACTTGCATCCATGCAGGCAGCGATTGGAGCCCATGGAAACAATCCTGGTTGCTGTCATGCCTTTACATGGAGACGCGTCTATTTTTTAAAATTTACCTCCCACTGATGCGTAGTTATACAGGCATGCACAAACGAACCCCCACAGCCATGCTGACATCTCACAATACCATGATACGACCATTTGCACCTGCGTGGCTATGCAGATGCAAGCCAGGACATTTTTTTAAAGGTAAGCGCAGCTGAATAAAGCACCTCCTGCCTGGCCATTCGCTAGCAAGTGGCTGCAACCTGGGATTTTTCAAAAGACTTGCAAATGGTGCGATTCTCAAAAAACCCAGTTTGGGGAAAATAACAGGGGCTGACTCGCTTTAGGGGCAGGGCCTGTGCAAAGCCCCCCCCCAATAAAACCCATTTTTTTACCATCCTTAACCATGTTTATTCCCCCCACCCCCCTCTCTCTCTGTGATACAGTGACAAATTTGGTTGATGAAGGGAATGCTGTGGATGTAGCATACCTTGACTTCAGTAAGCAAGACTTTGACAAAGTCTCCCATGACATTCTTGTAAGCCAGCTAGTAAAATGTGGGGTAGATAATTCTACTGTTAGATGAATTTTAATTAGTTGACTGACCATATCCAAAGGGTGCTCACCAATAACTTATCTTCATCCTGGAGAGAGGTGACTAGTGGGATGCTGTAGGGTTCTGTCCTGGACCCAGTGCTATTCAATAATTTTATCAATGACTTGAATGATGGACTAGAGGGCAAGCTAATCAAATTTGCAGATGACACCAAATTTGGAGGGGTAGCCAATACCCCAGAGAACATCAGAATTCAAAATGACCTGGACAGATTGGACAGCTGGGCCAAAACTAACAAAATGAATTTCCACAGAGATAAATGTAAGATACTACACTTAGGCAGAAAAAATGAAATGGAGATATAAGGTGGATGACTCCTGACTTGACAACAGTACATATGGAAGAGATCTGGGAGTCTTAGTAGACCACAAACTGAAGATGAGTCAGCAGTGTGATGTGGCAACCCAAAATGTCAATGCAATTCTGGATTGTGTCAATAGGAGTATAGTGTCTAGATCAAGGGATGTAATAGTACCACTATTCTGCATTGGTCAGACCTAGAATACTGTGTCAAGTTCTGGGCACCACAATTCAAGAAAGATATTGACAAGCTGGAACAGGTCCAGAGGACGGTGTGCAAAATGGCAATTCCATGCCCTATGAGGAGTGGCTTAGGAATGTTTAGTCTGGAGAAGAGAAGGTTAAAAGGTGACAGGATAGCCATGTTTGAATATTTGAAGGATGTCATGTTGAAGATGGAGCAAGCTTGTTTTCTGCTGTTCCAGAGATTAGATTCCACCATAATGAGCAAAAGGGGTGGTACACAACCACAAGGTAGTAATGGGACAAAATTGTACCACAAGGCTGCAGCTTAATGCTGACAAAATAAAGCCTCCAACTGGAGTGCAAGAACAACAGACTTTTTACTTATATGTTTCTTTACAATCTTAAGTGGAATTGTACACAAGTTCACAAGTATGAAACAAACCAGCCATCTATACATGAACAAGCTAGCCGGAAATCTAGACTCAATGCCGACCTTGTAATGAAACTTCTAGGCTCATTCTGTAAAAATGATAACAAAAATGCAAATAAATAGAACAGTCCACAAGGAAACCCCCAGCCCAAATTATAAAATTTTTATACTTGCAAACTGAATGATATTAAGAAACACAACTTGTTAAAATGAAATGGGATAATCTACAAAAAACAGACAGTATATACGAATACGATCAATTTATAACCCAGACCCATAATGTGAACAAAAAAATGAAATAAAAACATAATGGGAATAAAAATAAGAATAAAATAAGGATACCAAATGGGACTGCACTCTGCTAGCTTGACTCCCGCTTCTCACAAAGTTCTTAAAGGAGCCAAAATACAAGGCTAATTATACAATCCACAAAGATGAGAGAGAGAATAGCCAGGTGCAACATTCCCTTATTACAAAAATGGTAGAAAGTCAATTGACTGATTCAAACTGGAGGGGTGCTACTGTTCTTGATAATTACTGCCAGCTGCAACATCTAAGCTGTGCTTTCCCCCCACACTTCCAGTCCTTAGGTGTAAACTTGGGGAGGGGAATAAGTCAATGTTCAAGCTCTATGCCTCTGAATGAGCTAATTCACTGGATTTGAAACCAGCCCGATACAGTCGGTGACTTCGTTTGTTTTAGTTAAATTGTACAATTTTTTTCCTCCTGTATTTTCATTCCTACTGTATTTTCATTGTAAGCTACCAGTTATGAATGAAACTCCAATGGCATATTATCCTTTTGTGGGCATTCCTGTAAGTTCTTATACTACAACAGGTATATGAGTATCTGGGGAGGGACAGAATGAAACTAAGGTTGTGCACAAAGCTTTTCTGTTGGGGGTAGACATAACTGCCCTTATCTTTGAGAAAGGCATTGGGTTACATCCAACAGAAATGTCTGCTGACAGAAAGATTTCTAATTGATATTCGTGTACCCTTCATCCTGCCACAGCCTGAAAAGCTGCTCTTGGGGGTCAGGAGACACAAAGGAATAGCTTACCGAGTCACCTGGGGACAGAAGCATATCTAGGGGAAATGGACCCCGGGGCAAAATCTGAGTTTTCTGGACCCACCCCTCCCCCCCGGCTCCATTTCCCCTAGATACACCTCTGGAAACTGCCTTAATTTTTTTAACACTCTCTGGAAGCACCAGTGGTGGAGTGAGCTCAATTTAAGAGTTTATTTTGTTTTCCCCACCCCTTCCCCATACCTCCTTTTTAAAAGTATTTTTTGAAAATTTGGATTTGGATAGTTGTGATGTGATTTTGTATATATTTAGGGTATTGTTGGTTTCCCCCTCCCCTTTGTGGAATATCCTCAGGACTATACCTAGTGCAACTCAGCCTTTGCCTGTTTGAACATCTGTAGCCTAATTCTCTTTCTGCTTTTGAGAGATTCCTCCTGCCTTTCCCGTCCTCTGGCCTAATAGGGAGGCTGGGGAGAGCAGGAGGCCTATGTCGGCTGGTGAGCAGCGCTCCAGCCTCCCTGTCAGACCCCAGGATGGCCCCCGCGCCTGACAGGAAGGCTGGGGCTGCAGGGCTCTTGCAGCTTGTGCCTGAGAGGCCCACTGAGGGGCTGCTCGCCACTGAGCTGCCTGCTGCAGCCACAAGCCTCCTGCCCTCCCCAATCTTGCTAGCTCACATGGGGGGGAGGAGGGGTGTGGGAGCAATTTTCTAAATGTGCGCTGCCAGGGACATTTGCCCCCACATGTCCCCATGAGTGGCATGCCCCTGCCTGGGGATCTGCATTGGAATAAGAGTAGTAAAAACTGCCCCCCTTCTGTTACTATTAGATACTGCCCTCTATCTCCCAGTCTTTAAGTATTTTCTCTTCCTGAAAGTTGTATTAGGAAATGAAAGAAAATAAAATCTTCATATGATTTCTTCTGCATTCAGTTATTCATGAGGCAGTCTATTTTATCCTCGTTGTTTGACAGATAGAAATTTGATACAGTATATGCAGCATAGCAACCACTATCTACTTTGATATCATTCATTTTGTCAGCAGTATGTGCTACAGCAACAACACGTACAGCTTACACAGACAACTATTATATTCCATTTTGATGGGACATATTATTTAGTTCATTTTTATCCCATTTTTCCTCCAAGAACCTCAGGACTACATACATCATATTCCATTTTTCCTGACAACTCTGCAAGTTAAATAGTCTGAGAATGATTGGCCAAAGGTCACACAATAAATATAATGACAAGCAGATTTGAACTTGGGTGTCCCTGGACCTAGTATAAAACTCTTAACTCCTACACTGACTCTTTTGTTGTTTGTGAGCCCTTGCTAAAGTTTGAAGTCTTCATGTTGTGAAGACAACAATTAGCAAATCAGAAGACAAGCACTGTAATTTATCCAGCTTAATGCTTCCTAAAGCATATTTTGTCCTACAAGTAACCTTATTACTTGGAAATAAGAGCTGCAAATACTTCCAATTGTGCACAGTGTTGCTGCAAAGAATATTACAGAAGAAGCACGGCATATTTGCCAGTTATAGCTTGGCTTTTCCATTTTAATACAAACAATATGTAGATTAGCTCTGTGTTGCATAACCAAAACATGCAAATCTGCCATTATCCTTTGGTGCATGATAAATACAGTCTTCATAGCTAAACAGGGCATCACAATATAGTAAATAAAAACCAAACTACTTAATGGTAAATGATGAAAGAACTGTCAAAATTTAAAAACTTTGTCATTTAAAGCTCACACCTATTGGCTTTATCATGTTTTAGAGTGAAAAGTATATCTATAATTAACAACTCAGAAGATAGGAAGTATGTCCACAACACTTTGCAGAACCACTACCTGTTTAATGTCCATGTCCACTGGATATGGACACAAAAAGCATGTCTTATATATAGAAAGGTTCATACACAAGTAGCAAAAATGAGTTCTTAGTGTATGTGCAACATGTCTTATATATAGAAAGGTTCATACACAAGCAGCAAGAATGAGTTCTTACTGTATGTGCAAATAGTATAATGCTAACCAGATATGTTCGATTTTTTTCATTTGAGTGTGATGTTTGTATCAGTAGTACAAATTAATATCTGTTTTATTTTTAATTGTGTGTTCTATCCTGTCATTAATAATTTTGAAAAATCCAAACAAGAGAGACAAAAGTCAAACTTTCTCTAGAAATGTAATGCCCCCAGAGAAGTTCTGACTATTTTCTTATTAAGTCTCAGTTGTCCCTATAGCTAGTATGGGTTTAGTTGCTTTTGTATAGTGTTATAAGGGAGGGAACTTTAGTTAGACCCTGTCCCTTTAAGAATCCCCCGAGAGACACTCTTCCTTTCATTACCCAGTAGTGCCCCTGTCTATTTAATTTAGTCTAAGGTGCCAGTGGAGTTGGAAGGCTGCAATATCTCTTATGTCTATGGTGTATAGTCTAAGGAGTATAAAAGTTAAGGTGTTAACAAAAATCCAGATAAAGGACACAGAAGGAACCAAGAGAAATCTCAGACAAAGTGGACTTTCCTGGAAGGAATGAGGAAAGGATAAAAGTCTCAAGCTTCAAGTTGTTCCAGTCAAGCAAGTACTTTATTTTAGTCAGACCCTGGGAGGAGTTAGGGTCCCACTCTGTTCTGGCAGAGTACAGGACACCTAAGACTGTTTTACTTGGGGAACAGAACAGTAAGAAATAGTGCCTTCCAGCCCCAGCCAGTTCAAGATACGGCCTTCCAACCCCAGCAGTAAGAGATAAAGCCAGCCAGTAAAAATATATAGCCACAGAGGTGGTGATTTTGGGTGAAAAAATCATGAGGATCCACGAGGATCCATGTTTTCCGAGCAGGTTTTTGTGCCACTACAGCCCCACAGAGCATGGGATGCATGATTGTTGTGTCCAGACAAATGGCCAGGGGCTTGGGCTATGATTTGATGTTGATTTGGGGAGGGGACTTAGTGCAAAAAACATAACACGAGGATCCGTGTTTTCCAAGCAGGTTTTTGTGCCATTGCGGTGCCACAAAATATGTAATAGTTGTGTTCAGACATGTTGCCAGGGGCATGTGCTGTGATGTGCTGGTCATTTTGGGGTGACCAAGTGTAAAAATCAAGAGGATCTATGAGGATCCGTGTGTTTTAACCATATTTTTGTGCCACTGTGGGGCCACGGAGCATGGGATGCAGGGTTATTGTGTTCAAACATGTGTCTAGTTGCATGAGCTGTGATGTGCAGGTGATTTTTGGGTGACCAAGTGGAAAAATCATGAGGATCCACAAGGATTCATGTTTTTCAAGCAGGTGTTTGTGCCACTACGGCACCACAAAGTGTGGGATGTGTGATTGTTATGTTCACACCTGTGGCTAATGGCTGGAGTGCTGATGTGCTGGTGATTTTGGGATGACTTAGTAAAAAAATCATGAGGATCCGTGTTTTTCAAGCAAGTTTTTGCACCACTGCGGTGTCACAGAGTGTGGGATGCATGATTGTTTTGGTGCTGCCTGTAGACTAAGACATGTTCTATAGTTTTATGGTGGTTTCATTTCATTCCAGTGCAAAAATCATATGAATTCATGAGGATCTGTTTAAAATCATCTGGATCCAGCTTCTACCCAGATTTGTGAGTTGGGGCATGTTCTATAATGTGGTGGTGACTTTGAGATGACCTGGTGCAAAAAAACTTTGTCTGGTCGTGGTGGGGGAGGGCAGCCGCCCATGGGGGGGGACTCATATTTTTCCCCATTTTTCCTAGCTACACTTCTGATCAGACTAGAATTCGTATAGCATTAGCAAAGTTAAAAGAAGATACTTTTCTGTTGTCATCTGGAAGCACCCATGAGTTATAGAATCCACAGGCACCTTGTCAGATTTATTAGCATTTAAGTCAAATTAATTTTCAGTCTATCACAAAGGAACTGAAACCAGTTCTGTGTGCAACCTGACATTCACATCAGCTACCCTGCTTGGGTTCCCGCAGGCTACTTATGAGTCATGCATAAAGGGTATATCGCAACAGGGGACAAAAAGAAAAATGAGACTAAATATATCCTGCAGCAGTCCTTGCATTTAACCTCTTACTTTCCTTCACTATTATATTTGGAATCTCCCTGTCAAAAAACCTTGAAGGGTTATGATGACCCAGGGTGTGAACACTATATCAGTGTCTGCCATTGGCAATTAATTTTTTTTTTTAAATTAGAATGTCCCGTGGGAGAAAGTATAGTCCATTTGATTCTGGGCAAAACATGCAACAGACCCAAAACAATTATTTTGCTTCACTGTTGCCAATGCCTCAGTGGGTGAAAAATGCGTAGCATTTACTCATTCATTTTAATGCTCTGAATCAGCATCCATTGTCAGTGAGAACTGGATTTAGCCATATAAATTTCTGGTCTCTAGCTGTTCACCAGATGTCAAGACAGTAATAAATAAGAGATTTTTGTTCTATGGAGCCAAAGTACACTGAAGTGGAAGTAGAACAAATTCTGCCCTCAACATAAATATGAAGAAACAGCTCTGAAAATAATAGAATAATAGAGTACTGCTTCAAGACTACTACAGTGTGAAAAGTGTGGTATGAATATTACTGTTGTAATAAAAAATACTACCAGTAAAACAAGTAGCATATTCTTCCACAGGAGAAAGAATTCTAGAGAGAGGGCTAAAGGTCTATGATCATTCTGTTGCTGACAATACAAACAGGTTTAGACCTAGAATTATAAAAAAAAGGGATAATGGATTTCTTCAGAAGTCTCTTTCACTGAAAGTCATTATATTTGACACGGTAGCCCTCAATGGTCCTGGAGAAAAAGCAGCCTCATTTGAGACAGCTATTGTGGCACCCTCTGCCCACTGGCAAAATAATGTGGTGCAACATCTCATAGAAGGAAAATAAACTAGTAACCCATCATCTTGTTTATTCATCACAAGGAGCAACTTCCTGACAAATTCAGAAGAAGAAATATTACTGGAACTTTACTATTCACTATGAGGAGCTCACCGGAGCTAAAATGAACTTGTTCTTGATGTTATGAGGAGCTATCGTATAGAGCTTCACTATTCAAATAAATAATACCTATCCTTTGTTTTTTGCACGTATCCTGGTTATAGTGTTGTTTGCTTTTGTGGATATTATATAGAGACTGGAACCCCTCATATTGTTGGCAGCATCCTATAGTGTTATGAAGACTTGTTCATAGAAGCACAGGCTTTCTAGGCAACCCTTTGCAACCCCTCCCCCCATCCCACCCAATGCAGCGACTGCATGAAAATACTGCTGGAACAGCTCTACTGCATCAGATTGAGAGCAAAATTAACAATGTGATGGACCTAGGCAGAGGCAAGAAAAGGCAGAGGCAAAGAGGACCTAGGCAGAGGCAGAGGCAAAAAAAAAAAGTCTGACTCTGAAGTGTTAACCCCTCTCAAAGCCTGCATGGATAAAATTTTATAAGGAGTCAGAGCTTCTGACAGAATCTGAAGGAATTCAACTTTGAGTTCCAGATTCTTATCACATAATAAGAGATGGACTATTAAAAATATGGAATACAACAAGAAAAAGATTAGCCTTCTGACATCTCCATTAATGTTACCTTATTGAAGCATATTATAACAAAAAAGTTATGAAAGTGTCAGATTTTAAAACATATCAAGATGGGATAAACGCTCAAGGCAAAAGTAAATCCTGGCAAAGAATGACAGAAGGTAAAAAAAAATCAGTGATTAATATATCTTCAGTTAGTGTCAAGACTAAGGAGGGAGATCAACTCAACAGGAGAAAAATTAAGAAAATTGACAGAATTTGAAAGTGAAATTTCACAGTACAAGGAACATTTATTAGAATGAATTTGTAAAATCTTACTGAAATACAGTGCAGAAACAGAGAAAGTGAAAACATGTATGCTTAAATGGATACAAAACTTCAAAGAAGGGATTCCTTTCCAATAATGGGAATCCTCTTGTCGACAAAAGGAATAAAATTCAACGCTTGCCAAAACTTGAGAGAAAATTGGGACAAGACCAGAGGAGGGATCCAGCAGGTTCTCACAGGTTCCCAAGAGTAGGTTACTAATTATTTGTGTGTGCCGAGAGGGGGTTACTAATTGGTAATTTTGCCACGTGATTTTTGCCTTAGTTACACCCCTCCTCTGCTCCTCAGCAGTAGCGTGCAGAACTTGAAGCAGTCTAGCAGGAGGTGCACCGGTGTGCGTGGCAGCCTGCACCTGCATGCATTCGTTTCTCGCCCAAGGACCGGCGCAGCGGCTGCATCCTTGCCACAGCCCTGCCCAGCAATGCCCCGCCCCCAGAATGCCCGGCCACGCCCCTGTCATGCCCCGCCAAGCCCCATTGGTGCTACGCCACTGTTTGAATCCCACCACCTTGGGAACCTGTTACTAAAATTTTTGGATCCCACCACTGGACAAGACGTACTACCATTGGCACATTACTCTGAAAGACATTGAGAAAATGAACAAGAATTATAAAAGGAAATGCTGGATTTTAAGGAGTAATAGGATGGGACAACTGAACAGAACCCTTCTAAAAGGTTTAATATTGGAGTGGGGGGAGAGAGAGGATGACAAGCAGTGAAAAAAAGATTATCTTGGAACATATAGGGAATATTCTTTGCCTTTGGGTATTTGGAGGTAAGAAATTTTTCTCCTTATGATCCCCTGCCTTCACAGACAGCATCTCCAGGTCCAAGCCAGGGAAGCCTAATGCTGGCTATTAAAAATAACAGTGAGGGCAGCACTGCAAGATTAGGCACTCTTGTCCTTATACCATTTCTTTTCAGGTTTTAAAACAGCTGGGGGGATCAAATTGATATGAATTTTTAGTGGTTTTGTAAGGTATTTTTATATCTCATTTTTGGCCTCATACCAACCAGTTGCATTCTCTGCAACTGGTAAGTATTTTATGTAAACAAAGATTGATTATCTTGATTATTCTTAACAATAATGAGGATCTAACAGTTCACTGCATGTATCATAGTGGATTTTACTGCACTTTTTTATAATTCTGCAATTCACCTTGAGTCTCAACTAGGAAGTCAAATGAAATACATCATTAATACTCAGCATTTCAAATAATGGGTTTGTTTCAGTGTGTTTTACATATAGTATTTTTATGTCCTCTGATGTTGTAATCTGCTGAATGGAATATTTGTATAGCTTCATTCTTCTTAGTCTTTATCTGCTCCTGCTTGCTTCTCTTTTAAACAAGAATCCCCTTTTTAAACAATTTGTTCTTCTCCTTATCAGCCAGCTACTTGAAAGGCAATAAGGAATTTGTATAGTTTTCTATTTTAGTGCTGGGCGTAATTCCAAATTAGGAAGTATTATTATACAACAAGAACTCCTAGAGGATAAGTAATAGGCTATCAAGCTTCTTAATATGACATTTTATATATTCAAGCCAGATTCAGCTGAAGGTACATTTTCTTACACTTCTTCTATAGCTCTCAAGGTACATGATTCAGTCTTCCTCCATTTTATTGTAACAACCACTTTGTGAGTTAGATCATGGCGTTAAACAATGACAATAAAGTACTTAACAATAGCATAGACTCTGGTACCAAGACCTGCAACAAACCAAGGTGCTAACTTTGCTCTCATATAGACACTAGCAACACCATCACTTGCAGAGCTCAACTCAGTGACATAGGTATAGATTTTTTATTGGGGGGTTCGAGGGCGGGATCACGCCCCCACCCACTCCTGGGGGCGTGGCCATGTCTCCCCAAGTCCCACCCCCGGCCTCGGTGCTTATAAAAGCAGCTCTCTGAGGCCAGGGATGGCAGACTCCCCTGCCCCGCCCTCCCACCCACCCCCGGCTGGGTTTGCAGCCAGTAGTCCCTTCTCCCCTCCCCTCTGGGCAGAGGCATAGCTAGGCAAAAAATGGAGCCCGGTGCAAAATCTGAGTTTTGTGCGCACACTCCCCCGCCCCCCCCCCCGGCAGCTGCTGTGATGCTGGAATCCACCCCCAAACAGCATCACTTTCAATGGGGTTTAAACTAGGGAGCCCAGATTCTCCTTTTAAATCCACCTTAAAGGGAGAATCTGGGGTCTCCAGTTTAAACCCCATTGAAAGTGATGCTGTTTTGGGGTGGATTATCCCCCATCCTGAAACAGCATCACTTTCAATGTTTAAACTGGGGACCTCAGATTCTCCCTTTAAATCCATGCTGAAGAGGGTGGATTTAAAAGAAGAATCTGGGGAAATTTGGGGGGTGCCTGCTGTCATGGGTGCAATTGTTAAGCTAGCAGCACCAGACTTTCAGGGTATCTTTAGAAGACTCTCCTGATGATACCACCCAGGTTTGGTGAAGTTGGGTTCAGGGACCAAAGTTATGGACCCTCAAAGGTGTAACCTCCATCTTCTATTAGCTCCCATTGGAAACAATGGGGGACGGGGCACCCCTTTTTGGAGTCCATAACTTTGGATCTCCTGAACCAAACATCACCAAACCTGGGCAGTGTCATCAGGAGAGTCTTCCAACAAATCCCTGAAATTTTGGTGCTGCTAGCCTAAAAACTGTGTCCCCTGCAGGCCAAAAACCAAAAAACACTTAAAATGCAAAAAAAACACGAACGGGGCAGAGCTTCGGACATGTAGTAGGGGGGTTGAGTCTGAGAAACCCCCCCTTACCTACGTCCTTGGCTCAACTTTCTTCCAAATTATAATTTTGTTTCCTTCACCATAATTCCATTCACCATAACTACTTATTTTGGTTTGGTTATAATCTACTCATTTATGATGACTCATACAATTGATGAAAATTCATTCTATAATATGACTTGCAGTTGTAAAATTTCATTCCTTATAGTGAAATAAATATGCAACATACCAGACACCAGCAAATTTAATTGTGCTCTGAAAGCAACACTTAATTATAATATATATAATAATAAAAACTTTGGGAAAGTTGCACATGCACAAAGACACCTGCAGAGAAACAGAAACACCACTACCGGTATCATTACATTTTTCTTTGGAACAGAAGTACACATAAGGTGTCTAGATGCTGTGCTATAGACCAGAGACCAACTCATAAGAACTTTAAATCTGGATCCAGTTTCTTCTACAGTTTCTGTCTCTTGCCTCTGTGAAGTTTTTGCCACGGAGACCACACAGAACTCATCGTGGTTTTGTCACCACTTAGTATACCTGCAAGTGAGACGAGTTTCACTTCTATTTCCCCACATCTATAATGTGAAAAGGGGTTTTTTTGCTATCAGGAAGAAAAAAAAGAGTAAACATGGGAGAGAGACTAATTCAGGTCAATGACTTAGTTCTTGGTGCTAGCTGTGCCCTGAGACAGAACTCCCAAGGGACTAGAAAGGACTGAGTATGCAGGAACAATGAGGTTGTATGCCCCAATTAGTGATTTATGAGGGATCAGCCCATTGATAAGAGCAAACTGTAGCGACAGATGGTTTATATTCACCTAACCAATAGGAAGCCACTCTAGGACGCAAGTCCCTGTTTTCTGTTCTCCATCAAGTAAACTGCATTTATATAAACACACTTTCATATTTGTGGGGATATTTCTGACTCTATATGCCTGGTATACTTGAGGTGAAATGTCACATGTTGGTGAGACTTGACCAAGGGTTCAAGAGGTAGGGTCATCTTGGGTACAAAAGCTGTTCTGTTTGAATAAAACAGCTGCCATATACATAGTGTGATTCAGTGCATCGTCGACCTCCAACAAATAAATATCTATAGCAGGGAGGTGAAAGTATCATTTGATAGAAGGTCAGTGACTCAGTTCATGGTGCTACCATCTGCTCTGATGGAGAACTTGTGAGGTTATGGATATACGAACTGGTATGACATTGTGGTTAGATAGATGGACTCTAGAACCAAGGAGACCCAATTGAAATTCCCATTCAGCCATAAAGCTCCTGGATAAACTTTAGAAAGTCTGCTTCTTTCAGCCTAACTTGCATCACAGTCAGTGGCGTTCCTGCCTAGGGACAGGGGGTACCCTCTGTCCCCGGGCGCCCCCATTTGGTCACGTGGGGGGCGCCACCATTTCAGGGTCGTTTGTGTGATTTTTAAATTTTTTAGTGTTTTTCACGTTTTTGCCTGCAGGGGGCGTATTTTTAAGGCTAGCAACACCAAATTTTCAGGGTACCATTCAGGGACTATCCTGATGATACCACCCAAGTTTGGTGATGTTTGGTTCAGGGGAAACAAAGTTACGGACCCCCAAAGAGGGTGCCCCCATCCCCATTGTTTTCAATGGGAGTTAACAGGAGATTGGGGCTACCCATTTGAGGGACCATAACTTTGGTCCTTCTGAACCTAACTTCACCAAACTTGGGTGGTATCATAAGAGTAGTTACCAGATGACACCCTGAAATTTTGGTGTCACTAGCTTTAAAGATACACCCCTTACATGCACCCCAAGATTCTTTGTTTTGCAGTGACTTTGCTCCATTGTAGCCGATGGGGAATTTCTGAGTGTGTAGGCAGGCTGCACATTTTTGAAGATAGAGGCACCAGACTTTCAAGGTGGCTCAGGAGGCCCTCTTGGTAATAGCATCCAGGCATAGAGACCTTTGCTTCTGAGGGTTCAATTTTATGGACCCCCAAAAGGTTTATTTTGTTTCCACGCTCCTGCACATGAAAGCCTGCGGGCTGAGTTCTCCCAGAACTCTCTCAACTCGTTCCCCCCCCCCCACTCCAGAATCAAAGCTCACCAAGCTTAGATGCTATTACCCAAGACCTCTTGGAGCCACCTTGAAAGTCTGGTGCCTCTATCTTCAAAAATGTGCAGCCAGTGCTTACACACTCAGAAGTTCCCCAGAATCTGCCAGGCTCTTCAGCAAGTTCTGTGGTGGGAAAAATTACTTTTACCACCATAGACTTCAATGGGGCTTTCTGTTATGCCCAGATGGCTCTGTGGTAGAGGTTTCAATGGGAGGCACTGTGGTAGGGGTCTTGCTCTGGGTGGGGGCATTTCCTGCAGGGCTGCTAGTGTGAGTCTCCTGAAAGGAACCAACCAAATTTGCTAAAATGCTGTGGGCACCAAGTTGAAGGTGAACCTGATGCCCACAGCATTCGGCCATCCCAGGCAAACTTTAGTGCCCCCACCCAGAGCAAGATTCACAGTGGTGTTATAAGGATGTGATTCACAGTGGTGTTATAAGGATGAAATGGAAAGTGGATGATCCATGAAACCCACCGAGCTCCTTACAGCAAGAGCAGGAACAAAAAATGTAATTGATGGAAAGAGCGTAATTGGATAAATGCATAAATACAGAAAATTAGATACAAATACTTTGGGAAATGCAGACTAACATACTCCATTGTGCAGAAATGGATAGGACCAAGAACTGTACCTTCACTACACTGCAAAGCATGTGATCCAGTGCAGCGTGGTGCAGCTTAAGTAGAGTCCCTGAAAAACATAGAAACCCATCAACCTACACAAAAAGAATGATCTTCTCCTCACATTTGGGCATATTTAGACCCAACACTGCATTTGAGAGTGCTGACATATCACTGTTCACATAGCCTTCATTCCCTTATGTTTGTATGCTACAAAGGTACTGATGACAGACATGCAAGGGAAGGAGAGTGAGGGAGCGGAGTGAGTGAGTGAGGGGTGGCATGCAAGGGAGGGGGAGGGGTGGCATGCAAGGGAAGGGGAAGGAGGGGCCCTGGCACCTGGACATGGACCAACCCACCCTAGCAGAGGGAGGGAGGAGAGGGAGGGGGAGGGGTGGCATGCAAGGGAAGGGGAGGAAGAGGTGGCACGCAAGGGAGGGAGGGGGAGGGGGCCCCAGCACCTGGAAATGGCTTACCCTAGCAGAGGGAGAGGGAGGGAAGGGAGGGGTGGGGTGGGATGCAAGGGAAGGGGAGGGAGGGGAGGGACTAAGGAGTGGCATGCAAGGGAGGGGATGGAGCAGGAGGGGGGCCAGCATCTGGACATGGCTCCCTAGATCCTTGTATGGGCAAATTTTTCCCTTTGCTCCACAGAAATAGTCATCAGTAGGTTACGGCCAAAGGGTTCCCCAGATGTAAAATCAGTCAGTACTTTCTTTATTTGAGCAATAATAGCTTTGGAGATGATAGCCCAAGACAGTTCAGAAAAAGATTGTTTAAAAACTTAGATATTTTATTTCTATATAATGAATAATTCTATATAATGAATCCTATATAGTGAATTCTACATAGTGACTTATTCACATACAGTGGTACCTCGGGTTTCGTTGCCTTCAGGTTTTGTTGCCTTCGGGTTTCGCCGGTTGCTCCCGGCTGTTTTTTTATCTCGGGTTTCACTGGTCGTCTCGGGAATCGTTTACGCCGTTTCCATAAATTTGCTACGCCATTTGCGTAGCGCATGCGCAAACGGCGTAACCTCGGGTTTCGCCGGTTTCGGGTTTCGCCAAGCGTCACTGGACAGATTACTGGCAAAACCCGAGGTATGACTGTATTGAAGTTAAGATCTCTCCCCACATCACATTTTTGAGTAGCAGCGTTGCTCACAGAAAGCCCAGCCCCCAACTAAACTGTCAAAAGTCACAGGAAGCTTTAATGACTTCCAGAACACTCCAACCTTTTACTGAAGTAGATAAATGTTGAAACTTCTTGCATGCTGAACTTCTAGACAAAGAGACTTAAGAGAGCAGTTGCATAACAGAAGTCACATCGTGGGGATCATTTTAATGTTTTATAATGATAGAACAATCTTGCAAAAACACATGTGTCCAGACATCCTTATTTTAAAGGGGATTCCTTTGCTACTGCAAGAGAATCCACAGTTTTATGTTATCCATAGTTTTTAATGTTTTTAAATTTAATGTTAATTTACCATATGTAACCCATTTGATATTCATTATATTGACAGGCTTCTTATCAACCTTCTTGGCTATTTGGTTTTTCTGAGTTGAAGTTTTTTACTTCCCCTTTTTGTTTTAATGCATTGTTTTTAAACCTATCATATGACTCCAAGAACTGATATACTGCTGGTAGATAAGCAATGTGTCGTGCTCTTTCACTAATTCAGCTGTCCCAAATCCTATTGTCACCTACTGTTTTCACACAAAATCTTACGATTCTAAAAGCTGTCAAAAGTGTTGTTCACAGGTGAAGTAAGCCACACACAACTATAGTCAAGTGATACTTGTAACTTTAGTCTGACCCAGATTAGCCAATTAAGCTATTTTCAGAGTGTTATGCCTCTAAAAGACAGTAAGCTCTATAGAAAAACTGAATGTTTAACTGTGGCTGTTTCCACACAAATTTCCTAAAATGTTTATAAAACTATTTCAGTTTCAGCCCCCTTTTGTTCACGCTCATCTCCTTGAAATGATTCCTGGCTACCATTTTGTGATCCCTCCCCTTTTTTTTTAGTTCTGTGTTTCAATGCCTCACAGCCTCGTGCTGCATTCTTTATTCCTTGTATACTCAATGCTTTCAAGATTGCCCCCCCCCCCCAAAAGAGCAAACTGCCAAATGCTACAAATAAAGAAGTGAGGGGGAACTGAGTGAGTTCAGAAGATGGTGCTGAGGAGGAGGTTCAGGGAAGCAGAGAAGCATGAGAAGTGTAGTCACTAGATCATACAGCAACTGAAAAGGTGTTCAAAATGCTTCAGCCAGAGAATCAGTTTAAAAGGGAATAATTTAAAATGTTCGGAGACTGAAAATTAAGTGTTTGGGGGTAAAAACAATGCAGAACTCCATGAAGGAAATATTTTATTTCCTGCCTCAAAACGTTTTAAATGAATTGTGCAGAAAAGCCCTCTGTGGAATTAAAAATGCAACAGGATTAGATGCATATATTTTACAGACATGGGACCTGCTTGCAGGAGGCACCTCATTGTCTCCCTCCTTCCAACCATTTCTTGTTTCTATTCCCTGACTAGCCTTCATGATGTCTCTTCTTTTCGTTCTCTTCTTCCCACTCACCAGACAAGCTACTTTTATCTGCCCTTGCTCCAGCTTTCCCTCCTTCCCTCCACTTGGCATCCTCTATCCTGGAATACTATGGCTCAGCTGTGTGGTGCTGACCACAAGGCCAGACCCAGCTATGTAGTGCCAGCTGCCAGACAGAGCCCAGCAGCATCATAAAAGACCTCAGAGCAGTGGCATAGCTGCCATGGGGCCAGGGGGCGCTGCCCCCCGGGCTCATGCCATTTGGATCATGTGGGGGACGGAAAATCACTCCCCATACACCTCCCCCTTCCCCCGCCCCGCCAGGCCTAGCAGAAGCCCGGAGCAGCCTGGTGTTCACTCGGCTGGAAGATGTAAATATCCACAGTTTTGTCCATATTGAGAATAAGATACTGATTTCCTATTAACTTATCTTTAAATCTCTAGGTGTTTAAGTTTTGTTTGGATCATGGTTTCAAACTTTAAAATGCTTCCTGGATAGCTAGTTTCATTTCTTTAAATATCAGTTACCATTTCCCATTATCCTTTTAATGGTTTTTAATTTAGTTTTCACAAAATGTGTTTTATTGAAAAAGCAGGCAATGTTCTGGGAATTAAATGTTATGTAGTTCTTTAGAAGTCTGCAACCTTGCAAGTCTGCACATTAATGTTTATTTCTCCCAAACCATTTCCCTGACATGCCAGACAAATACAAGAAAGAAATATGGGGAAATCTATGATCATCCATTTTGGAAACGGCTTATTATCTTAGGAAAATTAATAATAAAAGCTACCTCAGTGCAAAGTTAAGTATATTCAGAACCCAGTAGCCTGATTCTCTTCCTATGCCATCAATTCTTGCTTACATATTTGGACCACTGATTCCAGCAAACATCTACCAGTGTAGTGTTTAGAGTGTCAGACCAGTATCTGGGATAATCAGGTTCCAATCCCCACTCTGCCATAAAAGCTTGCTGGGTGACCTTGTGCCAGTCATCTCTTTGAGCCTAACAGTCCAATCAGAGCTCATGGTGGGTGGTGCTGATGCCACTGTGGCATCATCCCACTGCCTCCAGATGGTTTTTTTGGCAGAGCCGGGAGGCAAAATGCAAACCAAAACCTTATGCCTCTGAAATACCTCCATTGGGTTCAATGGATTTAAGGGTGGCATAAATCCAAGCCCTGAGCTGAAACGTATCTGGAGGCAAAGCCAAGGGGAAGACGACTAATGTTGGCTCCACTCTTGGCAGTGTCTTCAGTATACCCCTGCTATGCTAGTGGGGCTGGCAGTGGTATGGGGGTGCTGCTGACACAGCACACTGTGTCATGTCCAGGCATCTCAGCAGGCTGCCATGATCACCTGCCAGCAGATTTGCCCCTCTGCTGAAGTAAGTTCCCTGAGGAGGGCAAACCCACCAGTATACACCTGCACCACCACCGACAGCAATTCCCCCCAAACTTTGGATGGGACTGTAAGATACCTCTTAGGTTGTTGTGAGGATAAACTGGAAGAGAGGAAAATGATGTAAGCAACTTTGGGCTCTCATTGTAGAGAAGGGAATGGTACAAATGAAGTAGAGAAAAAACCCAGATATGTTGTACTGAATGGTATCAAGACAGGGAATACCAGCCACAGCGACATGTGGTGATAGTCTCTCCATGGGCAGGAGGCAACTTTGGGCTCTCATTGTAGAGAAGGCAATGGTACAAATGAAGTAGAGAAAAAACCCAGATAGTTGTACTGGATGTTGTACAGGGCGTACCAGCCACAGCGACATGTGGTGATAGTCTCTCCATGGGCAGGAGGCAGTAAGGATGAGCTGGTTGGAGCCCCAAGGCCGAGGAGAGCTACCATGGGGGAGGAAGAGAGTTGTGTGGGCAGTTTTAGCCCCATGGGCACATGATTAAATGGGCTCCTAAAAGTTTAGTCCCAGACGCTTTAGCCGCCATTTAGTCACGCGGAAATCACGCAATACAACTTTCCTCCTCCCCCATGGTAGCTGAGAATGTCAACGGTATCAGTATGTATTGATAATCTAGCTTTCCACCCCTCCTCTTGATGATATCATCAAGACTCAAGAGAGAACTTCTTTCCCCCAACTGCTGCACTTGTGTGGTGCATCCCCAATTTTCCTCCTGGTGGAGGGCCTAATTTCTTTGATGGGACCGCAGTTTCATTGTCAGGAAATTTCTGTTGTGGGTTTGTTGGGAGCTGACTCCTCCCGAGGAGATGGCAAGGTACTGCTGTTTGTCATTGCTGGCAAAAGAGGTGATTAGGGATGGAAGAGGGAGGAGAAGATGATGGGTGCATCTAGTCAGCTCTCAGTCACCTGCTGCTGTTTCTCCTGTCACCTCTCCTTATTTCTTCATTCTCTTGTGGGGCCTGAGGTGAAGCAGGAGCAGTGGTGGGATTCTGAATCCAGCTGAATCCCACCACTGGGTGGGAGCAAATAATAATTCACCTAGGGTCTCAAAAACCTTGTTGTATCCCCAATTCTTGTGTTAAGAGGAGTAGATGAGGGAGCTAGGCTTACTCCTGAAAACAATTTGGGAGTTAATGCAAGAAGGTTTAGTTCTTTCATCCACATCAGTTATCAAAAGCAGCAAGTTGTAAATGTCACTGACTTTACTATGTTTAGATTCATAGTCTTAAAAGAAACAAGATTTTTTTTGCAGTTATATTTTAAATATTCATGACACTTTGAAAATAATGAAATTGCATTGTAAGCCAGCTATGTAAGCCAGAATCCTGAAATAGATTCCTAAGAGCATGGTTTGTCCCCTTACTTCAAAGACAATCCCTGGTATCTTTGCTTTCTAGTTAACCCCTGTTCTCTATTCATTAAAAAGCCTTTCTGCAGATAGTAGACTTGAAACTCAATTGTCCTTTTTTAAAAAAATATTTGATTTTTAAAATTGCTGTCAACTATCTTTAGATAAACCACTTATTTTGTATTTTGTTTCCAATCTTGTCATGATTGTAGAAGGTAAATGACCCCCTTCATCAGCCCAAATAAACCATGAGGCCAGAGGCAAGGAGTTCAAAATGGGAATCAAGGGGAGGCTAATGTCTATGTGGAGAGAGTATATCATTACCTTTGTTAATATGTAACCCTAATAGCATTCAACTTAGCTATCATTAGATAAGGAAGTTGCTTTAATATGCTGCTCATGCCATAAAAGGAATCACTACTGAGTGTGTGTATGTCTGTGTGGAACACTGGCAGTGTACAACAGAGCGGCCATTTTAGTCTAATTAAATGGTACATTATCTGCTATTCTAGGGCCAGGGCTTATCCCAATTAGCCATCATATGATAATCTCCCCTTTGGTGATTAATTATCCCCAAAGAAAACAAATGGATTGCATTCATGACTCCTGATGACATCAGGGTGTGAACCAAGAACCTTCTGTGAAACTTACCACCTTTTCAAAAATGTCTGCACACTTTTGCAAGAATATATGACCGTCTTTGCAAGGAGGCATGCAGGTGTCAGTGGGAAGATAAAATGCATCCTTTCAATTAAGTAAACCCAGGCTAACACACCCCTTTACTTGAGTTCTGTCCAGTAACATCTTGTCCATTATATGGGGGCAGGATATGGATGGGGATATCCAGTGGTGGGATCCAAAAATTTTAATAACAGGTTCCGATGGTGGTGGGATTCAAACAGTGGCACCACCACACCACCGCACACCACCTAATTCCTATTGGGCAGGGAGGTTGCTTTAGTAACCCCTTCTCGGCACTCAGAAAAAATTAGCAACCACTTCTAGAGAAGTGGTGAGAACTGGTTGGATCCCACCTGTGGATATGCCTCCAAGTGACTATCCAAATGCATATATCATTGAAAGTACTGCAGTACTGCAGCACAGGTGAACAATATCTGCAGCTGGGGATGTTCCTCTAAGACTAGGTGTGCTATATTAAGGGGAACACAGAACTTGCACGGATCTTGTCAGCACAGAAGGTGACAAAAGCACAAGAATGTATATGATAATTCTCCTTTGTGGAAAAAAAGGGAAGGATTCAAAGGCCAACTTATACAAGATAACTGTACAGTGCACTGGCAACTGAAGGAATCATGATCCAATAGGGGACAAGTGTCTCTTGTCAGTCCTATCTTTATTTTAATGCAGTGGTATGGAACTCTGGCTGTGGATAAACAGCTTAACCCTTTTCCCACTAGCCACTTTCCCGTAAAAATCACTCACAGCTTGTTGCTTTTCTTCTTGAAAGGAAGAATATTCACCCAGGTCCAGTTGAGGGTGGCAAGGGAATGTGCTTTTGATTGAGCTATGTATCTTGCCTGTTGTGCCAACTTTAGAGCGAAAATAAAATATGTTGGGAGACTTTCCATGTGTCACATATTGTCATCAAGATAGTTAAGAGGATATTTACCGGTAATCTGTCCTGATACCTTCATGTTAAAGATCCCAAACCATGAACATTACTGACAAAATTTAAAGGGCTTTTGGTTCCTTCAGTTGTCTATATGCCTTAATTTTAGACAGTCCAAGCCTTTCAACCAAGTTCTATTTCAATAACTGGTACAGTCAGCCTTAATACAGGATTGTCAATACATCTCCCTGAATTACAGTTTATCTCCAGACTACATAGATGTATTCTACTAAAGAATGGCTACTTTGTAAAGATTACTATAATATTTTGATTATTTGTACTTGTACAAAAATCCCAATAAAAATCTGAAATCTCAAAAAAAAAAAAGAATGGCTACTTTGGAGGGTGGCTTCTATGGCAGTATACTCTCTCCCTTACTTGAAACCCATCCACCCCAGACTCTACCAACAAATCTCCAGGAATTTCCCAACTCAGTTGGTAACTCCTCTTTAATATGAGATTAATTAGAATGACAAGGAAACTAACACATGTTATCTATTTCAATCACATACACACTGAAAATTCAACATGCTTTTAACAGATTTCACCTCGATTGAATTATCTTTTCTTGACCGCTATGGATAATAGTAATTTAGGGAGAGGGATTTCTATCAGCCATGGGGGGAAATTTTTTTTAAAAAAATGACCCCCAGGTAGTTAAGAGCATGGCCTTGATTCAAACTGTCTTCCAGTGGCTGCTTTTAATCTGAAAAAAGGTGGCAGCACGCATGTTGCTGCTGGAGTTGCTAATAGAGCACAACAGCAACAGGCCTTTCATGCATCCTCTCTGTCCAGTTCCCCAAGGAGGCCATTTCCCCTCCTTCCACCAGCAGGAAGCTTTATTGTAAAAGAAAGCAGCATTTAAAATATTTTATTGTTTTATTGTTATAAAATTATAACATTTTTGTCAACCAGATTATCTAAATTTCCAGGTTTTCTTTCTTTCTTTCTTTCTTTCTTTCTTTCTTTCTTTCTTTCTTTCTTTCTTTCTTTCTTTCTTTCTTTCTTTCTTTCTTTCCCAAATAAAATTCTATTCCCTTCCATTTTGGAGATATAAGAAGAAAAACATACTTCTGTAATAAAGGGGGCTAGACTTTAAAAAACTGAAAGCTAGGAATTTAAAGAACATGAGAGATTGTTATAAATTATAATGATGCACCAATTGCTGCTTTAGAAAAAACTCTCTGAGGGCAGGTGGACAAACTACTGTTGAGGAAGACTGGAGACCAAGAAGATCCAGATATTCCTGCCACAAAAGTACCAGCCAAGTTTTGCTACAGTGTTTGTCAAGACATTACAGCAAAACAAGACTGGGAAATATTACAAGAAAGATATGTGGGAAAACCCTGGAAGTACGCCAAAGCACCACATTGCTGTGGGGAAGTAGAAGGGAAACCAGTAGCATCCAAACTGTGGACATCTGGCCAAACAGTCCTTGTGTAAATAATTTTTCCTGACATAAAATTCACCTAGACCCACCTGCTATGTTTAATGTACTGATATGTTTAATGTACTGAAAACATTAGTTAGATTATATAATAAACTAGCGTACCCTGCCACGCATTGCTGTGGCTCAGTCTGGTGAAGTGGAAAAGAAAGAAAAGAGAAGATGAACAGTTCTAACATGTGTCATTGCACAATGCTTGCAAGGGAGGGGAGGGACAAGGGGCCCCTCGCTTCCCTCCCTCTCTCCCGTTCCCTTTCATGGCACCCTGCCCCTTCCTTCCCTCATGTTCCCCTTCCTATGCTAGGGTGGGTGGCCATGTCCAGATGGCAGACACCGTCCCTTTCACTCCCTTCCCTTGCAGGCGAAGTGTGTTTCTGTTGATGTCCACCAGATGGCGCTGTTGCGGAACAAAACCATGGTTCCAACTGTCACAGGTGTGGCATGTTCACAATACCTCTCACAGTTAGACTGAAACGCACCCCTAAGGGATGTGTGTATGAAAGGATATCCATTTCTACTTGACTTTTGGTTCTTATGTGGGGGGGGGGGGAGAGAACTGGGCAGAACGCAGCTTGTTACCATTTTTTTTTAGAACTAGCCTGCTGGATCAGACCAGAGTCCATCTAGTCCAGCACTCTGCTACTCCCAGTGGCCCACCAGGTGCCTTTGGGAGCTCTTCCATACATGCAGTGGATGTGGAAAATTTTTTAATGGCCTTCTTGCTGCTGCTGCTGCCTCCTGAGCAATCCTGGTCTGCTAAGGCATTTTACCTGCAATCCTGAGGGGAGGGATCAAGATTGGTAGGCATAGATAGAGCTTCTCCTCCATAAAATCTTATCCAAGCCCTTTTTTAAAGCTATCTAGGTTAAGTGGGTCTCTCACTCAACTCACCTGTGGCAGCATATTCCAAAACACCAATCAAGCATGTTGTGTGAAGAAGTGTTTCCTTTCTATTAGTCCTAATTCTCCCCCTCTTCTGCCCAGCATTTTCAATGCATGCCCCTGGTCTCCTAGGTGCATTGTGAGAAAAGAAAAAAAAATTTCTCTGTCAACACTTCGCAATTCTACCCCATGCATAATTTTATAGACTTCAATCATATCCCCCCTCAGATGTCTCCTTTCCAAACTAAAGAGTCCCAAACGCTGCAGCCTCTCTTCATAAGGAAGGTGCTCCAATCCTTCAATCATCCTCGTTGCCCTTCTCTGCACTTTTTCTATCTCTTCGATATCCTTTTTGAGATGTGTGACCAGATCATGGTTTACCTGGGGCAGGTGTGGTACATGATCTAGGTAAGTAGCTTAAAACGTGCTGGGAGGCAGGGGTTTTCAAAGGCAGCATGGTTGTTTCCCTTTTATCAGAGGGTGCTTCGTTTCTGCATGGCCAGCAGAACAGAACTGTGGTTCCAACTGTCACATGTGTGGCATGTACACAATAACTGGCACAGTTGTGACATGTACACAATAGGAGGTGTGGAAACAGTATGAAAACCTGGCCGCACACGAATGCGATGTTGTGTGAAAATTTCAAAGCAATCAGTCCAGGCGTTTCGGCGTTAGAGCATCAGTAACAAATATACTGTTAGCTTTTTATATATATACTAGCGGGCCCAGCCACGTGTTGCTGTGGCAATTGTCCTTCTCATCACAGTCCGCAACCCACACAGATGTCCATGCATGTCCAATGATCCCCAGCATAGCCTTTTGGGGTGATGAAATGGAATCCCTCTTTCCCTTTTCAATGCACATCGTTATATGGTGCTGTCTTGTTTTTTTAGTATAAGGTAACCCTTCCCATTCCACAATGGAACTGTCCAGAGTGTGAATCCCGCTGTCCATGAGGCTGGTTGACACGCGACAGTCCTGGCTTGGGTAAAGGGCCAGAACTGGGGCAAGCAAGGCTTGTGTCCCAGCCTTTCAGGGCAGCAGAGGCAGGGTGGTGAGGCGCTCACAGATCAAGGCCAGCCTCCGTCTGGGTTCGTAAAGGGCCATCGCGCAAAAGAAGCCGGACGCAGGTGAGTGTAGGATTCGCCCCCCACGCCGCAGATTTTATTAGAAGAAAAGGGCCAAACTCCAACACAAGGCTTTTTAGTAAAGAGAGAGCTGTGGGCGAATATGGGTGAGGAAGTGGGTAAGAGGTGTTGGTTGGATGTGAGGGGAGGGCAGGAGTGAAAGTGTGTGTCGAGGATGATGAGCTTGGATATGTAAGTTTGTGTGTGGTAGCAGTGGGTGAGGCGCAGAGAGTGAAAAGTTACCTGCATCTGGCGGTAGAACCTCCACCTGATGACTCTACACGGCAAAGTGTGTATGTGTTTCAATTTCCACCTCGATATTACCTTAACAGTATTACCATTCCATTTGCACTGTTTTCACTCGCCTTCATCTCTGCCCATCTGCACGTAACATCCTAGAAGCCCTCATACCAAGTTCCTTCTCCCAGGCCACAGACAGACAGGCTGCACGGACATATCTAAGGGTGACAGATTAAACCAGGAGGCAGTTCGCATTGGGCTTGGTGCGCCAGGAAAAAAACGTTTTACCTGGCTCAGGTATGGACTTTCGGTGGTTTGAAGGTCCGAGTACCTGCCAGCAACAGGGAGGGACGTCCCGTGAAAATTTGGGGGCGATCCGTCCAGCAGCTTCTGAGGGAGACCATCAGGGACAAACACACTGTTAGATTTTTATATATATATAGAAGATATATTTAAGGGTAAAGTAAAGCTTTCTTCTTCTGGGTTTTCTCTAAATAATACTTTTTTTAAAAAATCTTGTGCCTTGGACATAGGACAGACTGCTGAACACATCTCATATGATGTCAGCAGCATGCTGTCATTAATAATTGAAAAAAGAACTACATATGTGGGTGAACAGTTGTAAGTATATTATGTCTGTATAAGTATCCATGCATGCAGAGGGGAGCTTTCAGTATCAGGACCTTGATATTTTCCCTATTAAAAACAAAACACCGGAAGTTCACCATTCTAGATAATTCACACTGAAAGGTACAATAAGAATTTCCCAAACAGATCAAACATCAGTCCATTAAAAAAACCCTGTAAGAATGTGAACCAGATTCTGATGCAGCACTTCAATATTAAAGCATGCCTGTCTCTGAAAGTTTCTTTCTGGATTTCATTAACAGAACAGAAACTTTCCCCTTGAGAAAATGACAGCTTTGAAGAGTGGACTTTATGACATCATATCCCTGCCAAGCTCTTTCCCTTTCCAAACTCCTCTATCTCCCACTCTACCTCCAAATACCCAGGAATTTCCCAATTTGGAGTTGGCAATCCTAGTCCAAAATGAGCTGTCAAATTTGAATATTCTTGTGCATGAACATTTTTAAATCTGTTGTAATATTGGAATTGAGAGCTTGGGGAAATTTACTGTACTGTACAGAAATTACACCATATGATTTATATAACTAGCCTGCAAAGGATGAACATCCAAATAGAATATAAAAACACATGTAACAAACCATTCACTATTTATAAAGGTGAGAAGAAAAGAAAATCACATCAAAGTCTGTAAAATGCTGCAATGAAGAAGTGCAGGATTTTATGTAGTCTGTGAATATATCCCCAAACAAAGGGCGAATTCCCACTGAAAACTGAATGTAGATACAACCAAGTTTCAAAAGAATCGGCACCTTTTCATCCAGGTTTCAACATCCTCACTGCAGCATGTTTCGAGTGAAGAGATCTAGGCAGTTGCGAAGCTAAAAGGGGAAGAGGGGGTGCGCTGTGCATCGGGAGCATGCCTGGGGTGTGTGGAAAATTGCCCTGAGGCCCCTCCTCCTTTCTCCACCCCCCATGGTGCACCCCCTGTGGCGCACCCCCACCCCCCTTCCCACACTTACCTTAGTTCCTTTCCTTTTTCACAACTTTTTCAGGCTGCAAAAGGCCTGTTTGCAGTAAAAATGGCCTGAGGAAATACAGTTCCCAGGAGAACTTGGGGCTCCCAAGGTCTCCTAGGAAGTATAGTTCCCATCAGGCAGTTTTTACTGAGAACAGGCCTTTTGCAGCCTGAAAAAGTTCTGAAAAAGAAAAGGAACTAAGGTAAGTGTGGGAAGGGGGGTGCCAGGGGGGGGCTGAGGGCCATGGGGGCGAAAAATTAGAATGTGCACCCAGCGCAATTTGGCCCAGCTACGCCTCTGGGTCCAGGCCTGCCCCTTGGGGGGGGGGGTTCCTGCTATCAGGGGTGCAATTGTTAAGCTAGCAGCACCAACATTTCAGAGTATCTTTAGGAGACCATCCTGATGATACCACCCAGGTTTGGTGAAGTTTTGTTCATGGGGCCCACAAAGTTATGGACCCTCAAATGTGTAGCCCCCATCTCCTATTAGCTTCCATTGGAAACAATGGGGGATGGCGGCACCCCCTTTGGGAGTCCATAGCTTTGGACCTCCTGGACCAAACTTCACAAAACCTGGGTGGTATCAGTAGGAGACTATCCTGACAATACCACCCAGGTTTGGTGAAGTTTTTTTCAAAAAGGTGCATATACAAGCGGTCCAGGAAAATCCCGTGATAAGGTGGGGGCTCCAGAAATGGGACTGATCTGGGTTCTGCGGTTCGGCAGTGGGGAGATCTCGAGGAAATCTGGATATTTCGGGTGACTATCCCAGGATTAATCGGCAGTGGGAAATCACCCAAACTGAACAAAGCCGTGCTAATATATTGTGACCCTATAGAAAATAATGATTAGCTCCAACTACTCATAAATCCTTAACAGCAGTTATGAAGGATTTTAATAAAAATTCTAGACTACTAATTTCAAATGTAGAGTAGATTCCCTGCTACTTCATTATTTATTAGGACTGAACACAGTCCAACCCAGCATTGTATCAGAACTTTGAAGGAGAGGAAGGGTTTGGCTTACAAACTCCTTCCATTCCTCTCCCCACAATAGACACCTTGTGAGGTACGTGGTGCTGAGAGAGTTCTAAAGAACTGTGACTAGTCCAAGATCACCCAGCAGGCTTCATGTGTAGGAGCCAGGGAAACAAATCCAGTGCACCAGATAACAGTCCGGCACTCATGTGGGGAAGGGGGAGTTAAACCTGGTTCTGAAGATTAGAGTCTACCACTTTTTATAACTCTGCTTCATTGTATTGGTGAGTTACGAAGGTCTTGTTATTTTAATGAAATAGTCCAATCTATTTTGATACTTATGGATTTATTTGCATGTTAATTCCTACATTAAGTTAAAGCTTATGTCTGTTGTCTGATGAATGTTGATCTTCTCACAAAGATATCGACATAGGTCTTTATCCAGAAAATTCATCTGGTCATTCTTCCATTACTGGCCATTCATCTATTCAACTGGTCATGTTGTCCCATCTGGTATCTCTGCAAACATTAAATGTCACCAATAGACTAAGTCATTATGTTATCTAAATGACTGCGTTTAGTCCTAGGATATTATGTTTACTTGCCAGTTATTTTTTAACTGGTTGGTCTTCTGTTCAACTGGTCAAGCTTTTTTATCTGTTGTTTCTGCATATTGTAAACATGATTAGAATATTGTATAATTATGAGATGTAAGTGATTATGTATGGTCCTAGGAATTGATGTTAATCCACCAGCCAGCTATTCAACTGATAAAGCTATCTTATTTGTTGTCTAGGCACATTTTTGTCATTTAAATAATGTGCAGGTACGATGCTGGGTTGAGCTGTGTCCTGTCTTAATAAATGATGAATTTGTAGGAAATTTGCTCTGCGTTTGAAATTAGTAATCTAGAATTTTTATTAAGACCCATTATAACAGCCATTAGGGATCTATGAGTAGCTGGGGCTAATCATTATTTTCTTTGGTGTCCCAATATAATAGCATGACTTGGTTTTGGGTTTTTTTTGGTGGTTTTCCTATTTTTCTTTTGTGAATAGACTAGTGACATTCAGCAACAAACAGTACAGATTTCAATGTATTGTCGAACACAGTGGGACACAGTGTGTAACAGACTTCCCTCTGTGATACACCTCTGAAGATGCCAGCCACAGATGCAGGCAAAATGTAGGGAACAAGATCCACCAGACCACGGCCACAAAGCCCGGAAAACCCACCAGAACCAGTACAGATTTAGTTTATCTTAGTTCTACTTTATATGTGTTTTGCTGCCAAGTACTATAAAACTATTTTTCAACAATACTAGAATACAATTAGAGATATGAAAATCTGGAGGAAACAAGAAAAAATGGGGAAAAAACCATGTTTTTTCATTTCTCCCTCCCCTCAGATACCTTTCAATTTTGTCAGTTAAAAAAACGCAGACATTTTGGGAAAGCTGAACAAATCTGAGCATTTTTTTCTGTGAAGAGTGAAAACAAGGGTCCATTCTGCACAGCCTAAATAAGACGTCCTGTGGTTGCTGAAAAAGACGTCCTGGGAAGGCATTCTGCGCAGATTTCTTCCCAAGATATCCTCAGGATGTCTTATTTTGCTCAAGACATCTTTTTTAAAAAAAAAACCCTTCAAAGTGCACCTTTTCCCCACCAGCGGCCTGCAAGATGTCTCCTGCCTGGAATAGGTCAGGAGGTGTTTTATTTTTCCTGCCTGACCATTTTGCTCTCCGGTCAGTTTCACCCTCAGCTTGCACCTGACATTTTGTGTGCAGCTGAAGGAATTCTTCCTGCCACCATTTGCTGAAGGTTGCCTCAGGACATTTGCTCTGCAGGCTCCGATCCTGGGTGCCTTTTCAGCCCTAAAAGTACATGGTTGTACTCAGCTGCTCCTGCTGATTCTGGCAATATATAGTTTCCCCCTTTTTAATTTTTGATGAGCTATCTCTGTCGCTACACAGACACAAATATGAGAATCTTAGCCTCTCGGAAGACTTTACATAGTATTCTGTAATATTTAACTAGCGTTAAACTTCCTTAAGGTAGTCTTCCATATTAAGAATGACAATCTGACCCCGCTCCCCCTTATCACTTCATTTTGTCATTTTTGTCTTCTGAATTTTTTGAACAATATACTTTTTGTGAGCTTCCTAATTGTGGTAGTCTTGGTGTGGTAGGTGGTTGTTTTATTTATTTTTTTGGTGGCCCATTCTTTTCCTAACAGCACACACTGACAAAACTAGTCTTCCTTTTAGACAAATATGGTATCTTACAGGCTGTTTGAAAAACTAGTAGAGAAAATTCCCTGTATACAACCTCCAAAAGCTCATTTCATAAAGTAGATCCTTTTCATGTTTTTTTCATTCCCAAGCTAATCCAAAGTGAAAGCATTATAACTAGGGACTGGTGTGAAAAACAAAACTGTCACATTGGCTATAACAACCACAGGTCTCAAGTAAAAGTAGGTTGTGTATTAGCACGTTTATATATTCTGCTACCAATTCACATATTAACAATACAATCCTATCCATAGTTAAATCTGAATATCTGCCCAACCTCCACCCAGCAATTTTTCCATGGGAAATTTTGGTGAGCACAGAAAACTAACGCTCCAATGAATTTTTGAATAAATTAATTGCTTTTGATACAAGGTTTTCTCACTCAGAATGTACAGCATTCATTTTTTCCAATGGAAAAATTGAGATAGTTTGGGGACTACTGGAAAGTCTCCTAGGATTTTTCCCCTCATTGCATCAAAATTTCCAGAACTTTTGCCATGGAGAGAAACACATCTTACCACAACATATCTCTGAAGATGCTAGCCACAGATGCAGGTGAAACATTAGGAGCAAAAACTTGACTGTAGGACACGGCCACATGAAGCCCGAAAAAACCCAATACACAGCTGGAGTTGATTCAACCAATGAAAAGCCTTCAACAACACAAAAACAGTGAGACCTAACAGGACTTCTAAATCAGCTTCAGTCCTTCACTTTGAACCAGGAATACTTTAATAACTTTTTTGTTTAGATTATTGTAACTGCGATCAACACTGATTTCAGTTGAGCTGCACCAGCCGTAAAACTTTGGGGCTCAGTTTAGGCAGGGGTGAAATTACCCGTAACTTAACATTCTAACTTGTACTGGCTTCCTTGAGAGGCTTGAAACAGAGGGTGGGAGGTATCACTTCAATCACTTTCTTTACATCCTCTTTTCCTGTTCACAATTAACATTTACCATGGAATTAAGGTATTTGTTTGTAAAGCTAAAAGGCAAAGGAAGTCCCCTGTGCAAGTACTAGGTCATACTGTGCAAGTACCAGGTGATACCTTTATGGGGTAATTTGTCTTCCCCAGTCATCTACACTTTATCCCCAGGAAGCTGGGTACTTATTTTACCAAGCATGGAAGGATGGAAAGCTGAGTGAACCTTGAGCAATCTACTGAAACTGACTTCCACACCCATTGAATCCCAGGGTCATGAGTCAGAGCTTTGATCTGCACAGGTGCATCAGAAGGGCTTACTTCATTCTGCTGCCAAGCATCAGTGTACTTGTATTTAAAGCCCTAAACTGTCTGACGATTTCTATTTAATTGAGAGGATATGTAGAAGATAGAGTGAAGAGTTTTGGATTTATATCCCCCTTTCTCTCCTATAGGAGACTCAAAGGAGCTGACAATCTCCTTGCCCTTCCCCCCTCACAACAAACACCCTGTGAGGTGGGTGGGGCTGAGAGAGCTCCAAAAAGCTGTGACTAGCCCAAGGTCACCCAGCTGGCGTGTGTGGGAGTGCACAGGCTAATCTGAATTCCCCAGATAAGCCTCCACAGCTCAGGTGGCAGAGCGGGGAATCAAACCCAGTTCCTCCATATTAGAATGCACCTGCTCTTAACTACTATGCCACTGCTGCTCCTCATGTATATATATGCATACTGGCTCGTTCTAATTCCAAAGACATGGCTAGCCAGAATCTCTCCAGGTTCTTAAGCATAATCAGGGCAACGATTCCTGCACTTTGTAGGACAAGGTTTTCTCCATAATTGCACCAACACATGAGAGCTCCCTTCCTAGGCCACATACTTTTCTGAATTTTTTTTGTGTCGATAGCCTTTTATTTAAGTACAGTATGCATTTTGCATACATGAGCACATACATAGTGATAACCTTTTATTTAACAACATATTTGGCATACATGATCATATACATGAAGCTGCCTTACACTGAATTAGATTATTAGTCCCTCAAAGTCATTATTGTCTGCTAAGAATGGCAGCTACTCTTCAGACTCTTGGCAAGAGATCTTTCACATCACCTTTCATATGGCCCTTCATTGGAAATGCTGGGGATTGAACCTGGGACTTTGTGCATATGCCAAGTAGATGCTCTGCCACTAAGTTAAGAACATAAGAACATAAGAACAAGCCAGCTGGATCAGATCAGAGTCCATCTAGTCCAGCGCTCTGCTACTCGCAGTGGCCCATCAGGTGCCATTGGGAGCTCACATGCAGGATGTGAAAGCAATGGCCTTCTGCGGTTGTTGCTCCTGAGCACCTGGTCTGTTAAGGTGTGAAGTTATGGTCTCTCCCCAACATTTATAGAAATAAAATAATTATTTTGCTGATATTGTGGTATTTGCTAATTAAGTTTTGTACAGGTTTTTTTAACAAATGATTTATTAAATGTCATTATGATTTGAGAATGGATTTTAATTGTTATTATATTGATTATTTGATTGTTCTTCATTCCTTCCAGTACTATTACTTTTGACAGAGGGTATATTTTATAATTGTTACAAAGTAACAAAGTAATAAATACACTTATATTAACTTGGCTGTGACTTGACCACTGATACACATACATATACAGTTCAGAACATTCACATACATACACAGGGTATCCAAACTGGTTTAATTATTTTGTTACATTAGTTTTAAAAATCCCCCCTTATTTATGGTTTCCTACACTCTTAAGATTTTTTTTTACTAAAATTGTTTTAAAATAATTGTAAATTTTTATATTATTATGTAAAAATCATGTGCTCAGAAGCCAGCCACTTACTAAATCTCTCTTGTATACAAAGAACTAAGGCTGATTCCGCATGGGCCAAAAACAGTGGTGTGAAAACGGTGTGAAAACAGTATAAACCTTTTTACACCATTTTAAACCCTTCACACTGCTGTTTTTGGCCCATGCAGAATCAGCCTAAGAGAGTTAAAATGAAGACGGTTTGCATTGGCAGAAAATTAAATCATTCCAAATGTCTGAATCCAGAGCTTCATGTCATTTGAATCTACAACGGAACTAATTTGACTGATTTCCAATTTCCTGATTTATATGATTTTCTCCTAACACTCAACAGATTTCTAACCTTCTCTATGATCAAGCTCTTCCAACCCCCCCCCCCTCTTAATTTCAGTAGAAGGATCAAATTGTAGCATGGGTAAAGTGTGTAAGGTTGAATACATGAACAAAGGAAAAAGAATGTTTCTTTTATAGTGACTGAGGCTGTGATTGAGGGAACATTGGTAATATTTCTTCAGTTGCATATAACAGGGTATTACCTTCTTAGGCCAGAAAAGATAGGAGCAACTTTTCACCATTTTAGCCTAATCGGTGATTTAGCATAGATCACCATTTCAGCATAATCAAAAATGCTTTTAAAAACTTTTTTAACCTCAATTCCATTCTAGTGTTTGACTTAATTTTCCATTGGATGCTGATTTTATTGTTAGTACTATTACCAACAACATGTTAGGTACTGTATAAAAGAAAAAAGGGATGGAATAATTCCTTCCCAGTGTCATTCTCAGACTACCTATCAAAACAAATTTATAGCTGAATTAGGAAAGCAACTATTAATAGTATGCACAAGTTGAAATTATCAAACTGAAGCATCTCATGTTAAGGTAATCTAGTCACTTTGAAATCAGTCTGACAAATGATCAAAGCGTATTTATTGGCATGTTGGGCCAACAAAATCAGGGCCAATTGCTACCTGTTCTGTGTACCTTTACAGAAACAGGTTGCACATTCTAAACACTGCCGTGTCATGTACCAATACTGTTTCAAATCAATTCTGTGCATGCCAGATATATGTTAACAATGTGTTACCTCAAGTCAGCATTGATACATTGGGAACTGTTACTGCAGGCAACACAAATGAGTACATATCAAGTAGAAGTGGTATTTAAAAACCCCATCACAAAAGGGGAAGCCCTAGTTAATATATTCCTCGTTTTTTTCCATCATGAAACTCAAGGTTCAAATAATGAATAGCTATGCACAGACCAAACACAGACCTGCTGGACATCCACAAAACTACCACATCATGTGTCTTCCATAAAACTCTGGACTTAAGAATACGGTAGTCATACCAAATCACATTTAGTATTTCTCTGTCTCTTGATGTACTGTTTCCTTCATCAGGATCAGGATGTGATTTTTTTTCTAGAAAATTTTCCAATTCCAATAAATAATGTAACATTTTTAATGTTTGCAAAATGTAAATAATGTTGCAAAAGAAGGCAAATGCATCTTGTACAAGCCTAGACCATGGATAAGGACTAGGATTTGTTCATGCTTCATAATACCTCAAATCAGTCCATCTAGTGTGATTGATTTACAGAATAATAACCCTAACAACTATAGATAAACAGAATATATTTGCTTTTGTGAGGTGGACATTTTCCCTCTGAAAAAATATAGCATTGAAAATGTTTTGGGAAATGTTGAATTTTGGAATTCCCTCACCCCATCCCATATTGCTGATGGTGATAAGCTATTGTTTCTATCACGTCTTCTCACCCTTCATGATTGCAAATTTGCCTTAGAGAGAAAATATACATAAATTAATGTCAAGGCTGTGTTTATTCAGAAAAGAGCATTTGATGCATGCTTTAAAAGAAATTCTTTGGTAATTTTTAATTATTTTAACTTTATTGTGAGCCACCTAGAGAGTCTGTGTAAGGTGGGGTGAAAATATTCATAATTTTTTTAAAAATAAAATGTTAAATATGTGCTCAGATCTCTCCCAATGAGATTTAAGCACCTGGATTGTTCAAAGTCCAGTGGCTTTGTAGGATTGCCAACAACCATAATCTCTCTCTGTGCAGTATGTTTGTGTGCGTTTGTGCAAATGCTGCTTTATTCCATGACACCTCTCACAAATCACTAACTCCAGTTCATAAGGATAAATCCCAAGAATCGACAGCCTGGGCAGGCAATTTCTTTTGGGAAAAGAGGGCAGGGTGCGATCATTCCTTCCACTGCTACCAGTTGGCATTCCTTCCACTGCTATCGGTTGGTTGGGTTTGCTTGGCCCATCTAGGAAAACGAAAGTGCTTCAAGATGGCCCAGCTTCAAAGGGCACCAAGAGCCCTGCTTCCCAGCCCACAAAGCCGAGGACAATACGGGCATCCTGCTGCATGAGCAACCACTGCCTGTCTGTATGACAAAGGGGCACGCTTGTAAATTCGCACGGGGCTCGAGGGAGGCGCTTGCGGCCCTTTTCATTGGGCGTCTCTTCTCCCTGCCGCCTTTGAACTGGAAAGCACTGCGGGGCCTTTCCCCACAATGTTCATTTGCGTTTCCCTGCGGAGAGACTTCCACTTTCCCATCGAGGAGCCCTCTGGATTAGCTCCTTCCTGCCCCGAGTTCAAGAGTTCAGCGGGAACACGCGCACGCGCTCAACGAGGAACGCTGCCTGGAATCAAGAGAAGCGCGAAGAAGCCAGCCCGCTCCCAGGGCAGTAGGCGCGCGACCAGTTGGCTCGGCGAGAAAGTTCGCTGGCCGCACGCGCGCTCCTTCCTTCCTCCCAGAATCTGTTGCTTCTAACCCACATAAACCAAGTCATTTATGATCTCTTCAACCCACTCTTTTCTCACGGGTTTAGGCGGCATTTTGAAAACCCGAAACTCGTGTGAGAAAAACCGAGCTGGTGGTCTTAAGCAACTGGAGGGAGAGTCAGACTTCATAAACTCGTTCATTTTACAATGTCCTTTCACTTGACTCCTCTGGGACTTGAATAGGTCAAGCCCTTACTTCACAGGGATGTTGCCAACATTAAATGGAGGTGATCATCAAGCACTTGAGCCCTGCGATGGATGGAGTTTAAGAAATAAATTATCCGAACAGTAAACCCACAAGTTACAAATTTGGAACCCCAGCTTCTTCAGTACAAAGCCCACGTTTGCCACAACCAGTAACAACTGATGAAAAGAGACTACCTCTTAAATACAGAATACAGAAAGTCAGCTCATCCCTCAGATTATTCACAATCTCTCATAATCTCCCTCAAACAGGTTCACACATTCAAAAAAATTCACTTCACAATGCATTATTTCTCACAGAACAATCACACAAATTGATTTACATCACACACCAGTACCAGAGAGCTGTCACAGAATAATTAATACCCTGTGGTTTTGTACTCATATTCAGTGATAGGGATTAGAGAATTCCCACTGTAAGCATGAACAGAAAGATGGGAACATCTATCCTTTTAGAGCTCTATTTACAAATACAATAGGAAGGGTAAAGAGTTTTAGAGAATAACTAATCTGTATTAAGCTATTTTGAGTATGAGTAGATGCTTGTATGCACTGCTTACAATATAAAGTAGATAGTCACACTGGCTCATAGTAAAATCCAAAAACAAAAGCTGTGTAATACCCCTTTTTAAAAAGAGCCATCAAAATAACACAACATAGTATGGAAACTTTCAAGTTATCCAGAACAGGGTGGTTAAAAGAGGGAAGAGGAAAACTTTTTATACTATTATCTAAAGGTCTTTTTCTGCTCTACTTAGCCAGCTAGAATCAGAACATCAAGATGCCGATAAGGGTTTATCACAGCTGAAAGCTGAAAGATTTCTATCTTTGCTATTGTTTCCATCATCCATCCTGATGATGAATTCTGCGCATGTTTGTAGACAGTGTTACATAGATTGGTCTTAATAAAAGGTATTATGCTTTTTTGGATAATTTCCACAAAAGCAAACAAGAGCTTCTTCAGAACTCAGAGAATCTGTTCTTTGACACATAGATGCCATCCATCCTACAAAGGTCTAATTTCTTTCATAAAACCATATGCAAGTCTTGCTTCTCACTGCCTGGCTCACAAGATCATCATTACAAACAATCACTGACACACAGTTCCAGAAAACTCCAATATATTGGTAAAATGATCAGACCAGTTCTTAATAGATTCTCTCTGAACACATAACGAAGATTTAGAGATAATAATTACTACAATTTCCCCATATATTAAAACCCTCATATTCTATTTCTGCCCCCCCTTTTTTTATTCTTGCGCATAAAACCTTTGTTCATCAGAATGATTCCAGTTATTTGTGATTATTCAATGGGCCATGTGTGAGCTGTTTTAACCATCAAGTTAAATTCCTTTATACGATATTTATAGAAAAAATAAATATTGACCAATTTTATCAGACGACATTTTCCTTTTCCATCTCTACTGAAAGACCTGAAAAGGAATCATAACCTGATCTCAAGATCAGAATTAAGATAGTTGTTTTGTGACAAAAAGGAAACCAAATGATTAGACAAAACTTTTCAATGTAGTTGCACATTAATAACTGCATTCAAAAGGATGTCTCATTTTATGGTACGAGAAGTCCTGGCAAAAAGTTTAAAAAGAGCAAGGAGTAGCGGTAAGAATGAGTCCTTGCTTATGTTTTGACATCTGATATGCCCTCACTTAGTAGGAAGCTTGTATGGACACAGAAACTGATCTGTTGTGCAATCCTTTGCAGAGTTATTCCAGTTTCAAGTCACTGGTTTCAGTGAGCTTCGCCTGACATCACACTGCTAAGAGTGTACTGGCTTTTTTGGCTGTGTGTGAGCATGGAGCTTCTTCATACCTTACGGGAAATAAAATGTAATTTAAAAGAGTTTATGTGCATAAGAAACCCAAGACTCCTTTTATGTCAGTGTTCACATCTTCTGAATAAATTTTTATCAGTTTTTAAGTACATTTTATAATGCACTCACTTTATAAAAAATAAAATACCCCACAGTTTATAGCAATTCCTTGTGCATGCTCTTTCCAACAAGGACCACCTTAACGTCATTTAAAAAACAGTATGTGGATTGGCCTTTCATTTACTATGGTATATTCATATGGCAGAATTTTTTTTTAAAAAAAATCATCATTTCCTGACTGATTTAATGAGGAACTGTTAAGATATGAATACTTTCTGGATATGCCCAGAAAGGAGTCAGTGATTTCTTTCCAGGCAAATCAAATCAAGAGTCTTTGCCATTGATGTGATTTCATTTTGCCTTGTCTGTCACTCCAAGTGATAATATTTATCTGCAGGGCTTGTCAGTTACGTTAGAGCAAGAATTCTACAGTTTACTTCATTGCTAGATGAGAGAAAAATTAACTTGTGACTCAATGACTGCCTAGTGCTAGAATCTTGAAGTGTTTGACAAAGATACTGAAAGGCTGAGGTGGGGGAAATGTAATCATTGCTTAAAATGTAGATGAGCTACTGGCTGTGTGCATGACCTTGCTCAACTCAATAAACCATATAATTTAAGAGAAAAAAATTATTGTCACCTGGCTTTAACTCTTGTTTCCTTGCAATTCTACCTAGAATTTGCTTCTAGGAAACATATTTATATCCTCAACCTTATACTCTGAACCTAAAGCTCATTTGTTTATACTGTTCACAAATAGAACATATACTGTTCACAAATAGAACATATATTTCATTATAGTCAAGGGAATTAACAAGGATCTTAAAATAAATAAACATTGAATGTGATCAGAAAAAAACGAATAAGATTTAATAGAATATTACTGTAACTCTACCTAAACACAATTGAGTGTATCCTACCATGCAGGTCCTCCAAATGAAGCCATTTCCATATGCAGAAGAGAGGACAGCAATGTCCATGGATTCTCCCTCTCATGTCATACCTTCCCCCACACTTGAGCTGTTCTTAACGGTCTGCTGACCACCAAGAACAAAAATTCCAGGCAGCTCACTTGCTGCTACACAAGGAAAAAGAAAGGAGGTACATGGATGGGCACACAATCCAACAGATTTAATCAATGGAATCAACCAGGATTTAATGGGGGGCAACTTTTTGCTGGTTTTGCTGTTGGCAGTACACAGACCCTTAAAATGATAATTTAGAATGAAGTGCAAGTGACATCACTGGGATATATTTCAATTCATTCTTATTTGAGATATGCAATCAATTTGTGACAATTACGCTCCATAGACACCCTGGGAGCCAGCCACTGGTTCATCAAATGGAAAACCCACAGATTTGTACGTCTGACAAGACAATCATGGTTTGTATGAATTCTTAGGTAGAAGTTCATCCTATGTGGGAATTCTGTAATGTGTGACACGGCCCTTGGATTGCAGCCAGCTGCTTTTAAGTTCCCTTCCATTTTAAAATGCGATTTGCCCACAAACTCTTGTGTATACAAGAGGATGTGCAAACGGTGATGAAAAGTAAACCTTATAAACTTGCCAGCTCACTCGTGCACTCTACTAACTGAAACTAGTTAGTGAGAAGTAAAGGGCAGAACAGCAGAAACTGACTACCACTACGAGCTCAACCAGACCTCCTCCGACCCCCGACCCTCGCAAAGGGAGCAGAAAGAAGCAGGCGATTTCTTACCACTGTTGCTGCTGGTGGGAACGTTGCGTCTCATCCATTCAAAAGGAGTGCGCCTTTGCGCGCTTGGGGATAGTTGGGGAACTGAGCCGCTTATGGAAGGAGGCAGCAATCCAGAGCCGGGAGGCTGTATTGGATTGAAATCAGGAGGGCTATATCCAAACTGGCCCGGGCTAGCGACCGATGACGGGGCTCCTGCGCCATAAGCGTGCCAGTCCTCTTTGGCTGGAGCGTACGGAGAACCCCAGGCACCCGCGGACTGACCATGATGAGGATCGCTGTTAATCCCTGGCACGTGGTGGTAGCCAGCAAAATCCGAGTACTGGGGGGGCACAGGCACGTAATTCTGCGGACTGATGTTGAGGCTGGGGTGCCTGACCGAGTTTGGGTACATGTTGGTGTCCTTATCCAACAGATAGCCCACATACATCATCCCCAAGTGGCCCTGCGCACATAGTGTGCCCTGTAGTGCAGCTGCTTCTCTGGCCTGCCCGGGCAGCTAACTCACGGCTTCTTCCTGATAAGCGGTTCACCTGAACTTCTTGAGCAGTTTTTCCCCCCAGTTTGCAAAGGCACCTCCCTGAGGAAAGGCGTTTTATTGGGCCAACCTCTCGGAGCATTTGCATTGAAAGGCAGGTTTGCATTTCAAAGTACAGGAATCAAAGTGGAAGCCACTGGGTGGATCCAAACGATACAAATTACTCAGTAGATAGAGGGGGGGAGGCCTTTGGAGAGAGTATGCTTTTAAAACTAAGGCCTGAGAAAATCACAGAGAATACAAAGAATTCGGGACACAATGGCGTCGTAAGGAAGGAGGGGGAAGGGGTATTTCAGGAAGTTTTCCCAGGCTGTGGGCAGGTATGGGTGCCATGTAGCTGGCAATCTCGAATTTCTTTTCCAACCGTCAGCTGGAGAATCTGATCAAAAACAAACTATCGGTGACTTCTAAAGTGGAAAAAGCGGGAAAGTTTTTGCCTTTTAGCTTCGTATCTCCAACTTAACTTGGGTCAAGTTATTAAAAAACAAACTGGTCCAAAGACATGTCTCATTCTTCGTGCAAAAATTGGCACCGAATCTATTTTCTTCCTACTTCTGAGGAACATTCCCAAGTCACCAGGGAAACATGGAGCCAGGATGGAGATACTTGTCTAGGAATGCCTAACCCTTCTAGACAGAGCCAGGACTGGCCATTTCCCCAAACCTCGGGGTAATTTATGCGATATGTATACATGCCAGAGGCTGGGGAGGCACTTTCCAATTCGAAATGAGCATCAATAATAGTAGCGTCCTGCATTCCCTTTGAGGGCACCATCTCATATTTTCCTAATGTAAAATGAGTATAACTGAGAACTGCCATCTGCCCAAAGAATTCCTTTTTAGTATTGAATAAAACTACCGACTTCATGCATACCTGCACCTGACCAGGTCGGCAGAAGCTAGCCAGATCTCATCGGCCCTCAAAAGCCAAGCAGGGTCGGTTGGTATTGCGTGGGCAAGCCCGTGTGTAGCGAGTGAAATCTGTACTATTCTGAAACCCATTTTATTAGAATAAAGTCGGGTGGTTTTTTTTTTATAAAAAGGTTCTTTTTAAAATTTCTTTTAATTTTTTTTAAGAGACCACAAAATGAAAAGGGCAATAGACAGATTGTAAAAGAGATTGCTCCATAAATCCCCCCCAATAAACGCATTAATGTATATTAACCTCTAATCTGCATTGCACCTCTAATCTGCATTGTTACATAAGCGGCTTGTATATGGCAATTTTAGAAAAGAATAGCAATGTCTTCGAATCTGCGCAGCCAACACGACCGCTGTCGCTTTCCAAATAGTACGATGTTCTATTCCCCGAAAGGAAACGTTTCCCACCGTATCTCTGTTGGTATCGCAGGTGCCAGGCATAGGGGCATGGAGAAGACGGTCAGGTTCAAACATACATCTTATTTTGTGTGTATGTTTAAAAAACAAAACTTTCGAGTTTCAATCCAAATATTTATAGTGGCAGATTAGTCTTCCTGACAGGACAAGTACCACTTCTTCGGGCTCCGTGGGTGATCAGGGGCGCTTTTAGCAACTGGATGCCATGGGTGTATCGATCGCTTTGAGTAATGTCTCTTGCTACAGAAGGAGATTTTTCCCGTTCCTGAGCAGAAAACGGGGGGCTCACTCCTGCTAGGAAAAGAAGTATATGAACTGAGCGGTTCCATTCTGTTTCATTGCGCGTTCCTCAAAATGTACTTCTTTCGGAATGAATTCACACACACACACACACACACACACACACACACACACACACACACACACACACACACACACACACACACACACACACACACACCCCCCAAGGCTTCGGTCCTTTTGCCACTGGGTAGCATCATTTTAGGGTTATTCTTAGCTCCCTGTCCTCTGCAGACCCCTACCAGTCAGCCGCGCCTTTTATCCTTTTGATGCTACCTCACACCTACACGTTGCCAAAGGCCAGCAGCCCTTTTCAAGCAGAAAAGCAGCTCCTCCTTCCTTGGGAAAGGGGATCGCCAACAAAAGGGAACATGAGGGGCGGCTGTGAGTGGACCTCCCCGGCTGTGAGTGGACTTCCCCGGCTTTCCTGTCAGTCCGCCCCCCGCCCCGCCCCCCGCAAGTAACAAATTCTGTAATGGAGCAGAGGAAAGTGCTTAAATATGCTTCGGCTGGGCGCTTGCAGAGTTTCCTGAAGGTGAACTTCCAAATAGCGGCTGCACTCCCAGTTAGGTTATTCTCACGATTCCCATCAGTTCAAAGAATATTGCAGTGATTGAACATTTTCCTGACAGAAAATAAAGTATAATCTGTGAGGCTGTCCCAGATTTGTTCCTCACTTCACTCATACACGCTCAAACCACTCCACCAAGTTTTGTATGAGAAAATGCTTTGCATGTCCATGCAGACATCCTTTGGATCTCTTATGGAATAACGTTTAGAGTGTTTCAATAACCTTCCCCCCAATTTTAACAGGGAGGGAAAGATCTATAAATTGGGTAAGGAAACCTGATTGGTAGGCGATTGTACTCATCTGCCTCCTATATATGTCTATAGCTGTAACAATTTTAAAAAGTCTAATAGTGGATGGAAAATGGGGAACATGCAGTACTATATTTACAACATAGGCAATTTCTTGTGGACTTTTGTAATCAAGATTTCTCCACCTCAATGTGGGAGAGTTAAACATATGCATTGTCTGAGGGAAGGCTTTGCCATGAAACTTCTTGAAAGTAATTGGAATTCCTGGAAAACATGGCATATTAAAAGTACTAAATTTAAGCTGCACTGAGCACAGGAACTGTGACTGTCAAACATCAGGAAAGCATCCTCTGTGTCAAATCCCATCCATTTTTAATGGGCTTCTGAGGAAAATAAAAAAGACCTAAATTTATTAGAATTCCTGGAGGTTGGTTGCAGATATTATTCTCTTCAAAATTGGGGGGAGAGTAAAACTACCTCCTGCAAGAGCATATAATCAGTTGGATTGCTCAGCAATCTAGTGATAACAAATTAGTCAGTTCAGTTCACAGGAGACCAGTGATGGTTTTGTCACTTGTGTTTTATTTATTTTTTTAATCAGTTGAGCTTTTTCTGCAGGTTCAGTTTGTCAATTAACATATTAGCACTATAAGAATTACATGTGGGCAGCATTGTAAGTTACAATAACATGTTTTAAATACATTTAGCATTAAAATATACAAATAAAAATACTGGGAGAAGTCCTCCAAATTATGCAGACTTCAGAATATTAACAGATCTCATATATAAATTACTCCATCAAAAACTTATTGTAGATAATGTAAAAATATTTTGCTCTGGTTTGCCATGAAACTATCCCTGTTCCCCATTATGAAGTCATAATGTGCCCCAAAACTCCTGCTGCTGACATTTATGTAAATCTTTGAATGATGGATAATTTAATGCTTCCTCAATCCCTACTAGTGAAGTTTGCTAAATCGTACATATAGATAGTACAAAACAACTATCCGACCTTGATGACTGACATTTGTACCACTTATACTTTCGTGAATAATTCACTTATCAGAGACTGAAAGATAGGTAATGTGAGTCACAAAACAACACAAAAGCAGGAGACAACAGTAACCATTAAACTGTATTCTTTTAAAAGGCCAAATAATTGGAAGGGGTTTTTGTTGTTGTTCTGTTTTGTTTTCCTTAAGGGGCAATGTTATAACACAAAATAGATAAAAACTTTTCTGTTCCAAAGGAATCTACTTTCTTCCTGTCAGCCCTCTTCACTGTCCAAATTTCACACCCATACATAGTAATATGGAATACTATTGCCTGAATTAACTTGATCTTAGTGGCCAGTGACACATCATTCTCAGTCTCAGTCTTCTGATTTCTTGGTGGCAGTTTCCCTTTTGGTTGATAATGGAGCCAAGGAATAGAAAATCTTCAAACATTTCAGTTTCCTCCCTGTCAGTCCTAAAGCTGAGTAATTTTTCAGTAGTCATTACTTTTGTCTTCTTTTGCTTTGGCTCTTTCTGCTTTAATCTTCAGCAGCAGTCATTTCAAGTCTTCACTATTTTCTGCCAATAATGTGGCATCATTGGCATATCTCAAATTATTGATGTTCCCCCCCACTCAATTTTCACTCTCGTACTCTACCTTCATTTAAATGTAATCCAAAATTCCTTATGATATGTTCTGCATACAGATTGAAGAGATAGGGAGATAAAATACATCCTTGTTTGTCATCTTTGCCAACCGGAAACCATTCTGTTTCTCCATAATCTGCCCCAACAGGAGCCTCTTGTCCAGAGTACAGATTGCACATCTAAACAATTAGATGTTGGTATTACACTAATTCCTTTGATTCCTTGAGTAATCAAGGTAAATTTGCAATATGATCTCTAGTGCCTCTGCCTTTTCTGAACCCAGTTTGATCATCGGGCATTTTTGTTCCATACATGCTAACAGTCTTTGTTGTAAAATTTAAAGCATTACTTTACTTGTGTGTGATGGTCCAATAGTTGCTTTGACATCTGTTTTTTTTCAGAACTGGACTGTAAATTGATCATTTCCAGTAAGTGGGCCATGTTTTGTATTTAAAATTTGATGGCATGTTCTTGTTTAAATGTTTATGAACTCCATTGTTGTGAGTTGGAATAACTCTATTGACATCTCATCAGTTCCTGGTGATTTGTTCCTCTCAATCTCTTCCAGTGCAGTTTTCACTTCACTTTCCAACACTGTAGGTCCTTCATCAAAAGATCATTTCATCTCTTCTTTAAAATTCTTCTATTGTTCCTACTTTTTCTTTATTTATTTTCCTGTTCAGTTAATGTATTCCCATATTGATTTTTCAGCATGCTTAATTGTGGTTTAAGTTTTCCTTTTATTTCTTGGACTTTGTGGAACAGATCTCTTGTTCTTCCTTTCTGTCGTTTGCTTCCATGTGCGAATCATTGGAACACTGAATATAGATTTTGATTTATCTGTGCCAGATAAACTTGGGAAAATGAAAGTGGGGCTTTTTTGGCCTTTGTAATTAATCCCAGGATAGAAATCCAGAGTAAATCCAGGAAAGAACTATTGGAACTGTAGTATAAAACCCATTGTAAAGCTAATTGTGGAAAGGCAAAACCTGTGTTGAGAAGAGACTAAACATGAAGTGGCAAATATTAAACCATTACACAATGTATGATACAATCATATTTAGATTATTGTGTAAACTTTTGCTTTTTCCACATTGAAAAATGGGGTACTAGGATGTTATTGCTCTGGAAAAGTGATATATAAGTAGAACTCATCTTTAGACCTGTGCCCAATCATATAGAAGTAAGACTCATTGAACTAAAAAATTTTCTGAGTGAACATGCATAGGATCAGGGGTTGGATAATCTTTTTATGAGAGAGACTGAAATATTTGTGGTACTATTTTTATTATAATGATTAATTATAATATAATGAGTGTCATAATTTATTACTTTATTTAAAAGGCAGTTAGGAAATGACATGGTAAAGATATACTTCTCATAATGCCTAACAGATGTTGTGTTAACCACTAGTTTAAATAGTTTTTTAAAGTTACATTGATTCATGGACAGGAGATAATGGCTTTTGACTTGGATAGCTAAATGCCAGCTATCCTGCTTATTAGCTTCAGCAACAATGCTAGACATGGAATGTGGGTCTTGCTGGACCTTAGTCTGGTCCAACAAAGCAACTGCTATTTCTGATTACGCTATCAGAACACATGTACGTAGCTCACCAGCCATATGAGTTAGTCCAACAGAGGTTCAGTAAAGCTATTGCTTCTGTCACCTGCTCCAGAGGAGCTGTCAAGCACTTGGAAGGCAAACAGCAAGTGGATTGCATTAGGCTTGGAGATCTCAAGCTGGGCAGTGCTTCAACATGGACTCCCAGATGAAGGTTTCCTCTTCTGTCTCCCCCTTGCCTACCTATGCATCATATGAAGTCAAATCACATGACTTGCTTGGTTTCATGAGCCCTGGATGATCTGCTCCTTTGGAATTTTGTCTGCCTAGTTTCTCCCTTCCGTTGCCCTCAGCAGTCTTGCCTTTTGTAAATATTTAACTTGAAACACACTGAGAAGAAATGTAATAGTGTATTGGCTTAGGATGGGTATTTTGTATGTTAACATGGAGCTTAGTCTTCTGTAGCTTCAGCATATTCGTGTTGAACTGTCAAGGACAGATCCAGCACCTGGAGCACCTCCATAGGTATGATTGGGCAGGGGCAATTGTCCCTCCCACGTATTACTACACCCATTCCTTCCTTGTTTTGCTCTTCCTTAATTCCATAGAGCCAGGTGTGCAATAGATCTTACTGCCTTGCTGATGTCTCCTGCTACTTAATCCTCTTCTTTCTGTATTATTCATTGTCTTAAATATTTTTCTTCTTTTTGTTGCTGTCCAGTTCTGTAATCCTGATCCTACTGCACTGTTAATTGCAGTTAACTACTCCCTGATGGTTTTATACTCTGTAATTTGCTGCAAACTTCGGTGAGAAATTTGGGCTGTAAATGAAAATTTTAAAAAATACTTTTAGACTTTGCCCACCTCCCTTTTTGTCACCTTCTTAGAACAGTCTCCTCTTTCCCCCTCACCCAGTATTTTGCATTCCTTATTCCTTTGAGCTCACAACATGCTTGCCTCTTCCCACAAGCCAGCGTCCTCCTTATCTGATACTGACATCCTGGCACCTGACAACTAACAAAATAAGGTGTGCCTCACCACCACATGTTTGGGGGTCCTGTAGGGCATGGAACAATGCAATATGTACATTCAAGCACAATTTAATCAGTCATTCTTTCGTGGCAACGTGTGCCCCATAGTTCTGAGGCATGCCTCCTTTCAACTTCTTAGTTCCCAGTTAGTTTGAGGCCAAAGTGAAATATTCATATGCTTAGAAACTCATTTTTTAAATCCCTCCCTTCTGTTTTGAAGCTTCATAAGCTGCTTGTGTTTTCCATGCAGCAGGTGAAAGGTCCCGTCTGAGCTATTGTGGGGAAATAGCAGTTGAAGTTAAGGGAATGACTCTGCAAGAGGACTATATGACACAATAACACTACAAAACAAATGAAGACAGAAAAAAGAATATCTTTGGGCTAGAGCCCTTTGCAATGGTATAAAAGGTGAGGCCAAACCTAACTGAAGCATAGAACAGGAAGTGGCTTCCTTCCAACCCCTTAAGGCAAACTAGTCATGTGGCATCCATATCTGTTCTCCATTGATCTGCACATTTTGCATAAAAGTGGGGGAGGGAAAGTATATGGGGAGCTGAGCCTTACCCCCCACCTCTGCTTTATTCCCCATGTCCCATTGCTGCCTGAAGTTTTCTCCCAGCCCAGCTCCAAACTTATTAATGGAATAGGAACCAGTGCAGATTTTTACCAGTGCAGATTTTTTTAAAATATTAGATACATGAATAAATTCAGGAGCTCCCCTGATTGATGTCTTGTTTGATTTTGGTGTTCAGGGGCAAGGCTGGCTTGGCCCACACATTCAGCATGGCAACCTTTATCAAACTTAGTTTTAGGCTTCTTGTTTTCACAAAAGAGGCATCTTTTACAGCTCATTCAGGCAACCATGATGTACTATCTGAAACCTTCTTAAGCAAGAGCTGGATCCTAGCCATTGAGACTTCGGAGCATCAGCCATTTGGCATACAAGGTTACTGCAGACTACCTGGACAGTAACAAGAGAGCATACAACTACACCTTCACCAGACACTCCTCCTCTACCCCATTACCTCTGGGGAATGTAACTCATATGGCAAATAGGAAGCATTATATATAAACTTTTAATGGCATAATTAAAACAACAGCAACAATATAACAGCAACAGTGGCAATACCAGTGTAATAAATACAATCTCCAGTACAGTTATAATCATTTGCTAATGACAGAGCACAAAAAGTTAGCCAACGCTTCCAATACACTTGCAGATCAACAATCCAGCATAGTTAGCACAACTGATAGATCAGTATTATCACTGGGGGGTTTTAACCACGGATCTAGATATTTATTTCTGGCTAAGCTGTGTAACGGGCAATGTAATATCATGTGTTGGATTGATTCTTCATAAGCTGAACTGCAGGGATAAAGTCTTTCATTAAAAGGCACTTTCTGTATTCTACCCTGAGTGGTAGCTGAAGGGAGACTATTGCACCTGGCAAGAGTCAGAGCTCGTCGCAATTTGGGTTCTAAAACCAAATGGAAATATCTGGCCATGATATACGGTTTTAGCAGTATACCCAAGTGCAAGGGAGAGCAGTGTTTATTTGCCTGCTGCATCAGGTAACTATACTCAAGATCATATAATCTCTTTTTGATAGTCAGCTTTAGCTCATTGGCATTCATTAAAGCCAATGCGTCCAATGATAGACCCACTTCATGGATTTTCGCCTCAACAAAGGACCACCACTCAGTTGTTTGATTAACAAGAGCTGTTTGATTAACGGATGTGAAAAGAACTGCTAGTACCAGGGCCCACCAATCAACAAAGGTCTTAAATAACTCTGGGGGAACCTGTCAGGTCCTGGAGCCTTATGGTCCTTTCATTTGAGCACAATTTCATGCACTTCTTCCACACAGACAGGGGGCCATTCTGGACTGTTGTTTACATAGGCAGAAACATATAGGTTAGGAGAATGAGGGGCCATTGTTCAAGTAGTAAGGAAGATGTTGACCAGAAGGCAAAGGCACCTTTTGCCCATCAACAAGAAGAGAAGAATAATAATTTGGATTTATACTCTCCCCCCTTTGTCTCCTGTAAGGAGACTCAAAAGGTTTTACAATCTCCTTTCCCTTCCCCCCCCCACCACAACAAACACCCTATGAGATGGGTGGGGCTGAGAGAGCTCCAAAAAGCTGTGACTTGCCCAAGGTCACTCAGCTAGCGTGTGTGGGAGTGCACAGGCTAATCTAGTTCCCCAGATAAGCCTCCACAGCTCAAGTGGCAGAGCAGGGAATCAAACCCAGTTCTCCAGATTACAGTGCACCTGCTTTTAACCACTATGCCACTGCTGCTCCCTTGTAGCTAGGTAAAAAGGCAAAGACAGTCCCTTGTTCAAGCACTGGGTCAATACTGACCCATGAGGTGATGACACATCACTGCATTTACTAGGCAAAACTATGTTTACCAAGTAGTTTTCCATTGCCTTTCCAGTCATCTACGCTTTACCCTCAGCAAGGTGGGTACTCATTTTACTGACCTCAGAAGGATGGAAGGCTGAGTTAACCTTGAGCTGGCTACCTGAAACTGACTTCTGTCAGGATTGAACTCAGGAGCAGAACTTCAACTGCAGTACTACAGCTTACTACTCTACACCTCAGGGCTCTTCTAGCAATAGGATAAGCAAAACCCACACATACACAGACACACACAAGAGGCAGAGGCCAATCTGAAAGCCAGAACTTTCATACTTGGGAGCAATTTCCAAACCACTAATTCAAATGAACACAGAAGAATGAGACACTTAAGACATTAGGCATCTCCAAACACCAGCCATATAAAAGAAAGTGTGGCATTCTACAAAGGCATGGAGCTAACATATCCAAGGTTCCCAGTTCAATCAGGAGAGCCCTGAAGCAGTCTATCTGAACCTCTGAGCATAGCTGAGGTTTTATCCGATCAAATCTCAAGACACTCCTGCTGATTACCTGCTCTGCAAGACTGTAATTTTGACTGGTGAGCCCTCTCCCACCATCTCCCACCTCCACTTAGGGAACTTATTACCATTGCCCCGTGACCTTATTGCCCCATCTGTTCATGCCTACCTTCCCACTGCCTCTTATTTAAGCTGCATGCCTCATCAGATGCCTGTCGTGATGGGCCTAAAGTCCCTTCCCCTTCCCTTGCAAGAGAATATCAGTTTGCCTTTGGACCACCTCCACACTGGGAGTTATGAACTGCATGCTGAAAACAGCTGAGCTTAGGAAACGTGAAGTGTGTGGAAAACTGAGCCTAACCTATTACAAAAAGATCTGAGGACCAATCCACAAAGCTGGAACCCAATCAGATGAATGAACCTGCCCCTACCTTCATCCTGGTAAAGCTCCCAGGCCTTTCAAGCTGTACTGGCAGACCACAGAGTCACAGGCAGAGCTGTTCCAGTCACTGCATGCCTATGAGAGGGAAGACAGTACTGGCCTAACAATGGTCTGAGCAAGAGCTGGGGTAGAATGAGAAGGTTGGCCACCTCAAAGCAAAGCAACAAGTTCCACAATGGTAATTGCAGGCACTGGTTGGTTATTCCATAGGCTTGGTATTTTAGCTGGCATTGTATTAGAAATGCACAGGTGTAGTGGGCGAAAATGGTGCCCGGGCATGACCAGCTCCCCATGCCCCCCTGCCCAGCTTCCCATGGCCCCGGTGCCCCCCACTTACAGCAGCCAGTAGAGAGGGTGGGGAGGGTGGGGCTCGGCGGCAAGTGGCTTAGATGGGTGGCTTGGACGGGCACCATGGCAACAGGCCAGCTCCTGCCCTACAGAGGCTGGCCTGCTGCTGCAGCGCCTACCTGAGCCACCCGCCTGGGCTGCCTACCACTGGGACCTGCCCTCTCTGGCCTCCCTGGGGAGGGCAGGAGCTGGCCTGCAGGGAGGCCGGGGGTGGGGCTCAGCAGTGGGCATCTTGAATGGGCGACTAGGGCAGGTGCCGTGGCAGCAGGCCAGTTCCTGCCCTTCTGGGGCTAGCCTGCTGCTGCAGCTCCTGCCTTAGCAGCCTGCTGCCAGGCCCTGCCCTCCCCAGCTTCTGTGGGGGAGCAGGAGCCGGCCTGCTGCCGCAGCGAACAACTCAGCCAGCAAGCAGCACCCTGGTATGTGGGGGGGGGGGAGCTGCTGGGCACCAGCCTGGTTGCCATGTCGCGGGAGAGGCTGGGTGTGGGGATCTGGCCAGCTCCTGGCATCCCCTCAAGTGACGAAATGGCATGCGCCCAGGGACGTAAGATATCCCATGTCCCCATGGGCGGTATGCCCTGCAGAGATGTTGCCCTCCCTGGACCTACCATAGTGGGTGGCTTCCTAAACTGAGTCAAAAGAAATACAAGAGCAGTAATTAATATTGTTTCACAGCAGAATTGCCAACCGGGAGCCCTATGGGGAGCACTTGGGGAGCAGAGATCTGGGAAATGGTGTCACTTTCAGCTGAGTAACCAGAAGCGGTGTCAAGGTGTCTGTGGTGCACTAGGAATTCCCCTAATATTTTTGGTAAAAGCCATAGAGATTAGGGAAATTCCTAGAGTATTACAGATTCCTTGATGTCATTTCTAAGTACTCACTTGGAAGTAATATTATATCTCCACCCATTTTTATCTCATGGCTTCATTGAGCAGTGGGCACAGAGGTTGTCCGCTGTGGTGGGCAACCTAGTAAGGCTGTTCCATGCTAAGAGCTAACAGCAAGCAGATATAAGAATATTAGAATGAAAGAGCAAGAATGCCCTGCTGGTTCAGACCAGTGCTCAATTTAATCTACCATCCTATTTCAAAGTTCTGCAGTATAACATGGCTGCAAAACACTTTATAATTGAAAAAATATTATATGAATCCCCTTTGGACTCAATCTAAATATAGACTGAGCACAGTTTAAAAACAACCCAAACATAAGGTTCTGTTCAGTTTTAGTCAAGATGCAAAGCTCTACTTTTTAAAAATAAGATGTGCACATTGGTTGTATATTATATAGGGTACCCTCAACATCTGGTAATTCACATGCTTTAAAATGCATTAGCCTGTGCAATGTTTTTGGAACTTTTAACTTGTTTTTGAAAATAGTCTTCTAGCTGCATGAGAACAAGGGCTTTGAATTCTGTTAGGCTTCCCCACTGCCAATCAAAGTAGTCATTTAGAGAATACAAAGTTCACTTACTCAGAAACAACGAAAGAGAAAAGAAAATAGCCAATAGAATCAATAGATGTTTAAAGAAGCAGCCACACCTACTGCTGTAATCTCTAAATGCTGCACAGTTGTTTACAGAGCTTGCTGTGTGTCATAGGGGTATGATGCACATTCCATTCCTTGTGTTTATCTCAAGCTAGTAATCCCTCAGTTCCAATCAGAATCTCTCTTTCCCAACAACAGGTCAGAAAGCCATGGCAAAGCATAGAAAGGAAAAGAGTGCCAACAAGAATGGAGAATATTCCTTCATCTGCAGGGGGAGTGGACTATGGTTGCCTTTCTGTGTATTGAATGTGAAGAAGGAGAAGAAACAGATATCAAGACCAAGTTTCTTTTACCACAAACATTAAATGTCCCAGTCAAGTGCCTTGGAATCTAATCACACCATTTATTAAAACATTAACAACACCCCCTCCCAAATATTCATTTAACCTTCCCAAATTTTATTTTAACCAGGGACCAAATGAAACATTTCCAGAACAAGATTTTGTTTCCCAAGGTTCCAAACCGAGAAGTTACAGTTATTGTGGTACAACCACCAATAAGATCAGCCCTTAGTGTAGGAGCTGGGTAGCAGGAGCCTTGCAGAGAGCTACCCAGGATGAACACAAGCAGGGGTGGAGAACGGTTGGATCAGTGAAAGTGAGATTACCCCATCCCCTCCTGTAGCCAACAATAGTTCCTGGATCTTGCAAAGATCTAGTGAGTGTTGCTCTCCTCCTCCATGAGACTGGAGTGCTGGATACAGTTCTCTTTCTGGTCCAGGTTTTGGCTCTGGTTTTCATCCTTCTTTGCCTATGTACCCCTGAAGTAGGCTCTGTGGGTGAGTGATGGAGATGGATGCGTCTGTTCAGGGGGTTTCTGACTGGCTAGTTCTGCTGGTTCTGAACAGCAACTTGCTCTGGCAGTGAAGGCATGGAGATTCAGGGAACCACAGGAATAATGAGGAATTCAGGCATCTCCTCAGTCTTTGAGGAGTCTCCCTTTTCCTCTGAGGAAAGAAGATTGTCCTTGCAAAATTCCCATAAGAGGGTATGTTGAGAATGGTGGTTATGATTTTAACAGTAAGTCATGGACCTATGCTCTTTCCAAGATACCCATCTATTTTCCCCTGTGTATCTAATCCAGACCTGGGCATTATACAGCCCGCGGGCCACATCCGGCCCGCCGGATGACCCTGACTGGCCCCCCTGCTGTGCTGAGGAGCAAGGCGCCTTTGAAAGACCCGCAGAAGCCGGTTGCCTTGGCTGCCAGCTTCTGCGGGGCTTTCAAAAGCACCTCGCCCCCCTGCCTTTTGGCCCGGCCCTCCACAATATTTTCTGTTTCTTATGCGGCCCCATGGAAAAAATAATTGCCCACCCCTGATCTAATCTGACCCAGACTGGCCACAACTTAACTGATTTCAAGATGGGAAAATTAAGTTGAATTTTAGAGGTTCAACATTGATATTAAATGTGTTCCAGGAAAGTAAACAATTGTAAAACTATAACAAGTGCCCAATAAGGACATATACTTTTCATAACAGGAGCAGAATCTTCTTTTCTAGTGTTTGTGCTCTAGCAATAGGTAATATTTAAAGTGTACTGCACAGTTCCAAAAGACTTGCTGATCTTCCCTTCATATCTATGTGAGTTCATTCTGTGGTGAAAGTTTACTTTGGTAGGAACGGACAAGAGGGATGAGCTAGAAATACAATAGAGCCATAAAGATCCACTGATAACTCCTTCTCTTTTATTATAGAAGAGAATTGCACTTGGAAAAAAATTGTTCATAAAACACACATAACCCTTTGTGGTTATATGACAGAACATCTAACACTAACTGTACAAAGAAGGCCATATACTCACCTCAGGTTGACCATTTTTAAACTTTCCCTTCCTGGCTGGATGACCCAGCTATAATACCATGCCCTCTAGGGCAGGGGTGTTGAACTCATCTGCTATGAGGGTTGTATATGACATCAATGTGACTTGGTTGGGTTGGGGCCAGGGGCTGGGGGGAGGAGCTACCTTGGCTGAGAAAAAAACATAATTATCACATAGAGAGTGAAGATTATTAAAATAAGAGGTGGTAATTGAATATTCAGGAAGGCATTTTTGTAGAGCGAATGGAAGAGTGGTGTAATGGAACAGTGCAGACGGCTGTTTTATGAGGGATAGGTTGGCAGTATGTTGCAACGTTTTTTTGTATATTTCACCTTCCTTTTATTGAACTGTAATCTTTGTTATTGACTTCCTTAATTATGGGATGTCATGACTGAAGTTTTGTTTCGTTTGTTGTCCTGTTCTGTAATCTTAGCCCTACTGCACTGTTAATTGGAGGTCTCTGCTGACTGATTGTTTTATATCTGTAATCTTGAGTCTCAGTGAGAAAGGTGGGTTACAAAATAAGTAAATAAAAATAAAAATCATGAAAGGGTCAAACATTCCTAGAAGGAGCTAAAAGCATCTGTATGGAGATTCTGCACTTGGCACAGCTACTTTTGAGTCGCTAACTGCAGAACTCTATGGATTCATTTTACCTCTCCCTATTCTGTTCTCTAATCTCCAAACAAAAAAATACCAGATTATGCATCTCTACCCAAAGCTGTGCAACTGTTAACAAAGCATGAATTCAAGTATCTTGGTTGCAGTAAACATGATTCTTAGTATTTTGTTTATATTAGAACACTTTTGTACCTCTTTTCTTCACCCTCAATGAATGCAAGGCCATATATAATGAAACAATCTCTCCAAAAGCAGACCATCATAATTATAGCCCAAAATAAACATCAAGATAGTCAAAACAACTTAAAAGCAGTAATATATCATTCTAAAGCTTATAGCAGAGCTAATTTCAAGGCAAATTGGATTGTCTAGTGTAATTATTCTTGGATGTTACCACTTTGCTCCCTGTTCCAAGACAATATTCCCATTGTTGCTATGATGTGGATTGTCTAATTATATTACCAGCAAATGCCCTCTAGTGGAAATAGTTTTCAATAGTTTGTAAGTCATAATAACAGTATCCAGCCCCAGCAGATGCAGGATTTCTGCTGAAAAGAAGAGCAATTTTCATGGATTCCCTGTCCTACTACAGACTCCTGTCTTCCCCTCATGATGTTCCTGGGAGTCCCCATTCCAAGGAGTAATTTTGGGAGCATTTGGGACAGCAGTGGTAGAGAGGAGAAATCTTTCAATAAGTGGAAATGGTCTGGAATCCAAAAGACACAATTTATTTCTTTAGGAGCAGCAGTGGCATAGTGGTTAAGAGCAGGTGTACTCTAATCTGGAGGAACCGGGTTTGATTCTCCGCTCTGCCACCTGAGCTGTGGAGGCTTATCTGGGGAATGGCAGGGGCTGATGGGAATTGTAGTCCATAACATCTGGAGTGCCAAAGGTTCCTTGGTTCGCCACCAAAGTGCCAAAGGTTCGCCACCACTGTCTGTGCAACACACTCCAGCTGGGTGATCTTGGGCTAGTCACAGTTCTTTGGAGCTCTCTCAGCCCCACCTACCTCACAGGGTGTTTGTTGTAAGTGGGGAAGGGAAAGGAGTTTGTAAGCCCCTTTGAGTCTCCTATAGGAGAGAAAGGGGGGATATAAATCCAACTCTTCTTCTTCTTCTTCTTCTTCTTCTTCTTCTTCTTCTTCTTCTTCTTCTTCTTCTTCTTCTTCCTCCTCCTCCTCCTCCTCCTCCTCTTCTTCTTCTTCTTTTCCCAGTGTTTGTTGCTCAGCAAGAGCAATGTGAGGCAGCTGTAGTGCTTCATTAGTTTATTTTAGTACTGAAATGTTTGTGGAATGGTGCTGTTGCTGATGTGTTATCAGGTAAAGTGTTACATTGTTTGCAGTAAGAGCTAGTGTAACATAGTTAACATGATCAGCTGTGGTCCATGAAGTCAGTGCTTCAAAATTTCTTAGCTAGGTGGCCTTACCAAGTAATTTTTTCTCAGGATCACTCCAGTCTGCAATATGAAGATAATAATGCTGATCTACTATATAACGTTGTTGTTATGATTACGATTATAATAATAGACAGATTTGGGAAACTGAAAGTCCTATATAAGTTTTCAATGTTGTTATTAGAGAAAAGCACTTGCTTCACAACAACAAAAACATGCACTGAAATTTCTCATCTTGACTGTTTGCACAGTGTTCAGTTGGCAGGTTTCCTCCCTCCTTGCTTACACTTTGTTGCATTTGCAATGGTGTATTTAGGGTGGGGAAAGTCAGGTCTCATACCCTGAGAGCTGATTGACTGGGTGCACCCAGAGGCACTCTGGCTGCCCCTTCTCAGATTTAGGAGCAGAGGCAGGGGCCTAGTGCCCGCCCGTCTCCCTGCCAGGTTGCCCAGGGACAGAGCAAGTGCCACCTCCCTCCTGGCAAGGTGTCTCGGATGTCACCTGACTTCATGTCATGCTTGCCTGGTGTGTGTTCAGTTCTGCATCTCAAAAGACTAGCAACAATCAACAAACCTAAGTGAAACAACAGTGAGTAACCCACGTGAAATTCCCTTGCACACCCAGCAGGCATTTGTTATTCATTCTTTCATTTATTCAGCGGCATCTCTGAAGATGGGCTTTGGAGGTTAAATGTTAAAAAAAATTGGAAGTCTCTGCCCTAAATAGCTTTCTATATAAAACATCAACAATGTGACAGACTACAGAGGGAAGTTGGACACGTACAATACAATAAATATTAGCAAATGTTGATCCACAGGCTGCATTTAAGTGTGTTTCCTCCCATGAGTGAGATTAGGCGAAAGAAGAATGACTGGCTTAAGGTTACCCTGGCAACTTTGTGACTGACTGAGAATCTGAATCAGGAAGTCTTTCCAACTCTAACAGCTACATCACATAGGGTTGCCATGCTTTCCAGCACCATTATTGCCTGTTGTCAATCAGAGTGGTGGTAAGATAATTTTTTTTAGAAGCCAGTGTTCGTGCAACATTTCATCCCTCCTTGGGAAAATCCAGAACTGATTGCTCTGGGAGTTGCCAGAAACATCTGTGATTTTATTGTACAATTCTCAGCAATCTTTTGAGCAATGTGATGTCACTTCCTGTTCTCTTGTTGCTCATGCAACACAGGGGCTCTTCTTGTCCTCGCTCCCCAAACTCCCAGTGATTGACCAGCATAGTCTGGGTTAGAGTGCCTGTGCAGCCAGCATCTGTTCCTACCAATGTCATGTCTCTGTAAAAGAGATTTAATGAATGGAAATTAGTAGTTGAAGCCTTCCATTGCATGCAAGTAAAAAACATCGCCTACTAAATGACATCTCATTAAGCACCAATTAAGGGGACAGAATGGCTTGTTATCTGGTATCTTAGTGACCCTAGATAGGGATGCCAACTGCCCTTAGGAAAAGATGTCCTTTCCCTTTGACAGTGCTAAAGAACTTTTATCTCCCAGGTGTTATTTACCTCCTGTCCTGAAAGGTATCAACTGTGCATTTGCACACATTAAACATCCATTAAAGGGACAGGTCTGTCGACTATCCAGCTTGAACAGCCTGGCCTGAAGACATTCTGCAAATCAGATGGTTCTCAAAGGCTCAGGAGCCAACCACCTTTAGCTGTTTTCCAGTAAGCTGGCAACCTTAAAAACCATTTTGTTCATTCTGCTGCAGTTGTGGACCGAACAAGATATAAGCCGTTTGTTACAATTCATTCTTTCTTTCTTTCTTTCTTTCTTTCTTTCTTTCTTTCTTTCTTTCTTTCTTTCTTTCTTTCTTTCTTTCTTTCTTTCTTTCTTTCTTTCTTTCTTTCCTGAAGAGAAGTATGTACAGTACACATACCAGTGCGCACACACACACAGAATCCAAACAGTGGCTAAGTTCCCTGTTCATTCTCAAGCATTGTCCTAGTTTTAATTCTCTCTCTAGCAACTGATAACTACTGCAAATGTTTCAGAGGAAAAAAGGCACAATTTCAGTGCTTGCCCTGGGAGTCATTTTCTGTAGATACGTTCTGTGTATTTGTATTTGTTTTGTTGTAGTTGTTCGTTTATATATCTTCTGAAGTAAAAGGAATAAAGAAATAAAAGTTTGATCTAGAAGGATGTCCATATTACGCTAGCAAATATACCTATTATGTCAGCAAAATCTAAAAAATACAACCAGAAGAAAAAGAAAATGAGCATTCAATTCAGCATATGGATATGAACAATTGATTAAAGACATACAGAGTATAAAGAAAGTACCTAGAGATGCAGTCATAGCTATAGGAATAAATGTTTCATTCTGAATTATTAAGAATCAAAGAAAAAGTAGGGAGAGGAAAGAGATCTTTAATCCAGAAGGAAATATTGTAAATTCAATCGCCATAATTAGAAGACCTCTGCTGCTACTAGTTTCTATCGCTCAGTTTATACAGTGGATAAGATTACGGTACTGAATAGAAAATAATATGTAAATATATATGAAATGAATGTATATGTTAAAAGATTAAAGAGTTTTATAAAAGCATTTTGAAAACTTTGTATGATCAGATAATATATAAATATGTGTATCAGAAATATACAGTGCAGATGATTGCACATCCAGAGAATAAGGACTGGACCTGGTGACATTTTTCAATTGGAAGTTTCTAGTGAGCATTTCCTTTCCCCTCAGCCATGAGTCTGGGCGTGTTGTGAAATCTAGCACTTCACTGATGAGCATGTGGTATCCATAGCATAAATCTATCTGGTTAGGTATATGCGTGGGCATGGGCAGGGAGAGACTTTTCAAGAGGGTTTTAGAATACAAGAGTAGATATCAAGTAGAGTCAAAATAGATGCCCTTCCCCCTCCCAAAAGATATCTTCTTCTTTTACTATTAACTTCTGCTTGTCAGTGTGATTTCTTAGCTCATTAAATTCTTAGTAGTCTTCCAGCAGAAATGCTCACAGGATGCAAACAGTCGCTGAAAATAATTCAATTAAAATAGCAGCCAGCAGGGATAAGATAGACATTGATAATGAAGAAGAGGAAGTACTTCACACAATACATCATTAACTCATGCATTCCATCACTGCACGGTGTTGTACTGACCCCTACCATAAATGGTATTTCAAAATGGGCTTAGATAGATTTCTAGAAGATGGAGTTATCAGTGCTTTGCCAGCAGCAGTAACTGGAAATACTCTTCTTAAAAAGGGGGATGGAAATAACCATTAAATCTTATTTGTGAATCTCTGGCTCATTCCGCACATGCAGAATAATGCACTTTCAAACTGCTTTCAGTGCTCTTTGAAGCTGTGCGGAATGGCAAAATCCACTTGCAAACAGTTGTGAAAGTGGTTTGAAAACGCATTATTTTGCGTGTGTGGAAGGGGCCTTTGTGAGGCATCTGTTTAATCACTATTAAGAGAGATAGAATGATGCAGACCATTGATGTGACCCAGTGGAAAATGTTAACTTGAAGAAATCTTGCAGAAAACTAGTGTCGGCCTTCAGCTTTGCCCCATGAACATATTGTGGTCATCAAAGTAAACTGGATCAGTTCTAATCTGTTTCTAGATTAGCACTGAGTGGGGATAACCAAGCCCTGACTAGGAAGACCCAAACTAGCTTAATTTCATCAGATCTCAAATCTAAAAAGGACGAGCCCACCAAGAAAGTCCAGGTTGCTATGCTGAGGCAAGCAATGGTAAACCATCTCCTGCATTGAACACCTCTTACCTTAAAAACCCTATTCCATCAGCATATCTCAGCTGTGCCTTGACTGCACTTTCCACCACAACAGGTATGGCCATTCTTTGCCATGTTTCATTAAATTCCAAACACATTTCTTAGTAATTTTCCAATGGTATACTCATGGGAAATTCACTGCAAAATCTTCCAGTCCCTTAACAAATATTTCAGATCAAACCCTACTGCAAACAATGCCTGATGTAGAATGCTTTCTGAAGAGTCTTGAGCAAACACCCCCCCCCTCAACTGATTACAGCTAACTGAATCAAGAGGCAGAAGTTAGCTAAGCAGTCTATTGTCTCAAAATCAGACATACTAGTCCTTTCCCTAATATTTTACAGGCAGACAAGGGCAGATTAAAGAGAAAAGGGTTGGTTGTGAGGGCTTGGTTCTGCTGTCCTCTAGTCCAGATATTATAAGCAGCCAGAGCTCTCCTACTGCTAAAGGGTGTCATGAAGGCATGGGGGCATGGTGTAAGAAAAAAAATACTGTTCTACACAAAGTAGAGGCCTTTCAGCAATAGCATATTTGTCTAGGGACAGGGGGTACCACTGGCGCCACTGATCTGGTCACGTGGGGGGCACAAAATCAGCCCCCCATGTGACTTGGAAGATGGCAAGGCAGCAGGACTTGTCGTCTTCTGGTGCCCTCAGCCCTACCCATGGAAGCCAGAGGACACCCCCCCCCAAGCCTCGCTCCCCTCCTGGTGCCAGCTCCCCCCAAGCCCCACCCCTCTCCTGGCTGCCGGCTCCGATCCAGCAGGTCCTTTTGCCCTACCCTCTGGCAACTGGAAGAGATCAAAAATAATTTAAAAAATACACTTGCAAGCACACATAATTTAGAAAGCCTAGGAAATAAAGAGGTAAGTGATATAGATGAGGGTACTGGGAGGGTGATATTTACCATTCTAGAAGGGCAGTTTGAGGAGAGCAAGTGAGAAACGGCCAGTACTTGTCTCAAGGAGGAAATCTGAGACACTTATAGGAAAAAATGACCTTCTGGCAATCTTTCTGGGACAATGCAAGATTCCATTCCCAGGTACCAACAATGCAGTAGAAAATGATTTGATCAGGTTAAAACCTGTGTGAATCCAAGACTTGATGAATTTTGGGCTTGCTGATGAAATGAAAACAGGGACATTCCAATTCTTGATGAGGCTGGACTGTCGTGATGAAATTTCTTAAAAAGAAACTCTGGAGGTTTGATGACCCTTAATAATGGGACAAGAGGTTTTTGAGATTAAGCTAATGCTTAGGGGAAAAGGTGCAGAGCAATTCAGCAGGTTCACTAATGAGATCAGGGTATAGACCAGGGGTAGGGAACCTGCGGCTCTCCAGATGTTCAGGAACTACAATTCCCATCAGCCCCTACCAGCATGGCCAATTGGCCATGCTGACAGAGGCTGATGGGAATTGTAGTTCCTGAACATCTGGAGAGCCGCAGGTTCCCTACCCCTGGTATAGACATTTACAAGTTCTTTGTAAGACAGGAGACAGGTGTGTAATTCCAAGGCTGTTGTAAACTAGATTTGCATGGCTGTGCCTTTAGGAGGGCTCTGTCAGAAGCTCTGCATTCTTAAGTCAGGAGGGGAAAGAATGATGTCATTTGTCAGGCTGACCCTCTTGATATCAAACCCTTGCATTAGGATTGGCAATGGCATCCATCATACCCTTGTTCTGCTCCATGAGGCTGGGCTGCTCATGCTATGAAGATTGTGACTGGTAGGGCACTATACCTGATCCCAGCAGAAATTCACCCCCCCACACACACACATACTGACTGATTATAGGCTCGCCAGATATCACTACTGATAAGTGTAGATAGAAGATCTTACATCCTAGAAATGATGGTGAAAAGAGCCATCATGTTGCAGCCAACTTGTGGTTACCCAATAGGGTTTCCAAGGCAAGAGACATTCAGAAGTGGTTTGCCATTGCCTGCCTCTGTATTGTGAGCCCCTTGTTTGTTTCCCACACAAATACTAACCAGGGCCAACCCTGCTTAGCTTCTGAGATCTGATGAAATTAGGTTAGCCTGGGCTATGCAGGTCAGGACACCTAGAAATCCTAGAAATACATCCTAGGAATAATAGGAAAACATCTTTCCCCTGCCCTCGGTTACCTTTCAGACAGTTAGTTCTGTGGGTCCTTACAACCTACCCTTGTATACATCTTGTGTCTTCTCTACCCAACAAGGAACATTTCTCACATGCAGAAGCTGTATCATCGATGCTTTGCTTTTGCTCCTACAAATTCAACTGCAGACCCAGCATGTACTCAGCAGTCTTGAAAAATTAGGCTGCTCTTACTATTAGCTCTCAAGTACTGCCTTACACTGTTGTCTGGGAACCGGGAGAACAGCACCGCATTGTTTCAGTATATGCATTGTTTAGGACAGGGCAGTCAGGGCAGGTGCACGGAGTCAATATGATTGTCTTAGCAGCAGACTGAAATGAAAGACTGATATGGGGATATAAATTGTGTAGGCACTGTGCAATACCCATCCTGCCAGGAAGAGCTTTATCTTCTCCTGGCTCAAATGGAATAGTCAAGTATTTGTACTACCAAGAGAGTTTCACTTGAGTGCTCCTTACCTGTAGGTCTCCTTTGTATGTTTGAATCTGGTTGATGTGATGTGTGTCCCCCTACAGAGGAGAAGTATTCAGTTGGTGATTTGATTAGAAGGCAGTCCTATGCATATTTACTCTTTATTGGAAAATGTGTATATGTGGGTGGAAAGAGGGTTCAATTTAAATTTTTGTTGAATTAAGACAGAGAGAAAGAGAGAAGAAACAAAATTGGTGAAAGAAACTACTGGTAAGTTTATGAATCTCAAACTAAGTTTTGGTCAGCATAAGATAGAAAAGTCTAAGAATGATTAAAGAATGGGGAAAGTCAGTCTAATAAAGATAACATGTCTTCTTTGTGTCTTTCTTTTGAACCATCCAGGAACTTTTTACAGTAGTTGATCTGACAGTGACATCTGGTGGGAACTTGGAACACCAGCATGAAAATAAATACTTGAAAGAGGTAATAAAAAATCGCAACCTGAACTGTTTATTTGGAAAATGAGCTGTGAAAAATGTTTACTTCATACAATAGTATTGTATGATGTTTACTTCATACAATAGTCTTTCTGAATGTATTTCATCTCTGTGTTAGAATAAGTGTTGTGTCCTGTGTAAAAGACAAAGAAGGTACTGGGAAACATTTTTGTTTTAGGTACCCATGTCATCTAGGAAGGAGGCATGGTATAGGCCAGTCTTGTCAGATCTTAGAAGCTAAACAGAATCAGTACTTGGAAACCATCAAGGATGATTCTGAAGAAGAATAAAAGGCAAACCACCTCTGCTTTTCAGTTGCTTTGAAAGCACCTTGCTGGGATTTGCCATAAGTTGGTCAATTGTGACCTATAAGGATATGTGAAGTAAAAGATTCCCTTAGGCGGATTCCACACTGGTCACTATAGCAGCTTCCCACCGGTATATACGATGCTGGTGGAGCCCCAGGACTGAGATGCGAGTGACTCCAGAGCAGCCACAGCTTGCAGAGGCACCTCCGTATGGTTCCTCCGTTTTATTTCCGCACACTTACTTTCTCTCCCTGCAGAGCCCTGCAGGGAGAGAAGGTAAGTGTGGGGGAAAATGAAGGCACCGAAAAGCAGAACCTCCAACCCAGTGCCATTTGCAAAGAGCTGGCAGAGCAACGTTGTTTCCCAAAAGCCTCACTCATTGAGCAAGGCAGAAAAACAGCATTTCCACCCCAGGATGGTGGGGAAACATGGCACTGCCTTGTTATGGAGGCAGCAGCCATGCAAACAGTGCACCAGGGACAGCGTTTTTACTGACCTTGGAGCGCTGTTTTTGGCCCATGTGGAATCTGCCTTAGTGTTCCACAGCAGTACTTATGATCACCTTATCATTCTTAAGAATTACATTCACAGTACAGATCTGGTGATTATTTAATATATTGCACAGAAGTGGTTCTTCCAACTTTGTCTCCTAACCAGCTTTTGTTGCTGCTGTTGCTTTTGTTGTGATTATTCAGATTAAAAGTTGGACCAAGGACACAGAGAATTCACACATACATTCCAAGCATTTTCCTAATATATTATGATGGCTGAAGAAATACAGACAGAGGAAAACAAGCAAGGAGGCAAGACAAACAGTAATATTTTAATTAAATGTCAATATATCTGCTTTCATTTCTTGAATTTTTAGTTGGTGAGGCTGATTGCAGACATTCCGGCACATTCTGAAACACAGAGACAAACAGAATCACCACTTTCCCACATTCACATTCCCACTCAAATAATGTCAAATATTCAGAGTGCATTGTTTTCATTCCTGTAATCAAGTGAGATGAGCTCCTTCTGTTCATCCACCTAAGGAGACCAAACATGTAAATGGCAAGTTCACTGACTAAATAAAGGAAATAACTATCAGTTACATGCAAATGTGTATAACAAAACCACTTTTTCAAGAGGAATGGCAGATTTAAGAGAGAGGCAATCTGAAGAAGAGAAGTGGGGGTCAGGAAAAGATCTTGAGTTATTTCTCCTGTTGCTTTCATGCCGTAAATCTTCCTCCAAGCCTCATGCATTTGAACTCTAAAGGAAAGGCTGCAGGGAAGCGAGAAGTGGTCCGAAGAAAAGGTGAGATCCCCACCCCCTCTTAAATTTTCTGAAACCACTTTCTAAATATTAATTCTTTTGCATATAGCATATAGTCTGGCCAACATAAAACAATACTGTTCTACCAAATGCAAGTGGACGGCATGGCTGCACACATGTGAAGTCCTGTAATGGTCATGGTGGTGGTTCTTCTACCTTGCCACCAGTGCATCCATTCAAAGGCATCAGAGATGCTGTTTGAGGAGGGGTGAGGGGCTGTATTCATCCATTTTCTAGTGAGGAAAGCTTGGAACCTTTATTAGCACCTTATGAGATATTTGCCAGTTCTTTCATCTGACCATTAGGTTTGCAGAACAATTGCAGGATGTTATCAGACCACCATCAAATAGCAATTGCTTTGGTGATTTACAGTCTTCAGGCCTGAGGATGTGCACAGTACGGGGAGGAATCTGAGCTGCTACATCTGTGACAGATCCTTGCCATACATGGTTTGATACTTCTAGCCAGGGATGCCCAGTTGGGTTCAGAAAGTGAAGTATTATTGCTTTCAGCTTTGAAGGAAACAGTTATGAAATTTATCCTGAAAAACTTCTCCTAGTGTCTGAAGTAATGAATAGCCAGCAGGAAATTTCCTCATCTGGGTAAGGTGCTTAACAATGCAATGCCATTTTAATTAGTTACACTCTTTTAAGTCTTTTAAGACTTAGAAGACTGTAACTCTGATTAAGACTGCATTTTGAGGGTTTTTAAGCAGCAAATGCCAGATTGCCCCCCCCCCCCAAAAGCCCCCATCAAAGTCTCGCTACATTCCATTTGTTTTGATTTTTCTGCTGTTAGGATTTTTTTCATCATTATATTTCCTTTTTGCCCTTGTTTTATTGTTATGCAGAGCTACTTGTGAAATTTTAACTGCTGGCTTGATTGGTTTTTATGTGGAGGTTTTTAGTTTATTGCTTATATTTGTTTTTCTATCTTCTACAGAAGCTGCCTCGAGAGCATGGGGCTGAGAGGTGGGGTATTCATGTTTTAAGTAAATTAATATGTTTAAATAAATAACTATAGCTATGTATAAGTTTACAAGATAGAATTGAAAGATAAAGAGATGGATCCTTGAAGCCTATATATAAATAATTTAATTGGAGAAAATGAGATTCAGACACTTGTGCCTGATTTGGAAGAAATTTGATTTCCAGATCTCCAAAACACTATGGCTCATTCCGCACATGCAGAATAATGCACTTTCAAACTGCTTTCAGTGCTCTTTGAAGCTGTGCGGAATGGCAAAATCCACTTGCAAACAGTTGTGAAAGTGGTTTGAAAATGCATTATTTTGCGTGTGTGGAAGGGGCCTATGTTTTATGTTTTATATTACATTTATATTACATTTATATTACATTTACATGATATTGGAGTAGCATGATTGGAACTAATGATGTATTATTTTGGCCTTAAAAAGCAGCCATTGGGATCCTATTAATCAGGGCTGCACCACTGGGGAAGGGCAGAGGCGTTCCTCCCACTGGGCAAAGTGGGCAGTTGCCCTGGGCGTAGCCCTGTGGGGGGCGCAAAAACTGCAGGTTCATTTGTGGGATTTTTTGTATTTTCAGTGTTTTTCTTTGGCCTGCAGAGGGCGCAGTTTTTAGGCTAGCAGCACCAAAATTTCAGGGATGTTTCAGGAGACTCTCCTGATGCTATCACCTCAGTTTGGTGAGGTTTGGTTTAGGGAGCCCAAAGTTATGGACTCCCAAAGGTGGTGCCCCATCCCCCATTGTTTCCAATGGGAGCTAATAGGAGATGAGGCTACACCTTTGAGGGTCGATAACTTTGGACCCCCTGAACCAAACTTCACCAAACCTGGGAGGTATCATCAGGAGAATATTTTACTGATACCACCCAGGTTTTGTGAAGTTTGGTCCAGGGGGTCCAAAGCTATGGACTCCCAAAGGGGGTGCCCCATCATCCATTGTTTCCAATGGGAGCTAACAGAAGATGGGGGCTACACCTTTGAGAGTCCATAACTTTGGACCCCCTGAACCAAACTTCACCAAACCTGGGTGGTATCATTAGGAGAGTCTCCTAAAGATACCCTGAAAGTTTGGTGCTGCTAGCTTAACTATTGCACCCCTGACAGCAGGCACCTCCCAAATTTCCCCAGATTTTCCTTTTAAATCCCCCCGCCTTTGATATGGATTTAAAGGGAGAATCTGAGGACCCCCATTTCTCGGGGGGGGGGGAATCAACCCCAAAATAGCATCACTTTCAATGTTGTTTAAACTGGGAACCCCAGATTCTCCCTTTAAGGTGGATTTAAAAGGAGAATCTGAGCTCCCTAGTTTAAACACCATTGAAAATGATGCTGTTTGGGGGTGGATTCCAGCATCGTTTAAATTAGGAAGCCCAGATTCTCCTTTGAAACAATGAAAGTGATGCTGTTTCCCCCAATTGGGGGGACTGGATACAACACCATAAAATGTTTTCGTAGCAGTAATAAAAACATTTTGAAAGCATTTTGAAAATGTTTTCAAAAATTTATTTCTGCTGTGTGACATGGCTTATTGCTGTGTTCAGATTTGTGAGTTGGGGTATGTTCTATAATGTGATGGTGACTTTGAAATAACCTGGTGTAAAAAATCATTGCTTGGTCACAGTGGGGGAGAGTGGCTGCCCATGAGGGGCGCCAAACTCCAGTTTGCCTAGATACGCCACTGGGCGTAGCTACAAGGGGGAGGGGGGTGCGTGTTGCATTGGGCATCAAACTCAGGTTTTGGGGGGGTGGGCATCAGACTCAGGTTTTCCCAGGGCTCAAGTTTGCCTAGTTACGCCACTGGGGAAGGGGGAGACTTAAATCCCCACAGACCATTTTTCTGATGTTTTTTAAAGGCATAATATGGATATCTGTCTTTCTTCCCTTCTGGGGCCCAAAAGCAGCCTAGAGACATTCTAATTTGGGGGATCTGCACATTCTAATTTGGGGGATCTGAAGGGGTAACTTCTGGAAAAACCTGTCCCAATTGCCCAGGGGCTCAGTGGCTGCTTTTTTAGACCAAATAAAGAATGGTAGTATACTAAGAGCTCTCGGGGTCACTTCCTCACTTCTTTTCTTTCTGTCACCTTCACAATCCCACCTTGCTCTTTTCTCAGTTTTGAAATATCCATAGCTAATCATGATGTCTAAATTAGGCAAGCAAGTAGCTGTAACCAGGAATTGCAGCCAGTTCATTATTTGAAACCATGATCCAAAGTAGGGGTGTATAGTAAGTTTTTGAGAGTTAGCATTAATGATAATTTGCCTGTTTCAAGTCACAGCTGATTCATGGTGACCCCACAGGGTTTTTCAAGACCAGAGACATTGGGAAGTGGTTTGTCATTGCACATCATTGCACATTGCCTCCACATCATGACCCTGGTATTCCTTGGCGGTCTCCCCTCCAAACACTTGCCAGGATGAGGGTGACTGGACCAAGGACCAAGGATGAGGGTGACTGGATCAAGGTTCCATACTACAAGTCCTGGTCCAACACCTTAACCACTGCACTGCTCCAAACACTTGCCAGGATGAGGGTGACTGGACCAAGGTCACTCCGCAAGCTTTCATACTACAAGTCCTGGTCCAACGCCTTAACCACTGCACCATGCTTGCTGTCTTCTATGGTTATCGAAAATTCAAGGGGACAGGGAATATATGAATAGGAAAAGTGAAATAAGAGAAGAAGGAGAGATTTGGATTTATATCCCCCCTTTCTCTCCTGCAGGAAACTCAAAAGGGCTTAAAATCTCCTTGCCCTTCCCCCCTCACAACAAACACCCTGTGAGGTAGGTGGGGCTGGGAGGGCTCCGAGAAGCTGTGACTAGCCTAAGGTCACCCAGCTGGCGTGTGTGGGAGTGCACAGGCTAATCTAAATTCCCCAGATAAGCCTCCACAGCTCAGGTGGCAAATAAGAGAGAGAGAAAAGAATAGGCTCACTGTTGGGTAAAAATAAAGAAACTCTGCCAGACCAGCCTTGTTTCCTTCTTCGATTGAGTGGTGGGGCGACACAGTTGATGTTGTTTACCTGGATTTCAGAAAAGTTTTTGACAGGGGTCCCAATGATGTTCTGATGGGTAAACTAGAGGACTGGATAGTTAGGTGGATAGGGAACTGGTTGGAGAATCACACTGAAAGACTAATTGTCAATGGCATTTCATCGGGTAGGCAGATAAGTCTTAGGTAGATAGGACATTCGGAGCTCACCTGTTTCACTGGGCAGTGGCGTTTCTCCATAGGGACGAGGGGTACCCCTTGTCCCCGGGCGCAACAATGGCGGTCACGTGGGGGGCGCCAAAATGTCGGGCGGCGGGCCCCTCCCCCGCCTCCCCAGACTGCACCAGATCATGTGAAGCCAAGCACATAGCAGTCGGCAGCCTGCCTTAGCCACGCCCACCCTGGACGGTAGCCTCTCTGGGCCAGTCCCTAATCCATCTCAGACAAGCCACTCAGAGTCGGCGGCGGGGAAGTCTCCGCCTCCCTTTGACTCCAGCCGGGCGCGCCTCTGCTCCTCCTTCTCCTTCTCTCAGCGATGTGGTCGGAGGTTGCAGCCAAACCTCCTCCCCTGCTGAGTGCGACTGTAGGCAGCCGCATAAGCGGGAAGGAGAGGTGAGAGAAGGCCCGGAGGAAGCAAAGCAGCGGCAGCAGCAGGCAGCACAGGCATCGCGGCAAAAGCAGAAGCGGGCCTCGGGCTTTTGCCTTCTCGAAGTCCTGCCAGTGCCGACCAACAGCCTGTGTCCCTCCCTCTAGTCGCGAGCCACAGGAAGCGGGTTTGTTTTTTTCATCCGTCAGTCTGACATTGCCCTCCCCCTGGCATAACAACTGGCCTTGGTAGGAAGAGGCTTAGGGAAGGGAGTGGGAGGGAGAAAGAAGGGGGTTGCTGCTGGCTGGGTGCTGGAGGCGCCATCTCGGACCTCGTGCACTTGGCGGGGAGGGGATGCGGTCGCTTCACACAGCCTCCCCGCTCTGGAGCAGAGAACAGGGGGCGCCGGGGCGGCACGCTCATCTGGGCCACAAGCCACGCTGCGCCAGCTCCTTTCCTGTGTTTAGAGGCTCTTGAATAGGTGGGCATGGAGGTGGGACTCCAGTCCTTGCAGGGCTTTGTTGCTTCTCCTCGAGGGAGGTTTGTTTATGGCCCATTGCTCCCCTCCCCCCCCTGGCATAACGACTCACTCAAGGCCTTTAGGAAGAGGCTGAGGGAGGGAGAAAGAAGAGGGTTGCTACATTGGCTGCGCCGGAGGCGCCATCTCTGACCTCATGCACCTCGCGGGTGGGAGGGGAGGATGCAGCCGCCCACACGGGCCTCCTGTTCTGAGCAGAGAACGAGCGGGCGGCACGCTCAGCTGGGCCATCGGTGCGCGCTGGCCAAAGGGCGCTGTGGCTGGGAGAGTAGGTGGCAAGCAGACGCTCAGGGGGGGCAGACAGCCTGGCCAGCTCCTTTCCTGTGTTTAGAGGCGCCTGAATAGGTGGGCATGGAGGGGGACTCCAGTCCTTGCAGGGCTTGTTGCTTCTCCACCAGGAAGGTTTGTTTAGTTTTGCTCCCCCCCTCCCCCTGGCATAACAACTGGCCTTAGTGAAGAGGCTGGTAGGGAAGGGAGTGAGGGAGAGAAAGAAGGGGGTTAAGCTGCTGGCTGGGTGCTGGGAGGCGCCATTCGACCTCTGCCATGCACTGGGGGGGGGGGGGGGGATGCAGCCGCTTCAATAACGGCCTCCTGTTCTGAGCAGAGAACGAGCGGGCGGCAGCGCCAAAGGGCGCTCTGGCTGGGAGAGGACTGGTGGAGTAGACGGCAAGCACACGCTCACGGGGTGTGGGGTGCATGCAAATGGCCCGGGGGGGGGGCGCAGACGGCCTGGTCAGCTCCCTCCCTTCATTTAGAGGCGGCCAAATAGGCTGGGATGGGCGGGGGACTCCAGTCCTAGCAGCGGCTTGTTGGTTCTCCACCAGGAAGGTTTGTTTTAGTTTTCCTCCGTGGGCCCATCGCTCCCTCCCACCCCAACAGGCAGTTTCTTGATTCCTTCCCTGTGGCTGGTGCCAGGCACTCTGTGGGAGCAGTAGTGGTTAGGAGCGGGTGCAGGTAGTGATGCAGAACCCCAAGGAAAACTTCAGGGGTGGTGGGGATGCCAGCTCTGGGCGCTTTATGATGAGGGGGGGCTGGGACAAGGAAGGACCAAAGTCCTGGCAGGGGAAGTTGGCAAGCTGGAATCCCTGGCGGGACACAGGCTGGCAAGGTTCCCACCCTGTACCAAACTATTAGAGTCTTCCTAGGGGCACCACTTTGTAGGGGGGACACCCTGCTAGGGAGGGGGGGTTTTCAGACAGGCACAGGAGATAGCCAGAGATTGCCTCTTTTTTTTTTGTATTACTGATCCCCAACATATCCTTGTTTAAAATTCAAATAGTGAAGTGCTTAAAAAATTACGTGGATGGAACTGTGGTGCCCTCTCTTTCACCTCTTCCCCCAGCCAACCTCTTTCCCCAGCCTCCCTCCTTGTAGGAGAGAAGCCCCAGCAGCCCCTCCCCAGGTGAGGGTTGCTGGCTTGAGCAACTCTCCTTTCCAAGGAGGCTGCTCCAGCTGGTTGGGAAAAGATCCAGCTGTTAAAAAAAATTAGAATCCCACCCACTGGTTCTTCCTATCCCCAGCCCTCCTACAAATGAGGTTTAGGAGGTCAGGGGAAAGCAGGTACTAACAAAGATCTACTCAGCATGACTTCTGGAATTTCTAGCCATAACTCTGCAAAAGAATAAGTCTATTGAGGGGTAAGCACGAAAGCTGAGAATTCAGAGATCATGGCAAAGGATTTTTAGAACTTGAAGTGCACACTTTTGGAATACAAATTAAAGATAGAACATTCCATTGAGTTGCAACTGACTCATGACACAGTCCTTTGCATGGAGCATTCCAGGCAAGAAACAGCGCTGATTACCTATTGCTTTCCTCTGCATACCAACCTCCTCTTCCTTTGTAGTCTCCTCCTATCCAAGTAGTGACCATGGGTGACCCTACTCATCCTCTAAGTCCTGACAACCTTGAACCCAACTGGGCTAATCAGGATGGTGTGATAGCAATAGCAACAGCCAATGTTTTTAAAAAGCACTCCAGTGATACCTGCACCAGAGGAAGCGGGAATGCTGGGGAGGCCAATGGGTGACTCTCTGGGATGCAGTCACAGATAATTAAATCTCAGATTAATCAGAAGTTACCAATAAAATGCTGTATGTGTGTGTGTCTGTGGGGGGGGCTACTCTGTGCATGCCCACAGAGAGGGCTCTGAGTGCCACCTCTGGCAATCTATGCCATAGGGTTCTGCCACCACTGCTAAGTACAGAGTTCCCTCCAATCTAAGCCCAAGGACCACTGTATACCTAGCCTGGCAGTGAAGGGGGGCGGTGGTGACACCATTCATCCTTGGATAGCTGGAGTAGAGCTGTCTGGGGGTGATATTTGAGAGATTTGCATGCTTAATACACCCACTCTTGCACTGGCTGGGAGCTGTTTCTCAGGCTAACAACCTACCTCATAGGGCTATGTGAGGACAAAATTAGGAAAGACATTTGATTGGGGAGAGAGCCATGTATGTTATGCTGGGGCTGGGAGGTGTTTTGTGAGAGATGACGCTGACATCTGCTTGGCAAATAAGCCTTGGCTGGGGGTGATTTGTGAGAGATTTACATGCTTACTTGCACTGCCTGGCTTGGAGGAATGTGGCAGCTACTTTCCCTTCTGCCTAGGGACGACTGCTGTAGTAAAACATTTTGAAAGCATTTTGAAAAAATTGTCTAAATGTTTGATTTTTGCTGAGTGGTATAGACTATTGCTGTGTTGGGGCATGTTCTATGGTGATTTAGAAATGACCTGGTGCAAAAAATCATTGTTTGGTTGTGGGGGGGGGGGATGGCCACCCACACCGGGGGGGGGGGGGCAAACTCAAGTTTTGTCCCCGGGCTCCAGTCTACCTAGCTACACCTCTGTCACTGGGGAAACAGCTTTATCAGTATTCGGTTGTTTTGTAGTCTGCCCGTGGAGGGATTTGTCCAATCAAGCCAGCATTTGAGTATAAGGAGGCTTGTAAAAATTTCCCAGGACAAATAAAATAAATGGCAGGGCAACAGTAATGTCCAAAACTACTGAATACTTATGAAGCTGTTTTCCCAGTGAAACAGGCAAGCTCCTAATTTCCCATCTACCTAAATCTCAAAATGCCATACATGTCTTGCATTGAGACTGTTGCGATAGGACTCATGCACTCTTTTTTAACCTGAGACTTAACTGCTCTCTATTGTACCATAGAATATCACACATGTCCTGCTTCGAGACTGTTGCGACAGGACTTGCCTAGTGTTCTTTGCCTAGTATTCTTCCAGGATTTTCCTGTGCTTGCCAGCTGGCTTGCACATATGTCTTCTTGCCTTTGTACATAATGTGTATGTTTGATCTTCTTTATATGCTGCATGATATGTACTTGTCTCTCTTATGGGTAAAGAAATTTCACTAAAAATGCACTATTGACATTATTGTTTACTGAGCTGGTTTCCTTTGTAGCCTGCAGTCTGGTGTAGTACTAATCTTTAAGCAGTGACTGGACAAGCACTTGTCAGGGATGCTCTAAACTGATCTTGCATTGAGCAAAAGGTTGGACTAGATGGCCTATATGGCCCCTTCCAACTTTATGATTCTATAAGGAGCATGAAAGCCCAGAAATAATATGTTTTGCAATATGTGCACTAAATCCCAGAGTCAATAGGCCCATAGACATTGACAAACCACATATCCTTGACCTTTGCAGGTGAATCCTAACTCTGCACCACATGTGATTATTAGACTAGTCTCTATTTTTATTTCTCTTTTTCATATAAGCACTGGATAGAAAAAAGATTTTGTCTGTGATCAAATTGGATAGTCTCCAAGATGAGGAAGATAAAGCAGCAAGAAGAATTGGGGCACGCACTGAATGCCTCCTGTGAACAGCTTTCTTCCTCAGATAGCATAAATCAGAAATAGCTGTGGCAGTAAATAGTTAATCTTTCCAGAAAGTAAGTGATTCCAGATGTGGTGAAATGATTGGGTGACCGGAAATCACTGTTATTATTATTCACATTGGAGTTGGGCTGCTGCCTCTGAGAACAAGGATTCTCCCAGCAAGTTCGTTATCAAAAGCACTTAAATGAAGAGCTCAGGCATCAGGGAAGTCCACAGCTGGGAGGCCAATTCCACACAGTATTTAGAACAGACTAATACTGGGATACTGTGAGATCCATGAATAAACTATCAAACATTTTAATTGTTAAATTGCAACTGGGGGGGGGGGAGAGCTCAGTTCAGATTGGGGTTATGGAAAGGGAACCTAACTCTTCCCCTGAGCTGTTTTCCTTTCTTATCTCAACCAGTTGCCTGGAGTTGCTAGTTGCCCACTGGATGAAAATATGCAGGCAACAGACAAGCAACCTCTATGTTTTTCCAACAGGGTTACAGGGCTAATAGCTCTCGTGGGGCTTTCCAGGGTCAGGAAAATGATGTGAGACAAGAAGCTAAACCTTACCCAGGATTGTGAATTAGGGACCCACAGCTGTAATTTACCAATAAAAAATGCTCAGGAGAATCATTGGCTCCCAGAATGTTTTCTACGGATCTCAGTCAAACATCTCAGTTTGGGCAAATAAATCTGAGGAAGGTCTATTGATTTGGAACAGCAATGCAGATTTAATTGAACTCTCTTGATTCTGGAAAAAGCCATGGAGCTTGTTAATCACATATCTTTCCCTATCTACCAAGGCCTTCACAGTGCTTTCTAAGGCCATGTCTCAGTGGTGGAGCATCTGCTTGGCATGGCAAAGGTCCCAGTTCAATCCCTGGCATGTCCATTTAAAGGGCCAGAGAGTAGGTGATGTAAAAGACCTGAGCCTGAGACCCTGAAAAGCCACTGCCAGTATGGGTAGACAGTATTGACCATGGTGGACCAATGGTTTGATTCAGTAGAAATCAGATTCATAAGTTTGTCCTTACCAGGGGACAGATCATTTGTTGCAGGGTCATTATTCGAATCCTATGCCAGATAAGACACCTTTACTAATAACACAGTTTCCCAGACACAGCTGGTATGTCACAGGACCACAATCCAGTCTCTGCCAGAGCACAGGTAGCAAACATTCTGAATGTGAAGACACCTTTGGCTAATGGTTTGGAAGCCTAATTTACCACAGCCTAATTTGTTCACTGACAAGTTTTCTGACGGGTCACTGAGCTGGGGCCAAAAAACAGGTAAACCAATGCTTCTACTCATCAAAAAGGTAGAAATTCAGGGGAAATATCATATAGCTTTCTCTGGCCTTGCAGAATACAGGTAAGAACCTAAGAATTCAGTGACCTCAGGCTACCATGTTCAGTTGACTATCAGTACAAAGTCAAGTGAAAAGATCATTCTGTCAAACTAGGCAGATTCAGTAGCACTAAGTGCAACTTCTGGCTGAGAAACTCCAGAGTTGTCTCCAGGGTGTTGCCATGTCTGCATATCTATCGCTGTCATGTGATGTTGTAAATCATCCAACACAGACTCAAAGTAACAGTTTATATCAACCTCATCCTGGTCAGCACCACTTCCAAAGTGTGCTCAGAAGACAAGGTGAATGGAGAGGTGGTGTATCAGTTTCAGAATATTGAAGCAATACGTCCATGCATGTCAACAGTGTAAGGGAGTTCACTCATCTCTCATGGTACAAGAAACGTTCAGCGGATGGAAGAACAATTTCATACAAAAATGCAGTAACCACCAGGAGTACAAGGGTAGATTGCATATGGATACGCTCCATACTTCAGACTAATCAGCTCAACTAATGCTACCTGACGTCCTTAAGGGAGGCTTATTGGTTGCAAGAGATACAGAGCAGCATGGAGCATCCAAAATTATGTCGAGTGACCAGCAGGCATCCTGATGTGGTAAAGTCTTTTCAAGCCTTGATGTCTGACAAGGAGAAAGGATTGGAATGGCCACCAGCAGTGACAGTGACAGTTGACTGCATTTCTGTAACTGGTGCATGTATTAGGGGGTTTGTGATCTGAAATCAGAATTGTCCCTTGCCTTACTGTTCAATCTGTGTTCTCTCAGGTTAGGAAGTAATTCTATTACTTTTTGCTTGAAGGGCAATACACCCAAACAGTGGCATAGTGCCCACGGGATGGGGGTGGGGGTTGCGATGCCCCGGACAGAGCAGTGGTGGAGGTGTGGGCGGGCCAACAAGGGGGCATGGTGGGAGCATGGCGTGGCATTCCAGGGCGGGGGTCGGTGATGCTGCAGCAGGGGCGCAGGGCACTTGCACAGTTTCCCCTTGCTCCACCTCTGCACCCAAAGTAGACAGGCTGGCATGAGTTGGGTGTCTGAGGGGCTTTGAAAGTCACCGTGGTCAGAACCGTGGCCTTGTGTTCATCTGATACATTGCTCACTTTATAAGGACCCTGTAACATAGGAAGAAGGCATCAAAACCTCCATTCTCGGCTGGGCTGAGCTTGTTCACATAAGGGATATGAGATATCCAGGGACTAGAAGAGCCAGCTCACATGGCAGGCTACCATACTAGAACACTGGTGACATTAGCAGCCTTATCAAGAAGGAGTCCAGTCAAGGAAATCAACTGAATGGGGTGGGAACCTGGCCACATTTCTCCACTTTGGCAAAGCAGTACAGTTGGAACTAATGGTTTCCGTTGAGGTCTCTGTGTGGAAAGAAGTCCTATTTCAGGTGGTGCATTAGAACTACACAGGCTGGACATTTATGTATTCCTCTCCTTCCACCCCTCTGCATTCTAGCTTAGGCATATAACCAACCTGGATGGCTGAAGCCCCACTAAAGGAGAACGACACATTGGACTTACCATAAAGGGTTCTTCTCAGTGGGTGAAGTCATCCAGATCCCACTCAAAGGGGTGTTGGAAATAATAAAACAAGCTACAAGATAGTATAAGGCTCTGGAACTACTGGAGAAGCTGGACCCCAGAGTCCAGGAGACACTACAAATTTGCATAGCCCGGCTTGCACTACTAGTGGCATGCTTAACTGGATGACTTCATCCGACTGAAGAGAAGACCCCTTCACAGTAAGTCCAATGCCTCATTTTCCCAACTCCATAGCAGAGTGATTTTTAATTGTAGAGGTCTCTTGGGGTTTACTATCTCTTAACCTAATAAGGTTTCTCATAAAATATTTGTATTTGAACAGGGGAAAAGAAAAAATTACCAAGGAATGGTTGAAGACAGGCATCTGTTGAGGATTTCTGAATCCCTCGTTATCTTTTTGCTTTCAACAGAATAGTGGTCTATTCATTCAAATTTATTTATTTAAAACATTTCTGTCTTTCCTTATTTCCTTGAACTCAAAGTGGTTTTACTCCATTGAATATTTATTTGGTTATATATTTATATATTTATAGTTGTATTTAATATTATCGTTTTTGATGGGATGAGTTGCAGAGTATGCCATAGGCATGCAGCTCTTTTGATTTACAGTGATTGCAAGTATAGCTGTACAGAGAGTGGGCAGTACTGGCAAAGGAAGCCTCAGCCCTCAGTTTGCGAAACCTGAGAAAGGGTTTCAATGATGGGGCAATTTAGAGGACATTAATTCCTAGGATTGCCATATGTTGGAAGCGATTTGAAGACACTAAACACAGAGACACAGTCTTCTCTCAAAGGGGAGAGGTCCAGAAGGGGAGCCTGTGTGATTTAGGTCTCTATGGAGAAATGATTCAGAGCCTGGATATACGATATCTCCTGACATCACTGCAGAACTTCCTGCCTCTCTCTCTGGGATCCAGTGCTGAATGTGCTGCTATCATTGCTGAAAAAATAAACCATTTGTTCTTTCATCTTGTGACCATATTGGACCAATTTCTGCTAAAATGGTTCAAGATGCCCAGTCTCATCTGTCTCAAAAGGCGCTGCTCTCCAGCAGTTCAAGCTGCTCTTTTGAAGTCCATGAAAATCCTGGTATTTTTGTTTTTCAGTTGGGCTATTGTTGTTCTCTCTGTGGTTGCTATTTGAGATGCCATCTAGGTTCAATCATGAGCATTTTAATGCACTGAATGGATATAGCATCCTATTGGAGAATTTGTCACAGTAATTCTATAAATCCTCATTTCAATTGACATTTACAATAATATAAGCAATGTAATAACGGTATATTGGTGCACTGGTCATATTTTGAAGAGTTTTCAAGGAACACAGAAAATTTACTAATTTTTCCATCAAAAATTGACAACTGATAGCTGCAGTTGGCCTTTGATTCCAAATTAATTTTGTCTCGTGCTTGGTGACCCTAACAAAACAAAGCTGCAAATAATAAGATTCCACACTGCAGTGCTATATTGCTTTTACATTTTGTACATAATAGGCACGCCTATGTGTTTGCATGTAAGGAAACCTATGTGTATGTGTTCTGTTAACTGTTCAGCCCTCACTTTTCAATTCAGCTTTATTATGAAAATGACCATTAGTGATGATTTAATCACAACATGCAAAGATTTATTTATTTAATTTGTACCCAGCCTTTCTCCCCACTGGGGAACTAAAGTGGCTAACATCATTCTCCTCCCTTCATTTTATCCTCACAACAATCTTGGCTGGGCTGAGAGAATGTGACTGGCCCAAGTTCAATGGCACCAGTGGGGATCTGACCCTGTGTCACCCAGGTCCAACACTCTGAACCGCTATCTCACACTGGTTTTTTTACATTCCTCTTGAGAACAGAGACAAACAGGGACACTACTGATTAAATCACTTTATTAAACACAATTGTGTAACACATCAAACAGTTAAGTAAACATATTTAATCTCATCCATGGATAAAGACTGTACCTGCTGAGAGATATTAGATGGACAGCTGTGGGTTTCAGTAACAAGAGAGCAAGATTAGGCTGAGTCTTCTTAGAGATGGCAAGAAGGAAATCCATTTTTATATTTCATGTCACCTTTTATATTTCATGTCACCATTTTTATATTTCATGTCACTGGTTCATACTTGCAGTGGCAATACTGAATTTTCTTAAAGTGAATGTCTTTGAACTCATTTTTGCCTGAATGCATATGATGGAAGCAGCATGCACAGCACACCCAGTTACATCATGGCATGATGTCACAAACATCCATGGACAATGAGACGGCCTCTGTTAAATAAAGGATTGTCCACTCTGTCTAGCAACAGCTCTCCAGGACTAGCTGGAGGTCTTTAACTTCTGACTTGAGATGAGATGCTGGGGGTTGATTCTGGGACCTTCTTATTTTTTTATTTATTTATGGGTTTTTTATACCACTCTACCCCCGAAGGGCTCTGATGTAAAGTAGATACTAGATCTTTGAGTCATGGTTCCTCTGAAAGGAAGGTGATGTCCGTAAAACACATATCACTTCAAAAAGCTTTTTCTATGCACATTCCTTGGGCACACTTTCATTCAATATTTCTTTATCCTCCACATCCAAGACATGCTTAATATATGATTCCACAGAACTTATGGAGTTGACATGGTATAGCAATGAAACCGTTTCACGAGCTTCTTATTTACACACTTCTTTTTGTGTGGACAAATATAAAGATATTAATGTATGTAAAACTCAGAAGCATGTTTTTTAGAGTCACCATGACCTTGGGAATTCCATTAGTCACAGTAACACTGTGCTATCAATAGACATGCTGCTTCTCACTCGTGAAAGTGAAGCACAAGTTGAGGATATTTATGCACAAGAAATTTGGCGTTACTTGTGTCTGTGTAAATTGGACCCATGTTTGGAGGATTTGCAAATACTCTCTTCTACCTGAAAGTATTGGAAACAGAACATAATTTCTCTTGAAATCAAATAAGTGCTTTTTAAATGATGGTCTGTTTACTGTCTCTAAACTATATCTATAAAAACTAAAACCAAGAAAAGTAAGATCTCTCACTGAGCCCCCCTAGGGCCCTTTTACTGATTTTTATTTTCTTTCAGAAAAATATCACCTTCCCCCAAGGTATTCAGGGGTTTGTCATCTTGCCCTTCACTGCTGAAAACAGGCTATCCCTAACCAGTTCCGCAGGGCCTGTAAGGCTGAGCTGTTCCATCAGAATCAGTCTGATTCTGAATCTGAATCCATCAATTAACAGAGTGGAACAGATGGTACTGGGTGAGGAACACATCGAGAAAGATAGCAGCTCTCAAACACTGGAGGTGGGCAATAGGAAAAATGTGACACAAAGAAGTAGAGGGAGCATTCTGTGAGCGTAAAGCTACAAAATCGATTTGAAATTCTCTCCCTTCTCAGTGAGAATAAGGAATAGGCACAGGAGGAACCGAGTCAGACCTCAGAGAATGTGCAAGCGATAGAAGGTTCAGCCCTGCAAAACCTCAGAGGAGACGTGCAGTCGTGGTTGGGGACTCCCTGTTGAGGGGAACAGAAGCAGCGATTTGCAGGCCTGACAAGATGTCACAAGAGGCATGCTGTCTCCCTGGGGCAAAGATCTGTGATGTCACTGACAAGTCTTGTTAAGCCCATTGACTGTTACCCCTTCCTTTAGATCCACGTGGGAATAAATAACACAGCAAGACGTAGCTTTCAGGACATCAGAAGGGATTTTGAGTCTCTGGGAAGGAAGCTGAAGGATCTGGATGTACAAATTGTCATTTCATCTCTGCTCCCAGTTGAAGGACATGGTCCAGGGAGAGAAAGAAGAATAGTGGAGGTGAACAACTGGCTTCGCAAGTGGTGCCACCAGAAACTATTTGGGCTCTTGGTCCATGGTCTGTAGTTTCATGAAGAGGGACTGCTGGCAAGGGAATGGGTTGCACCTCACACCTGTAGGTAGAAACATCTTTGCCAGGAGGCTCACAAACCTGATCAGAAAGGCTTTAAACTAAGTTATGTGGGGGAGGGAGACAGTATTCAAACAGACAGGAGTTCATCAAGTAATAGTGATGATAGTCCAAAGGTTATAGAGAGAACTGAGTGAATAGGTCAAGAAGCCAACAGCGGGAGGGAAGAAACCTTAAAGAAGCAGCCAGAGGAAATGCACCATGGCCTTCGATGTCTCTACACCAATGCACAGAGCATGGGAAATAAACAAGATGAACTCGAACTCTTAACACAGCAAAACAAATATGTTATTATAGGCATAACTGAAACCTGGTGGGATGAGACTTATGATTGGAACAAAATAATAGAAGATGATAACCTATTTTAGAGAAACAGATCAAATAGGAAAGGAGTAGTAGTAACATCATTATACGGAAAAGATTATTACAGCTGTGAGCAGGTCCATGACTTCAATCCTGCAAGTCAGGTTAAGAGCATTTGGGTAAAAACTGAGGGGGAGAGAAACAACACTGATCTCATGCCAGTCTGAAGAGATGGATTATGGATTCTTGGAACAGATGACCAAACTTTAAGCAAGGAAGAAAGTAGTAGTAATGGTAGATTTCAATTATCCTGATATTTGTTGGGAGTCAAACTCTTCCATGACAGTCAGGTCCAACAAATTTCTTACTTGTCTTGCAGACAATTTCATGGTCCAGGAGGTAGAAGAAGCAACAAGGAAATCGGCTATTTTAGATCTGCTCTCAACCAATAATGATGACCTGATTAGTGGAGTGGAAGAGGTAGGATCCTTAGGTGGGAGTGATCATGTTCTCAGATGTGTAGCGGCAATGGGGACGTCTGGGTCGGCTTGTCTCGGGCGCCGCCATTGCCATCATGTGTCAGGGGCATAGAGTGTCAAGGGTGTGTTGGAGTGGGAGGGGGCGTGTTGGGACAGGGGCGGGGGGGGGGGGGAAGGCAGCCCATGGCCTGGGTGCAGTTTCCCTTCCCTTTGCCGCTGCATGTTCTCCTGGAGTTTTTATACAGTGGAAAGGGAATGCTCAGCATAATCATACATGCATTCTAGACTTTAAGAAAGCAGATTTCAGTAAGTATAGAAATCTATTGGGTGCGATCCCAGGGTCAAAAATATTAAAAGAGAAGGGAATGCATGATGGCTGGGAATTTCTTAAAAGTGAAATCTTGAGGGCACAATTTCAAACAGTTCCAATGAGGAGGAAAAATAGGAGGTGTCTCAGGAAACCAGGATGGCTATCTAAAGAACTTTCAACTGAACTAAGATTTTAAAAGGATGTATACATGCCAGACTAATCTTATCTCTTTTTTTGATAGACTGACAAGCTTGGTAGATAAAGGGAATGCTGTGGATGTAGCGTACCTTGATTTTAGTAAAGTTTTTGACAAGGTGCCCCATAGTATTCTTGCACATAAGCTAGTGAAATGTGGACCAGACAATGCAACTGTTAGATGGATTTGTAATTGGTTGACTGACTGAACTCAAAGGGTGCCCATTAATGGCTCATCTATATCATGGGGAGAAGTGACTAGTGGCGTGCCACAGGGTTCTGTCCTGGGCCCAGTGCTATTCAATATTTTTATCAATGACATGGATGATGGAATAGAGGTGCATGCTAATCAAATTTGCAGACGACACCAAATTAGGAAGGGTAGCCAATACCATAGGGGACTGAGTCAAAATTCAAAATGACCTGGACAGATTAGAGAACTGGGCCAAAACAAACAAAATTAATTTCAACAGAGATAAATGTAAGATACTACACTAAGGCAGAAAAAATGAAATGCACAGATATAGGATAGGTGACACCTGACTTGACAACACTACATGTGAAACGGATCTGGGAGTCTTAGTAGACCACAAACTGAACATGAGTCAGCAGTGTGATGTGGTGGCCAAGAAAGCCAATGCAATTCTGGGTTGTATCAATAGGAGTATAGTGTCTAGATCAGGGGTCAGCAACCTTTACCACCCAAAGACCCATTTCCCACAGCCCCGAAGATCTACGGAGCCGCCTCCAGTTTGGCCCCTCCACTCACCTTTCCTTCCAGCGCTTGGAGGCAGAGGCGCCGGGTAGGGAAACCCCCTATGCCTGATGGAGCAGGCAGCCACCTGTTTCGTGGGGCAGAGGGGGGATGGCGGCAGTGGACTGCCTGGTGCCGCCACCTCTCTCACTGCGGGAGGCGGTGGCGCCAGCAGGGAAACCCCCTCTGCCCGATGGAGCAGGCAGTCGCAGAGCAGGCAGAGATCAGAGATAGTAGAAGGGGGATGGCAGCTGCTCCTGGGGTTGGAGGGTAGTGTGGGCGTGTCACTACAGCCCTCCAGAGCAGCGCTGGAAGGAGAGGTGAGTGGAGGGGATACGAAAAGTGGCGCCCTCACGCACGGAGCCGCCTCTGGTTCAGACCCTCAACTCACCTTCCAGCGCTGCTCTGGTGGGCTGGAGGAACACGCCCATGCTACCCTCTGACCTCTAGGCCATGTTGAGCCACAGTATAAGGCTGAAAGAGCCGCATGCGGCTCTGGAGCCACAGGTTGCAGACCCCTGGTCTAGATCGAGGGATATAATTGTACCTCTCTATTCTGCATTGGTTAGACCAGGGGTAGGGAACCTGTGGCTCGAGAGCCGCATGCGGCTCTTCTGCCCTTGCACTGCGGCTCCATGAGCCGAGCCACCAGCTTCATCCTTGCCCACCCTGCAGGCAGCAGGGCGGGCGCACCAACATGCCGCGGGCTTCCCCTCTCGCCAGCCCCGTTCAAGCGGGGCGGGCGCTTTCCCGGCGGCCGGCAAGGCCGAGCCACTGGCCCCATCCTTGCCCGCCCTGCAGGCAGCAGGGCGGATGCATCCATGCGCTTCTCAGAATGAGCGGAGTAAAGGGTTAAAAAAAACCCAGCCCTCGCACAGTGTTATCTTTATTTTAAATGTCAAAAATTATTTGCGGCTCCAAGTGTTTTCTTTTCCCGTGGAAAACGGGTCCAAATGGCTCTTTGAGTGTTAAAGGTTCCCTACCCCTGGGTTAGACCTTACCTGCAATATTGTGTACAGTTCTGGGCACCACAATTCAAGAAAGATATTGAAAATCTGTAACAGGGCCAGAAAAGGGCAACCAAAATGGTAAAAGGTCTGGAGTCCATGCCTTCAAGGAGAGACTTTGGGGGCTGGGGATGTTTAGTCTGAGAAGCATAGGTTAAGAGGTGACATGATAGCCGTGCTTAAATATTTGAAGGGATGTCATGTCGAAGAGGGAGCAAGCTTGTTTTCTGCTGCCTCAGAGACTAGGACATGGAGTAATGGATTCAAGGTGAAGGAAAATAGATTCCACCTAAACATTAGGAAGAACTTCCTGACCGTCAGGGCTGTTCGACAATGGAATTCACTGCCTCGGAGAGTGGTGGAGTCTCCTTCTTTGGAGGTTTTCAAAGAGAGGCTGGATGGCCATCTGTCAGGAGTGCTTTGATTGTGTGTTCCTGCATGGCAGGAGGTTGGACTTGATAGCCCTTGGGGTCTCTTCCAACGCTATGATTCTATGATCCCTCTGGTACACCATTCATGGTGCTCTTCTTTAAAAGAAACAGAGCCACAGGGAGAAGGTAGTAACTAAAATGCTGAAACTCAGACCAGGGAGGCACGGCTTCAGATCCCCACTCCACTGAATTTCTTTGGGTTAGCTTGCCCAGTTTACTACATCATGTCCTAGCCCAACAACCTCAGGGTTGTCAAGATGCTCAAATCAAATTGGGCTGTGCAGGGAACCACATACATACCTCATACTAGATATTGAAGAAAGAGTGGGGGGATACTTTAATAACATAATAGATCTTGCATACCAGACATCCTGCATACACTTGGGTGGACAGGCAACATTTGGTGATTTGGAAATCTTAATGAAACCAAACCGTACGTTGCTTTTCCATCCAGCTCTTCCAGACATCCGTAATCACACCGTGTGCTAGCATGCCCAGAGGCCACGTCTGGATGGACGAGCAAACTCCTCCTGGCCTTCTATCAATGGGAAGCAGACGATGCTCAGACGCCGTTCGGGCCTGCGTGTGAACCATTCTGCAGCTTCATTGTTTGCACAACCCATGCCCCTAGCAATGAAACGGGTAAACAGCGACTCCTCCCAGCGAATAAAGCAGCTCTTCAGCAAAACGCTATCTCTGCGATAAGGAGCCGAGGGACGGAGTCTCCTTGCGACGGCCCCGTTGCGCCCCCTCCCCTGTTCGGAGAAGGAGCCAAGACCACGGGCAGGGAGGTGGCAGAGGCGCCCAGTGATTGTTCACATGTAGCGCCGGTTTAAGGCGCAGGCCTCCCCCTTCTTTAATAAAAGATGAGTCAGCGGCTGGCGTGGGCAGCGGATTTTCTAAACATCCCCTCATATCCTGAGAAAGGGGAGAACTGAGGGAGGAGGGAGGCTTGGCGGCTGCGGGGAGGGGGGGGGGGCGCCTGGAACCGAAAGCGGCGCGTTCACACATCACCACACAGAAAAGGGGAGCGAGAGAGAGAGAGACAGGAAGAAAGGAGGCGTCCGAGTTCAGACCTGAATTAAAAGCGAAAATCCCCCACATTTTGGCTCCCCCCACCCCGCTTTTGTTTTGTTTGGAAGGAGCCTGGAGCTGAAGCCCCCCCTCGCGCTCTCCCACCCTCTCTCCCCAAGTGAAGTTCTGCTTGTCACTCTTCCTTGAACTGCGGTGTGTTTGTTGTGTCTACCAGTTGGAGCTGTTTCGCCCCCCCCCCCCTGCATCTTCCAAAAAGGAAGGATTCAGCCCGAAAGATTGAATCCAAAAGTTTGAACCAAGCAGGATTTATAAACCAGTCTTGGCTTCTTTTCCCACTGTAAAGCAAGCTCCGGAGCGACGGGACGGCAGCATGACTTGGATGCTGCCAAATGATCTGGGGTGCAATAAAATGCACTAGAGGCACCAACTAGGCAGTGGGCGTGCAACACGGCAGGGACTCCTCTCTTGGCTGCAGACGTCTCTCCTTCCCCAACACTTTTTGGAAAGACTCCACTGAAGGAAGCTTTGCGCGTGGACGCAAGACAAACCAAGACACTCCAGAAGAGGGGGAAAGAAAGAACGCGCCTCCCCAGCAACGCTGAATTATTCTTCTGTGCTGCCCTTCTATAAGATAAGGTAAGCCCCAATCGGTCTGTTTTGCTCTAATCAGTCAACCTCCTCTTTACTTTTCCAGCCTAAGTAAAGCAAGTTGCAAATGGAAACTCTTTTAGCAGTTCCAGATGTGGCGTGCCCTGCAGCGCTGTTCCTTTTCCATGTCACCTTCCAGAAGAGTAAGCCAAGCCTGCACCCTTTGCAAACTCCTGGATTCTCCTTCATCTCTCTCTCTCTCTCTCTCTCTCTCTCCCTCTCCTCATGCTACAGAGTGAATGCAGGATCCCTGCTGCTTAAAAGCTGTGCAAAAGAAACAGCAAAAAAGCAAACCCTTTGGCTCTGGAGATTTGGCTTCTGGTTCCTATGTTCTCTTTCTCTCCCTTCCTCTCTCTGGATCTTTCAGAAAAATGTTTAAAGGAGTATTCAAAGCATCCTGCAGGCGCCAGTGAAAAGAAAGTCAGTGACAAGAGGGAGCAGCGCTCTCTCATTCCCCCTCCCCACGCACACTGTTTATTGCCAAAGCAGCACTGCTCATTCTTGTTGACAAGCAATTCTAGCCTATGATTAACAAAGTGCCTTTCTTGAATCCACATAGTTTAATACAAGAAAAAGTGCATGATAGTTTCTCTGATAAGAATACATTTCTAAAGCAGACAACACTGCTATCTCCATAAGAGGGTGGTAAAATAGTGCATTCCACTGGGAGCTTACTTGGCAGACAGCTGGTTTGCCATAGGTGCTGATGACTAAGAACTTGTTAACAATCACTGCTACAGAAAAAAATGTTCTGGTATTATATGATGGATAATCTGCACAGTCAGATCCATGACTAGTCATACTTTGTGCCTCTCTCTTTCTGAAACCTGACTCCAGTACACTGAGATATGTTGGTGAGGCATAGTGGTTGAGAGCGTGGTCTGACTACCAAAAGCCCCACTTACATTCTCAGTTCACTAGGAATGCAGTGGGTGCTCTTAGAACAGCTGCTGTAATACAGCACCAACAATACTGGCCTGGTCCACAGGGTTGTTGCAATGATTACTGAGCTAGTGAATGTAGCATTCAGGTGGAAACTGCCCTATGAGCATTATAGTGATACTAAAATGAAGATCTGAATGAGAAGTGTAGTCAGTTGGGTCCTGTATATTTTATACAATCACATGCTCTATCCTCACTTTTGCACAGTTCTTTCCTGAACACTCTTCAACATGCGGTTTTGGCGGTTTGCTATAGTATAACCATATTTACAGCCTTCGCAGTCACTGTTCCAAAAGCCACATTCTTATTCAGCACTAATAGCTGCATCCCAGTGGATGCTGTGCATTGTTTGACATGGGAACTCATTATGATCCTTAGTAGAAACAAATTGTTTGAGTGTCTGTACTGCTGTGAATTCCTGTGGGATAGCTTGTGATAGTTTGCTGCAGCAAAAATAAAAAGCACCCTGTGGCATTTAAAAAAGTAACCTATTTATTGTGGCAAAAGATTTTGTTGGCGCGGAATCACTTCACCAAGGGCTCCACCACAAAAGCTTATGCTGCAAGAATGCTATTGGTCTTCAAGATACCTCCGATTCCTTTTTCTATAGTTGTGGGGATTTTACAAGTACTTTTCAAGACCTTTTCTTTTAAGTAATGCTGTCTCCTTCATATAACACTGTTACTTTTTATTCCTAAGAGCAAATGGTTGTGAGGAAAGCAGTGGCTGAGGTCTTGCAGTTATGAGAAGTTCTTACAGCTGCTATAAATGGACACAAGAAGGCTAAGCCAGTAACCAGGAGTTCTAATGAGAACCAGACCAAACAAACTTTATTGTGGAAACAATACCATTGTATGTGAATGGTCTCACCCATAATTCCTGAACATAAGTTAGATCCATCTCAGTCAGAAGCAACAGCAGCTGTCCCCAAATCTATACGTAGAATGGAAAGATGACTGAGCCAAATCATGAGAGGAACAGGAGGATGTTCCAGTCCTATGCATAAGTACAAACTCTTCCTAATCTGGTTCACATCAGTCATTTTGGGTTCATCTCAGCCCTTAGAACACTGTTTTTAGCGATTTATTCCATTTGTAGTTTACTCTATTCTATTCCAGCCTATAGGATGACTTCTATTCCCCCATGTGTTTTTCATGAATATGCTTGGTTTTATGCTATTTGTCATACATGAAGGCAGAAGGAGTGGTTTGTCTGCTGTCAGCTGTGATGACAAGTGTGTCATTGCAGGAATATGCCTCAGAATTCCTTTGACTTGCATGTTCTCCCCTTCTTCCACTTGAGTGAGGCTCAGAAGGGGAAACCTTCTGCGTTTCTAGCAGACCATAGCTCTTCCTTTTGTCCAAGCTGGATGAGATGACAAACTACAGTAGGCTGGAAATGCCGGCCAGCAGGGGGCGCAGTTTTTATGCTAACAGCACCAAAATTTCAGGGTACCCTCAGAAGACACTCCTGATGATACCAGCCAAGTTTGGTAAAGTTTGGTTCAGGGGGTCCAAAGTTATGGACCCCCAAATGAGGTGCCCCCATTCCCCATTGTTTTCAATGGGAGCTATCAGTAGATGGGGCTACCATTTTGAGGGTCCATAACTTTGGACCCTCTGAACCAAACATCACCAAACCTGGCTGGTCTCATCAGGAGAGTCTCTTTATGATACCAGCCAGGTTTGGTGAAGTTTGGGTCAGGGGATCCAAAGTTATTGACCCCCAAAGGGGATGCCCCATCCCCCATTGTTTACAATGGAAGCTAAAAGTAGATTTTTCATTTCTGATAATATCCCTCTTAAAATCTAAGTTGGGTTACATTTGGACATACAGATGATGATGAGGAATCCAGTTTTGGAGGATTTTAACTCTTGTGTTTTAGCTTGGTTGCTGGTTGAGCTAAGGTTTTTGTACTTTTAAAGTTATTGTTGATACCATATTGTTCTTGTTGACCCTCTTTTCCACTTACAGAGCCAGTTTACTGTTTTTCTTTGAAATAAATATTCAAAAACATTTAACCCACTGATGCCTCAATTGATGTAATTTTATTGGCATCTATTTTTATTTTTGAAATTTACCAGCATTTTATTTTTGAAATTTACCAGCATTTCCCACCCTCGACTTATACGCGAGTCAATAAGTTTTCCCAGTTTTTTGTGGTAAAATTAGGTGCCTCGACTTATATGCGGGTCGACTTATACGCGAGTATATATGGTACATAAAATGGACAATTCCTTCATACTATTATATCCATATAGTTAATTCATATTAAGATTATGTATCACTATCTGTTTATGTTAGAAAGTCATCAGTTTCTGAGCCTTGTGTGAGGGGAGGAGAGAGGGGATAAAACACAAAAAACTGATGATTTCCAAGGTTCATTTTCATAATTCATTTTTATTTTGTTTTACAAAATATCTATCCAACCTTTTTGCCCTCACAAGGGCCATCAAAGTAGCTAATGAACTAAAGCATAATGAAATCACATTTTAAAACCAACCAACCCCCTAAACATCATTAAAACAATTAAAAATGGAGCTAAAATACATACAAAAAGTACTCTGCATCAGTTGAAGTTTTTGAGAACTTCTCAAGGGCAGCCTTCAGTAGAATACATTGTAATAATCTAGACGAAACCAAGACATACAGCACAGTGGCCCAATCTTTTCTGCTCAGGAAAGGTCACAGCTGGCTAACCAGTTGAAGCTGGTAAAAGGGATGCCTCACCATAGCTGCCACTTGCTTATCCAGCAGTAGACCTGAGTTCAAGAACACCCCCAATACCATGGACCTGTTCTTTCAAGGGGAGTGCAACCTCACCCAGAATGGGGGACAACCTATGTACCAGATCAGACCATCCACTCACCAGCACTTGGCCAACATGCTGGGATTAAGCAGGGTTTTTATAATCTGCCTGGAATCAGCTGGAAGAGTTAGATAGAGCTGAGTGTCATCTGCATAGCAGTGATAACCCACTCCAAATCTCCAGGTGGCCTTAGGCAGTGGTTGAATGCAGCCTGTATTTGGCTGTAGATGTGCTATTAGATAAGGAAGCTGATAGACCATACCGATTGCCAGACACATCCCATTGTTTTTTTGAGTCCCTGCACATAATGATCAGTCTTAATCTAAAGGGAATTGAAATAAATGCATGAAGAATTCAGAAAACCCAGGGAATTTGTTAATCCCTTTCCAGTAGTCTTTCCTACTCAACTTTGCTGCTGGGAGATGCTAGGTCAATCAACAATAAGACTGTACTCTGTTAGTTAATTTTGGAGGAAAATGCTAAACTGGTTAGTGGTTTTGCTTGGATGGAATGGGCTTGTATTTGCACATCTGTTTCCTGCTGAGCACTTGATCCAGTAGCAATCCCAGGCTGGATGTCAGAGAGGTGGCATAGCTTTGCTTCACCATCAATAATCTGAATCCCTACCCAGTATCTGACTGGATAGTGCACACTCTGGAAACATATTGGTAATTTCATAGATATACCATCTACTTAGCTGCCCAATTGAGTCCCAATGATGAAGATTCTCTTGACATGGCATTAGAAATGGCCAGATTTCTTATATTTGGCACTTTAACATTCACGCAAGGCCACCTCGTCTGATACAGAACTTCACAGCCTTCATAGCAGACATTTGTTTCAGGTTGTTTGGGGGCTTAAAGGATAGTAGCTGTGTTATACTTCTCCATACTGGGAAGTAAAATATTCTCATGATGTAATGATATGTGGCATTGAAGTACCACTTCTGTGGTCAAATCAGGGTATACAGTCAGTTATGGTCTACCTCAAAGACTCATTAATGAAACCTTGTGATTTCCAGTATGCAGTTGATTATAGAGTATGCAGTATTCAGTTGATTATGGATTATTGGCACAACCTTGGTAGATTCAGAACTTTAATTAGGAAATTTTCAAAGTCACCCACTCTCTCACTCCTATAGATCCTTGACATGTAGGTTCACTGAGTAAATGTGAAGTGATTGAGAGATGGGTTGAGTACCACTGGCCTCAGACTTGTAATGAATCGGAGTACATGAGTACTTGCAATCTTGTACAAGGATGGTAGAACAGATATCATTTTTTTCCTACCATCACTGCATCAGCTAAACATTACTGTGAGTGTTGGGGAGATAATTGAGCCCCCAAAATGATCCAGGAGATGAACCATCTATTGCTTCCTATGACAATTGTTTTTTGAATATTTCCTGATAAAACTTGGACGCAGCCAATCAGTCAGATCACATATCAGCTATTTAATCTGTTCATTCTAAAGTATGTCAGTAGGTTACAGAGCAGAATAATTTATTATGATCAAAGACTAGTAAAATTAGACAAGCTAACAAAACAGTTCTAAAAGTGTATGTATACAATAAAAGGTTCAATGAACAGTACAATAAAAGTATAAAATTTAGAAAACTATAAGTACTGTATTTGGTAGACTCTGGTGGCCACACAGAATCTTGTGACTGTGTCCGAGGGTTCTGAACATTATGAAGGAGAGTCAATGCCTTGTTGGAGAAGGAGAGAATTTCACTTTTCATAAAGGTTGCTGAGATTCATCAAAAAAAATCTTTAGGGAAGAAATACCTTTCTGGTTTTAGGTATATGTTTAATATTCCCTTTTTAACAAGGGTGGTAGCTACTTTCAAGGGTTGCAAGAGCATCTATTGAAAAAGTTACTGTCAAGAAATGTTGCTTTTAAGAAGGATTGCAAGAATACCTATTCTAGCTAACTTTTGATGTAACAGTGTGAATACCACCAAAGAGGAATTCAAACAAATAAGAAGGATGTGTGGAAAGAAAGTCAGAAAAGCTAAAGCTAAAGCTCACAATGAGCTGAGGCTGGTCAGAGAGGTTAAAAACAACAAAAAAGGTTTTTTTGGTTATGTCTGTAGCAATGATAGGATAGAGTCACTGCATGGAGAAGTTGGCAAAATACTAACAGGAGATGGAGAAAAGACAGAAGTACTCAACACCTTCTTTGCCTCAGTCTTTTCCCAAAAAGGAAATGGTGCTCATCCAGGAGAAAATGAGACAGAAGATACAGTAGGAGAAATTCAGCACAAAAAAGAGAGGTAGCGCAAGAAGACCTGGCTACTTTAAACAAATACGGTTCCTGGTTTTATTATTGTTAATTAGTTTTTTATTTTATGTTTTTAAGCTGTTTTTATCACTGATGTCAACCGCCCAGGCCCCTAGGGGGAGGGTGGTTTAGAAATCTAATAGATAGATAGATGGATGGATGGATGGATGGATGGATGGATGGATGGATGGATGGATGGATGGATGGATGGATGGATGGATGGATGGATGGATGGATGGATGGATGGATGGATGGATGGATGGATGGATGGATGGATGGATAGATAGATAGATAGATAGATAGATAGATAGATAGATAGATAGATAGATAGATAGATAGATAGATAGATAGATAGATAGATAGATAGATAGATAGATAGATAGATAGATAGATTCAAATCTCCAAGATCTGATGAACTGCAAACCAGGGTATTAGAAGAACTGGCAGAAGTGATCTCAGAACCACTTGCTATAATCTTTGGAGAACAGGAGAAGTCCCTGTGGACTAGAGGAGGGAGGGCTAATGTTATCCTCATCTTCAAAAAGGGGAAGAAGGAGGACCCTAATAATTACTGTCCAGTCAGCCTGACATCAATACCAGGGAAGATTCTGATGCAGACCATTAGACAGATGGTCTGCCAGCACTTAGAAGGGAATACTGTGATTACAGAAAGTCAGCATGGGTTTCTGAAAAACAAGTCATTCCTGACCAATCTTTTCTCTTTTTCTGAGAGTGACAAGCTGGGTGGATGAAGGGGATGCTGTGGATGTAGCATACCTTGATTTTAGTAAAGTTTTTGACAAGGTGCCCCATAGTATTCTTGCACATAAGCTAGTGAAATGTGGACCAGACAATGCTACTATTAGATGGATTTGTAATTGGTTGACTGACCGAACTCAAAGGGTGCCCATTAATGGCTCATCTTTATCCTGGAGAAGAGTGACTTGTGGCGTGCCACAGGGTTCTGTCGTGGGCCCAGCGCTATTCAATATTTGTATCAACGACTTGGATAATGGAATAGAGGACATGCTAATAAAATTCACAGATGACACCAAATTAGGAGGGGTAGCCAATACCACAGAGGACTGAGTCAAAATTCAAAATGACCTGGACAGATTAGAGAGCTGGGCCAAAACTAACATAATGAATTTCAACAGAGTTAAATGTAAGATACTACACTTAGGCAGAAAAAATGAAATGCACAGATATAGGATGGGTGACACCTGGCTTGACAACACTACATGCGAAGGGGATCTGGGAGTCTTAGTAGACCACAAACTGAACATGAGTCAGCAGTGTGATGTGGTGGTCAAGAAAGCCAATGCAATTTTGGGCTGTATCAATTGGAATATAGTATCTAGACTGAGGGATGTAATTGTACCTTTCCATTCTGCATTGGTTACACCTCAGCTGGAATATTGTGTACAGTTCAAGGCACTGCAACTCAAGAAGGATATTGACAATCTGTAACAGGGCAAGAGGAGGGCAACCAAAATGGTAAAAGGTCTGGAGTCCATGCCCTATGAAGAGAGGCTTAGGGAGCTGGGGATGTTTAGTCTGGAGAAGTGTAGATTAAGGGGTGACATGATAGCCATGTTTATATATTTAAAGGGATGTCATGTCGAAGAGGGAGCAAGCTTGTTTTCTGCTGCCTCAGAGACTAGGACATTGAGTAATGGATTCAAGGTGAAGGAAAACAGATTCCACCTAAACATTAGGAAGAACTTCCTGACCATCAGGGCTGTTCGACAGTGGAATTCACTGCCTCAGAGAGTTATGGAGTTCCCTTCTTTGGAGGCTAGTTTTACCATCACTACCTCCCCTGCTCTGTATGGCTTCCATTTGTTGGTGTTGAACAGATGTGATCACTATGCACAACAGCATGTGTACAACCCATTGCTGTATATAACAATCTCTGGTTAATGATCATGTTGTTCAAAGTGTATATTGAAATTTTTGTTTGTTTACGACAACCCCGTAAGGTTTTCAGGGCAAGCAGCATTCAGAAGTGATTTGCTATTGCCTGCCTCTATGTAATGGCCTTGGTTTTTCTTGGTGGTCTCCCATTCAAATACTAACTAGGGCTGACCCTGCTTCGTTTCTGAGTTCTGATGAGATTGGGCTATCCTGGGCTAGCCAGGTCAGGCCATGTTGAAATAGCCCCTGACAATAATTTTTGGCCTTTTCTGGGTTTGGCATCAAGTTTTATAAGATCTTTCAAATTTTTCAAATGCTTTCCATGTTTCAAATTAAATGCCATCCAACACTAACTGTTGTTATATGATTGCATTAGCATATCCAGGTCCCCACATGTGCTATAATCACTCATCCATTTCAAAATATTGTAGTTTGTTTTTGAGACAAAAGCCAATTTATATTCTGAAATACTATAATGAACATCAACAATAATAGCAATTATTAAATTGTTGTTTGAAAAGATGTGTGTAAGGTTAGCAGCAATTTTTGCAGCAGCGCTGTTCTCTCCCAGCAAGATCACTGGAATTGCTACTGCCTAGATGTGTGATCTGCTAGTTTGCAAGTTGTTTTTCTTCATATGAGTGTACTTTCTTCACAAGCAGAAAACAACTGTTTCCTGAAGCATTTCCCTAACCTCAAATGAATAGACTGTATACTTGTTGAACTACTGACTTCTTCTACCTCCTCCTCCAGTGTGAAAGGGCACTGGGGTCCTGGGTTTGATGGATATGTTGTTTTTCTCAGGTTTATGAAATAGGCAGACCAAACTGTGACTCTGGGACCTGGGAATTGTGGTCTGTCTCCTTTAGCCATACTACAGTTCTGAGAATGTTCTCATTGATTTTAATTCATGCTACCTTTGTTCTAACTTCGTAATTGTTCTGGGCTGAGTTGTCCCTGGACATAAATGTGAAGGAGAGCTGGAGCCAAGTGCTGCAGGGATTTGTTTCCTTTAACAAAGAAAAAAAGTACATATTTGAGGGTAACATACGCACTGTGAAATGGTTTTCTGAGATGCTGAAACAGCTCCAGAGAGCAGTTTCTATACTGATGAACAAATAGGAAATAATAAAATTTACGGTTTTTATTCTTTGAAATTCAGAGCAGTAGCCATATTAGTTTATTGACGTAGCTAAGATGACCAAGAAGCATGTGAAAACTGAACGATTAAGAAATACATTGTGGCATTAAAACTTTATTAGACAGAGCCACTATGTCAGATGCACAACAGCTACTCTCAAAATACTTCCTTTGAATATTTCAGTAACCGTAAGTCTGTTCTCTGTTTATCTCACATGCTGGCCAGTATTTTGGACTTTAAAAAAAATTCATGCAAAACTTAAGTCAGTTTGCTGTAGCACCTAGTGACTGTTGGAGTATTACACCTAGTGACTGTTGGAGTATTACACTGGGGGGCAGGGCAGGCGGGGAATGATGAACAGTAGAGAATTCCCTCCCATCTGACACATCTGATACCCTGGGCCAGGGATCTTTGCACTCTGTTCTCAGCTTTGTGCACAACCCCAAAAGTGCCTGATACAAAGCCAGGATTATAGTTTGTTTGTCTGGACTCTTGGGGATGAAATCCACACAGTTTTTCCATCAGTTATGGATGAATCCTTTCTTTCTCATTGAACCCCTATAACAGTGGTGGCATGTAATCTCTATGAGACGCTGCGGTACAGATGTGGCAATCCAGGAGCCCCTCCTCTGTGGGCATCAATGCGTGCACACAGAGCCTGGCCAGGGTAGAGGGAAAAATCCAAGCACTCTATCCCCCCCACACACACACACACACACATATCTAGGCTGGCCTTGCTTCTGAGTAAATCGTCCTAGGGTCGTGATTCACCCATTCAAAGCATTGCATGGTTGCTTCACCAAGCTTACGCCCGAGTAATGCATGCCTCGGAGCAAACCGTTTTTTTAAACTAAAACCTCAGTATTCAGGTTAAATTGCCATGTTGGCACTTGGCGATAAATAAGTGGGTTTTGGGTTGCAGTTTGGGCACTTGGTCTCGAAAAGGTTTGCCATCACTGCCCTATAATGTGGACCTTTTATTGTCAGCTTTCTTGTGGTCAAAGAAAGGAGGCTTTTATCGTCAGCTTTCAATATGGGAGAGGGCTTGAACTCCCTTTCCCAAGTAAGACATATGTAGTGATGGAATTTACTGTTCAGAGAAATTCCCATATGTTGTGCAGTGTTTAAGAATCAGTATTTTTTATTATTTAAGTTTATGATTTTTTTTAAACTCTTGGGGATGAAATCCACACAGTTTTTCCATCAGTTTTGTACATTGTACATTGCAGATACTGCCTAGTCATCACATCATCTATGAAAACTCCATTATATGCCTTTCATTGCAAGCTAAATACAAATTTTGCCCCTGTTCCGTATTCAGAATAAATTATACAGGTCTTTCATTTGAAAAAAAATGTGTTCAGCTTGTACATTTTTTCCTAGATTGCAGAACCTATAAGTTCATGTTTTGGTTTCAGAATTCACAATACTTTGACAAGGTTGAGGTGGTAAATGCCAAAAAAAAGTGTTTGACGAGAAAGTAATGAGGTGGGGAAAGGATAAAGGTGTTTTCACCCATGAGGTTTAAATATACTTGTGAGCTACCTTCTCCAAATTCCAGTGTTGTTAATTCAAGACAAAACGTGAAAGGAAAACAAGTGAACACATACCAACTTTTTATAAAGACAAATTCAATATAACTTTACACCCACAGATTTTATTATTTTATTATTTATTTATTAGATTTAATAGGCTTCCCCTCCCCTTTTGGGCTCGGAACAGCTTACAACATACATTTTACACTTAAATTAACCTAATTTTTAAAAAACATTCCAACAAATTAACATAAATTAAAACTATTTAATCCAAGATGGCAAAAATGCAATAATCATTAGAGGTAATAATGAAGTCATTAATGGCCTGATGGATAGATGGAGAAAGAGAGGTGGAGGCCAGAGGATACTATGGCCACCTCAACCATATGCCTGGTGGAACAGCTCTGTCTTACAGGTCCTACAGAACTACATACGATCCTGCAGGGCCCTGGTCTCACTAGACAGAGCGTTCCACCAGACTGGGGCCAGGGCCAAAAATGCCCTGGCCCTGGTTGACGCTAACTGAACTACTCTGCGGCCAGGGACCACCAGCAGTTTATTATTCTCAGATCTAAATGCTCTTTGGGGAACGTACCAGGAGAATGACCCTGGGGTATACAGGCCCCAGACTGTTTAAGGCTTTGAAGGTAAGTACAAGTACTTTGAACTTGATCCAGCGCTCCGCCTGGAGCCAGTTCAGCTGATGGAGCACTGGTTAAATATGTGCCTGCCACACAAGCTTGGTGCACTACCTGGGCCTTTATAGTTAAAATGGAAATTACTCTTGCCTTATGAAGTACAGAGAGGTTGAAATTCAATTCTCAATCAGCCTTTCTGCTTGGCCATTGAGTGAGTTCAAACACCGGATACAAGCAAATTCAAAACTATGTTTTTAGTCACATGTACCAACAGCAGGAACTGTAATTGAAAAATGCTACAAGAGGCATGTGTGAATTTCATCGAAGAATCATAAGGAGGAATCACGATCGTTTCCCACTTGAGCAGGTCCTTGGAGAGGTGACATATAAATAAATAAACAAGCAAGCAAGCAAGCAAGCAAGCAATCCCTGAGCAAGAGTTCATCTGGTTTCTTTTAATGGACGCTGTCCACTCATTTATAAAACTTTCATCCTACAAACTTCAAGGTCTGGGTTTTGACCTTTAAGGCCTTACGCGGCCTGGGACCCTCGTACCTTCGGGACCGCATTACCCCATATGTCCCCACTCGCCCTCTGCGTTCAGCAGAGGTGAATTTACTGGTAGTCCCCGCTTCTCTCCTGCGTGACGCTGCTGGAGCCTCCCACGCTGGCCAGGGCTGGGCTCCTTTACGTCCCTGGCCCCGCCCAGGTGGAACACTGTTCCTCCAACTGGCCTCCAAAGTGGATCCTCGGGTGAGTTCCGTAGGGTCTGTAAGACTGAAGAAACCCACTGGCCTTTGGAGCAACCAGTCAGCCTGGAGTATGGCTTCCCTGTTCGATACCATCAAGATTATCCTCCTATGGAGGAGTCCGATTACTCCCCAGGGGAGGGTTTTAAAGGAAAGGATTCTCCGGGTGCCTTTATTATGAAATTACCGCTGTTTTAATGAAATTCAGTATGTTTTATGTCGGAGTTTTATGGGCTGTTGTTGTTTTATTTGTATGGTTGCCCTAATTTATCTGTATTAATTGTTGTACACTGCCCAGAGCCCCTCGGGGACGGGGCGGTATAAAAATCGAAATAATAAATAAATAAAAATAAATAAATAAAACTTGCGTAATGAAAGCCAAGACCCTTGAGGAAGCAAAACCTCCACCACAATTTCATGTTACCTGGAGAGTTTCAGTGCAATCTTCCATAAAGTTGCACTCTTCTAAATCTACTGATGGGAATGAATGTCAAGGGTGAAATTCTGCAATGCCAAAGTCAAGATCTGACCCTGGGATCTGTGGGGACTGAAAAGTTAATGTCCTTAGCTTTGTTCTTAAGAAAAGGTAATCCTGTAATAGAGGTTCTGGAGGATAGATTTGGCACTAGCTAACTGCTGGTTTTTATAACACCTCACAATGTCTTCTCTTCCATGCTTGGATAAGCCTTTCCTGCTGTGCCTGTTTGGAGGGAAACTACAACCACAAGATAGACAGCCAACTGGACCATTATTGCAGGGTAAGTTTTCTGAGCACTACCTTCATTTTCTTGGTACATGCAGCATTTTAAGAAGCTGTGACTGAATTCTTAATACTACTGAGATGCCATAATTGGCAGCAATTAAATTGCTACATTCATGTTTGAATGGCTTTAACTGGCGAGACACCCTGTCTTATTTATACTAAAAGTATGTTTGCATGTGGTTTGCTCTGAATCAGGGCCAGGAGAAATGAAGCTGTCCTGTGCCTCTTTCTCTGAAGGCACATTCTCCCCTTGCAAATTGGATGTCACCTCACTTCTAGGGTCTTGGGCTTTTTTGTTTTTTTGCCTTGGAACTACTAATAAAATAGAAGATTTGCTAGTCTGAAACTTGAACTGCATTTTTTGTGTATGCCTGTGTCGCCCTTTCCCAAAAAACTGCAGATTTTTCTCTTCCAACCTTGGGAGCCTTCCAGGACATAGTTGTAGCTAGGAGAAGAACTCTTTCAAGCCAAGAGAGTCCAGGGCATTAACTCTTCATTGTCCAGAAATCCAAATCCCACATCTTGATTCACACTCTCCTAACAGTGTATTTGAGACTTGAATTAAAAGCTAAGTCCAATATGTGCCAGTCATAGGATGGTGTTCTTCTAGCTAAACACTAACTAAATTTTTCTCCCCTAGGGATGACTGATTTAAAATAAGGTCCTTATGTTCTTATGTCCCTCTGCAACTGTATTGCCTGTTATACTAGATGATTAAAAAATGCAAATATCAGTATAGTTTATGTACTGAGGCAATTAAGAAAAACATTGCAAGATGGTAAAGGACAAGATTTCAAACTCACAATCTAGTTTTAGGACACAGACTGACTTGTGTGAGTCCATCCACAAATACAGATATAAAAGGAAGGATACAAAGTTTAAAGAATCTATTTTCTGATGTGCCATCTTCCCTGTGGTGTTTTCTTTCTTGTTTTGTTTTGTTCTAATGCTTCACACTATTTGCTATTTCTGAGTTTTCTGATGTGATCTTCCCACTGCTGGCCAGATTGAGTTTCTTTTTTGGTTGGAATCCAATGGAAGCTGAGGTCATGTTGTGTTGTGTTTCTTTTTGGTGGATTTTCCCATGACACCCTCAGAGCATTTCCCCTCTGAAGGAATTGGCATTCACATCAAATCAGAGTACCTCATGAAAGAGTGTCCATTTTGTTAGAATTAGTGTCTAAGCAGTCACATTTGAGATTAACTTTATAATTCTCCTCAACTTCTTTCATGTGCATTTTAATAAACTCTTAAGTTGTCTTCACAATAACATCATCATTGTTATTATTTTAAGGGAGGGTCTGTATATATGTGCAGCAACTTGATGTGTCAAGTCTTATGCATCTGTTCTCAGGCTTAACCAAAAAATAGCAGTGTTGGGAGGCTGCAAGCTTAAGCAGAGGAACAAGGAGAAGAGGCATCTGGTCTCTTCTTGTCTGGATGTTTTTATGATCACAATTGCACTCAAGCAGCTTTTTCACCTGCAGAGAAAAAGATTATATTCAGAAACAGGTCTTTTGAGAAAACACTATCTGTACTTCATGAGTCTTTTCTGCAGGACATTTTGTAAGAAAACTGGAATTTGTAAGTGTAGTGGTACATACCAGTCCTGAAATGAATAGGTCTTGGCTTGTTTTCTGCTTTCCTGTGGGTTTTATATCCCTGAGAGGTGGGGAGGCTTAGGAACACAACATGTTCTCTGTGCAGTGACTGCTGCTGTAATGAAGGATTAAGCTTGTTGAGTATGTGGGTGCTTAGCAAGCAATCATTTCAGGGTTTTTTTAATTTCCAAAGCTAGAGATACAGCCCTAACTTGAATACAAGCCAAGTTTGACTTGTTTGATACAAAGAAGTCTAATGGAGGTTAATACTACATTAAAGCAGCAGTTGGACGTTTGTTTCTTTTAATACCCCCCCCCCCAGAAAAAAAAGTACGAAGACGAGGAGACCTAAATGTTACCCCTTCCCCATTATGACCTTGCTGTGCCCTATAAGTATTTTATATCCATCTTGACTTTGGAAATGAGGTGGTATATAAGGAGAATGGTTGAATCAACACAGCAGAGCAACAGAGCAGGAGATGATTAATGCCACACAAACACCAACAATACTTCATTTTGTAAAAAAAAGCAGAGGTGTTCCTCCCATTGGGCAAAGGGGGCAGCTGCCCAGGGCACCACCTTGTGATGGGCGACAAAAATGCAGGTTCGTTTGTGGGGGATTTTGTATTTTCAGTGTTTTTTCCGTTTGTGGCCTGCAGGGGGCGCAGATTTTAGGCTAGCAGGACCAGAATTTCAGGGGGGTTTTGGGAGACTCTCCTGATGGTATGGCCCGGGTTTGGTGAGGTTTGGTTTAGGGAGTCCAAAGTTATGGACTCCCAAAGAGAGTGCCCCCATCCCCCATTGTTTCCAATGGGAGCTAATAGGAGATGGAGGCTACATGTTTGACGGTCAATAACTTTGGACCCCCTGAACCAAACTTCACCAAACCTGGGTAGTATCATCAGTAGGGTCTCATGAAGATACTCTGAAATTTTGGTGCTGCTATCTTAATAATTGCACCCCTGACAACAGGCACCCCCTATATTTCCCCAGATTCTCTTTTAAAATCCACTCCCTTCCTGCCAATGCTTGTTTTCTTTCTTTCTTTTATTCTCTCAATGCCTAATAAAGGTGGTGGTGGTGGTGGTTGTTATTGTTGTTGTTGTTGTTGTTGTTGTTGTTGTTGTTGTTGTTGTTGTTGTTGTTATTATTATTATTATTATTAAATCCATCCCCTTCGGCATGGATTTAAAGGGAGAATCTGAGGTCCCCAGTTTTAACATTGAAAGGGATGCTGTTTCAGGGTGGGGGAGAATCCACCCCAAAATACCATCACTTTCAATGTTGTTTAAACGGGGGACCCCAGATTCTCCCTTTAAGGTGGATTTAAATGGAGAATCTGGGCTCCCTAGTTTAAACACCATTGAAAATGATGCTGTTTAGGGGTGGATTCCAGCATCACTTATTTAAACTAGGGAGCTCAGATTCTCCTTTTAAATCCACCTTAAAGGGAGAATCTGGGGTCCCCAGTTTAAATAACATTGAAAGTGATGCTGTTTCCCCCAATTGGGGGGACTGGATACAACACCATAACATGTTTTCATAGCAGTAGTAAAACATTTTGAAAGTATTTTGAAAATGTTTTCCAAAAATTATTTCTGCTTTGTGGCATGGCCCATTGCTGTGTTCAGATTTGTGAGTTGGGGGATGTTCTATAATGTGGTGATGACTTTGAAATGACCTGGTGTAAAAAATCATTGTTTGGTCCTGGTGGGGGAGGGTGGCCGCCCATGGGGGGGGATCAAACTCAGGTCTCCTCATAATGTGACCCATGCACAATAGTTTCAGTTTATTCATTTTAGCTGTGTCAGAGGAATGTTTTCTGGGTGATTGAGATGCATTCCTAACTCCTAACTTGACCACATGTAACTGATTGAAATAACAAACTAATGCTTCTCAAGAGATATATGTAACCAGCCTGCTGCCACCTGTGCATTCTTTCCTTGATCTTTACTTTGTGGCTTCATATGCTTTGTAGGGAACTAGGCTTCCCCTGGTACCCCTATCCCATGAGAAAAGAATTACATCCATTATCTCATGGGGCAGGAAGCCAGGTGACTCTCTCCTTATCTTCCACCAACCTTGAGGTGCCTGAGCTCCAAAGACTGTTTTTCATGAATTCTTGGCAAACCGGGAGGGGAGCTTTTAGCTGGCAATAAAGAGGACTGTGAATGCCAGTTTTGCCAGAACTGGCTTTGCCAAGTATGGTGCTTCAATACTTCATCAATAACTGCTGCTGATCAATATTTCAAACTTTGTCTGTTGGCTTAAGGTTCTGAGACCTAACAAGCTGCTAGGAGAATTCAGGCTTGATTTGATTTGTCTTTTTGTGGCAATCCACAAAATCTGTAAAATTCTCACCCCACACCACATTTCAAAGGAATCGGCTTTCTTCCTGTAGGCATTCTTCATTGTCCAACTTGCCACCAAATGCTATAGCTTTCTTTGAATTAAACACATTTTAACTCCGCTTAGTTCTGGAAACTTTTTCCTCCATTTCACCTCCATTGTTTTTCCAAGCACTGTAACTGGGATTTTTCAAGCTTTCCTTGAGCCTGCAATTATGTTGAAATATCTGGCCCTTATACATGTCCTGTGTAGTTGGCCAACCTTCAGCCACTCCCCCCCGCCCCCCAATTCTTCTGTTTCCAAAGGGATTTTTATTTTTTTATTATTTTTGTCCTATTGAATTTGCAATGTAGTGTTAAGACAGATATACAAAGAAGCAGGCTAAATTGGATCAGCTTTATCAATTTCACATAGAACTTGCAGTGTAACCTTAGGGCAGAGAGTGATCTTGATGCCTGGGGCTATTGTATCAGTGATACAATGCTGAGATGTTGGGCAACTGAAAAGAATAGTAGGCATAATGGCTGCATGGAATTAAGGACTGCAGCAGTAACAAAATCCTTCAGATTTCTTGGTTGCAGTTTCCATTTTGTTTGATGTTGGAGCCAAGAAATAGAAAATCTTGAACAATTTCAGTTTCTTCATTGTCAGACTTAAAGTTGTGTAATTCCTCAGTGGTCATTACTTTTGTCTTCTTGATGGTCAGCTGTAATCCTGCTTTGACACTTTCTGCTTTAACTTTCATCAGTACTCATTTTAAGTCTTTATTGTTTTCTGTGATTTTCTAAAGAGGGCAAGGGGACGTCCAAGTTGCTTCTAGGGCAAAAGCTGTGCCTGCAAGCAGTAATCACAAGTCAGATGTCTCCCATGGAAGAACAAACACAACATGAACCATTGCAGAACCCTGTAATCCCACTAAAACCACAAGCCAATGTGCCAAGCCACACATAACCAAAATCAAACCAGAGAATATCTGCACTGGAAACTCCAGATGGGGGGGGGGGGGTACTTTCGCAAGCCCAACAAATCCAATTGCAATATGCGGATGCTCAGCAGAACCCAGTGCCACTGTAGCGGTGCAAGCTCACCAGGACTGCTATCAAATCAGTGAGTCTCTGTTTTGAACATAGAAAGGCACTTGTGCAAGCGCAAAGTCCCCTTAGAAATATTGTATGTTATACATATCATGAATGCATGAGGCAGAGCCAGTTTATGCAGAGGAGATTGGGATAGTCTTTATAAATCATATATGTGACCCACTTTCTTTACTACAGACAAGCTTCAGTGAGATCTGACAAAACAGCCAAAGTCTGTGAAAGTGACAGTTACTGGAGACCTTCTGGACATCAGTCTCTGAAGAGTGCCTGCAGAATACATTTTAAGCTTTTGCGGCACTTTTAGAGACTGGCTTCTTTGTACTGATTTTTGCTTTTTGGCCTTCTGTATTTGTGTCTCATGCTATGTTTGTATATTACATTTGTTTAGAATTTGTTTGTTCCTTCATTTATGTTGATTATTAGATGTTTTCTGCACAATTGCAATGGTTGGAAATAAAGCACTTCATATTTTCTCCTGTTGTTTTTGCCCATAGTTAAGGTGTAGCAGGTTGTTGTTTTGATTTGCATTTTTCTCCATTACACCGGTTCTTTGGTTGTATTGCTGCATAGAGGTTGATATGGATGATGCCTGTCTGATGCCTCTGCCTGTTGGAAACCATTCTGTTTCTCCATGTTCTAAAGAGAATCTCTTGTCCAGAGTATAGGATGTACATTACAACAATCAGATGTTGTGGCACATGCATTTATTTTTTTAAATCAACCATAACTTTTCATGATCTGCCCAATCAAAAGCTTTGCTGCAATCTGTGAAACACAAACTGTTTTTCTGCGGAATGTCCTTGTATGCTCCAGTAACTGGCATAAATTTGCAATGTGATCTCTAGTGCCTCTGCCTTTTTTTACTCCAGCTTGAACATCTGGCATTTGTCATTTCATATATGGTAACTGTCCTTGTAAGATTTTGAGCATCACTTTATATGTGTGAGAATTTAATGTGATGTTCCAATAATAGCTACACTCTTTGATGTCTCCTTTTTTCAGTATTGGAATGTAAATTGTAAATGGGCCATTTCCAGTCCATGTTCCATTGTTTTATTTTCCATTTTTGTTGGCTATTCTGAAGAAGGGGGAGAGTCAGGAAAGCAGGAACTGTGGTTCAGCCATTTGGGCCTACCTGCCAAAGGGGATTTGATGAATGGGCATCATAAAATTTGATCAGGGAGAGAGAAAAAAGGGCTACATGCCAAGGGATGTCTTTAGCAGAGAGCCAAACACTTCCCACAAGGGGCAGGATTCCTAACTCTGGATTGAGGGTGGGAGGGGCATGATTTTACCCATGCAGGCAGAAGTATTAAAAGGGATTGTGCTGCTGTTATTGGATTGGGTTCTTATTAAGAATCTGGATTGATACCCCACCTTTCTCTCCTGTAAGGTGACTCAAGGTGGCTTACAAACTCCTTTCCCTTCCTCTCACCACAACAGACACCTTGTGAGGTAGTTGGGGCTGAGAGAGTTCTGAAGAACTGTGACTAGCCCAAGGTCACCCAGCAGAAATGTAAGTGGGGAAATGCATCTGGTTCAGCAGATAAGCCTCTGCCACTCAGGTGGAGGAGTGGGGAATCAAACCCAGTTCTCCAGAGTAGAATCCACCTGCTCTTAACCACTATACCACACTGGCTCTCAGGTCCCAGGTTGCATCTCTGGCATCTCCAGTAAAGAGGAATAGGTAACAGGTGATGTGAAAGACCTTGCCTGAGATACTAGAGGGCTGTTGACAGTCTGAATAGGCACTACTGACCTTGATAGACCAATGGACTAATCTCCATTGTGTGACATATCATCTATGATACTTTTTGAGTCTGATTTTTGTAATCCTAACACTATTGCCCTGTTCATTATTCACATGCTAGCATGCTAGTTGATTCCTTTGTTTTATACAGTGTAATCCATCTTGAATCTCAGTGGGAAAGGCGAAATATAAATGAAGTAAATTAATAATAAAAAGGACAAGAATCTGTATGCTAGAAATGAAGAACTGTAGCACAGATACAAATATACCTGAAAATAGAAGGAAGACAAAGGTGTGATACTGTATTCGACTAGCAGGTGTTCTATGCTGTGTGGAAGCTGACCACGTCCTTAGTTCCCAGTTTTCTCTCTCTGCTCAGTTTTCAAGTAAGCCCACGTCTTCTGTGCCTGCCCCCCTTCATATACTTAAAGATGTTTTCCTGGAAACAGTTCCAAGATTGTTGATATTCTGGAGCAGCCTTCTGTGCTATGAGGCTGCTCTTTAATACGAAGCTGGGTGCAGAGGAGGCATGTGTGTGAGCAGGGTGAGGACCAGTGCTCTGAGGCTGAGGTTTTATTTATAACACTGGCATCTTGCCAAACAGATGTTTCATTTATTTTAAACTTAAACAACACAATTTATTTTCTGCTTCTCCCATGGATCTGAAGGAGATAGGGGAAGGAGCATACTATGACCTGATCCTGTAGCTTAAAATAGCTTAGAAAGCTTAGAATGGGGGTGCTTTGTGTTTTCATGAAAAATGTAGTCAATGGATTCATAAGAAAATTAGGATGTGAGTTTGTCTATTCACACACCCAGCTGTGCACTCATCACCTCCTCGTCTGATACACACAAACCAGGCCTGTAAGCTTGGCCAGCATACTTATGCATAAAGTAACCCTGTACAAACTCAAACTGAACTTTCAGGCAACATGAAGCCTGCTTTTGTCATGAGAAAATAATTAGCATCAGAAATGCTGAGTCACACAATTGGGGTAATGCATAACACAGAACAGGCCCCATCATTGTTTCCAATAGTCATCATCTCCTACTAAGCATGTTGCTCAGTATTTTGAAAAGTCAGGCAAACTTGCACTAAGCAAGGGAAGTTCTGGCCGTTTCTGCATGGCCAGATTTGCGGGGCTGCATCGGCATGATTAATGCCAATGCTAGCCCTGGGGCCGTTCGCATGAACGGCCCCATGGGCTGCGCAGCTGGCGAAGCAGGCTCCGCACAGCCCCTAAAAGCCTTCCTACCTTGTCCAGGCATCCGGCACTCTGAGGAGGCCAGGGGACACACCCCCATGGCCAGCACGACGGCTGCAGCAACAGAGATGTCCCCTGGCCTCCTCAGAGCGCCGGAAGCTGGGACAAGGTAGGAAGGCATTTGGGGCCAGCGCAGGGAATACGCTGGCTTTCACCCACTGCCGTTCGCTCGACAACAGGTGGAAGCCAGTGTATTCTGACAACCTCGCTCCCCGAGCTAGGTTGGAATACATCGTTTGGGGATGGGCATGATGGCATTTCAGTTTATAAAGTAATTAGAACCATGAGATATCACCAATGTTAGCGTGGGGTAGTGGTTAGAGTATTAAATTAGGACTCGCATTCCGCCATGGAAGCTTGCTGGGTGACTTTGGGTCAGTGATTTTCTCTTTCAGCCTAACTTATGTTACAGGTTGTGGGGATAAACTGGAATCTGCTGTGGGTCCCCATTAGAGAAAAATGTGGGCTATAAGTGAACTAAATAAAATAAACATTGCCTTTCTCCAGGGCCAAATTCCCACAGAAAATTTAATCTAGATACAACCAAGTTTCAAAAGAATCGGCACCTTTTCATCCAGGTTCTAACATCCTCACTACAGCATGAGTCTAGTGAAGACGTCTAAGCCTGCCCCTTGGGGGTGGGGGGGTGCCTGCTGTCAGGGGCACAATTGTTAAGATAGCAGCACCAACATTTCAGAGTATCTTTAGGAGACCCTCCTGATGATACCACTCAGGCTTGGTGAAGTTTGGTTCATGGGGGCCAAAGTTATGGACCCTCAAACGTGTAGCCCCCATCTCCTATTAGCTCCCATTGGAGTGTTTTTTTTTCAAAAAGGTGCATATACAAGCAGGTCCAGGAAAATCCCGTGATAAGGGGCGGGGAGGATCACCAGAAATGGGACTGATCTGTGTTCCATGGTTCGGCTGTGAGGAGATCTCGAGGGAACTTGGATATTTCAGGTGACTATCCCAGGATTAATTGCCAGTGAGGAAATCACCCAGATTAATATAGCAGCTGTCAAGAACAGGCCAGCATAGCAAAGCTCAAATGAACTATCCTCCATATTACCCAAAAAGCATCTTATTCAGTTATATCCCTTTTCTTCCATCATGGAACTTTTTAAAAAAGCAGTCATGGACTTTCCAGGAAATCTTTCATGTAAGTACTGACCACATTAAGGCCTTCTTCTCTATAACATATTTCCTTCTTCTCTATAACATGTTACATCCCATTAAAAAAACCGTGTGATTCTGAGCTTTCTATCAAGCTCAGATTTAAATCCCCACCGTGCCATGAAGCTTGAAGACTGTCCTCGGACTAGTTATTCTCTCTAATTTCTGTTTTACTTAATCTATTTAAAGGAGTTGTAAAGATAAAATGAAAGGCTGATTCCGCATGGGCCAAAAACTGCATTATGAAAACGGTATGAAAACAGTATAAACCCTTTTACACCATTTAAAACCCTTTTACACCATTTTCACACCATTTTCACACTGCTGTTTTTGGCCCATGTGGAATTAGCCTTTACTGACATATGCCACTCTGAGCTCCTTAGAGTAGGCTGACCAGCCGTCCCACTTTTGGCGGGACCGTCACGCCTTTGGACAATTTGTCCCACGTCACCCGGGTTCTACAAATTGTCCCAACTTTTGGGAGGCTGCTGCACTGCCTTGGGGGCGCAAGGCAGTGCGGCAGCCTCCCGTGCGCCTGGCCGTAGGAGCGCATGGCCTTCTGGGGCTTGCCGTTTGCCGCTCTGTCACAGGGTGGCAAACGGCGAGCCCCAGAAGCCCGTGTGCTTCTGTGGGCGCGTGCGCGCGCGGCCACTTCCCCGTCCCAGATTACAAAGGTGACCATCTGGTCACCTTACCTTAGAGGGTGGCTGGGGTTAAAATGTACCAAACAAACAAACAGACAGATAAGGAGAATGTTCTTACCACAGTGAAGAGCAGGTACTAATTCCTGAGTAAAATAATCTTGATCACGGAGGTACTTGTGATTGAAAAATGAATGAAGCCTATTCTGTGGAAAAATAAAAGGAAGCATCGTGTAGGAGTGCTGGACTAGAATCTGGGAGTTACAGGTTTGAATATCGCAAAGTCTTTCACATTCTAAAGAAGAGACCAGAGAGAAGAGATCACGAAACAGTAGCTTATTTGCTTAGCAACCAACAGCCACATATCACAGAGATGGTCGCCAGATTTTTATTTAAGGCTTTTAGCTCTTGCGAGTAATTTTACTATTTTCAGAATCTGCTTTGACCTTTTCTGAATATCTGTTTTATTTTGTCTATTGGTGCCATTAAAGGTCTTGTTATTTGTTATTAGAATATCCACTCTGCTGTAGAATCTCACTGGTTGACTTCAGGTAAGACAATCTTTCTCAGCCTAACTGACTTCATGGGGTTGTTGCTGTGAGAATAAAATGGAGGAGTAAAGATGAGGACGTAGAGAAGCAAATTAATAAATACATTTGTGTGAATCTAGAGCAAAAGTTCCCAACACGGTTCTCACAAGTACCATGGCATCCTTCAACACATTTCATAGTGCCCAACGAGGTCCCCAAAGGCACCACGGCACTCTCCAACATCTTACCTGATATCTGACAAGTGTTTTTAGAAAGTGGGTGGGCCCAGTTTGGTTTCTACTTATCTACTGGAAATTTGATTGGCTGTGCAGATTTTTAAAAACATTGCTCTAGGAGCATCTGTCACCAAAGCAGAAGGTTCTTCACTGTATGACAGAAAATAAGCCACGGCATCCATTTTATGACTGGTTATGCCTCTCGAAACAGCAATTTTGTGGCAGTCATTTTGTGTCTGTGCCCACCCTGCTATGTCAAAATTTCAAAGGTGCCCACAGGCTCTAAAAGGTTGGGTACCCATGACCTAGAGTGTTCTGTTGCTCTTGAAATTGAAGCAGAGATGGAAATAAAGGGGAGAAACAGTGAAGTTATGATCCAAACTCCATTGCAGTCATCAACAGACATGATACAGAGTTTCCATTCCCGCAACCCCTTCTGACTGTTCTTGAGGTCAGAGGATCTGTACAGAGGGTCAACTATGTGAGTTGATGGGTTGCAGCAGGAAGTCCTAAAATTTGCAATAGACCTCAGCAAAACTTCAGTTGTGGAAGAGGACGGAAGAATGATTTTCCTTGATCCTTTCTCACTCTGGCTCCCACCTCCGTTTGTGAGGTTCCCTTCAGGTTCCCCAACTTTAACATTGACCTTTCCAGGGATGATAAGAACCTGCCGGAACCGAGTGCAACACAGGGAAATGCCATGTTCTGTGCATTCATTATAAAATACAAACAAGGGAACATACAGTAGAAATTGTTAATACAGAACAGAATCTTTTTTGAATGGCTAATGACCTGGCAAAAGTTTCAGTGCAATGTATAACAAAGTCTTAAGCCTCTGTTGGGATTTCTTTAATTTTATTTTTCCACTTGCTTCAGCCATGTCAGTGCAGCCAGAAATCCAGTTTGCTTCCATTGAATTTCTGCCTGCATTCATGTGGTTGAAACAAGAAGAATAAAATTAAAAGGACTACAAACATAAGCTAAGCTTAAGACTTTATTATCATACATTACACTGAAACTTTTGCCAGGTCATTGGCCATGCACACAGGGTTCTGTTTTGTATTAATATGTTCTGTGCATACAGCAGTAGGATACGTACTTTTGTTTCTTAACAAGCACATTCCAGTGCAGTATGAAAACTTCTCAGCCCCCAGAGTTCGTGAGCAAAGTCAGCCCGTGAAACAAAACTATTTTCTTTGTCTAATACTGCTTGCCTCCATATTTAATTAATGTGGCTATTTTATATTCTAGGCAACAAATGTGCTTGCCTTGCTTTTTTAATCCAGTGGCATTTTATGTGTGATCCTTCAACATGGCTCAGTCAAAAAACTGAAGAGAGTAAATCTCTCTACAATCCACTCAAAATCCATGAAGCCACTTGGTCATTGAGTGCCCAGACAGGGAAGCCCTTAGTACATGAGGTTACCTACTATGGGGCAGGAGGTACTGATGAAGCTTCCCACATCAGAAATAATTGCCTTCCTGACTCTGAAGCCATACAGGGTCAAAAACTGTGGGATGATACACTGCAAGATTATGCAGTTTGAGTGAACGCCTGAATCTGCTCTTTTGTACTAGTGTAGTCTTTCTCTGAGGAAAATTGGGACAGACTTCTTTTAATCCTTTGGCTCCAAAAATGTAATCATCATAAAACAACAACAACAATTTGAGCATAGGCGGATGTTTCTGTCACGTGCAGAACATTTTAAAATGTGTAACCAGACACAATATGTGCCATTTCAGGAACAAACTGATTAGTTCCAAACGAGCATTTCACAGTTCAAAAATTTAAGTCATGCAGAAGTCAGGTAGGCTATGGACAAAAAGTTCTGCAGCATTTTTGTCTTTCTGGTTGTTCAGGAATTGAAGACAGAAAGAATTAAAAGTATTGCATGACTAGGCTGAAGCTATCTGGACAAATTATTGCCTGAGACTATGTCTTAGTGCATGAATGTATATATTACAGGATTTTTCTGGAACCACCAAACCGACTTCGTTTTATACATCAAACTTCTGTGCATTATCTTTAGTTGTTTATGGATGTGGGAAGCTTCCCACACATGTTTCTTCTTGCTGACTTCAGCTAGGGATGGGAAAATGGCTTTCTGGTGATAATTGGGCCAACGAGTAAACATGGTGTCATGGGACCTGCATAGCTCCAGAGGACAGATGTTGCAATAATGGACATTTCTAGTAAAAAATGCTGGGAATTATTTAGATTATAGAGTGGGAAAGAAATTGATTCTGAGAGGCAAGGTTGGCAAGAAGAGGGATGGGTAGTACTTATTGCAAAGGCAGATCCTTATTTTAGATAAGATAATTTTTTTACAGCTTACCTTCGCTTGTTTCAGGAAGATCCATTTGCCACCAAAGGTGTGAAATGCTTAGAACTTTGTAATCAGACCAGAACTTGTTTGAATCTTTGGTATGTGCCAAAAGACTAGTAGGGCCCCAGCTCCTACAGTGCTTCCTTGTTACATGTGGGCATTTATGATCTTATTTAATGACTCAGATCCATTTTGTTAAAAACAGAAATAAAATGTATTTTATTTTCTTCTAATTTGCAACAGCTGTGCTTTGATTGCTTGGCAGAGTCTCACTCTAGCAAAGGATTGTGGGAAATCCTGAAAGTACAGGCAGCCTGACAACCAATAAATAAGAAAAGGATTGAAAACTAAATTTGAAAGATCGACTTCTTAGAAATAATTCAGGATTACTCCAGTATCTTTCATTGCAACCGTTATTCCATATATCTTAGTTCCCAAAGAAACTACATGACCAACTTTCATCCTAAATTTTAATCTTAAATCAGTGTGAGACAGGGAAAATAATTCTGTGTTCTTCTATGAGAACAAGGTTAGTTTAGTAGATTCAGTAAAGACCACCCAGCAGGTTTGTGGTTTGAGGCCAGGGTGTTTGTGTCATAGCACAGTCCTAATTTAGCTCCCTTAGCAACAAAGTCACCTGGACTACCCAGAAGAAATAGTATTCCCCCTTCTATTGATTTTGCATTTTGATACTTTTCTTATTGAAGCAGTATTCAGCAAAATTGTTTTTGTTTATTGAAACCTTACATCTAAGCAGTTTAAAATAAAGTGAGTAAAGAAATAAAATCCAACATAATAGTTTGCAGGTTAATCTCTTTTTTTAAAACTTGAATTCAGTTTCTTCTTATCTTCCCATGTTACTTATTCATATATCTAATACACTGTATTCTTTTTTGTCTTACTTAGATTTTATAAGAATTCTACAGGGATACCAAATCATTTTCTATATTAATTTTACTCTCATTGCCTTTCAGTTTAACCACATTGTCCTGTAAAGTTGGATTTGCCGATTTGACTTGTTCTAAATATCTGTCTTGAAAGTCTGACAGCCATGCTGATTTTTTTTAAAAATTCATACAGCAATATCCAGTGGCTCCCAAAATTACTGGTATATAGAGATAATACAGTGAAGGATGGGTATGTAAAGGTGAGAGACTGCCTAATAAAGGGGGTGTGAAAATACACCCCCACCATGGCAACAGTAAGCATAAGCAAGAATGGCATCCATTACAATGCCACTTGCTGCTGCAGCAACCCTACCCCTTGCTTCCTTCCCTTTTCTCCCATCACATTTGTAAACACAGGCATGGATTGTGATTGAGACCTAAAGATCTAAAGGCCCTCCCTCAATTTTCCTTTCCCTACCAACCCACATAACACTATCATTCAGTTCAGCAGGGAAAAGGGAGAAAGCTCTGTGTGCCTACATGAGAAAAAACAATACGAAAATGTCATAAGACATTGTAAGACTTGGATCCTACATTCCTTTTTTGCTTGCAGACGGCACTTCTACTATAACCTGTTTTCCCATGCTGTTTTTCAAGTCCATGTTATTGAATTTAACTTTGAAAAACATAAAGAAATTGACTGTATACTGCATGCTGAAAAATGCTGGTTCAAAATGCCATTACTACTGGACATCCCTATATGTTAATTTTCTTGCTTCCCTTGTTTACCTCTAGCATGTGTTGATTCCATGAATTCCTCACAATACACAGGTTGCAGAGTGAGCAGCAACCTCTGGAGAACTTTGTATCAGGTATAATCAGGATCATGCACCTTCAAAGAGTTCTTCTAGTTGGGAGGGAGAGAATGACTAAGCTGTTTATTTCATTTGTCCTGTAACAAAAATCATAAATACATAAAAACTGTGTATATACTGGCAACAATAATAATGTACATATTATTTATATATGTCAGTTGTATAATGTATAAAAATATGTATGTGTAAACATACAGTTCTGTGATGGTGTAATAAACAACTTTAAATTATACACACTTGTTTGTGTTTATTAATAACAAATCTCCATTGTTTGAATAAAATTATAAATAGATAAACCGACCTTAACAAAAGGCATAAATGTCAATATTTTAACAGCATTATAGATTACTAGCAGCAAAGCCCATTGCAGGGAGAGATGCAATGGGTCCTAGCAAAGGGTCGGGGGCGAGCAAGCATTTCCCCCTGCAATGGGTTTTACCAGGGTCATAGCCCCGGTAAAGCCTCTACCTTGTTCTCAGCATGACGCTTCCCACCTACTTGGTTCTGAGTCTGTGGCTTGGGATGGGGGGAGGGTGGAAAGGTGTGGCTTGGGGTTGGGAAAGGTGGAAAGGTAAGACTTGGGGTGCGGGGTGTGTGGACAGGAGTGAATTGGGGTGGGGGAGGGTTGAAAGTTGAGGTTCGGGGTGAGCGAGGGTTGAAAGGAGTGGATTGGGGTGAGGGAGGTTTAAAAGGTGAGGCTTGAGTGGGGCAGGGTTTGAAAGTGTGGCTTGGGGTGAAGGAAGGGTTGAAAGGTGAGGCTTGGGTGGGATAGGGTAGAATGGGGAGGCTTGGGGTGGGGAGGAACCAGGAGGGTTTTGGTGAAGCAGCGGGTGCTAAGCTGCTACTGCCTCACTGGCTGGGCTGTACTTTGAAGGTTGTGGAAGGATAAGGGGAACTGTTGCTCCTGTGTCGGGGGGAGGTGGGCAGGAGAGTGGATGGAATGTCATCCACCAATGGGCAAGCAGGACTCACTTTGGGAGTTCTACTTGCAGATTGGTACAGGGTTCATAGTCGTGACATTCCATCACTTAGATCATTATAGGTTAGGGTTACTGAGATCATTTAATCTATCATCCTGAACATCCAATCATTTTTTAAATAGATCTGCCATCAGTGGGGTGGAATTATACCTCCTTTATGCAATCAGGAAAGTCTCTGGGTCAACATTCTGCATTTTGGACAGCTTGATCCATTCCCTGTTGACTGTCAGAATGATAGAAAGGGGTATGCAAAGGAGTAATCATCTTAATATTTGAGTTCAGTGTTAATTTCTGTCAGGTTCCTGAGTTTTACATTGGCAACAGGAGAGGTCATGTGGAGTTACTTTGAAAGTGTGTAGTTACTTTGAAAGTCAGTCCTAAGCAAGTTTAGAAGTGGATCCTAACTGAACATTTTGAATACTACTGGCTGACTTAGACCATCATCATAGTCTTTTTTCCAGTGAGTAAGACAGAAACAATAATGCTCACAAATACTTATGAAAAAGTATGAAATAAATGTTGTAAAAGGACTTGTAAATAAGAATTGTGCGCATTGTAATAAATGAATTACAAACTTTGCAAAGTTAAATCTGAAGCAGGAGAAAATATTCCATGGGTATGAGTTAACATCTTACAAGTGGGATTTTTTGTTTTGTTTTCCTTTCTGGCATTGTGTCACTTATTCTGACCCTCTAGTCCACAGTCTGCCATTTGCTAGGCAAGGTTAAGCTCTATTGGCAGAATTTCCTCATGGCATGGAGGTGTTAACCATGTTGAATCAGCATACCTGATATTAGAAAGATCCTTCTCTGTAAAGTACTCTTTAAGTGGATTCACAGAGGTGGAGGTTTTTTTAATTAAAGAAAGTGTAAAGGCTTGCATAAATTTGTATTAAATAAAAAGTACAAAAGATTCATTTTCTGTCCATAATTATGCTCTGAAATGCTTTCCTGCAAGGTACTGTTCAGAATGAATGTTATTTATTAATAGAAAGAAAACAAGCATCGACTATGCAGCAAAATCAAGGCCATTTCCATTGCTTGGCGTGTGACAAGATTTTAGTTATTGTTATTTTATTGTTATACCTTAGTTTACCAACCTATATTGAGCATTAGCAGACATTATAATACCATCATGCAGTTGCAGATATCAATTTGTGTAATTAATAAATATGTAAGAATAATATATAATGGGAAAGAATACCAGACATAGAAATGTATAGATCAGAAGGTGCTGTTTGTGAGGATATTCTGTCTGGAATTTAGTGGCTCCTTCAGGAATTATTACAATACAGACTACAGTAATAAACTACAGCAATATATGAGTGGCCGAATGGAACTGTACTGCACAAACACATAATAAAATGTAAAAAATTAGCTGCATGTGTCCAACATCTGCCCACACTTTGCCTGCCTTGACTTTGGAATAATCTTTCTTTTGTTTATATTGCTGTTGAAAAATATTTTTTTCCCTTTTGAAAACTAGACTAGCTCCGCAGCCCCTCCTCTCACATTCCCTGTCTCATAATACCAAATGAATTGACATCATTGATCCAAGGGAGCTGCCCTTCCTGATTAGTTTATCGGTTCAGATGCAAGCACACGTAAATAATATGAAACAAAATGGAATTAGAAAAAAAGATTGCCCATTACATATGGGGCACTGTAACGTCCTAAACCAGTGTTCTATTAATACATCTTACTAGGACCAAATCAAAACAAATGAGTAAGTTTCCAGTTCTCCCAAACTCTGCGTCTGGCTGGATATTGAAAAGAAAGGGGAAAGAGAATGTTTGGGGCCATGATGTTAGGATCTCTGTGCTGAATCTCACGGAGGACGGGTTGTAAACTAAATCAGACTGGGTGATGCTGAGTGAAACTTGAAATTGCCCCTTTGCCTTCTGTAAAAAAAAGGGAAAATAACAGTCGCCATTTGGCAATATAAAATCCAACACTTAATGAAATAATTAACAATGTAGTTGGTATCCATGTTCTTTTATTAGTAAATATGTAACTCTAAGTCAGTGGTTCCCAAACTTATTTGGCCTATCGCCTCCTTTCCAGAAAAAATATTACTTAGCGCCCCCTGGAAATTAATTTTTTTAAATTTTAATAACAATTAAACAGAAAGATATATGTATTAATGTTTCTACCTGTGGCCATCACCGCTCCCCTGGATCGCTGCAGCACCCCCCCCCCAGGGGGCGGGGGCGCCCACTTTGGGAATCACTGCTCTAAGTCAATGCAGCATTAAGTATGGGATGAACAAAATATTTTCTCTGTTCTTTCAATGAACGGCTAGATGATCTTCAGTATCCCTGCTACTTAGAAACTAGGTATCCCTCATTATTCCACATATATGTTTGAAAAAAGAACAGTATAAAATAAAATAAAAGGAACAAGTTTCTGAATCATATTAACAATATCCACCCAAACATCCAATTTACTATGGAAAAAGAAAATGAGGGAAAACTTTCTAGATGTCTCAGTCATTCACAAACCTCATCAACAATTGGGCCATAGGATCTACGGAAAAGACAGCTGTGAATCACCCACCGGCTGCTGTTGCCTCTGGGGGTGGAATGGGTGGAGCCAAGGAGACCGCTTCCGCTTAACTGAGGGTAGAAGCGAAGCCCGGGCCATGTTGGGCAAGGGCTGACGTCACCAGGAGGGGAGGGCGGATTGACCCTTTAAAGGGGAAAGCCCTCCTTTGTTCTGGCCTTTCATGTAATGCTTCGGACCAGCTCGAAGCAATTTGCGGGTTCCATCCACCTCTCCCTGGGTTTGATTCAGTTGTTGCATTGTTTCCTGCTCATAGCCGTTCGGGGCAGTGGTGCGTGGGTAATGATCTGGAAGTGCCGATGGCGGCAAGAGGCAACCGCCCTGCCGAACCGGAAAATGGGGATCACCTCTTGCCAGGAGCGTCCGCCTGGCAGAGCCCTTCAGTGGAGCGAAGTCCAATACAGGGCACCCGCCCATTGGAGCTTCGCTATGAAGCAGACAGGCCAGATCAAGACCCATGCTACGCCTCACGCTTCTGTTTTAGTTGGCTAATAAAATGGCTATGGCCAAAATGTTTATCCCAGCAAAGAGTCCAGTGTGGTTATTGGAGAGGATTCACCCAGGTGGTTTTCACCCTCAGAAGGCAAAACCACACACACTGATAGATATCTACATAAAAACTCCAATCATCACCCAGGACAAAAAAGGAGCGCAATAAAAACTCTGGTAGATGGTGCAAAGAGAATCTGCAAACCCCATCTCCTTCAATATAAACTGAATCACCTAAATTGGACTCTACAGGCCAATGGTTATTCTACTACAGACATCAGAAGAGCTGCAAGACCAAGAACAAACCACAGGAATGAGGATAAATAGCCACCCAAAGGGAAGGTGTGTTTACCATACATCATGGGAAACACTGATCGAACAGGGAAACTGATGAGGAAACATAACTTCCAAACAATCTTCAGACTCACCAAGAAAATTCAACAAATGCTACGTTCAGCAAAGAACAAGAGGGATCCTCTAACATACCTTGCAGCTGGTGACAAGGGACCATGTAATGCAGCATCCAGACACGAATCAAAGAACATGAAAGGCATTGCGAACTAATTCAGCCGGAAAAATCAGCAGCAGCAGAACATGTTATAAACCAAACTAGACACAGAATGTTATTTGAAAACACAGAAATTCTGGACCACTCTGATAGCCACTGCATCAGACTACACAGAGAAGCCTCTGAAATCCACAAGCATATGGACAATTTCAACAGGAAGGAGGAAACTATGAAAATGAACAAAATTTGGCTACCAGTACTTAAAAACACTAGAATCACGACAATGGTTAATGAACACCAGCCAGACTCAGGTTGTCTCTCTGCAGGAAGCAATAAAATGGATTGTGAATGAATACTTAAATGCACAGGAAAACTGCTATGCAAATACCCTTACTTATTGATTATGCAACTTTAGTGTTACATACAAATTCTAAAATGGGGGAATTCCACTTAACACATGAAAAATTACACTTGCAAAACTGCATCTTTAACACTTTTAGCAATTGCAAACAGTTCTTTCACCCACCCTGGGTATTTCACAGGTATATATACTCCACTTGCTCTACCGCTACCAGATCCTCTGAAGATGCCAGCCACAGATGTAGGTGAAACGTCAGGAGAAAATAGTACTGGAATAAGGCCATACAACCTGGAAAACCCACAACATCCTACTAAAAGGAAGCATAGTTCTCAGTCCATTTTGAATACATATTTCAAACTTAGCAAAGTTTGAAGACGTTCCCTAACCTGCTTCCAACTTGAGTCTCTTTGTCCTCTGGAGCTACTTAAATGTACTTAGGCTAGGGAAAGACTTCAAACCTCACAGAGTGGAGTGATAGAAAATAGGCTCATAATAGATAGGTTTTCACAAAAATAGTTAGGGTGATGAATACAGTAACATTCTGTGTAACATATTCATCTGTAATGTTCATAAAATATGTTGATACTTCTTATGATGTATTCAAGTATTCTACTCAGTCCCAAATAAGTTACCTATCCATATTCAAGGAGATTTCATGGCAAATGTATTAGGACAGCCCCTACAATTCTCTCATTTTTCAAAATGTGTAAAATAGAATTGTTCAGGAGGACATTTTTGTAGGAGCAGAGCTCTGGGGTATTGGTTCAGCACTGGAGGTAACGTTTATTAGTGATAAAGTCTTTCATGTACTGATTGTCTTGTTGCCTTAAACAGATGTGTTTGCATGCATTGCATCCCCCCACTTCTGCAATCTCACCCCAACTGCTTTATTTTGTCTTACTAGCAATTTTTGCTGTTAGGTTAAAACATTACCATTTTTTGAAATCCTCTCCCTGCGTGCCTGTTGTTATATTATTTTATAATCTGCCTACTGACTGAATTTTTTAAATAATGTTTGTAATACATCTGTGAGAAAGACAGACTAACAACAGCAACAACAATGTACAACCAAGCTGGATCACACTGTGTGGGGCTGATTACACACCAGATTTCACTAGTATAAAAGCAGTAGGCCAATTATGCAGAGAACACTTACCTCGGAACTCCTCTCTACACAATGGACTTCCAGAGGGCTCTCCTCACATTTCTTTGTTTACACATGAGGAGGCAGCCTAGTATCTGCCCTGCAGAAGTCTCAACCAGTCTCTCCTTTTGGTGCCTTAACTCTGCCCATCAATTTCTCTTAGCTTAAAGGCACATTTTCTCTTCCCCTCCCTTCCCCTACACACATACTGTCTCTCTTTCACTGACACTGCAAGAGAGAGAAAGGCTTGTTTTTAAAATAGAAGCTTGTCTGAAAGAAAGTTTTTTAAATGCCCTCCTGACCATTGGGGAGGACAGAAGCAGAGCAGGGGAGGTCGGGTGGAGCCTGAACAGATGCTTCAGCTGTTCCTTTGCAAAAGCCAATTCTCTGTTATTACTATATTGAATAATTGATACAAGCATTTAGAGAAGCAGAAAGGAGTCAGCAACAGGGAGATGTATGAGGGAGAAGCGTGCAAAGCAGCACAAGGGAATGGAGGGTTGACAATAGGTGGCCTGGCTGTGGGCATAGGGAAGAGGTCTTGGGCAAAGCTGTGCTCATTGGCAAATCTGCCTTGTCTGCAAAACAAAAATTGCATTCATGCTAGGGGTGGTCTTGCTTGCTGTGGGGAGAATAGAAAGTGAATGCGGGTCTTGAGGAAATACATCCATACAAGAAATCTTACGGCGATGCACATTTGCCTCCATCGTGCAGCGGATGCCTTGTGTTTAATCGGCCTAAGACTTGTATCTGACATGACGAGTTCTATATGTTGGAATCCTGGCTGCTACAGAAATCTAGTTGGTACAAAACTGGCTTCAGCCTTCTATGGTAGCAGCAGCAACATCTGCAGTGGTGATTTGAGGGAATGAAGTGCCTGTTTCCAATTCAGATCAGGCTGTACCCCAGAGTGAAGTGACCTCCTGTCTCCTCTCCCAGCCACATTCCTCTTTTACAATAATAAACAATTCTGGTGATTTTTTAAAGCTTCCCATGATAGGCTGCTAACTATTTCCCATTGTGCAGTCATTTGGCAGAGGCATAAAAGTGGAGGCAGTCTGTCTCTCCCAGAAGCATTTCTGTCTCTACAGTATAAATCCTGCAAGAATAGAGAGGAAGAGAGAAATATATTATTGGCAATGGAGAGGTGAGGTTTGTATTAACATTTTTGTCTTCTTTCTGGTTTATTTGGACCTTATCACAGCTGACTATTGGATGAGATTGTGAAAAAATGCTCTTTAAAGCATACAAGGAGGAAGACGTTGAAAGGACTGAATGAGGGCCAGGATGCCTCTCTGCACTGAGTTTTTTAGGGTGTCTTTCACATGGTTTATCTGTCCCAAGTTTAGTGTGCTTTTGGGAAGTGGGTTTTTCCTGCTTTCCCACAGCATCATGGTGAATTCATGTACCTCTAAGGGCTTCCCTGGCATTTCTCCATTCTTTCTGAAACCTGTTTTGCTTTGAGGTTTTGTACAAGACTGCTTTCCCACTACAACTATCCTTCCTTCTCACACCCACCACAGCTTAATCCAGCTGTAGGTTATCATTTTAACTCCTTTATCATCTCTTACTCATCCAAAGACACTTCCCCCCATCTTCCTGACATGCCTTGTTATCTCCAGATGCAAATGTGTGACGTTAATTATTTGCCTTCTGTCTGGCAAGGTCAAACAAGCTACATTTAATGGACAACATATGGCTTTTGAGTGAAACATGAAATCTTTGAGTAGGCATCAGAACTATTTATATGAGTATGAGATGCAAAAAAAGTCACATTGGTGAGTAAGAGAGAATTTAATGTCAGCAGATAATGTATGTTTAACTTCTGGAAACAAAAAGAGCTATATAAAAGAGAGAGGGACAACACTCTCTTATTAGGAATGGGCCTCTTTATTTCTTTTCGTCTTCCCTTGTCAACATATAAAACTATTATAAAAAATAGCTGGAGCTGGCATTTTCACAGGATGCGGAAAACCCAAACATTTTCTCTTAAGTTTGCAAGTTTTAACTCCTTCCATCAAGACAGAATGGAAGGTAGAGGCTAAAAAGAGCAAAGAGATATTGCCACCCTCTGGAATTACAAGTAATGCTTTATAAATAGCTCCTTTATTAAAACCAGCTATGAAGATTTACAGCTGGAGACATTTTAGCCATCTATAGTAATACTGTCACTGCTATTGCCTCTTGTGCTGCTGCTGATTTTAAATTTAATTTTAGGGGCATTTTCACATGTGATGGAAAAAAGCCTATTGGCAGCCCAATTCTGAGAGACACTTCAGCGGAGCTCAGATGATAGACCTAGTGACAACACAACCCCAACAGAGGCACATGAACTAAACCTCCCCTTTTAGCCTACAAGGGAAGCACACAGGATGCTCACCTGTCCCCTGGCAAGGGTCTTATCTGTCCTCTGGAAAGGGTCTGCTTGCTGGTCACACAGGGCTGTATCTAGGAAGGGCAAAGGCACAAGGACAGGGAAGGTCAAATGACCCCGGGCGAACTGGGGGGGTGCAAAATCACCCACACCTCCTCCTCCCCCCTCTCCTCCGGAAGAGCTGGGTTGGTGCGGGGGAGGTGCCTAAAAACAGCCAACCTGCTGACAGGAGGCCCCCAGTTCGCCCAGGGCCTGCAAAACAGACCTGTTCCGCCAGGCTTTTGGCCAGCCAGGATGACCATCTGACCCTCATTCCATCTTGGTCTCCCATGGGCGGGAATGGGGTTGGGATAAGTCGCCATCTGCACATTTTAAATTGTTTAAATTCTATGAATTCAATATTGTTATAGATTGTTTTTATATTTGTATTTATATGATGTTGATGTACACCGCCCTGAGCCCTCCAGAGGAGGGCGGTGTAAAAATGGAAATAAATAAATAAATAAATAAATAAAAAATAAATAAATAAATAAATAAATAAATAAATAAATAAATAAAAGGAGCCGACCTGCTGCCACAGCACCTGTGTGAGCTGCCCCTTTCTCTCCCCAGGCCCTCAGGGACAGAACTCAGAGGCGGGGGCAGAGGCAGCTCAGACAGGCACTGCATTAGCAGGCCGCCTCCTAGGCCGCCTGCCATGGCACCCTGCCCTTCCACCTCCCTGCAGGCTGGCTTCTGCCCTCCCCAGAGCCTGGGGAGGGCAGGAGGAGGCCTGCAGGGAGGTGGGGGGCAGTGGCTTGGATGGAGAGACTTGGACAGGCGCCATGGCAGCAGGCTGGCCCAGGAGCCAGCCTGCTGCTGTGGTGCCCATCCAAGCCCCCAAGCACCACCCCCAAGCTCCACCCCCCCCCCAAACTGGAGTAGGTGTTGTCCCCAGGCACCATTTTCCCCAATACACCTCGGGGAAGGGGGGGTAACTAGCCACCCTGGGTACTAGAAGAGAGGGGGGTGCCAACATAGCAGCAGCATTCACTGGGTAGAGGCTGCAGGCAACTTCCCACCTGGCTGCTGAGCATGCCCCCCTGCTAAGCACATGAGATGAGGTGCCAATGCCCCTCCCCCAATGACCCACACAAGTGGAAAACAGCATGATGGGACAAAGGTTTCACATGCTCACGGCATACAAAACTGAGCTACAAGTGGGCAGCACAGTCTAAACCAGGGGTCTGCAACCTGCGGCTCCAGGGCAGCATGCGGCTCTTTCATACTGTGGCTCTGCATGGCTTGGGTCGGCCGCCTTCGGAGAGTCGCCCTAAGGGTTAATGGGAAAGAGTCCCCGTTCCCAGACAGGTACAGCCTGAGACGGCTATCCCAAGCCACTTCCGGCTTCCCTGTCCCAGCTGCCTGGTAGGCTGATGCCGGTGATGATGGCGCGGGGCGGGGGCGGACCATCGCTGGTGGATCCTCTTGAACAGGTGAGCGGTGAAGGGCAGGAAATGGGAGGGAGTTACAGGAGCACAGGTTTTCAGCAAAATCCTAGCCTCAGTCTGCCTCCCTTGAATGGGGGATCAGGGATCGACCCTGCTTTGGGTGGCCTCATTTCCCCTTAACCTGGGTCCTTCTTGGGGGGTCCACATGGAGGACCCCAGCAGCACCACCTTGGGTTGCAGACCCCCCAGCAGCCCCACTGAGCTCCAGGGGCTTTCCTGGCAGATGGCAGCCTGGCTGAGTCCAGGTGAGAAAGACGATGTCAGGTTTTAAAGGAGTTATTACCTGCAGCCCTGCACTCGTCGGGGCTGTTTGATGGGGAGGCAGAGGTGGGTGGAAATTGTTTTCTTTTGCATTGCCAAGGAAGGCAGGAGCACATGGGGAAAGCCTTGCACGTGGATCTTGGAAGGTTTACTTCAGAGTAAGCCAGTGGAAGGCCGGGATCATCCTCAGCCCTGGTTGTCGTGGGTTGCCAACTCCTGGCGGGCAAATCCCAGGACATTTGGGGGTAGATTCTCAGAAGCTGTGGCTTTTGGGACCAGGGCGGGGGCCATGCTCAGTGAGGAATATGGCTGTCGAGTCCACCCTCCATGGCAGACATGGAGGTCTGTTATTATTTTTTAAGAGTTCAAAATGTTCAAAATGTGTTTTTTGCATAAATAAAATATAATTTTCTCTGTAGCGCTTCATGGATTTCATAAGCAACGCACTATAATTGTTTATACAAAGTGTAAAGGTAAAAAAACAATATATACAGTGTTATCTTCATTTTAAATGTCAAAAAGTATTTGCGGCTCCAAGTGTTTTCTTTTCTGAGGAAAACGGGTCCAAATGGCTCTTTGGGTGTTAAAGGTTGCTGACCCTGGTCTAAGCTTTTGCTTTCCTCATCCAGGCACCTGGTGCATTGACAGCCCTAGTACTGCCTCCTCCTTCTTTACTAAAGTCTGACTTCTGAGCAATGTTAGAATAAATGGCTGATAGTGGAAATTGAATTTTTAATCCAGTTTGAAACTGGGAGAACACATAGCATTAAAAAATCCAGACAGTCATAGAAAATTACTTGAGCAACTCCAAAGTGAAACTCTTATTTTTAGTCAGAATTTGTTTTTAATGGAAATAGATGCAGATACTCTTGAGCATTCATGACATATGAATGTTCCAAAAGCTAAGTAAACAGGAAGTGCATTCTTCATATGAATGAAAACCTGAGAAAGAAGAAAAGAAAGAATCCCATGGCTTTGGAAAGAGTTGCTGAGTAAATCAGAAACACATTGGGATTCACTGGTAAATCAATTAATTCAAACCAGAGTTGATAGAACAAGAAAAATATCTGATGACCACACATCATTTAAAAGTCATTTCCCCCTCAGTGCTGAGCAGGCAAACATGAGGCCAAGACATAAATGCACCACTTTAGTAACAGACATCTCCTGCTGCCAGACCGGCAAAGGCTTTGGGCGTTTCTGGTGCAGCATAAGACTTTGGCATGACAATGGTACTTTTGCTCTAGTTATTGATTTTTTTTTTGCTGTTACATAGATGAAACTGCCTTTTTATGATGTTCTGCTTGTTAATCTAGACCAGAATGGAGACGGTTTAGTGCACTGTTTTTATGTTGGATGTAGTATTAATGCAACCTTTTTAATTGTTCAAAGCTCTCCTTGTACATTATCTCAGTAACCCCTAAAATAGCAGGAAGCCCCTGAGACAGTTGGATCTGGTGACCAAGAGAATTTAATTCTCAGCTTAACTGAGAATTAGATTCCAAAGTTACATATTATAGGCAGGGTGAGATTTCAATAGATGTAGCAGTGGTGCATTCAGATGCCGAACAGCAGCATTTCAGACCATTTTCCTGAACACACAAGATCATTTCACAGCCCAAGAAATCAAGGTTACTTTGGACCACAATACAGAAAATTTGTCAGCGATCACATTTCTCCTCTTAATTTCTCTTTTGTCACTATGAAGACAACATTGTAACAGTTCATGTTAAAAGGAGGAAAAAAGCAGAATCAATATAATCAATAAACTAGATTGGACAGTAGAATTCCTATTTCTATCCTCCTTCACATAGAAAGAGTAGGGGATCCGATCTTAATTTCTAAGGGCATCGATGTGCGCATGGTTGCTTCTTATAGATCTGCAGCCAGTCTTCCAAAGAAGTGTAAGGTGAGTGATTGCAGAAATTCTTTGTTAATTGTGTCATCTAGTTTGGTCTAGCTGACAGTCTATTCACAGTTTCAAAAATTGCTCTAGACAGTTCCAAGTACTGTTTGCCAATAACTATTCTATGTCCTTATCCATCACTGACAGAAAGAATTTGAAAAAGATGTAATCAGGAAAGGAAGGAGCATGTTGAATAGTTTCTCTCTGTGTGTGAGTGTATAGAAAGAGAGATTTTAAACAAATAATGTTTACATTATTGGAGCTGCAACCTTATGCAAAGTTATTCTGAATGTAAGCCTGTTGAAATCAGTGGACAGGCTGGAGTAACTTTGCATAGAACTGATTTTTTAGGTGCTTTTAATTATAATATTGGAAAACAGACAAATTTTGGACAAGAGAGACTGGGTGGATTTGTTAAGAGCAAGAATGCATGCAAAACTTCCATTGCATCACTGGTGTCTGATGCTAGCTATCAAATGCCAGAGTACGTTACAAGATAGTTTATGCAAATGATTTCTGGAAGGGTTGTCCCTGATTAAACCTATTTTTAACAGAGTTTGATTGATTGATTTACTAGTGTTGTTTATTAGTGTTTGAGTCTCCTTACAGAAGAGAAAGGGGGGAGATAAATCCAAACTATTCTTCTTGTGACATCTGAAGTAGTGTTATTAATAGCCATCATTTCATAAGTAAGCAGGGAATAGTGTTTCAGAAACAGTGTTGTAGAGCTGTCAAGTGCCATGTCACTTACTCCCCTCTTTTGGTCTCTGCCTTTTTTCTTTTTTTTGTATTGGCACCCCATTAGAGTCTCTCCAGTTTCTTAGGCCTTCACAGTGCACATTGCAAAATCTGACACAATTATCCTGATTCATGGACGGACAGCATTGCCGGCACAAAAATATTTATAATTCGATTGGAATATCCTGGATAGCCCCTGTGACATTGCCTTGTCACCACATCTCTCCCAGAACACTTCTGGGTCTTTTTAAAGTCCTGGTATCTATCTCATGACATAGATTGATTTTGTACTGGCTATTCACTAAGCAAGGCTTTGATCTTATGAGTCATTTCCATACTGAGAAAGGAACTGGCAGCAGCTGAATTTAAAGAAATAAAATTATTTAAAGAATGGTGTGCTTTATTTACTTTATTCATGTGCTTATTTCAGTATCAGTATGCATCTCAGCTTTCTTCGAAGGAATCTCTGCAGTTTCTCACTCATGACACATTGCTTTTTTAACAGAGCATTACCAGCTGTAAGACGGATTCCCACCATGATATATGGTCCTTTGAAACTGGTCTTTTTCCCACTTCTGCTCCTCCCAGGTAAGCAAATAAGTGGAGTTTGGTGGTTAAGGCAAGTGTATCTATGAATTGCTAGTAGCACACAGTGTAAAAAAGCAGAGGCTCAGATTGACTAATTCTCATGCTGAGTCAATGACATCCACTCCATCACTCCATCTCAAAATAGTGCAGAGGCACCAATATTTTATATATTTCGTATTTGTTTCTATACTGTAGTCTTATTCTGTTTCCTGTAGGGCAGGTCTGCATAATTGTCCACAAAGCTTAATGTAGCCCACTAGCTCAATGGGGTCTCAATGTGGATTGAAAATAGTGGGTCAGATCTGGAGAAATCCCCACCAGTGTGCTATGCATATAGTGGAGGTAGCCAGTTTTATGTTTTGACAACAGTCCTTCATACCACATGGAGTCCTATCTTATAGGATTTCAGCTTTTGGGGGTGGCCTTTTGGAAGTCACAAAGAGCAGCAACAAGATGGGGAAAGCGAAAATACCCCAATTTGTTAGTGGAATGAGCCTCGTGCCACTGTGGATCTAAACCAAATTATCCCTTTTTCCAGAGAGCTGAAGGCTGAGGCTGCTGCTGATGGTCTTTATAGTTATTACATTTTTTCCCTATGGTTAGCAAATCTTTCAGGTTTATTTATTGTTTCGGAAACCTGCAATGCTCATTTTCCAGAAGCAGCAGTGAGGCACAAAAGAACAATACTGCTACATTATGGGGTGTTTTGGGGTGTTTTTTAAACTTTTCAGTGGGTCTTTAACAGCAGCTTGATATGGTGACATTGGTAAAGTGCCATCAGTCACAGCTGACTTATGATGACCCCTTAAGGTTTTCCAAGCAAGAGATGAACAGGCAGGAGTTTGTCATTGTTTGCCTATGTGTAGTAACCCTGGACTTTCTTGGTCATCACTCATCCAAGTACTAATGAAGGCCAACCTTCTTTGTACTTCATGAAAAGCAAAGCCTCTGTCAAACCACTTGCACCTTCTTAAGAACTACTGTCTATCTCCCAGCTCAGCTTTGTTGTTAGGGATCCCAGTAACCCAGTTATGATGGGTAGTTGCCTGCCAATTATGTCTGCTCCCACCAACTCTCAGCTGGTTGGTGGGCAGAAGAAAGAGGGAAGAGGGAAAGGTCAGCATCATCTATACAATGATGTCACTTCTAATTTTTGCAGAAGTTTTGGCATCAAAGGGGGGGGGCAGGACATATTCTGGCTCTCACAGGAAACCATAGTGTTTTCCCATGAGTGCTAGAGCATCCCCCCAGTGCAATACTGGAACTCTCGCATAAACCAGAAGTGATATCATCAGATAGATGACACTGATTGCCATCCTCAATCCTGCCTTCCTAAATCTCCTGTTGATTAAAAGGAGAGACCTACCAACCCTATTTGCTAATCCATTAGAACTGCCAAAAACCTGGATTGAAAAGGGTTCTCATGTACATGGCAGGCCAAAAAAACAGGGTATTTGGACCATTAGCTCAGTATGGTGGGTTTTGTTGTACAGTTTTTTAAAATATGCATGTTTTGATATATAGATCAGACTTTTTTGGCAGTGTCTCAGACATCCTTCAGGCAATGGAGTGGTAAATATGTAGTATTTTCACACCAAGTAAATCAACATAATCACCTCCAGTTTGTTTATGATCTTAGAGTAGGGCCAGGGCTGTTTCCAGAATGTTTAGTCCAAACCCTTAGTATTTAAAGAGCTAAACTGTTTAGTTCCTTCAATAATTAAGGCTTTTAGTCATATTATTTTACAAACATCCTGGACATCTTGTTGCTTTTGTGTTTGTGGAAAACATTTTCCAGACAAGTATAAATCTGTGTAGATGTGGGGAAAATATTTTAAAAGCAAACCAGGGCATTTTTTTCTTTAAAAAACCATGCACAGACAAATCTTGGGTTTTTTATTCAGTCATGCTACTGGAAGCTCAGATGAATGAACTTTGAGGTCCTGGAGGTGGAAACACTTAAGTGGAATAGCAGCCTGCAAAACTTTTCCAGTCTTTTTAATGCCAAACTACACAGTCAGTTTCCAAACTGGATCATTTTGACTTCCCAAATTGTTCTGATTCTTCATTGAGAGGCTGTGGCTGGCTAAAAGTGGTGCTGCTTTCCATTCCTATGGCCAATGCAGTGCCTGTAATGAGTAGAACAGTAAGCCAGGGTTAGTGCCATGTTATTGTCAGTGTGTACAGTCCCCAGCATCTCCTTTTAAAAGGATGGTGTAATAGGTGATATAAGAGAAACAGACCCGAGACCCTGGAGAACTGCTGCCAATCCAAGTGGCCCACGCTGACCTTGATGGCAACTGTGACAGGTTCATACAAAGTAATTAAGGAATGCCCTGCATTTCCCTGTCATTTTTCAAAACTGTGAAATTTTTCTTAAATCCCTAACCCTTGTAGGTCTGTCCAACACAACTCACTAGTCTAATCACACAGGTCTGTGCAACAGCAGACTTCCCAGCCTTTTAAGTATATTATTCAGGTGTTTCAGCCTCATTGGTTTTTAATTTTTTTACTTTCCCTCCCACCTTTTACTCAAAAATTCAGCATAAGTTCAGAAAGGAGTAAAAACAACGGGACCATTCAGTTGTCCTTTTTCTCATTTACTGTTTATACCATGTAATCACAAGTAAGAAAGAACTGCCTAAGGCCCCTTCTGCACATGCAGAATAATGCACTTTCAATCCACTTTCACAATTGTTTGCAAATTTCACACAGTAAAATCCAGCTACAAAGTGCATTGAAAGTGGATTGCAGGTGAATTCTTCTGCATGTGCAGAAGAGGCCTAAGACAGAAAGGCCTAGGAACTGTATGTTTGTTTCAGTATCCCTATTTTCATACTAAAACCTGTATTCATGTTAATTTTCTCAACTGACATACATACATACACACACACATACATACACACACAGTGGTGGGATTCAAAAAATTTAGTAACAAGTTCCGATGGTGGTGGGATTCAAACAGTGGCGTAGCGCCAATGGGGCTTGGGCGGGGCACGACAGGGGCTTGGCCAGGCATTCCAGGGGTGGGGCATTCCTGAGCAGGACTGTGGCAAGGACGCAGGACGCACGCACCCCAGGTGCAGTTCCCCTTCGCCCCGCCTCTAGATTCAAATAATGATTGTTTAAAGTAGTAAAAAAGCAATATACCGAAAGGTAGTATATTATTTCTTTTTTATATACTTGTATTGATTGATTTTAAATAACATAAGGAGAGAAACCAAAAACTGTTTACAATTGTTAACATATTACAAACATATCTAATTGTCTATCTCGCTCAACCCCCCAACTAAAACATCCTATATTGCCTCCCTCCTTCCCATATTTCCCTCCCTCCCTACTTTCTACATCCCCTTCAGATTTCTATAACTACTTTATCTATTCCACTTGAAAGAAAACTAACAGAGGGAGAGATCCAAAATCCTTTATCTAAAAGAGTAGTTTAAACTCCTCTCTTTCCAATATAAATTTCAAGGCAAAAAAAGAAAATGAAAAATCTTTACCTATAATACTTTCCTAACCTTTATACCAATGAACAAAAAGAATAGGACGATGAGAGAGTGTAGAGCTTATTTCATACAGTTCATACACACGTGGGGGGTGCCATGGGGGGGCAGGGTGGCTGCAGGGGGCCCTGGGGCCCCCCTGCCCCCCATGGCACCCAGTCCCATTCTCATGTCCCATGAAATAACCCAGCTTGAACATATTCACAGGATCCACACCCAGGCATCACCCCTTTGTCCCTAGTGAAGCACAACACAACCCGCCTCCAATCTTAGAAAATTTTAGTAACCGCCCTGCCTGATAGGTGCGAATAGGCTGCATCCCCTGTGTGTGTGTGTGTGTTTGCACCATGTATTCAAAGAACCAACCATATTTGACATCATAATTTAATGCATCAGTATTTTAAGATTTCATATCTTAAAAACTGAAAAATAACAAGATAATCTTGAAAGTGCAGCATTTCTTATGCATGTGGGATTTGTTTTTCCCCTTTAATCAACTAATATAAATAATAGAGTTAAAGTTTCTATTTATGCCATAATGATCTGCTGTAAGTTATGTGTTTTTCCCACTTTTCTTGAGGGAAAATAAAGTATGAGATCATCAAAATACATGTCTATCAGAAAGTCCCTTTTTTTTGCTAAGAGTAATACACTATACACAAAACATGGTTGCTTTCTTTTAACCTCCTGTGTGCACCAGTGTATATTCCGTCATTGATATTTGTAATTTATGTGAGCTTTGTGCCCTACTCATTACTTGCTTTCCCAAATAATTTTTTCAAGGATTATCAGACATCAGTGCTCTGGAGATCTCCCCCAGTGACCCTGAAGTCATCCTCTCTCTTTCAAGAAATTTTTCCCTGACATGCTCAGGGCAGAATGAGATAACATGGAGAAAAGATAAACGTAACATAGATGCTGTGTTGGAGGAAAAAGATGGCATTTTTGTTAGCACCCTCACACTCTGGAATGTGACTGGCATCAACACAGGGGAGTATTCCTGTGCCGACAATCAAACTTCTAGACAAGGGCAAACAGAGGGGAAGGCTGTCTACATCTTTGTTCCAGGTACTGGTGCCTACTTGCCTTTTGGGGCGGGAGGGAGTTGGGTTGAAGAATTAGAATAATGATGTTGAATGAAAATAACTGGCTAAGTGATCCAAACTTTGAGAGTTTGAATAATTATTCATTTTATGTATTTACTGAGACTCAAGGTGGATTATAAAATTTAAAACAATGCACCTCCACAACTAACTGGTTTCTCTGTACCCCTTTTCTCTTACAGACCCAACTATGCCCTTCCTTCCTAGCAGTCCAGAGGACCTGTTTGTTTTCAGCACAGGCCATACTGAGGACATTATCCCGTGCCGTGTGACAAATCCCAACACAACGGTGACCCTTTATGAAAAGAGGATTGAGGATCCAATTCTTGCCACGTATAACAATAAGCAAGGCTTTAAGGGGTACTTTGAAGACAAGACCTTTGTCTGCAAGGCAACAGTGGATGACCAAGAAATTGACTCTGAAGCATACTATGTCTATAGAATTCAAGGTGAGCCTTTAAACACTTTGCTCCTGCAGGTATATAGAATTCAAGGTGAGCCTTTAAACACTTTGCTCCTGCAGTATATAATCATTCTTCTAAAATTGTGATTGCCAAGCCTATGGCCTTTCCGCACGGCCAGAGCAGCGGCTTCCCACTGGCTTAAATAAAGCAGGTGGAGCGTCAGTGGATCAGTGTTTTTTTCATCCCTAGGGTGCTGGTTTTTTTGACCATGCAGAAATGGCCTATGCAACTCACAGGCAAATTTCAGCCGGAAAAAAGCAATGCTCTTCATCATTTAGAAGAGGGGGCTTGTTATATCAAATTGTGCATGTATTACCCCTTTTAGTAATTAAAAACATATGAACATTTGTCGGTTGGTTTTCTGTTTTCTTCTTTAGAGTACATAATGGCCATTCATGGGTCATTTCCTGTGACATTTGGGGGGGAGCAGCAGTGTTATATATCCACCTACTTCTTAGATACCATGATAACCCCTCTCAGGATCCCATGCTTCCCCCATTAGCACACAGAGGATATGTCATGGCGCTGGCAGTGCCGCAATGTCTTTGCCCTTAATGGGCATGGCCACCAGCCTACTTTCACCCCGCTAAGGGCAGAGGCCGGGGGACTCTTCCCTTTGCCCTTCCCTGGCAGCAATGGATTTGCAGCCGCTCTTTTACAATAAAAAGGTCATGCCTTTGCAACTTGTTGGTTTTTCATTGAGGCCTGCTTCAGAAAAAAAGAATCAGATCAGAAGTTAGTTTGCTCATTGCCAGCAGAAATGCACATATTTCGATATAAACAGAAGAAGGGTAAACAGCTGTTGCAACCATTGCGGAAGTGAATCTCGACTCCAGCATTTCAGATCCCAGACCTGAAAAAACTGCTCAATGTCTGATGAGCTGAAAATTGAACTGTCTGCACAGTGAAAAATACAGACAACTCCCTCACTGTGAAATAGGCAGCCAGCTGAAATGTATATTGGATTTGGTGCACTGCCCTGATTGATTTTTAGTTTGAGAATTGGTCTTCCTTTAGGGGCTGTAGCTTGGATTCCTTCCATGTTAATCTGAGTTTTTCTCCCCTTCAGTGCCTGCGTCTCCAGCCTTTGTCATCAATGTTTCTATCAGTGCTGTACAGACCGTAGTGAAGCAGGGTGAAAATATCACTGTAATGTGTGCAGTGAAAAACATTGAACTGATTGATTACACTTGGAGCTATCCAGGCCAGATGGTAAGCAAACCTGTGGGGTTTTGGGCTTGTTTGTATGTTTTTGTAGTTCTCCTCTCATTATCTTGGCGCAGCCGGTATGATGGACTGTGAAGCTCTCCTGTCTACACATGTGAGGGTGGTTAGTTGTTATCTCAGTGTCTGATGCAATGACTGGGCCACCAATGCATATTTAGACAGCACCGGTGTGTGTGCTCCATGCTCCTGAGTTTTTAGTGACAATGCTCAGATGCCAGTATATAATCATTCTGCCATTTTTTGATACTTTAATTGACTCCATACCTAAAAAAGGTATGCCTGATATATCTTATATAGGTTGAATTAGGGTTTATTAATTTTTTTCAGCATCTAAATTGCAACTGATTAACTCATTCCTGTTTTTTTTAGTGTAGGTTCCCTAAGAGGCTACCCAGAGAGTTCAGCAGCATTTAGTAGTACATGCCTCTGAGCATGGTAACTTGGTTTCTCCACAATTGTCACAGGTTACACACCAAAATGTGCTCAGAGATGATGACTCAACAGCACTCAGTGAGTGCCCAGCATCAGAAGGGTTCCCACCCCAGCCCGTGGGCCCAGTCACGCCAAAATATCTGGCTTGGTTACCATTCCCCATCCATAGATACTTCCAAGATGCCTGTCTAGCAAACTTGAATCAGCAAACCAGCTCTAATCTTGCCAACCACTAGCTGGAGCTTAGTTAGTCTCTCTCTGGAACAGGTCTGTTAAATTCCCCTGCAGTTGGTGAACAAAGATTCTTCTTCTGGCCAATTTGAGAAAGGTTCCAAAGTGATGATCTAACGCAAGTGATTATTTGTCTGTCGGCTGACCCCATCCAATGGCCTGCCACTCCACCCTGCCATTCGACCCTGCCATTCCCAAGAGGTTTTTCCAGCAGCCCGGGGAGGCAAAAAAACACAAAAAGCTTCTCTGCTGCCTGAAAGCCCCCATTGGTCTTAATGAACTTGCACCACCGCAAAGGCACCCAGGCATCAGCGTTGTTGAGGCAACAGCCGGGAGGAAGATGACTAGCTGTTGGCTTCTCCCCTGGCTACAACTCCGAATTATCTCCACTATGTTTGGAGGGCTGCATCAGCCTCCCGCAGAACACAGGGGTTGCCTTATTTCATATATTTCAGTCCCTCTGCTAGAGAGCTTTCACTTAATGACTTTCCACTATCCGATATGTTGCTTGGGCAAATTCATTCAAATAATGGCAAAGGGAGAGCTGACAGTGGATGAGCAGTAGACAAATGTTCTTCCCTGAAGGATTCCTGTAAATATTTTGTCTTTAAATATTTTACGGTTTGAACATTGGCCACAATAATGTACTTGAAAAATCCAGTGCTGTTCTGTACTACTTATGCTTGGTGTATTCTGTTCGCTTTGCAGGTGGGCAAAGTGGCACATCCAGTGACAGACATTTTGCCTGGGGTCAGCCATTCTACTATTTCCATCCTAACAATCCACAACGTAGAATTAGGAGATGAAGGGCCGTACATCTGTGAAGCCACTGAAACCTACCATGGGGGAAAAGAAACAAAAGAAATCTTTATCCGAGTGATTGGTGCGTTTGTCAAAAGCTTCAATTTGTCTCTTAACAAAGGTTTCTTAAAATACAGTTGCACTGCCTGCTTTTCAGAGTATTAAATCCAACAAGGCCTGCCATTCTAGTATTTTGTTTTAATGTTAGTTGATTTGTTTTGATGTAATTGATTGCTGTTATAGACCTAGTTTTGAGCTTTTCCTATTTTATAGGCACCATCACTATGTAATATCTCATGGAAGTCTCAAAAAGATATTTTTAGGGGGTGAGAGTTTTAGCTTAACATTCAAATATCCAGGTCATAGTTCTCCGAAATCAGAACATTCAGATTTGAACGGCTTTTCTTTGGCAGAAGTAGGCCCATACATCGTATTACTGAAAATGGCTAATTGCAGAATCAGATCCCTGTTGCATTTGCGTCTTATGTCTCTCATCTGCATCCATACAAGTCAAAACACTTACTTGCCCTCCCAACAGGAAGGGATTGTAATCCCAATGGGAACCCTGATTTACTATATAACATGTCCATTCCTCCTTCCTTCCTTATACAGAGCATGGTTTTGTGAGCTTCCACTCTATTCTGAATGACACTGTGTTTGCTGAGCTGCATAAAAGTAGCACTTTCCATGTGCACATTGAAGCCTATCCATTCCCCACCATCATGTGGCTCTGGAATAATCAGCCCCTGCTTTTAGAGGGCAACAGCGGATTTTCCATCAGCACTAAGAATTTGTCAGAAACTAGGTAAGCTACCTATTGTCAAAAGTCATCTAGCACAGTTGATTTTAACCCAACTTCTGGATTCTCTACCATCTAGATATTTGTATTTTCAACCTCTAGTTTCAAGATTAAGCAATCACATGCCACACCCCACCCCACCCCATCCCTGGGAGCAGAGAACAGAGGTGACTTTGTTGGATACTAGAGAGATGTTCACAAGAAAATCTTTTTACTAATTCCACATACAAACTCCTTTGCAGTTTCTGCATGGTTGCTAGGCTGAAGTAGCAGCATCATTACTTGGAATCGACAGCAAGCAAAAATCTGAATTTGGTACTTGGTGACGGGGAAAAACTCTTAAGAAAGTGGAATGTAGAAAGCAAGTGGGTATGTTAAGTACCAGGTTTCACACCTAGGTGTATTTTGCTAAAGAGCTCAGCTGGGGTGTAGAAGGTTGAGCTGGTCACATGTATTCCAGAATCCACGTTTTAAATATTAAAAGTTGAGATCACATGGTCACTAATTCACTCAAGGCCAATCTCAGGCACCAATTTGACAGAATGGCTTCAGGATTCTCAAGGTTCCCAGATAGCTGGAAGTAAAGAATACACTCTCTTCTACAAACTAGGATAAGCATTAATCCCAATTCAGCAAATAATCGGTATAGGGAAGCACTGGCATGCTTTGCTATATCAATCTCCTTGCCAAATTGGATCCAGCATGCACAGTAATGTGCCTGAGGCAAGACATTTAGATTCTTTTGTTTTATTCAGTCTATATATACAGCTATATGAGATAATTGGCACAATCATCACCAGTTTGAGAGTGAATCTATACCTTCCCCTTCATTTTTTGGGCCTGGCTGTATTTTGCATTGCCCTTGTGTTTTCCCTTCCCTCCTGCTCCATGTGATTTGTAAGGCTCGTAGTCTTCCAAGTGGCTGATAGTGACAGAGCTGTCTTTACCAAACATCTGTGCTGCTGCATGACATAATTGAATCATGACCAGTGCACTTGTTGTGTTCTTGTGGACATGTGTAGAAGGCTCCAGAAAATTATGAGTACCAAGTGAGTATAATATGAGCAGTGTGGTTCTAAAGTATTTCCTTGGACTGGAGCCATGGTGCAGAGGAGTAGCAGTGGTGGTAATCTCTTTTCCCAATAGAATCAATAGACACAACTTTCAAGATATTGTTCATCCTGTACAGCAAAAAGACTGGCACCTATATTGTATCTGTCTTTTCTCACTATTGGGGCCAATACCAATTAGGGGGCTAATTGCTATTGGCATTGCTTCAGAAAGGGTTAAATAAACTCCTTCCCTCATGCTAACTGCTCAATCAAAATCTGTTTGTCGCAGCTGCTTTAAAAAAATCATCAGGAAATCTGATCCAGGCTTTCTCACATAACATGTAGTTCAGCTCCAAATCTCTTTTTGATCATATACATCTGCCCGAACTGGCCTCCTTGTCCAGCAACTCAATTATTGTAAGGTTCTCTGTCCTGCAGGTATCAAACTTCCCTATCCCTCATAAGGGTGAAACAGAGTGAAGGAGGTTTATACACTGTTCAAGCATTCAATGAAGATGACTCACAGGAGATGTCCTTCTACTTACAGATTAATGGTGAGCACATCTTTTTAGTTTGGTTTTTGCAGGAGAAGACCTTATATGTAGCCTTTGCAGCACATATACTTAAAATGTGTGCTGAGCTCTTTGTGTGAATCATGTGATAAGCTACATACAAATGGACCAGGACATAGGGCAAAGTGTAATTAAATGTGACCTGGAAAATATAGAATGTTTATATGAATAAGCACTTCAGTGTCACCTGTGACCTACTTTTTGCTTGCTTTTTTGCTGGCGGCATGCTTGTGCCTGGGCAGGCTTCTGAAGGTGAGTTGTGCTTTTAATAATCACTTCAATATTTCCTTTGACATTACTCAAATTGTCATGTCTTACTTCCCATCTCCGCACTCCTCCCAAGAAGGCTTTGAGGTCTATTCCCCGTGAATGTGCAGCTGTAGCTTCCATTTTCACTTCCCTTCTCTCTTCCTGACAGTCCACACATTCACTTTGCAAGGACACTGCTTTTTAGTGGGACTTGAAATCTTCTGTTGGGGAGTCCTTGGTTACTGCATATAAGCTTAGAAGGAACCTTGCTTAGGTTCTTTGTGATATTTTGTGGCTGTCAAATTGTGTTTGATCTACCTGCTGGGCATCATTGTTTTGTTCTGTATTCTTTGTGCATTGTTGGATTTCTGTGCATGGCTAATTTGGAGACTTCATTGGTGTGCAACACTGTGACTGTGTGTTGCCATGGACACTCTGGGATTAACTGCCAGTACTGATATATTATCTCTACTCTAAGATAGTATCACTTTTTCTCCCTACTTTGCTGCTGGGAGAACCAGAAGCCTGACTGCATTACAAGAATGTGATGTTGATGTAAGCCATCACAATGGGACCACAGGATTTTCCTGCCTGTTTGCCTTTTGGTGTACCTTCTCCAGTTCTACAATATCCACTTGACATGGGGTGATCACTAGTGAATAGTGTTCTAAATGCATCATTGGCATTTCTAACTGTCTCAGTAACTCACAGGGACATGGAAGTGTTCCTTCCTGATGAAATTAAGGCCTGAAATCTGGTGTGTGAAGTCCAACACTGTGATTACTGGATAATTCTGAAAACTGGATATTTCTACTCCTATATGTTTAAATTAAATCAATAGGTCCTTGTATTTGTTAAAAGTATTGCCATGTTCCTAGAAGCTAAAATTTGGTTTGTATGTAGCGCAGGATATCCTGATTACAAAGACCTGAAGTTTTCTTCGTAAAAGGAACCATAAATCCAGTACAGTGCATGCTAAGTTTAAAGGTAGCCCCCTATGTAAACATTGGGTCATTATTGACCCAAGGGGTGATGTCACATCATGACATTTACTAGGTGGACTGTATTTACGGAGTGGTTTGCCATTGCATTCTCCAGTAATCTGCACCTTAGTCCCAACAAGCCAGGACTTCCCTATTTGTAGCTGCATTGCACTGAACTGTCATCCTTTGTGAGTTTTCTACTGTCACGTAACAATTTTTTTTCAGCAAATGTTAACTCCAATGACGTGAGGTTTTGGACCATAGCCAGGTCATATAGAGAGAGGGGGGGAGCTGGTGGGTGAAAGAAGGGTTAAAGTAGCCCCCACACCTGTCTCTACAGGAGCATTATTTAAGAAAATCTATGATGCTAAATACTTATTTCTTTGTAATATCTTATTCTACCCAAAGTGTTTTGGGATTTTACCATGCTGAATAATCCAGTATCATATACAAGCCTGACTCTAATTTAATTATGAAGTAAAAGACAGCATAAAATGTTTTAAATAAATAAAATAACATAAGTGGGGGAAACACTGAATAAAGGTTTATTATTTATTTATTTAAATAAAATGATGCTCCTCTGTTGCTCAAACTGTTTATTACTACCCACTCCTTCCTGCTATTTAACCAGTTAACTTGTATCCTTTTGTCCCATTTAACCACCAGTCTCAGCTAAGGTGACTGACCTCATAGAGAGCATCAATTCTACTAGTGGGGAGCAAACAGTGACATGCGTCGCAGAAGGGATGCCCCTGCCAGAAGTTGTCTGGTATACCTGTAATAATGCCAAATGGTGAGACGATAACTTCCAAAGCACATAGAATTTTGAATTAAATGGATGGAAAGTCAGGAGTTATGTTACCATCAGACTTCAATTATCACCTGGCTAGGATTTTTTAAAAACTTGCCTCATTCACTTTGAAGTTATGTTTTGTTTGTTTGTTTGTTTGTTTATTAATATGTATTTTTATGCCACCCTATACATGAAGATCTCAGGGCAGGTTACAACATAAGACTTACCTTTTCAGTTCAGTAACCATTTTTAAAAAAAATCTTCACATGATAAGATTAGTTATGTTGATCTGTCTTTTGGGGAATGTTTTCTTCTTGCTGGCCTGTTTTTTATCTCTCTTGCACAGCTGTGACAAAGGGTTGCCAAGTCTGGTTTGGGAAATTCCTGGACATTTGAGAGCACAACGTTTGGGGAGGAGCTTACCAGGGATTTGATGCTATTGGCTCATTACACATACTGTGCCTGCTTCACCACAAGGACGAATGTCAATTGCAGCCCAATTTCTTGTATGGATGTATTTCCCTGAGCCCTGCTTTCAATTTCCATTCTCCCTACACCAAACAACATCATTTTAAGTGCAATTTTAATTTTCTTCATTGCCAGAGCAGAGGAGATTTGCCAGTGAGCACAGCTTTGCCCTGGACATCTTCCCTCCACCCGCTCCCAGCCTACTAGTTTCACCCCTCCCACACCCTCACACTCCCATGTATGCCTCTCCCCTTGCCCCCTATCTGCGGGCAAACGGCAGGCAAAGAATCTTTTCAGATTTTTTATTACTTCGATATTTGTTACTTATTATATTACAATATCAGTATATTGACATAAACAAATCACTGCAAATTGGTTGACTTTTATTGCATTTGAAAATCTCCAAATGGTGGATTTTCCTTGTGCTCTTCCTTCCAGAGCCACTGCAGTTACCAACAGTCTCAATGGGAGGATGTCTGTAGGATGAATTATGAATGGTGGACGAACCAGGCATTTAGTAACAAGCCTCTCTCTCTTCCCACAGCAGCACCAGCAGCAGGAAGTGTGGATGGGTGTGTGGGTGGTAGAGAGAAAATATCAGTTTTAGGACATGGTCCCCTTCAGCAGTTTTTGATCCAGGGAACTGCTTCGCCTCTTTCATTTGGGAGGTGGGGGTGGGGATTATTTGTGGAAAGGGGCTGCAATATAAAAAAAACTGCTATAATAGCAATATTGACATAACAGTAGCTTTAACAAAGCCAGCAATTTTGTGACTACTTGGTATCATGAGATCTGTGCCTTTAAGAGTGAGTTGATGGGTGGAGTTAAGAGAACCAGGGAAAGTTGATCCAGGAGTGTTCAGTAAACAAGCTGTGCAGTGAGCATCTCCTTGTGTGTAAACAGAGAAATGCAAGGAGGTCCCACTACAACCCCATTGTGCAGCAAAGAGCCCCAAGGTAAGGTTTTCATGCATAATGGACCATAGAGTCCACCCCAAAGCTACTTTTTTCTTGAGGGAAATTGATCACTGTAGTCTGGAGATCAGTTGTAATTCCAGGAGAACTCCAGGCTCCAGCTAGAGTTTGATAACCCCAGCTGTGATACTCACAGAAGCTTATGCTGAAATAAATGTTGTTAGCTTTTAAGATACTACTGGACTATGCCAACGTCTTTACTTATCCCCTCTTCTTCCCCACTAGTATATTCAACAACAGGTAAATTTGGCATCATTTGAAAAGACAGATTTGGCCCTCATGCCATCAATTATCTGTCATTACTCTAAGAGGGTTGCCTTTCTGGCTGCAAAGTAAGGCAGATACATTTCTCTCCCCCTTCCCATAACTGCTAGTTTCAATTTTATATAATTTGATTGAAACAGTGTCAAGAATTAACTTTTGTATAAAGAACTGTTGTAGTACAGATCTTTTGCAAAATACTACTGGTTTGTTTCTAGTGAATATTTAGAAATAAAGCCCCTTGAGTCTGTCTTGATGGGAAAGAATGAGCTACAAATACAGTAAATAAGCAAACAAACAGCACAATGGTTCCAAACAACAGAATGCAAGAACCATCGGAGCTAAAGAGGTTGGAAGAGCCTTGTATGGTTTAGTTCAATAGCAGCATTCTCTCCTGACGTTTTGCCTGCATCTGTGGCTGGCATCTTCAGAGGATCAACTTCAGATCCTCTGAAGATACCAGCCACAGATGCAGGTGAAACGTCAGGAGAGAATGCTGCTAGAACACGGCCATACAGCCCGGAAACCACACAGCACCCCAGCTATTCCGGCCGTGAAAGCCTTCGACAATACACTAAACTGTTATTTGGCCCCAAAAGCTGCTGAGGTGGTGATCTAAAGAAGGATTCTGGCACTGAAGAAAGGGATAATAACTGTTCCCTCTGCATTTATTCCCTAATTAAAAATGGTTGCCTTTTTAGGGGATAAGATAGGTACCCATTTCCAGTCAGAGAAGTGGGGTGGGAAAAATAATTTTCAAAAATCTTGCCCAAGTGCTGTGAGGCACCACTACAGTACTTTTGGTAAGTCAAATAAAATGCTGAGACTTCAAATCATACTGTCATGAGAAGTTTGGCCCTTGCTTGACTCATGTGGGGAAGCTTTTCAGTTGTGTCTTATGGAATCATGGTTTGTGATGTTCATGCATGTTTATGCAGTTCATAAGAGACACGTTTGAACATATCACTTAAGCCCTCAAATTAACTTCCATTGATTTCTTCCTTCCACAAAAGGTGTAATGGGGACGCAACCAGGATTCTGGGAAATGTCTCTGGAGAGATGAATCTGCAGACAAATTTCACCTACCAAGATGACTTGAAGATTTACACTGTGACAAGCAAGTTGCACTTCCACAGAGTAGATGAGCCAGTCTTCGTAAGCTGTGTCACTCAAAATGCCTTGGGCACACATTCTCAGAACATCACCTTGGTTCCATACAGTGAGTCTCACAGGACATCCTTTAAATACTTCTGTGTTTAACTGCCTTTATAGCCTCCTTGGGAATTTTGGAAACAGTTCTGTGTCTGCAATGTGTAAAGTATATCTAATCTAATATTTCAGTAATAAAACGGTAGCTTTTAAATTAACTAATTAAAGCAGAGGGTCCCAGATCATCAACTCAGAAAACAAAATTACAGAGCTCCAAAAGCAGGTATCATTAAAAAGCTGAAGAATTAGCAGACCTTAACTTGTCTCAGTCAGCCAATAGTATCAGCCAACAAACCTGCTATATGGTTTAAAATCCCCACTCTTTAGTTACTTTCCTAATACCCAGGGGTGTATCACCCATGGGGACATGATACGGCCCTGCGTACTAGGAAAGTAACTAAAGAGTGTGGTGTCACATGTCCCCGGGCACTCGGCATCCAGTCACATGGGGGGGGGGGGTGCCCAGCCTCTCCTGTGGCATGGTGCCCAGCGACTCCCTCTGTGCCTGGGTCGCGCTTGCCGGGTACCGCACAAGACTCTCCACACCCCGGAGATTCTGCTCCATGTTTGCCTGGCCAGCCTTTCCTGGCACCAGCAGCCATAGCAGCCGTGCGCCTCTGCCCCGAGGGCCGTTTACCTTGCAAACCAGCCTGAGGCTCGCTGGGGAATGGAGTTTCCTAGGCTCCGCTGCTGCAGGAGCCTGATGCGCAGCCCTACCTTGCAAACTTCCCAGCCTACCCCAGACTGGGTGGCGGCTCCTGCAGGCACCCTTGGTGGATCCCTCCTGCTTGGAGCCTCGCTGCCCAGGTAGCCACTGTTAACACTCTACTGGATCAGATACAAAGGCCCGGGATATCTCTCCTTTCACCTCAAGAGTAGTGAGCTTCCTCACCAGCGCCCTCGTTTCCTGCTTTTTGTACAGGGGGGCCAAAAGGCCCTACCTTGGGAGCGGTGGGCTTTACTGCCCCCCCCCCCATCTTTTTGAGTCATATGATAACCAGAAATACCTCAGATGCCCCTGGCTCTTCATGCTTTCAGAAGAAGTAGCCCTAAGAGCGTTTCTGTCTGTTGCCGTACCTTTTAAAGGTGCTGAAGGTATGACATCCACATGCAGGTGATTCCAGGAAGGAAGAAGTAGAACATTAAACTATCTGGAGTCCCCCTCCCCTTTTTTTCTTAGCAGTTTTGCAATACATTAAAACAGGGGAGGAAATAGATAACTAAGGGCTGATTTTTTAAAAAAAATGTTGACATCAGGTGCATATTTAAGCTGGAGTCTTCCCATGTAGAGGCTGTAGGGAAGGGGAGAGGAGACAGAAAACATAAGATTGAGGGCAGATAAAGATTGGTTGGCAGTTGGGTGGGGAGGAGATATAATTGCCAATTCCAGGTATAGAGGTGGAACCTGGGGATGGTGAGGTTTGAGGAGAGGAGGGAACAAAGGCCGATTCTGCACTTCAGAATCAACCTAGGTTCGACTCGTGTCCGCGGAAAAGTAGTTACCTGAGGTCGACTCCTGTTACTCCGCACAGCAGCCAAGGTCGTCTCTCTGGAGGCGAGTTCAGAAGGTGGGATCACCTCTGCACATCGTTCTCTCCTCATTCCCAATTGGCTGCCATTCCATGGCGGGAAACGTGAGCGTGCATCCCTTTTTTCGTTTCGCCACGTAGGAGCTGCGTTGTGACAATGTCACAAAGCGCCGGTTTCCCGTCTCTCGTGTTCACAAACTGGTGAGAATCTGAATTTTCGCGAGCCTCCTGTCAGATCAAAATATGGCAGCCACCCTGTCAGAACATGCCACCAGAAAGGAGGGAGGGAGAGAGGGAGGGAGCATGTTTGATTTGGCCAAACCGCTGAGAAGCGGGAAAAATGTTACAACTTCATGGTGCGCCATTGAAACGCCTGGCCGTCACTTCGTGCACAAGAAGAATTTTTTTTAAAGGCATGATTTTCGCCGCCACGAAAACCTGCATACCCAATCTCAGCCCAGTGTTATTCAACACACTTTTTAACATCATGTAGGTATTTAGGGTTTTAAAAGTTGTTTTAGCAGTTAGTGGTGTGTAATTCCTCTCACTAGACTGATTTATGAGGGAATCTCAAGTGTAATATGAAGAGTGAGGAAGTTTTTTTTGATCCTCAGAAGATGCCAGCCACAGATGCAGGCAAAACGTCAGGAGAAAATGCTACTAGAACATGTCCATACAGCCTAGAAACCACACAACACCCCAGTGATTCTGACCGTGAAAGCCTTCAACAATACATTTTCTTTTTATAAATTGTTCAAAAGGGCATTCTTATCAAGAGTTGTAGATTTCTAATCTAGACTATTTCATTTCGTTGCTAATTGAATGTCACAATGTTTTGTTGCATTATTTTCCAATTTTGTAATCCAGTTGCATTGAATTGTGTGTTGCATATAATATATTGTTACATTACATTTTTTTTAAAAAAACTTTGCAATAAGCCTTGAATCTCAGTTTAAAAGGCAGACAAATGAATGAAGTATTAAATATAAGACCATTACAGATTTTGTGCTGCAAAATTGTGCTCATTCAAATAATATCAAGAGAAAATGAGAAATAAGTGCAAAAAGTTATATTTTGCACCTATTATTTATTTTCTTTTGATATCGCTTTCTCTCTGCATATAACACCCATCTCATAATACCTTTGCAGAAAATATACAATGCTTTTTAAGTGCTGTTGACTGAAATCAAGAACGAGTTTGAGGACAAGGAACAAAGAGCAAACGGATACAAGGGGCTCAAGGCAAGGCCTTGTGTCAGTGCTTCCTTGCTAGGGTTGCCAGCCTCCATCCAGGTGGCACTTGAAGATCTTCTGCTGTTGTAATTGATCTCCAGACACTTGTTACAACTGATCTTCAGATAACCAAGATCAGTTCCCTTGGAGAAAATGGCTGCTTTGGAGATATCTGATGATTCTGCATGTGTTTACTGTTTCAGACTTGCCCTTTAAAGTAATCATCATCTCAGTCATCTTGGGCTTGCTGGTGATCATGGTTCTTTTCCTGGTGATCCTCATTGTCTTGTGGAGAAAAGTAAGAGAAAGTTTGCCTCACTTGTGAGACTATGTGGGGCAGAGTTCTGTGTTCCGTACTTTTAAACCAGTGTAGCAACTGGATCAAATCCAACAAAATGCTGGGAGAATTTATCTCCGAAACCTTTTTGTTGCTAAACAGTAGTAGAATGGGAGTGTTATTGTTTGGGGCAGCGGTTCTCAACCTGGGGGTCCCAACCCCTTTGGGGGTTGAACGACCCTTTCACGGAGATCGCCAAAGACACTCTGCATCAGTGTTCTTCATCTGTAAAATGGATAAATGTTAGGGTTGGGGGTCACCACAACATGAGGAACTGTATTAAAGGGTCGTGGCATTAGGAAGGTTGAGAACCACTGGTTTGGGGCATAGTAGAGGAGGGTTAATTCTTTCCCCTATGCCATTTTTCTGAGCTGCTGTGTGGTCTGTCCTGGACAGGTTGCCTGTATGTCACCTGCATGTTGTCCTCAGTAGGTCACATAGCACATTCACAAAGATTTTGGAAACAGCATAGAAATGGGAAAGAGTTAAACTGCACCCATTGTTTGTTACTAATAAACAAAAATGCTTGGGAAACATATAGTTTCCTGAACAGAGATACCTTTCTAAGGCCAGTGAGTTTTAAAAGATATAATTCACTCAGAATTTCACTGCCAATAACAGATCTTCCAACATCTCACCTAATTTGACCCTGAGTATCATCATTTGCATAAGCAAAGGATGAAGCCTTAGCTTTTGACCTACTGAATGTTTAACTGGAAGGCTCAGAACTGTAGAAACACCAAGTGATAGAGTGAAGTTCAGCTTAGCATGGTCTATCAGTATTCCAGACATTAGATAAAAACTTTAAAGAAAAGTCTGGGATACAAATCATGGGTGATTCATATGAAAGCTCGTGTTCAAAGGACTGTGAGAGTTCAACTCCTCACCAGAGCTAGTAGGAAAATAATCTTAAAACATGCAACAGCTTTTCCAGATACTATAAAACCATTTCACCAACACTCGCCATTTGCCAACTTAAGCAAGACAGTAGTCAGCAAGAACTTGGGGTTTGAGAAGGGGAAAAATGAAACTTTTCAAAAACTGAAGTACTTCTATTTTAGATAGTACAAAAGTTAACATAATTGCTAACTTCAAATTGTTATTCCTCTGTGGAGGAACATAACATGTGTCCAGGCTCGGCCGCAGCACCCGGACTTGCCCCGCTGGGTCACACACAGGCTGGCACCGCGGGAGATGGGAAGGCTGCAGAGGAGCCTCTTGCAGGGACGGTAGAGGCCTTAGAGGCCTTGTTCAAAGAGGAAGGCAGGGAAGAGAGGAGTTTTAGCCCCAGCAGGACCCACCCGCCCACAACTGAACCGGATGTGGGAGGTGGGCTGGAGAAGCAGGTTAGGTCCGGCAGGGTCCGCCCGCCCACAACTGAGGCGGATGTGGGAAATGGGCTGGGGAAGCAGCTGGGATGAGGGAGAGAAATGAGAGGGCAGAAAGGATATAAGGAAGTGGGAAAGGGAGAGTGAGGAGCTGCCGCAGCAGCAGGAAATGTGGGTGGTGGTGTGAATAGGCAAGGGAAAGGGACAGCTCAATGTGGGAAGTGGGAAGGAGGGAAGAGGACCCTGGAGCCCAGACCCCCTGCCAGAACCTAGAGCATGGTTTGGACTGATCCCAGCCCTGTGCAGTAACAGGGTGGGAGTCTTTCACACAGGCTGGAAACACCTCTCCCTGTGAGGCAACAGGGAAGAGCCAAACCCCGGGAAATTCCTCTCCCTGTGAAGCAACGAGGGGGGGGGGGGTGAACTCTCAAGTCAGCCAGGAGAAGGAAGGCGGAAAGACCTGCTAAGAGGGGGGCGTTGGTTGTGTGGGGAAGGCCAGGAGGTACACTCATGCAGGCGCCCTGTGGCCGAGGTTGTTTCTTGGCCCTCTGGGCCAAGGGGACAAAACACCATCTGGGGAATCCAACCCCCAGGTTAGGGAAGGAGGGACAGCACACTCGCCTGAGGACACCGGGCGGCTAGGGAAAACGCCACTACATATAAGCAACAGTCTAAGACTGCTACGCTTACTCAAGCTCCATGGATTTCAACAGGACTCGTGTGCATAATTGTATGGTTGCCTACGGTTATTTTAAAAATCAGTCTGTCTTCACTTGGGGATTGGTCTTAGGGAGGCAGTAACTTTCCTTTGATAAAAAGAAAAGCAAGAATATGTGCTAGGGTTGCCAGCCCCCAGGAGATATCCCAACATTTCAACTTTTTTCCCAGGTTATACAGATCAGCTCCCCTGGAGGAAACAGCAGCTTTAGAGGGCAGACTCTAAGACATTATACCCTGCTGACATCTCTCCATTTCCCAAACCACCCCCAAACCTCCAGAATTTCCTGTCTTGGAGTTAGTAACCCTAATGTGTGCGAATGTGAAATGCTTTGCGCAAATCACATACCATGAACTCCTAAGAACACTTTCTTAGGAGTGAAACCCATTGAATAGATCTGAGTAGGTTTGCTTCAGATGGCACTTATAAAAACCTTCTTGGGGAGCATTCTGGATTTACCTTGAACCTATTCTTCATTTTGCACAACACAGTCCTTCTGTAACACCTTTCTGTTCCCTCTCTAGAAACCTCGCTATGAAATCCGCTGGAAGGTAATTGAATCAGTCAGCTCTGATGGGCATGAATATATCTACGTGGACCCGATGCAACTTCCTTATGACTCCAGCTGGGAGCTTCCCCGGGACAAGCTTGTTTTAGGTGAGGAGAGGGATAGACCAAAAGAAAGGTGTAGTTGAGTAAAGAGCTAGCGCCACTCTGCCTCAAAAGGGCAGGTTCTCTCTGCCATCTCTTCAACTACCGGTCTCTATGTGAAGCACTGTATTATTATTATTCTCTATACAGAGCAGCCACATTCCCTGTTCAAGCAATGGCTACATCTTGCTCTACAGCCTGCCTATAATTACAAAGACGTGACATCCCAGTTGTACTGGGGCTTGATTCAACAGGAGTTCAATGTGAAGGAGAGACTTCAGCCTTTCCTCTTGCACTGCTTTTCCAAGTTGAATTTTTAAAATTTATGTGCTTGTTTATTTATTTCTTACTGGGACTCCCAGTGGATTACACAGAGTGAGTCAATCCAATCAACTAGATGGAACATTCAATAAACAATGAACTAGGTTTTGGGTTGTAGAACCAAGCAGATGTCTAAAAAACAGAACTGAAGCAAAGCATAAGTGTTAACATGAGGGATAGACCAAAAGAAAGGTGTAGAGTGTGAAGAGCTAGTGCCACTCAACCTCAAAAGGGCTGAGTTTACTTGCGAGAATATTATGGGACACTTTGTCAAAAGCTTTACTAAAATCGTAGCATACCTGGATTTTAGTAAAGCTTATGACAAGGTGCCCCATAATATTCTTGCAAGTAAACTGGTGAAATGTGGACTACTAGACAATGCTACTATTAGATGGATTTCTAATTGGTTGTCTGATCAAACTCAAAGGCTGCTAATTAATGGCTCATCTTCATCCTGGAAAGAAGTGACTAGTGGAGTGCCACAGGGTTCTGTCCGAGGCCCAGTGCTATTCAATATTTTTATCAACGACTTGGATAATGGAATAGAAGGCATGCTAATCAAATTTGCAGATGACACTAAATTAGGAGGGGTAGGACAAAGTCAGAGGACAGAGTCAGAGGACAGAGTCAGAATTCAAAATGACCTAGACAGATTAGAAAGCTGGGCCAAAACAAAGACAGAAAAAATGAAATGCTCAGATATAGGATGGGTGACACCTGGCTTGATAACACTACATGCGAAAGGGATCTGGAAGTCTTAGTAGACCATAAACTAAATATGAGTCAAATGTGATGCGGTGGCCAAGAAAGCCAATGCGATTCTGGGTTATATCAATAGGAGTATAGTGTCAAGATCGAGGGATGTAATCGTACCTCTCTATTCTGCATTGGTTAGACCTCACCTGGAATATTGTGTACAATTCTGGGCACCGCAGTTCGGGAGGGATATTGACCGGCTGGAGTGGGTCCAGAGGAGGGCAACCAAAATGGTAGAGGGTCTGGAGTCCATGCCCTACGAAGAGAGGCTTAGGGAGCTGGGGATGTTTAGTCTGGAAAAGCGTAGGTTAAGGGGTGACATGACAGCCATGTTTAAATATTTAAAGGATGTCATGTCGAAAAGGAAGCAAGCTTGTTTTCTGCTGCCTCAGAGACTAGGACACGAAGTAATGGATTCAAGGTGAAGGAAAAGAGATTCCACCTAAACATTAGGAAGAACTTCCTGACCATCAGGGCTGTTTGACAGTGGAATTCACTGCCTCGGAGTGTTCCTGCATTGCAGGGGGTTGGACTTGATGGCCCTTGTGGTCTCTTCCAACTCTATGATTCTATGACACATTAAATGATGCAGAATTACACAGAAGTACAGACCACAGTCCCCAATAATTTATCCAACTTTGTGAAGCCTTTTGTATAGTACTACCCAATTGTATGTGTAGATTAGAAAAGCCCTCTTGAATAATTCAGTTTTGTATAATTTTCAGAGAGCCAGGTGAGTGGGAGTCTTCCTGACATCTTCAGACAGGCCATTCCACAATGTGGGGGCCACAGCAGAAAAGGCATGCATATATGCAGTTGCTGATTTGCAGTTTGGTTCTTGCCAAAGGCCTTGCTCATATGAGTGAAGCTGATGGAGCACAAATATGAGGGTCCAAGGCCATTATGAGCTTTGTATGTGATAACCAATGCATAGTTTTCAGAGAGCCAGTGAGATGTAGTGATCAAGAGTGGTGGACTCTAATCTGGAGGACCGGATTTGATTCCCCATTCTTCCACATGAACAGCGGACTCTTATCCGGTGAACTGGATTTGTTTCCCCACTCTTCCACATGAAACTGGCTGGGTGACCATGGGCTAGTCACAGTTCTCTTTGAACTCTCTCACCCCACTTACCTCACAAGATGTCTGTTGTGGGGAGGGGAAGGGAAGGTGATTGTAAGTCACTTTTAAAATCCTTAAACATAGAGAAAGGGGGAGTATAAAAACCAACTCTTCTTCTTTGAACTGATCCTGGTAACTGATGGGTAGCCAGTAGAGTCACTCTAGCATAGGAATAATAATAAATCCCAAATCTTGTTTAATTTTATTGTGTGTCCGTGTCAGTATCTTCTTGCCAGGGTGTGGTATCAACTAGCCAGGTTGGTTTGACTTGGATTCTCTGCTTTGCTATTGATTCTGTTGGTCATGCAACATTGTGTTCTTTGCTCAAGTTGATTTGCATTGGATTATCTGATTTGACATTGGGGGTTGTATTAGAACAAATGACTGCCCATTGGCAACATGGGGAGAAGATGGAATGCCCACTGGATATAATGGGAGCCAAGCGTGCCTGACTTGCATGGGCTCCTTTGAAATGTATTACAGTATACAAAAGTTGTCCAGTTCACTTGAAACTTGGGGGTTATTTAATGGGCAATCACCATCAGCAATCACCATGGCAATTTTGGTGCCATTTGTTTAAGAATCAGTCCCTTCAGCCCCCTGGAAAATTCCCTTTAGGGAATAATGGAGCTGAATAATCAGTATCCCCCCCCAAAATCCCAGCTCCAAATACCAAACCAGGATTTGGTGTTGGAATAAACAATGTATGGCATACGAAAAGAAATAAAGAAGATCCCACAGAGCGCAGCAAGAAGAAAGGCCAGTTAGATAGGAAGCATGGTCAGTACCTTCTTTCCTGGTAAGATTTTTTTTTTGTCTCCAGATTGATATTCTTAGAAGAGAGAGGAAAAGTTTTGGATTTATATCCCCCCCTTTCTCTCCTGCAGGAGACTCAAAGGGGCTTACCATCTCCTTGCCCTTCCCCCCTCACAACAAACACCCTGTGAGGTAGGTGGGGCTGAGAGAGCTTCGAAAAGCTGTGACTAGCCCAAGGTCACCCAGCTGGCATGTGTGGGAGTGCACAGGCTAATCTGAATTCCCCAGATAAGCCTCTGCAGCTCAGGCGGCAGAGCTGGGAATCAAACCTGGTTCCTCCAGATTAGATACACGAGCTCTTAACCTCCTACGCCACTCCTACTTAATCTCCTCCTTCGGCGTTCTACAACTCTGATCTCTCTCAGCTAGTGATGTAGCCAAAAAACAGTCTGTGTTGCTACATTTTACTATCAAATACATTAACCAGTGGCGGGATTCAGCAAGTTCACACCACTTCGGCAGAAACGGTTGTTAAAATGGTGCTTGTATACAACCGGTTGTTAAATTATTTGAATCCCACCACTAATTAGTTCCCAAATAAAGCTTTCTCTACACTTTGATCAATTTGTGCGCTTCTGCTGCATTAATCACCCAGCCAACATTTGGAATCTGAATGCTGATATTGTTCTGCTTTCTGATATCTGGATCTAAAACACACATTTTTTTCCTCATAATAGTGATTACCAACGCCATCTAGTGGTCACATATGGAATGCATACAACATTGTTTGGATGAAAGTACCAAGGTTTATGTCATTCGTTAGAATTGCTGCCTTATCAGGCAGCTTTTAGGCAGACATAAGTCTAAGCTTTAGTCATTTCCCAATGGAATAGTTCATGCTGTTCAATCTTTCCAGTAAGGAGTTTAACATTTTCCATGCAACCGCCTTTATGTTTACAACTGGAAAGTTTTGAAGTAGATAATGATTTTTTATGCTGGTCTTGATGTGGAAAATACATCTCTCTCCTGCAGGACGCACATTGGGCTCAGGGGCATTTGGACGAGTGGTAGAAGCTATAGCCCATGGTATGAGTAATACGCAGTCGATGATGAGGGTTGCTGTGAAAATGCTCAAGTGTGAGTTAAACATTTTCTTTTTCTTCTGCAGTGCATGCTCATTCAAATGTTTTCTCAGTCTTCCCACATATCCCCACTCTCTGATTCTGTTTTTTTAAGCAATATACTTATATCCACTGCAGAATTAAGCATGTTAAGCAAAATGCTTGCTCAAAGGAAAAATGCAAGCACGGCTATAGTAATATTCACCTGCTCCTCAATCAAGACAGTATTTAGGTGTGTATGATTTCCCATACAAGACAGGTATACATGTTGCACTCTGCAATATAGAAAGTTCCCACATGGAAATGTTTTTAGTTGTTGGCTTTTTGGGGTGCAGGACCAGCATCAGCATGCCTTGAGGTGAGGCAGCTGCCAAGCCCCATAGCAAACAGACATACTTTTCCACTGCCTGTTTGTGAGCACTTTATGTCACTCTGGGAGCTGTGCTCCCAGCCGCACATTCTGTCTAGTGCTGCTGTAGAAGGGCATGTGGGTAGTCCAGAAAACATCAGGGTTCCTAGTAGCCTGGGAACACCTAGCTTCACCTAGAACAGTGGTGGCGAACCTTTGGCACTCCAGATGTTATGGACTACAATTCCTATCAGCCCCTGCCAACACGGCCAATTGGCCATGTTGGCAGGGGCTGATGGGAATTGTAGTCCATAACATCTGGAATGCCAAAGGTTTGCCACCACGGACCTAGAACCATTGTGGGAAAAGAAAGCAGGAAGTGTGGACAGCTGTGACTTCAGCTGTTGGGAGAGCTTGTGAGTGGGCTTAGAAAGGACACACAAGCTGTTGGGGGTAGATGGATGGGTAGGCAAAAAAGTTGTGGGCATGGAGAGTGTGTGTGCTCTCTACCCAGGGACCCCTAAAACCTGGAGCCAGCCTATTGAAATGTAGTGGGGGAGGGAATTACGTATGCTAGTGTAAGATTCGGAAACCATTTCTTCCATCTGATGTTCTACCGGTACTCCCCTTTTCTGAGGTAAATGTTACTCTCAAAACCATGGATGTGTCTATTTTACTCCCTCTTGAACTTCAAATGTTTTTGTTATCTGTTTCATCTTTCAATTCATCCACCATACAGCTACTGCCAGAAGCAGTGAGAAGCAAGCATTGATGTCAGAACTGAAGATCATGAGTCATCTTGGGCCTCATCTGAACATTGTCAACTTGCTTGGAGCCTGCACCAAAGGAGGTACATTGGAGGTTTCATTGCGGACCTTTTGCTAGATATTACCTCTGTGTTCTTTCCTGATTCCTTCTCATGCTGCCCATGAAGATTTGTATCTTGTAAAGAGTTCATTGTCATTATGGCTGATAACCAAGCTGCTTTTTGGCAAAAAAAAAAAAAAAAGTGGGGGGGGGGGGGCTTCCATATGTTGTTGCTGCATAAGTCAGTGAACCATTCCTAGTTGTTTCTCAAAGATGAAGACTCTCTGCCAACTGTCTGACACACTTGGCAAAAATGGGGAAACTATCCTGTTCTGCCCACTAGCATACTCCAAAAAGTCCATCAGACTGACATCTGCCTCCTGTTATCCACTGAATATGGATCTAAATTACTTTAATAGCTTCATCATGTTCAAAAACAGTTTCCTTTCCCAAGCTTGCAGCACCCAAGTGATATATCACAAGAGAATTCAGACTTTTAAGGAAGGATTAGTGGAGTGGAAGCAACATGATTCCCTAGAGATAAATCAAATTCCAAGCATACTTTATTTTTTGGTGGTGTTATGACTGCAAAGATTCATAAAGAAATCAGATTTCTCTGCTGCTGATTTTGTGTCTCCCTATCCTCTGCTGATTATTACATTATATTGCCTCTCCTCCACTTCTTTCACCCACTCCTTACTCCTCTCACCCAGTTGCGTAGCTATAATGGGGACATCTGGGGACAAATGGCCCGGGTGCCCCCCAGTGAGTCACATGGGGGGAGATGGAAAATTGCCCCCCCACACACATCTGACCCACACCACCACCGATTGAGAGGGAGCGGGCCTGTGGGCTGTCGGCCAACCCAGAGGCTGGAGCCTGGGCTGCCTGGAGCAGCCAGCCAGACCCTGCCCGGCAGGCTGGAACATGACCCCTGTAGCGTGTACGTGAAATTTGGAAATTTTTTTGCCCCTATGTGCATCACTTTACATTTTGCTACATTGAACAGCATTTGCCATTTCTTAGCCCACTCACCTAATTTATAAAGGTCTGCTTGGAGCTTTTCACAATCCTTTGTGGTTCTCACCATCCTACATAATTTGGTATCATCCGCAAACTTGGCCACCACACTACCCACCCCTACTTCCAGGTCATTTATGAATAAGTTAAAGAGCACTGGTCCCAATACGGATCCTTGGGGGACACTACTCCCTACATCTCTCCATCGTGAGAACTTCCCATTTACACCCACCCTTTGCTTCCTGTTTCTCAACCAGTTTTTAATGCATAGAAGGACTTCCCCTCTTATTCCTTGATTGCTGAGTTTTCTCAATAGTCTCTGGTGAGGAACTTTATCAAAAGCCTTTTGGAAATCCAAGTAGACAGTGTCTGCTGGTTCCCCCTTATCCACATGCCTGTTTACACCCTCAAAGAACTCTAGTAAGTTTGTCAGGCAAGACTCGCCTCTGCAAAAGCCATGCTGACTCTTCCTCAGCAGATCTTGCTTTTCTACATGTTTTTTTTTAATTTTATCTTTAGTGATAGATTCTACTAATTTACCAGGAACAGATGTCAAACTGACTGGCCTGTAATTTCCTGGGTCCTCCCTAGATCCTTTCTTAAAGATTGGTGTGACATTGGCCATCTTCCAGTCTTCAGGGATGGAGGCTGATTCTAGGGATAAGTTACATATTAAAGTGAGAAGATCAGCAATTTCATGCTTGAGCTCTTTAAGAACTCTTGGGTGAATGCAATCTGGGCCAGGGGATTTGGTAGCATTTAGTTTTTCAATGGCTGCCAGAACTTCTTCCTTGTCTACCACTATCTTCGCTAGTTCCTCAGATTTGCCTCTTAAGAAGTTTGGTTCAGGTGCAGGAATTTTCCTCACCTCCTCTTGGGTGAAGACAGATGCAAAGAATTCATTCTCTGCAATCTCTCTGTCATTCTTTAGCACACCTTTTGTTCCTTCATCATCTAACAGGCCTACCACTTCCCTAGCTGGCTTCCTGCTTTTGATGTACTTGAAGAACTGTTTGTTACTGGTCTTGATGTTTTCAGCCATGTGTTCCTCATAATCCTTTTCTACCTCCCTTGCAGCTAACTTGCTTCTCTTTTGCCATCATTTGTGTTCCTTCTTGTATTCTTCATCAGTCAAGCTGGACTTCTATTTTCTAAAAGACATCCTCTTTTTTCTGATAATTTCCTTAACCTCCCTTGTTAACCATGGTGACTTTCTTTTGGACTTGGGTGCTGTATTTCCTAACCTACAGAACACATTCAGTTGAGCTTTTATTGCTGCATTTTTAAATAACCTTGAAGCATCTTGGACAGTTTTGACTCTCTTGATTTTCCCTTTCAGCTTCCTGCGCACTATCCCCCTCATCTTTGAGAAATTTCCCCTCCTGAAGGGGAATGTAACTATATTAGTAGTTGTCACTTGCTTGCATGCAGAGATACTGAATCTGACATCATTGTGGTTGCTGTTCCCTATCAGCTCAAAAACACTGACTTCTCGTACCAGGTCCTGGGTCCCACACAGAATTAGATCTAGGACCATGGTGGTGAACCTATGGCACTCCAGATGTTCATGGACTACAATTCCCATCAGCCCCTGCCAGCATGGCCATGAACATCTGGAGTACCATAGGTTCGCCACCACGGTCCTAGATCTAATTCTATGTGGGACTCAGGACCTGGTACGAGAAGTCAGTGTTGTTGAGCCGATAGGGAACAGCAACCACAACGATGCCAATTGGCCGTGCTGGCAGGGGCTGATGGGAATTGTAGTCCATGAACATCTGGAGTGCCATAGGTTCGCCACCACTGATCTAGGATCACCTCTCCTCTGGTTGGTTCCACAACCATCTGCTCTAACCGACAGTCATTTAGCATATCCAGGAATACTCTCTCCTTTTTATGACCTGGACATTCATTTTTCCAGTTTATGTGGGGATAGTTGAAATCACCCATTACCACTACATTTTTGCTTTTGTTGGCCTCTCTAATTTCTTTTTCCATCTCAGAATCCTCCTGTGTGCTTTGGTCAGGGGGACGATAATATATTCCTAATATTAGACTATTCTTCACACCTCGTATTGATATCCACAGTGCTTCTCCCCTTGCATTGTCTATTCTATGTGATACTATGCTCTCTTTGATGTAGAGGACAACACCATCCCTGATACGCCCTGTCCTATCTTTCCTTAGAGCCTGTAACCTGGGATAACAGCATCCCACTGGTTCTCCTCATTCCACCATGTCTTCTTCCCTCATTTTTTCCACATCATGCTATTTTTCTACATTTCTTTCCTGTATGAAAGTACATCTGGCCATTTGAGTTTACACTTGTAATGAAAATGACTCTCAGTGAAAACTAGACCATGTGATAGGCAAGGAAACATGTTCTCAGATGCCATTGACCAGAGTTGTTTTATGCAGGCCCTATTTATATCATAACGGAGTATTGCCGCTATGGAGACCTGGTGGACTACCTACACAGGAACAAGCACACTTTCCTACAGTACTGCAGTGAAAAAGCCAAGCAGGAAGTGGAGGTGTATGGGAATGCCTTCAATGATGACAGGGTACAAAGGTACTTGTGCATTAATGTCCTCCTCTTGATTATGTACATCTTGCTATTTTCGGTACATGCACATCTTGCCCTTTCTGCACATCTTTCAAATAGAAGCATGATAAAAACTTCAGCACAGATCTAGGATTTTCCCAGTGTATTTTTTAGTTCTGATTATCTAATGCTTCTCCTGATCTGGATGGCCCAGGCCTGCCCCATCTCATCAAATCCCAGAAGTTAATCAGATTCAGCCTGATTAGTATTTGGGTGGAAAACCACCAAGAAAGTTCAAAGTTGCTATGTAGGAGAAGGTAATTGAATGCCACTCTGAACATCTATGGGCTTGAAAATGCACCTGCTCTTAACCACTATGCCACTGCTGCTCACCACTGCTAATAGTCATGGATAGATATGAATTTTCCTCATTTCACCCATCCTTAATCTAATGCCAGCCACTTTTATCAGGTGACTCTGTGTTCTATCATTATGGAAGAAAATGTTCTTTCTAATTCACTTTCTCCATATTAAGCATAATTTTATAAATATCATCAAGTATAATTTAATTCCTGTATGATGTTCCATCTTAATCATCATTTTTCTAAACTAAAATAAATATTGTATTATCATTTAACAATTACAAAAAGGGCAACCAGCTGTGATCTAATTGTTCAGGGGTATCTTTGATTTCCTTTCATATTTTGGCCGATTTATTTTACTCCAACACTCCTTAATATCACTTCAATACGTCTCCATCGTGTTGAACAGCAGTTGCCAGATACTAATCAATTTTTGTAGTACTTGGCACAAACTCCACACAGACTGTGCACAGTATCTTTTGCATAGTTTTATGATCTTCAAAGATACAAAGAAAAGTTTGCTGAAAAGTCATTCATTGTCTTTCTAAGCATTGTGCTGGTGTACAATTACCCCTGTCAACTTGAGGTAAGTCTTTTCTGAGAATTCAGATGAAATGTTTTTGTTTAAGCCCATGTAAGTGTATGCGCAGGCTGTTGCCTACATCAAGACTGCTGAAAATGTGCAAGAAGTTTCAAATACATTCGACACTAGTTTATGCCCCTCTGATATATGGCCATTTTAATACAAAACTGACTGCTGGTATATGCAAAAATCCTGTTCCCACACATACCTTGGGTCTGCACACACAATTCTGGATCAGATTTGAAATTGTACATGTGCTTATTCTTTGTCTTTGTGTCAGCCTTTGGACACTGTATTGTATCATATATTTAATCTATATACCGCCCTTCCCCGAAAGGCTCAGAGCGGTGCACAACAATATAATAACAATATCAGTAATCATAGCATCATACAACAGACACCAAAAACATAATATCAATAAACAAAGGATCAGTAAACATCATAGCCTTTATGATTATAATTATAAACATTATAAACAACAAGCATAGCATTGTAAAACATAACATTATGACAAGCAATAAACATAAAAGTATAAACAACAAACATCAGTAGCTATAATATCATGAACTATGAGGCAGCATTAAGCACAACATAACTAATCAACATAATAATGAGCATAGATGGCGACTTTCCCCTTCTACAGCATAAACTGCAGAAACACAATGACCAAGGAATTAACTCCCAACAGTCTACAGCTGTGTTAGTAGAAGAAGCCTAGCTCAGAGAACAGTATAAAAATATAGTATCTCGTCACTAAACTAAACCTAACAAATCCAACTAAACCTAACACTAGCATGAAAAAAATGACAATACAATAACACACTACCTAAAACTAATAAATATCAAAACAGGAGGGAACCCAATATAGCCTAACTAACCAATTACCACCACCCCGCACATAGTTCACATCAACAAACAGGCAGTCCAGGAGTCCAAAAATCTCCCCTGTATCCACGTTCTATCAGGACTCAGCCACACAGCGTCTACAGCCGGCTCGGTTGTTGCCAGCCCTCTCTCTCTTTCTGTCCGCTCACCAGTACACATTCCATCTGCCGTCGCCACCACCGCCACCATGTTCTCTCTAGGGCACGCCCAGTCCTGGCTGCTGAATGGAAAGCTCTTGCGGGCTTTGTGGGAGCCCCTGCCACCGGTCCCCACCGCCATCCAGGAGCCTTAGGCGATGGACAAGAGCACCCCACCCTGGCCCTCTCACTGTCAGTGGGCTGCCACAGCTGTTGTTGCCACCACCATCGTCCAGAGGCCCACATTTTCACTCGGGCTCGACCAGCCAGTTGTTGTGTGTGGGCCTCTGCCACCGCTCCCTCTCAAGACAGGCTTGCCCAAGAAGCTCAAGGAATTTCAATTCATCATGCTGCAAATGCCCACGCTGCGAGACAGCAGCAGGCAGAAAAAAAGGAGGCAGAGGGAAATCACACCACTCCATTCCCCTCTGCTTCATTCCGCAGTTGGTGAAAAATAAAGTTCAATAATAAATTCAATAGCATCAAGTGAAGTTTGCTAAACCCACTCAATTCCTAAAGGCAGTGGAACAAAAAAAAATTAACCATTCCCGAGGTCTTAATTTGACTAATTTTAACTAATTGCCAGAGCTCCACAGTTAGTTGCCTGCTCCGGCCACCATCTTGTATTTCAAGACACTATAAACCTTGCTTGTTTATCTGAAGCCCCCCTTTGTCATAGCTCTGTACAAACTGAATAAATATATAGTCTGAATCATCTTTCCACCTCTTTGCAGCCATACTTCCTTATCTGTGGAAAGTGATGGGGGCTACATGGATATGAGTAAGGATGAGTCACTGGATTATGTCCCAATGTCAAATGTGAAGGGTGAAATCAAGTATGTGGACATTGATTCCTCCAATTATGGTGCTACCTATGAGCTGAACAGTTATTCTCCATCAGGTAAGGAAATCCACAAGGAATCAGCTGGCACAAGTATCTACTTATAGCTGTTTTTAATGGTTTCATTGAACAGAGGATAAAGTATTGTAATGTTACCTTGTGATGTTGCTTCTAATTATCTTTCTTTCTTAGATTTAGTGTTCTCCTTAGATTTAGCAGTCTAGCAAGCCCTGTGGACCAGTTTTATATCTACATAATGAATTTAACTTATAAGTATTATTTGTGTCTTTGTTCCAGTTCCTGAAAAGGTGACTTTGATAAACGAGTCTCCACTCCTCAGCTACACAGACCTTGTTGGATTTAGCTTCCAAGTAGCCAACGGAATGGAGTTCTTGGCTTCGAAAAATGTATGTATCTGTGTGTCCAGAATAACATGTAGGGATGACTGATTTCAAAGGAATAAAACTGATTGTTTTATATGTGTGTTTATACAGCAAGACAGGCACGGAAACAGGAGGCAGCAAATTAATTAAGTGTAGGTGGACTTTTGATTTATGTGTTATTAAGACATTCAAGTTGTTGTCCCCTTTTAGACATGACTACATCCCTTTTCCTCAGAACAAATTAAGCAATATTTATATAGCCACCCCAGTGTGCAGGCCAGCAGCAGAGCATTCAATAAAGCTGCACTGTATATCATTGCATTACAATAACTTCTCCAGTTCTTTATAGCAGACTGGATTTCAATCATGCAGTATTCAGCCCCCCTTCAAGAAGTTTCAGATTCTTTCACAGCTAATGTTGGGAAACGTCAAAATCTCTTAAGCTTTAATCACAGAGTGATGTTGACAGGCCATAAAAATGCAGCCCCTGCTGCTGTTCCTGAAAGCAGAGAGTTGAGGGAGTATCTATCCCTGTTGTGTTGCAGAAACCATTCAACATAAATGAATAAGCAATGCTGTTATCATGAACTATGTATAGCCTCTGTATTGGGCTTCTCTTAGACATTCTAGAGACGCTGTCCTAAATGGCTTATACCCTCCAAAGTTTCTCCTGAAAGGATATTACTCTGTTTAGAACTACACAGTAAATTGGTGTTAAAAGTTGAATTCTATGTTTGTGTTGGTTGCCATAAACTAATTCAGTTGGTTTTGGAAAGGATATTTACAGTTACTCACCCTGCGGCATTCCAGTGATGTTTATATTTATTTGTTGTCTTTCTCCTGCATAATTGATGTGATTGAGTAGGAAAAGAGGAATATTGACTCAATAAAAGATGACCTTCAGTTTGCAAGACCTGACCAAGAATATTAATGATAGGACATTTTTGGAGGTCATTAATTTGTAGGGTCGGCATAAGTTGGAAATGGCTCGACTGCACATAATAGACACAACTGATAAGACATCTTTTTCTCAGAAAATATTTTTGCTCATAAATGTGGGAAAGGGGAACAGGGTAAAACTGATGAAAGCCTGTGTAGACAAACTTACCACCAATGGTTACCATACAATAGGAACTTGGTAATGACTGGGTATTTTACAGAGTATACCACAAGATACAAATGTTTCGAAATTTCGCACTAGTCACTTGATAACTGCACAATATGGTTGCCAACTAGTGGTGTGTGTCTGAAGGCATGGGGACATGGAGGGACTGCTGTTGGTGAGACGGCATGTCATCACGTTTGGGGACAATCTGGAAGTGATGTCATGCCTCTCTAGAAATGGAAATGATTCCTAGAGAGGCATAACAACACTTTCAGGTTTCCCCAAAAAATGACATACCACCATTATGCCAACAGCATTTCTAAACGTTATTTTTCTCCTGCTGGCAGCTGGAGCAGTGGCAGGCAACAGGAGCTTGGGTCAGGGATCTCTCATCCCTCACTGGCAACCCTATTGTACAAGAATGGGGAGAAACATTTGCTTTGTTGCCAGAGTGGGGAGATTTGCCAGTGGGTGCAGCTTTGCTCCAGAGATCTTCCTTCTGTCCATGGCCAGCCTTCCCTTCCACTCATGACTCTCTGCACATCTTCCCCCTTGTCCCCCACCTTCCATGTTGCTGACCACTTCAAGTAACAGAAAAGAAGCTCATTCATGAACACCAATCTCTAATTCTCTTGATATTTTGAGATATCGATATATAGAGAGCTTGGAAATAACACACCTCTATCCTCTGGCTGCAGCAGCACTAGCTGCAGGAAGTGTTGTATGGCAGGGAGAGAAGGAGAGGAGGAGAGAATATCTGCTCTATGACAGTCTCCTTCTTTAGCAGCCTGTGGTCCAGGGAACTGCTTTGCCTCTTTCATTTGATGTGTGTGTGGGGGGGGAGGATTACTTTTGGAATAGTAATATCAACATAAGTGCCGCTTAAAGGGCTGAGCCAGCAGATTTGACTACTGGGTCTAATTACTTTTAAGAATCACTTAATGGACAGAGTTAAGAGAACCAGGCCTGGAGAGTTCTTTGCTGAAAACTCTAGGAAAAGGAGGGAGTGCCTCCTCACAAGTAAACAGAGAAATGCAAGGAGAGTCCTCTGCAAGCCCACTGTGCAGTGAAGAGTCCAGAGCTAAGTGTTCCTTGTGTAATGGGCCTATATCTAATAGGAAATAGTCCCACAAGAGCAAAAATGTTTGTAGTGGAAGTTATCATTGTATTGCATAGTCTAGAACACCCAGAGGTTGAAAACACACTTTGACATAATGCAGAATACTTGGGGTAGATTCATCCCTCCCCTTTAGCATATAAAATAACCAGCACCAGTATAGTTCTTTTACAAAGCTACAATTTTTTAGAATGTGAAACAACAAAATCTAAAATATTAGGCAACTAAAATAAACTTTCATGAATTTTAAAGGAAAGCATCTAAAACATCTCAAATTAATAATTTAGCATTTTTCAATTTTGGGAGGATTTTTCTCTCCCCGCCCCCACCCCTTCTCTCTCTCTCTCTCTCTCTCTCTCTCTCTCTCTCTCTCTCTCTCTCTGATGAGCTCATCCTATGGCTGGGGTTGGGCAGGACAGAAATAAAAAATAAAAGTACAGCAATTCTTGATGAATTTATGGGATATTTTTACCCCAATGTGTTTAATTGGTTTGGGATTAAAAAATACTGTAACAGCAAAATACAAATTTATTTTGTACCCCTGGTGTGTTTCAGTACTTTTCTGTACTTTGGAGATATTGTTTACTGTACCGGTAACAATGTCCTAAGAGGACTAAGTTGTTCAGCCACTTCTCTACAGCTTCTGCCAAAAAAAAAAATGTAATCAGGATAGCAAATTCACACTAAGAGTATTTCCAATAAAGAAAATATTGTTGCGTAGGTAGGGGGTGTTGCTTTTGAACAATGGGCCAGAGATGGAAACAAAGTCTTGACCTCGCTGCCCCCTTTGAAATATGAAATATTTTAATACACAATTTGAAAACAATTCTAAAACAATCTGGAATAGTCACACGCTCACACTGAAACATATGCATGTTTTCTGCAGCAGTATTATTGATTAATTTATATCCTCCTTCGTAGAAACACAAAGCAGCTTATCACATTGTTCTCCTATCCTCTATTTTATCCTCACAACAGCAATCCGGTGAATTAGGTTAGGCTGAGAGAGCGTGACAGCCCAGGGTCATCCAGCAGAATGGAGCAGGGATTTGAACCAAGTTGTCTTAGGCCAACACTTCACCCTCTATACTGTATCATCCTTGAAGGACATTGAAGATTTTGCAGGCTGGCGCTTGAAGTGCTACAATATGCTAAACTTGGAAATGTAGAATAAAGGGGAAATGAATGCGTATAGCCTAGCAATCAATAGGAGCACCACAACAGCAACTTTCTAATAGCATTTCTACGTGCCTGTAAAGCTATTGTCTGTACAGACCCACAATGTGCTCATTATATTTTCCTAAACGTTCCCTTTAGTGCTGCTTTGGTTTGAGGAAGTTGGCTGCTCTTTTTTTTGTCAGTTGTTTGAGTAATAAACAACAATATGCACGCACAGTGTAATAATATCTCCTTGCTGTCTTACAGTGTGTGCATCGGGACCTGGCTGCAAGAAATGTGCTGATCAGTGAGGGGAAGTTGGTAAAGATATGCGACTTTGGCCTAGCTAGAGATATCATGCGGGATTCAAATTATATCTCCAAAGGCAATGTAAGTAGTAACATTACCTGGACTCAGTTAGGTGTAACTTTGCCTGCACAGGAAGAATGGCAAGGTGGAGTTCTATAAGCAGAATTTGGAAGAAGGTCCTCGTTTTCTCTCTACTCCCTATGCACAAATATGGGATTTAAATTTAAATCTTTTAAAATACATTAAGATTGGCTTTGTGTGGCCTGTACTCAATGTATGTAGAAAATGCTCATGCTCAGAAGAATACAACTCCTTCTTTGCCTGACTCATTAGATCTTTAGTCAGTCCTAAACCAGATGATCAGCAGAATGAATATCAATAAGTCTTGTCAAAGGCTTTCATGGCCAGAATCAGTAGGATGTTGTGGTTTTTTCAGGTTGTATGGCCATGTTCCAGTAGTATTTTCTCCTGACATTTCCCCTGCATCTGTGGCTGGCATCTTCAGAGCGATGCCAGCCAACAGATGCAGGCGAAACGTCAGGAGAAAATACTACTGGAACACGGTCATACAACATCCTGCCAAGAAAAAGTTCCACCCAATATTACTCTAACATATGTCGTAATACAGTGTGTTAAGTTCTGAACAATATAATTAATCGCAGTCACTAAAAGAGATTTTTGATTTAATGTGAATAGCTGTTGTTAGGGCAGTCCAAGAGGGAAGATGGCGGCTGTATACATTCAGCCCATGTATGGGAATGATACTGTGCACAGGAGAGGGGGGAAGCTGACAGCCCTCGTAATCTTAAAGGGATTTTTGGTTGGTTTTCACTGTGTTCTTGGCAGGCACATTTTCATACATGGTCATCTGCAGAATACCCATTTGAGTACCTACTGCAAGTAAGCAAATCTGTTTACATGGCAGCCCTTCAGACATTTGACTGGTGCTATAATAACTATATTTACAATGTACAAAAAAGCAAGTTTGCACAACTAATAATATTCTATCAGATATAACATCATGGAATTGCCTAAAAATAGGTGTCTCAATGACAGTGAAAATCCAAACCTTAATGTCACAAACAAAATGGCCTTCTATGTCTTCCAAATTGCCAGGAAGTAGTCCATCTATTCCAAAGGATAGAAAGCCTTCAAGTGGGCAATACTTACAACACAGGGCAATTACAGAGAAGGCTCTACACATGGACTGGCACATGGACTCCTATAAGTTCATATACAAGTTCATATATAAGACCCGGAGCTCTCTGCAGTGCCTTTAAATCCTCAAATTCTGTATGTGAACTGTTTTGCCACAGATGTAGGATTTCAGAAGCTGAAACCAAATAACCAAGAACTCACTATGAATCATTTTTCAGGGCTAGAAATAGCATATGCATCTTGAGTCTTCTTTACCCCATCATTCTTCCAGAAAAATAGGAATTGAAACTTTGGCCATTTGCAATCCTTCCATGAGATTGTTTGTGCAACTTAACACACTGAACCCAGGGGAACCGTGAGGGGATGACAGCAAGCAAGCTGCTGAAGGAGGAGAGAAAGCCAGGACCAGACGAGTTTTGTGTGTGACAAATAAAATTGGGATGGGATGAGGAAACAAACACAAGATTTGGAAATAGCAAGAGTGAAATGGCCATCCCTTTTTCATGGCTTCTTATTCACACCAACACCATACAAAGCAGGGTTGGCCTGGAAGTTTCCACTGATGCAGAAGTTGGCAGTTCTTTTTTAGACTGGGGTTTTCAAGAATGTACTATGCCATCACTTCCATGCCTGCCTTAACTTCCTGTTGTCTCCAGACTACAACTGAAGATTCAAGCCCAGCATACATATCAGACATCTCCTTTCCAAATCCCCATTGTCCAAAGAGTGAGGGAAACTGGTTCGTGTTGCCTGCTGTCCCTGAAAATTGTGGGTGTGGCCCCAATCCTTCTATTGCATGTCAGATTAGCTAAAATGTTAAATTTACTTTTATAAGTTAAGTGCAATAGTACCCCATTTCATTGCTTCATAAACCCATTTAACTGGAAGTCATAGGAACATAAGAAGAACCTTGTGGTGTTACCATTGGGCCATCTATTTCAGCACACCCATTTCTCAAAGCACCATTTGCCCAGGAGGGACCAACAGACAGGTCATAGAAGCTCAGGCCTTCTTCCGATGTTGTCTCCTAGCATTTATCTTCTACAAATCTAACTGCCTTTTAAACCCAGCTCTTTATTTATTTACATTATTTATTTAGTCTGCTTTTCTCACTGGGACTCAAGGCAGATTATACAGAGTCAGTCCAGTCAACAAGATGTTTTGACTGATGTTATTTAAAAATACACAATTTGCAGGGCAGAATTTAGTAACAGTTGTTCTGTAGATTAAATGGGCCATGATCTCTCCTCACTGGTAGAACTGATGAAGCCCTAGTGAAAATACAGTTCCTTTTAGTGCTAACTGGAAGTGCACTTTGCTCTTCTACAGAGCAAGGTTGAAAACAGCAGCTTATGTTCATAGATGGAGATCAAATCCTGTACTGAAAAAACATTGATGGCTCTCTTCATGTTTGCAAAAATGAGACTCCACTAAACATTACCCGGAAAACCTTCATTGTTGGCAGAGAAGGTACAATTCTTGACCAGTGCCTTGAAAAAGCTTTCCTTTTATTACTTTTCCATACAGACCTTCCTTCCTTTGAAATGGATGGCACCTGAGAGCATCTTTAACAACCTGTACACTACTTTGAGTGATGTGTGGTCTTTCGGGATCCTTCTCTGGGAAATATTCACTCTTGGTAAGCATCATTGGTCTCACATCGCTCAGTCTGATTTTGAAACACTGTTTCTCTGATTTTCTTTGCACAATACAAAAACACTGCGGGAACTCTCCATAATCTACATGAAGAAATGGCCTTCTTATTGCTACTTCTTCTAAAAGTATACTGACTTCTATCTTGAGTCCTTCGTCTCACATACTAGGCATGGACGTTTGCCATTGCCATTAGTGATAGAAATGGAAATGGATAATGGAGGGATGAAACTGGTATGCAGCATAATGAAGCTTTCCTGCTAACTTTTTTTTTTTACTTCTAGGTGGGACTCCATACCCTGAATTGCCCATGAATGAACAATTCTATAATGCCATCAAACAGGGCTATCGGATGGCCAAGCCTACTCATGCGTCTAATGATATGTGGGTGTTTTCACCATGCATTTTGCCTTCCCTAAAAGGGAAAAATATCCCTATTTCTCCCAGCACAGCATTTCCTGAACATAATATTATTCTTTCTTTCATGTCTCTTTAGCTATGAGATAATGCAGAAATGCTGGGAAGAAAAATTTGAAATTCGACCTTCTTTCTCTCAGCTGGTGGTGCTCATGGGGAATCTGCTGACAGACTCATATAAGAAGGTAGGACATGATAGCTGAAAGGATAGAGAAGTAATAAGACACCTTGAGGATTTCTTGGCGGGAAAGCTATGCAGAGTTCCTCCCCAAGACACCTTTTTTTCTACCTTATGACATCTTATTTGTGCTGTGCAGAATGGACCTTTAACAGTTTCTCTGTGTTAAATTAAAATATAGGACCTACTGTTTCCTTGTTACCACTTTGTTAGGAAATTGGTAATACTAGGATTAACATTACAGTCTGGAATTGCACATGCCAAATTTGATTATGCTATGCATTCCAAAAAAGTGAAGATACTTGGCAATAGGCTGTCTACTTTCACCTTTTGTGAGCTGAATTGTACAGAAGACATAGAGACTGATCCTAAAAACAATTACAAGGAAGGAAGAAGTCCCATTAATTTCAGTCTCCTGAATTTTTAAGGAATTGTATTAAGAGTTGAAATCTTAGTGTTTTAATGCTTTGGAATCATTCAAGAAACAAAAAACAGAAGCAAAAAAAATTCCATTACGTGATAGTATTTACTACACTGTGGTTCCAAGACCTTGTTGCTGTATATGTCGGAGACTTCCTGTTTATAAATGAGGACTGAGGAATATTTCCATGTGGCTTTTGTATAGTTACAAGTCATTTCTGTTCTATCTGCTTTCTATGAGAGCAGAGGTACCAACAGGTGAATGAAGAATTCTTGAAAAGTGACCATCCTGCTGTTGTCCGCACAAGGCCAAGAAATACAGGACTCAACAATTCCACGTTCAATGCTAACTACACAGCCAATTTAGGTTCTGTCCTCTATACAACTGTAGAGCAGAATGAAGTGGATAATGATTATATCATTCCACTGCCTGACCCTAAACCCGAAGGAGCAGATGATACACTGCAGGAGCCTTCCAGCAGTCAAGAAAGGTACCAAACTACAATGTCTCTATTCTGTGTCTCATTTTGACATTATTCCTTCCCAAAGTACTGTCTTTTGCACACTCTATTGGCAAGACACTTGGAGAAATATGAAATGTGTCCTCTTTATGTCGAGGAAAGGAATTTTATGTAGAATGACACCAGTTTTTGGAATGTACTTTTTATCTGTCTGGTCTTTAATGCATTAGTTAAATAGCCAATCAAATATGTCAGTGTTGTCAACATCCCAGTGGTATTTGGAAATATCCTGGAATTAGAACTGATCTCCAGTCTACAGAGATCAGTTCCTCTGAAGAAAATGGCTGCTTTGGTGGGTGGCCTCTATGCAGTGGTGGGATTCAGCCGGTTTGCATTGGTTTGGGCGAACTGGTTGCTAAAAAGCGGCTGGCTGCTCTGGGGTGTGAAAAACCCTATCCTTCCTTCTCCCAGGGGAGGGGGAGTGAGGGAGCTTTCAGCTGCTTTGACTCAGGGAGACCCAGGAGCAGCCAGCTGCTTTGACTCAGGGAGACCCAGGTGGGCTGCGGCCGCTGGAGGTCTCCGTGGGAGGCTGGCCGGCCAGAGATTGGGCACGTGTGAGCTGGAAGCATGGCCTGCCGGGGGAGCCCTCTCACTCCGTCCAATCTGTGGTCAGCCAGCACCCCTCAGCGCCCTCCAGTGTCCGCTGCCCACCCAGGCCTTGCAGCCAATGCTGGAGAAAGGCCCCCCATGCCCCCAATTGAGGGGGGGCAGCAGCCTGCCGGCCCTGTGCTGGCTTCTGCCAGCCTCCTCACCTCTATTGGAGGTCCTCACCACAGATGGCCAGTGAAAGAAGCCCAGCCTATTTGGTGGCCCAGCAGCATGCGAGTTAAACTGCAGCCACCGCCTTCCCTCACCTCTTCCCCCGCCCAACATAGAAAAGGGAGGCGCAGCAGCCAGGTAAGTGGGTGGGAGGGTGCAGCAGGGCGGGTGGGGGTGAACCAGTAGTTAATTAATTAGAATTCCACCACTGCCTCCATGGCATTATATTTCACTGAGATCCCTCCCTTCTTCAAACCTTGCCCTCCCCAGGCTCTATCCCCCGAATCTCCAGGGATTTCTTTGCCTGGAGTTGACAACCCTGATCAGAATGTGTACTCTGTTTTGACTGATAATACTGAAACATTAACACTCTAATACACCTTAAGTAGCTATTATTTTTAAAACAGAGTAGGTCAGAAATCAAAATGACAGCCATTTTCTCTGCACATAGGATCCATCTGTGTCTTTTTGCTGGGCAGAATCTGAATTCTGTCCGTTTCCTTTTCCTCTGTAGCTCCACACTGAATGAAGCCAACACATCGTCTACTATATCCTGTGACATTCCACTGGACCCACAGCAGGAAGAGGAACAGGCACCAGAAATGCAGACAGACTGCTAAGGTTATTAGCGCTATGGTTGTATGTTCATGCAACACAGAGTGAGAATTCCAACCACAAACTGGCATATCCTTCTCCTTCATCACTGTTTTACCTAATCTTCCTTTCTTTTCAATCCAAAGCAAAAATAAGTAATGGTAACATGGGAAGAACATGTGGCCAAGAGTACCAGTACAGATTAAACCAACATCATGGAAGCTTATGTTGCATGATAGATTACATGGCCTCTGGCATTTTCTAAATGAGACTATTCTCATACTAACACAGAATTCATTCTTCATTGATATTCTGCAGTTTTTCTGTGGGATATCATAAACCTTCATGTGAAAAGTCACTTTCTATCACCTCTTTGAAGGAGAGGAATGAATAAAGACAGGATTCTCATAGGAAGGCATATTCCCCCATTATATGAATACAAAAAAAAAGGTCTGCAGGGCTTCTCTTGGGGGAATGCTGCCATTTGCTCTACTTATTTCATTTCCTATCTTGCAAGATTATTTTTTAGATGAACAGATGCCCAAGGAACTCAGAAAAGTCTGAATATTTTACTTGTAAGTGTGAATGGGTGGAAGGACAGAAGTTTCGTTTTGTTTTTATTTCTCAGCCAAAATACAGACATTGAACGGATTCTCCGTTACAGAAGGTAATATGAGCAGTATTGTAAATGACAACCCAGAGGAGGAAGCTTGGGCATTTGGGCTGGGTTTGGCGCTTCCTTTTCTGGGTCCTACAATGCTTCTGTTGTGGCCCAGCACCACAAGAATGATGGTACAACTGCAGGAAGCCATGGAAACAGACTACAATTTTGTTTACATTGCAAGGACCTGTGATAGTCAAGAACTAAAATGACACCATTATGAAACAGAATACAGAAAAAAATGGGAACTGGCAGATAAATGGATAAGTTGTGGCAATAATAGGGCCTTCCACGGTTTTTTGAATTCTGGCTGCCCATCATATCACTCATTTAAAGGGAGCAAGACCTACCTGAGGCCAGTATGAAGAGGAAAAATGACAACTAAACCAGTCCCCTTACACCTGTGTACCTTGCAGGAAACAGCTGCCTGGCTGACTGAATTTTCTGTGTTCATCAGCTGTTAATGGTAGGCCTGCCCTCCTTTTAAAAGGAGGGGGCATTGGTGGGTCTCCCCAAAGGAGATGCAGGTCATAGATTTATATCTCATTTATATGAGACTTGGAACATTATCTGTAGAATAAACCATTTTGAAAGCTGAGCATTGAGAGAAGATCAGAATGGCAAGAAGAAAGCTACATCCCAAGGAGAAGCACTGCCTTTATAAGGAGCAACACTGCCTTTATGTGAAAAAAAACTATGGTACTTTGGAAACTTTTCTTCTGTTTCAGCTTTTTCTTCCACTTCATACATAGCGCTGCCAACCTCCAGGAGGGGACCAGAGATCTCCCAAAATTACAACTGATCTCCAGACAACAGAGATCAGTTCCCCTGGAGAAAATGGATATTTTGGAGCGGGGCCCATACAGCATTATGCCCAGTTGAGGTCCCTCCCCTTCCAAACTCTGCCCTCCACATCCACTGCTCCCAAAATCTTAAGGTATTTCCAAACCTGGAGCTGGCAACCCAAGGGACTTGAAGCTCCCAGTGTAAGCTATTTAAATAGATCATGAAAAATTCCTGGAAATGTGGTCCAAAGCCAATCTACACATTATGCAAAATATGGCAGTAAACCTCTGTGCCAAACTGCATACAGTGAGAGGTTCTTATTTTGAACTAAACAACCTCACTAAACAACATTATCTGAATTTAGTAAATAAGTATAACAGAGAAAAAGGTTAAGTGTAGTCTTTCTTTGACTTCATTACAAGTGCAGAAATAATTACATGCAGGAACTTTAAAAATATGACACCCCCCTCCCCCGCAGTATGAAGTGGTATATCCAGTATTCTACCATTTCCGTTCACCATCTCATTCAGCATAATGAGTATATTAATATCTGCCTTCACATTCAATGATGGAGCCAGGAATTAGAGAACTGCTTTTTCCTAAAGGCTTTCTTCTCAGTCACAGTTGACTCCAGTTCTTCTCCTTATTGTATGAAAATGCATTCTATCTGAACACCGCTGACTCCAAATTCAGTATTTTTAAACCAACTTTAATACCCCTTCTCCCACTAGCTTCTAAATATGTATATTTGGAAAGGGGCTTTCACCTCAAATCCATTTACTGGAATGATGGCATTTTGCAAAAACTAGGCATTTGTGCCTAAAAAGATAAATCATGGCTAATGCACTGCTGATCTGGAGCGTTGTGGGGTTTCCGGGCTGTATGGCCGTGATCTGTGGAATAGTTCCTATGGAACACGGCCATACAGCCCGGAAACCCCACAACACTCCAGTGATTCCAGCCATGAAAGCCTTCAACCATGAACTGCTGATCTCTTTTCATACCCTTTCCAACCAGTTTTTGGAATTATACCATGAGACCAACTTTTCATGTTGTTTGTAGAAATTACCTGTTAGACTCATGCTGCAGGTCAGCAGTGTCACAGAGGTATCTTGGGTAGGTAAGATCATGTGCCATGATTTGTAAAGTTCCAAGCACAGTATTATTGTTTCCAAACATTAGGCCTGGATATATTAATTTCTACATGTTACCTCTTGGGGAATTTCTCTTGTTAATGAGAACTCACGTGGCAAACTTATCCCAACGGGTTTAAACATTTTCATTCTTCTGGGTCTAATATCTTACCATACTCAGAGACTTCCCTCACCAGGTTTCCTATTACGATGTTTCATCATAACCTGAAATAGAACCCTGGGTTTTAAGAGTAAAATAACCACCACATACGGCACATTAGCTGAACATGTGATTGGCAGGCAGAACTGTTACAGCTGGCCTTTCTTGACAAGGCTGAGTGACCAGATTTGCCTTGTGCTCCACTGAACAGAATAATTACTCAGTTTCACATCTTGATGAGACAGTACAGCTAAGTCTTGCCACAGCTGCAAGAAAATGACTTCCGCCAGAACAGGTGAAGCAACTTGGTGACAACACCAAGGTAAGCCCCTGTCAGGGCTAAAACTGCACCAACTAGCTCTTATGTAACTCATGTCTTTGTCCAGAAATATTTAGCTTGCTAAGATGAGAATAAGGTTCACTTTCCCACACAGAAGCTCCTTTTGCAGCTGCTTGGAAGTCACAATGACAGCAGACTCACCAAAAGGAAGCCAGAGAGGCACTCCAAAAATTACTCAGTCCAGACTGTGAAGTGCTGTGGGATGTTTTTACCCCCAATGGTACCTTTAATCCTGAGGCTTTGATTTGTATGCAGAGGTGTAGCTCCAAGGGGACTGGGGTGATACACACTGGGCACATGCCCCTGTGGGGGTGTGGCGGGGGCGTTGTGGGACAGGGGCGGGATGGGGGCAGAGGACGCATCGGTGCACCGGGCGCTTTCCCCCCTTGATACACCTCTGTTTGCAAGTCACGTCAGACCCAATGAATTCTGGTTTGCAAACTTTCGTATTAAAGGGAGAAGTTGAATGTGTAGGTGAGATCCTGACTGGCAATGAAAATCTCCCAAGCAGAAGTGGAGGAGATGGTCAAACAGAGAACCCTTATTTGTCTTATACTTTATGTGCAACATTTGTCCTTGTCATTTTCCCAAAGGGGAGCATTCTCTGTAATGTGTATATTTAACTGGTTATCATTCTGCCTTCTGTGGTTTTGTTTTACTGCTTTAAAAAATTGTTAGAGGTGAGTCAGAATCAATCCCTGTGCTTTGACTGTTACATTTCTGCAGATTTGGTCTCCTCTCTAGCCCCATCACACACATTTGCTTTATATAACATTGTCATCTACAGCTGGTGAAATGTTTGTTAAATATATGCACCTTCCTACAGCCAACCAGCCTGTACTACAACTGTGTAGCCCAAGTTATGCCTGAGGCGTATTGTTGCTTTCCTGAGTGTGTATTTTTACGATTTTTTTTCTAAATGCTTATGAGTTTTATGCATATGCAGCTTTTAGCCTCTATGTTGTTTTTATTAATTAAGGGGGTTATATTAGTGCAGAGCTTTATATTTGTTGTTGCTGTATAATCCAGAGCACAGTGGACTTTATTTGTAATAAGTGGGTCTACTCTTCCAAGGGCTCACAGGTCCTTTGTAGATTGAAGGACGGGAGACAGAAGTGCAATGAATCAATTACATGGAAGTTTGTCCAATTTGCATTTAAAGCTTCACCCTAAAAGTGAAGGCTCATCACCTCTCTCGGATAGGCAGACCTTTAATACCAGTCTAGGGTTTTGAAGAGGGAACGTGGAATGGTATAGTCTGATCAACTCAGAAGCTAAACAGGATTAGTACTTGGAAGGGAAACCACTAAGGAAAACTCTGCAGAGGAAGGCCATAACAAACCACCTCCGCTTCTCACTTGCCTTGAAAGCCACTCTCTGGGGTTGCCATAATTTGCTCATGACTTGATGGTACTTTACAATCATAGAGTTTTGAAGCCAGTAGATATTACAGTGGCTCTGTATCAATTAATGGCATGTAGAGAGAACAGGACTAATTACAGATGGCTCAGGAAGTTGACCAAAGGGATCTCTTTTGGGGGGGGTGGGGTGGCGGCATTACATTATGTAAAAAGAGCACTAGAAGTTCAAATAATACAACATTATTATTAACATTTTTGGTAATTTGCTTATTCATACAAAAAGAATGAATAATTTCATTTTTCCTTTCAAACACCAATGGCACAGCCATATATTAAAGCAGAATCAGTAGTATGCAGAAATAAAGAAATTAGTCAAAAAGTTATGGTCTCCTCTGAGGCTACAGCACCTGCATGTAGATAGAGGCTTTGCATCACCCACCGCTTCAGTCTTATACTCAGGGGGAGCCACTGTACAAGGCAAGTGGGACAGATAGGACACCTATTATAATTTCTAATGTTTGAAAAAACCAGTGCAGAGGATTTCCCCTCCAGATTTGCTTTATTTAGAGACACTTTTTGCCATTATTGAAGGCTTGACACAAATAACAAGGATCTCACCCCTGCCATGGTACTAGCAATGATCCCTGTCAACTTTATTCATAAAACCACCTAGTCACAAGCAGAGAGAATATTTTCCTTGCTCTGATGTGGTTTTGAGGCACGTTAAAGAGGTACCTGATTTCTAGTCTTATCCCAGAGAGCTGGTGAGCCTAAATTAGTCATGGTGGTTGCTCCTCATTGTCTGTTTCTACACGGCACAATTATACTGGGTTACAATTCTTATCTTACAATCTGAGTCTATTTTATCCTGGTTTCTCCCTTCACATGGCTGCCCGTTTTCTGTGAAGGAATCGAGTGAAGACTGGGAGAAAATATTCCAGTTTGTTTCGCATGGTGTATCAGCGCATGCGCAAACATCCCCAATGTCCCATGTTCTGATTGGCTGTTGTTTTTGGGCAGCAGCTGTGTTCATTAACACAGCAAGCAGCAGCAAAAAAACAATGGGGCACAATATCATATCACATTCCGACTCACATTCTTATATTTTTGTGGAAAACAAGAGACACCCCCCCCCCCCCGTGATAAGCCCACTAACATTTGGCCCAAAATGCACATCTCCCTAGCTATGCACTCCAAACAATCAGTACATCTACAGAAAAGAAAATAGGAACATTTTGTGACTCCACTCCTAATTAACCCAGGCAAAATGGCACCAGGTCGATACAGAAAATGTGCTGGGTGGGGGGGACATTTCCAGGCTGCAACGATCGGCGGCTCAGCAGAGTTGAAAACTGACATGACCTCAGGTGGGGAGATCAGTATGGCAGGTTTTGGAGATCAGGTGGCTGTGTGGGAAAAATAAACTGGTTCTGCTCCTGTAGTGTTTGCATGATAACGGGTTCAACGTGGGATTTTTTAAAAGGATCACCAAATTGGTGATTTTTTTAAAATCCTGAGATGAAGGAAATATTGTGGGACAAATCCGCTTTAGGACCGGGAACCATGTGAACTTCTTGGCTAAACCTGGATATTTTCCTTGTTCAACCCGGGATATTTGGACAGTGCAAAAACAGCAATTGATTGTCCATTCAGAGAGTAAAGTTCCAGAATAAAGCAAAACTTCTTTATTGCAACTAAATTCAGATTAACACAGAAACTGAAAGCAAGAAAAAAGAACAGTCCAGGGGGTGGAGTTTTCCTCCAACCCATATTCAGGTTCCAATTAACTCTTTGCTTTCTGCTTATTACATGTACAACCTCCAAAGCAGCCATTTTCTGTTTAAGGGGTCATTATCCTGTTGCCAGCTCTGGGCTGGGAAATTTCTGGCAATTTGGAACTGGAGTGTGGGAGAGAGTTTCGAGAGGAAACTTAGTAAAGACATGATGTTGCACACTCCAAAGGGGGCATTTTCTCCAGTGCAAGTGATCTTTGCAGGCTGGAGGTCAGTTGTATTTCCTGGAGGCCCCCCCCCCCCCCCCCCCCCCCGGAGACTGGTTGCTCTCCATCACAACCCAGCCACACATTGTCATAAAAACATCATGAACCCTGTTATTCTGAACACTATACCAATGCAATTCTTGTTTCTGAGTAAACCTCTGGGTTTACTAAACCCAGTTCCTGCAGCAACTAATACCACTCTCTGAATGGAAACAAAAATCCACATATTTTCTTTCAAAACTTTTTGAAGCCATCATGAGGGTGAAAATGCAAAAATGTGTTTGAACTAAGGTACCAAAGATGTAACACTATCTTAGGTTTACATGTATATGTTAAGATTTCTCTTATTAAACCACATCTACACTTGTGAGATATTATTTTTTATGCTGTAAACTTTTTATATGTGTTTTTAAAGAAAGATTTTTAAAATTAAAAGAGCTTCTTTTTAAAATCCGATTTTCTGTGATCTTTTTGCAACCTTTTCCTATATTCTCTGGAATTAAGATTTGAACTGGAAGTTAACTGTTTACAAAATAGAAGAATGTTAATATGCTTAGTGCAATTTGTGGGCTTATGGAAAGTTCAGCTGTGTTACCAAGCGCAAAAAGATGGCTTACATAGCAAAAAGATTTGCTAAAGTGCATGACGGGAAAGGGAAGCTGGGGTAATATTGGAGCTTTGAATTACAGAGCATGTGAAGAGTCATTTGGCTGCATGGAAGAGCAAAAGGTGAGTGAAAAAAACTGGCAGGTGCTGTCTTGGAGTCCAAGAAGACTTACAAAGAGGGCTGTAGTCAGGGTATTCTAGGTTTGTTCCATAGTTTATATTCAGGTGCCCCTCAGGGAGGTGCAACACCTGTTCATGTAACAATCTCTTTGAGCTCTGAGGCTATCTGAAGATCTTGAATGCTGCAAATTTGAAATGGATGTGTCCTCCCTAACCCAGTTGTACAGCCTCCTGCACACAGGTTGCTGTCTAAGGAGAAGCCTTAAAACGGGAGCTGGGGGGCTGGGCAGGGGAGACTGTAAGCACAAATTTTGCTTAAACCAGCCTTGGAAGCAGGAATTAAAATCTGACTTTGGCCTTACAGTTTAGAGCATCAAGAGCCAAAGTAGACGTGACTTCAGGAGATCTTGAAAGTATTTTTTAAAGAAATGCTTGGCCCACAATACTTGGGAAGAAAAGTTGTAACTCATTATTCCCCTGTGCCTCAGCTGCCTCCCCAGCCCCCTTCCCCATCTTTATATTTTCTATGTAGCCTATAGGGAAAGCATACAGATGCTCATGTGGTACCTTTAAGTTTTCCTTCACACAGCAAATAGCGGGGAAGGAGGGGAGAGGTTTGTATGTGAGCAGTGTGCAAACACAGCAAAATATTTGTGTGTGATGCCACAATCTATATTTGGACTGCACGTATATAAATTGTATGTATATTGGGGGTGTATGGCTGTATGTGGTTTCCGGGCTGTATGGCCGTGTTCTAGCAGCATTCTCTCCCCAGTGATTCCGGCTGTGAAAGACTTCGACAATGTATGTATATTGTCTGTCTGAATAGGCCAGATTTATGCATGAAACGGCCTTAAGTTGTACATTTTTCACTGGCTGGAGAAAGTCAAAAGAGATCCCATCACCCTCGTCCTTCATATCCTAAGTTATTGTCAGTGCTCAAACCCTCATTCTAGAATAGCTGGTGCTGTGTCTTCTTTGGAAAATAACCTTTAAAGTGTCTTTCTGGAAAAGCACCAGCAACTTATGGGAAGCTTCACTAAGAACAGATTATTTATTCATTCATTTACTCAGAATTTTCTATCCTATCTTTCCCTCTGACCATGGAGATTCAAAGTGGATAATATGACCTTCCCCACAGCACACCCAGTTAGCCGGAGTCCTTCAAGCCAATTAGCTTTAAAACGATTTGCTGTTCTGCCAGCACAGTATGCATTTTTGATCCCCTATGCAGCCAGGTTCCTGATAGGATTGCCACCCTTCAGGTGGTGACTAGAGATCTCCTGAGATTACAGCTGATCTCCAGACGACAGAGATAAATTCACCTGGAGAAAATGGCTGCTTTGGAAGGCAGACTGTGTGACATTATACCCCATTGAAGACCCTTCCCAACCCCCACTGCCCCCAGGCTCCACCCCAAAATTCTCCAAATAGTTCCCAACCTGCAGTTGGCAACCCTAGTTCCCGATGTCAAGAGAGAATCTCTCGTGGAAGAATTTTCCATCTTAAAGTTTTTCCCCCCTAGCTCTTTGCAGGTTTGTGTACTCTCCCACACAGCAGCCTCTTTTCAAGGACAGGTTGTCAGGCCTGCTAAATTAGTTCATATGCTTCAGCTGTGAATCTGCCCTGGAAAGGAGAACTCACCTTGGAAAGTCCCATAGATGCAGCCCAATGATTGGTTGAAGAGATCAGGAGGTTAGGGTCAGATTTTTTTTCCCCTCTAAATGTAGCTAGGGAAAAGAATTCCTCATCTCGTTACCTCCTCCTCCTCATCCCCCTTGCTATCAGGAAGATACTTGCATTGTACTCTGGAAATTATTTGCAGTTAATACCAACTGGGCTGCATTAGGAATCCAGTAAGTAAGACAGTTAGCATTATTTTGTGCATTCTACTGCCATTGAACAGTATGCCTTATTTTTAACTTTCTTCAATAAAGCTTTATTTTGCTTTATTGAATGGGCTTTTCAAGGTTTCACTAGTATCAAAAGCAGGTGGGCTTGGTTGCATTAACTGTATCATGGTGGGCGATTTGGGGTCATTGTGCTGGGGTGACCATTATACAGCAAAGCCTGTTTGCCTTTTTCTCTGAAATTTGGAAGCAGGGTGGTAATAATGGGAAATTGGACACCAAAACCTCAGCAAGAAAAGTATGCCAGGTTAACATCTGACAGTACGAATGGCTTGAGCAAGGAGGACCCCTGATTTCATGAAGTGAGCTATTTCCCAAGTCAAGAAGACAGCAATTTTGGATGAAAATCCTCTACACGGACTGTGTGACATGGGCAAAGTGTTCTGGCTGACCAGCATCCTTGTCAGGCAAATCTCTGAGCAGCCACATGCTCCCACACCTTTGCCAGCCCTCGCAAGTAGACATTTGAAGACATGGGAATTGAAAGCAGACTGCAATCGCAGACACCAAGGCACCACCAGAAAACCAGCACAGTCAGTGCAGAGCCCAATGTTTGTTTGTTTGTTTTCATTCAGATGACAAGTCACTTAAGATTAACAAATTTGTCATTAGCTATACTCCAAATGACATTCCTAACATTTTATGTGTATTTGTGAAATCAGCAAGGTGGTGTCCATTCTGCTACTCAAACCCAAATCCTGAAATTACTCACAAAGACAGAAACAGCCCAGCAAGCTACCTGCCGCTCATACATGCTGCAGATAATCCTGGATGCAAGGAAATGGCTAATAAGGAGGCTGCATTCTTGTTAAAGTAAGATAATATTTGCTACGAGAGGACCTGATTCATATGGGAAAGCTGAGCTGTTGCCGTCATAGCTGGCAACTTTTCCTCATAAATAATCATTCAGAGCTGAGTCAGTAAGTAGGAAAAATAATCACACACACACACACACACACACACACACACACACACACATCAAAAGTCATGATTATGTGTCTTTCCTCCCCATTGTGGGAAGAACTGAATGAACTCCCTGTGGAGAAAACCATAGTCATTGAATAGCCAGTAGATGGACTTCAGATAATTTAATTATTCTTGCATCTTCAACTATTTGAGTTGAGTATTTGAGGGTACATCTAGCAGCTGTGGCTTGTTCCATATTTGGCAGATAGGGCAGATGCCTAGTTATTTTAGCTATGTTTCAAATGCACATTTGTATGCATGTGTGAAATCAACAAGGTGGTGACAGTTAAGCAGTGAGAGTTACTGAAGAATCAAACAGTCTTGACATCTGGTGTGGTCCTCAATCCATGAAGTCACAGTTCTTCTGGCATTTGAAAACAATCATGGAAAAAGATGAACTCTTGTTGGTAGGGGCAAAGGGGTGGACAGTCATTCACACAGATTGCTTGCTAATGAAGAGTGGTATCTTAGGAACCTACAAAAGTGTATGGCCAGTTTTTCAAGGCAAAATTGCACCAGTGTGAGCACAGGGAATACACGTGAGCATTTGAGGATTCCTCACGGCTCCCGGAGCTGCAGCGTGTCTGCCCTGGTGTGACCCTGGTGCCACCACACGGTATTGCCTTTTCTCTGCAAATTTCAGAAATCGCTAGCAAGGCGGTACTTTTTAAATACCCCTATGTTGTGACCCTGGTGCCATGAAAAAACCACAGAAGCAGATCTGGGGCAGAACTTTTGCATTTTTCCTGCCTCACCATTCTGGCCCGCCCAACACTTTCCACGCTGAAAGTGTGATCCAGAAATTCAAATGGCAAAGGAGGGTGTGTGTGTGTTTTGATCGCATTAAGCAGAGGCTTGTGTGCAGCCCAGAGAGGAGGAAGGGAGACACCCTCTGCTGAGCCACAGTGGCCAAAATCCATCTGCTGGAGGAAAGGTGGGGGAGATTTATGGGTGGGAGGTGGAGATGAGAAGACACAAATGCGAAAGGAATCACGGCTTCCCAGCCATCTGCATAAAAGGGCTTCCTCCTCTCCTAAATGGAGTCTTTCACTGCAGCTGATGCAAAAGGGCTGCCCCCCCCCCATACACTTTCCTCCCATCCTGCCTGGGAAAGGCAGACTGTCCTTTGTTCCCTTTCCCCCCACCCTTTCTCTTTCTAAATCCATGATTTCTCCCTCTGTGAAAGTGAATGGGGGATGGGGGAGAATTAGTCCATTTGAGTGACACAACCAGTGGCCAATCAGAATGCGGAAAATGGAGGTTATCAGCGCATGCGTGAAATAGATTGCAGGGCAAATGAAAAAAGGCCCTGTGCCCATGCAGAAACAGTTGGAGCAGTGTAGAGTACGGTGACCAGCCATCCCAATTTTCGCGGGACACTCACGCTTTTGCGTAGAGTGTCCCGCGTCCCGCCGGGCTTATGCCATTGTCCCGATTAGGGTCAATGGCCCGCAGCAGCACACTGCCTTTTGCGGCGGCGCTCCCCAGTCAGGAAACAGGGAAGCGCCCCAGAAGGCACTGCGCTGCCGCAGTGTGCTGCTGTGCGCCGCGGTTCCCACTTTTTAATTGGAAAAATCTGGTCACTTTAGTGTAGAGGCAGAAGTGGGAAACCATGCAGAATCAGACCGGGGCAAAATTGACCCAGTACATGAGATCCCAGGTCCACCCAGATGCAATTTCACAATGAAAAAAACGGCCAAAAACTTGCTTAGGTGTATCTGCACATATGTATCTGTTGTTAAAAGGTTTCTAGTAGGAAAGTGGGCTATTCTGTAGTAGCAGACTAAAGTTTGAGTACAGTGACAATAAAATTTTCCAAAATATGTGTGTGTACACACACACACACACATTATATACCTTAGTGTTGTTGGTCTTTAAAGTACTATTGGACTCGCACTTTGTGAAAATGTATGAATTATAATGGGGCCGCACCATTTCAAATGGTATTTCAGAGAGGAGGAGGAGGAGGAGGAGGAGGAGAAAAAGAGTAGTAGTAGTAGTAGTAGTAGTAGTAGTAGTAGTACCCCACCTTTCTCTCCTGTAAGGAGACTCAAGGTAGCTTATAAGCTCCTTTGCCTTCCTCTCCCCACAACAGACATCTTGTGAGCTAGGTGGGGCTGAGAGAGTTCCAAAGAACTGTGACTAGCCCCAGGTCACCCAGCAGGAATGTAGGAGTGTGGAAACACATCTGGTTCACTAGATAAGCCTCTGCCACTCAGGTGGAGGAGTGGGGAATCAAACCCAGTTCTCCAGCTTAGAAGCCACCTGCTCTTAATCACTTCAACCTGTTCCAGCTCTGTTCAGACATTGTCCAAACCCCAAAATGTGGAACTGGCCCAAGGTTGTATAGCACACATTAAGGTTGAAGAGGGATTTGCGTGCATGCACATCTCCTTGGAAGTTATGAACTCCCTGAAAATAGAAATGTAACATTTCCCTTGCAATGCAGTAACCAAAGGAAAATAAGCGGTATGTACCAATATCACCCACGGCTTCTGCTCCTCAAGCCACAACACAATCCAGTAATGGGTATAGTAATTTATAAGAGTTGACCACAAGCACACACAGTTAGTTGTTAAGTGCTGAATCCAGCCATATTCACATGTGTGTATAGTTTCCCCCATGAGTGCCAACTCTTAATTGTATGCCCTACTTTCCAAAACACAGCTTAAAAGAGTAGCTGGAGCTAAAACATAAGTTGCCCTTTCCCTTACAAATCAAACAACGGTCAGCTTAGATACTGTGGAAGTATCTGTTGTGTAACCAAGCGGCTAAGCTGTGTGAATGTGCTGTGCTGGAGGACTAAAGTCTTGTCCTTGATTCTGTAACTTGCATTAATTTTGTTAGTCATGAGAACCAGTAGTTCTTCACAGTTCCTTAATCTGTGAAGAAGATAAAGTCTGAAATGTTGGAATACTAAGTGTCAAATACCTAATATGTCCATGAATGCCAGTACAGTCCTATTGCAGAAAATTGTTGGGGGATACTCAACAGAGATAACAGAAGGTGCAGTCTTAGTACAAACAATTTGTAGGATCTCTGAGCCTCAGTGAAGTTTTCTTTCTCACAATTTTATCTCTTATTCCTTTGCTTTGACAATATGCATTCTTCCTTATGCATATGCATTCTGTCTTTTGCAAGTGCAAATGCAATATGCATTCTGTCTTTTGCAAATGTTTGTTGCCTTTATACAGATATACGAGTGTGTTTTATCCAGTGTTTGTAACACTGAGTGATCTGTTTCAAGTTTTATAATAGTTGCAGGATACTAAAATCTGGCACAGCTCCAGTCCAGGTTTTTCTCAGAACTCTGGATATGCCAGCTAGAGGATAAAATTGAGTACAGTTACTATATGTTTATTAAAACAACTACCCTGTTTCCCCGAAAATAAGACATCCCTGAAAAATAAGACGTAGTAGAGGTTTTGCTGAAGTGCTAATTATAAAGCATCCCCCGAAAGCAAGATGTAGCAAAGTTTTTGTTTGGAAGAATGCCCGTCGAACAGAACACCAGAGCATGCAGCTGTGGAGCGGAAAAATAAGAGATCCCCTGAAAATAAGACCTAGCGCATCTTTGGGAGCAAAAATTAATATAAGACACTGTCTTATTTTTGGGGAAACACTGTATCAGCGTCTTCCTGTGTGATTTCAGCATCTTACAATGATCTCCTCTTTTTACTAGCAGAAAATCTATCCAGCCCACCACCCTATACTGATTGGCACCTTCCTTGGATAGCTAATATGATAATATTGTAGTTAGGTGAGTAGTGACAGAACACTGTGAGAGTGGTGGTCTGTCTTGTGCTTTTGACTTTGCTACTAGGGCAACATAGGATAGAGACTCAAACTCCCTAGGAATTAAATCTGTAATGTCAGGCTCTGACTCACAAAGGGTAGAGCCTGGAGCTGCCAATACCCTCCAACAACTTTTAGCAGCAAGTCACAGACATAGCCTCAGTCGCTGGAGGAGGAGAAAGATTTTGTCTCACCCTGGTTCCCCATCTGCCTGGCTCCACACCTCTTCTCTAACTGCAGTTAGAGATCTGGTCCATGCTCCTTGGCTAGTCTGCTTTCTGCCTCTAAAGGCTTTCCAGTGAGTGGGACAGCCCTGGACTCATTTAAAGCTGCATGAGAAAAGGCATCTTGCTCAGTGAGGGCAACAGAAGTGGCTAGATTCCTGGTTCCACCCATCTCTGTGCTCTTCTCTCTCCTGCCACCATCGAGGGCCTCTGCTTCATCCCAAGCCTGTTTAAAACAGGTGGGATTACCTGCAGATGTAGCTCAGCAGTAGAGCCCTGCCTCTTCTTTATGTTGCATGGAGGGGGAGGCTGGCAAGGGGAACTTCCCTGTGTTGTGGCTTGCCTGACCCTTCCTTGCCTGCTTTTGTGTGGGGCTTGTTGGAGGCTCAGTATAGTTGCCAGAGCCGTCCATGGGGGCCTTTGCCACCTGCCTGAAATTCTTCACTGGTTCAGGTAAATTTTAGGGTGGGGCTCTCAACACTAGGCATGTGAGCTCTACTTGAAAGCACATGTGTCAGTCAGATATTCTTCTACAAGACTCGCCATTACAATAATAGCAAAATGGCAGGCACTGTGCCACTTGTCAGCCATAGGCATCTCAAATGGCAGAAGCAACTGATGTGCCACTGAGGCACAGTTTCCCCTCTGCTGATGATTTGGTACTTGTTCCTTCAAGTGAGTCAGTACTCATTCACTCTTGGAAAAATAGACGAACACACACACACGCAGTTCCTCTAAGTCTAAGACATGAATTGGTGGTGTTTTAAAACTACAGTGTTCATATCTGTTTAAAATAGTGTAGCGTTAATCCTGTATTCACACACTTTGCAGTAAAGGAACTCAAGGTTTCCATTACTTTCCCCAAAAGTTATCATACTTTGGGTTGACAAATTATTGATCAAAATAATATGATACAATTCTTTCTAAGTGTTCCCACCCACATCAGAAAGTGCTAATCGTATGGATGTAGCTGTATACCTAACATTTACATATTTGCATGTCTCACAGTTATTGGGCTGATATCCTCTCTATTTTGTGGAACATGTGATTCTTGTTTGCTATCTTTGTGGTACTATACATTTGCAATTGCATCTCTTTATTTCTGTCGACTGGTCAGATACTAATCATATGAATCCAGGTTTTGCAGCTGTATGAGAATTAATACTATGAACTGCGTCCTGCTTTCATCAAAAATTTTCTTTCCTTATCTTCATCCTCTTTCATGATGAACTGCTTATCTCTTCTCCAACTCTCTACTTTTGTCACCGGTTTCTCTCATGACATCTGAAAATTACAGGTCTTCTAAGAAAGTATTTCCAGGACATTCGCCTGTGTTTAATATAAGGCAGCCAGTATGGTACAGTGGTTAGAGTGTTTGGACGAGGATCTGGGTGACCCAGGTTCGAATCACCATTGTCTTACTGGGTGATCTTCAGCCAGTCATCCATTCTCAGCCTAACCTACCTTATAGGGTTGTTGTGAGGATGAAATAGGTAGGAGAATAATAGCCACTTTTGGTCCCAAAGGGAGAAAAAAGGAGTATAAAAGAAGTAAATAAATAATGAGAGACAAACATTTAATTTTAAATGGATCAGTTCCAAAAAACCCCCTACAAAAAGTGATTATCAAACTTCTAGTACAGGGGCCAGTTTTAAATGTTTTAAGTATGCAGATGTTCTGCCCTTTATTTAACTGTGCTGCTGTTGAACTGTTCTGCTGTTTTCATAAAAATCCCAGGAGATTGGGAGTTGGTAGCAACTATATAAGCCCAGCAAACTCAGGTGGCCATAGGATTTGTAAACCATATGGCATACTCAGAATGCAATAAACCCAGTATGTCTCGGCCCAGGAGCCTTTATCACTGCTATGTGCTGTTGCTACCCTTAAGCCTGTTGATCTCCTACGAGCTGGTAGCCGCAGTATTGTGAATTTATGCAGATCTTTCACATTCTGCCCTCTTCCTTGCTGCTATTTCTGCAACAACCTTTTCACTTCTTCATGCCAAACCCTTTGGTTTGCATCACGGTGACATTTTTAAACAGCTGAGAGAGCATGAAACTGTGTTGTGACCTCTGGAACACTGCATTGCTGGGTCAGACAGGGGAAGGCCCAGGCCAAAAAGAAGTGTTTATTTATTGCGTTGGAGTGGGGACACAGTTGTGAACATAACAGCCAGCTTGTTGTTGAGCATGTCAGCAATGGATTTTCATAACAGGGAAGACCTTGTGATCTTCCACTGAGGTGATTCATTTGTTTCATTAGCATTAGATGCAGAATCACAGGGCTAGCTTAAGGCTGGCTGTTGTTTATAAAACTCCATGTCTTGGGTATAACTATCCTTCTAAAGTGAAATGAATATATGAAAAATATTCAGTTTGTCAAACTTGAAACACAAAATTGTCATTTGGATTGCAATGACCCATTATTATTGTTATTGTTGGTCCTGATCCCCATAATTGTGAAGGTTGATTCACAGAATGGAATGATGGCTACTGCAAGCACGCTTACTTACACTAATACTGATAAAGATAGGATTATGCAGAGTGTGGGAGTGAGGAAGGTTGTGCAAGCACCACTTGTGCAGCACTTTTTGCAGGAAAATCACCCTCCTCACTCTCTCAGATTTACAATTCTGACAGTATTGGATCAAAGGAATTCACAAGCTGACATCAAGAGACTGTTGCAACAATTGGAAATGAAATTTGTGTTTGAACTGAGTACAACTGCACCTGTTGGATTAAATCAAGCAATGGACTTGTCAGTGTTTCTCTAACACTACGGTGGGAGCTATAATCTGCAGGGACTCTTTAAATCACATGCGGGAGAACTATGATTGCTTTCCTTTAAGGACTGTGCACCTATTGGATTTAATTGAAAAATGAACTTTGTTATATATACAGTTTGAAGCAATTAGCTGCTGGGCTTCTTTAAATTACAAGTAGGAGAGTGATGTTAGTTTTCCCTTGAAGACCGAGGGTTGATAAGGGAAAGCAGAAGAAACTGCAGTCTGGGTATGTTGACTATAGGGAGCTATTTTTAAGGAAGTCTTTATATTAAAGGTTTACTTTGCTATAATTTTTAATATTCTTATAGGAAAGACATGCACATGCTCTGATCCTAAGGGTTTGAATATAATGATTTATACCCCAGGAAAAGTAAGTATGAATTATTGTTGTTTGAGGTCATCAGACTGATGAATGTATGCACACCTGGTTTTTTTTAAAAAAAATTGTACTTATTATTTACAGGACGAGGCTTGATAAAGCCTGGGTGAAATAACAACTAACCCAGATGTGTTGTTGCCGATTGTGTATTTTCTTTGTAAAGCCAGTTGGCCTAATACACATTTTACTTGTACATATTTAATTATTGTGAAGGCATCTGTGATATTTTGTACTATATACCAGTGGCAGTGAGTAAAAAGAAGAAATTTTGAAATGTATTTTTGGAATCTGTAGGGTGTTTGCGTCCTTTAATTTTCAGGCGTCGAGGGATGTGATTATTACCCAATGGTGCCCCAATCCCCATAATTGTGATGGTTGAGAAGTACCATTTTATGGCAGCCATTAAAAGCTGTCAAATATCAAATAAAATATTATTAGATGACAAATACAGAGTTAGATCCAAAGATCTTGTTCTGCCAGCATTAACAGGAGAATGACACTTCATTATTAGAAGGGAAGGGGGATTTTTCTGAGTTCCTAATTCTGCTAAAGTTGCTATCTGACTGGCCATTCTGTTTATGATTGTCCCCTGAGCCCAGGAACAGAATTTAATTGTGTGTGGGGTGGGGGAGAAGCTCAGTGGACTCCAGTGAGAGGGCGGGGAAACTAAAGTATTTCTCCATGAACTCAGTTCCACTTTTGATATGTTAAATCCAATCCCAAAATTTCAGTGCATATTTCACACATATTTGCGTAATTAGGTACTCTCATACTCTAGAACGTTTGGGGATGACATATTTATAGCAGACTTTTCCTAGGTGTCTAAAAATGCAAGAATGACGCGGAGGCATATTCCAAATTCACTTGTCTAAATATCTGAGTGGAGAAAACAAAGCAATATATTACTGGCTTTCTGCTGTCTTCTGAAAAGATTCTTGCTGCAGGTAAATCAGAACCACAAAGTCTTAACAAGAATGTTGTTTACACTTTTAGTGTTACCATGTGCTATTTCCAGTCCACTTAATGCTGTCCTGATTTCTACTTGCAGCGGTAGGGTGGGGCTGCTTAGCCACTGCCTATATTTGGCTTGCAAACAGACAAACTTCTATAAACAAGTCTTGCATTATCATTTTAGTTAATTTGGGAGGACACCTTTGACTGAATATGAAAATGCAGGGAGTGGTGCTCAGTGTATGTCATCTTGAACTAACCTGTTTTGTTTTGATGCAGACTACAGTCTTAACAAGACAAGGACTTATGTGTGCCCATGCACTGCACGAACAGGTCCTCTTCCCTAAGCACTTCTCAGCGCTGTATGCATGAAGCTCTTTCTAACAAGCAGCAATCACATTGTTCAGCCATTTGGGATAAGGTGGGGTGAGGGGAAATCTCTATGTAGTGTGCGGGGTTACCAACCTCCATGTGGGACCTGGAGATCTCCTGGAATTACAGCTAAGCTCTAGGCTGCATAGATCAGTTCCATGACTGCTTTGAAGGGTGGACTACATGGCATTATATCCCGTGGAAGTCACTCCCCTCCTCAAAACATGCTCCACTCCCAAACCTCCAGGAATAGTGCTGGAATCGTGAATTATATTAGTGCGCTCTTCCCTTCGCGCTAGTCTGCTGATCATCAGAATGGCTACTTTTTGTGAAGAGCTCCACATGTGTTTGGATCCACACATAGCCAGATCCAGCCCATATCTATATTTCACACACTTAAGGTCATTATGAATTAGGGATGTTAAGCTTCTGCTACTTCTTCTTTCAAATGCTGACAAAACTGGAAATTCACTGAGGAAGGTGAAGAGACTTTTTAGCTAGTTTTCATTCTAGTCTTCCCCATCTCAAGCCAGCTGCTGCCTACTTTCAGCAAATGCTGTGCAAAGTTAAACATGACCAATTTTTGTTGTTATTGATAGACTAACCTACCTGGTGAAAACCCATGCAGACTGTATTAACTTAGGTATGAAAGAGGTTCTGACTGAGACTGGCACTGTAAAGGTCCACCAAATACTAGCAAGACAACAAAAAGTTTTCATTTCATGAGCAACCAGAACTGACTGTCAGGATTCCATATGGGAAACACTGGCCTTTTCCATATAGCATCAATAAAATATTTTCCAGAAGGAAAAAAAAACATTCCGGGGTGGAGTTCCACACAGATTTTTTCCCAAAAAATATTTGGAAAACATTTTGTTTGTGCTCAAAACAGGTTATTCTAAAAATGCTAAACTGGTGACTTTTTTTCCTGAAGCCATTTTTAAAATGTTTCCTGCTTACTGTGCAGAGAGCAGGAAATGTTTTATTTTTCCTGCCTGAATGTCAAGTTCTCCCTTTCATTTTCTCAGTTGCTCACGCCTGCCACTTCAGTGCCACCTGCCATTTTTTTATTCTTTCCCATAGACATTTCCCATAGACGTGAATTGACATTTCCCATAGACGTGAATTGATTCTTTCCCATAGACATTTCCCATAGACATGAATGAACTCAATTGTGCCTGATGATTACGACAGTGTTCCGTTTCTTCCCTTTTAAATTTTCAGTGAGGTATTGAAGCTGAAGACTCGATATGAGAATCCATGCCAGTTCTCATATGGAGCCTTCAAAGCTTCAAAGTCTCACTGAAAATTTTAAAAGGAGGAAACGACACATTGCTGTAATTAGCAGGCACAACTGAGTTCATTCATGTACTTCAATCACTGAAATGGCGCCCAGTCATGATGCCAGGAGAGGAAATGTCTGTGGGAAAGAATAAGAAAATGGCAGGCAGCATGGAGAAGCAAACTGAAGTGACAGAAAATGGCACACAAAAGAACTATTTCTCCCTGAAATGCTTTGTTTTTCCACATTATGTAGACAAAAAAGCCAAAATGGTTCTTTTTAAAACATTTCCCAAACATTTTAAATGATCTGTGCAAAAAGAGCCACTATCTACTTCTCCATTGTAGGATTAGTGTATCCAACACAATAGAATTTTGTTGACTTGAAAGATCTCTTGGAGTGCTTATCCCCACAGAGACGTATTTTTCCTATTGAGAACTAATACTAGTGCAGTTTTGTTCAGTAAAACCTCATTAGAAAAGAGTTAAAGCTATACCTCATATAGCCACTATCCAGATAAGCCCTTGTACCTCCTTCTGTTAGCATTTGAGGAACAATGGAAGGCTCTGAACAAGGATCTCCCAGCTTCTCATTTAGTTTAAACTTCGAGGGCAGAGAACTTTGAACTGCAGTTGCAGCAGGGGTAATTTTTTAGAACCTGATCTAACATGACCACAGCCTGCATGTGAATTGCCTCCCTTATATTTTCTTTTTAAATTATACAGAGCCCCAGGGAGGCTGTAATACTGAGTGGAGAAATGGTGGGGGGAGTGAGGTAGGTGCTTTTCCCTTTGGGAGCTATACTCTAGCATTTCCCTTTGGGAGCTATACTCTAGCAGGAATCAGGTTTGTCAGACAACAGTTCTGGATCCCTTCTCAGCATTGCCTTCTCCATCCAAGAAGGACATTGCTGTTCCAAAGGGGAGGGGGATGATAGGCCAAGACTACCCCTTCATCAACAGAGAAAACATACACACTTGCATTCAGTCAAGTGCATGCACTTTAAAATACCATTTTCGGATGCTTTCGTTTTGTTTAATAAACATGTGAAAAGAGGTGATTAGCCCTGCCCCAATCACCCACCAATCCTGCCCCAATCTCCATATGTCCATTGTATATGGACAAGTTCTTTGTGTGTGGGACCCTTGAATGTGTGCAGATCAGGGCAGGACTAGTGGGTGCAATCCCTTCCCATCTGCTGGACTAGTGGGTGCAATCCCTTCCCATCAATAGTTTTTTAGGAAGCTGGACCTCCCCTCCCCATCTGCTAGTGATGACTTTTTATCACACACTCACACATTTCTTTTAAAGTACAAAACTAGGAATTTCCTAACTTGTGGTTATTTCAGAAAAGGAGAAGTTTCTCTTCCAAAGAGAGAGAGAACTACAGGCAATACATGACTGAAGAAGGATTAGCAGCATTTACATCTCACCCATCATTTTCCGACCAAAGAAGATCCATCCAGCTGTGGCACTGGCACTCTTCTGATATCACAGCACACCTGTCCTGTGCTGAATGGCTGCCACAGTACCAGGGGTGATGGGCCTGCCTTTCTTGATGCTGGTGATAGCAGCTGTTGTCTGGCATGGTAGGTTTGATTTTCACTAACTCTGAGGATACAATGCTCATAACAATGGGGCAATGAATGATTGTGGGGTTTTACTTTGGAGGAGGGGCAAGGGCTGTATATAATTCCAGGTGATGTTTAGATTGATCAGAATTTCCATCTGATTCCTTGGATAAACTCTGGCTGTGCAAAGACCATGAGGACTTTCTGACTAAATGAGGATAACTTTTAGCTGCTTCGGGAATTAAATGAACTGTATATGATGTAAAGTGTATAGAAGATGGATAGTATCCGCTCATTCCAAAAGGTATCTGCTTATCTATTATGTATCTCTTATTCACTGAACCCCACGTGTAATATGTTGTACCAGATTTAAGAAATGATATCAACTACCGTGCATTATATTATTTTCTCCATATATCACAAATTCTTGATCAAATTGAATTTCATTTCCATAGTGTTTTGAATCCCAAGTGGACTCTCAAAGTTGGGGTCAATTTAAGACCATATGCACTGACCACAGAAAGTATCCAATTCAGTATCTGAGATTTCTTGGTTAATGGATCTCAGGCAACAGAATTAAAGAAAATGTCTGCCTTAGGGTTAGACCAGTGATTAAGAAGAACACAACTCTTCATTCATTTTCAAAAGATTAATTACAAGTCAGTGTGGTACCAATTCAAATTGAGGCTGTGTAGAGAGAAGGTGTAACCCTTCACTTCTGAACACAGCTTTACTGGCCATTTGTTCTGCTTTTGTTTACCTTTGGCCTCTTCCGCACTTGCAGAATAATGCACTTTCAATTCACTTTCATAACCGTTTAAAAGTGGATTTTGCTATTTCGCACAGTAAAATCCAGCTGCAAAGTCCATTGGAAGTGGATTGAAAGTGCATTATTCTGCATGTGCGGAAGGGGCCTTTGCCTCCCTCTTAGCATCCTCCTTCAGCAAATTTTATGCTGTAAAATTTATAAGGTAATCAGGTACCTGTCTGATGTAATATTCTGAAAAACAGTTCTGATGGATTAATGTTGTTAGTAGTTTGGTGGGCCACTAGTCTGACAGAATGGTACAATTCTTAGAACCATGATAATTTTACAGACAAAACCAGGATTTGGTGAAACCAGGATTTTCCTTGACAAATAGTTACATTTCCTTTTTTCTATTGCTTGGGAGCAAATCACCAGAGAACAAACTAGGGTTAAACCAGTATAACACTGGAAAGTATGCATTCAGACATCATGCTAAACTTGGGCGGGTGGGGGGGGGGCTCTGCCATGTCACACTGGACTTATGATGACCCTGTAGGAATATCAAGGTGAGAGACATTCAGAGGTGGTTTGCCATTTCCTGCTTCTATGTAATGACTCTGGTATTCCTGGGTGGTCTCCAATCCAAACACTGACAAGGGCTGACCTGCTTCTGAGATCTGATGAAAACAGACTAGCATGGACTATCCAGGTCAGGGCACATGAAACTATACCAACCTCAGAGTGTAGTTTCACATCCTGGTTTGAAGAACCATAATTACCGGTAGTATCCTTTGTTCATACAATCATACTCTCTACAGTTAGTTTAATAAAATAATTGGGACTGGGATCAGGTGGAAACATCTGATTTCACAGGCCTGTGAGGTCCCTGTTGCTTGAGTATGGCTGTCACTATGTTCTAGCTTCAAGTTTCACTGCATTTTCCCTGTCCCAGTCCACCAACAGAAGCCATTTTGGCTCTCCCACCAGTGAGCCCTTCTTAGTTGGTGTTTTGTTACAGTTGTCTGGAGGAGAAAACAAGCCCTTTTCCCCTTTAAACAACCTTTAATCTGGATGCTAATTGGAGTGAGCTCTGATGTTGTTTTATTTCCATGCCAGGAAAAACTCAAACTTCCCATTTCCACATATTCTTCTGTTAAAGGGGCAGAACTTTTTTCTCCAGGTATGTTGGTAACCCTGGCCCATCCCAGCTTTCAAAACATCACAGCAAAAATAGGGTTTTGAGTAGCCTGTCGTTGAAAAGATAGGGGAAACCAGAGGGAGGTAAACACTTGAGAATCATGAGAACTCAGGCCAGTATTCAATATTCCACTAGGAAGTGATCACAATGTCAGTGTAACTCAAACTAATCGTTAAAAACATGAGGTCATCACACATTTGTCAGATTGCTACTTGATGTCATTGCCTGGGGCCCAATACCCTGTGTTCCATAAATTATCCTGGTCTGGAGGCAGTCACTTGATTCTGAGCTGACAGCAGATTGAACTGAATGTTTTAGTTGTATGTTTATTCACTTACTAAATTCACGAAGGGTTAGGACAGACATTGGGCAGAACCAGCGTTTAATTAAATGAGCAAAGCTTAGTATGATCTTAGTCTGCCAGTCTCCTCCTGTGTCTAACTGTCCTAGGTCAGGTTTTATCAAAACTAGGACCAGAAGCTGGCTCAGTCATCACATGCTTGTCTTGATTAGAGTTTTATATGATGTCTGGATGCAGATGTCTTGGGTTATTCTGATTTAATCCTGGCTTGTTCCAGGATACAGGCAAAAAGAAATCAACATGCATTTTGTCAAGGCAAACCAGGATTTGAGTGATGGTCTATATGAGCTGGATACTGGTTTCACTACTGAGCTCTAAACACTCTATTCTGTATCTCTGAGCCATCTATGTAATTCTTCTGGTTTTATATTTGTTTGAGTCATCATTGATCTCTTTTTCTGGCCAGGTTCCAGTACTTTCCCTGCCCCATGTACAAACATACACACATACTTTTCAACAAAAGTTTTAGTTTCAAAATTTCCAATTATGTAAAACATAGAACAAAAGCCTCTGGTCTCAGAATTTAGCATATTAATTAAATATATTACATAGTCCCATATGCTGTGGGGATGTTAATTTTTTGTTGCTGACTAAACTGGAAGGAAGCGAAAAATCAATATGTTTTTGAATATGGACAACAGACAAATAGTTTACGAAGGAAGTAATATGCTCCCAATATCATGGTTTGGATACAGCCTCTGAGTGGTCCCTGCCAGCAATGCTAGTGAGGCCTGCAGTTACGGAAAGTATGAAGGAAGTGGGTGAGGAACGACATGAGTGATGTTCTGAGACATTGTGTGAAAATTCATGCTGGTCAGCATGAGAAGCGACAAAAAACATATTCTGTGAATGAAGAGTCTAAGGATGCTGGTTCTAGTGCTCATAAAACGATTGCTGTAAGAGGTGGAAAGAGGGGAATTCTAAGGGCCCCAAAGGAAGGGGTTTATAATGTCAGTTCTGCGCCTGGCCCAATTCTAAGTACCAGGAATATCTTTTCTGTTACTTTCCCATCTTTTCTGATGTGTCCATGCTGCAGCCAACTTATACAAGATGCTGGCCTGACAGTCCCTGAGCATTTCCTTTTAGTGGCACCAAAAGGGTGGGTGTGGGTGTGTTCCTGGTGGCAAGGCACAAGAGAAAAAGGTTAACTGACCTCCCCTGTTATTCTTACAACTTACAACATACCTGTTCTTAGTCAAGTTACCAGGGAACACTTAAGCCATTTCCCTAACTGTGGAAATGGAAAACCCAAAGAGTGGTTAGTATCCCAGAAGAGCTGAGTGGGCAAGAAAAGAAAAAGTTAAGATTCCTTTTTTTCTGACACTGCAGCTCAGTGACTGACTGCTAGCTACTTTTGTTTCTAATAACAACAAAATCTTAGGAGATTTAGCTGTGAGTCTCCCAGCATTGTGTTTAGCTGTGGAGATATTGGTAACATTGGGAAAGAATGCAGTTCCTCTCCACAGTCTTCTCAAAGCTTCCCACTTCAAAGCAACTTTGGGAAACATTGGTTACTTGATAAGGGCCGGATTTAGCAATATGGCTCTTTGCCACATCCTGCTCATTAGCTCCTGAGCCAGGTGCTGCAGCCTAATGCTTTGACATCAGACACAGGAGAGAACAGATTAGGATGTCCCCTTCTCTCCTCCCACAGACTGTGCAGATACCAGTGAAGTAGGTATAGATTTTTTATGGGGGGGTCGGGGGCAAGGCCACGCCCCCACCCATCCCTGGGGCCATGGCCACACCTCCCCAAGCCCCGCCCCTGGCCTCAGTGCTTATAAAAGCAGCTCTCCGAGACGAGAGATGGCAGAGTCTCCTGCCCTGCCCCGCCCTGCCCCTCCCCCACCGGCTGGGCTCCCAGCTGGTAGCCAGCAGTCCCTTCTCCCTCCCCTCCAGGCAGAGGGGTAGCTAGGGAAAATGGAGCCCTGTGAAAAATCTGAGGTTTTCTGGGGGGGGGTCATGGGGGGCTGCTGTGATGCTGAAATCCACCCCCAAACAGAATCACTTTCAATGGTGTTTAAATTAGGGAGCCCAGATTCTCCTTTTAAATCCACTTTAAAGGGAGAATCTGGGGTCCCCAGTTAAAACATTGAAAGTGATGCTGTTTGGGGGTGGATTACCCCCTGCACTGAAACAGCATCACTTTCAAGGTTTATTCTGGGGACCTCAGATTCTCCCTTTAAATCCAGGTCGAAGGGGTTGGATTCAAAAGGAGAATCTGGGGAAATCTGGGGGGTCAATTTTCCTGCTGTCAGGGGTGCAATTGTTAAGCTAGCAGCACCAAACTTTCAGGGTCTCTTTAGGAGACTCTCCTGATGATACCACCCAGGTTTGGTGAAGTTTGGTTCAGGGGGTCCAAAGTTATGGACCTTCAAATGTGTAGCCCTATCTTCTATTAGCTCCTATTGGAAACAATGGGGGATGGGGCACCCCTTTTGGGAGTTCATAACTTTGGACCCCCTGAGCCAACCTTCACCAAACCTGGGTGATGTCAGCAGGAGACTCTCCTGATGATACCACCTAGGTTTAGTGAAGTTTGGTTCAGGGGGTCCAAATATATGGACCCTCAAAAGGGTAGCCCCATCTACTATTAGCTCCCATTGGAAACAATGGGGATGGGGCACCCCTTTGAGGGTCCATAACTTTAGACCCCCTGAACCGAACTTCAACAAACTTGGCTGGTATCATCAGGAGTGTCACCTGACAATAGCCTGACATTTTGGTGCCACTAGCTAAAAAAATGCACCCCTGCAGGCCAAAAACCAAAAAACACTTTAAAATACAAAAAAACCACAAACGGGGGGCGGAGCTTCGGACATGCAATTGGGGGGTTGAACCCGAGAACCCCCCGCCCTTACCTACATCCTTGGCAGATACTCTTTCATCTGCAGCACAAACATACATTTCGGTGGTTAACTGTGAATTATTTATTCGCTAAAAAGTGCCCTATCCTCAACAGCCAATAAGCAACTTAGTTTAAGCAAAGACAATAACACTGCTAATTCCAGTCATGCTTGCGCCCAACACCTTAAGATAAAACACTAGTGCTGAAAAAATATGTCTCTCACTGAATCATGGTTCTGCAAGGCTGTCATAAAGCTGCAACACGCAGTAAAACTCAACAATATCCTCCTATGAGGAAAGATCTGTGCATTCACCCAGGATGACTGGGACGCTGGCTTTCTTGCCCCATTCCCAAATCTATGTTGGTGTGTAGATAGTGGGCCTGGGTGTTGTTGGTATTACCATCCTCTGCTGAAGGCCTAATCACATGCTTATCAGACAGTTTTGTTTGTTTATTACTGAATGTACTGGATAGGCAACAATCCGTCATAATAAAATACAACAGCAAACAATGAAGCAGCCTATATCTTACCCTGTCATTTCCTATCTGACCTTCCAAAGCCAAGCAGAACAAACATTCTTCCATGGTTACAGGCTGTGGTGAATTTTAGAAGGAATTGTGCCTCCTAAGAATGCATTTGAAATCACTTGGCACTCAAGTGAGAGTGGCAAGGTCGCATATGCAGGTGTCTTCATGAGGAATATTGGCTTTCATACATGCAACCACAATTCACCTTAAGTTCAAACATTAGAATAGCACATCATTCTTGATTTGGGTCAAATTGTGATTTAATCGGAAGGCTGTGTACCAATTTGATTATTTTGAAATATCAAGGAAGTCAGGTCAAGAAACAATGGTTATAAAGTGACAGCAATATTCAGTGGACAACTATTGTCATTTCATGTCCAAACTGATGTATCATTTTAAACCCCTTTCCTTTAATGTATCAAATGGCAGAAAGATTTTAGGAGAGAGTTGAGGGCTCAGGGTTAGTGCATCTGCTCATCATTTACAAAATTCTGGACTGAATCGTTCACATCTGCAGTTAAAATGATCTGATTGTAGGTGATGCAGAAGAGCTAAATCTGAGATTCTGGAGAGCAGCTGCCAGTCTGCCAGTCTGAGTAGACAATACTGATTTAGATGGACCAAGAGTATGATTTAGTACAAGCGTTTGTTTACATTTTCCCTGCAGGAATGAGTAATTTCTTTCAGATTTGCACCTTTTTTTTCCTTTTTGAAGTGACTTTGGTCAGGAATTTCCAGTTTCTGAATGAATCACAATTGTATTCATTTTAGAAGGGTAGTTTTCAAACTGTGTTCCTAGGGCGTTTCCCCACCACTATCCCCCCTATTATTATTATTATTATTATTATTATTATTATTATTATTATTATTATTATTATTATTATTATTATTATTATTATTATTGTTGTTGTTGTTGTTGTTGTTACAGAGCAGAGCAGCAGCAGCATCAGAGCTTATAAACCGCCCTCCCCTGTGGGCTCAGGGCCGTGAACAAAACATAGAAATCGAGCACAAAATAAAATCATTACTATCAACTTGGATTACATAAACATTAAGCAGTGGCTCTATCAATGTTAAAATCACCCCATTAAAAGCAGCGATCAGTCAAATATATAGATGGCGTCCTACTAACGGATCCCCAAAAAAGAAAAAGAGGAAGGAGCGGTAGGATCCACAGATGTTATAGAAAGAAGAAAGGGGGGGCGCTTATCAGCGTCGGGCTGCTCTCCAAAGTCCCGGTGGAAATGCTTCGGTTTGGCAGGCCCCGTGGAACTCATTAAGGTCCCGAGGGGCCTGCCAGTAGTTGGAGACAGAGCGTTCCACCAGGCAGGGGCCAGAGCTGTAAAAGCTCTGGCCCGGGTGGAGGCCAGCCGCATCATTGAGGGGCCAGGGATCACCAGCAGATTGGCCTCTGCTGACTGCAGAGGTTGATTTGGGACATATGGGGCAAGACGATCCCGTAGGTACGGAGGTCCCAGGCCGCGTAAGGTCCTATGCCGCATGGGGGGATCGTGGTGTCATCAAAAGCGCGGGGTCATCAAAAGGCGCCATTTACAAGAGTGCCAGGGATGCCGCGCGCTGAGGGGGCGCGACAGCGGCAGCGTTGGGGTGGCTGCGCTGTCGCCGCCCCTGTCGTGGGGAGTGCCGGGGGACCCTGCACTACTTGAGGGGAGTAGCGTGGGGCTTAAGGTAAGTGGGGAAAGGCCCCTAGTCAGAAGCATGTTTTTAATGAGATGATCAATACTAAATCTAGAGTGTATGAATATTAATAATGATGTCATATGCATCCACAAGGGAGTGTTTGGTTCTAAGGCAGCACTGTGCTATTTCGGCTCCAGAAGAAATGTGGGTCAGTACAGAACCAAAAATGACTCTAAAAACGCCCCCAAATCTTGAATTTGGAGGGGGGGGGGGTAAACAGAGAGCTAGAATAACCAGTTTGTGAAGGCAAATATTTTACAGCAGTGGTTCTCAACCTTCCTAATGCCGCGACCCTTTAATGCCACAACCTTCCTAATGCCGCAACCCTTTAATGCAGTTCCTCATGTTGTGGTGACCCCCAGTCCTAACATTTATCCATTTTACAGATGGAGCACACTGATGCAGAGAGTCTTAAGCATCCCCTCTGAAAGGGTCGTTCAACCCCCAAAGGGGTCCCGACCCACAGGTTGAGAACCACTGCTTTACAGAAAGGTAAATGATAGAGATAAACAGCTACTAGTAATCTAGGTAAGATTACTAATGCCAGTGTACTAAAAATTGCACAGGGTGTTCTTGTGAGAGCCACTTCCTAATAAAGAACTAACAACAAACTGTGTTTGAGCTGCAGAAACTTTATGATTGACTTTATTTATTTATATTTTGCCTTTCACCTCAGTGCTACTGCACAGCTCCCCAGTGCAGTGCCTCTGCACTGGCATAAATGCTGTTTGTGCCAGCGTAAGGGGCATTTAGCATTGGGGTCATGCCACCTCCTGAAAGATTTTTGCCACCCCTCAGGATTTCACTGTCAGACTTGAACTGTATTGCTTTACTCAACACTGGAATAAATATGTTTTTCATTGGAGTGCCATAAAGGCAAAGATAGTGTAACATTTGAGTTGACTAGTCAAAAAAAATTGTCAGTTCAACTGTATAATATTGGCAAAATATTGTCAAATATTTTATGAACTTTCTCTCAATAACAAAAAGGTATTTAAATAATCGGTTTGCATACATGTTATAAAAATATTAGTTAACAGTCTTGAAATTACACATCTTTTTAAAATGGTAAGGTGGTTTTAATTCTGTTATACTATCATCTATTACACGTGAAAATCAATTTTTTAAAATCAGTTATGCTAAAGAAAGCTGACATCTTCCAGTTTGGAGATCCCTGTAGTTATAGAAGCTACCGCAGATAGCTAGCTTGCTTTGGTCACTAGGCGTACCAGATTGTGGGGGCAGGGGTGAGGGGGCGGGATTGCCCTTGCTTCTGTTCTTTGCTAAAAAAAACACTACTAGGAATTTTAATGGTAAGAATGCCACAACAACATTCTTGTTCTCAAGAAATATTTCACAACATTTGACTATTTAATGGATAATATTTAACCAATCATTTTGCCAGCATGCCAGCTCTAGCATCCATATAGTAAGGCTTTGCTAAATTTGAGTTTGTTTTTGAGTCTGGAACAGGGTATAAAAGCAGAAGTGGAAGAATAGCAATTTTAAGGGAGAATGCTGGAGAGATAGAGAAAGAGAGAGAGAGAGAATTGAGCCACCTAACCAAAAGTAGAGATAACCATATGCAATGTGTTTCCTCAGCTACTGAAAGACATTGTGGAGGTTTTGGTTCACAGTGCCTTCCTCAGCAATCTGAGGTCCTGATTCACTCCTCACTTCCCCTCTCCTTATAAATATCATCAGTGGTTAAGCTGACTTAGCAAGAAAAGGGGTGATTGTCCCATCATGGTCAAAGCTTGAGGGTATTTTGTTGTTCCCTCTTTTATTCAGTCTAAGGAAGAAGCCATAGTTCTTCTTTGGGTTGAGAGAGGTCCCCCAGTTTAAACATTGAAAGTGATGCTATTTCAGGGTGGGGGATAATCCACCCCAAAACAGCATCACTTTTAATGTTGTTTTAACTGGGGACCTCAGATTCTCCCTTTAAGGTAAATTTAAAAGGAGAATCTGGGCTCCCTAGTTTAAACACCATTGAAAGTGATTCTGTTTGGGGGTGGATTTCAGCATCATAGTGGCCGCCCATTGTGTGTGTGTGTGTGTGTGCAAAACTCAGATTTTGCACCAGGCTCCATTTTCTCTAGCTACGTCTCTGCCTGGAGGGGAGGGCAGAAGGGGCTGCTGGCTGGAAGCCCAGCCGGGGTGGGGGGGGTGGGGGGGCAGGGGAGTCTGCTATCTCTAGCCTCAGAGAGCTGCTCTTATAAGCACTGAGGCCAGGGGCGGGGCTTGGGGAGGTGTGGCCACGCCCCCAGGTAAAATCTATACCTACATCACTGAGACTGTAAGAACTGACTAACAGTTCTGTAGTTAGTAAATTCTAATTCTCAAGTGTCAGTGTTTATTTATGTACTTCATTTATATCTTTTCTCCCCAAAGGTACCCAAAGCAGCTCACATCAGTCTCCTCCCTTCCATTTTATCCTCACAATAGCCCTGTGAGGCACATTAAGCTGAGAGTCTTTGATTGGCCCAAGCTCACCAAGCAAGCTTTAATGGCAGAGCATGGATTCAGTTCTGAGTCTCCCAGATCTTAGTCTGACACTAACCACTACACTGTGCTGGTTTATAGATAGAATTCTTGTAATTACTTTTTTGATGGACTATTGTATTTTTCTACAGTTTTGCCTTTGAGGAGCCTCAATTCATTTTGCAGTGGTTTAAGTACAACTTCAGGGGAATACAGAGTATCTGATTCCCTGGCTGATACTAATTAAACACTAATTGCAGTCCTTTCTGACTTTACTTAGAAGTTGAGCCTGTGTCTGTCACAATTGGAAAACAACACTATGTGAGAATCCAGGGCGAACCATTCAATATCACCTGCGATTTAAGTTACCGTTACTACAAATATAGTAGCAGCTGGAGTTATCCTCCTTCTCCAAATGTAAGTAATTGTCTATGATTTTTAGTAAGGATTGTGAATATGTCTTACATGATGTGACTGGAAGTAGGTAAAAACTTCAATGGCAAGGTTTTGCAGAATGTGTGATTAGTTAAAAAAATGTAAACTGTCTGTTTCATGTTTCCCTGAGCATTTTATGAAACCATCATCCTTTCAATCTATTCTTATTTCCAACTACTTCATTCGATAATACATTTATTGGCTGTGATCCTCAACCTACTCTGCCAACATGAATCTTTTTTATTTCAGTGAGATTGTGATGGTAAGAAAGGGAAATATTCACTTTCTGTTGGTGGTTTTAAGGTTGTTTTGTGACAATGCAGTTACTGTGTGTCACTATCACAATCTGAGAAGCAACATAACCATAAATAATGTCAGTACTCTGTCCATTCAATTTAAGTGGAGTAACTTGAACTTTATCCTTTGCGCAATGTTTTAGGACAAGCCTTAAAGGTATGGGAAGAATCTAGTGAGGGTAATAACCTAACTGAAACAATGTTTTTGTTCTGTCATGTGCCATAATATTTCCTTGGCTACAGGTCCACGAGAATCAAGACTATGGGGTTAATTATAGCAAATACCTTATATACCGTACATCATTGAGTCTATATATTCCAGAAGTGCAGTTAAATAATACTGGGCAATATATTTGCTTTGGAAACTCTTCTGAAGGATCCAAAAATTCTTCTGCTTTTCTTCAAGTGACAGGTAAGCAAGTCTCCATGAATCATAGGAAGGAGTGTCTTCCCTTCTCTGGATTATTCAAACAGATTCTAATAGGGTAATCTGGGACACATATTGATTTATTATTGGAGTTATTATTCACTTGGTATGGCAAAGGTTGCATCGTATGAAAAAAAATCCAGAAGAGATTTCTGTATTCTTTGAAAAAATCTTCTGACTATTCATCAACCTTGGCTCCTGATACAAGAGATGTATAATAAAGGGCAAAAGTCTTATGGTTTCCTGGAAGTAAAATATTGTGAGAGAAGATCCTGGCCCCAGGCCCCATGATGCTGGTGCTGCACCAGCATAGCTACAATGGCCAAGCAGAAATGCCATGAAAAGATCCCACCCCAGGGAGCTGACGGCATAGCAATTCTCCTAGAATCCATAGTGAAACTGCTGACACCCATCAATCATACAGCAGTGTGTCGCTGTCACCCGCATCCCAGCTAGACATGGGAGCAGCCAAACAAAACATGATGTTGGTGTGCCTCCATGACATCACTTTGCCTTCACTCACAGAACAGAACAAGAGAAAGAATAAAAGCAACACAGAACTCTCCACTATAAGGAGAATCATGACCTACCCAGTAAAGGCCACGCACCTATCACACTCCAAGGATAACTACAATGTATTTTGTCCTCCCCAGGTTACATTTGCATTCTTTTTTTTTTCTTTTCAGACAGAGGCTTTGTTCATTTATCCACCCCACAGAACATGAGCCAGGAGGTGAGTTTGGGTGGAGGCCTGGATGTGCACGTGCTCATTGATGCTTACCACAGAGTTCACAACTGGAAATGGATCTATATGAACCCATCCAGGGGCTCTCAAAATGCCACACTAAGTAGCAGGATGAGTCCTGATCACACCAGGTAAAATTCCATCCAAACCAAAATTGTATTTCAGAGGGAATGCCCAACCTTTATTTAGTTGGGGGATCCAAACATATGCTTGAATGGGCATCAAATTCTACCCTAGTAAGATATTTATTATAGTTATACCCTAGTATGAATAGTGAAAGCAAAATCTCATTTTCCCCAGCAAAATAAAGTACTGTTGGGCATTCCAGATACATACACACACACCCATATTCAAAAACCATTGTGATTGTACTGGGGCTGTACTAGTATCAAATGCTCATTCCGCACACGCAAAATAATACACTTTCAAGCTGCTTTCACAACTGTTTTTGCCATTCCGCACAGCTTCAAAGAGCCCTGAAAGCAGCTTGAAAGTGCATTATTCTGCGTGTGCGGAATGAGCCTTAGTATGTTCCTGAGGTGACTACAGGTGAAATATGTAACTCTTAATCCCATCATTTTGTATATTATTTCATAACCTTCTGAAGTCTGCACTCTCCTTTCTCGAGAGCATTCCCTAGGAATGCAATAAAAAGTGACTTTTACTCCTTAGGATGGCATGATGTAAACAAACAAATAATAAAATAAATAACAGTAGGATCCTGAGATGGATTCCATTTCTTGCTACAGACAGAGCATATTTGGAATATTTCCTCATATAAATAATTTGCTGCAAATAATGGAGTAGTAAGCACTTGGAAGAAACGTTTCCAGTGCAGCCCACTCACTGCCATACTCATTTTGTGCTTGTGGGGAGATATTTTTTTAATGTAGGTAGTATTTGAAAATTCCTCACCTGTATTTTGAAGGTTTTGGTTTTTGTTATTTATACTAGGATGGAATTTTGAAGTGGTTATCAGTTGTTTTAAGCTCAGTGTATGTTACATACAGTGGCCAGTACTGGATTGCTATCTGTTTGTATGCACATGGCATATTTTGTGAAACCAATGTAATTGGGCTGTCAAGTCAACATGCAAAATTACCCCCCAGGTCTAGTTGTCTCTGTAAAGACTACATAATGCATATTTGTTTTTTCTTGTGGAATGTCCAGCAATACACTCAGTCTGAACAGGATGTGGGAAACAATGAGTGGAATGTACACATTTTTTGCTAAGAATGATGATGCCAATGCCTCAATTACATTCAACATCACTGTGAAAGGTAAGTGCTCTGTTCACTATCATTCTACCAGTATTCTTAAAGTTCAAACAGGGGAAAAATTAAACCATAACAATTAACTTAAGTGAAAAAAGTTTCAAGGTAAAACTTTTTGCTCTTCCTGTAGGAAAATGAGATGCTCCAGAAGAGCTACAAAAATGGTTCTAAGGGAACTCTGATTAAACAGTGTAAATACTGGCCTTAATTCTCCCTATGGCCACAAAATCAAGGATGCTGTATTCACTGACAGGGTCAAGGTTCAACCCTGAAGCTCACTGCATGTTGTGGTAGAAACTGAGGTGTCCCACACATGAAGAAAATCTTGACTGTGCTCTTACAAGGGTAAAGGGCAGACCAACAACAGAGTAGCTCATATCCAAAGATCAGATCAGATGAGTCATAGGCATGCTACCTGCTTTCCAGTGGTGGGATTCAGCCAGTTCGCACCAGTTTGTTAGAACCAGCACCTAATTTTTTGTTGAGTTCGGAGAACCAGTTGTTAAAAGTGGCTTTAAGAGCTCTGGAATAGCAGGGGCCCCGCAGCAGGTAAGTAGGCAGTAGGAGGGGCACATATCGGGGGGGCATGTGGTGGGGGTTGCACGGTGGGAGGGGGACCAGTTATTAAATTATTAGAATCCCACCACTGCTGCTTTCACAGTGTATTTTATTATGTTGCCTATTTTTATGTTGCCTATCAAAGAACAATATATGTAATGAAAATACATATGGCTGAAGTATTTCCTTGGTGTTCTGCATTTTCTACACAGTTCCACCCAAAGTCTATGTGGTGAACAATAATTCCACCAGCCTTTGGTGTGAAGCCACTGGTTACCCCGCTCCACATATTGAGTGGTATAAATTGCCTCACCATTACTCTGCACCCAGGTGAGTTAATATGTATGTACGTATCAAATCAAAATGAGGTTATCAATAAAATGCTCAGTTGAAGAAAATGAAAGTAGGTAGGAATTTCTTTCAACAATAATCAATAGTGCTGAAAAGTAATTAATTGATCGGTATTTTGGAAAAGCTGTAGGAACCCCCAGATTACTTTTTTGTGTGTGAGAGTGAGCATCATCCACTGGGTAACTATGCTGACTCCTACCAGCTATTATGCTGACAGAAGAAGGAACAGGGGTCCCTTTGATCACTAAAAAGCTATACTGAGGATTGTGGGACACTTGTTAACAAAAGCCACATAGGACGAGAGGAAATGGAAATGATGGTAGGGTCTAATCTGATGGTTGCTGAGAATTGTTCAATCCAGTCCACTTGCAAACTGTGTTAATAATGCTGATCATGGTTAGCCCAAATAAGTTAATAGAATAAGTGCAGATAGCACAGAAAATCACATTTTGTTGAGCAATCTCCATTCTGACATAAAGTGGAGTTTAATCAAACCACCCAGTAAACTATAGTTGATTTAGTGTCTGGATTCAGCCATATTACTTTTTCCATCTTTGATTTTCTAATAGATGCAGAGAAGATGGAGAGCTGCTTAAGAAGGACCCCAGTCCACAGATCATGCATGAAACTCCCTTTGGAAAAGTGTTGGTGAAGAGCATCCTTTTCTTTGAAGAGGCTAAAGATAATATCACGTTTTGCTGCCTAGCCATTAATAGCGAGGGAAGCGATCCTACGTTCTATAAACCTCCAAGCAAATGTGAGATTAATCAAAGCACTTCATTGGCAAACTATTAGCTATTCAAGGGCATCTCACTCAGTCGTAGCTGTGGCTGCATTTAAATTATGAGCTTCCAGTGTGAAAAGGGGTTTATACATGTGAAACATTACTTACAGAACACTTGCTTGGGAAAAAGCCCCACTGAATAAACCTGAGTAAGATTCTGAGTAGACCTGGTTAGGATTGCTCCCTCTAGCAGTAGAGCTATACTGAAGAAGAAAAGTTTGGATTTATATGCCCTCTTTCTCTCCTGCAAGGAGGCTCAGAGGGGCTTACAAGCTCCTTTCCCTTCCCCACCTCCCAACAACAAACACTCTGTAAGGTGGGTGGGGCTGAGAGAGCTCCGAAGAACTTTCCCAAGGTCATCCAGCTAGCATGTGTTGGAGTGCACAAGCTAATCTGGTTCACCAGATAAGCCTCCACAGCTCAAGAGGCAGAGCGGGGAATCAAACCCTGTTCTCCAGATTAGACTTCACCTGCTTTTAACCACTACACTACGCTGAAAGACCATTCATTATGTTATGTTGTTCCGATGATCAAGGTCACTGAAAACCAATTCTGTGTGTTTTCAGGAGAAGGTGGCTATGCACCATACTGACTGGACAGTTCCAGTTATTGCCATTAAGAAACTTTCCCATCCAAAGAGGATTTTTCACTGTTTTAAAAATATTTATTCTATTTTTTTTCATTCACATGTGGTTATATGGCACTTCCATCTAGGGAAATGATTAGATCTGTCCTGCTTAACTTCAGCCAGTACCACAGCTCAGATGCCCACAGGTTGTCCACTGGGCACACTGTTTTGAAACTCTAATGGAATGGAATATCCTTTTTAGTATTATTTTTAAAGCATCCATTTTTATTTAAGCTTTCTGTTTTTAATATAAAAGATAACAAAGCAAAGTCTCCCGTACTGGGAGAGGAAAAAACAATTACAAACAGTGGTCACCAATGTAGATGATAAGATTAGTGTTCAACAACTATAATTTTTATAGTGAAAGTGAAAAATCAGAAAGAGAGCCGTAGATTGTAGGGCATCAAGAAAGAAAGTGAAAAATCAGAAAGAGAGCCGTAGATTGTAGGGCATCAATTTGGTTTTAAGGCAATTACTAAACAAGTTTAAGTCAGATGAAAAAAGTAAGGTGGCAAGGTTTTGATGAACAATTGTTTGTTGAACAGTTTAAATTAAAAACAAAAATAAGGGTGGACCGTTTGCCAGAAGAATCAGTGCTAGAACTACCTCACTTTACGTAGTGAAAGTGAGAGGAAACCAATCTCAACGTGCAGAAAGAGGAGCGGAGCAACTAGTGTTATGTTTGCATACATCGTAAGCTAACAAATATTTGCAGGGAGGGGGGGAGGTCTGGTAATACATTCTTCTCAATAATCCACAATAATCTCCTTCTTTCTCTTGTGTTTCCAAAAGTATTCCAGGTGGCCCCCGCAAAAATCTCCACGACACTGATTGCCACTTTTGCAGGAACAATAAGTTTGCTTCTTCTGTGTACCATCTTCTTATTCTACAAATATACACAGGTGAGATTCACACATATTATCTGTATAGGAAAGCATTACTGTTTCCCCTCCTTGTTTTCTGGTTTATCTGCCCGTCTAATTCCTCTTGAATTCAATCATTTAAATCTCGATCCAAGCAATCCTATTTTATTTCGATTCTCAAGCTATATGTAAGTAATAGCTTCATTTTTTATTGCCAACCAAAAAAATACTGTTTAATAAATCAAGTGGCTCGTCTGTTGGTACCTCCCCTTTCCCTTTGCTGCAGTAGCCATTCTGGAGTTTACATAGGAAGTTTGCAAATTATATAAGATGGTTGGTATTTCCACAGCCGTTGTTAGTCCGTTATCCATCCCACATACACATTCTGAAAGCCCATAAATATATTACCTAGGTCTCCTACAAACAAAAATATACACTGTGCTGTATTTCATAACTGGAAGGACTGTCTTTGTATAGAGTAAAATATGGACATTTTAGACTATAATTTTAGTAACTAGCACTAGCCGTATATCACCAATGTCTGCTTAATTTATGGAATTATCCTCCTTTCAGAAACCAAAGTATGAAGTTCACTGGAAAATCATTGAGTCGTGTGAAGGAAACATTTATAACTTTATTGATCCCACCCAGCTCCCTTACAATGAGAAATGGGAGTTTCCCAGGAACAACTTGCAGTTTGGTGAGGAACACTCTTACTCTTTTTGTCTCTGAACCTTATGTGATTGTTTATACTGATTACCCTCATTTGCTGGGACTCAACGTTGAAAAGTCACAATAGTCTTAGAATGCCATACCCATGGGTTGCAGTCCAACCCACCTCCTACCTCCATCTATTTGGCACTTTGCCACACCATTTATTTCAATTGCAGTATTAGGAAAACTAACAACAAAATAAATAAAACACATATTTTCACCCTAGCTGGCAGCAAAATATATGCATAATGGAAAAAACAATGGAGTCAGAAAAGTCAGAGGCCCACTCTGCATGGCCATAAAGACCTGTATGCCACCGTTGTGGGGTTTTTGCACCACTGCCGCTGCTGGAGCACAGCAGCAGCGGCCTATTCCCCTCACAATGGCATTTTTCTGACTCACTAGTTTAGCGAGTCTTTTGAAAAGCAGTGACATGCAGCGGGTGCCAAGCAAATGACACTGGGTGCCCATTGTCACTTTTCAGTGTACCTCTTTTTTGAAAAAACTTACCCCTCTTCCCTGCATAGCTGAGGGACATGCCTCCCCCCCAACCCCTGAGGCAGTGGCCCAACAGAGCTACTCAGGGAAGAGGAGGTAAGTTTTTTTTTAAGTGACACGCCTTCATGTAGACGCTCAGCTGCGACCCACAACAGCTCCCAGGCCACTCGCATACAAGTATGCAAATGGCTCCAGGGCTGCACTGGTGTCATGTACACCAGTGCCCCGCTGTTCCCCAGGCCCATGCCCAGTGGGCCAGAGCTAGCAATATCAGAAAAAAAATAGGAAACAATGCAAGATGCAGAAGGTGCTTTTCTTGTTCTCAGGGCATTGCGATTGTGGCTAATAATACTTTAACACATATCTACCCATTAACATTCAGTCAGGCACATGTGTGCACACATGCTAGCATGCACACTTACTCCATTAAAGTCAAAAGTCATTTTCCTAATTTTGCCATGTTTCTAAACACCAGATTTGCTTTCACAGGGAAGACCCTTGGAGCTGGAGCTTTTGGAAAGGTGGTTGAAGCCACTGCATTTGGGCTAGGGAAAGAAGATTCTGTCCTGAAAGTGGCTGTGAAAATGCTGAAATGTGAGTGAAGGGCTGTTAAAAACAGTCCCTATAAGAAAACAGATGCCATGCTATTTCCAAATACAACTTGTGCTATCCATGCATGGGATTTCATGCAACCCCAGCAATGTAGGTTATCTTTCAAGTAACCCAGACTACTTCATTTGGGCCCAGTTCCACTTGAATAGCAGATAAACATCTAAAAGGCTTTTAGATGCCAACCCAAGAATCCTCCCTTCAATAGAAAGTCCCAGAATGAGTCCAGGATCTGACAGGGACATCTCCTATATCTTTCCTTAGCAAACCTTACTTTTATAAACTGAACCTTTTTGTGCTTCTCAGAGGGAACATGCATCCACAATGCCAGTCAACTGGATCATGGTCAGAGTGTATATAAACTATTTCAAATTTCTATTATTCTCTCATTTCTCTTTTTTATGCACACATAGGATTTTTGTTGTTGTGCAGACAACTTCATCAACCTTCCAGGATATTTCAGTTCTCTACTGCAGCTGACTCTGATTTGCAACCCACCCTGCATCCACAATCATGCATGACCTGTCCTTACCTTTTCCCTTTACACATACTCCTAGCTAACAGATACTCCACATGTTTCCTGGTGGTAAACATGCCTTTGCCACAGTGGGCTCAACTTAGACCTATGATGTCTGAAAAAGCCTATATTCCAGTGTTGTCTTTATGCCTGCTAATTTAAAACACCCCCAACACTGGGTCAGGAGGAAATGGGAATCAGAATGGATCAAAGAGATGGAACCATCTATTGATTTCTGTTTAAGAACAGATTACTGAATCTCTGTCATTTTTTTCCTTCTCCCTCTCCAGCCTTTTCCCTTTCTTTCCTTCACCCATTTTTCATGTTAGATTATTGATATAACATTCTTATTCTGGCTTCAGCAACAGCACATACTGATGAGCAGGAAGCTCTCATGTCAGAGCTGAAGATCATGAGCCATTTGGGACACCATGAGAATATCGTCAACCTGCTGGGTGCATGTACCCATGGAGGTAAGTAGATATCCTGGTACCGCTACATTGCCCATTGCCCCACTTCAGACTTCTGAACTTTTCATTTCTGTGATGTCTATTTTACCACAACAGAATAAGTAACCTTTCCATCAGCCATAACTCTGCTTAGAACAACATCCTACTATACCGTTTGGGGTTTTAAATGGGAGGGGTGTGTGTTGAGAAGTAAGCTGCAGTTGACAGCTTTAGTTTGATCCTGTGCTGCCCTCTGCCACAAAGCCTTTTGGAGTGTCGGAGCTTGCAAATTATTCTCATTCCACTAGCTTTATTATTTTGCTGGTAGGAACAGGACAGAATTAATCATGAGATGCATATTTGAGAACAACATTGCCAGCAGGGTGTACATAGACATAGAGGGCTACATCTGAACATGAGGCCATTCTCTGGCAATATTTTTATATTCTTTCTAGGCCCCATCTTGGTCATCACTGAGTATTGCCCACAAGGGGATTTGCTGAATTTCCTGCGAAAGGCTGCTGAATGTCTCATAATCCAGGATTTGATCATAGAGTCTTCTTTTGATAGCACAATGGCTGACTATAAGAATATGCACCTTGGGAAGAAATTTGTTCGAAGGTAAGAATTCAAGCCACATGTTATCAAGGGTAAAGTTCAAATGAGATAGAAAGCCTTCATCCACTTCATGTATTGAGGAATCACAATTAATTTGTCATCAAAAAATAAAAATAAACTCCACCTCAGTTTGGTCAATCAACAGATGACTCAATGTACTGTATTATATTTTGCAATTATGTCTTACAGTATATCAGTTCAATAACTCAACATTTTGCCCTTAATGAACTGGGATTGAATCCCAGATGTACAAATTGCACAACATAGTTGGTTACTAACTTGTGAGTATAAAATAACAGAAGGAAGTTTCAAACAGTAAATGCCCACCTTTGTAGGTTTGAAAGAAATGTGCCTGAAAGTCCCTTCCAAAGAAATATATACAAGGGACAGAAAAATATACAGTGGCAGGTATGTTCAATGCCAGATGCATATACATAATAAGTTGTTACATCAGGTCAAATTACCCAATTGTCTACCTGAGACAAATGTTTTCAAGACCTGATCTAATAGCAAAAAGAAAAGGCAATTTTTGCATGAGAGTCCACTGTCAAAATCCTGATGTCTGCCTGCCTCACCTGTCCAACATGAGAAATACTGAATGCCTACAGGCTTGCCTGAAGCACATGGCATGCTTAGTATAGGATCAAGCAATGGAGTGTTTGCTGAAAATGGGATCTTGCAGAGACTGTGAGCTGCCCCATTCATTTAAAAAAAGAAACAGAACAGCTCTAGAATCTTGGAACTACCTAACAGAGGTAATTGTCAGCACCATATCCTTAGTCATTTGGTTAAAAAACCAGTTACACACTTAGATATTGAGCACTCATTGAAACAACTGAGCCCTTTGGGGGAGGGCAGTATAAAAGTGGAACAAATAAATAAATAACTGGGAAAAGGGAAATATTGAACTGCATCACAATGGATCACAATTAATACTGGCCAAGTAACGTCTATTCTGTATAAATCAAATATTGCTAGTTTTTAAAAGTATCTTTGCTGTATGGCTTTAAGGCAGTAGATACTGCCCTGTTGCTAACTGTTGCTCTCTGGTTATGTCTTCTCTCTCAGTGATAGTGGATTTGGAAGTCAGGGCATGGGAGACAGCTATCTGGAAATGAGACCTGTGGCAACCTCAATCTCCATGCCAGCAAAAGGTAAATACTCAGAGGAGCAGAATGCATCACTGGTACTCAATATCCAAGAGATGGCAGAGTAGCTTTTAAATGAATTCTTGGGGCAGGGAGAAAGTGGGTAGGAGCTGGTGCTCAAGCTAACTCAGAGGACTGATGCATCAAATTCTCTGAGTGGGAACAAGTCAGCTCTTGAGCATGACAGCAGAGAGTAAATGATGGTCATGGGAGAAGGCCAAAGGGAGTTTAAATGAGATATAGGTGTATATGTGCAAATGCTAGAAGGCTAGAAGGCTACAAGCCAAGATAGGGAGAACTGAACTGCTTGGTGTTAAAGGACTTAGATATAGTGGGCATTTCAGAAATCTAATGAAAGGAGGAAAATCAAGTGGAATGTATTTATTTCTGGATAATAGATAGGCCAGGGAAGGGCACATTGTGTGTGGCATTGCTCTGACATCACAGAGGCTACAGAGTCGAACATGCTAAGAATTATAAGAGGAATATGCCTTCCTTGCAATATACTATATTCTAAGGGTAACATAAAGCTGGGGGAGGGCACCATCACCTGCCTGATCAAACCCATGAGGGTGATTGTCAGGAGAATGTCAGAAGTAGGCGCAAGCTATTCAGTGTTGTGTTGACCTGCAACATCACTTTAGTGCAAAACTGGAGGAGACATCATTGCTTTTTGGTGATACTCTAGGATTCAATCAAAATGTTATGGTTAAACCACATAGTCTGGGGTGAAAGCTAGAAATGAACCAATATCACTTCCAGTTTTGCCAGAAGTGATATCACACGTTGATGCCATGCTGAATTGCCTCCCCCTACCATCTTATCTAGCCACAGTGGGGAAGAGTGACCCAGGCCAGATCTTGCTAGAGTACTATAGTGGGAGACCTCCCCCACCCCACGGTGAACTCAAGACAGAGGAAGAAGTAAGGGAGGTTACTAAAGTGGAAACTATTACTACCTACTATAATGCCACAAACATTGTCTGCTGCTTTGTCAGTGGGTGTTGCTGAATTGGTGCAAATGCCTTTATACCAGTGGAAGAACAACACTAGATCCAACTTGCGAGCCATGCACACATGGGACTTTCAAGAGTGGGCAAGAAAGGAAGCATTGACTCCTTTTCTATGAACAGGTTTCATGATACTCTCGTGGGGTCAAATTCAAGTGTTTTTAACCACAATCCCATTTTAATGTCTGTTATGCTGGATTTCATTTACCTTCTTGTGCTGAGCTTCAACATTAATTTTATCCTGCTGGGGAGATAATTCTCTCCATTGATCACTATGGGGTTTTTTTTTCCAATCAAGGACACAGTTCATATTTAGAAGAGGAAAAAAAGAAAAAACCAACTCTTGGCCTGTGTGATCTGCTGCAGTTCTCCAGCCAAGTGGCCCAGGGGATGTCCTTTCTTGCTGCAAAAAATGTAAGTCAGTCATCCTCCAAAAAACTTCTTACCAGTGAAATGATTGCCATTAAGAGCAGAAAGGAAGATGGAGGTATTCCAAAAGGCTTTAAAAAGGAACAGTGTGTGAGAGAGACATTTGGCCTCCATCACAGGTTCAGAAATCCCTGTAGACCTTTGGGTATATCCCTCCATCTGGGTTCAGAAATCCCTGAAGGCCCAACCAAGTCTGAAAGGTGCATGTTCCCCGGCAGAATGTGAGTGGGAGAGTATGGAAGACTTGGGGGTGTAGCCTGGAGACTTCAGCATGGTATAATAATGCCATTGAGTCCAAACCAAAACAGCCGTTTTCTCCAGGGGACCTGCTTTCTCTGAGCTGGAGATTGTCATTCCAAGAGGTCTCCAGGCCTCCCACTCTAAGCAGTAGAATTTTTCAGAGCTTGATCTGCCTGAATCACACTTATTTAGCTAGTGGTTTAACCTCAGGGTGTTCTAAAGCTGCAGCTTTTTGCTTTTTTTCTTCCTTTTAGGAAGAAGGAACTGAAAGTTACCGTTGGGTTTCTGTCTCCATCATGTTATAATTGGCAACAGCAGCTTCTCTGGCTCTTGTCTATTTACACAGAGGGTAATGCCCTTCTGTAGTGGCTTAATCAGCAAGTAAGCCTGAGAACACCACAATACCACTGTTGTGATGCTTGCAGAAACTTTGTTCCTTCAGCCTGGGCCAGTGTTTTAGACTGCCTTAGTCTACTCTGGAACAATGAAGAAGAACGTTGTTGTCACTGCTGCTCCACTCAGAGAAATAACCTATTTATTACTCTGTGCTCCTATTGAATAACTATTCTGATGGCTGGTATTCTGATTCCTACATCCCTGAGACTGTGAGATTCTAATAGCTAGAAGACTGTCCTTAAGCTCAGAATTCATCAGAACGTTGGTGATAGGCAGGAAATAAATGTACAGTAAATAAATAAACATGAAATCCCACAAAGCACCACTGAAAGGGGAACAAGAAGGGCAAAAGAAACACTTTAGATCATAGGTGTCAAACTCGCAGCCCTCCAGATGTTGTAGACTACAGTTCCCATCATCCCCTGCCAGCATAATGCCGGCAGGGGATGATGGGAACTGTAGTCCATAACATCTGGAGGGCCGCGAGTTTGATACCTGTGCTCTAGATCAGTCATCTCCCATGTAGCACTTGCCAGTATATTTTCTACCCATCACTTCCTTCTTCAGAGTTTATCTTCCCTAAAGGAAAAAGGAATTCGCATTCCTCATTGGATCAGGAAGTGCTTAAGAAGAATCCAGCAGCAATCACCTTTGGGTCTGCAGGGAGCAACAATTTAGAACCAGCTGCCTCCAGCACAGAAGAACTGGCTTAGAACCTCCTGACATTTTGTGATTCCCCTCATAGCAGTCATTTTGTGGTTGGTTCTACCTCCCATGATATCTGTTGCGTAGCAATTACTACCTTTCTCCAAAATTCCTAAAAAGGCAACAGGCTTTTCTAATATTGGTGCTCCTACTCTAGATTACAGTCTCAAACCCAAATTGCTAATTGCCCAACATGATACTCCCAAGCCCTAATTGTTAACGAGCCCATGCTAAACATAACCAACTGACACACATGGAGAAATTCAACGGTGCTTGGGATTGGTCTACTTTACATTTTTGGTAAATTACAGCCCAAGCAGAGTGCTAATTCCTATGTATGCAAAGTAGTTGCACAATCATTTCTATCAGTGCTGAGCAGCTTTGGTCAGATTCCTCCCACCTCCAGCCAGCTCTACCTACCACCACTCAGCTGGACAGAAAGGGAAGACGGCAGGGAGACCTGGCAGGGGGAGGGTCGGGATTAGCATTGCTGGCAAAGCCTTGACATTACTTCCAGTGTGACTCAAAGGTGACACCATCGTATCAATTGGTGTAGCATTCACCCAAAAGTCACAGACAAGCTAAAATGTTAACAGCAATTCAATGATGTCACTATCAGGTTACCCCTGAAGTGACATCATGATGTTGCTGGTGAGCCCTGCCCCCCACAGGTGAGACTGGAAGCCTGAATTCAGCCATAATAATCCATAGTAATTCACATGCCCAGATATGGATGCCTTGTGGGCCATAAATACTTCAAACAGTATTGTGATATTACAGCACAATTTTCTCATTTTCATTTGCTGATTTCATAAGACTGTGGCCATAGCTGGGTGTAAAAATCAGGAAGAGCAAAGGAAAATAAAATACAGCTTTCTCTGTTGTCTATTCCATCCAGTGTATCCATCGAGATCTGGCTGCAAGGAATGTACTAGTGGCTGATGGACAAGTGGCAAAGATCTGTGACTTCGGCCTGGCTAGAGACATTATGAATGATACAAATTATGTTGTCAAAGGCAATGTAAGTAACTGGGAGGACACCTGGGTGTTAGACAGCACAAGTCATATTCAGGCATAGGTGAAGGCTACTGAGCAGAATCTGGTTTGGCAAAAAGAGTAGTCAAGGCACAGATTATATACTTCTGGCTCATGAATGACATAAGGAATGTTTTTGCCATTCCAGGCTCGCCTACCAGTGAAGTGGATGGCACCAGAGAGTATCTTTGAATGTGTTTATACAGTACAGAGTGATGTATGGTCTTACGGCATCCTTCTCTGGGAGATATTTTCTCTAGGTACGGAAAGATAAACTGGTTTCCATTTTTCTTCATGAAAGGACATTTGTTGGAAATGGCGATTGGGATAAAACTGGACAAAGAATGGGATAATATTCTTGGAGAAAAAGCATAAGAAAACAGGCAAATTCACATTAGACTTTTTTTAAAAAAAAATGCATGGCCAGAGCCCAGCTTGGTGGGACTTATACACTTACTGAGACTCAGATCAGTCAAGGTCAGTACTGCCATCTTGATCCTCCCCTAAAGCAGGGGCTGGCTGGAGGCAACCCTGCTTCTGACTTTGGCATGCCCAGTGCAAAATCATCTTGTAGCAATTCCAAAGCCTCTCTGCATTTACATACGTGCCCTCCGCTGCTTCCACAAGTTATCCTAATACCCTTGCCATTTCTGCTTTCATCCTGCTTGAAAGCACACTGAAATTCCATAGTACCTAACTTGTTTTTCCTACTAAAGCACTTTGCCTGTTGTAACCATTTCAGGCAGGAGCCCCTATCCTGGCATGAAAGTGGACAGCAGGTTTTATAGCCTGGTGAAACAGGGATACCATATGGCCAAGCCTGACTTTGCTTCAGATGATACGTAAGTAGGACAACTCAGGAACTGCACCTGAACGTCAGAATACTTGAAATGTATACTTAGGCTCATCCAATGAAAGACCATTTATTTCATCCAGCATTGTGTTTCCCCACAACTGTAGATATTAAAGTTTTGCTTCCCAGTGATCTAAATCCCAGTGATATAAATTCGTCACAGCAAGATTATTTCTCTCTTAATGTCACTAGTATGAAAAAGCTTGAAAATAATTCTCTAGATAAGTATGTTCCCTTCAGTAGGAGACTATATATGATGTTCATTATGTTATTTAATGGGCTGCAATATTTTTAGACCCTGATCTGGATCAACCAGGCTAGAGCAGGTCAGCCTTGGTCAGTATTTGGAAGGGAGACCCTGCTAGTGACCTTGATCCAGTCATGCACTCTCAGCCTGACCCTGGCTACTATTTGGATGGGAGATCCAAGGAATACCAGGGTAATCATGGAGAGGCAGGCAATGAATGACAAACCATCTCTGAACATCTCTTGCCTTCAAAAACCCACAGGGTCACCATAGATCAGCTGTGTCTTGATAGCAAAAAAAATGCTGGCCTTCAACAGCAACTTTTTACAGAAATATAGTATGCGATGAGACCAATAGTTTCTCTGACCATGGTAGGGAACTGCATGGGAGTTCCTTACCTCTGCATGGAACTGAGCCACCTGCAGGAGCTTCCCCTGTTGGTGACTGCCCAAACCAGTATGGTATCTGTGTGACCACTCAGCTTACAGGGAACATTGTGTGAGACCGTGTGCTGTTGTTGCGAGTATAAGAAAGCACGGAGCAGCTAAATAACTGCTCAAGGCTGACAATCATTGTAAGGATCTACTTGTATCCAATGGCAAGAGTCACAAGCTCTCCCATCGGCTTCTGAGCAGGGCGCTACTACAATTTAGTGCAAGCATGTGATACACGGATTTTTCTCCCTATCCAGGTATAACATCATGAAAGCCTGCTGGAGCTTGGAGCCCACTCAACGGCCAACCTTCAATGAAATTTGCACTGTCATTCAAAAACAGCTGTATGCCACTAAAGAACAGGTAGTCATTTAAATTGCTAAGGTGAAAAGGGAGGTGGAAACTCATACCCACATGATTTGTTTTCACGGAAACTACATTATGTAGCTTCACTCCTCCCTAATGCATCTGCATTTGTGTGTGATTTCCATAAGCAGTATACTGGAAAAGAATTTCTCACCACAAGAGATTACTATTAGTTGAGTACTTTTTAGTTCAAATCTTATCTGTACAATTACCAGACACCAAGTGCAAAAGGGCAATTCAGTACCGCTGGCCAAGAGCTATCATTTATTTACTGAGGAGATTTTTGTGCTGTCTCTCCAGAGTCCTGCTCAAGCTGGCTTACAATTAAAATAATAAATTATCAATGTAAAAGCAAGCACAGGGTCATAAAGGCCACGTAAAATTATTCATAACACAGTCCTGAAGCCAGAAGCAGACCATAAAACAGCTGGTCTGAGCCCCAAATTAAAAGTCCCTAAATATTACTTGTTAAGGAGACCTTCCACAATTAGCACAGTTTTCGCAGCAAAGACTAATGGGGCATCCTGTGCTCCTAGTAAAACCAAAAAGAAGCAATGAAAAGCAGACAAACAAGCAGTTTAAATGAAAATTACAGCCTTTTCCTCATGCATTAGACTGTGATGTTGGTACTTCAGAGCTAATGTGTTTTTTTATCTCCCACATTTTTCTACAGGACTATACAAACTTGCCAGGAAACACAGAAAATGATAGTGCCTGTGAACCTGCCAGCTTCTGTGAGGAATCTTGTGACACCGGAGAGAGCAAACAGCCCCTTCTGAACAGCAACAATTACCAGTTCTGTTAGAGGTCGTTGTTCACAGTCCTCAGGTTTGCTTGAGCACTCTGTTTAATCTGGGATGCAGGTCCTCTACAGCTATTCCTCTTGGGGAGTTTCCCATGTGAAAACCAGATGCTTTCATTTATAAGTCACAGCCTGGGGCTGTAACATGTGTTGGCAACAGACTTTGAGCCATCAGTGTTCCTATCCTTAACCCGTGGTATGATGGCTTCACTCTTCCATTTAGCTAAGATTATCCTATCGAGATGGTAGTTGGCATAGCCAAGCAACGACCCTGTGTGTCTCCATTCTTGCAAGAGTGAGCATGGAGCTCCAAACTTTAAAATCCAACATTCCACATTTCATATGTACTTCACTGACTCTCAGTTTGTATATACTAAGAGATCAGATAGCCGCCTCGCCTTATCTTTAGAGAATTCTTTTTACAGAAAACAATAGCCCGAAGTTAATAACAACCTACTGTATCCATTTTATAGCTCAGACAAGAATATTGCAGGGGACAAAGAATAGGAAGAACCATGGTAATTGATCATTTCAAAATAACTACCTAGAGGAAAAACAAGCTCAGACAGAACAGGAAATAGTGCTTTGTCTAATTTGCCGCATATGAAGAGCCTCGTATGCGAAGGGTCTCTCATACCATGCAGAGTGTGTTAATCAAGTAAACAGATCATTTCATGCTTAAAACTGTCATTTTAAGTGATACAATCAATGATGACTGATTTTGAATGAACTAAGCCAGGGGTAGGGAACCTGCGGCTCTCCAGATGTTCAGGAACTACAATTCCCATCAGCCCCTACCAGCATGGCCAATTGGCCATGCTGACAGAGGCTGATGGGAATTGTAGTTCCTGAACATCTGGAGAGCCGCAGGTTCCCTACCCCTGAACTAAGCCAATTGATAGTAGGAGAAAATTAAGGAATAAATGTAGTTTATCATTTGTTTAACGATTTGTAGTAGTTCAGTTAACTGAACAATTATAATTATTATAATGGATTGCTTGCCAAATAATTACTACAGTCTTAAAAACTGATTAAGAACTTTTGACAAACCAGTACTGTAAGTTAATGAAAAAAGGGAAACCTAATCTAGTCTGTTTTACCATCTAAAATATAAAGGATGAAAATCCAAAGATTCTATGTATTGGGACATCGCTTGATTTGAGCTATGTTCTACCCTTTATTGCTGGCAGCTAAATGTGTGAACTGAGTCCACATGAAATAAGAAATGTAAGGCTCTCTCTGGGGTTAGATCTGTGATGGGCTACTAACACTAAAAAGCATCACTTTGTGGCTGGTTACCCATAACCCAGAACATACTTTTATTAATTATGATACTTTCAAAATGCATAATTGGATCCAAAACATGTAATGACTGTGTGTAAGCATTTTTTTTTCACTCAAATTTAGAAGGGCTTAATTGACAACAAATTCTGGACACTATGTCATTTTTGCCTAAGGACAGGAGGACATTCTGCAACATTTGAGTACCCCACCACTCATCATCCCTGGTGGCAGGAAGTAGGCTGATCATTTTGATCCAGATGGGAGAGAATGCTCACCATCTTTAGTTTTTCTTCCTGCCACATGAAAGCACACAAGAAAGGAGCTTCATAGATTTTACTTCTATTCCCCACAGTGCTATCAGGATGTCATTGCAGCATGCCTCCTTTTGTTTATTGTCACCTAACCTCACCTATAACAGCCCCTGCTGTGATACTTTTTCGACACACAGCTGACAGAAGTCCAAGTGGCCATACCTCAGGTCTCACAGTTCTCAACTGGGCCTGCTTAGCCAGAGTTTGAATGGCCTTTCAAGCTTCCTGGAGATACTGCTGGAAGCACAGTAGTGAGGCAGGGTAATCTATGGGGGCTGCTTATGGCTGTAGAATGGAAGCCCAGGACCTGCACTGCACAGCCACACAGCATTGTGATCAAGTGAAATTTTAAAAAATGTGATTGAAAATATTTAAGGCAACACATCTGTTTAGAGGAGGAAAGCCTCAAAACAGAAGAGAGTGGCATCTGTTCCAGTAGGACAAGGCTGGTTATCCGGATTATGGAATATTATGAAATTAAGCTAATGTTGTATATACACTTTAATGTCAGTAATGTAATTGTTGGAATTTATTAAGTTCCAGGACTCATAACAATGGCAGCAAGGCAGACAACTCTGTTAATTGTTTATGATTTCTACTGAGGTATTTTTATATAAGAAAAATGAATACTAGGTAAGAGCTGTGCTGATGTGGAACATTTAGCTTACATTTATTAATCAAAGCTCACATTGTAACAGTTCTACATTTATACATCCAGTGTTCTCAAGCTATGATGTGACGTGTTTAAAATGTGCATATGTGTAAAAACAACATTGCTAATGGTCTAGCTTTAAAGTAAAAAATTAAAACTAAACAAAGGGACATGTAACATTTTTAATCAGTGTTCTTCAGCAATTCAGTTTGTGCTGGTTTTATAATAAGAGTAGTAACTTTTCTAAAGCAGCCCCTTTTGACATTGAACAGGAAGCTAATGACACTTGGCCACAACTGAGGGCTTTTCAGCATTCTCGTTTTCCTTGCTTGTAAGTTTCTGTTTCCTCAGATGGCAGGTTTCAGTTCTGCACTTATTTCGCTTCCTCTGGTGGTTGAGTCAATATAAACAGCTTTAAATCCAGTGTATCTCCATACAGATTTAAACCACAGGTGTTTTTGCTGAATGTAAAGCGGTTTGATGTAAAATCAACCACTAGAGGGAGCAAACCGTATGCAGAACCCGAAACATCCCACACCAAAGAAATAGGAGCTTAGAAGCAAAAAAAAACAACTGAGAATGCAGAAAAGCTCTAACTATGCAATTAGATACCAACACATCCATCTCATTCTTCTCTCTATTCCTTCTCCCCCTCCCTTTTTCTTTTCCCTGGCAAACCCAATAGCCTCTCCCTTTTTTTCCTGTTTCCTTCTTATCTTCCCACCCACTGACCAACCTACCTTTATCTGCTCCCATCTTCAGCTTTACCTCCTTCCCTTGCTGTGGCAGCCTCTCCCTGGAAAATATCTGGCTGAAAAGTGTAGTGGCCCCTGCCACCAGGTCCAGTCACTGCATGCATACTGAGTTGCTGGTGGTCACCGCCAGGCTTCTCCTCAGTGAGTCCTTCTCCATCAGGGGCACAAGAGAGCAGAGAGTCAGGCCCTAATCCAATTTAAGCTTTGCTTTGCATTAACCAAGGCTTAGAAGAGCAGTATTGGTTTTTTGGTAGCCAAGTAATCCCCATAATGACCCTGAGGTGACAGAACGTAGTCATTGGGTATTCTTTTATTAAAGCTACAGGTGTTGTTTCTATTGTTTGTGGAAGTTTTAATCCTCCTTTTTTTGTTTTAAGTTTTCCGATTTTTCTGCAAACCTGAGGCTTTTGTCAGATTTATAGAGAATCACCACCACCTCCATCTGTTTCTGTGTCCAATTTTGTGGATTGTTTTTGATCCACATTGAATGCTCCAGTTCAAAACTAGATTTATAATACAAAAATCATGCACTTAAAAAAACCCTAGAGATTATACTGTTTATCTGGAAGGCTGAAGAAAATGTCAGATTAAGCCTCTGTGTGGCTCTCATAAGCACCACAGTGCCCACCAATGTGTTTCCTAGAGCCTACTAGTTTCCTTCCTGAAGAGTTTCTTCCCTAAATTAATGAACCAGTCCTGGGCTTTCCTCTCCTTCACTGGAGCAGGAGACATTTCAGAAGTATTGCAGAGGTGCCACCCTTCGGTATGCAAAGAATACCCATTCCGGAACAGTTGCTTCCATCTTAGGAGGATGCTTGGCTTAAGAGTCTCCCAATGTTTTGTATTTGGCTCCACCTCCCACAGCAATCATTTTGCCGTCATGCCCACTAACTTGTCTCAAAAGTCTGAAAGAGCACAAGGCTCAAAAACTTTGGGGACCTCTGAAACCAGGTAAATAGTCTAGGAGAGTCTCTACCTGAGGTCTTGGAGACCCAGTAGCAGGCAATACTAAACTGGTCTTTCACATATCTTTGTTGTTTTCTCTATGCACAACTAGCTAACTGGATTTCTAACTCCTAGCACTGGCATTTACTTGATATCTGATAATTTTTAAATAGTTTAACTGTTATGTTTTAAGTATTCAAGTCTATTAATAAATTCCAATTAAACTGATTAAAGATGAACACTTATAATTTCTCTGAAAATAAAATCATTGATTAACCATGTGTTCTCAAGATTGTGTTACTTGTCTCCATTAATGTTTTAACAGAGGTGTGATTTTCAGTATTAAGGATTTTATTTTTAAAAAATTCAGTGGGTTTTATCATGCCTTCTAGTGTTTATTCCTCAGGAAGTATAGTACCTTGCGAACGATGAAAGCAGTTTTCTTAAAAAAACAAGCATGTAATTGCCAAATTCTAAGAACTGTTGCAGAGCATCTTGTAAGATCAAGTTTAAGAATCCAAGTTCAAGTGCCAAGAATCATTATCAAAATTAAACACAGTTCTGTTCTATTGGACAAGCACTTTAACTTCTCTCCACCACCACAAACACTTTTTTGGCTTGCCAACAGATTAAACAAAACAGTAAAGCACTACAATGAACTTAAGTCTTTTTTCCCTATGATGGACATGACTCACTAGAAGAGACAATAATCCAAGGAAAAGTTGAAGGAAGTAGGAAAAGAGGAAAACCAACATGAGATTGAGTGATTCAGAAAGAGGAGCCACAGCCTGCAGTTTGCAAGACATGAGCAAGGGTATTAACAGAATGTTTTGGAAGTAATTAATAAACAGGGTTTTCACAAGTTGGAAAAGACTTGACAGCACATAACACACATGTGCTGGGTTACCCTCAGGTGGGTCAGAACATCACTGACATAGAATGGAAGATTTCCTGTAATGAAGTTTAAATTATGAATAGCCTGCTTTTATAAAACAGCGCATAATGCTACTTTGGCAAGCATTTCAAATATTTTACAACAGTCCACAAAGCTTGTCCTTACATTTCTTGGAAGGCAAGATCCTCAGCAACCCAAATCATCATTTCTTTGGTTTTCATAATCTTTAGGTTGCTAAGCCAGGAAGACTTGCTCAGAAACAATAACTTATTACCATTCATCACTGACTGGAAAAGTGTCTTTAATAAATTAGCATTTAAGAGCAAATCATAATCTTTGTTCTGAAATTCAATACATGTTTTTTTTACATAACAGTACACACTCGAATCCTTCATAGAAGGGAGCAGCTGACACCACAAATCTGTTCATTCAATGAATAAAACATAGTTGAACCCTCTCGAGACATACATACACTGTGAAGATTTCCTGCTTTCAGCTACAGCAGAAGACTATTTTCACTTCTCAGATTTATGGATGGCAAAGAGTTAAAGGATATCAGTGCCAATGGAAGTTGTTTATACGCCGTGGTTTAGCACACTATATGTAGCAGAAAAAAATGGTGACTTCTTCCGAACAAATCTGAAACTCCCTTAGAACAGTTTCAAATTCTGGAACTGAGGAGTATGTAGTGGCTTTTAGAGGGTCCAGACAGTCAAATGCTGTGCATCCTCCCAAGCAAGTTTAGTAAGGGACGCAAGTTGAAAAGTGTCTAATTAGCTTGGATTCCCCAATCCAATCATGCTGCACAAGCACTCTTCATGATGTCCCTAAAAGTATGACAACCTATTAAGTCCATGGTTGGGATATAAAAAAGTAAAGTGCCTGAAAAGAGACTGCAGAAGCCTGAAGTTCCCCTCCTGAACAACAGTCCAGTTTCATCATCCAAAACATACAAATCCCTGAACAGCCTTTCAAATCATGCCAGCCAAAGTAATTACAAATCTATCACACCTTAATTTGGATGCCCATTAAAAATAGTTCACTCCTCAGGTTGAGACAGCATTAGCTACAGGAGCAGATATGTGCTCGCCCCCTTAATACTGATGGGGGCTACATAACAAGTTGCCTCAAAACAGAGCATAATAGCAGATGGGACTCCAGAACAGGTTCATCAGTCTATTATGACCACCAAATCTAGTATTGGGGATACAGAAACATTCTCTGCTCTTTTTCATCCCCTTCCTCCATTTATGATCCTCCAAACACAGAAATGTATATACTTCAAGTTCTTCTGTAAATCCGTTTGCCTTTCCTTGCCAGCTTCCGGCTACCTGAAAACATCCTTCTCTCTCTTTTGCACTTCATCCTGGCTAGCTTACAGATCCAAACTGGAAGGACAAACTGCCCTTTCTATAGCAAGGCTTTTGCGGATCTCAAACCCACAGGAGTAATCCAGATTTCATGGAAGCACATCTCTTTGGTCAATGTCAGCTGTCACAGCTGTTCAGTACTGGAACTCATCTGCATGATAAACTGTTTGAAATATCTGCAGAGGTGCTCCAGTCACCCAGCTCTCATCTTTATAGCTAGAAGATGAGCACTTCAGAGAAAGTTATGCAACACTGTCCTCTCCTTGGATTTCTTCATCTTCCTCCACTTCTGTCTTGATCTGGGCCACACCCAGGCGGTATAAGGTATCCCGGATCACCACCTCACCAGGCTGGCAGCTCTGAACAATCTCATGAATCTGCCTGTTCACAATCTCACGGCTGGAGAGGAAATCCATCAGGCGATTGTAGAGGTAATAGTGGGTTGCGTTGTCAAATGTTATAGGCCTCTGGCGGACGTTGCTCGTTTTGCTATCGTTGATGGCTGCAATGATGGCGCCGTAGGGCTCTAGCTCCCGGCAGAGGGAGAGGGAATGATGTCGGGCTGTGGAGTCACTCTGAGTGCTCTGCTCTGTCCCAGCATAGACTACTCGGCGGGATGCAGACTTGGTGACTGGGTGCTGGATAGAATGTTCAGCGCTGGTCATGTCCACATTGTAGTATCTGTCCAGAAGTTCTGGGCAGGACACATACTGATGAGAAAGAAAACAAAAGTTGTTACATCCCAGAATTTTTTTTTATAGTTTGCTACATCAGAAATGGCTTAATAAGAATACACTGGAATCAGTACAGAGCCTTGCATCCACTAGATTCGCAGCTGGGTTCAAACGCCTAGATGGTCAAAGATACTTCAGGTAAATAACAGCATCTTCCACACTTCGTTCTCTGTTGGTACTCATTTTTGAAAGTGTGTGTGCTATCAAGTCACAGCTGCATTGTGACCCAGGTATTTCTTCGGAAGTCCCCCATCCAAATACTAACCAGGGCCTCCCTTGCTTAGCTTCTGAAAAGATCCAGCTAGCCTGGGGCTATCCAGGTCAGGGTATTGATTTTAACAGGAACAGCTGATTAGTGCCTCTGAAGAAACACTCAAGATAGAATAAGTTAGACATATAACACCCATCTCAAGCATTTCAGACAGACATTGAAACATATTTCCTTACAATGAACAAGGACAAGAACTGGGTGAGACCAGTAGCTCAGTGGCTTGATGCATGCTTTGTATGCAGATTCAGTTTTTGCCAGCTCCACTTAAAGGACCTTAAGTAACACAGTTGGGAAAGACCTATGGCCAATGCTTTGGAAAACCATCGCTTGTCAGGGCAAAACATATAGATGTACTAGAAGTCCAACTCATATTAAGGCAGTGTCATATATTTATAGGTTTTCCCATTTTTGCTAACATATGCAGTTTGGGGCAATTATTAAAATAGCCATCGGATATTTAACTGACTAAAAACGCCGCACCATCTCCCATTTTAATATGTCATTTAATCCAGTATTTTGAGTTTGAAAAACAGGTATAGTCATTACGGAAGGGCAGAATAAGATTGTGAAGGCAACCTGATCATACAAGCGTACCACCACAAGACAATGCAATATTTAAAGTAAATTTTAAAAATCTAAATTTGAATGCAGTAGACACAAAATATTGGAAAAATGACAAAGGCTCTGGCAAACAGAAAACCATGAACCAGGTTATCATAGAGAAAATGGATCCTCCTCAATTACATCCCTCTCTCAATAGCTTCTCTAGAGAGGACAAGTCATCACAAGTGCTCTCACTAGCATTGAAAACAATGCAACAAAGCAAGGCAACTAACCCTTAAAGGCTCCATAGGGTCAGAGAAGCAACCCTGGTTCCTCCCCCACATCTGAGCAGTCATGTCAGGATAGCAGATATCTGCACACAATGCCACAGAAGTGGCCAAGTCTACCACATAGACTGGTGGCCAGTGGCGTGAAGAGGCTAGGAGATCCACGTGGTCCCGGGGACTTTCCCCTCTTACAATGTATTTTGAGCCACACAAGACCTGGGAAGATAAAAGTTGTAGCAGAAAGGGAAAGCACTCAAAGAATAAAAACAAACCTAGCTGTGCCTTAGTCTTCCATTCTACACTCTTCAAAGACTAGTGTGACAACTGAACCTTCTTTGCAAACCAATGAGATCAATATTATGCAAGAAATTTTCAGAACACAAATCACTGAACACCATGGTCAAGCAAGCACTTAACAATTCCTGTCCCTAATTACCCCATATGAAGGCTTGCTTGTTTATTGTAAGCTATAAGGAACAAGATCAACCAGTTTACCCATAAAACGTACCACAAACCCCATGACATTTACTGCTTACATATTTTAACACTTTATAATGCAAACATCAAAGTTGCTTAAGTATCATTTCATTAGATGTCCATATCTGCCATGCACTACAACAACTTCTAAATCAAACTCACCTGGTGTGGACACACTTTGTATATTTTGCCTCCAGTCAAATGTGCCAGTGGCTGTTTGATATGTGTCCCATTCTGCACAAAATCATACAGAGCTAGCAGAGAAAGACAGAGCTGCTCCTAGGAAATATCAACACAACAACCAAGTAAAAACCAGAGTTAATTACGTGTAAATAGATGATTCAAACAATAATCTTCGGCCCTGAGGTGGACAAACTATGTCATCCCATATATTTGCCATTTTCTTTCACCCAGTTTGACACTGGAAGTGTTCTCAATATGAGAATATGCACAAACAGATTAATTTCAAACTGGCTTTCAACCTGGTTTTGAGACAAATACAGAACTAGCTGCCACAGAGATACTAGAAGAAAGACAGGGGAAGTATGTTTCTATTATATATCCCAGATCCGTGGTGGCGAACCTTTGGCACTCCAGATGTTATGAACTACAATTCCCATCAGCCCCTGCCAGCATGGCCAATTGGCCACATTAGCTTAAAGGCCTGATAAGCCCTCTCAAGGGGTTCTGATCTGGGTTGGAAAGCCTGCTGTAAGGTTGCTAGCTGAGGCACACACACACACACACCCAACCTGGGCTGATCTGGGCTGGTGAGCTTACTGGAGACCACCCCTTCCCACCCTCCACCCCCGGGCTCAACTCAACCAAGTCAGATTTATGTCATATTCAGCCCTATAACAAATGAGTTTGACACCCCTGTTCTCATACATTTGGTAAATAAAGCGATAAATGAATTAAAATTAAGGTATGCGCAAACTGAGCATCCCTGAGTTTCCTGACAGAAAAGATCCATTACCTTTGAGTCACCTTCATCCCAGGGAATACTGCACTGTGTCAAGAAATTCTGTAGCTCTTCCTTACTGTAAGAACCAATCTGCTCCATTTTACAGGTTTCATCCTGAATCAACCTCACCAGGATACTTGCGTTGCCTAAAAAGCAAGAGATAATTTTACCTAGCAGCTCTTAGAAGAGGACATTAAGTCACTTACAGAAGTAATTACATGGTCCTTGTTTCACACTGAAATTCTCTAATGAAGCACTTTCCCAAGTATGAATCCAAAGTGAATAAAATTGATATAATACTAATTGAATTAGGAGACCATGGGAGGCTACGTTTGACAATTGCCAAAAAGAACTTTCCCATTGTGAAGGTTCCCAGAGAAGTAGCAAACCTTAAGGTTTAGCTGCCCAACCATGTACAGCTTGTTGTCATGCAAAGATGTCAGGATAACCTTGGCAAAGATGGTACAAGTGTGCATAGGCTCTGTCATTGGGCTACAAATGGGATAAGGAATGTTCTAAATGCTACCACTTCCACACAGATTCTCACTGTGGGAAAGAGCTTTCCAGCAGCACTTACACAGGAGCCGGCAACACCTATACCACCCTTTGAAGACTGTACCACATTGTAGACATATAGTCATTTCAGAAGCAGGGACACCAATGATTCTGCAACACACCAAATTTCTTCAGAAACAAGTTACCTGGCATCATATGTGCTTCAAAGTTCTTCTCTCTCTCTGTGTTGACAACCACAGAGCCCCTCATCAGTGGTGGGAAAAAGGGGGCTATGATAGAGGCATCAAACTTTGTGATAGGGATGCTGGAAGGAAATGCCACTTGCTCTATCACTTCAGTCTCCATAGTAGACCAGAAATCTTCCACATTTACTTCACTAGATGCTAGGAACTCTGGCCAGGTAAACTTAAAAATGAAAGGGAGAGGGAAAAGAACAGAAATGTTAATCAAGAAGTTTATAAGATTATATGTAACTAGTTACTGCTCAAACCTAAAATTTAAATGGGTTCTCCTTTTTACTAGGAGGTTCACTTTGCTTTGGGTTCTTCTAGAACAGTGGTGGCGAACCTTTGGCACTCCAGATGTTATGGACTACAATTCCCATCAGCCCCTGCCAATTGTGCCCTTTAGCTGGCAGGAGGGCTGATGAAGAATTATAAGTCCATAACATCTGGAGTGTCAAAGGTTCGCCACCACGGTTCTAGAACATATTATATGTAGGTTAACAAAAATTAACCGTTGTCTTTAGGTTGCAAACAAGATGATGCCTCCAAAATTCCCTCTTTTCTTGTAGTAGAGGAGCAAATAAAAATACAGCTTAACACAGCAAACAGAATATTAGCATTAAAATCAACATTGGGAGGAACACAATTCAAGGTGCAATCAGATGGTACAATGCCTAAGATGTACTACCTCAATATTTTTCAGTGACAAAACATTTTCCACATTCCTCTGGGCTATCTCAACTTTGGGTGCAATGCCACAAATACCACAGATCATATCGTTATAGTCCCGGACAGTAAGGCATTCAAAGGCCCAATATCCATTGCACAGCAGCTCCTCAAGCTGATTCAGCTCCTCAGTACTCAGATTTTTCTCTGTTGGAAAAAAAAAGAAAAATAATCATATAACCAAAATACCTAAAGTCCCATTTATCTCCAATATTTGTGGGGTGACCAACAAGTCAGTGGCTTTGAAGTGGGATGACCAACAAGTCAGTGGCTTTAAATGGCCATCAAACCAGCTGTGTGACTACAGCAACTCTGAATCTGCAACCCAGATACTGCTGCACTATTGTCGTGCAAACAACCACCACTAACATTAGTAAAGGAAAAGGGCCGTTCTCGTTATGCTTTCTTATTTTAACAACCTATATATACAAATTTATTTTGAAGGTGTCGTGAAAACCTAAATGGCAGAATGGCTGGGCATATTCTTGAAAATAAATGAACAAATATTTCTGTGCACTTCCCAACTTCATGCCTTCAGACGAGTGTCACAAAATGTAGTCCCCAATGGTAACAGAGCAGAATAGCTTGTATGCAATGTGCAGCAGGCTTACCACAAAGCTTCAGTACCTGCTCGCTTTTTCCATGCACTACCAACTACAGGATATAAGCTGTCACCCCTAAGACAAAGCACAGTGAAAGTGCTATAGTCATTGTGATTTGGAAGCTATGACTGAGCCTCCAGCTAGTTGGCATAGTCCTCTAATTTTGGAGCCTGGCACTTAAAACAGAAGGAAAAAAAGTTACTGATCCTATGAAAACAATTTTATACTCTGTCAGCAGATCATCCAATGACAATCACCTTACAGAACTCTGTGGAGACTTACATGACGTGTACCTTGGAACCCTTCTAGTCACACTTGTCTCATATTGGAGACTATAGCATTGTATAATTATCATGGAGCAAACATTCAATCCTAATCACTACAGCATATCAATAGGCCCCTTCACCCACTGTCTTCCTCGCTTGGCAGAGCTTAAAAAAAATCAGCCCTTCTGAAAATAGATTTCTTCCTCAATAGATTCAACCAAGAATATTGTGAAATTACCAGTTTTCTACACAAAAAATGAAAAGGAAGCTGGGGACATTTTAGACATACAGGACTGTCAAAACTGCTGGGTAGGCATGTAAAAGAGGAGGAACCCCCCATCAAATATACAGGAAAGTTATTTATTATTTATTATTTATTTATTAGGTTTATAGACCGCCCTCCCCCGGAGGGCTCAGGTTAGATTACTCATTGTAATTGCAAGTCCAATTCCCAAGTTGTCTGTTCTTTAAACAAACATGCCCACTCCATCCATAACTTTAAACACTATGTTTTTAGTGGACTGATCACAATTGTTTCAAAGACTGAAGAAAGGGGAATATCAGTACCTGTCGGCTCCTGCACAGATTCCAAGATACTGCTGACGGCCACCTTAGGATCCTCACCAAGTTTAATATGATTTCTTATGGTGAAGAGAAGGTCCAGACTCACTAAAAGCTTGTTACCTACATTAAACAAGCCTGCCAGTTGGGGGAAAAAACAACAAAATAGCTATTAGTAGGAACGCAGACATACAGATCATAAGGCAGTGAAGCTGTACAGACTCTGCTACTACACATAATGGAACAAAAGATTTTAAAATGCACGTATCCCAATTTTACATCCCTCCCTTTAAAGCCCTGGGTTTCTACAAGTTGTTTTATTAATACACTCACCTGTATATATATCACTGAAACTATGGAGGGCCAAACACTGCACATTCACACACACCTTAAGTTGAGCAGTGACCACTTGCAACCGGTTAGCTGTCAACAACCAGCACTCCTGAGGGCCTGCAAGGGAACTGTAACAATGGAGAAGAGATTACATTAACCATGTGTGACATACTGGTCTCTAGCTTCTATGTGTCTATGTTGCAAAAACCAATGAACTGGAACCCACAGCAAGCAAACCAGAGGAGCTCATTGGATCTTGTGAGGGAGTAAAACAGCTGGTATTATCATGGGTGCAGTTTGTGTTGTGTAGAAATAAGATGATGGTACTACTAAAGGTATGGCTTGTGCTTTGTTTGTCTGATTTGGCTGTTGGATTCTGGTGTAAAATTTACGATAGGATAGGATATTTAATTTATGTACCGCTTGGCTGTTTGCTTCTGGTCTTAGGTTCTACCTTGAATGAGCTGAGGTTTGTTTTATCTGGTGTGTGTTTTCCCTTCTTTTCCCGTGTCTGCTGATTAAGGTAAGTAACCTGAGTTGAGCTGGTTGGGGCAGAGCCTGCAGTTACAAAGCTGTATAAATAGCACCACAAAGCAAGTGAGATTATGATCTGGAGCAAACGAATAGGAGGAGAACATAGGAAATTTGGAGGGAGTTTTCAGGGGAGTGCAGGAAAGACTGGACTATTTCCTCTAGTGATCAAAGCAACATGGTTGGTGAGGGGGCTGAGGTAGTGGCCTGCAATATCTTTGCCAAGTTTGTTTTCTTATATGAGAGTAATGGTAATTACACTTGCAGAAAGTGTTAAGTCAGTCGCTTTACTGGAGAAGAATATACAGGGACTTGAGGCACACTTATCCACAATTTAAGGCCGTTTCCGCACGAAGGCGGAAGCGGGCCGGAGTTAACGTTCTGATGCCCGACCCGGCGGCTGGGACCGTCCATGGGCGGTCCTAGAAAACAACTCAGGCAGCCAGCACGCATAGAGCACTGGCGCCCGGCCGACCCGGCATGTCCCGGAGCCTCCAGCGCGCGTCGCCGAGGCCTGGGGATACGCCCAGCCCTGGCCCTGCAGCGCCTGCTCCAGCCCGGCGCTGGGGCAGGCGCTTACGTGTCCCCAGGCCTCGGCCCGATGCGGAGAACCAGGGACAAGGTAAATAAAATACCCGGGTGGGGGAGGCGTCAGCAAGAAGCAGCTGCCGTTAAAAGCTTCGGCAGCAGCTTCGAGGCGGCGTTTCCCCAAAAAGAGCGCTTCCAAGCGCTCTGGGGAAACGGCGGCTCCGCAACGGGCGGGCGGCGCGAGGGCGGCCTGGAGACGGCATTTTTACCGTCTCCAGGCCGCCATTCATTGCCCGTGCGGAAACGGCCTAAGAAAGATGTAAACAAGTAGCAATGGGCTCAGAGGAGGGCAATAAAGAGGGGTCTGGAAAACCAAGTCCTATAAGGAAAGGTTGAAGGAGCTCAGTATGTTTAGCCTGAAAGGGAGACTACTGAGATTGATAAGATAGCCATCTTCAAGTATTTGAAATGCTGTCATATAGAGGACAAGAGCGTGGCGTAGTGGTTAAGTGCTTGCACTGCCACTCACACGGTCAGAAGTTCAAGCCCCCTGTGGGTCAGATATCCTGGCAGCTGGCTCATGGTCAACTCAACCATCCATCCATTCCTTGGTTGGTAAATGAGTACCTAGCTCATAGCTAGGGGGTAAAGAATAACCGGGGAAAGCAATGGCAAACTACCCCACAAAAGAGGCTTGCCTATGAAATCACTGCTCACAGTGGTACCCCAGGGTCGGACACAACTGAAGGGGAAACTTTACCGTTTTACCTTTACATATAGAGAACAGTGCAGAGCTATCTTATGTTGTCCCAGAAGGTTGGACCAGAACCAATGGGTTGAAATTAAACCAAAAGAGTTTTTAGCTAAACATTAGGGAGAATTAATTAGGAGTGGTTTCTTGGTAGAATAGGCCTCCTTGGAAAGTGGTGGCTCTTTTCTTTGGAGGTTGTTCAGCAGATGCCAGATGGATGATTCTGTGAATTTAGGATTATCGGGGGGCGGGGAGGATGGAATGACTCAGTGCTCAGCTCTCATGGCTCTTACTTATATAACCAGGGTAATGCCAGTTGCCACTTTGAGGACAGGAAGGAATTTTCCTCTAGGCCAGATTGGCCAGGGGCTGTAGAGGTCATTGGGCATAGAGAAGGGTCATTGGGGGGAGTGATAGCTGTAACAGTGGTTGTGAATTTCCTGCATTGTGCAGAGGGGTGGACTACATGACCCTTGAGGTCCTTTCCAGCTCTGTACTAGGAATGTGCATTCTTGGAACTTGGGATTCTTCTGAAACTCCACCCATAAAATGATCAGAATATAGAAACTGTAAGCTATCTCTGAAGACCTCAAGAGAACAGAGGTGGAACTAAAATCCTAATTTCACTGCACAAAAACCATACAGAGCATAGGGATGTAAGCAAAAAACACAAGTACAATTTTCTAAAAATTCAGTCTTGAACTAAGGAGAATTTAATGAAGATAATGAAGATTTCAAGCCAAATATTAAGCCACAGGCAATCTTATACATAAAGTCCCTAGAATAGATTCAGTTCTCAAAGTTGAAAAACTTACTTTAAGCCCCCTTTGAATAAGGGGCTGCTACAGAGAAGACACTGGGATGATGGAAACTCATAGTAGTTTGACCAAGAGGTTTGCTCAATGGTGACTGTCTCCTCATTCATGTTGGACAGGATGAGCCGTGAGCTGTTGAGTTCATGAATTAGTGCAAATACATCAGCCAGCTCAGATTCATTCTCTGGGATCTGTATTACTTTGCGTAGAAGCTGCAGAGTAGATTGACGCTGGACTTCTTTTTGGGACTGAATTAAAGGCTCATTGGTATTCAGCACATCTCTGGGGCCAGAAGTGACTTCCTAGGAAGAAAGGACAAATATCATTTTGATCCTCTGCCACAACACTAGTGAAATCTGAAGTATCACAATATTGGGGTAGATCCTACCCATATCCTGCTATTTCTGCTAAGGAAAGTTTTTTTCTTTCATTATTAAAATATTTATACAATAGCTCACCTTTCCTTTCAGCTAAAATATCAAGAAGAAGAAGAGTTTGGATTTATATCCCCCCTTTCTCTCCTGTAGGAGACTCAAAGGGGCTTACAATCTCCTTGCCCTTCCCCCCTCACAACAAACACCCTGTGAGGTGGGTGGGGCTGAGAGAGCTCCGAAAAGCTGTGACTAGCCCAAGGTCACCCAGCTGGCGTGTGTGGGAGTGCACAGGCCAATCTGAATTCCCCAGATAAGCCTCCACAACTCAAGCTGCAGAGCTGGGAATCAAACCCAGTTCCTCCAGATCAGAGTGCACCTGCTCTTAGCCACTGCTCTTAGCCACTATGCCACTGCTGCTCCATTCAATCAATCATTCTACCCAGGTAAAGGGACTCTCCCACTGGAGAAACAGCCACTTGTTGGTCGAAACCTCCACCTTATTGTCTCAACTCAAAAGTGAATGTACAGTTACTGCTACTTACATATGTAAATTTATCAAATCAAGTTAAAAGTTTTTAACCACTCTGGGAAGAGTGGTTTTGATGTGGTAGCCAAGAATGCCTTTAGCCTCCTGCTTAGACTGCTAAATAAGAAGCATGGTGCTATTGTTTGGAGCACCCTCTTTCTATTACATTCAGCTGGTTCCTTATTAAGATTCTGCTGATGTGGCTGTGCTATCTGAACTCCTGGAATACATTCTGACTACAGCAATGTGTTCTATGCAGGACTCCTCTGTGTAGTCAACCACTCAGATCAGACAACTCCAGTGCTGCGTCAACTGCACTGGCTACCCATTTGCTTCTGAGCCCAAATTGAAGTGCTGGTTATTATCATTAAAGCCTTCACCAGTTACATTCTGCAGGCAGATTTCTCTTTAAGGTGCACTCTCTTAGGAATGCCTACATGGGCTTTTTCTATGGTAGGTTCAGACCTTTAGAACAGCCTGCTAGAGTGGGTGAACAGGGTGCCCTCCATTGCTGCATTTAGAAAGGCAAGTAAGCAGCAGGAACAAGAGAGTGGAGAAAGCAGCAATGTAAGCAACAGACCAGTAACACAAGTGTGATTCTTGCCAAACATGATCAGACTGATGGATTTCTGTGCACCATGTTTCAGCCAATCACTGCTCTGTTTCAGTGGCCTGGGAATACTTTTTGGATTTTGTACAAATAAAAGGAACACCAGTATTTCTCTGTTCATGGCAGGAATCTGTAAATGAACAGTCTTGCAAGAAACCGTTCTGCCAATTGCAAATTGCTGCTTTGTTAAGCTGCAGTACTGATGTCAAAAGCAATGTTCACAACCTGAGTTCGATCACGACGGAGCTCAGTTTCAGGCAGCCTGCTCAAGGTTGACTCAGCCTTCCATTCTTCTAAGGTCAGTAAAATGAGTATCCAGCTTGCTGGGGGTAAATGTAGGCAACTGTGGAATGCAATGGCAAACTCCCACATAAAACAAACTCTGTCTAGCAAACGTCATCATTTACCTAGCTAAGCTACAATAAAAAGGTGCCTGCCCTGCCTGCTTTGTAACACTTGCTGCCTGCTTTTGTTGGGATGCTGCTTTTGTTGGGATGCTGAACATCTCCCACTGTCAGCCAGCCAATCATCTCCCGGAACTCCTTCTGGAACCTTGTCCTTCATGGATCACCAAACGTAAGCCTCTGGGCTCACACTGTCATGTAGCAACTTTTGGTTAAAAAAATTATCTACAGCAGCCAGTGATTCCAAGTGTAACAATAATACAACAAAGCAAAACAAACCACAACTCACCAGAGATGTCGCTGTTTTCTCAGTTCTGTCTTTGGCAAGATTGTAGCCACAGCTGGGGCAAATCCGTGGCTTGTGCCTATTCGTGTATATGTAGCTGCAAGAAGGGTTCTTGCACTTCCCTCTACCTCGTGACGTTGCCAGCCCCAGATCCTGCAGACAAACAGACCAGATCTTTATCTCCCTTGCATTATATGTTCCACGAGGCAACCAGATGTTTATGTCTACTTCCTGCTTTCCAAAAATGAGATCAAAAATCGTAAAACTGTTTGCTTCAGGGTCAGCTTTGATAAGAATAAAATATAAACCCAACAGAGGTTTCTAGTTTCGAAAAGGTACACGCTCCATCAGGGAGCCAAGGCAAATCTTGTTCAGAAAGGATTAACATCAAATAATATCATGCCTGTATATATCCCATTTCACTGCATTCCTGTGAGCTACCAGTGGGTGAGAAATGAAAACCACTTATGTCATCACACCAGCAATTGCAACATTTATGTGCAAATTAAACTGTAAACATGTAGGGACTGAAATCATGGCAAGACATAATCCAAGCGGACGTAGTGGGTGACCTAGAAAGTAAACCACAAGACATTCAAAGAATGGGTAGATGACACAAAGCTTTCTCTTTCAAATTCAGTTCAGGTCAATGACACAGTTTTCATCTTTAGACAAGCTGGTTAAAATCTGGAAAGCAGCCAGAATCTTCAAGAGCATCCAGTTGACCAGGCCTCAATTCACTCTGGTTGCTAAAGAAGTGATTCTTGCCTGTCAGGAACATGAGATAACCCATTTCTGACCTCCCTTGCACCCCATTTTTAAAAAAGATCATGTAGTGCAATCCATCTTGAGGAGAAGTCTAAAGGAGGGATACACAGAACGCTGAGACTCCTGGAATGCAAAGTCGCAGCTATGTGGATAACATAAGACACATGCCAGAGAAAGAGGCACAGCCAGTTTAAAGAGTCTATCTTCTTTGTTATTTGGAGCTGATTTCATGATCACTAGAAGGAAAAGATCTATGGACATAACCTCAGAAAAATCAGTTATATGTAAGGTCATCTGACTGATTTTCTGAAAATAATATTAAAAATACACAAGGTAAATAGCCAAATGCTTTCTTTGATACGGTGGGCAATTTGGATCTGGGTGACATGTGGAGACAAAAAATGGAAACTCAAACGAATATACCTTTTTCCTCAGAAAGACATAGATCTTTCTCAAGAATAGATATGATTTGGGTTTCCAGGGAGTTGGCATCTAAGGTCTCCAAGGTAGAAATGTTACCAAAGATTTTCTCAGACCATAATCCTGTAAGCCATTGATGTGCAAAAGAAAATCTATTTAAATATAATTATAAAATGACATGCACGAAGATACAAAAGGATATGCAAAGATGGCCCAAATTAAAAATTTCATGGCTAGGAAGAATTTCCATTGCAAAAATGAATGTACTGCCAAAATTATTATTTCAATGGAGCCCATGCAAGTCAATTGGCCATCCTGGCAGCCATTATGAGCATCACCTCTCATTGTTGCCCCAGGCGAATCCTGTGGTTCATTTCAGTACATCCCTCAACGTTAAGAGAATCCAATGCAAACCAATTTGAACATAGAACACAATGTTGCAGAACCAACAAAACTAATCTGGCAAACTGATGCCATACCCGGACAAGAAGACACTGACACAGTAAGTAAAATTACATTTTTTAAAAAAAACAGTCCTTGGAACACTGGCACCTAATATTCCCAGTCTCTCCCAAATATTTTGAGACCCTGGAAAATCCACATACCAAAATATCTATTAAATACTGATATTTTTCACACATTTATCCAGACTGGAAATATCTGAACACACATTCCCAGTCTAATGATTCTTACCAGGGTTACAGTGCAGCTGTACTTATAAGAAGGGAACACATCTGGCTTGACTTCCACCATTTTCACCTGAGATGTTGAACTGTTTGTGTTGCCAGGGAGCTTTGGATAGAGAACAAAGAGGCAAAAGAGAAATAAGTAAGATGTCTTAGTACCTCTCTCTATCTGATTGTTTCTCACCACTTCACTACTACTTCACTATTCACTTCATAATCCATATAACATACCTACTGTGTCCAAGTAGTTGTCTAAAGAATGGTCCAGACTATTACTGACACATGGTCCTGACCTCTCAATAAACCCTAAGGAACTGACATCTATAGGACAGAGACAGAGTATAGGACAAATACTTCAGTTATGTACCATCAGTGTATTTGCCTCTCGATTGATACTTGGGAACCAAATTCCCACTGCATACTAACATATGCATTTCAGGACAATAAAAGAACAAATGATTAGACAAAACACAGTTACCTTGTGCTCTTCTACACTGGCAAGAGGAGGCTGTCCCAGCTGCTTCAGAGTATTAGGTTTCAGTCCCGAGATTCTTATAGGGGAATTTTTTTCTTAGAGGAAGAACAGAGGCAGAAATGTTCAGCATATAAAAAAATGAACTGAAATGTTTAATTTTATACTCTAGCAAAAATGCATCTCTGGGCTATATTGCAGACAAACAATTTTGAAGCCCACGGCTAAGATCTCTGTAAAACAAAAGTATCACTCAGATGCTCTAAGGTCACATGCACTTCTTTGGCATGCACCACCTGTGGCTTTTCTGGGCAGTTTTCCCCAGCGTGGCACCTTCCCCCATATTTCAGGAATGTGGGCAAGGCCCTTATCAGATGAGGCTTAAAACAGCCATAATGTTGGATAAGCTGTGAGCCTCCATAAGGGGCAAGCTTCATGCTATGGGTGGAAGCAGAAGTGGGATCCAACCAGTTCTCTCCACTTCTCTAGAAGTGGTTACTAATTTTTTCTGAATGATGAGAAGGGGTTACTAAAGCAACCTCCCTGCCCAATAGGGACTGGAGGTACGTGTGTGTGGCGGCGCCACTGTTTGAATCCCACCACCATTGGAACCTGTTATTACATTTTTTTTGATCCCACCACTGGGTGGAAGTGGATGTGGCTCTTTCAGTTCACTGTTTAAGAGCTGCAGAATAAGTACCACTGCTGTAAAAGTTCTCTTACAGGGGTAGGTAAAACTAATGTCTCATGGTGTATTTACAGAACAGAAGGCCATGACGTTGTATCACTCAGGGAAATCATGCTTTAGAGCACTCAATTTCCAAAAGTTGCACTAAGACAGTAATTCCTAACCAGCAAACCTCTGGTTATACAGTTAGTTCTCATAGGCTTTACCATTATTTGAAAATGACTGTCGGCAACTGGGTTGCTCTATCTTGGTTTCTCTCGCCATGCCAAAAGGTGCAGGCAAAATTGCTCGCATTGGTCTTGCTGACTGCCCCAACAAAAAAAAGATGAAAGCTTAGGTCTCATATGCTCTTATAACCATAGCCTTTAGATTGTGCCAAGAACATCACCCCTGAAACGGCAAAAAAATGCAATTGATAACTCCAGAGTATATCTGTCAGCAATAATTAAAATCTGTCTGAAAGACAGTTGTAGCTTTGAAATTGATCAATCAATGTCTAAACAAGACATAGTGAAAAAAGACAGCCTGGAATCATAGGCATGTATACAGCTCTGCTAAGAACTTTTCTATACAAGCTGGAAGACAGGAGTGGTTTTAATTCTCTGATTCAAAATGCCCTGAGAAAAGCCTGAATGCCACTTCTATCTAAACTAAAATAGTAGTGAAACACCCCACCAAGTCTGACTTCAATCCTTCACAGAAAACAAACTTACCCTATTGTTTGTTTCATTGAAGCCGTTGGGCTTGAAAGCACCTTTGCAGAGTTTACCACTTCAGTGGATGGCTGGGCCTCCAGCTCTTCTTTCCCCTTCCCATTCTGTTCTAGTGAAGAGTCTCCGCATGCTGAGCTCTCCTGAAGCTGAATAACTGCAGGGGCATTCCCTTGCTCCTCCGGCTGGACGTTATTCGCAAGGATGTGAGCCTCAGAGATGATCACTTCTTCCCACTCAGTCTCTTGTATCTGCTCCCCAGCAGGAGCTGCATTCAATAGCTGGCTAACAGCTTCAGAGACCTCTAGGGTACATTTCGAAGCACCATCCTGGGTCATTGCTGCTCCAGAGGCTAGTGGAAGCTGAGTTCTCTTCGGTCCCAATGTTTTTATACCCACACTGGAATTTGGTTCAGATTTGCCTTTTGCCTGCTTCTCCTGAAAGTATAACACACAATCAATATCACATTCACTTCAGTTTAGATGTTCGCAACCCATCATGTTCAAATTTGGCTAGCAAGGCTGAGAAGTGCCGACATGAGAAATTAATGATTGACAGCTGACGAGCAAGCCCTAATGTTACAAAAAAGTATGTCTAGCCATTAACCCTATCAAGGCATACTATGTCTGACCCCATTGGAGCACACGTGTAGAAACAGACAGAAAACAAATTACCAATTTGTAACAGAGGATTCTGAAAAAAACATGTGGTAAAACCTTCTCCAAGGTGCTCTATCAGACACAAGATATAAAAAACCTGAAAAGGAAAAGTAGCAGCAAGAGAAGTTCTCACTATAGAAGTCAGAAAGACCCCCTCAAGGAGGCACAGAGCCAGCAAATAAACTCTCTTGATAAATAAAACAAAGATCAAAAGGATTCAATAAAGTCGGAACACAATCAAGAACACTGGCTTTTGTTATGCCATTTGATTACAGTTTCTCCAACACACACACACACACACACACACACACACACACACACACACTTCAGGGGCCCTTCAGGTACTCTCCAGTTATAAGAAGCTTCAACACACATTTGTTCTGGTGGTGCTGGAAGGGAAAAGGCAAGAAAGAATGCGCGTATGCTTCCACATGCATGTCATGAGATCCAAACCATTATGCTCCAGTCTGCAGAAGGCCCTTTTAAGGAATAGAATCACTGCGGCATATGTCAGTTAAGACCCTAGTAATATTCAGAACCAATTCTAATATTACCTACACTTGATGAGGAATTGTTTAAAGCAGTCTATGAAGTGGGTGATCTATGCAGAAATGTCACAGAAACATTTGGCTCTTCAGCATCTTTCTCTTTTATTTTTGGCATGGTCTCCCATATTACCTGAACATGGTAAGACTATGCCTGCTGTAGTCTAAACCAAACTACAAGATTACTGGTAGACATGTTCTATGTGAGACCCTGGGCTTCTCTGTATGCTTGATGGACTCCTCATCTTCTTGGCAGCCAATTAACAAGCACTGGAATCAGTCTGGCCATGGTTCTTCTGCATATCTGCCCTCCCTCTGCATTTTCACAGTTTTGAAGCCAATTTTTTTTCTGTGCATGCTTTCAATAGGATTTCCAGGAGAGGGCATTATCACTGGTGTCATCAGTAGCTTCGAAGCACTCCCTCACATTTTATTTTTTTGTGCATTTTTATATTGAAATACCATCACAGTTATGGGTTTTCTGAATTCCCAGATTTTATTTTGAAAAAAATGTTTCTAGTCCCTTCCCTCACATATCTCTTCCGGGATATACTTTTTCTTAAAATGAAAGCTGAGAATTCCGAGAACCTACTAAACCTATTGCTGTAACAGTATATTGATATCAATATTTTAGTGCTTATTTTTCCAAAATAATTAAAGCAAAGCCATCTGTCTTCAAGGTGGAGAAGGAGTGGTTAAATGATGACAACAGCCCAATCATCAAAAAGTGAACTGAAGGTTTGTGGGGATGGGCAGGACAAAGAAAACAAAAGGAACTTTCAGGAAAAGACGGGGAGTAAAAGAATTCGTTTGTGTGCTATCCCTTTAAGATGCCATTTTGTGAGCCTTTTCCTTGCCTGCATAAGCTTCTTGCCTTGTATTTGTAGAATTCCAGAGCGTTTTTTGAGATTTGGGGGAGCTTAATCTTCTGAGCATCAACTACAGAAGACTCAGGTAACTGCAGCATGAGACTGTGTAGCATAGAAGGACCTATTTGTCTATGTACTGGGGAAAAATAGGAAATAGCAAAATTTGGTGGCCAGGAATCATTTCAACAGGGTGAGTGAGAACAAAGCGGGTGAGTCAAAATGTTTTAGCAGATTTGTGCGGAAAGGGCCAATGTTCCCTTGTGTGAATGAAGAGCACACGTGAGACTATATCCAGCGACTCCCTCTTTGGTGGTTGTAGATTGCAGGGAAAGATCATCCATGATGGATAAAGGGGGGGGGGGGAGATAGGGATAGTACAGTGCAGTCCTGAGCAGAGTTGAACCCTCCTGGGACCACTGCAATCAATTGACAAAGAAAGGTATAACTCAGTTTAGGATCAGAAAAGGAGGTAAGGTAACCAACGCAAAAATTTTGTGCAGAAATCAGGAATAAATCAAAATGGTATGCAGCAAAGCTCCTTGTAACAGCTCGGAGAGATTATTTTGCAAAAATTAATCATATTTCAAATTATGAACACTGATGAAGGACATCCTAAAGCAATTTTCCATTTGAAAATTAAAAATTAGTTTTTACTGACAACCACTGCCTGTCTAAAAGTTCTGCAAGTATGGGGTAAATATTTTCCATATCCTTCCTGCTATGCACATTGATTCAGAAGCTCCACCCTGTCTCCAAAAATGTTGTCATCACTTCCATGCTTTCATTTTCCAGATTAAAAAGCAAAGCAAAAAAAGCTAGATGCACTTTTCGAGTATCTGAAACATACCTTTGGGATCCATTTTCCACCCAGGAAGTTTCCACACAGAGGGCATTTTGGTGGCTTGTGTCTGGTCACATAAGTGAAGGAACAGCCAGGATTAGAGCAATTTCCATGGCCTCTGCGAGTGTAAGTAGTAGTCTAAAGTGACAGGGGATGCATTACTTTACAGAACAAAGAATTTACAGCCAAAGGATATAAACATTATGAGCCCCCACACATACCCAAGAGAAATTACATGATTTGCGACAACTGAGATTTTCTGAAAGTTAAGTACTTTCCATAGAATGGAAAAATTCAAGATTTGATTGTGGAACAAAGAGAGCAGAATATCTAGCTCCTTGATACTGCAGGCTATATGAACAATCTATCTGAAACAGGTTTATTTGGCAGGAGGTGGCAGTGGAAGAAAACATTGCTTTTTTCACTTAATAAGTAACCCATTTGGTCAGTTAGTAAAGCAGCCAGTTATCCCATTGAACAGGTTTCCATAGGCGGGGGTGTTGACCAGGTGTGTGAACAGATTACTACCAGGTGCTGGGAGTGGGAACAAGCCTGAATTAGTAGGACAGGGTCACAGGCACTTCATAGCATTCTCTGGACAGAAACCTTATATGGGCATCCCCAAATGCAGCCCATGCTACCCAGAGTTTCTAGGAGTTTACTGGGAATAGATACTCTTGTCATTTCCACTTCAATTCCACTGATATGCTTTATAATAGCTCATTTTCAACCTCCATAAACAAAAAGCTACTGAGCCTCTGACCATCACAATAAGTTTGATTTGCATTGCATTAAAGCAGCCTTGCTTCACATCTTAACCACTTGAGCAGGAAGCAGAACAGGAAACAATTTCTTTTGTTTTGCTGTGTAGACAGATAAAAGAGGCAGAAAGTAACCAGTTCCCCAATTGAGAGCCGGAGGGGAGCTAGAAAGCAGGCTGCATATGCTTTTTTTCACCTGACAACCAAACAAGGGAAGGATCTGGTCACAGATCTGTAGCTTGACAACAGGAATCTTCCTATCTTCTTTCTAGGATTTTTTAAACTTCAAGGAAGTCAGCTCCCTCACAGCTTGGGATTTTGTGCAGACCAGAATTGGCTGAATTCACCTGCCAATTAACTTAGCCCATGAGATCTTACGGAACGCCATTTCTACAAAGCCACGACACAAGTTGCTGTGAAGCATCAACAACCCCTCCAACTCCTAGGGGAATAAATGCCACCTCAAATGAGGAGCCCAACAGCTAATCCATCAAGTTGTGAGAAAGACCACTTCCCTCAGAACTAGACACATATTATAATACACACACACACACACACACACACACACACACTGAAAAGCTTTTCCGAAAGAGATGGCCTCAGCATTTTCCTGCACTGACCAGTTTGATTGATGCTGGATTTTCCAAAACGGAATGGGCTGGCAGAGGTAGCATAATGAACTGTGCAGAAGGTGTTGAAGTATTACTTTCTTCTCTGTCCTACAAATAAAAATCAGAGTAAGAAAACATGTGCAACTATATCCATGGTGTAGTCATTCATCACAGGCATCCATTAATAGAAAGCAACGAAACATACAGAAATTAGGTTTGCTTAAGAGTACTGGTTTTCCAGCAGAAAGTAGCTAGGATCAGGTAGCTGTCAATTTAAATTAAGATGAAGCAGCCCTTTTTCCTCCTCTATATGAGGAGATCAGAATGGAGTCTTAAATAGTGCTTGAAAGAAATCAGAGATGTTTCTATTTATTAGTAGCCTCCAACAAGCAGGAATCCACAAGGACTTAGGGGAGGCATCTCATTTCCCACCTCCCACACTATTTCCTCTTTCATTTTTTCCTGAAAGCCCCCATAGCCTCTCTCCTTGTCCAGCTTCCTTATCTCCTTCCCACCAAACAGTCAAAAGTATCTGCCCCTGCCTTTAGATTTTCCATTCTCCATCAACCTCTACCCAGGATATTGTGGTTCAGTTGTCTGCAGTGGCTGATACCGCTTACATGGTAGGAAACTGTCAAGAACTAGTGGGGCACCTCATTTTTCCCTATATTTCCCCACATTATTTCCTCTTTTTCTTTCTCTGGCAACCCCGTCCTCCCCTTGCCCGGTCTCACCCTCTCCCTCTCACTCATTCACTGACCCACATTTTATCTGCCTCCCGCCTTCAGTTAAGTTTATTATTTATTTACTTCATTTACACTTCCTCTTCCTCCACAGTGGGGACCAAAGCAGTTTAGATCATCCCCCTCTCCTCCTTTTTATCCTCACAGCCCTGTGAGGTAGGTTAGGATGAAACTATTCAACTGGCCCAAAATCACCTAATAAGCTTCCACAGCCAGAAAGTGATTCACACCTGGGTCCCTCTGATATTACTCTGAAGTTCTAACCACTGCACCACACTGGCTTTCCTAGGGTGCTCACTGCTGAATAGCAGCAAACAGCTAGGCCAGGGGTAGGGAACCTGCGGCTCTCCAGATGTTCAGGAACTACAATTCCCATCAGCCCCTACCAGCATGGCCAATTGGCCATGGTGACAGAGGCTGATGGGAATTGTAGTTCCTGAACATCTGGAGAGCCGCAGGTTCCCTACCCCTGAGCTAGGCCTATTTCAGTCATGCAAATCAGATGGTAGCAAATCATCCAGTGGCTGCTGCCAGGCCTAGGGTTGTTAACCTCCAGGTGCAATCTGAAGATTTCCCAGAATTACAACTGAACTCCAGAGAACAGAGAGCTGGGCCCCTGGATAAAGTGGCTGGTTTGAAGGGTGGATTCTATGGCATCATATCTAGACTAGCAATAAAGTCCACTGTGCAACAAAATGGGCTCTGGAAAACTGCGAGTTGTAACCAATACGACTTGCACAAACTTGCATTAGTGTGCCCTACCCCCTTTGCTCACACTCCTGTGCAGCTCTTTAAAAAATGAGTCATTGCCAATACACCTTGTCTTCTATATAGATATGGATGACGACACTCCCCTTCCTAGACTCTACCCCAAAGTCTCCAGGAATTTCCCAACCTGAAGTTGGCAATCTTAGTCCTGGCCCCGATAGGTCCTTCTTCAAAGGCCAAAGCAGCCCTGGAGAGAGCTTTGCTCTTCCCTCAGTGTTTTACTCACAGAAACTACAAGTTTGGAATGCTGTGGTCGCCTAGCAATTGACACTGAGATAATTCATTCCTTAAAGCTACACGTTCCCATTTTAAAGACTTCACGTTTTCCAAGATTGGAGAAAGGTCTATATTGTCTGTTCACAGTTCCAGCCACCAGATTTAAGAATCCTCAGGTTTGGCCAACTTTACTATTAGACAAGTGGGAACCCACAAGGACTTAGGAATATTAGACTTGCAGGAGGCATTTCATTTCCCTCTCCCTTATTTCCTCTTTCCCTTTCGGGAGTATATGGTATTATGTCCTACTGAGGTCCTTCCCCTCCTCAAATTGCACTCTCCTCAGCCTCCACCTCCCAAATACCTAGAAATTTCTAAACCTGGAATCAACAACCCTATCTCATTTCCATCCAACAACCAATCTACCTTTATCTACTGTATGTACCTCTCTGTCTTCAGCTTTCCCTCCTCTGCCCCCTCTACCTAGGTAAACTGTGGCCCAGTTATGTCTGGTGGTGGCCAATGGGCCAGGCCCATTTACATGCTAGGGAACCCTCAAGGACTTGAGAATGAGCATCTCACTGCATCCCTTACCTGTACTATTTTCTCTTTCCCTCCTCCTGGCAACCCCATATCCCCTCCCATTGCGCTGCCTCATTCCCTCCTTCTCAGTCATTCACCAACCCACCTTTTATCTGCCTCCCATCTTCAGCTATATTTAATATTTATTTACTTCATTTATACCCTGTATTTCTACATAACAGGGACCAAAGCAGCTTCTATTATTCTCCTCTCCTCCTTTTTATCCACACAACTCTGTGGGGTGGGCTAAGGTGAAACTATGTAATTGGCCCAAAATCACTCAGTGAGATTCCACAGCAATATGAGGATTTAAACTTGGATCTCTCAGACCCTACTCTGAAGCTCTAACTGGCTTTCTAACTAGCCAGGTCTAACTCAGTCATGAAAGTTGTGTGGTAACAAGTCATCCAGAGGTTACTCCCAGGAATAGGATTGCCAGCTTCCAGTTGGGGGCCAGACATCTCCCAGAATTACTACTCAACTCCAGATGACAGAAATCTGTCCTTCTGGAGAAAATAGCTGTTTTGAAGGGTGAATATGTCATAATCTTGGGCTTCAGCCTCTAAGCCCCCTGCCAAAACCTGTCTTCCTCAGACTTCACCACAACATTTTCCACTGTGGAGATGAGAACCCTAGCCAAGCCTGGACCCAATCGATTATCTCTCAATTGGGTAAAAGGTCCCACTTCCTTCCCTTGCCTCTTACTGAGGAAAGCCATGACTCTGTGGTTGCCTAGCAATGGCCACTGAGCGAGTACATTGCTTAAAGCTACCGGTGCTCCTTTTATCATTTTCAGTTTTTTAAAAAATTCCCATGTATTTTTTATTTAATTTAATTTATTTATTTATTTAGACTGTTATACCACCCCATCCCCGAGGGGCTCACGTTTTTCTGCAAACCCAGAACTGTTTCCAGGTCTGCAGAAAGATCTGTCTTACACATTCACAGCTCCAGTTACCATATTTTAAAAATCCCAAAATTTGGCCAACTTTTCTTTTAGTATATAGATGATGATACATCAAATCCCAGCTTAGCTAATTAGTCCAGGAAGGGCTTTAATTATTTTTCCCCTTGGAACTAGAGATTTAACAAAAGCAGGTCTGTATCTAATGCTTGTCTTCATCAGTCATTCACCACAATATGATTTTCACTGATAATTCCTCTCACTTACAGGTTCCCATTGCACCCAGATCTGTACCTCAGGGATCCTCCAAACTCCCACAGCAGTGTTTCAGAGAACACAACGAGCTGCAGAAGGAAAAGGGAAGCAGGCAACCACTGCAAGCAGAGTTCCACTCATAGTTCTTTGGATACAACCCATTATAATGAGTGCAGTGAAGACCGCCAACCCCATGTGTCGTCCAGGCTTCATAACAGTACAAAATCCTAACCTCACATGGAGCAAGTATCATACATACACTTACTTAGGAGTAAGTGCCTATGATATCAATGGAACTTCCTTAGAAGGTGAAAATGCCTAAGAATGGAGTATAAGTCTAAAAACAGGAAGAAAATAAATTACCATAATCTTTACTTACTCTTCTTCTGGTTAGCACTGTTACCACAGAGAGGCCATCTGAAACCTGTGGTTGTGCCACACTAACACTCCCATTGGAGGCATCTGAGGAGCTGTTAACCAAAGTCTCTTCAATAACCACACTTGCTGTTTGATAAGGATAGCTGTCTCCTACTTCCAAAGGGGTCTCATCCAGAATGATATCTCCAGCTACGTTATGTGCTACAGGTCGGGCATAGTGAGACAAGATTTCTGATGCAACAACTTCTTCTACCGTGTCTGACTGAACAAATGAGGCTGGGTCTTCTGCAACACCTTCAATGGCAATGCACTGCTCAGAAATGCCAACTTGGCTGGATTCTACAGAAAGAATGTTCTGCAAAGCACTGTGGGAAGCACCTGTGACATTAGCAGACGCTGTCAGTCCTTCCAATGCTGTTTGGCCCTGGGCCACACAGAGTTCCAAGTGCTGCTTACTCCTCCCCTCTTGGAGAGTGCCTTTGGGAATAATGATGTAATCTGAACGAGGGAGGATTTTACGGAAACCTGGAATGTCAGGAACTACAGCAGTCAGGGAAGTCAACTTCGAGTTCTATAGAAAAAGTGAGATGAGGACAACAATCAGAGTGTTGTTTTGATGCACCCTTCACATATCACTTTTTCAAAAGGCAAAAGGCTACCAAGGCTACCTTACTTTAAAAAAAATGTTCACTACCTCACAATAAGTTCATTTACTTTTTCCATTTGAAAGCTAAGGGAATTCTTCCTCCAAGGCACACCACTGCATTCGTACTGTAGATTGTGCATACTCCCCCTCACAACTGTATGTATTCATTTCATGCACAGGTGGCTGTTTTATAGCAGGGGGTCTTGTAACTGCTTAACCGCACCCTATTGGGCAAATATGAATGACTGATAAATACTACAGATAGTGCTGTATCAAACATTATTTTAGTTAGTTATCATCTTAAGTATTTCATACTACTGACAAGACCTCTGGCAAATGAATTGTTAATTAGACTGTTTTAATTGCCTGGCTATTTGTATCAAAATTTGTAGGAACCAGGTTCCTTGAAGTTTTCTAGCCAGAGGCACTATAAGAAACAAGAAACAATAACTGTTTAAAGAAACCTAGATGATTTGTGGCTGTAAAAAACTATTGCTCTGAAGAAATCTATTTTCTCAACATAATATTGAAATTTTGCAAAATAATAATGAAAGACAACAATACTTTCAGCTTTTTATTCTTGTAGGTTTTCAATGTGGAGTAACATGCCCTAGAATTACTCTCATGCTTGAAACTGTCACAAAAAGTAGCAAAGTTAAATTACCGGATCTAAACCTTCTTTCTCTAATTTGGCCTTCTCCAAATAATAACTTTTCTCAGCCACACTGAGCAATCTCCAGCTTTCGCTGATCTTCTTGTTAATTTCAGATTGAGGAAGATGTGGCAGTTCCTGTTGAACTTTCAGGTATATGTCATAGTAGTACAGAAGATATGCAGACCTGAAAAGTAAACAAACTGCTCAAAATATCACACTTGAATCAAAGAACCCACTGATCCCACACCTGCCAGACTTCATAGATTTGTTTTTGGATAAGTAGTAAGAAAATATGCTTGTACAGGAGTGTATAAAGACTAGTGCTGAAAACTTTAATTTGTAAACTACATACTAAGGCATTTCTTTCACTGCAGTTAGAATGCCCACTGGAGTTGGAGTCACTCAGTATCATATCGTGGTCAATGATCTAATCACCTGTTTGCTTGTGCCTTGATTTTCCCCAGTCATCCAACTCTTTCAGCTCCAAAGGCTACAAGGTGACACACCACAACACAGGAAGCAAGTGCAGAGAAAAAAGTAGGCAAGTCTTTATGGGTATGATTGTGTGGCAATCCACTGACTGCCCTGCTACCATAGAAAAAATGCTAGAGGCACTTAAATACTTCCACACCAACTGACAGTGGCGGACACACACTCCAGACTTGATATCTGCTTTTTAATGTAAACAAATCACACAAGTTTTCTTCAGGAGTTCTCTCAGGTACTCAAGGGTTTCAAAACCTAAAACAGCTCTGAATTCAAAATCGTTTTGCCTGCTGCAAATCCACAAGACTTATCATTTTGCCATTGCACACTAAGTCACAAAAACGAACTCAATACTTTGTTTCACATTTCCTGACAAAGTTCTAAGAAAAGGGGATAGGCTCTGATTTACATGCAGAAGGTCCCAGGTTCGATCCCTGGCAACCCTAGTTAAAAGACCTTTGACCCTGGAGAACAGCTGTCAATCTGAAAATACATTACTTATTTTGATGGACTGATAGTCTGATTAAGTATAAGACAGCATCATGTCTGTTCAACATGCCAGCTGTATCAATGCTGTTTACTGATAATACTCATGACAGGCAGGTTTCTATTCCCAATGCATAAGATCTGACTATTTTTTATACAACACACATAACAACACTTATTTTATCCAAGTATAAGAGTTAGAAAATCATTCTGTATGAAAAGTCATCCTAAAAGAAGAAAATCACTCACCTGGGCTTTTTAGCCTTTTCCCCTTGATCTCCAGGACTTCTATATTTCTTCTTCTTTTTAGATGGCACTGGAGAGGCATAGGTATATGTACCTTCTATCTCCTCCATTACTACAGTTACTTCACTACCATCATATGGAGCCTCCATTACTAGACAAAAATCTCAAGTTAGATACTCTCCAAATCACTAAACCCGCTACTCATATGGAATAAAAGTGGTCCTCATTTATTTTACAAGTTGGATGAGAGACATAAGATTCAGAACACTTTAATACCACAAAGGAACTCTTAGAACTATCCAATATAAATCCACTATATTTCTAACAGTGCCTGGTCCATTAAGAATTATAACTGTGGGTCTAAACATCTCAGGTTACTGGGATCATTTGAGTCTTTGCGAGAAAGGCAAAGTAGAAGGGTCTTTTGAACACAGCAGTCCTCGCCAATGGAAGTGTCATGGTTGCTGCAGCTGCTAACACAGCCTAACAGCAACAAGCCTTCCAGTGGGCAGGTTTCCTTACATTTTGCCTGCCCTTGTTCATATGCCATGTGCCCTAGGGGTGTTTTCTGAGGGTTTTTTTTTTTACCTCAAATTGAAATACCTCTTATACTGGTGTACTGATACATTAATTGCAATTTTAAAAAACCTTTTTTAATAAGCTTCCTGAAGGTTTTTTGGGGGGGAGGGGGGAGAATGGGTGGCTTCTTGGTCCTGACACTTTTCAACATTTTTATAAGTGATCTAGATCAAGGAGTAGAGGTACTAGTCATTTTTATAAGTGATCTAGATCAAGGAGTAGAGGTACTAGTCATTTTATAAGTGATCTAGATCAAGGAGTAGAGGTACTAGTACGTGCAGATAACACCAAACTGGGACAAGTAGTGAACACACTGGAAGACAGAGACAAAATTCATCAAGATCTGGACACACTGGAAAAATGAACAAGGTGCAATTCAACAAGGATAAATGCAAATATCTCCATCTGGGCAACAAAAATGAGAAGCACGCATACTAGATGAGGGATATAATTCTGGTTAGCATTGTGTGTGAACAAGATCTTGAGATATGGGTGGACAGGTAGTTAAATATGAGCAGTCAGTGTGATGCAGTGGTCTTGGGGTATATCAACAGGGGCATAACATCCAAATTGCAAGATTTCATAGTCCTGCCATACACCGCCTTGGTCACTCTGAACCTAGATCGCTGTGTGCACTTCTGGAGGCCTCACTTCAAAAAGAATGCAAACAGAATGGAACAGATGCAGAGGAGAGCAATGAGGATGATGGGGACTAAGCTGTGTGAGAAAAGGCTGAGAGATTTGGGAGTGTTCAATTTGGAAAAGAGGAAATTGAAGGGGGAAATGATTGCTCTCTTTAGCTATTTGAAAGGCTGAAAGGAAGGCAGGGAGTAGATGACAGGACTCACAATAATGGGCAGAAATAATGGATATAATAAAATCCATAAAACAGTCAGAAAGGTACTAGCTGGATGTTAGACATTTTTTAAACAATAAACGTAGTTTAGTGGAGGAATTGACTGCCTAGGTAGGTGGTGAGGTCCCCCTTGCTGAGTGCCTTCAGGGAGAAGCTGGGAGAATGCTTCTCAGAAATTTTTTAGGCTGATCATGCATTGATCAGGGTGTTGGACTAGATCACAGGTGTCAAACTCGCAGCCCTCCAGATGTTATGGACAACAGTTCCCAACATCCCCTGCCAGCATGATGCTAGTCAATGTAGTCTGTAACATCTGGAGGGCCACGAGTTTGACACCTGTGGACTAGATGGTCTGCAGGCCCCTTCCAACTCTATGATTCCACAGATGGACATGCTTGTGTGGTCTACCCCATTGCTGTTGCAGCTGCTGATACTGCACAGCAGCAATGAGGCCTCAATATGGCAGGTTCCCTGCCCCAGTTCCCCAGCAGCAGCCACATACCCCTTCCCAGGGCTACTGGGGCTTTTTAATTTTTTTAATTAGTTAACTATCATATCAATAGTGCTTTAGAGCAGGAGTGGCATAGGAGGTTAAGAGCTCGTGTATCTAATCTGGAGGAACTGGGTTTGATTCCCTGCTCTGCCGCTTGAGCTGTGGAGGCTTATCTGGAGAATTGAGATTGGCCTGTGCACTCTCACATATGCCAGCTGGGTGACCTTGGGCTAGTCACAGCTTCTCGGAGCTCTCTCAGCCCCACCCACCTCACAGGGTGTTTGTTGTGAGGGGGGAAGGGCAAGGAGATTGTAAGCCCCTTTGAGTCTTCTGCAGGAGAGAAAGAGGGGATATAAATCCAAACTCTTCTTCTTCTTCTTAGATATAGGTAAAACAAGTTATCTGATTTCCTAGCTTTCACTTTTTTTTCCAAAACAACTGCAAAATCTAGGGACTTACTTTTTAAAAAAATGAAATCTGGGAATTCAGGGAACTTGAAAATAAAAATAAAAAGCTCCTCGGTAGCAGGGGAAGAAAGTGGGCTCTGCTGGGATGGCATCAGAGAAAATAGCTGTCCTTTGTGGGAAAATCCAAACTTTCCCACCCCCACAGCAGCAGTCATGCAGGTTTTATTGCAATTTTTCCCCAAAATCCACTGTAAACCAAGTTTGAGAATGATCTGAGAAAAACCAGGGAAATCTGGGGAGGTGCACAAATGTACCACAATGGTGTGAGAAAGCAGGGGAGGGGGGAATTCTCAACAGCTGTGAATCCAGAGGTGATAACATCTGGATAGTTTTGAATACAAAATGGGCACACAACAGAGCTTTGTTAGGCAGAAGTAACAAAAATGCTGCATATGACATAACTATTACAGATCTGAGTTGGTTCAGTGATCAAGCATTCATTACAAATACTGATTACTAAAAGGAAAAAGCCCAGCAACAAACATTTGTAATATATCTCTACAGTTCAAAAGCAGAAATGTTTCTATCCAATTTCTCCTATGAATTCTGTCGTACAAACCCTTAGGGACATAAATTATAATGGACTGTCCTGGCCCAAAAAAAGTGCAAATCTCAACATAGTTTATAGGGTTGCCAATTCCTGGAGATTTAGGAGCAGTATGTGAGAGTAGACAATGCTGGGATGGATTTCACCTAGAATCTACAGTAAACCGTGGTGCTCACTCTCTGAAGTTACCATTTTATTCAGAGGAATGCTCTCTGTAGCTTGCAGAACTGCTGACATTTAGGAAGCACTCCAGACCCCACATGGAGGATAGCAGCTCTAATGCAGCAACACTTTTAGAAACGAGATCTACTTCACTCCATTAGAGTACAACTGTAAATTGTGCCCCTATGTGGGCAGTTTTCATATAAACCTTTTCCCCCCTCCTGCTAACCGATCCCGCAGCCTCCAAGCGTTTCTCCGGCTCCTTCGACATCTTCACTCGTCTCCGACGTTAGTGCAGCACTAAGCATGACTGGCAATGCACATCCTCTGCAGCTCCCTGCTATAACTCAGCTACCAAGGCGAGCACCGCACCAGTTTTTGAGGGTGTTGCGGCGCTCCTGAACTCACCTGGGCGCGCGGGACGGGCAGGTCACGAGGATTAAACTCCGCAGCCTCAGCATGCCGAGGAGCGGGATTAGGCATGGCCACTCCAGACAACTGGGAGGGGGGAGGGGAGAAGAAAAAGAGGGACTCCCCTGCAATAAATGCCCCCCCTCCAGATACCCAAAGTAGAGCTTAAGCCAGGCACCCGACCGGAAACTCACCCTCCGGAAGCTCTTCCGGTGTCTAGAGGTCATCCAAAGTATAAATATCCGAGTGAAAATCAAAGCCGGCGAAAAATCATAGAGCCAAGGACACTCGCGTGTTGGAAGAGTGCTGCGAGAGCCTATCTAGGAACAAGAGAAACCCCATAGAGCCTGGAATGTGGGAGTTTCATGTGCGCACCGTTGGCAGAATTCAGAGTCGTCTGCTGAGGAGGATCTCGACACCGACAACCGTTATTACAATACCATTACATTATATCGTGTTTTCAGTGTATAATAACTAAGCTTCTGTTTTTCAGATGAAAGCTTTATTTCGAATTTTTAAGTAAAAGCCAGGGACCAGTCAAGCAGGGTAAAGGGTATACCGTTAGGGCTATTCAGTAAAGACAGCTGTGAATCACCCACCGGCTGCGGTTGCCTCAGGGGAGGCAACAGGGAGGGGAGCTCTTCTGCGGCGGCTCGACCGGGCCGGCCCCCACCCCCGCTCGCTGGGGACGGGGCCATGACGCCTGCGGCTGGCGGGCCGAGTCTACACCCCGCCAGCAGGGGACGGGGCCATGGCGCCCGCGGCCGGCTGGCCGAGCCGCAGGCCTTCTTCTCCCCTCCCCGCCCCCGCAACGGGGGAGGGGAGTGCAGTTTTCATATAAACCTTTTCCGAAAGCTTTATTTCGAATTTTTAAGTAAAAGCCACGGACCAGTCAAGCAGGGTAATTACGGCTATTCAGTAACCCTCTGCCGATAAAGCGTGTACACTCCGTGAAAAGTCATACAGCAATTTGGTATCTTGTGTGGTTAAGTTTGCCAGCAACCAAGTGGTGGCTGGACCGCTGGAGATCTGAGATTACAACTGATCTCCAGGCAATAGGGATCAGTTCACATAAATAGCCACTTTGGAAGGTGGATTCGGTGGCATTAAATCCCATCAAACTGCCTCTCCTTCCCGAGCTCTGCCCTCCTCAGGCTCAGCCCCCAGAATTTCCAACCTGGGATTGGCAATCCAATGTGTGGTACCTCACAGAGTAACAAATATAATATACAAATGTAATGTGGCACCAGTTTTTGTGAATGAAAGCTCACTTTTTATGGAAGAGCAACATTTGAGTCCAGTGGCACCTTACAAGACCAGCAAGATTTCCAGGCTTTAAGCTTTCAAGAGTCAAAACACCCTTTGTCAGACTCTTGAAAGCCTATATCCTGGAAATCTTGTTGTTTTCTACGGTGTTACAGGACTTGAATTGTACCCTTCTACTGCAGGCAAATGTGACTGCTCACCTAAAACTTTGTCAGATATAAGTGCACTTGGCGAGTGTAGTTAACACTGAGTCACAACAACTAATGCCATAGTAAGTACACTAGTGTTTTAAGGCAGGGATGTCAAAAATGCAGCCTGGGGATGGATCATGCCCCTTAAGGGCTTATCAGACCTGCAAGAAAAGCTGAGGTAAACACCCCTCCCCATCGGCTCCTGATCCAGGCACCCACCCCATCCTTCTCCCAATCTGTCCTGGCGAGTCACCCACCTCCATGCCAACTGGGGCTGGCAATCCCACTGCAGGCTCACTAGCTAAGACAGCCACCCCTCCCTTGCTGATCACCTCCCTCAGTGAAAATCTGGGCTGGTGAGCCTGCTGCAGAGGTAGCCACAAACATAATATCAGTCTGGGCTGGTTAGCCTGCTGCAGGCTTGACACCCCCACCCCTTTCTGATCTAAGCTGGCAAAGTTGCTGGGGACTTGCCAGCCAAGGCAGCCATCCATTCCACCTCTTCGACCCAGCCTGACCAAGTCCAGGTGTGTAGCTGCAATGGGGACATCCGGGATGACTTGTACCGGGTGCCACCATTGCAGTCACGTGGGGAGGCGGGGCCGGGGACATGTCAGGGGCAGGGCATGTCAGGGGCAGGGAGGGCACGCGGGCAGTTCATGCCCCGGGCACAGTTCCCCCCTCCCTTCATCACTGACCAAGTCACATGTCATTTCTGGCCCTCATAACAAATGAGTTTGACAACCTGTTTTAAGATGTCACAGGGCTCATTGTTAGTTTGGATGCCACCACTTAACATTGCTACCCTTCTGGAATTTCAGTGAATATTAGTGATAGAGAAAATTGGAGGCATGTAACATTACCTTCTCTCTCAGTGTACATGAATGTAAATGCAAGGCCAGTCTGACATTCAATAATTTGCCCTTCTATTGATGGTATGTTTGGAACATAGAAATATTTGTTTGCTGGAGGATTGGGGAGATAAAAATACATATACGCAATCATTAAAACTCTTGCATACTTTCTTTTCTCTTAACGTAAGCTTACAAGGTAGAACAGTGCAGTACAGGAGGGAGAGATATTATAAATACAGGACAAATTGAGCAGTGGTTAAATAACAACAAAGATGTAGACAACTAAATATGTTTTCATTTGATGCCTAAATGAAAACAAAGTGTGATGGAATAATCAGCCTCAGTCATCATACAAAGTAAATGCTTGACATAAATCTGGGAGATCTATTACAGAATGTGAAAGTCACAACAGAAATAGCCCTGTCTCTACTCACTTTCCTTCCAAAAGTGAGAGAACTCAGAGCAGACCCACAACAGATAATTTTTTAAAATTAAGAATTTTGGAACTGGGTTGGGACGTAAGAATAAATAGGAATAAAGGCAATGAAAGGTTTTCTCTAAAAGTAGAATTAATTTTTGGAAGTCCCAAGTTCCAATCTTGCCTGCCGTAAATTCTCTAGGTTGACTTGGGCAGGCTATTTTTGTTCAGCTTCAGCACACACATGCACTGCAAGATGTAAAGCAAATAATACTAATATATGATATGGAGATGAAATAAAAAAGCCTTCTTTATGCGGGCTTTCTATTTGCTGCTGCTGTCCTGCCAGGCCAGACTTGGTGTTTGGGCCGGGGGGGGCGGGGGGGGGATGGAGAGACTGTTGCCAGGCCTGACGGAAGAGTGACTGCTTGCTACTGCTGCCCCACCTGGCTCGGCTTGGTGTTTGCGGCATCAGCCAGCCTCCTCACTCACCCCACCCTTGGGGCAGTGGAAGCGTGGGGAGAAGGAACGTGAAGGCTGTTGCCAGGAGCTAGAGCCCAGTGGAAGCATTCTAGAACAAAAAAAGTCCAGGAAGTGGCAGCAGATTAATGCAAAATTTTACTTGGACCTTTCCTCACAGTGCAAACATACTTGAAACAATTTAAACAGCAGAATGTTATCCATGCTCCCTGAGCAGGGCCAGAGTGAGGGGGAACTGTACCTGGGATACGCATGTGCCCTGTGCCCCTGCTGCGCCCCCACCCCAGATTGCCACGCCCCTGCCCCGATGCATGCCCGGTATGTCACACACCCCTCTCCCCTTGGCACTACACCACTGTCCCTGGGTGATCGCCCCTTTGGTGCTTGCTTTGCCATTTTTTTAGTCCCTCACCTCAGTCCTTTCCCCCTCCTCTCAATTTTTATTATTTCATGAGTTTTCTTTCTTTCTGGCCTTTTTTTAGATCATTGAATCAGTGAAGCACATATGCAGAAAAGAAAGAAAAATTGTGCTAGCCAGGAAACAATGTTCTGAGGAGGAAAGTGCGGACAGATTTCAAGGTAAACAATGGGTTGAAAACAGCTTCTAAATGGGGTAAGCGTGCTGTGTGGAAAAGACTTGTGTAAAGTTTTATCAGGTTTGGGTGAGAACCCCAAGCCCAGAGAAATTCTGTTTAGGCCTTGCCTACATTCAATCAAAGGGGCAATTTGAAAATACAAGTTTGTTTCATTGTATTATTTGATTGTAGAAGACTTTTGTGCTGCCTCATCATGTAGCCTGATGCACAATGTAATTGAATTAAGTAGTGCCAGTCAACTGTGAGCGACTGCACAACTAGTTCTTAGGAAAAAAAACGTTAGGAAATTGGTTCTCACTGACTTCCTTCAGAATGCCATTGCAGTAAAACATTATAAACAGACACTTAGAAAACTTGGGACTTCTTCCATTAGATTTCTTTTTATGTTCTAAGAGTTTATATGTTATCCTGTTTCTTTCAGTGTATTCCAGTTAACTGAGTAATGCATCAGCATTCAGTAGTGCCTTTCAAGAACAGGAAGTTTGAACAAATCCCATTCCATAACCAATTCTTAGAAAAGAAGTAATTAAGGAAATAACGTATTTTGTGGGATTTCTAACTAAATTTGGTCCATTCTTAAACTTTGTATATATTGGTCTCAGGTGTCATAGACCAGTTCCAGAAATTTAAATCTAAATATTTCAATCTGTTATTGTAGAATTTCAAGTGACAGGGCTATGATGTGGTTTAAAGGAAGGTTCACAGTGATACAAAAAGTTTGCAAAGAGGGAGTATATATGTTGTATCCCACTCAATCAGTATGAAAAGCAGGGGTGGTGTACAAAGTTCACATAATTTTTGTGAAGCTGCTTGAAAACCAGCATTTTAATTAACATTTTTTCCTTTAGCTGTCCACCTCCTTACATGTAGTGAAGATATTGGGGAGTGGTATGTTGTAATGTCAAACCCAGACCTCGGAGAACTTGGTGCCAAGTCCCCACTTGGCTGTGAAGCTCACTGGGTGACCTTGAGCTGCCTACTTTCTCTCAACCAAAACTCGTTCACAGTGATGTTGTGGGGAGTGGAAGAACCATGTCCACCATTCTGAGCTTCTTGGATAAAAATGTAAAGAGAGGAGGTTTATTTGTTTTCTTAAATGTATATCCTGTCCATGGACTCTGGGCAGTGTACAGTAACTGTGCTTATTCATCTCCTGCTGAATCCCACTGAAATCAAAGACAAAACCAATTGAATGAAGATGGTAGAACTAAATTTGGTGTTGCTGCCGACATCCTTTCCAAGATGTGAGAAGGGAATTACCATATTAATTAATTAATTAATTTGCCCACACAAATGGAAGTATCTGGGCTGTCAATCCTGTCTCTCATTTTGAAATCGAACAGCGGTGCAACAGAAATTTAATTTTCTCTAATGGTAGACAATGAATAAAAACTGACTTTATTGAAGAAGTATTATGTGAAGTTAAATAACAATGTTAAATCTGAGGTCAGCTGTTTAGCTTGGTGCAGTCCTACAAGGGGGTTATTATAACCCAGTTATAGTAAATGGTCACAAGCTATTTTTCTGTGTCACACATAATAGTTCATGTTGCCATGAAATCCTTGAGGACATCTGTGAAAGTTTAGTATGACCCAGAGTAAACTATATTTATTAACTGGTTCTGGAGGGTTTTCCGGGCTGTGTGGCCGTGGTATGGTGGATTTTGTTCCTAACATTTCGCCTGCATCTGTGGCTGGCATCTTCAGAGGTGTATCACAGAGAAGATGCACCTCTGAAGATGCCAGCCACAGCTGGTCTGAAGCTGAAACGTTAGGAACGAAATCCTGAACCTGGCGGCATTTCAAAACTCAGAAGAATGCACCTCTGAAGATGCCCAACTTTGAAAGCCTTTGACAATATGCAACGTTATTAATTTCAAAATTCACCTCGGTGACCACGCCACACAGTCTCGAAAACCCAGAACCAGTTGAATGAGTTTATCCCACAGCAGTTCCATCGATAGATGTAAATAAGAAAATATATGGAAAGCAAAAATTTTTTAAAATGCATGCACAAATCTGTTATACACACTGTATAGCAAAGAGCAGAAATTGTCAGTTGCATATGGAATAGTGTTTCAACTAAATGGTGTGTAATTTCTGAATCTCCTGCAGGCTCATAAGAGTATCATGGAACAATTACCACAGCAGTGCATGCATTTTCTTCTGTAGTAGTAACAGTTCTTTAAAGAGGAAAATGTACTTCTATTTTAAGACTTCCGTTACTACCCTATAGCATAATGACATCAGCACTAACTTCTAGTGAAAGTTTAGCACATTTTCTATCCCTTAAAATTGAATATTTTACAGCCATGATGCAAAGCTAAAGTAGTAATCGTGTGTGATGTCTTGAACGCAAGTTAATATTATTTCCTCTTTAGAATTGCAGATTATGTGAGTTGGCACTGCGATAAACGTGTTAGTCTGTAAAATGCTGCATGCAAAACCATTGCTAAAGATGCAATGTAGAAAGCTTAGATAAGAAGTAATTTGGCATTCGCTTGTTTTATTCCTACATACAAAGACATCTGTATCTACATACATGACAAAAGTTAACATCAAAAATATGTATTTATTGCACAATAACTAACCCTTCATCTCTTAACAAATGTGGCTGTTGGAATCATTGGGACCCTCTTTAAATTATATTGAGGCTGTGAAAAGGAGAAGGAAATGGTGACTGATTAAACCCATCCTTTTTTCTTTTTGCCATCAAGTTGCCGTGGACTTATGGCAATTGCTTACTGAGTTTTCAAGGGAAGAGATGTTCAGAGATAGTTTGCCATTGGTTAGCTCTATGTAGCAACCTAGTATTCCTTGGTGGTCTCCCATCCAAATACTAACCATGACCAAGCCTGCTTAGCAACCAATATCTGACTTGAGCGGGCTAGCCTGGACTATCAAGGTCACCTATCATCTGTATTTCCCCAGGTCAACAAACCTTGGAGCTGAGCTTGCTCTGTTTGTGAGAGCAAGGAGTGGGGATTTTTCCAAGGTATTTGGGAACAAAGGAAGAAGAGGAAGAAGAAGGAGAGTTTGGATTTATATCCCCCCTTTCTCTCCTGTAGGAGACTCAAAGGGACTTACAATCTCCTTGCCCTTCCCCCCTCACAACAAACACCCTGTGAGGTGGGTGGGGCTGAGAAAGCTCCGAAAAGCTGTAACTAGCCCAAGGTCACCCAGCTGGCGTGTGTGGGAGCGTACAGGCTAATCTGAATACCCCAGATAAGCCTCCACAGCTCAGGCAGCAGAGCTGGGAATCAAACCCGGTTCCTCCAGATTAGATACAGGAGCTCTTAACCTCCTACGCCACTTCTGCTCCTGACGGGATGGGCGGTGGCGACAGAGAAGGGGAAGGCAGGAAAGGTCTGATTATTTATGGGAGTTGGAATCCAATCCTCTTAGAGATTCCTGCAGCAAATTAATAATATGAAGTTATATTTCATTACTTCTATTACCCTTAATTTTATTACTATTTACTTTTGCTGAACTAGAGGAGGCTGGATAATGTTGATTACTAACATGATTAGAGTGAGACATGTTTAGAAATTTTTATATAATCCAAAAACATATTAATACAGCTTTGCAATTTCCTTTTCTTATGTCTGATGGAACTACACTGGGGGGATTTTGTAGCATTATGAAAAACTCTTCAGAACTGTAATCACTTTTGTACTCCAGATATTTGAAAACATATCACAGCAGTGATAACAAGGTTTTGCTTCTTTTAAATGGTATCAGCTGCTTAGGGAAAAATTGGGTGGTTATAATTTCCTGTCAAATTCTGTTAGGTTTAGGGAGCGTTAGCAAGGATAAACATTATTCTAGAAGTAAGAAATGACTTATTTCCTTTAAACAACAATATAAAATCAAAAGAGCTAGAAATTCTTATTTTTAAACTAGCGGTACCTGGCCACGTGTTGCTGTGGCTGAGTGTGGTGAAATGGAAATGAAAGAAAATTAAGCCTGTGTTAATGAAGCCCTTACTTTTCTCATAATGAGAATCAATCAGTTGATCCCTGTGATTGTATTCCCCCTCCCCAACAGATGGCCATTAAGGCTATGTGTAAGGAAAGACTGCACCATTCTCTGAGGAGAATAGCCCTTACTTCTGAAGGTGTGTCTTATGGCTAGGTGAAATGTCTTTTCTCATTATTTGAATCCATTACTGTGTTTCCTAGTGTCCGACAGATGTAAATGTTGTACCTGGATACAGAGGGAGAGGTAGAAGAAGGCAGTTGGCATCCTGTTGTATAATTGCTTCCAAGTGGGTTTTGGAATTCTGTATGGTAAAGTGCAGTTGGGTAGTGTATCAAAAGTGGTTTGAAAGTGCACGTCCTGTAGTGTGAAGGGCATTATGCAGAGACAGAAGAAGGCAGTTGGTGACACATAGTCAAAGTGATCTTCTGGGACCATGAGCTGGGGAGCAGAGATGTGGGTAAGTGAGATGGGGGAGGGGGAGAGGCATGTCTTTGGGCCATGTGTGTGTGTGTGGGGGGGCTGTTCTTGTATGACTGGCCAACGTGGGGGGGAAAGAGTACATTATTCCTTGGGTCAAGTAGGCATGGGGGGAGGGGGAGAGGATTCCATTGGAGATCTAAAGGCTGCCGTAAAAATTCTGCTGGAGAACGTAGCTGGAAAATTAGCCAAAGAATGCCCTCCCCCTCCTTCTGTGCATGTCTGCCGGGTTTCCCCGCTTCCTCGTGAAATAATGGGTTGCAAGCTGAAAGGGAGACCCACTTCCTCTAGGCAATCCGCCTCCAGAGATGTCCATGGTGTGCAGCAGTTTTGTTGGGGTGCAAAGCGAGGGGGGGGGGCAGGAAAACAGCCACTTCTCACCTGCGTCGAGTAGAGCAGCAGGCTCCGTTGCCTGTGCTGCTGAGGTGCTGTAGTGGTGGTGATGCGGGGGTCTGCTGGTGGGAGGAGACGTCTGCATCGCTGGCACGTTAATCCCAGGGTGCAATGAGGAAGGGGAATGATGCGTGTAGGTGGGCCATGAAACACTGCAACGTCCTCTGAGGGGAAATGCCCTTACTTTTGTCATGTAGAAGATGTTTACTTGCAGGGGGCAAGGGGCAATGCTGCGGTGTCGGTGTGGCAGCCGTGAGGGGCAGCTCAAGTTGCAGCGTACCGAGGCGTGGAGGCAGGGCCATTGTGGCGGGCATGAGGGGCAGCAGAAGTCGCCGCAGAGTTAGGCGGGGAGCATGGTGCGTTGTTGTGGCCGTTTGGGGCAGGGGAAGTTCGGCCAGAGGGAGGCACGGAGACAGGCACGGAGACATGGGCGTTTTGGGCAGCAGAGGTTTGCGCGGAGGCAGAGGTGGAGCCAGGCGTGTCGGCGTTGGGGCCATGAGGAGCAGTGGAAAATGGCACGAAAGTAGGCAGCTGGAAGTGTGTGGGTGCAGGAGTGAAGTGTGCACCCCAAAAATCTCCAAATATTTCCCAACCCAGAGCTGGCATCTCTAGGTGAGAGGGAGATCCAACTACTGGGAGGCCTCCTGCTATAAGATGGACTGGTGATGCCATGGTAAAGTTTGAAAACCCAATACAACTGTTTCCAAAAAAAATGAAAGACTTCCTAGGAATAAAATGCATTTGGATGAAAATTAATACCCAAAAAAAGTTATGGAATTATAGATATAAGAGATGGAAATTGAACATATCACAGGCAAAACTTGAGTGAAGTTTGGAGAGAGTACTCATCACTTTAGATAGTGATTGGTATGCAAACCACAACGTGTGAACTGATAACTCCCCAAGAGCCGATTTCCTTTGACTGTGATTTGATCCAAGATTCAGATAAATGAAGCCTTCAGTTGTCATAAGTACCTATGTAAGCAACCTTTAAGCAGTAAGAATCACAGCATTGATTCTCTTTGTGGTTCTTTGGGGATTAGATATGATAGATCTTAAAAGAATGTGAGGAAGAGTGACATTTTTCAAGGAGATATTTCTTAAAGCAGACAAAAATTGCAACTAGGAAGTGTTCTGAAACCTTTAGCAGAAAGTAATAAAATGTGCAGAAGAGACCAGAATTTCAGTAGATCCAGAAGTGTGTAACAAAACTTCCAAAGCATTTGACTTATATGCTGGTCGACTTATACACAAGTATATACGGTATCTTGAAAACTATTTCCCCAGCAGACTCAGTATGTTCTACAGTAATCAGAAATGAACATACGTTTTACAATAAAATAATACAATTAGTTTTAAAGCGTTTAAATAAGGCACAGTTCAAAATCTCTTATAGTATGATAAGAGTACAGCTTTATGTTGCTTCTCTGTGCTGAATCATTCTCCCGTTCTCCAGTGTTTTCAATTGTGCATTAATAAATAGATTTCATTTAAGGAAAATTATGAGAAGCTGAAGAAAGAATTTTATGGGAGGAGAGGTTAAACCATTAGCAGACAAAACAAATGAACAATTAAGTAATAATGCAAAATGATGGATGACATAGTTCAGGTCAAAGGGGCAATTTGAAGGCTTTTTCAGATGAGCCATCTTCCTGGTGCTCCATTTTTTCCCTTGCCCTACTATGGCATTATTAGCATATCAGTTCACAGGAGGAAGCAGTTTATGTTAGAATTCTTTACTCCTCCTTCAGTCCCATCCAAGAGCTGGGTGCCCACCGCAGCCACGCTCAGCTGCTACCCCAAAGATGCTTCCCAGAAATGTGGGGAATCGCAAAAAGTGAAAAAGCTTCCCTACTGCTGAGAAGTCTCTATGGGGCTCATTAGACTTATGCTGTCCAAAAGGGTAGCGTAAGTCTGAATTTCTGGCCCCCAGCAGAATTGCCCCTCCACCAGAGTAAGTGCCCCAGGGAGGGCAAATTCACCACAGCAGCTGTGCACTGCTTCCACCAGTGGATTTGCCTCTCCCCCTCTGGATGTTGTCCCCCTCTCTCCCTCTCTTTGATGTTTAAAATAAAATTGGGAGATGTGGGGAGCAGACAGATTTTAAAAATAAATTTAAGGAAAATATCAGCAAAACAATTGGCACAACTGTTTGATATTTCATTTGTATTTGCTTCAGAAAGCCTGCTTTTCAGCAGCAGATGTAATAAAACAAAACTTCAATTCATAGGTATTTAAAATATAATAATAAAACAATGGGTTAAATCCAGTGCCATCATCAGTAGAAAGAGTACAGCTTTTCTCACTGACCACCCCCAGCAGTCACTTCTGACCCCTGGAAAACTGATTCTCTCCTCCTTCAGCCCTATACCCTGGGAACAGGGTATAGGCAGACAGACTGGCACCTGGAGCCTGTGATGGAGAGGAGGAAAGGATGGCATACTCTCTTATTCCACAAGTGCTACTCTGCTGATGCAAGAGAGAGAATTAGTGATTCCTTTCCACACGCACCTCATTGCAGGACCTCAACCTGCTTTGTCTTGCCAGGCCCCACAACCCCTGGAATTTTCTATGTACAGAAAGGCCCATGGAAAAACTCTGCATTCTCAGTACCATCTTTTGATAAGTTGCTGGGTCCAGCTTGCTGAAACATTTACTATAATGGGAGCCAATATCTGCAGCAGTTCCAAAGACAAATCTAGTTTTGCTTGCCTAAAATACAAAAGTCTGAAATAATTTTTAAAAATCCCATCATAACCCTTCTAAAAAATTTCATTGGAGCCAGCCTGGCAGGGAATTCTACACAGTGGTGGAGGGGGTACTACTGTTAAAGCCCTTTGATTGACAATCCAAAAGAGGCATTTACAAATCACTGGGGATATTGAATATATTTACTACTTTTTATTATTGTTATAAATAAGCTAGTCGATATATTCTCAGTGTGTCAGACACCATTTAGTGAAACTCGCAAGAGTTCACAAGATAGGCAAAACTCAGCAAGGAAAGAAGTTTTGTTGCTTGTTACTAGTGAGACCAAAGACAGTATCCAGAAACATCAATAATATTTGTACAACCATATTGTAATGACTGTGTATGATGTATTGCACACATTCCATAGGGATTTGCAGAACTAATTAATCCAAAATAATAATAAAGATCACATTGATATGTTCGATGAAGAAAATTATTTTTAGTGAAATAACCCAAGTATTATAGGTGATGAATAGATGGTAGATGGAGGGAGCAAGCCATTATATTATAGTCAGATGTCTATCTTGCAAATGTTTGTGGAATTTTAGGGAACTGTGCAATAGATAGGCCATTTAACACATAAGCCATTTATACATGCACTAATTAATCACAGCTGAGAAACAGTCAATTGTCTAACTTTAGTTCATAGTGGGGTTTTCCTATTTATGCCATGCTTCTCCCGCCCCCATAGCTTTTTGTTTCTCTATCCAACCTGATCTGCCATTTTGCCTACCCAGCATGTTGTTGCCATATAACCACCATTTTGGGAGGTTGCCTGCTGCCTGTTTTTTTTTTTTTTTTTGGGGGGGGGGGATGTCTTTTGCCTATTGATAGTTTGCTAAAGCTGAAGTTTGCTAATGCAGTGGGAGAGACAAGGAAGTGGGAGAGACAAGGAAGTCTCTTAGTGAATTCAGTCTTTCCAATTCAACTGGGTTAAATGCTTCATCAATACATTTTAATTTATTTTTTTCATCAATACATTTTAATTTATTTTTTTCAAAAATGCCCGTTGGAAGACCTCTCCAAACCTTCTGATCATCCTGAAATGATGGTCAGTAGAGCGGGAGGAACTACTGTAGTGTGAGTGGGGAACAGCAGGGAGGAACAAGAAAACATTAGGAGGTGTTGACATAACAAGATCTCCTTCACTTTCCCTGCAAAAGAAGGAGGGAAAGTGGAAAACCGCAGGGATTCTCTGATCTGAGAGTGAGGTGAGTGCTGAAGAGGGGAAAAATCTTTGTAAATGAGAATCAAACCTGAAGGGAATGTATGCTCAAAACGAAGGAGACCACACATGGCCAAAGTACTAATGGATCATAAAATGAAATGTGTTGCAGAGAATAAGAGTCAACTGTGCAGCCTGCAACTCCATTCTTTAAAACCCTTTGAAGGAGCCCCACCCATTGGCTATTCTGTTATCACTACAGTGCGGTTCAGTAAAATGAGGGGGACAGTCCCTTTTAAGGACTGAAAAGTGGTTACATAAACGGCTAAACCACCCTTCTCCCAATGGTGGCTACAATGAAGCATCAAGATGGACCCTCTACCTGTAGCTATACTGCAGCTTTCCCTTGATTTTGGAGAAAATCAGCTTATATATTCTCTGGAGTGAAAGCTGGGGGACAGAAGCTTAATGTCCACATGGGTATGATGTCTGGACACTTCCCTTAACTGCAGGAGCATCCTGCTGTCCATGCGGAGAGAAATCCCCATTTGGAAGCACTCCAGTTTAAAATAAACATGGAAAAATAAGGTAAAGCTGAGCCCAAAGCCTTGTAAACACTCATGAAACTTGCACAAAAATAGCTTGTTGCCAAGTTTTGCTGAATAGCTTACGATTCTTTTTTCTCTCTAGAAACAAACCAGAGACTACATCTCTTTTTCAATTAATATAGTAATGAGTTAGAGAATTGAGAATGGCAGTTTCTCATTACTTCCCAAAACGATGTGTAAGGTGCAGAAGGAGACCTCACTGAGCTGGTAAATAAGCAGTAGATCACTGCCTTGTGAAATTGGAATGCCCTTAAGTTTGAACTGAGGTTGAAAGAATGATAAGTCTGTTATGGTCTGTATACTTTGGAGAGGAGAACTTAACTAGAGTTCTTGTATCAAGTCAAAGAAACTTTCCATGATCATATCATGAGTCTGAAATAAGTGTCTGTATCATTCTTAAACAGACTTATTACTACCAGTTCTACTGAAAAACTGTCACCTTACACAAGGGATTAAGAATTGCCCCCAAGAATCTGTCAATTGCTCAAAGGGTTCTAGCAGTTCTTAGGGATCAAAGGTGAACCTTATAGTGGTCAGAGAACAAAAAGGGACTGCGTGAGTGATGTGAGAAAAATTCTCACACCAGTAAAGTACGGAGAGGCACGATGCAGCAGTGGCATAGTGAATGTTTTGTTCCCTTTGCCTAGATGATTCATTTTTGTCTAAAGGCTTCTGCACTGGAGAAGCTGAGACCAAGCTAGCTACCTGTGCCATCCTAAGTAGAGTGACATCCGTAAAACTCAATTGACGTCAATGGACTTAGAAGGGTGTCACGCTGCTTAGATTTGCACTGCGCAGTACCTTTTTGTGTTCTGGAAACCTGCATGTCTTCTGCCCTACACCAGCTCAAAAAAAAAAAAGTGTAGCGTTAATCCTCTCTCTACCCCTCATTTCTTTTCTACAGGACAAGGTAGCAATGGTGTTAAACCATGCCTAGTATTTCCTCACTATCTCAGTCTAGAATTTGATTGCTTTTTGTCACCACCATTAAGCACCTCCTGATGGGTATTTTTTCAAAAGCCGTAATTGCTTTCTGCTCAGAATAAATCCCCATAAAAACACCTAACCAACTCAAATACGAAATCAGTTTTTCAGTTGGTAAACAAAATTTATATGCTAATAGCCAAGATTAGCAGTGCATCTTGAAGTCATTTAGCATGTTCACTCTGTTCTATGGGTCTATTCATCCTCACATGATGGCTGTTCATAGAAATGATTTCTGATTGTGATTTGTTAGCATGATTGACAGTGTCATTCTAAACAGAATTACCTTCATATAAGCCTATTGACTTCAGTGGACAGAAGAATTTAACTCTACTTAGAATGGCACTGCAGGAGATTCAAAATACTCATTGTGGAATATGAAATATGGAAGGTGACCATTGGATCCACTAGGTATATTATAGTTTTGTTCTTTACCTTGTGTGGGATTCTGTTGGAGGAAGGTTGTTTTCAAGATCAGTGGCCAGATCTAAAACATAAGGTTGGATTCAGAGTTGATCTTTGGATCCAGCCCATGGTTTGTATCTAAACTGCAATGTATTGCTGATAATTCCTTTTATTGTTATCGTTACTCATGCATATAGAGGCAGCAGAATAAAAGAAGAAAACTGTTTGGTTGAACAGCCACTGATTCTTCTGCTTCTACAATTTAAAAAATGTTGCTTGTCCTTTTGTTTAGGGTGGTCTGAAAAGGTAAATATTTACATTATAGAATGGTCTACTTATGTAGTACTCCATCTGTGCCCCTTTCCACACATACAGAATAATGCACTTTCAATCCACTTCCAGTGCACTTTGCAGCTAGGTTTTTCTGTGCAGAACAGCAAAATTCACTTGCAAACAATTGAAAGTGCATTATTCTGCGTGTTCAGAAGGGGCCTCAGTGAAGTCTTCAGCCTGTCAGGACATCTTCTTGCTCCTGACTAGAAAAAAAGTTCATAAGAGTCTCAGCAACCTATCCTGAACTGCTTCTTAAAAGTAATTCAGAACATATCTGAACTGATCCTGGGTTCTCAATACTGCTGATTTCAAACAAACAGCAGTTTGTCTAGTTGAGCTCCCACAGCTCATTAAAGGTATCTCCCAAAGGTGAATGCTTTGTTTTCCACATAAAATGTTATTTAGGAGTTGTCTTTTTTTTGGTAAACAAAAGGGAAGCTTATGGTTCACTGAGGCTCTCATCCATCCCCCATGCAGTGCAGCTGTCATTTTGTGCTCATTTTCCTGTTAGTTCCCTATTGCAGGACTGTGGAGGAAATGAGATCAGGTCTAGTCCAAGAGAAATTGTTCCTCTTTCATGTTTAAGTGCTGACGTTCTGAAAAACTTGTTCAATTTTGGTATTATTCTCACTTAGCAAAAGCTGTAGTGGATCTTCTACAGAGCCAAAGAAAGTAACAGGCCCCTGTCATTTGGCCACTCCCAAGTCTTCACCCCACCTGCCCTCACCTCTATTCTCTGCTGTCCTGCCAGCTACATTTTACATCACAGCTCTGATGTACCTTATCACCTTCTGGAGCTGGTCATTGATTAAAAGAATTATTAAAGCAGCTTCAGGCTATCTGTCACTCACACTGTGAATGGTTTCCAAAAGTACCCAGTGATATAAGAATTAGAGCTCGCATAATTAGGAGTCCGAGGGCACCTAATTTTACCACAAAAAACTGGGAAAACTTATTGACTCGCGTATAAGTCGAGGGTGGGAAATGCAGCAGCTGCTGGTAAATTTCAAAAATAAAAATAGATGCCAATAAAATTACATCGAATTGAGGCATCAAAGTGGGTTGTAAATGTTTTTTGAATATTTATTTCAAAAAGAAAAAACAGTGCAAACTGGCTCCTGTAGAGGTAAGGAAAAGAAGGTCAACAAGAACAATATGGTTTCAACAATAACTTTAAAAGTACAAAAACCTTAGCTCAACCAGCAACCAAGCTAAAACACAAGAGTTAAAATCCTCCAAAACTGGATTCCTCATCATCATCTGTATGCTCCAAATGTTAACCCAACTTAGATTTTAAGAGGGATATTACTCAGAAATGGAGAAAATCTACTATTAGCTTCCCATTGTAAACAATGGGGGGATGGGGCATCTCCTTTTGGGGGGGTCCAATAACTTTGGATCCCCTGACCCAAACTTCACCAAACCTGGCTGGTTTCATAAAGAGGAACGCTCTCCTGATGAGATACCAGCCAGGTTTCAGATGAATTTGGTTCAGAGGGAATCCAAAGTTATCAGGACCTCCTCAAAAGGGTAGCCCCATCTATTAATAGCTCCCATTGAAAACAATGGGGAATGGGGGCACCTCATTTGGGGGTCCATAACTTTGGACCCCCTGAACCAAACATTACCAAACTTGGCTGGTATCATCAGGGAGTAAGCCCTCTTCCTTTGAGGGTACCCTGAAATTGCAAGTGCCACTAGCATAAAAAAACTTCGCGCCCCCTGCTGGCCGTAGACAAAAGTAAAACACAAAAAAAAAATTTAATGACCCGCATATAAATTTCTGTGGGGAGCTTTCAGCATTAAAAATGTGTGCTGAAAAAAATTTGACTTTATCACACACATTGAGTATGCTATCACGGGTTATCTGAAGTCTCCAATGAGCAAAACAGATTGCCTGAACCATTTTGTGTAGACAGTATTTTAAAACACTTTAACATCCCTTAACTTGTATACTTGCAGTAGAGGGACCAGGTCCCCACTGTAGTAGGAGGCCTCCTGGCCAGGCCTCTCTTTCTTTGCTACTGCTTAACAGGCTAGAAAGGGGAAGATGTCTCACCAATGCACAACCTCACATCTGGGGGGGGGGGGAACAGAAGTGACATCATCATGTGACAGCAGTGCTGTAGGATTCACCCCATACTCTATGAATTCTACAGTGTTATCCAGCATGATGAAGACACTAAGACCAAGAAGATTGTCGTCCCCCCGCCCCACCCCCCAAAAAAACTTTATACACTTGGGATGGTGCATCATCCTTTAAAAATGAGCAGCCCTCATACCGTTCAAACCGTGGACTATAATACGAGACTAAACTGCTCACAACATACTTTAATTGGGAGAGAATGGATATCTGCTGTTCAACATGTTTTGATATTTTTGTTCATCAAATACAACTGTTTTTGTTATATAAACCTGGCCAAGCCCAAGGGTTAACCTTCCAGACAGCGATAACTAGTAACTCTGGAATGCCCACAGAGAGTGATTCATAAGCAACCCTTTGAAAATATTGTGATGAAGAACAACACTGGGTGAATCTTGTATAGTTTACATCCCCCACCGCCCCTTGTAGGCCACCATTTGGACCAAAGATACCTATTAAACAATATGCCAACAGTAGAAGTCTCTAAGCAAAGATGAGGGTGGGGCAGGGCTAGAGTGCCAAGTGCTAAATTTCAGTGTAGATATAGTGGAGAGAGCCAGAGTGGGGTAAACTGCTTCAGACTTAGGCCCAAATTGCACATTACATTCAACCGCTGCTCACCATGGAGTCTTGCAGCAAGACACCAGCTGCAAGTTCCCCATGGGAACTCAGTTCTAAAGCGCTACAAAGGCCTGATTTGGATTGGAAGCACGGTAAAGAGGGAATAATTTGCCCCACTGGGAGGCTGCACCTACACTGACTGCTTCCAATCCAAGTCAGGTCCCTGTGGTGCTTTAGAATTGAGTTACTATGGAGAACTCACAGATGGCATCCTGCTGCAAGTCCCCACAGCAGTCACATGTTGAATGTGACATGTTTTTGCCTTAGATTCTAACATCTAAATGACTCGTCCAAATTTGGACTTGAACCATTACACACTTTGTTTCAGGGATCTATAACTAAGTGTCAGGTCGCTAAAACAACCATGGGAGGAAAAAAGAGGCTGGAATAGAGTGTAGACTAATCAGGGTGGTTTACCGATGAAGAGCGAGTCATATTATGACTTCAGAATCTTACAGTACCAAACATTAAACTGCCCTTTTGGGTGAAGAGGTGTATTGAAAGTGGTGCCCTAAGGTGCAGAGTAATAAGCTGCCATACTGCAGCCAAAGCTCTGCTCACAACCTGAGTTCTATCCCAACAGAAGTCAATTTCAGGTAGCCAGCACAAGGTTGACGCAGTCTTCCATCTTTCTAAGGTCGGTAAAATGAGTACCCAACTTGCTGGGGGTAAAGTGTAGATGACCGGGGAAGGCAACAGCAAACCATACCATAACATTGCCTGTCTAGTAAACATCGTGATGTGACATCACCACATGGATCAGTAATGACCTGGTGGTGGCACAGGGAGCTACCTTTACCCTGTACCATAAAATTAGTTGGAGTCGAATAAAGGTAACAAATACAAAAAATCATTAGAGTTTAATAACTGAAAGGATGATTTAACCTGGTCATTGGTGTCATTTGGACTTCTTTTGACAATAGGAGGGCAGTAAGGCAGCAGAACACAGGGTATGAAGAGCTGCTTGATTGAACCCAAAATGCTTGGGAAAGGGCATTGGGAAATATTGCACTCATCCTAATTGGGTTAGTTTCATTGTGGAATGGAATGCAGTCAGGCTGGGCAGCTTCATGCCATTAGGCTACTGCCTGCTGCCCTCCATTGTTTTACCAATGGCCTCAGGCTGCTTTTGGGATTGAGTTTGGCGTGCTGTTTGGTAGATTGGTCTTGAGCTCAGATTGGACTGGGGAAGGAACAGAGACAGAAGTCAAGCAAAACAGAGGATCCATAGCAATACATATTACCACCTCACATTAGACTGCTGCAGTTCCCTTCTCATCATCTTCTACTGTGCTCTTCTCAGTCCTCAATATTCTCTGCTTTATGACACCCCATTCAGCAGCTATGGAGGTAGGTCAAGGGGGCATGAATCAATCACCTTCCTCATAAAAACTGAGACATAGCCGCCTGCTTTACAGCAACCTAATCTGGATGTCATACTTATTATTCTTCATAAGGTCACCTATCTGCTGTTTCTAAATTTCATTTTCCATTATTAATGATTACCCAGTTAACATCATAAGCTGCCTTCATAACAAGGCTAAACAATTTGTCTTTGGCAACACATCACTTGAGGAAGCCACATTTAATGCTTGCTTTATATTCTTCCTCATCATTTCAGTAGGGAAAACTCTTGATTCCAATTGCTGAAGGCAGAAAAGCTCAGGGAGGCGAGGAGGGGAGGGGCAGAACTTAACTCCCCTCCCCCACACATTCTATTTTTGTGTAAAAAATTCACATACACTTTAGACATGAATATGTAGATAAACTGACATGAACCCACATTTGTCTACACCATTTTTATGCCTGGTTTGGTCATGAGCCTTTAGAATTTATATCATATTTTATTAGAAATGTTGCACTATATCTACTGCTGCATTTCATTGGAAGTGTTAATTGGGAGTGTTTATTGTTCATGATTTCCATAGATGGCAATATTGGTATTAAAGAATATGGTAGATCCCTTAGTTGGATTTTTGTTTAAAGTGTCTGCACCAACTTCTTGGACTTTGTTTTAATCTAATGAATATTTTTTAATTAAAAACAAAAAAAAACTTGGAATGGATGGTGGCTGCTGGCTGCTTTGAGGGTTTCTTTAAGAAAAGCAGGCCCAGACCATTCCAATAAGAAAAATAAACAAACAGAAGTTGCCCCTGAAAAAGATGTAGTATAATCAGTGGTGGGATCCAAAAATTTTAATAACAGGTTCCGATGGTGGTGGGATTCAAACAGTGGCGGCGCCACACACACGCACCTCCAGTCCCTATTGGGCAAGGAGGTTGCTTTAGTAACCCCTTCTCGGCACTCAGAAAAAATTAGTAACCCCTTCTAGAGAAGTGGTGAGAACTGGTTGGATCCCACCTCTGAGTATCATGTCATATGTAATTTTATGCAACTGACTTCTGTATCAATTGAAGTGCTGTTTGCTTAACTCTGTGTAACCTTCTTATCCTTGTTCACATCAATCTCCATTGGAGACCGAAGAAATTAATATATGACAGCACCCTGTGGCTTAACAAATATGAAATTGCTTGAACAAATTAACGTACCTTTAATTTAAATTCAATTTTCTATCATTTAAGGATAAATAATAGTGAACACATATATGTATATATATACAGCACAACTCAATTGTACAAAATCTTCAGTGCTTTTTAAGAAAAAGCACTCAGAACAGTTACCACTACTAACCGTGTCCAATAAATAAAGAACAGCAAGAAAATCCAAACTATTAATAAAGCAGGGCTTCTTTATCTCATCTGGTCTTCTGCATAGGATGTAGTTGCTGCAGGTCTTTTCTCAACTTGGGCCTGTAAAAAAAAATAAGTAATTCCCTCAATTGAGCTGTAGGCCTTCCTTCTCCCTCTGTAGGCCAGATCAACTGAGGAGGGTGAGGCTCTTGCAGTTGGTAATAAGTAAGCAAGCTTACCAACTACACATGCTCAGTGAGCTCTTATCCCCTGGGCCCTAAGATCCAAACAAAACAAAAATACTAAAATATCTTGGGTTACATCTACACAAGCCAAATGCACACAGATTTCTATTGATGGGGGAAATTGGGTTAGAAATAAGGCCGTGCTTCCTGGAGTGATGTCAGTATTCACTTATGCATTCATTTGTCTATTTAAAATACCTTTGCCTCCCTAATAGGCATTTTCCAGCATGGTTTATCTGCAAATATTCTGTAGACATAATGAGGACACAATCACAGTTCCCCTTCCATCAGGGGTGTGTATGGCTTTCCACCTGCTTATAAAGGCAAGGCTACTCAGAGGGCCTGTTATGTTGTGCATCTGCAGCCGCTTCAGAACCATTCCTGCAAATACTCCTCCATGCAGGGCCTGTGCTGGGCTGCCAGGCACACACTTCATCTCCTGTCCTGTAGGGCCCTGCGTGCTCTCCTTCTCCTCTGTTCCTGAGCCTCTGGGGATGAGGAAGGCGAGCAGGCCGGCATCTGACTTCCCACAGCTCACTCAGAGCTGGAGGGCTGTGGCATCATTGCACTGGTGTCTGGCTGTAGGTTCATGTCTGACTTCTCCCTGTGCCACTTCTACTATTGGCTGTGAAAAGGAGCCAGGGCTTCCTGCTGACACTTCATCAGAGGAGTCCTCAATACCTTCTGGATCCAGCTGATCCATGACACTGTGTCACTGAACACATGACATTACATTATTAAAGATTTCTAATGTTATAATAAACAAAATGAGTTGAACATGAAATAATGTTTCTGGGCATATTACTAATAGCTACTTCAACACAGTTTCTTATATTGAGCGGCATCCATCTGCAAGCAGCAGTCTTTCCAGTGGCGTAATGTCCATTGGGCAAAGTGGGCAGCTGCCCTGGGCTCAGGAATTTTACAGGGCATGCTCCTGCGTTTTTATTTTTTGGTGTTTTTTCATCAATGGAAAAAATCAATGCAGAAGTAAGATTCTTGGCCAAATTTCTGGGAGGGTCCATAACTTTGGCCCCCATGAATCAAACTGCACCAAACTTGGGGAGTGTCATCAGGACAGTCTCCTGATGATACCCTGAAATTTTGATGTCACTAACTTAACAATTGCACCCATGACAGGCACTCCCAGAAATTTGGCCAAGAATCTTACTTCTGCATTGATTTTTTCCATTGATGTCAATGGGGAATTTCTGGTGCAGCCTGTGGGGTGGACATTTCTGAAGGAACAGTCACAAAGCTTTCAGGATATCTTCAGGAGACTGTCCTAATGACATCCCCAAGTTTGGTGAAGTTTGGTTCAGGGGGACCAAAGTTATGGGCCCTCAAAGGTGCAGCCCCCATCTCCTTAGCTCCCATTGGAAATAATGGGGGATGGGGGTAGCACCTTTGGGGGTCCATAACTTTGGATCCTTGAACCAAACTGCACCAAACTTGGGGGCATCATCAGGACAGTCTCCTGAAGATACCCTAGCATTTTGGTGCTGATACCTCTAAAAATGCGCCCCCTGCAGGCCTTAATGCAAAAAACACCAAAAAATAAAACCGCATCAGAGAATCTCGGATGTTACCACAAGTTTGGATCGCGCAGAGTTCAGAGGGGGCGGGCTCGGGCCCTTGGCCCTCCTAGCGCCTCTGAACTGGCTCCGCACCACCAAGTCTTGCTGCCTGTGCCTCTTGCCAGCCTTGCTGCATCCTCGGGTGGACCATTGTGGGATGGCAGGACTAGCAGTCAGGGGCGCACATGTACCTGGCTGACCCACCTACCACACTGCTCTCCCCTGGATGCTGCCGCTGCCCACCGCTGCTTGCCTGCCCCCCACATCTCGCACCATTTCGCTGGTAAGGGGGGCGCCTAAGTTCAGCCAGCAAGGAGGGGGGGAGCCACAAGCCACCAGGGGAGGAGGACGGGGGAGCTCCACCTCCTTCCGCTGCCCATGGGGGGAATCAAACTCAGGTTTTGCCCAGGGCTCCAGTTTGCCTCATTACGCCCCTGAATCTGTCAGTCTTTTGTCCAGAGTCTCCAGACAGAGATGGGGGAAGAAGATGACAATCTTTTCTTCAAGAACTCTGATGTACAAAGAAATCTAAATGACAAACTTTCTGATTCATCTCATTCCAGTGCAAGGAATAAACTCCAAGTGCTTAATATGATTGCTGGTGTGATATTGGTCGCACTTTTTCCCTTTTCAGTGTTTGGGGCTTGAACAGTGTAACAAAGTGATTCTTCTTTTACCCCTTTGTGTGTCAGAGCATATAAATAGCTTAGTTGACAGCCTAACAAAGATCTACGGTAAGTCTTCATATGTATTGTCAAAGGGTTTCACAACTGGAATCAATTGGGTGTTGAGAATTTTCCAGGCTGTATGGCTGTAATCTGCTTGTTTTTGCTCCTGATGTTTTGCCTGCATCTATGACTGGCAACTTCAGAGATACATAGTGGTAAGATGTGTTTCTCTCCATGGCACAGTGTGCAGTGATTGTGTGGTGGGGTATGTTTTGTCCACTCTACTCCACAGGTGGGTGTTGGGGAGAGGCACATTTTCATGCGTCATTGACCATTCTTCCTCTGTGTTCTACAATTTACCCAATATCCTTTGTGAAATACTTGGCTACCCTTTCCTTTGGGTCCCAGTCCCATTGTTGTTTTGTTGGAATTGTCTTGCTAGATCAGATCACCATCCACCCATGTAGTTCAGTACTGTGTATCCAACTGCAGCCAGCCAAATCTTATTGTCTCTGCAAGTACAAATGTGTCACTTATCTATTTTAACTAAGCTTTGTTTCTGCAGCTTGAAGTCTGCCCGTTAGCAATGTCGCCTATGTGCTTCAGTGGGCACTGATTGCTGCTGACAAGTGTGGTAGAACTCAGTGGGAGAGACTGCTGAGAAATACCTCTGCAGGATGAACTGGTGATGATGTGATAGGGATTATTTTACAAAAAAGGTAGCCTAGGCTGTCAGCCATGACTGAGTAGAGAAGACAAGAGTCATTCAAACTGGCACATGCATTTGGAAGCACTTGAGTAGTGAAAGATTACTTGAGGGGAGCTGGCTTCCTGCCTATCCACTGTTACCCACCAGAACTACTAAACAGTCCCACCTTAATTTTTATTTTTATAAAACTAAAAGCTAAAAACAAGGCTTCCTTCATGAAGAAGCCTACATCTATAATTTGAAGTGCCTTGTGATTTGGAGTGTTGCTGTTCTAACATATAGAGAATTCTAGTACTAGTCCATAACCTGTTCTCACTGCTGGAGCCCAACATTTGGATTAGACAGTGGGATAGTAATATATGCATATAAAGATCTAATGACACATAAAATCAATCATCTTCCATGCGTACTCCACTATCACTCTTCTACATAAATATGTTAAAATCTAAAAGGTAAAAATTACTCATAAACCACATTATCTAAATAATCCATATTATCCTAATGTGTAAATTACCTAAATGGCTTATGTGTAATTCATACCTTTTAGATTTTAATATCTATGGGAACCACTGTGTGAGTGCAGGAGCCATGGGAAGAAATTCATAGTCTGGCTTATATCACACCACACAATGCAAAAGTTAGATTTTTTTTTTTTGTGCATTTTTGGTTAAAAAATTGAAATTACTAAATTTGGGATAAATTTCATAAATAACTTTTTTTTCTGGGAGCAGCAATGGTGTAGTGGTTAAAAGCAGGTGCACTCTAATCTGGAGGAACCTGGTTGATTCCCCGCTCTGCCGCTTGAGCTGTGGAGGTTTAATCTGGTACTTAGATTAGCCTATGCACTCCAACACACACTAGCGGGGTGACCTTGGGCTAGTCAAGGGCTAGTTTTGGAGCTCTTTCAGCCCCACCCACCTCACAGGGTGTTTGTTGTGAGGGGGGAAGGCAAAGGAGATTGTAAACCCCTTTGAGTCTCCTTACAAGAGAGAAAGGGGGGGATATAAATCCAACTCTTCTTCTTTTTCAGATAGCAGTACCTGACTATAATTAAAAAATTTTTTTCTGTAAAGTGTGTAATGGAAAACTGTTCATTTTGGCCATTTAAAAAAGCCTTTGATGCTGAAACATGTATGGTCTTAGTTGGTCACTTGATGTTGACCAATGCCTACATTGTAGCAGATAGAAGTACTCTTGTCCCATCCCCCCCATCCATGCTTTATCAAGGGCCAACCTCCCCCTCCTCAATGGCAGCATCATGTCTACCTTTGCCTTAAGATTGCCTGCAATCCAGACACCTTGCACTCAATTAGGGTGCTGGTGAACAGATCCTTCTTCTCAGGCATCATGTTCTGAGTCTTCAGGGGCAACAATATAAAATATATTGCGCATATATATATATATATACATATACACACACACACACACACACATATATATATATTGCATATATATATATATATATATATTGCATATATATATATTGCATATATAAAATATAATGCATATATAAAATATAAATGCAAGAGAAGCTAATGAAGTTTCCTTCCTGTGAACAACAAAACACAACTGTACTATTCCTATTTGGCTAATCACCTGTGAACAAGCTCCCTAAGAGTAGGGTAAGAAAAGCATTTCTTTTGGTAAATACAAATCTGAAATGATATAATGATTTGTGAAGGAAAAAATTCTTTCCTCCCACAAAATTATGCCTTTCTCTGTTCCCAAAAGGCTAGAATGCTCTGAAGGTCAAAAATGGGTTTGAAAGTAAATGTTCTTTGTTTGCTTATTGTGCTTCTGTTATGCTGATGCTGAGTGCATGAGTGTGCAAGTGGTCGTACTTGAAATCCACACATTTCTAATTCTGGAGCTGACTCACTGAAATTTAGTGGCTACAATCCAGTTTAGACCATATATTTGTGTGGGCTTAAGTGCCTTGTGGTTTGCAGATCTCCTTTAGAAATATTCCGAAGTAAACTATCTGCAGCTTGCAAGCGTTTTCTCATATTTATGGTGAAACTAATACAAAATAAAGACAATTTATATTCTTTCCTCCATCTCATCCCAGATCACTGAGTTTAACTGGAGGGGTAGATTAATAATCTGTCAAGTGCATACCATATTTTTTCTGGCATGTAATGATTCTCAAAATAGACACAAGATACACTGAAAGGAGAAAATATATGTCAATGTTCATTAAAACAGAATGAGCCACATCCTTATTATAAGCAAAGAACATATTTCAAAAGTTTGTATCTGATAACCAGATTTGGCCAGGGGTTCCTTTTCTACCAAACCAGTCATCAGCTTGCCCCAAAGTCTACATCGCTCACATCACTGACAAGATAATCCTATAAAGATAAGACACTTTCATAATTACAGATAACACATAGACCAAAATGTGTTTGGCTTGGCTTAAATTAGAAATAATAATAAAATGGGGATTTGCTGGCTATCTGTGACCTTTGTGGATTTTTTTCTTTCATTAGCATATATTAAAAGAATCGATCCTTCTTCTGATACAGTATTGTTTTTACAGCAGGTCCTTTATGAAAGGACCACCATATCCAACCTGATGCACTGTAAGAAGTAAGATATTGATATTATTTGTCTAGAAGGAAATGCCTCAATTGTAATGCAAAGGCTCTGCCCAGGACTGAAAGTCGAATAGATTCCTAATGTTTAGTAATATTGATTCAAGCCTATGTTTGTGCTCTATGTTAGCATATTCCATGTGCTTCCATAGTGTTAGATCAATTAATGAACTGGAAGTCAATGCTAACTTCTGTAATGGGGGGAGGGGCAACTAGTTGCTAATTTCATAGCAGAGGACTGGGGGGGGGGGGACAATCCAGAATGAAAGGTTAAGGAGATGCCACTTCCAGACAGATACAGATAAGTGGATTCTATAGATTGTTGTTTAATGTTTTCATAAGGAAGCCAGTGACTTGAATGATTGTCAGTTCACCCAAGAGACAGAAACAAATAGAAGTTCTACTCATTTATAGCTTGGAGGGTTGGAAGTGATAGTCTAAAATGATACCATGCAATGTATAAATTCACAGCTTTTTGAAGTGGAAGAACCATACACAAATACACATGCCTGTATGATCACAACTTCCAAACGTGTCATTAGCAGTAACATTGAATTGTTTAAATTTGTATACTGCCCTGAGAGCTAAAGGCTGAAATATGGTCTACAAATATGGTAAAAAGTGGTAAATGTTCCCATACTGTATATCTAGGGTAGCAATTGGTGTGTCCTATTTGTTTCAGTGCTCTGTTCATATGAACAGACCTTTAATATGAATACCTTCTCTTCCCTTCAGGAAACTCAAGGCCATCTTTGTGACCAGTGGCTAGAATGATAGGTTTAGATGTAGGAAGCTCGGCTCAAATCTCAGAAACTCGCTGGTTTGTTATGAGTAAACCATTGTTTCTCAGTCTAACCTACATATCAAGGTTGTTGTGAAACTAAAATACTATTCCGACTTTCTGAGCTTTTTAATACACCAGTATTAAAAGTCCTATACCTATAGGCTATAAAATGCAGTGTGTCAGGGTTAAAAGAAGTATTTCATTTAATGTTTTTAAAATGAGATTTTTTGTTAAAAATGTAAAGAATTGTAGTATATGTATGTGTAATTGATGAAGTTCCTACAGTTACAAGTTCATTCAAAGCATCTTATTCACACCCGGATGTTTTGTATATAATGTCAAAGAACAAGACCTTTGGCTAACTCATAGGAAACTAGTTTCTTTTTCTAGCTATCATAGTTGAGAGAGCCCTCTGATCCATTATAGATGTGGCTGCCTGAATACATGGCTTTATTTTGACAAGCATTAATGAGTATTAAATTGTTTTGTGAAATGTTTATGCATGAAATGGAATAGTTTCCACTCCTTTAAGCCTCCTGTTAAAAATACTCTGTGAGCCTGAGAAAGATAAATGGCCTGAGGAAGATCAATGGAATGTGATGTTATTGTGTGGCAACTGAGTCATATCTTAGTTCCACCAAAAAATAAATGGAGGAACCCCATTCGCTACGATGGATCTGAAATTCAGCCTCTAGTTAGTAAGGAAGGGTGATTCCTGTATGGTGGGTGTTAGGTTATTCAGCATACAATTATTTCTGTGTTACCACTTCACCAAGAAGTTATACCTACAAAAAACTTAACCTGATGGAACCAGACCACAGATTTTTAACTGGAATTTACATATTTGTTTTCCTTATGGTTACCAGTTTCCAGATAGGACCTCGGGTTGTTGTGTAATTCAAGTAATCTCCTGACAGACTGAGTCAATTCCCCTGGAAGAAATGGCATTTTCAATGAGTTGACTATAAGGCATTACACCATGGCTGAGTTTGCTCCACAGCCAAATTACATCCTTCTTAAGACATCTCCAAGTATTGAGGAATTTCCCAAACCAGAGTTGGTGCCCCTAGCCTTCCCACCACTAAAACAAAAATGCAATGAAAAATGTGGGCATTCTGAGAACCACTCAATGTACTACAGTTTTAGTAAGAACATTAATCTTCTCAGCTTGTGTCTTTTTGAGAATTTTGCTGTAGTGAAAAATATGTGAAATAATAGGACACGTGTGGTAGCTAGGCAGAAAGAAAAAGCAGGCATCTGTAACTAATTGTCATTCAAAAAAAGGTACTTTGGAAGCCACAGCTTATCATGGGAGGAAATGCTGCACCTGCTGAAATTCTCTTCCTTACATCAAGTCACCCTACCATATACATGGCGTCTCCTCTCTCCCTGATGGCGCCCCCTCTCTCCCCCTTTTTAACTTCTGCAGTCCTTACTCATCTCTGGGCCTTCTGTATCCCTCTCAAGAGGGGCTTTTTAGATCATCTGGATGCTATATTTTGTACGCTGTGTTTTAAATTGCCTTAATTATTTTAATGTTTAGAGCCTATATTTATATTGTACTTATAGTTAAATTATGAGAGTGCTCTGTTGTTAAGTTGTGTTATGTTGTTTATGTTGTACACTGCTCAGAGCCCTTTGGGGGTGAGCAGTATAAAAGTCTAATAATAATAACACATAAGACAAGATTAAAAGAGTCACAGGGTATGAAGATTTATTGGGGAAATAGTTCAATATCATTAAATGGTAGGGTTAAATTAAAATGTCTGTTGCTCATAAGCAGCCAGGCTTCACTGTGCCAAATACTTAGAGTGTTATAAAGCTAGTGCTATAATGGGAATGAGGTTCACTCTAGTATGGAAGACAGAGCTTCTCCTCCCTGAGAGATCTCTCATTGCCAGAAATGAAACAAGAAGAAATAATTAATTCAGAACTCCAAATGTCCTGACCTTTGACTAGGATTGTCAACTTTGGGAAATTGCTGGAGATTTGAGGAGACTTCCCGTTTAAGCAATGGCATAGAATGGTTGATCTCAGACTTGCTTTGAGATCCAAAGTTCCAGCTTGTGGTTCTAAAGATTGCTGCATGCCTCTCCGGAATAAGGAGAGAGCAGGAGAAAGCTGTGCATGCTCTTGAGACAGTCTCCCCTGACTGGAAACGGCAGAGTAAGACCAGAAAAGAAATCCTAATTTGAAAGCACCATTCCGTTAGAGAGAGGTAAGAGTTGTTACGGAATTAGTTTACTGCTGGTTGTTGGTAACTGTTGCATAGTGCCACCTGGTGGCCATTAGAGGTATTAGAGATGTAATGGCCTCAATCAGAAAAGGCTTGGCTTCATTGGAGATAATGGAGCTATCTGGAAATTTGAAAGCTATGTCTGCTAAAATACCGACTCTGCAGACTGGAATAGACTCTCTAAAAAGCAGCATTGGAAATATTCCAAGCAAAGGATTGGAAAATATGCCAACAACAATGGCTGAACTTTTGAAGGCATTTAAAGAAATTAAATCTGTTTTTTTTACATTGTACAACTTGAAGCAGATTTAAAAACAACAAAGGAGGTCAAAGATTTGGAAAAAAAAAAGTACTGTGTACAAATGGAACTTAAAGCTCATGTTCAGGCCATATTGTGTTTCGAATATCAGACCAGAGAGATGGCCTTAAGACTTAGGCAGATACCAGAAGAACAGGATTCTTCAAAAGAAAACCTTAAAAAGAAAATTACCTTAGCACTGGCCAATTTTTTGTAGATGGAAGAGAAAGAAATGACTGCAAAATTGAAAAAGTTTACAGATTTAACTCAAAAATCCAAAATCACAGGGATTTTGTAGAGATTTTGTCATCTTTGCAAAAGAAACTGCTAGTCAAATCATAGGTCATTTCTGCACAGCCATTTAGACCAGGTTGCAGCCAAGATAATTTAGACCAGGTTACAGCCAGGATAAAAAACCTGGCATAATCCCGGGCCATTCACATGTCTGAGGTCCCCAGTTTAAACATTGAAAGTTATGCTGTTTCAGGGTGGGGGATAATCCACCCCCAAATAGCATCACTTTCAATGTTGTTTTAACTGGGGACCACAGATTCTTTCTTTAAGGTGGATTTAAAAGGAGAATCTGGGCTGCTAGTTTCAACACCATTGAAGGTGGTGGTGGTGAATTCCAGCATCACAGTGGTTGCCCAAGGGGGGGGGGCACAAAACTCAGATTTTCCCTAGCTATGCCTCTGCCCGGAGGGGAGGGCAGAAGGGACTGCCAGCTGGGAGCCCAGCCGGTGGAGGGGCGGGGGGGGGGCAGGGGAGTCTGTTGTCCCTGGCCTCAGATAGCTACTTTTATAAGCACTGAGGGCGGGGGAGGCGTAGCTCTGCCCCAGGGGCCCTGCCCCCCTGAGCTCCCCCATAAAAAATCTATACCTATGATCTATACCTGGACTAGAGAGTCAGATTAAAAAGAGAATCTGTACCACATCCCAGGTGAAAACAAAAACAGTAACACTAAATAAACACATGGGTTGCTTGGTTGTTTTACTCTGAGGAAAACCCCATTCAGCTACTAAGCAGTGAAGCTTATGAGAATTATGGATTTTTAATATAAAGAGAGGAATTGGTTTCCTGAGAGATAGCTGGAATTCCTGCTTTTTGAAGCAATGTGTGGACTAGAAGTATCTGGTGGAGAGTTTTAAGAAACTGCTTTGAAATATTTACCTGAGGGTAAAAGGAAGGTCTTTAAAACAAATAGAAAGACAAACTGAATACTCTGTCACCTATACTGGTGTGTTTATATATGTTTAAATTACATTGAATGTAACATTTTGAAGGTATAAAGCGAAACTTGTAACAACTACGAAGAAAGACACTGAAACAACTTGTGCATAGTAACCCCTCAATGCCAACTTCTTATTTATTATTATTTACTCCTTTTCAAAAATAATTTCTTTTATTCCTATAAATGAAAACTTTTTGTTTTATCGTTTAACATTAGAAAGCCTCTGGTGCCTGATTTTCATTTTCTGACAGAATGAAAAGGAGTTGTTTTTGTGTTCCCTCAGAGTGGTTCCTCTCTGCCTTACTGAGATGTGCCCGAACTGAATAGCTGAAGAACGTTTTTACTGTTTATTAGAAATATAAAGGGGGGAAATCACAAAGTATAAAATAAAGTAAAATAATCACATTTATGCTACTGCATCATAATACTAACAGATCAAAGAGCTGTTCAGGCAAAGCATCGTGACCGAATTTTTGGAGAGAAAATCATTTCTGGGCACTGCTGGGCAGAGGGAAGGTTCTTGGGGGCACAACAGACCCCATCTTCCTCTAGTTGTGAAGGTAGGGTATTGGGAGGGGCCTTACAAGTGGAATACCCTAGGCCTAGGGTCACTCTTCATCTAAATCCTGCACCACACAGAGGTCAGTTTGCCCAGAGAAAATGGGAGCTTTGAAAGGTACATTGTATGAAATCACATCCCTGCTGAGCTATCCTTCCCTGCCCAAACTCTTCCCTCAGCAGATTTCACCCCCAGAGATGGCAACCCTAAAAACCCAGCAAATCTTTTTGAGTAATGCTTCTTCCTTATGACTCTAGGCTTGATGGAACATTCCAGTGCTGCAGTAAATCCTACATCCAGGGCTAAAAAGAAACACTGGGCCTTTGATATGGAAGACTCACCCTCCTAATCACTGATGTCATGTGTGAAGACTATTAATGAGGAAAATATACCCTTCACTTGTGAGGCAGAACTTTTATATACTCACACCTGAGCCCTGGCATGAAAGCAGGTGGCAGTTGAAGAACTCAAGCCCTAGCAACTAGGTTTTACTTGGCATAATAAAACCCTGCTCATCTGTCTCACACTTTTTTTAATGGAGGTGTGTCTGGTCTTTTTTCTGAATTTGGGAGGTTTCTGCTTGGTTGAGGACAGGCTTCAGATGATACGAGTGACAAGCTATTAAGACAGTTACAGCAATCAAGCCCCTTTTGATAGCAAAGTTAAAAATATGCTTCTCTGGCTGGCACAACCTCACAAAAGCAAAACAGAGAGGCTATTTTTAATGCCTTAATGCCACAGCAAAAAAAAAATAATAAACTTGCAGAATGAGATGGGATGAACAGCTTATTTCTTCCTCCTGAAATAAAGCATTAATATATAATTGAATTTATTCAAAATATGATACCTTAAAGGGAGACTGCAACCAAAAAATCAGAATGAGATTGAGACTAGGACAGGGAGTCATGAAGGAACTAGAGACGATTCTTAAATGTAAGGATGTGTAAATGGTAAGTAACCAAAATCAAGTTAAATTCTGCCATAGTATTCCCTATCTATGGATGAGTATGAAAGTTGGGCGATGAAGAAAGCTGACAGGAAGAAAGTAGATTCCTTCGCAATATTGTGTTGGAAGGCAGTATTACAAATGCCAAAAAACAAACCAGTGTGTTGTGGATCAAATCAAGCCTGAACTATCCCTGGAAGCTAAAATACACTGTTGTAGTTTGGTCACATTATGAGGAGACAGGAGCCATTGGAAAAGACAATAATGCTAGGAAAGGTTGAAGGCAGCAGGAAAAGAGGAAGACCCAACATGAGATGGATTGACTGTATAAAAGAACCCACAGCCCTCTGTTTGCAAGACCTGAGCCAGGCTGTTGATGACAGGACATTTTGGAGGACATTGATTCATAGGGTTGTCCAAATCAGCATTTAACAGACACACACCTTAATTACATTCAAAATCAGATAGTGGCCAACAACCCTGCTATTATAATTTTATCTCAACTAAACCTTCGCTTTTTACCTATTGTTTTGGAATTATGGAATGAATATGAATTTCCTCAACCATCCAGATTCAAATACTTTCCTGTTCCTCTCAAGGAGGAACACCATTTTGAAATGACATTTTTTTTCTGAGTTGCGTTTTCATACATGCATCTCTAAGAAGATTTCTTGAAATTTCAGACCAACACAGGAATGTTTTGCTTACTGGAAAAATCCATGCCCTTTCAGAATCCTGGGGTTTACATTGATGGTTAACAGTTTTGAACAGTCATTTCAGACCTGGTTACCACCTTTGTTCTGACATTTTCTGCTTTCGCTCTGTCCATCCATGAGAATTTCATTTTTGGCTGTCTTGATAGCATGGAAATGTGTATACAGAAGTGCAGTTTCCAGTGTACAGTGAAACTATATGGTGTGATAACAGAAGTGCACACTGGAATCAGCACAGGCAGTTCTGATTGTGTGTACTGTAGAGTGATATAATCTGTTATTTTTTCATTAGCAGTTCATTGGAACTTTTCCTTACCAAGAAACCTCAGCTGCATTGCCTTTGTATCTGCTGTTTATATATTTACTTCTTTTATATGCTGTCTTTCTCCTCCTGTGAATTCGAAATACATCATTATCTCCTCTTTCATGTTATTGTCACAATAGTTCTGAGAGTGTGTGACTGACCCAAGTTAACTTAGCATGTTTCAGTGGCAGAGTGGGAATCTGAACATGGATCTCCCAGATTCTAGTCAGACATTCTTACAACTACACCACTGGCTAGCTGTAGAAGAAGACCAGGTGTAGGTTACCACCCCCAGTGTGGCACATTGGTTAGAATGTTGGGCTAGAATCTGGGAAACCTAGGTTCACATCTTCATTATACCATGGATGCTTGCTGGGTGACTTCTAATCTACTTCACAGGGTTCTTGTGATGATAAAATGAAAAGACTGATGTAAACCACTTTAGGTCCCTGCTGAGGAGAAAAGTGGGATCTAAATGAAATAAATAAATAAATACATGTTTGGGGGAAAAGCAGTGGATGACATTTTACTAATGTTCTGGGAATCACGATATCCCTGTCCTTGATAATGTGTGATATTTGATCCACTGTCTACTTCTGTAACATGTTATGATACCCGTGAAAAGTAATTCATTACGAGATAGGACCCAGTGAAATACCATTCAGGATCTTATCATCCTGCTTGCATCACTATTGTCAGAAAAAGCAAGTTACATAGGAGATGCAGCTCCTCCATCTTGGTAAGGATACTTGATGGATCTGTCTTCTTGGAATGTCTAACCTCCTTGGCCACTATTCCCAGAATTTCACTGGAGGGTTAAAAAAAAAACCCCAGCATTATAACAGCATTGTAATAATCTACTACATCCCCATAATTCATAGCATATTTTGGATATTTCATTTCACTTTTGACTCATATTGTATTGAATTGGGTTTTTTTGTTTGTTGTTTTGGCATGTTTCATGTTCTTATATACCTCTTTCTCCAAGAATGGTGGGTGCAAGTTTTTAAAATGTCCCTCACAGCAGATAGTAGTATATCATATAATAAACTGCATAATATATTAATTAATATTATATTTGGTATCAAAAATTTGGTTCTAAAAGAAATTATGAAGTATTTATTTTAAAATTAGCAATGTGTCTGTCAAAATAAATTGTCATGTGCAGATACAGCAAGGCACATTCACCATTTCAAGAAAGCAAACACAAATAATGAAGGAGAAGGGAAAGGTATTGACCATGAAGACAGAAAACCTAAAACTTTTATCTAGAGAGTTGAGCATCTACTTTGTCAATGAGGTATACTCTTTTAATAATACGCCTACCCCTGGAAGTGGAATGTAAACAGTGAATGAACTGGGAACTTGCTCTCCACACCAATTATTAGTTGCAGATGGTACATGAAAAACAGCCATTCTTTCTGGAGACATAAATATAAAAGTAACATTGTCATCTATCTACAGTTGTTTGAAAACTTACAATTTCATATTTTAACCAAGACTTTCTACAGAATCCATATACTGTATAACTTCTGCTTCCCAAGTGTTTTGATTACTTATTCCCAAATTACCAATAATAACTAGTTTTCTTCTGTTTACTGTGGCTCATCTATCCTTCATGACAAAGGAGTTGATAATGTGTCATGATTATGGATGTTTCCTCAGTTGACCTCAATTGTTAAGAAATTGGCTTGTGTGAAATTATCTACCACTCAACTGAAGGAAGTGAGCAGATATGTGTCTTGGTGCGAAAAGGAAATGCAGTCTTAATGCCACAAGAGACATAGAGGAGCAAACAGCTACTACTCAAGTTGGCTGAATCCATCTCTAGGGATCTACTATGAGGTAGCAGATATGATCTCTAACAGGAATGCTCCTTCATCTCCATATGTGTTCTACCTTTATATTTGTCAATATTTTATATTTGCCACAAAAATGACTTTTCTCCCTCCATTAAAGGGAAAGTTGGCTCCAGTAACTTCTGGCACATGTAACAATATAATAGCAATAGTTTACTCTCAAAGATTAGGATCCAGAAATTTTAAAATATGAATTTGAAGTAAGAAATTCAACAGAAGATAGTGGCTTCTCATATAGAAGAATATGCAATGCATTTAATGTATAACATACTATCCATTGTTTTTTTAATTATGGCAACAGATACTTTTGCATTGGCTGGTGTTTTAGTTTTTTCACCCATAGATAATTTTGTTCTTTGTGAAGATACACAAGGAGGTTTTTATGTGGTTATGATAGCAGCAGCATTTCAACACATTTCTATATTAGAAAAGGCTTCAGTCCAACATGGTCACCACTGAGGTTCCAGCCCTTCTGTGGAGATACCATTGCTTGTGTCTGCTAAACCTGTGTTGGTGGCTGTCCATTGCCTGCTGAGTGTTTGATGCTCCCATTCAAGGTGGTGGCTCTGAAAGTACAGGATCGACCTCTGATGGATCCCTCTGTATAAAGTCTCTCAGGCTTGTTCTGGCAATGGAAGAATGTGAGGAATCCATTTCGGTAGTTCTTATTCATCCAACCATAGAGTAGAGGGTTAGCAAAAGTTGAGCACATGGCCACCACATGGAAAACTGTATAAAGGAGTTTATACTCATGGTAGTTGAGCACCAGATCTAAGTCAATGGCAAGCTGGAAAATGTGGAAAGGAAGCCAAGAGACTGCAAACACCACCACCACCATCACTAGCATTTTTGTGGTCTTCCTCCTGCGGCACTGACTGTCATTCCTAGTGGTGGGGCTTATATGGCCTTTGAGTTTGATCCATATCCTGATGTAGGCATAGCAGATGATGGAAAGAGGGAGGACATACTGCAAAAGGAGCATGGATAAGCTGTATATGGTAGCATCTCTGTTTTCTGAAGGCCACTTCTCAGAGCAGACAGCTATTTTGAGATTGATGGATGGAATTTCTTCATATTTGTACTCTCGGAAGATGGCCAGGGGACTGGCTAGGACAGCAGCAACCAGCCATGTAATTGTTATGATGGTGAAGCTGATCTTCTTGGATATCCTCCTGTCCAGGTGGAAAACTATGCATCTGTACCTGTCCAGAGCAATCACAGTTAAGGTGAAGGTGGACACATGCACACTTAAAGCTTGAGCATAGGAGACCAGGTGACAAAGCGCAGCCCCAAACTTCCATTCATCAAGCAGAGTATAGGCCAAAGTGAAGGGCAAGCACAGCGTGTCTACCATTAAGTCTGCCAGAGCCAGGTTAGCTATGAAAAAATTGGTAACAGTCCTCATGGTTTTGTATCTCACTATCATGTAGATGACTAAAGAGTTGCCAATGAACCCCAACAGAATGATGAGAGAGTAGGCAGCTATCAGGATGATCTGGACTCCCAAGATCTTGGTGCTGTCCATCATAGCATTGGTGGATCCTTGGAGCCCCTGACTAGGGGTGACTATGTTCTTTGTGTTCCAGGCAAATGACCACTTTTTATCCAACATGTTCAAGATAGTAGTGCTGTTGGCTTGATCAAGCAACCCCATAATTAATTTTTTGCCACTAGGCTGAGGATGTATAAGTTAGCCACTTTGTCTGTAAACAAGAACAATAAAAAAATAAGAATATTTCACATAGGAAAAAAAACCCTGCATTTCAGGTTACAATTACTTATCATGGACTGGTACTTAAAACTGAGCCCCATTCCTACATTCCTCCCACTCCTCTACTAGAAGGGAAAATTATCATATCTGGGTTTCTGTTCATCGTTGCCATGGCCACTCAGAAAGAAAAGTTGACCTGCCTAGACCCCATTTTATATGCATGATATAATTATTACCAAAGAAACAGCTAAAAGGCTGGCCCAAGTTGAATTCTTTTTAAAAATGTTTTGTTTGCAAATTCCATTTATCTACAATTGAATAAGTAACGAAGACACCTCCAAATGTCAGGCTGACATAATCAAATAAACCAGACATTCTGCCCATCTATAAACCACAACCCCTTTCGCTCTGCAGTCTGTCATTTGTGACCTATTGCAACCTTGGCTCTGCTACCTGGAACAGGTTTGAATAAAACAATACAGATAAATATATCAATCAATACAGGCTTGGGAAGAAAATAAAATCAGTGATGGTTTCACTCATGAGTAGTTTCATGCTGAAAGTCTATGTACACTTACTGGGTTGTAAACTCCAGTGAATATGTATTAACATCCAGCTGCACAAGATGTTTCTTGAGATAGAGATGTTAAAACAAAGTCCATCATGGGGGCTCTGTGAGCCTTAGGGGTGGGGGGATTGTTCCCTGTATGGCTTATAGAACCATTACAATGTGTTGAACTAAGTAAAGTTAAGGAAATGTTTAGCAGGTCAAAACAGCTAAGTGATTTGCCGCTGTTATTGCAATTATGACTGTGTGTACATAAGACCTTCATATTATCATAGTCACATATATATGTCACATAGTCATATATGTGTAAAAATAACTTGACATGTAGTGTGAAATTTCGAATTTTCCAGTTTTACTCCCTGAGGTAGAATTCATAATTTGGGGTCATAATTTTTCAGGGACAATTTTATCGGTATTTATTCAAGGTTTCTGTAATAAGGGAAGATAGCCTTCCAACTTATTTGATTTTGATACTCAGGAGCAGCAGTGGCGTAGGAGGTTAAGAGCTCGTGTATCTAATCTGGAGGAACCGGGTTTGATTCCCAGCTCTGCCGCCTGAGCTGTGGAGGCTTATCTGGGGAATTCAGATTAGCCTGTACACTCCCACACACGCCAGCTGGGTGACCTTGGGCTGGTCACAGCTTCTCGGAGCTCTCTCAGCCCCACCTACCTCACAGGGTGTTTGTTGCAAGGGGGGAAGGGCAAGGAGATTGTAAGCCCCTTTGAGTCTCCTGCAGGAGAGAAAGGGGGGATATAAATCCAAACTCTTCTTCTTCTTCTTCTTCTACTAGACGATTTTTCCCATTACAATGTTTTGACATTCTGCCCTCCCCGCCCCCCCCCCCCCCCCGTCCACTCCCAAGTTAAGCAGACTAAGGATTTTTAGTATAGCTGTTAACCAAGAAAACTTGGGACTACTCACCCTTTATAGGTGTTAACTAACTAGCAACTCTAATTAATAGTCTCTATATTTTTTATTGATTTGATTTAAAATTTACATAAATACATTTCATCCTCTACCTCTCACTTTTCAAACCCCTAGCAGTTGTTACTGTTCTGTTCTTTGATCCATTTATTGTGAACTGGGCTCCAGTTCACAAAAGCTTATATGGGAATAAAATGTTGTCAGTTTTCAGATACCACCAGGATCCAATTGATTTTTTGCTACTAGTACCTACTTAAGACCATTTTGCTGTGAGAAAGGACCATTGAATAGCCTTGAGTGGGGATATGATTGACCTGCTTATCAGTTCTCTCTATGACTATCACGTGCTCCAGTCAAAACTCAATGTGTAACATTTCACAAAAAAATACAGGTGGCATAAGTAATAACACATTGGAGACAATGGGGAATGCAGATGACATCCTACATGTTGTCCCTACATGAGAGAAGAAGATTTGAAGTAGAACTACCGGTTCCATGACAATTTTTTAAAGCCCCCCCTCCCCAAATTTTCCAAAATCAACTATCCTTTGGAGCAGAAGAGTGTCATTTTCCTACTGCAGAAACATCCAAAATGACCTTTTTATGCTGAGGAAAACTTATGAGGATCCATATGTTTTTACATGTTCCCATTTGCGTCCAGATGTGCAGATGCTTTTCTGGTGAATAATCACAGGACACATCTTTGGAATTAAAATGGGCTGCAGCCCTCTTTATTACAACATCCTTAAGGCAGAAGCTGAGCCATCAAGAAGAGCACATCCGATCAGCAGCCTGTCAGCACCCCTGGCTGACCCTGGCAACAACCCCAATCCCTATTGGGGAGGATAGAGAGGTATAGGGCCACCAGGGCACCCGCCCTTTGTGGCCCTCTAACTGCTGGGGTGTCAGGCTCGAATTGCAGAAGCCTATGCCATGAGCCCGCCCCACCCCAAGCCTCTTAAGGCGAGTACGTCTGCCGCGCAAGCTCGGCCTCCCCACAAGGATGTGCTCCTCTGCCCAAACCGCCAGGGCTGAGACAAATAAAGCAGCACCCCCAACTCTTTAAAATTAGGGAGGGTGGGTGGCTCAGTTTTGCTCCAGGTGTTGAAAGAGGCCGGCGCAACCGCATGATGCCTAATATATAGGGAGAGTGCTCCAACCTTTCCAACTCGTGCACATCACCTGATCAGGGCCAGGTGTGGCTCAGCCGCCCAGGGCACGCATGCTCACTGCTCCAGAGCTCACCATGTGCCCTGCCCCCTGTCACAATTACGTCCTAGTTGAATCTAGTGCCGTTATTTTTCAGAAAACTGAAATATATCAGAGATAGGCTACAGAGTGCAAGGAAAGTGTACACTGCTTTCATCATGCTCATACACAGCAAACGGAATGGCAAAAGAAAGAAACATCCCTGCTTGTAAACATGATGAGCCAATAAGTCAGCAATGTGACTGTGCAGATATGCCACAGTCAATTGTGTGGTATGAACATCGGCTACATGTTCTGATTGGCTGCCATCAAGCACGTATCTGCTGCATAATTCTCTCTTCCCTTTCTGGCCATTCTTTACACCTTGCCAGAAAATAGAAACTCTAAAAATGGCAAACTAAAAGCAGATTTCAACTATAGATATCACAACATCATCAAGGGGGGGGGAAATGGTCAGATCTGGCAAGCCAGTTCAAATCCAAAAGCTGGAGGAACTTTATTCTGATTAATTGCCCTTCTGATTCTAACAACAGGATGTTTTGATTGTGTTTTCAAAACGTGTATTCTTAAATTTCACGCCCCTGATAAAGTGAATGCTAGTTTCCAAAAGCTTAGCCATAATAAAACTGTTAGAGCTTAGGATGCAATAGAACTACTGCAACACAAAGAAAAACCATCCTTCCTTCCATAAGGAAGACTGCTGCAACAATGCACATCTCTCCCTCAACTATCTTTATCCCTAGATACACCCCATGAATTTATCTAATCTTTTTTTTTTAAGTAGGTTGTGGCAGACTCATCTGTGTGTGCAAATATGGTTGTTATATTTTCTACTGTCAACGTTACTAACAATTGTTACAAACACTTTATTCCCCTTCTGTATGTTCAGTGGTTGTTGTCTAGTAATTAGAGTAGCTTTTTAATTTTTTTGCTCAGGAAAATAAGTTGTTGTCTTCCACCTTCTGCCTAAACTTTCATGTGGAGATTAACTTGGTGTCCTAGAGTTTTTACAATTATTCATTTGGTGTGTTTTGTGGAGCTTTGCTCTGTGAAGTATGTCAGCGTGTCAATCATGGGCCTAACGGTTAGTTGAAGTTGAGCAGGAATAGAGAAATGACAGCTGAGAGCTGAAAAATGAGGAAGAGGTGCAGAAAGGGAAAAAAGAAAGAATCAGGAATAATCTCTCTGGAGACAGAAAAAGGTCTTTAATTAAAATCCAATTTTTATTGTTTCTAGTCAGCACAATGGGAAAAGCATAGTTTGAAGGAAAATAATAGCAAAAGCAGCATACAAATAAATGACTCTTTTACACATTAAAGACACAATAGGGGGAGGGGACGGAGTTAAAGTAGTTGGTAGCTTTGCCCTTTGTACTTACTCAGAGGCAGCCTTACCAGGAAACCCCAAGACTCTGATTACATGAAAGGCTGGGTATTGTATTTTGGGGTAATGACAACAAAGAAGAAGCATGCTTTTACATGCAGGTAAACATGCAACATGCATGTGAGAAAGCAGACCCAGGGCAGGATTGTGACATTTTCCTTCTCTATTTTTAATCCCTTTCCGCTGGGGGATGTTGGTTAAAAATGAAAGAATGGTATATTCTAGGATTTGTAAATTTTGGTGAGCATGACTGACAGCATACCAATGATCATTAAGAAAGGTAAAAGCAGAAGAAAGGTAATTAATTCTTTGCCCTGTGTGCATTGAGAGTGTATGCCTTTCTTATAGCTAATATGCTGTACTTTATGCACACTATCACTGAACCATTCTTCATTGATAGTCAAAGTGCACCCCCCCCTCCTGTATCCATATATTGTCTGCAAGCAGTAGTGTGCGGCACTTGAGAATTGTAATGGACCACTTGCACTTATAAAGGCTTTGATAGAAACATGGAGGAAAGTGATAAAGTGATTTGACCCAGGTTGTGCAGGAAACCAGGGGACAGCAAAAGGCGAAGAAGTGGCTGTCTTTCCCCCCCTCTTCTTCAGAGATGGATGGGATCAATCAGTCAGACCCTGACTTCCTCTTCTCTATGGCACCTTTTCTGAGAAGACCCAACCATAAACCCTTTATTAATTTTTGTAAAATATTGTGATTCTTGCCTCTGCCTAGCAGGTTCAGTCTTCCGCTGTCTCATCTGGTTTGAACCTCAAGCTGTCTTTAGAGGGAAGAATTTCTGAGGACCAAACTAGACATGGCAGCACCACTGTCATTTTAAAGTCATTTTAAAATCCTGCCCTTCCCCACCCCTAATCTTTTCAAATGCCAAAACAGCCATAGAGAGCAGCAGCCATTTCAGCACTCAAGAAGGTGCAGGAGAGGAACTTAGCCTGCCACCATGTCTAGTTTGATGCTGAGTGTACAGCTTTGTGGTCTTTGTATGTCCAAACAGAAGGGTCAGAATGGGCAGTACAGTTAGTCTAGGTTGGACAGGGATTGTTACAGAAGGACCTGCACAACTTTGAACTTTATCTATCCAGGTACTTCTTCTCATACTTAGTTTTGTGCCAGATTCATATTATCACATGTACATTCAGCTGTTATTGGATCTCTGTCAGACAGTTTCCATCCAAAGCAATTCTGTCAGAAACTCAAGAGTGAATCAGTATCTTAAGATAAAACCATCCTGTCAAAATACAGAACATTCTCATTCTGACATAAATGAAAAGACCAAACTATTGCAAAATATAGCCAGAAGAGGGCAATCACATATATTATATGTGCAATTTATATTGCTTTGTTGAAGATTGCAGAATTGGGTAGGAAACACAAAAGCACACCCCTAACTCCAATCTCTGTTCATCTTATTTTCTGCTTTTCTGCCTTGTCAAGCACCTGACCCTGGAGGTGAACAAACTGTGAAAATGGTTCTTGAGCCTAAAGAAAGCATGAAGCAAAGGATAATGGAGAAGACATGCAAGAGTGGAAGATGCAAAAGCATGATCTTCTGGCTATTCCGCAAGCTCCAGGACATTTTCCACGGTCAAGAAGGCAAAGACCCTCTGCTTAATATTAAAATGAATAAGCAGTCTTTAGGCACCATAAGAAAGAAAGAAAGAAAGAAAGAAAGAAAGAAAGAAAGAAAGAAAGAAAGAAAGAAAGAAAGAAAGAAAGAAAGAAAGAAAGAAAGAAAGAAAGAAAGAAAGAAAGAAAGAAAGAAAGAAAGAAAGTTAATACTTCCATGCCATTCATAACTGGCTTTACCTCAGTTGCTTCTTTCTTTAAAATGTTTCTGACTCAACCCTTTGGGTTTGTTAGGTAATTCACATAAAAATTAAAAATGGTAATGTAAAGTTCCATCAAGTTGCAGCTAATTTATGGTGAGCCCATAGAGTTTTCAAGACAAAAAAAATGTTCACAGGTGGTTTGCCATTGCCTGCCTCCATGTCATGATTGGAGATGTCTTTTTCAAATATCAGTCAGTCTAATCAGTCTGCTTAGCTTCTGAGATCTGCTGAGATCAGGTTAGCCTGGGCTATCTAGGTCGCAGCAAAACTTAAAAATACAATGCAGTTAAAAGGTTATAAAAATACTAATTGACATGGAATTTTTTGTGGCCCAGAAAACTCACAACAGCCAGTTGATTCTGACTATGAAAACCTTTGACAATGCATTATAAAAATACATTAAATAAAAAACCAAACAATAACCGATCCAATTTTTAAAAGGCCATACTGATACCATAAGTAAACATACCCAAAACTATGACCCGCAATTAAATACCTTCAATTAAAATGGAACCCAGCAATATCAACCTATTTCAAGAGCACTCCATTTGAACAACTTGGTTCTTCCGAACAGATAGCTAGATGCTTGTGAAATACCTTGAAAGACGAAAACAGTCTCAATTGAAGATACCTGATATCAATTCCCAAGCTCACTGGAGAAGGAAAGGGGAAATGATCAGTGAATTATGTACCTGGCAGGTTCAGGTCTATCTTGACTAAGCAACCCAGTTCTGAAGAAGTGGGCTGTGTCTCAGAAAAGCTTATGCCCTGCCAGAAATTTTAAAGCACTTTAAAGCACTGCTGGACTCTTGCTCTTTTCTATAACCCAGTTATAGAGAATAATGGGGTGGGGGGTGGGGTGGGGTGGGGTGGGATATTCCATACTGAAATTGATCATGTGTGAGTCTTGTCACATGAACAAAAAAGAGCTGAATTAATGAAAGATTTCCTTTTTCAGACATGTCAGGATTTATGCTAGCAGAGATATTTTACTGGTTTAGAAATGGAGAAATAGAATGGTAATGGAAGAAGGGGAAAGGTAGGGTGCAGGAAGCACTACAGGTAAAGAGTCAGCATTCAGATATCTATAGCACTTATGCCAGCTTGTTGCTGTGGACTGCCACATGGAAGACTTCAGCTACAGATATGGAATAGAAAGCTATTGGAGATTACTGAATTAAACCAATTCTTTATGTGAGAAGTAGATCAGAAACAACTTGGCAAAAGATAGAGGTGTACTAGTAGACATATCAATGAAGGAGCTGGTCCTTTCTTCTCTAAAGCTAGTGGCTAGAACCCCAGCACGATGCTTCTGATGCTAATCAAAACAGACTAAAAGAAATACTGCTTGGGACATAGAAGGGGACAGAATTTTTCAGGGAGTGCTGAAGTATAGACATGGAGAAAAGTGATGTGTTCACACCATTCTCCTCTGTCAGCATCCTGCGTCCCATGCTCCCAGTCCCAGCCACATTTCAAAATTCCTGTCGTTATTGTTTGCACATGTTTCTGTAACACTAATATCTGAGGCTGGTGTCAGGCAGTACCATTCCAGAGACTAAAGGTGATATGAGCCATAATCACCCATTATATGCCCTCTCAGTTCTACGGCATGGACATTTACAGTGTGTAACAGACTTCCCTCTGTGATTCACCTCTGAAGATGCCAGCCACAGATGTAGGCAAAACGTTAGGAACAAGATCCACCAGACCACAGCCACACAGCCCAGAAAACCCACCACAACCAATTTACAGGTTTGTCATGTTTTGATTTGCTTCAGAGACCTGCAGAACCCTTCATGCAAAAGGAACTAGAATGCCGTGACAGAAGCAGTATTTCCATTTAACAACCTTCAACTCTCTTTTAAAAACTATTATCTGTCTCCTGCCTAAAATTTACTACATAGATGCTGCTTTGCAAATGTTGGCATAGACAAAACAAGCTAAATCTCAATCACACAGGAAAAACAAGTTCTCCCCCAGACTTCGCAGCAAACGAAAAATCAGGTTTTCTTATACCTTGCCCTTCCTAGATAATGAAATAAAAAGAGAGTCACTTACCTGAAGTTATTGTTTCATTGCTGTGCCAAACAGAAATTTTTGTTTATTTCCTCCCACTCTCCTTCCACTGTGTGAGATCAACTAGTACTAACCAAGGGGGGGGAAAACACTTTCTCAAAGTTACTTCCAGAAAGCCCTCCAAATTATGCAGAAGTCTTTTCCCCAGGAGTTTGCCTCATTCTTCGTAAAGGTACTGCTGACAAGCTACGCTTCAGCCTCTGAGAATGAGTGACAGTCCCTACCCTGCATAGCTGGATGCACTGTTAGATCATGAAGTGAGAGGGCGAAGGGAGTGCGTTTACCAAACAGCAAAGCACTGGGAGAGAGGGAGCCAGCAGCAGCTGCTGTTCATGCATTGTTCAGCCACTGCGGGGCTTCTTACACGGATGAAATGGCCTGTAGCATTCATACTGGATTCCTTCCCATACTGGATTCCTTCCCAATGAAAATATAGGCTGCAGACAGGGGTCTAGCCAGAGAACCATTTCAGGGATTCCTGAGGCAACACAATGTTTGCCTGTGGCACTGATCAGCTTCACAATCCTGAGCAAATCACTTCCATACTTCATAGCATTGATTATGTCTTCCTTTTTACACGTACAGATATAGATATTTAATTCTAGTAACTTTTGTTTCCTAGGGGTATATGCATTAGTTTACCGGCTGCTAGAGGAAAATGTTGTAAGCTGCTGTGGGGTCCCCACTGGAGAGATATACATGAAGTACATAAATAGCCAATAGCCAAGCCTACTGTTTGGAAATTGAAAGTGCTCTCTGGTACATGTGAATTACTTCTGTTAGCATATCTTAAATACAATTTTTAATTAATTAAATTTCTGTGTTACTCAACAGCACACCTCCTCCTTGATAAACTTTTATGCATAAATCTCAAAGACGGTACTAAAATGTGTCTCTCAATGTATCAAATCATCTAAATTACATTGATTTGATGTCTGAGGCTCAGGTCATTGTGGTGAACATGGGAAGTCATTCAAATCAGTTTTGATTAACATATGGATGTCACGGTGTGTCTCCGGAGAGTTTGTGTATGATTTTTCCTAACTTGGTGTACTGGATTCCTCGTTGTATTGCTGTTTATCATACAAACATACTGTATGCAGAATTATTTATGCCTAATAAAGGTTTACTGTACTGTACTGTACTGCATAAATCTATGCATACTTACACCGATTCAACCCAGGTGACTAACTTCTGAGTTCACATGTATAACTTTATCCCGCAATAATGAAATTAGGAAAATGTTTGAAGCAATTGGTGGAGTACCAAACACAAAAAATGCCAACCATATGACATCTCATTTGGTTTCTTCCTAAGCCGAGTTCCAGCTTTGAATGAAATATTAATCAGAATTGGGTGCTGTGTGGTTTCCGGGCTGTATGGCCGTGTTCTAGCTGCATTCTCTGCTGACGTTTCGCCTGCATCTGTGGCTGGCATCTTCAGAGGATCGTTTCGCCTGCATCTGTGGCTGGCATCTTCAGATCCTCTGAAGATGCCAGCCACAGATGCAGGCGAAACGTCAGGAGAGAATGCTGCTAGAACACGGCCATACAGCCCGGAAACCACACAGCACCCAAGTGATTCCGGCCGTGAAAGCCTTCGACAATACATTAATCAGAATTAATGCCGATTATAGCAACAGATGAGAATAAACATAAGCACACTTATTCCAGCCATACTTTTGATATGTCCAGCAGTTGTGTGAGAGTGAAGTGAAGGGCTGCTAATTGTTTCATCAGCATCAGCGTGCATAAACAAAAATGTTCATGATGTTTCACCTCTTGTATAATTTCAAGGCAAATTAGGAGGCTCCTACTGGGACAAAAGGAAAGCAAAAAAAGAGTTTCAGTAAACCAGTAAAATATTTTAATGGCATTCTGGATATCTCAAATTGCAATGTCTGTGGTCTTAAATTATAAACTGAGAGGATGAAGTGTTGGAAAGCAGGTGTTCCCTCAGGATTGATAACTGAAAGATTGGATCAACAAATATTGGGGGGATTTGGTTGATCAGGATTGTTGATTGGATCAACAAATTGGATTGGATCAACAAGTATTTGATATTTAGATATGCATCTGGGTTTACAATTGGCATAGTGAAAAAGGCTCCAATTCAAAAGAAGAAACAGCAGGTTTTCAGACACCTCAGCCTGAAACCTGGTATCAAAACGAATATACAACCTAGAACCCAAGAATAAAAGGTATATAAGGTTTTTTTTTTTTTGGGGGGGGGGTGTGGTGGTCAGAATCCTGTACCAGTTTGAGCTGAATGCTTGTGTATGTTGAAATGCAGATCTATACAAAGCAGCAAATGTGAAGGGTGGAGGGGGCGGGGATAGTCAGATCTTGGAACTGCTCTGATTCTAAGCGGATCCTTACAAGAAAAGTGGCAAGGGGCGTCTGTATGTGGAGAGAAACCAGATGGTTCAACAGACAAAGAAAAGCTGCAGCATGTTCAAAATACAATTATCCTTCCCTGTAGCACATTAGCATGTCTTTTCACATCACCTGCAGCTTCCAGCCATTCAATAAATGAGCTTATGGGGTAAATTGTAACCGAGGGCTCTGTAGCATAACCAGCCTTATTAATTTAATAGGCAAGCTGCACCTAAACGTCTCTAGTGATTGATTTACCAAAAAAAAAAGCAATGACATTCATTTATAATAAAAGCTGCTAAGAGACTGACTAGGTCCATGACGCTGACTTATTTCTCCAGGCTGCTGCTACAGACAATGTCACAATAGAGCCACGAGAACAGGGACTGCAATGCAACTACATTCATTCTCCTGAGAGACCCATGCAGCCATGGCACTTTATACATGCTTTTGTTGCACAACACAATATCAAGGATCTATTTCTGTTCACCTGGTAGGAGGCTGAATGTAAGTCTCTTTCCTTGGACAACTGAATAGTTCTTGAATGGAACTGTTTGTATATCATTTCCAGCCTGGATATACTAGAAACAATGAAGTTTTGTGACCTTTATTTGACAACAAAATTAAATATACATAGGTTTTTTTTTCTCCTAAAGATACAGCACCTGGTGTTTAGCAACCCTTTAGATGTTGTCTGGAGAAGATGAGCTTAGAAGTCTAGTGTTTTTTCCTGTAGAAATGCTATACTGATAACTTTGAGATCTCAGAGTCTCTATATTTAAAAAAACAAAACAAACCTCTGTCTTAGGAACACATACACAAGAATCCAGCAAAATGGCATAACTGAAAATAAATGAGGCCATGTCATCATATTTGCATAAATCGCTTAATTTGGATCATTTGTTTGGATTGCATATTTTGATATTGCAACATATGGAAATTTCTTCTTGGCATCCATTGTGCAAGAGAGAAAAAAAGAGTAAGAGTAAAGAAAGGAATATTAGTTGTTTTTTACACTGGATATTAAAATGTCCAGGTCTTTCTTGCTTTGTGTATCCAGTGTATTATTAAATCTGAATGGGGGATGAAAAGCTGTGGAAAAATATTTTCCAGTCATATATTTAATTAATTTAGATTTAGAATCAAATGCTGAAACAGGTATGCCTTCTTTAAGCTGTGATATCCCTAAGGATGGGCAGCCCAATACAGAGCTCCCAGTAGTGGAACATGGCACCGCTTTGGCGCCACCCCACCACCTCCAAGAGGGTTTTTTCGAGATGCAGGAAGGTAAAACACAGAAAAAGCCTCCCTGCCACTGAAAAGCTTGCCATTGGGCTCTCTGGGCCTTTTGTAAACCCAAGCCGCCAGCACTAGCGTTCTGGCAGGCAAAGGTCACATGGAAGCCAACTAATCCCCACCCTTATCCATGCCTCCAGAACATCCCTGCTACACCGGTACAGACAGTGGGGGCATAGGGGCGCTGATGCAGTGCTCTGTGCTGTGTCTGACTGACATGGAGGGCAGCAGTGGTCCCTTCACTGGAGAAAGTGCCCTGGGGGAGGCCAAGCCTCCAGCATGGCCCCACATCACCTCCAGATTTAGCCCCCTCACTTCTGGATTGGAATAAGCATTTTGTGGATTCTGGGACCTTCAGCAAGGACAAGAGCTGATTCTGACACTTGGTTTGGACAATGGCCCTTTACACACAGCAGAAATAAAATGTCTTGCAGGCATTTTAAAAAGAACTGTTTTGGCTTTTTGTCCGCATAGTGCAGACAAAAAAAGGATTGCAATTCTTTTTCCTGCCTCCCTTCCCCCACTAGCCATCACTTTCATTTTTGCCACAGCTTGTGCGAGCCATTTTCTCCGGTTTGTGATTCGTGCTGCCCAATACAACAACACAAGAATCAGCAATATATTTCGATTTGTCATACCTTCAAAGACATCTCCCTCAAAATAACAACTGTCCAAACTAACTTTATTAATGTACTTTATACAGTGAAAATTCCGGTGCATTAGCTGCAAGCAGAGGAAACCTTCCTAAGGAAACTTTCACCAAATGGCTAGCAGCAGGAAGAATCACAAACAGGAGACAATGGCAGGTGCGAGCTGCAGTATAAGCTGTTAGAAATTGGGTGGGGAAAATACGACGTTTCCTGCTTGCTGCTCAGAAATGTCTTCAACCCATCTTGAAGAGAAAAGACTGCTAGTTTAGCATTTCACAAATTTGAGCAGAAATAAAACATCCTGAAGATTTCCTGGGGAAAAGCTTGTGCAGAGTTCTCCCTCAAAACTTTTTTTAAAATGTCCTCAAGACATTTTATTTGTGCTGTGTAGAAAAGGCCAGTGTCTAGCAAGATCTCAAATCAAGAGAAGTTGGGCAGAAACTCCACTGCCTGGAATAGGAGTGTATCTCTGCATCCACCCCTTTTCCTGTTCTCCCAGTTCTCATCAAGCATGCATATTCTTTGGAAACCTGAATCATTGGAAGAAAAGGGTATTATAATAAGCCAAATATAAAAACATTTATTTAATTGAATATTTAATATTTTTAAAGCTAATTAGTCTGGCTTTTGTTCCTGTCAGTGACAAAAATCATATTGCTGCTTCTGTCCCAAATCAAAAGGTTGCTCCTTAAGAAGAAAAAACTAATTAGAGATAATTAAGTAAGAGGGACTCTTTAATTTTTGGAACATGATGTTGTTGCAATAAAAATCCTTGTGTTCGGAGCCAGAAATATCAATGCAAACACTTCTGCCAAAGTACAGATTTTCTTCTTTTTGTGAACATTAATCCTCTCTCCTCTCCCACAGTTAAAGCAGGTCCCAGTGGAGGGTTTATCACCATCACCAAAGATTAGTTGCTGTGGTGGGGATGGGGGGCGGGTGGAGGGTGGGAGAGAATCATCTGGCCACTGCATATCTTCTGAGTTGCTTAATCAAAGAGGCAGTCTGAGTTTCCACCTCTCCCACAGCTAAACAGGGTCAAGGGGCCTGGGACACTGAGAAATGACTATGGAGCAATGGTGGAACAAACAAGTTGCTCCATCGTCTCAACTTTGTTGCAGCCAAAGAAGCTGCAATGAGCAGGGAACTGTGGAGATTTTCCAAGAGAGGGCTGATGAATCCTTATTCCATACTGGCATGGACTGGCAAATGAAAGAAATCAAGAGAGAATAAAACAGTCCTGACACTTGGGAGCTGGAGAATAATACAACTGGTCAAGCTTCAGTGCATCTTGACCTATGTAATAGAGAAATCTGCTGCAAACTATGCTGCGGATCATAAATCTTTTGCAACACATTGATTCTCCACTGTGATGCCAACACTGCTGTCAATACATTTAATAAATGATAGGTTCTCCCACTGGATTGCAAGGAGTTATCCTGACACAGAGCTCTTTCAGCAGCTCTAAACACCTTGAGTCATAATGCAGGTTGCCAACCTCCAAGTGGAGCCTGGAGAACTCCCAGAATTATTACTGATTCCAGACTAGAGACATTAATTCCCCTGAAGGAAAATGCAACTTTTGAGGTTGACTGTGCCATTATGCCATGTAGATGTCCCTCTCCTCCCTAAACCTACCCTTCCCAAGCTTTACTACCAAATTTCCAGGAATTTCCCAGTCCCTAGTTGCAAACCCTAACTAAAGGAGAAGTCATCCATATGGAAAGTCAGGTCATCTATATGGTCTGTAATTGGAAAAATTATAATTGTGTCATTCAGACACTCAGTGCATGAGCTATATGACCACTACAAAGCCATGCCCACAAGTAGAAGAGGAGTGGGAGGAGTCTGGATTTATACCCCACTTTTCTCTCCTGTAAGAGACTCAAACTCCTTTCCCTCCTTTCCCTTGTGAGGTAGGTGGGGCTGAGAGAGTTCCAAAGAACTGTGAGTAGCCCAAGATCACCCAGCAGGAATGTAGGAGTGTGGAAACAAATCCAGTTCACCAGATAAGGTTTCCACTGCTCATGTGGAGCAGTGGGGAATCAAACCCAGCTCTCCAGATTAGAGTCCACCTGCTCTTAACCACTACACCATGCAGGTACATAGCCTGTTGCTCCATTACAACATGCTCGGCCACAACACATGTCTAGACCTGGCCAAATATTCTGTACCAGAATTAGGAGATTTGCTTTGTTGTATGAAGGGGCCTACTCATTAATTTCTTAGGGGGAAGTGAACATATCCCCTTATCCAAAGTAGCACTGTGTAAGATGGCAAAATGGTAACAGTGGATGGAGAAAAGGCGGAACTACTCAACACCTTCTTTCCCTTGGTCTTCTCCCAAAAGGAAAAAAGTGCTCAGCCAGGGGGAAATGGAACAGAAAATGCAGTAAGGGAAATCCAGCACAGAATAAATAAAGAGGTAGTGCAGGGCCTAATCCCAGAATATTTAAAGAACTGGCAGACGTAATCTCAGAACCACTTGCAATCATCTTTGAGAATTCCTGGAGAACAGAAAAAGTCCCAGCAGACAGGAGGAGGGCTAATGTTATCTCCCTCTTCGAAAAGGGAAAAAAGAGGACCCAAACAATTACTGCCCAGTCAGCCTAACATCAATAACAGGAAAATTTTTGAAGCAGATAATTAAACAGGCAATCTGTAAGCACTTAGAAGGGAATGCCATGATCACTGAAAGTCAACATTGGTTTCTCAAAAACAAATCATGCCATACTAATCTTACCTCTTTTTTGATAAATAAGCATAGTAGATTAAGGGAGTGCTATAGATGTAGCATACCTTGATTTCAGTTTTTGACAAGGGCCCATGACATTCTTGCAAGTAAGCTAAGAAAATAGACAATGCTGCTGTTAGATGGATTTGTAATTGGTTGACTGACTGAACTCAAAGGGTGCTCACCAATGGCTCATCTTCATCCTGGAGAGAAGTGACTAATGGGGTGCTGCAGCGTTCTGTCCTGGGTGCAGTACTATTCAATATTTTTATCAATGATTTGGATGATGGAATAGAGGACATACTAATCAAAATTTCAAAGTCACCAAATTAGAAGGGGTAGATAATACCCCAGAAAATGGGTCAGAATTCAAAATGACCTGGACAGGTTAGAGAGCTGGGCCAACAAAATGAATTTCAACAGAGATAAATGTAAGATACTACACTTTAGCAGATTCTGCATCGGCCAAAAACAGCAGTGTGAAAACGGTGTAAAAGGGTTCAAAACGGTGTAAGAAGGTTTGCACCTTTTTCACACCACTTTCACACCGCTGTTTTTGGCCCATGCAGAATCTGCTTTAGGCAAAAAAAAAATGAAATGCACAGCTATAAAATGGGGGACACGTGATTTGACAACAGTACATATGAAAGTCTTAGTAGATCACAAACTGAATATGAATCAGCAGAGTGATGTGGCAGCCAAGAAAGCCAATGCAATTTTGGGCTGCATCAGTAAGATTATAATGTCTAGATTGAGGGATGTAAAAGTACCACTCTATTCTGCATTTGCCAGACCTCAGAATACTGTGTCCAGTTCTGGATTCTGCAATTCAAGAAAGATATTGACAAACTGGAATAGGTCCAGAGGAGGGCAACCAAAAGGGTAAAAGGTCTGGATTCCATGTTCATGAGGATTGACTTACTGTGTTTCCCCGAAAATAAGACAGTGTCTTATATTAATTTTTACTCCCAAAGATGTGCTATGTCTTATTTTCAGGGGATGTCTTATTTTTCCGCTCCACAGCTGCATGCTCAGGTATTCTGTTCGATGGGCATGCTTCCAAACAAAAACTTTGCTATGTCTTACTTTCGGGGAATGTCTTATTTTCAGGAAAATGGGTAGGGAGCTAGTTTAGTCTGGAGAAGATAAGGCTAAGGGGTAACATGATAGCCATGTTTTAATATTTAAAGGGGAGTCATGTTGAAGAGGGACTAAGCTTGGCTGATTCCGCATGGGCCAAAAACAGTGGTGTGAAAACGGTGTGACAACAGTATAAACCCTTTTACACCGTTTTAAACCCTTTTACACCATTTTCACACTGCTGTTTTTGGTCCATGTGGAATCAGCCCTTGTTTTCTGCAGCTCCAGAGACTAGAACAAGGAATAATGGATTCAAGGTACAGGAAAAGAGATTTCACCTAAACACTAGGAAGAACTTTCTGATGGTAAGGACTGTTCGAAAGTGTCTTGGAGGGTAGTGGAGTATCCTCCTTTAAAGGTTTTCAAACAGAGACTGGATGGCCATCTGTCAGGAGTGCTTTGATTGTGTATTCCTGCATGGCAGGAGGTTGGACTTGATGGCCTTTTCCAGTTCTACGGTCTTTTCCCGTTCTATGATTGTGGTCTTTTCCAGTTCAATGATTCTATCCCAGTAGAAAGACAAGGAAGCCTCATTTCAGAAGGGGATTGGTCAAAGTATCATAACTAACTTGTAAGTCATGGTCAGTCTTTTGATGGCTTGTTTTTTGGACTATAAATCTCCAAGTAGGGCCTGAGTTCTCCTGGGATTACAATTGCTCTCCCATCGACAGAGAAAATGGTTGTTTTGGAGGGTGAACTCTACAGAATTATACCTTCCCCTCCCTAAACCTTCCCCTTCCCATGTTGCCAAAGTTGGCAACCCTACATAGTGCTGTCACTTCTGATTACATGCCTATGCCCCCATCTCTGCACATGTCAAAACAGGCTAAATGTTGCCCCACTACTTCTCCAATTACGCTTGTTATGAGCCTTTGTTTCCTTACTCCATGACTAGGTTGGGCTGAATGCCAGTCTTTTATATTGTTCTTTCATGCTATAAAGTAATTATTATTGAATTTGTGTTCCATCAACATCAGCCCCATCCTGTGCTTCTAATTAGTTATATGAATCCCAGGAATTTATGTGCGTAGGAACTGGCAGACAGTTAGTCAGCCTTCTCACATGATCAATGAAAATTATCAGCTGGGGAAAGATTTGCAATAAATATTCCCCTTACAGAAAGATAGGTTATTGGCTCTTGCAGAAGGGTCAAGGTCTAAGTGCCCCATGAAGCTTAATTTCCCTCCATCTTCCACCATGGTCTCATCTTGTCATCATTCCGATTATGCATTTTCTGAATTATTGCTTGGTGCCCTTTGGCAAGGGTAGCTCAGCATCAGCATTCCTATCCCATGGAATACTGTTGTCTCTACAGGAAGTTAGTTACAAGAGTTTATGCCAATGTTTAAAGAAATGATCAGGACTCCTATGGAACTTGAAAGACATGTTAACATGTGTGTGGCATAAAAACATGCCAGCTTAGCATAGAATGATGAAGAAGGCTTTGCTCAAAAACCTTTGTTTAGACCACAGTCTGTATGCCAGCCTCTAAAATGCCACAGAGTTATTGACTGTTTTGATTCCAGCAGAGGCAGGACCAGACTAGACAAACCCCTGGGAGATCACTCACAAATTGACCTCCCAAGAGAGTTTTTAAAATTGATAAATGTTATGACAAAGGGGAACTAATGCCGGTAATATGGAGATAAGTTGTAAGCCTGGGAAAACTCCAGGCCCCATTAGGAAGAAGGTAACCATAGCTTCCTTCCACGTGTGCATCTGTCCTGCTGGATGAATCACTGCAAATATCCCAGGAGGGAGGAAGAAGGGATCAATTCATTAATGTGGGAGGAAGGCATTTGCTGTTTCCTTGTGAGATCCATAGAGATTACCAAAAACAATGTACTGGCCTAGTATAGTTGCAAAGGAGATCCCAGCATAACCACTTGCCCCACAGACGAACCTGAGCCTATGCACTGAATCAATGCAACAGATAATGCCTTTTTATGTTATTGTATAAGAAAGAAGGGACTTGGGGGGGGGGGGTGGGTGTACCAGTGGGAGAAAGAGCAAAAGTTGCAGGCAGAGGCCATGACTCTGATGTGTGCCAGAGTCATGTGAGTAAGGATCTTTGGAACTGAAAACTAGAGGTGAGCTGGTTTCACGAGGGCTTCTGTCTTGGAGATTTGGACTTCTCCTAAATCAAGTTAGCGTAACATTCTTTTCCAGTTCTGGAACTTCCTTATCACATGCTCGTTTGACCTATGAGCTAAATGGAGGCATGATAAACAATGTGTAACGTAGCACTGACCAGTAACTTGGATGCTGACTGACTGGTAATTATTATTAAACACAACTCCTGGAGTTTGCTATGCCTTCTCGTTAAGCTCCTCCATTATGGGCTTTTATTCTCACTATCTTGAACTAAATTATAACTTGGAAACTGTAGGGCTGAGAGGGGTGTCTAGAGAACTAACCACCAGTTGGGTTGCTGATTATCTATTATATGTTATCTACAGAGAACTAATTATTTTCTCTATTCAAGCCTCATTTCATTATCTTCTACTTCTGTTTATTATATAATCTAATCTGGGCTATTTCTCTGAGGAAATTAATTATTAAAGTTTATCTTTTTGTGCATTAAGGAAGATAAATAATATTGTTTTATTGTTGATTTAGTTGAACAACAGATAACAGCAGTTAACAATGTATTTTTCCTCATGAGTTGTTTACAACATATCTTGCCACCAAATGCTGCTTCTTTTCATTTGGTTCTGGAAATGTTCTCCCTTCATTTTTCTGCTATTGTTTTCCTGAGCACTTTTACTGATTTTTTTCTGATCTGTTTCTGCCAGCTTCCCTTGAGCATGCGATTATGTCTTTATTTCTCGACCCCACCAAACACTCTGGCCCTTATCCAGTGGTGGGATCCAAAATTTTTAATAACAGGTTCCGATGGTGGTGGGATTCAAACAGTGGCGCCGCCTCACACACGCACCTCCAGTCCCTATTGGGCAGGGAGGTTGCTTTAGTAACCCCTTCTCGGCACTGAGAAAAAATTAGTAACCACTTCTAGAGAAGTGGTGAGAACTGGTTGGATCCCACCTCTGCCCTTATCCATACCCTCATGTCATTGCCCAATCTTCCCTTCAGCCATTTTCTCTTCCTCTGCATGCTGTTTTCAAAAAGATTTTTTTGTCATATCTCATGAGCAGTTAGCAAAGGCCAGGTCAACTGGGTCAGTTTTGTAAGTTTCATCCTGAATTAGTGATGCAGTGTTGAGATGAAAATACACTGTGTTGCTTTTGCTGGAGGAATGGACTGCCACGATAATAATTGTGTGTTACTGCCAGGTGTTTGTTTTTTTTACATTTTTTTAAAAAATTAAAAGAATTGTAAAAATTTAAATCAGATTTTTTAGTTTTAATCTAATTTTTATTAAAATACTTTTTGTGGGAAAATCAGATAGTTTAAATAGTTTTATATTTAAAATACATTGTAGTCCAAAAATTATTAGTTATGAATTAAGGATTATTTTTAATTGTAGCATGAGATTGTATATTCATGCAATGTTTAAAATGTATTGGAAAATGAATTAGTTAAAATTAGTTGCAATGCTTAAAATAGACTCTCAATGCACATCTGGTTAATGGGAGTAGAGTGGAAGCATGGAGAGCACAAGGAATGTCTAACGTATTAATCAGCCCCCAGAAGTGTTCCAGAGCAAGTAGAAATAAGAGATTTAGTAAGATTCTTAGAACAGTTTTTGAAACAGTACTTATATATATGCAAAGCACCTTTGCTGTGGGTGTTAGCTGTCAGAGTTGGTTTTAAAATAGCAGAAAGGTTAAACAAATCCAGAAATATTTTGGTAATATTTCTGTCCTGAACATTGAGGAATACAATTTAAACAGAGGTACAGAATGGGGGGAAAACTGTGTCAATTGCAAAAAGCTATTAGTCCTTAATTACTTACTTCCAGAAACACTATTAAAAGACATGAAATGTTCAATATTTGACAGTTGAGAAAGTGTAGCATAAGGACTAATTGGAATATAACTTTTCAGCTCAATGTGTACATCCAGAATAAATAGTAAGTGCTTAAAACTTTGCAGGAAGCACATTAGTCAAACTGCTAGACAAAGGACAGGATATGCATCAAACTATGGCTATTTATGCACTTGTGATCTACCCTGAAGTATGCTTTCACATGAGATTCTTGATTCCCCACACATTTTCTCTCCTCCAGCACTCACCATGCTGCAGAACAGATAGACTCAGCAGCAGCAGCAGCAGCAGCAGCAGCAAGCCTTTATTGGCATAGACAACAATACAGCAATAGTGTGTGTGTGTGTATCTATGGCTCATTCCACACATGCAGAATAATGCACTTTCAAATTGCTTTCAGTGCTCTTTGAAGCTGTGCGGAATAGCAAAATCCACTTGCAAACAGTTGTGAAAGTGGTTTGAAAACGCATTATTTTGCATGTGCAGAGGGGGCCTAAATATGTATATATTTATAAGGGGCCTATATATATATATATAATAATTTCCAGGAGAAAGTCTGCCACTATCATATAGAGAGAAGGATCGGGATTGTCCAGCAAGTAGTGTAATCTAAATAAATTGGGGAGATCAAGTAAGTGTGGAGGAGTAAGTTTCACATACTTGGATCTGATTTCCTTAAATCTGGGACAGTGTAATAATTCAACTGAGCCAACATTACACGGGCACAATCTTGTAGACTTTTCTTGCTTGTTGAATCTGCCATGGAACAAGGCAGAAGGCATAACATTAAACCTGTCGAGCATAATGACTCTCCTTTGAACGGGGTTTATTAAGCAGTACAAGTAGTGTGCCAAGTGGCCCTGTTCAAATGAGATAGAAAAATACAGGAGGGAGCAAGTTTTCTTGGCTGCAGTGATTAGGGTAGAGAACTCTCTATCCAATAGTTGACCTTTTAATTTTGCATAAGCTTCTGAACGGGACAAAAGGCAGAGTGAATCCACTGACAGTCCAATAGAATCCATTGTTTCTTTGATTATGGAAAGCCAGAGGTTGGAATGAGTGTCGGAGAGCAGGCAGTGGACCAAGGAATTACAGTCCAAGAGAAAATGAATTTGCAGCCAGAATCTAAAAGCCCTCAGCCAAGCGGCTGATTCCAAGGAGTTTTGACATAACTCCAGGCAAAGGGCTATGTAGGGCATGCAATTCAGGAGTCCAGTTATCTTATGAAAAATTGTGGATTGAAAGGAATTCAAAGAGCGGTTAACAGCTTGAATCCAAATTGGGAATCCATAAAGCAATCTCAAGGTGACTTTGGCATTGAAAAATTTGAGGGCAGGAGGAATAAAGGAATGGTCACAGCTGTAGAAAAAGTGTGATAGACATGGATGTCTATGTCCAATGAAATACTGTTGGATGTGGCTAGGAGGGCGGCCTTCCTATGGGTTGCCCATGAAAGGTTATAGGAGAATGAAAGGCCAAGGTACTTATAGCACTTAACTTGTTCAATTTGGGTACTATTAATTGCCCATGTGAGCTTCTTAAAGCATCTAGAGAAGACCCAAACCTTGGTTTTTTCATAATTAATTGTCATAAACATAAGAACATAAGAACAAGCCAGCTGGATCAGACCAGAGTCCATCTAGTCCAGCTCTCTGCTACTCTCAGTGGCCCACCAGGTGCCTTTGGGAGCTCACATGCAGGATGTGAAAGCAATGGCCTTCTGCGGCTGTTGTTCCCGAGCACCTGGATTGTTAAGGCATTTGCAATCTCAGATCAGTCTATTGGATTCAAAGTAGTCCACACAGCGCTTCATTAAGCGTCTGAGGCCAACTCTGGATCGAGAGAGAAGGATCGCATCATCTGCATAGAGCAGAATTGATACATGGGATGTTCCCAGTTTTGGGGCATGTAACAATTTAGCATAAATCTTTCCTATCACTGAGAGAAGGCTGATGGGACAGAAGTTGGCAGGCTCTGAATGACTTCCCTTTTTATGAATGTGAAACACAGTCACAGACACCCAAGACTTGGGGAGCATACCTGAGCTGTTTACTCGGGTAAAAAGAGTGGCCAGGATAGGGACCCACCAATCAGTATGAAATTTCAGAATTTCTGGGATTATAAAAGCAGGGCCTGGGGCTTTCCTTCCTTTGAGGTCCTCTAACAGCTCAACTACTTCTTGAGATGAGACAGGAGGCCAGCTAGACAAATCTGAAGGGATAGGTGAAGGAGATCCATTACTTAAAATATCATAATTAAAAAGTTTGCTAAAATAGTCATGCCAAATATCAGGGGTAATACAGGTAGGGATAGGAGGCTTGCTCTGATTAAAATGGTTTAGGATAGCCCAGAGTACCTTGGAGTTGTTGGAAGTTGCTGCAGAATGTTGATTTGTTCCACTTGGTTCTTCCTAATTAACTGGTGAAAGTTGTTCCTACAATTTATTAGTAGGACAAGGAGATCCCAGTCTCCAGAAGCCTGAATTTCACTACTGTGCTCCAGGCACTCCCTGTCAAACCAAGATGTTCTCTTTCTGTTTTTGCTCGGTTTCCCCACAGTGGACATCAAAGGACCGTCCACAATTTAAACCTAGTAACCTAGTAATTGTCTCCTGGGGGGAATCTGCAGCAAGGACAGAAGATTTAAGGCTGGCTAAGCTAGGGGAACTGAGTAAGTTTTGAGTAGCTAAGGCCAGCTTGGGTGTTCAAACAGATAGATTCCATGGTATTTGAAACCTCTGAAACCACAATTTTCCCTCTCCCTGTGAAAGAAAAGTGAATGGAATCAGCATGTGTTCTGCATTTTTTCAGTTTTCTTGTTCCTCCCCTGCCCACACAATAACAGTTTCTCCTACTCTTCTAGGATTGAAAAGGGCAAGTTCCAGGCAAGGTACAGCAACAGGAAAACGCACCTCAGCACATTCACAAAAAGCATTCATGTGATCTCCTCAATACAAGGGGAAGCATCTTTGTGGCCTACAGGAGCCATCCCACTAAAAGAGCACACTTTGGGGGCAGTAACAATCTTGGTTAGCAATAAAACAGAAAGAAGAGGGTAGACTAGAAACCAAACTACACATCCAGGAGCTTTCCCCTATATACACATCAAACCGGGCACACAGCGGACAGACATAACATAGAAATAACCCAGCACCCCTGGGCATTAAAACCAACTATATATACTGGGGCAGGGAGGACTCAAGAGAAATGCATAGCACAATGGAAGTGTCCTGGGAGGCAGCCCTGGGAAGAGTTCTAAGCACCACTGAAATTTTGCACCAAATAGAACCATATGGTGCTGCATTGAAGGAATCATAGAATCATAGAGTTGGAAGAGACCACAAGGGCTTTGTCCTTAGATTTGGGAGTTTTGGAATAAGGTCATTGAATCCCAAAATAATTATGTTAAAAAATATGTCGGGAAATGTTGGAAAAATATTTAATAAAACACTAATAATAAATCACCTTTATTAGAATACTTTATTTAAAATCATTTGAATATACAAGCATCAAATTTATAGACAGATGCCCATTTGCTTCCTACAAAAGTACTAACTGCCCTGTTCAGTATGATAAAAGTTAGAATCCTCTAAAATACAATGCTAATTTTGCTTCTATGTGGCAAATCCTGCAATTTCATTCTAAGTCTGCTAGATTTTCAGATTCTTACTAGATTTTCAGATCCATACTTCTCAGACAGCTGTACAGGGGGAGACAGTTTTTTCTAAAGCGTTTTCTCTCCATTTTAAGACATCTGTTTGAGCCTGTGCACACATATCACCAAATGTTTATAATTGTTCATTCAAATGCTTTACAGTCGTACACTAAAAAGGCAGCAATTACATCACATGTTGCTGAAGAAATCTTCGCCTTTGAACACAACAATGCAATTAATTCAACAGTCTTAACCAAGCTCTGAAGAAAATTGTCCACAGATGCAGTAAAGAACTATTGTGGCAGAATAATGTGACAGAATACTGTACTAGCTAATGGTATAAAAGCCAGAAGTGTCATGATGAAGCACAAATGGTCAACCCCTTGTAAGTTATTAGTTCCATGTTTACAGCAGATACATCAGGAGTCCTTTAGCTAAACAAGATGCATTTTGTGAGCATCCTCCCCGCCATAACAGAGGTCCCTCCTATCAATAGCGTAGCACCAAAGGGGCGGGGGGATGTGACTCACCAGCACATGCCCAGGTGGGGGCAGGGCATTCTGGGGTATGGTGGGGGCGTGTTGGGGCGCACGCGTGCCCCGGGCGCAGTTCCCCCTCACTACGGCTCTGCCTCCCATTTTGATGATTTGGGAAGAAGGGGTATGGAGGGGGGGGTTAAAGCTGCACACATAGAAGCATGTCCATTTTAATTAGCACTACCCCCACCCCATACAACATCAGAACTTCTGTGTCAGTCTATACTGTCACAAAATGGCTGCAGCTTCATCACCATTTAAAAAAATATTCTTTTTCATCTTAGCAGTAGTGATAATATCACACAACCTATCTGATATGGCTATTTAATAATGTTATTTGAGGGCAAAAGCTGTCCAAATTTCACCAGCTGCAAGCATTAAGATGGTCCTCTCTGACTTTGTGGGCTATAAAGTTATTCCAGGTCAAACTTGGTCAACTATTGATTTGTCTGTTTCCTTATCTACATTCCCTGAATCCACTTCCCTATTTCTGTGTCTGTCTACCCCTTTTGATCTGATTATCTATCTATCGCTTTGATCTGATTAAAGTGAGACAGAATAAATGGGCCAACAGATGGACACTCAGTAAACTTCATGTCCCAGTGTGGAGTTTAACACTGGTCCCTCTAATTTTAGTCTCTTGTCTAACTACAAAAACAATGGAATGGCTCGACCAAGAAAGATCTCCTTCAAAACAAATGTTGGATTGACATCAACTGGGAAAGCATCAGGTAAAGCAAGTCTGGTTTCCACTGAATCTTTTCAATTCTATAATGACATCCATATTGTCCGGGGTTGGGGACGGAGCCCCTTCCTGGAACTGACAGGGACCCGGAGCTGACAGGAACCAGCCAGCAATGGGGTAATACTTCAAGGGGCGTGCCCCAGTCCCCAGCCTGCACTGGAGGCTCCAGTCGGGTTCCTAGCTGGGAGTCGGGGCCAGGCTGGCCCATCAGGCTGGGGAGTCAGCAGGCAGCCGTGTCCCCGGGGAGGGAAAGGGGCCATGGGGGCAGAGACTGACTGAGCATGGCCACAGGTGTGGGAGAAGAGACCGGAAGGGGGAGGAGGAGAAATAGGCTTGGAGGGAGGAAAAGGGGATATAAGGAGCCCAGAGGAGAGGGTGTGGGGATTTGGTGAAGGGATGGTGAGAGAGAGCAGGGAGGGTGTGGAGAATGTAGCAAGGAGTAAGAGGGAAGTAAAGGAAGGTAATGCAGAAGACCTGGTGAGGAGGGAAGGAGACAGAGAGTAGCCACTCCACAGGCAAACTGTGGGTCAAACGGGTGCTCGGCACCTCGCAGCCCCAAGACAATGAGGCCCAGGATGGGCAGCACACTGCCTGGGCAATGGAAGGAGGGAAGGCAGTGGGCCCCCTGGAGGGGGCTGAGGCAGAGATGAATTCATGGAAGCCAGCTTGGTTGGAATTTGCCAACAGGACCCAGGTACTGGCAGTGACAACAACCAGAATACAAACAGATCCTAAGATACAGGATTTCTCCTGCTGCTGCTACACATCAGTGAAAACAATAAAAAAAGTAGGCAATGAAGATAAGAGCATCCTTGGTGACAGAGCAAAGGAGCAAATGCATAATAAAGACTAAAGCGGCTAGCTTAAGAAAGGTTACAGCTGATTACTTCTGGATAAAAGCAGCCGGTTCTCACAGGCTGATCCCAGGCTGCTGTAGATTAGATCAACTCCCAATTAACATGACAATTCTTGCATCAGTGAAAAATCTGTCCCTACTGCAGAATATAATGAGACATATCAGTCAGGTGCCAATCAGAGAGGACATCAGCCTTGAAAACAAGTGTGTCTTCAGTGCTGTTTGGCAAAGCTATCCTTCAGAAACTGGGGTGTCGAATAAGCTGCTGATGCTGATATTTTATTATGATCATCACTCTTCTTATGCAGTCCTGTCCAGTAAGGATTTTCTGAGTATGCTGTTCTGCTGAACTGCCACCACCTGAAATTTCCAGCAGAGCCAGAAAAGAACCATGAACCAGACCAAGCACAGACACAATGGCTTGTATCCAATCTGAAATATTTCAATAACTTGAGGAGACTTCCTCCAATTTAAGTGCTTCTTCCTTTAGCAGAAGAGCTATTTAAGTTAAGAAGACTTCCTCCAGTCCAAGTACAGGATACCACTCGTAGTGCTCTGATTTAAGCCTCAAGTATTATCTTCACCCACAATCCTAGAACAAATAGAGCAACTAGAACAAATGATTGGGTAACACACATTAAGTCTCTACTATACTTTGAACCAAGGTTAAACTTGGGGGGCATAGACAGCAGTGACTGACCCTGAGGTATAAATATTTCAATTTCCAGTGGGGGGCAGAAATAAACTTACATAAGGGGTCAGGCCAAAGGCCAAGATCCAAACAGACAGGTTTAAAATAAGTGACAATGGAATTTGTTTTTTCCACAATGTCCTAGGCAGCTGTGTCTTTATAGGGTAGTCATGTGATTGAGCCTGGCTTGCACCATGATTGACTGCAGAAAAGTCCTTATCCTACAAAGGCATCAGAATAGCCTTTCTGATGTACAGGAGGAAGCAGAAATGGGATGTATGGGATGAAACATGCCTATTTTAACTAACTTTGTCCATTCTAGTTGTAGTTGCATCATTTGCCCTAATTTGCCTGCTGTTTTTTCTGCAAGTTCCCTTGTGCTTCTTTCAAATGATGAAAGCCACTCTGGTCTCTGCTTGATACCTTCAATTCAAGTTATGGTTGCTTTTCCACTGCCTGAAATGAGAACACAGATTTTATGACACTGCAGTTACTTTCAGGCCAGTAAACTTTTCTGTAAATTAAACACAGAATAATGACTGCAAAAACAGAGCGGAGTAAACCGGCAGGGTGCTGGCATCAGTAGTGCCTAAAGTGACAGCTCTGCACTAGACCCAAGTCAGGGTAATTATCAGTGAAGTATTTGATGAATTTTTTGGATTCAATGCTCAGGAAATGTTCTTGATTGACAGACATAAAGAACCAGAATTTTCTATAAGAGTCTGACTCTCATTTTTCTGTTGGTTTTGAAAAGAAACTTAAAGGATTTGCAGTGGGTGTTACCAAGGAACAGGTGTCTTTTGAAAAGCTGTTTTTAGAGCATAAATGGAAAGCAATCCAGCACAAAGTTAGGCACTCACAAACCCAATGATGCCAATTGGTTTAAGCATGCCTAACTCTGTACTGGATTGTGGCTTTAGTTACTAATGTTTTAGTGATGGGTTGGGGTGTTTTTGGGTCAACCAGAAGACATTATTCATACTGTATACGGCAAAGATGTCTGCACTATATTCATCAGTGTTTGAACTGGCAAACACAACACATTTTGAGGTAGAATGTCAGATTTGTAAAGGAGATTAGTGGATGTAAAAAACATTTTGCATTGTGTAAACTATAACTGCAGCAGATCACATGAGCAACAGTCAAATTTGTACATGTGCACACCTGAGTGTGCGGTATCTCAAATAAGAACTGGGCTCAAAATATGTAAAAACGACTTTGTGTGTTGTGCATGGCACTTCACTTACAAACAATAAGATTCTATGCCAAGGAGCTTGAAATCTCACCTGGGTAAGTAGACTCTGTAACTTTAATTCATCTACCCTTCTTAATAGTGGGGTGGGCAATTTCATGACTGACATAGTTGATGCTGTACAAATCTCACTTCTGATGAAAACTCAAAGAAAATTCCTCCTGAGCTTAGTCCAAGGCCATAGGTTGTACTGGAGCCCCAAATGTGCTAAGTGCATATCCAGAGAATTAAAACTATGTATATCTGTTTTAAGTTTGTAATATGACATTCCTGAGCCAAAAATATATATGGAAATTTGTGCTTCAAGCTGTTACAAATCTGCGATTCTTGGGAATGATAAACACTTCTCCCCCAAAAAATCTGTGTTGTTTTTAGTTCAGGAGTGCAATGCAGCATGTACTCATGTTTTTCTGTAATTCTACTGATTTCCTAATGGGATTTTTCCTTTCAAATTGAATTCTTGCACAGAGCACTTCCAACCAATCACTTTTGGAGACAAACTGCGAACAGCTGCCATTCTCCTTTTCTCCCTCCTTTGTGGTGGCAAAGCCTTTTTTCCCTCTGCAAGTGGGACACCTTATTCAGGGGGCCATAGAACTGGGACCATTGGCACAATTTGCTTGAAACCTGTACATTCTCTAGAAGACAGGCAGCAGTAGCACCCCTGAAATTTTCTGACATTTGGCTGAGAAATGGCCAGTCCAGCCTCTCCATCCCTCCTGTCTTACATTGTGAAAGGAAATAAAGAAAAGACTACAGCATGGAATAATGGTAAAGAGTTTTAAGTTTCAGTTAATATTTACTACAGTCATAACCAGCATAAGGTAGATAATATAGTTAAAAGGATAAAAATATCAAATATATAAATATATATCTAAAACAATCTTCTGACAGAAGAAAACTAAGAACACAAAAAAAGTATGGGAACAAAAAAGGCATGGATAACAGTGTAAATATTAAAAGGAAACAAGGCATAAGGCAACAATAAATTGGCAGATAAAAAACCATAACTATTAAATCACATTACATTCTGTAAATCAACCTTAGTATTCATCAAGCCTGTTTTTTAGTGCAGACCATCCTGTGACATACTTCAAGTGCCACTAGACAAAATCTGGCAACACTGTATATCAAATCAGGATTGGTATCTGTTAGCAGTAGGAAACTATAAAATTGCCCTGTGTGATCTGGAAATCTATTCAGTAATGATGAAATAAAACTAGTACATGTATTTTACAGTATTACCATTGGGGGAACACATGTTTTATTGTTCCTGTGTGCCCAGATGCACAGGAGCATTGTCTCTCCAGAAAAGGAGTTTTCCTATTGTGGCATTCAAGGACTACTGAAGGTATGGCATCATGACAGTAGGGAGGTAAAAATAAATTATTATAAATTAGTTACTGTATGAGTAGGAAAATGAAATGCATTCAAACAGAGGTTGTTTTTTTAGGAGCAGCAGTGGCGCAGTAGTTAGGAGCAGGTGTACTCTAATCTGGAGGAGGTCTGCCACTTGAGCTGTGGAGGCTTATCAGGGGAATCCAGATTTGCCTGCGCACTCCAACACACAGCAGCTGGGTAACCTTGGCCTAGTCATAGTTCTTCTGAACTCTCTCAGCCCCACCTACCTCATGGAGAAAGGAGGGATATAAAACCAACTCTTCTTCTTAAATGTTGGTGCCTAGCTCCAATGCAGGGGTGTAGCTAGGGTAAATGGAGCCCGGGGCATAATCTGAGTTTTGCGCCCCCCCCCCCATATGGGCAGCGTCCCTCCCCCACCACAACCAAACAACATTTTTTGCACCAGGTCATCTCAAAGTCACCATCACATTATAGAACAGGCCCCAACACACAAATCTGAACACACCCAGGGCTCCCTAGTTTAAACAACATTGAAAGTGATGCTATTTTTTGAAGGCGGGGAAACCACCCTGAAACAGCATCACTTTTAGTGTTGTTTAAACTATGGTGATCCCAGATTCTCCTTTTAAATCCAATTTTAAGGGGAGACTCTGGGCTCTTAGTTTAAACAACATTGAAAGTGATGCTGTTTCAGGGTAGATTCCCATCCCAAACAGCATCATTTCACTGTTGATTGTGGTTTTCTAGCTGTGACAGTCAGAGTTCATATCTTGTTCCTAATAACATTTGCATCTGTGGCTGGTATTTAGAGGAATACAGAGAGAAGTCTACTATACACTCATGTCCAGTCTTCTCTTATAACAGACTCTCCTGTACACTCCCTGAAGATGCCAGCCACAGATGCAGGCAAAACGCTAGGAACAAGATCTACCAGACCACGCCGCCACAGTAGCTTGTAAACCTACAACTACTAGTTGAATCTAGTTTGAAAGCCTTCAACAATACTTTCAATGTTTTTTTATCTAGGAGTTTTAGATTTCCCTTTAAATCCACTCCAAAGGGGTGGATTTTAAAGAGAGAACCTGGGGAAAAAATTTGAGGGTATTTCGTCAGGGGAGTAAATGTTTAAGTTTTAACAGTACTCAAAACTTCTTTAGGCTATCTTCAGAAGACTCTGATGAAACTACCCAGGTTTAGCGTGTAGTTTTAACCAGGAAGCCCAAAGTTATGGACCTCGAAAGGGTAGCCACATCTACCATTAGCCCCATTGAAACACAGAATGGGGCACTTTAGTCCATAATCTCTTTGGACTCCCTTGAATTAACCTTCACTAGAACCTGGGTGGTGGCATCAGCAGGAGGACTATCCCTTGGCGATGCTACCACCTAGGTTTATGAAGCTTGATTCAGGGGTCCAGTTATGGACCTCAAATGGTAGCCCCATTTACTATTAGCTCCCACTGTCAATGGAGTATGGGGTCTTATCTTTGGGGTCCATAACTTTGACCCCTGAACCAAACTTCACCAACTTGGCTGGTATCATCAGGAGAGCCACCTGACAATACTCTGAAATTTTGGTGCCGCTTAGCCGAAAACTGCGCCCTCTGCAGGCCAAAATGGAAAAAACTCTGAAAAATAGAAAAGCCATAAACGAAGCCTGCACTTTGCGCCTCCACAAGGTAAGCCTGGGGCACTTGTCCCTGATGTCCCTACGGTAGCTACTTCTGCTCCAATGTAGGGGTGTAGCTAGGGTAAATCGGAGCCCAAGTATAATCTGAGTTTTGGTGCCCCCCTCCCATATGTGTGCCATTCCTCCCACCAACCAAATCCTCAGCCTAACATTTTTTTGCACCAGGTCATCCTTCAAAGTCACCATCACATTATAGAACAGGTCTCAAACACACAAATCTGAACACACCTAGGGCTCCCTAGTTTAAAACAACATCTCGAAAGTGATGTTATTTCTTTTGAAGGCGGGGAAACCACCCTGAAACAGCATCACTTTTAGTAAGTTGTTTAAACTACAGTGATCCCAGATTCTCCTCCTTTAAATCCAATCTTAAGGGGAGACTCTATTCCCCTAGCTTAAACAACATTGAAAGTGATGCTGTTTCAGGCAGATTCCCCCCATCCCAAACAGCATCATTTCAATGTTGATTATTGTGGAGTTTCTTAGTGCCAGTGATTGTCAGAGTCTAGATATCTTGTTCCTAATACACTCTTGCATCTGTGGCTGGTGCATCTTCAGAGGTGTACTCAGAGAGAAGTCTATTATACACTCATGTCCAGTCTTCTCTTATAACAGAGACTTCTCTCTGTGATACACTCCCTGAAGATGCCAGCCACAGATGCAGGCAAAACGTTAGGAACAAGATCTACCAGACCACGCCACCACAGTAGCTTGTAAACTCACACAACTACCAGTTGAATCTTAGCCTTGAAAGCCTTCAACAATACTTTCAATGTTTTTTTAATTTAGGAGCTCAGATTCTCCCTTTAAATCCACTCCAAAGGGGGTGGGATTTAAAGAGAGAACCTGGGGAAAAATTTTGAGGGAAATTCGTCAGGAAGTAAATGTTTAAGCTTTAACAGTACTCAAAACTTCTTGAAGCTATCTTCAGAAGACTCTCCTGATGAAACCACCCAGGTTTAGCGTGAAGTTGGTTAACCAGGAAGCCCAAAGCATGGACCTCGAAGGTGTAGCCACATCTACCATTAGCTCCCATTGGAACACATGGGGAATGGGGTTTCCCTTTGGGGGGGTCCATAATCTCTTGGGACTCCCAGAACGAACCTGCACTGTAACCTGGGTGGTGGCATCAGCAGGAGGACTATCCCTTGGCGATGATACCACCTAGGTTTAGTGAAGTTTGGATTCAGGGGGTCCAGTTATGGACCCCTCAAAAATGGTAGCCCCATTTACTATTAGCTCCCATTGGAAACAATGGGAGCATGGGGTCATTTCCATTTTGGGGTCCATAACTTGGGACCCCTGAACCAAACTTCACCAAACTTGGCTGGTATCATCAGGAGAGCCACCTGACAATACTCTGAAATTTTGGTGCCGCTAGCCGAAAAACTGCGCCCCCTGCAGGCCAAAAATGGAAAAAACCTGAAAAATAGAAAAAGCCATAAACGAGCCTGCAATTTTTGCGCCCACCACAAGGTGGCGCCCGGGGCACTTGTCCCCGGATGTCCCCATGGTAGCTACGCCTCTGCTCCAATGTCCTCCTCACCAATAGGAATCAGTGGGTAGAGCTCCACCTGCTCCAAAAGGGACCTACTTCAGTAGTCAGTAAAATATAGCTCTCTGGTCTAATTCAATTGAAACTTAGAGGTCTTTGGAAACCTCAGCCTATAAAGTCAGAGGAATCCTGAATGCCAGAAAAGAGACTTTTATAGAAGGATAGATATAAACCTGGAACATTTTTAAATAGAATCTGCATAACAGTTCAGAACTAAAGGCAGCATACAAGCAGAAAGTCATGGAAATATTTACCCTAATAAAAGCTGGTATGTAGAAGAGTACCATAAAATCAAGCAGAAGAAAACTATATAGCTGCATCAAAGTTTGCTGTGGGTTTTCCTTCTCTTTACAGATTTAAGGTAATGAAATAGTAAAGTAGCCATTTTGATTTAATAGAACATGCTATTAGAAAACTTAACATTTCCAAAAAATGATAATGTATATGTGTTTGAAACGCAATATGTTTAAAAGGTTTTCTTTTCACTTTACCAAACAAACTCCTCCCAGAAGAAGAAAATGGATGAGTTGGCTTAAGAGGCATAGCTAGGAAAAATGGATCCCGGTGCAAAATCTGAGTTTTGCGTCCCACCCCCCACCACCATGTTCATTTGTGTTTTTTGTATTTTTTAGTGTTTTTCCAGTTTTTGGCTAGCAGCAGCAAAATTTCAGGGTATCTTTAGGAGAATCTCCTGATGATACCAACCAGGTTTGGTGACGTTTGGTTCAGGGGGTCCAAAGTTATGGACCCTCAAAAGTGTAGCCCCCATCTCCTATTAGCTTCCATTGGAAATAATGGGGGATGGGGGCACCCCTTTGGGAGTCCATAACTTTGGACCCCTTGAACCAAACCTTTTAATATATGTTGAAAAAAATAAAAAACTTTTCTCAATGCATTTCTGACATAATATGAATGTAAGTATGAATTTTCAGGATCCCCCCCCCCCCCGCAGGGGTTCCAGTAAATGAACTTTTAAACAAGACTTTCTTTTCCTCCCACAATGTGAGCCAAATTCATCCCTATCATCTTACTGCATTTGATAGATATGCTTATCAACAGTCTGAATATTTATTTTGTTGTCCAACTGGCATTTCTTCTCATGTTTCAAACAAGCTGTCCAACTTTTTATTTATTTTAGTACTACATATTCATTAAACTGTTTATTCATTGCTTTATTCTTTTTAAAAGAAGATAGTCGATTTTAAAAGTGTTGCAGAATGGCTCTGTATACGAGGGGAGGGTGGGAAGGTGATTGTAAGTCACTTTGAGACTCCTTTTAATAAAGAAAAGCAAGGTATAAGAACCATACCTTTTATTTTTTGTTCTCTAATAGAGAGCACAGCAAAGTGCCCTTTCGGCAAAGTGATCATAATAACTATCCTGCAACTATAAAATCTTCAGAACAATTCTTGGGCCGCAGTCAGCCAGAACTGTCGTCATAACAATGAGCACTTACAAAAGATCCAATGAGAATGCAAAAAAACCCAAAAAAACCTCCACAAATGTATTTTCAACTAGATATTAAGAGGCCAACAACTTGCAATGAATATAGGAATAGCAGAAAATAATATACTGTTTGTGATCTGTCCGTGAGTAAAATCATCAGCTAAGTGAAGGCAGTTGCATAGAGACATGCTATATAATTTAGACCCAAACCGACTTTCCATTCTTTTCTTTCTGAATATTGACTGAAATATGTGTTGGCGATACCAACAATAATTTTATTGTGGTCTACAAACTGTGCAAATAAAAACATGTAATCCATTTCCTTTTGAAGTGATGGAATCATTAAGGCAATTTTAAATAACATTTAAGGAAAGCTAAAAAATTCTTCTACATAATTATTTCAAATTCTACCTTCAAATCAAGGTAGGTTTGTGTCACTGTATGAGTCAGTGTCAGCATGGTATAGTGGTTAACAGCAGTGGACGCTAATCTGATGTACCAGGTGACCCTGCTTGAGCTGCCAGGCAGAGATATCAGGTTACACCAGGGAGCTGTGTCCCAGAGGGAATTCAGTTCAACAACATATTCAAAAAGTTCAAAAAGTTGACCATAACAGAAGGCATCAAATCTGGAGATAATTATTTGGATCCCACCAAAAATCCCACCATCCAAGTGCGACTTCTTCCCTTGCTCCTCCTGATGTAGGTCAAAATGCTTTTCCACACCTGTTCCTGGGGAACATGGGGCCCCTAAGAACAGCACATGGGCTGCTGAAAGTTTGCTGTGGAAATGTGAAGATGGCAAAAATCACAGAAGCTATCAGCAATGACAACATATTGGTCTTATGATGTCACCTGACTTCCCAGGACAGAAGCATTAAATGTTATGGTATAAATGCTCCACCTGGAACCATCTGTAATTCATTCCTATGACCTTGGGAGCACAGGGAGTCAGTGGCTCATACACAGAGTTACCAGTAGTACTCACCAGAAAACATCTATGCAATATCTGGACCATAAGGTATCACAAACATCTATAAAAAAGTTTGGTGTAATACCCAAAGAAGAACATAAGAACTATCTGTCCTACTACCTGCTTTGCAGATTTTAAAAAAGCACCCCTTCTTACACACGGAATAAAAACATAGATTCCTAGCTGTCCAGAAAAAAGGACGTATGGCAAATTTCACTCATTAACCTGTCAGAGCCTTTGACAAGTCAGCTTGTGATTTTTGCAGAAAGGGAACTGAGCCAAGCAAAAGCTCTATAGCTGTGGTGTAGCACCACCTAATACACAGTAGCAGCTCCAAGAACAGAGTGGTTGCAAAAAGCGCTGGTTTGTGCTGAAAATGCTTTGTTCGGTTGAGACATCTCAGGCTTAGGTGGGTGAAGAACTACGGTACCTTAAAATGATGTACTAGAGATTCAGCAGGTGCTTCAGAGGGGGTGAAGAGAGAGCTGGACCTAGGTATGCAAGTGAAAACATAATTTGTAATATGTAGTTTCATCCTCAGAGGTTATATATTTAGAGTCATAGTGCAACTCTTAGCTGTTTCTGCACTGAAACAAATCTAAGGATATGAGTTCATAAACTTGCATCTAAGGGAAATTGATCTTTATTTCATTCCACCCTCTGCTCTCAACATGCACAACTCTGCAAAACAAGAAATTTGGGGAGGGGGTTACATCTGACAAGTCAATGCTGTAAAAAACAACAACTCCACATTTTCACTTTATTTCAGTATCTCTGAAAATTGTATTTGGAGAACTAAATCTGAATATTCAAAACATGTTTTGAAATGTTGCCAACAAATATTTTACCTGTTACTAGAGTTGCCCATACTGGGTTGGAAAATTTGGAGGTGGAGACTGCAGAGGGATCTCAGTGGAGTATAATACTACCGAGTCTGGCATGCTGGGGCCATTTCTTCTCTCCAGTGGAGCACATTATGGAAGGACCACATTATGGAGCACATTATTTGAGGGCACATTCACCCTAATTGTGAATTACTTTGAGCCAAATGAAAAATACCAAAGCAAGGTACTAACCAGGTCCTTCCTTGCTTGAAGGGCACTTGAAGGGCTTCTCTTTGTAGTAAACACTTCTGGCATTGGTTCATCATTATTTATTTATTTATTTATTTTATTTCTTAAATTTATATACCGCCCGATCCCCGAAGGGCTCCGGAGCTTAATTATCATTTCTTAAGCTCTTTTTGCACTTTAATTGCACACCAATCCTAAAACTCCCTGGCCCATCCACAGGACATCCATCTTGGATGGATTTAATTTTAGTTGACGCTATCTCAGCCATTTCACCATAGCCACCAGAAATCCGGCCAACGGTCCATTAGCAGGTATAGCTGGGTGTCTTCCACCTACTGATGACAACCCTGCCAACATCCCAGACTATCTGGGCAAAGGGGCACATATAGATACTAAGTAACATGGAAAGAGGCTTGCCCCCTGAAGGACACTGCACACAAAAGGGTGCCATGATTACATCTCTTCTCTTGCACTACCCTCTGTCCCAGTGGAGTAGTGCCAACGGGGCCAGGTGGGGTGCGACGCCCCAGGTGGAGCAGTGGAGGGGGTGTGACCTGGCCACGGAGAGTGTGGTGTGGCATTCTGGGGGCATTTCGGGGCAAGGTGGGGGCAGACGGCACTGCAGCAGCAGCTCAGGGCACACATGCGCCCCAGGTACAGTTCCCCCTCGCTCCACCTCTGCTCTGTCCCCAACCTTGGAAAATGAGATTAGCCTTTGCAAGGATATCTCGCATATACCAGATCTGCTTTGGCAGATATGGCACTGGGCTATAGTTAGATGAATCAGTAGGATCCAAAGATGCCTTTTTTAGAGGTAACTTGCCAGTTTTCCCAGCAACAACTCCTGCATTCAAGGAGATATAGATAATATCCATAAGGGCAGCCTATACCCCATCACCATTGGCTTTCATCAGCCATGACAGGAACGGATCCAGGGTGCAAGTGGTAGGCTTCAATAATCTAGTCTAACTCATTAGGATAGAGGGAGATACAGGACCAGCATGCTGTCCTCATAGGGCGATTTCTCACTCACCGTGTGAACTCAAATTCGACCTATGTTCAACCCAAGTGCTCCCCACATCCGGTGAATCCTGCTCTGCTCCGTTCTGCAATTCAGTTTCTGACTCCACCTCCAAGGTGGGGTAAACTGGTGAAGTTAGGTTGAACTCAAGCAAAGCTGACGGCAGTGGGGAATCTTCGTCGGGTCGATTCACCTGTTCAGCCAATCACAGACAAATGTTTTGGGCATGTGCAGAATGGAAGACTCACGCCGGCAAAAAGCGCGCCTTTTCCCCCTGCTTCCGTATAACACTGACAACCATGCGCAGTAACGAAGGGCAGATTGCATGCCGCTCATAGCAACAAAACGGCAACATTTTTCCTTCACAGCACTGTTTCGCCCAATCAATCGCACTCATCCCTCCCTCCTTTCGGGTGGCATGTTATAAATGTTTGTCATTTTGGGGGGGAAGTTGCCATTTTGACCTGACTGTTGACAGCAGAGCACAGTTGAGTCATGGCCAGCAGTTGCTCCACCTCAGGATCCATAACAGACAGTTCTGACAAGAGGATCAAAAGATGCGTTTCCCGCGCGAAATGGAAATGAAAGCTACAAACGTAAGCATCTACGCAAATTGCGCCTTCTTATGTACATTGCATTGCGACGTCAACGCTACGTAGCTGTAATGTAAAAAAAATTGGAAAAAAGGGACGCACGTTCGCATTCCCGCCCAAACGCAGCAGCCAATCAGGCACGACGAGTGAATGACGCGCTGAGGTGATCCCGCCCTCTAAACTCGGCTCTGGCAGGACAACCTTGGCTGCTGTGGGAAGTTACGAGGGAATTGACATAGGTCGACTCTTTCAGCCTGATGAGTCGACCCTATGTCAATTCTCAAGTGCGAAATCGCCCATAGTTGCAAGATGGAGAAGAGAAAAAAATGTGTGCAAGAGGAGGGAGGAAAAGAGGAGGGAGGAAATTGCTTGAGGCTAGCAGTCTACACATCAAAGTATAATGTCAGAGTACTGAATGCCTTGACCCCTCTATCTCTCTCTCACTCTAGTCAAGTCAACTTCTGTAGTCTCAAGTTTAAGAGACAACACAAAGTCCTTCACTTCCAACATGGACTTCCTTATTCATAAAAATGGAAGTTATTTGTGGGGTGTTGTTATGGCTCAGCCTGGTCTGGTAGGAAACCTCTGGGAGGGGAGGAGACAGTTTTGGTTCCAGATCCCCAGGCACCCTCGGTAAATGCAAAGCCTGACCAGTCATTAGACCCTGCAGGATCAGGTCTAGAGGCTGTGGCAGAACATGCAGGCTGGGATCCACAGCCAGGTCCAAGCTCTTTGATTTCCCAGCCAGGGTCTAGCTCTGAGGCTCCTCAGCCTCTTTACAATGAGCCAGAAGGGATCCTGCCAGCCCCGACACTTCCTCTGTCTCCAGAACCCCAGGAGCAATGCAGGAGGAGACTGCGTGCTAGATTGCAGCAGAAGAGATGCAGTAGCAGGTTAGCAGCCATGGGGCAAGCTGACTTGGATGCTAAGTCCTTACAGGAGCTAGACTAAAGTAACCCAGCTGTAACAGATTATTGCACTAGGGCAGGGGTAGGGAACCTTTAACACTCAAAGAGCCATTTGGACCCATTTTCCACGGGAAAAGAAAACACTTGGAGCCGCCAATAATTTTTGACATTTAAAATAAGATAACACTGTATATATTGGGCTTTTTTACCTTTTACTCCACTCATTCTGAGAAGCGCATGGATGAACCCGCCCTGCTGCCTGCAGGGCAGGCAAGAATGGGGCCAGCGGCTCAGCCTTGCCGGCCGCCGGGAAAGTGCCCGCCCTGCTCAAACAAGGTGGGTGAGAGGTGTGAGGCTGCCTGCAGGGCGGGCAAGGATGAAGTCGGCGGCTCTGCTCATGGAGCCGCAGTGCAAGGGCAGAAGAGCCACATGCGGCTCTCGAGCCGCAGGTTCCCTACCCCTGCACTAGGGAATGGGAGGCTGGTTAGAAAAGTGAGGTTGCAGCTAAGCTATCTTGTGGCAGCAATGTTGTGCTTCAGTTTGCAGGTCTCTGTTCCTAGCCTTGTGTACTCATTAAATAACTTCACTCACTGAATAACTGTGTCCAGACTGTCTGTTGGTTCCTAAGGGCCTATCTACAACAGGTGTGTGGAACAGCAGAACATTACAGCAGTTCAATCCAGATAAAGCTGGATGTTATACCATTGCAGCTGCTGCAGCTGGGCTTCTTAACAAGGCCTCTTAACATGGCTTTGTATTTATTTTATTCTAAGTGAAGTTATACAAATATTTAAAAGTTTATATTTTTATCACTACTAATAGAGACTTTGGACTCATAGTGTTGATGAGGTCCACCATTCACTCATCTACTTAGAATAATATAGATTTATGGAGGCAGATTCAAATTATCATGACATCCTGTATATTATATCATTTATGCTGCTTGTTTTTATACAGCAAAAGCAGATCTTTTCGGACTTTTGCCTCTATGGAGCTGAATTCCACAGCTGCTGTGAGATTGTTTACAAACCAGAGCAAGCAGTTCCAAAAGATTTGGATAAAATCCATCAGTATTCAGCCAAGTCCTTCTCTATTTAGATGGTTGGCACTCCATTTTTCAGTTAACTGTGCTGCTGGCAAAGACTTTAGTGATTTTTAAAAACCTCACTTTTAAAATCCTGAGCCTTCTGCACGTGAAAGAGGAAGGAAAGGGGATTTCTCATGGTCCAAGCTGGTTTAAAATGGATCAACAGCGGATTTAGGAATAACTTTTAGGTAATATGTTTTCACACTAGTTGTGCAGCAGCCAACAGAGAGACATGCATAACTGAGGACTGGTGATTCAAGGAGTATTGGTAGGGCTAAAGCCTTTTATGCATGCTTTTATGCTGTTTGCCCCTGGAGTAGGGTTTTCCCACATTTTTTTTTTTGTTTAAATGTGAGGAAGTGTCCCACTGATTCCTACCACCATTTTTCCTGCCCCACACTTCCCGGTTGTTTCTGCAACCTCCATTTAAGGAAGCAGCCTGCTGCCTTTTTGTGTGTGTGTTTGTGTGTGATATTTCAATCCTGTGATAGACCTACAGCACTAGAATTAAAAAGAAGAAGCAGTCCCACTGGTCCTCCTGAAATGCTGTCCCAAGGAGTGTACAGAACTACTGCTTTGTGGGTAGATGCAGGATGGAAAGAATGGGAAAACTCAAGGGAAGCTAACCTCACACTTGTCTTCTTCACTCTTCCTGCAAAGGGAGGCAAAAAGTCACACTTTCACAGGTTTTGGAAACCACATAGAGAGTCTGAGCTAAGAGCTCAGTGAGTTCTGAAGAGGGGGAAATGTGCGTATAACCAAAAATCCAAACTGAAGGGTATGTACACTGAATGCAAAGGAGTCCACTTGTGTGTAAATGGCCTAAGACTAGGACCTGTGGTGACTGGGTTCAAATCCCCCACTCAGACCTGGGAGGCCACTAGGTGACCCCAAGCCCATGACAATTTTCCAAACTATCCTACCTTCATTACATTGTTTTTGTGAGGTTTAAGTGGAAGGGGGTGAACAATGTAAAAACCAACTTTGACACCCCAATCAGGAAAAAATGCTGGATAACAACAACAGGTGGTTATGATTTCATCATCATCATCATCATCATAAGAGCTCCAGAGTTTTATGCCCACTTTTTTGTGATTAAATAAGTGTGTAAAGTGCCATCCAGTCACAGCAACTTGTGATGACTCCCAGAAAGGACTTTCAAGGCAAATGAGTTTGTCATTGCCTTCCTCTGCAGGTGGTTTGCCATTGCCTCCTCTGAAAAATCTTCTTTGATAGTCCCCCTTCCAAGTACGTATCCTGCTGAGCTTCCAATATCTGATGATATTGGGCTAGCCCATGCTGCTCCTCCCCAATTATTAAATATACACAATCTAAAAATCAGTGATTATCACAACCAGGCTGGCTCTCACAAAATGCTGCCACCAAAAGTATTATTTTATTTTCAACCCTTCACCGGTCACTGTTCACTGCCAAGCCTTGGGCCACCAATCTGATGTATTGGTCACTGGCCCACCAAACACCCTCTCTTCTACACTCCCCTTTGACTGAAGGAGTAAAATCAACAGAGCCTCTGACAAAAATGGAGGGAAACTCTGTGAGAGAGATTTTTGGCTTATATGCAGACAGCCACCACCCTTTGCAGGCACACAGAAATTAGACTGGAATTTATGGTAACGTGAAACAGAACTTTAAAGTTTATTTGACTAGAAATGTAGGCTTCTCGGTTATTAAGAGAGGTTTGATCGCTTGTTGGTTACAGAAGGTAAAGAGCTTATTTCTTGACAGATTTATCAAACAGTTTCACTGACACACACTTGGTTACACATGGGTACCCACTGAGGGTACTTTTACTAAATTCTTCAGCTTTTTAGCTACTAGTACACCTACTGTTCCCTCACTACCAGCTGGAGCTTAGAGGAGTCTTGGCTCCCTAGCCTTCCTCTCTCACTAGTCCCTATTTGGGTTTCACTACCCCTCTGGACTTCACTCCCAGACTGCATGGAACTGTGTACTGACAGACACACTCTGCCTGGATGCTAAGCTGCGGGTCACCTTCCACAGACTTAGATCCACCTCAGCTTAACAAAGCTTTTCACTGCTCAAAGAGCTCTTGCTGACAAAGTCAGACTTCTCTTCAGATCAAGATCCAAACGATTCAGATTTCAAGAGTGTCTCTGACAGGCTTTCTCCTGTTTTTATATAACCAGCACTTCTAACTCCCCCTACCTGAGGCTATAGGCAAACTGCACCTCTTGCCAGCCCATCAGGTGGTATCTCCATATAAGGAGTGTGCTTACACGTTTCTGGCTGTTGCTAAGGCCAGCTAATCTGCACCTTAACACACACCAACCCTTCAATGTGGGCTAGTCCGTCACAGTGATCATGAGAAGAGCCAGTGATAGGTTCCCAGTGCAACTGCTGATAAAGAAATAATTCCACTGGGATGGCCATGTTACTGTATTGTAGCAAAACAAAAGAGAAGTCTAGTAGCACCTCAGTGGCATCTTAGTCTTTAAGGTGCTGCTGGACTTCTGTTTTGCTTTGGTAAAGAAACAGCTATTTTCACCCTACATGGGCTTACAATTTTGTTCCCCATATACTGGTATTGTTATCTGGAATTTGTAAAGCAACCATTTTGTGACTCCCCAAAAAACATTCACTAATATTTGGCCACAACAATATCCTTTCTCTTATATGGAAAGCTGGGGCACAGCACAGGTCTGGTTGCATTTTCTGAAATTTAATAGCACAATTCTACAATGGGATTTGCCTGCATAGACAGGATTCAAACAAGATGCCACCTGTTTGGATTGTTTATAGCTTCCCTGAAAGTGTGACCAAAAAATGTCCTTGGAGTGCCAGGCAGTGAGATTTGTGATGGTACTTGACTATTGAAGGACACTTTGTTATGCAGTTTTGGCCCCATTCCTAAATAAGCTACACAATGGATTTCACAGCTCTTGTAACAGCAGATTTGGAGAACAATTAACATATGCTTTTTCAACAGGCATAGTTATCTAGTAGTGAAAAAGCAAGCCACTGGAAGTCATGAAAATACAATAAAGCTCAGTAGAAATGGTGCTCTAGTTCCAAAGCTCCACAGCGTGCTTCTGACAGAAGTAAAGTTGTGTGACTACTAGGTTATGCTAGTTGCTTTATTTTTTCACATTCAGTATTCTTGCTTATCACTCTTGTTTATTTTTTAAAAAAACTGAAAGTAATGGCAAATATTGTATATTGCTTTAGTGTTTAAAAACCTGTTACAGAAGCAAGGAATTTTCTTTTTTGCCATCAAGTCACACCTGACTTATGGTGACTCTCAGGCCCATTCCGCATGGGCCATTTAGACCCATGTGGGGCCGGTAAAAATGCCATTGTGGGGGAGAAGATCACACACATAATGCCATTGTGGGGGAGAAGATCACTAGAGCCCTTTCTGCAATGGCCCCGCGAGCTGGGGAAGTTGGCATTTTCAGAAAGACTCGTGCAATGAGTGAGTTGAGAAAACACTGTTGTGGGGGGAGAAATGCCGCTGCTGCAGTGCAAGGCAACAGATGTTCAGAGGTGGTTTGCCATTGTCTAGCTCTATGTCACGACCCTGATATTCTTAGGAGGTCTTCCCATCCAAATACTTGCCAGAGTTGATCCTGCTTAGTTCCTGAGATCTGGTGAGATCATGCTAGCCTGGGCTATCAAGGAATCCCTGATAAAATTATCAATTTCTGTGTTGTGTTACGGTACTCTGATCAGTAAGCCCAATGTTATTGCTACATCTGGATTTTATAAAATAGGCAACACAGTCCTGATGGCTGCTGCAGAGGTGGCAGCTAGCAGTCAGTGCTGAAGGGGCACTGCTAGTCCATTCTCTATAAGCATTCCACAGGGGAAAACAGGAACATGCATCCTTCCAGAAGACACAGATGACACAGCAAACACACTGGAGCTCATAGCAACTCCAGAAACACCTGCCAATCAGATAATGACAGAATGAGTGGCATACACAGGCACACATATCCAACCACTGCCCCTTGACTCCGCTCTCTGCTTAACAGAGAGCCAGCAAACTGAGAGTAAAGACCTGGCAACAGCACATCCCCATAATCATAAATACAAACTGTACCTTGGCTTCACAGTCAGAAGCCTGAAAATTGAAAAATCAAAAAGCTGAATACTCAAAGACTAACATCAATAAACCGAGAAAAGCTTGCCAAAGTAAAGGACTGTATGAAGCATCTCTAAATGTGTTATCTATTTATTTAAATAAAATAGTTTATATAAAGCTCTCCCAACAGAAGTATTGCCTACCACTAATTACAGTTAACAACTGAAAAATCTAGCAGTTCCAAAGAAATACAGTCTGGCACTGATTGCGCAAAAGAAAATTAAAGTAACAAACACTCAATATAAATGCTGGTAGCAAGTCCTAAGCACAAAGTGCGCTCACATTCTAAACAAAAATAGCATCACTTATGCTGAAATGAAACAGAAAATACTGTAAAAACTATGAACAAACATTAAGAAATGCCTCTATCTGAGACAGTTTATAAAATGCCTGTCAAGCTAGCAAGTTTTTGCTGTGTTTGCATCATGTCCTTCTGAAGCTTGAAGTAAATTGGTAGAAATTCTGCTCAATTATGTAGTATTAATCAAAATCTCTACAATAATAAGCAGGAAAAAAATCTGTCAAACCATTTTTAAGAGTGTGTACCATGTCAATATTCAACAACATAAAATAAACACAGATTTCAAAGAAACTCACTTTTCAACTACAAAGTGCTGGCAAGATATTTTACAATACAATGGAACATTTCTGCAGAATGAAAACAAGACCACTATTAGCAACATACAAAACAGAGAAATCAACCTTATCTAGAAAATACAATAATTTCTAATTGTCATCCTGGGACAGCATTATTTCACAGATTAGCAGTATTTGCCCACTTATGTCCTTGGATAGCCCATGCCCTTATAATGATATATAATTACTATGGTAAAAGTGATGCAGCTGTAGTCACTAATCTTGTCAAGACTTATAGGAACTTGAAGAAACAAGGATAAGATAAGCGTACTTCAAATGGAATCTTATTATATTTACAAGCTCAAAACTTATTATATTTACAGACTCAGAACTCCTTGGACTCATTTGGACTTATCCCCGTTCCATCAGGACAACTTTATTTAAGCAGTTTTATTTAAATAAATAAACACCATATCTAGAGATGCTTTACACAGTCCTTTTTTTGCATGTTTTCTCAGTTTATTGATGTTAGTCTTTGAGTATTCAGCTTTTTGATTTTAGAATTTTCAGTGTTTCGACTGTGAAGCCAAGGTACAGTTATATTTATGATTACTGGGCTCTCTGTACCTCCCCACTTATTTGTTTGATTAACAGTACAACTCCAACGGAGACACATATCCCAAGCCCACTGGGAAAGGTGATTCATGTGTCCACCCCTTTCCTGGTGAGGGTTTGACTGGCAGCAAAAATGCTGCCCTACACAACCATCCCTGTTTCCCTTTTTCCATGAAAAAGTAAAAGAAATGAAAAAAAGATCCACAGCCCTCACACCCACAGTCCATATTTTAACCACTGGGTCAAAAGGGTAGATTCAAAGGATTCAGCATTAGGCACTCCACTGCAGCTTCACCACCAGCTGCAAGAGGCCAGGAAGGGACCATTCCACAGGCTGGCATGGCTAAGTGGGAAGGCAGTGGGATAGTTTGACAAACCTCCTGAATTGCTGTCCACAAGGGAAGAGGCAAGAGGTAGGCAAAATCTTTAGATACAATGGTTTGCCACCACAAACAGCAAATTGGGGAACAGGATGGCCCAGCTGATGCCTACCTCTTGCCCCATTATTTTGGCCAGGACACTCCCCTGGCATCAGCTCCTTTGCATCCACCTCAGGTCCCTTCTGATGTGTGGCCAAGCTGCATGGCATATTCAATGCCATCAAGTGCTGTGGGGGAGTGTGAGACCAGAGACCACCACCCCTCCCATTTCAGAGCAGTTGCACACCCCTTAGACTAATCAAAAGTGTGTGAGATGCACACAGTAGCCAGCAGACTGTGTATGATGGTAAGGAGTTGGAGACCAATATGTGGAATCAGCCTGCAAGGTACCACTGGATCTCTACTATGTTTTGCAGCTTAACAAATCAGAAGTTCGGGGGCTCCAGAAAGATCAACAGCAGTGATCCCAGCATGCCTAGGATGTGTGAAGAGCAGTCCTAAGGAGAAACCACAGATGGGAAGATAGGAAGTGGGGCAGGAAGCAGCATAGAGCTAGTGTAGAACACCCCAGACTTTACTGAATAGAAAATCACAAAGTGGTCTAAGGAATAAGATTGCCAACTCCGTCTGCCCAGTAAGACACCTATATCTTTGCAAGCTGCTCCCAGGGGCCATGGAGAGGCAGGCTGAGCTGTCGATAGCACAGCATGCCTGTGAGTGAGGAGGACTTGCTGGTTGAAGTATGCTTCAAGAGCTGTATCAGCCATGCCTTACTCTCAGAAAATATTCTCTCCTTCCCCACAGGATGTTACTAGATTCAGGGCCTCACTGAGGAAAAAAACACCAGGGGGAAAGGAGTTGGGGGTTTGGGGTATGAGAAAGATTGGATGGAAGAAAAGGCCCACTGGATAAGAAAATTGCACTATCCATGTTCTAACTTCCATCTGTCACTGTCACATCTAGTTTGCCCTTATTTCCAAAGCCTCTTTTGCTAACCAGAAACCCACTGGTAGCAAAAGGAAGGAGATAAATAATAATTCCATATAAGTATTATAAAATGCTGTGAATAGGACGCAGTTGTGAATTGGAGTTCATTCATCATTTGTCAGCCCAGTATAATATATCACCTAATTAAATGTGTGCCTACTTAGGCATAAAAGCATACTGGGGAGGGGATAATGTTATTGGATTGTCAAAGTCAAATGAAAAGTTGGCAAAAAAAATGACATTCCAAAAACCATGTATTGTTGAAGGTTTTCACGGACAGAATAAGCTGGCTGTTGTAGGTTTTCCAGGCTGTGTGGCCATGGTCTGATAATTTTTGCTCCTAATGTTTCACCCATATCTAAGGATGGTATCTTCAGAGCCATTGGGAAATGTTTCCAACCCTCCCCTTTTGTTCACACTCATCCCCTCATGGTCCACCCACCCTAGCGGAGGGAGAGGGGGGGAGGGAGGGGTGGCATGCAAGGGAAGGGGAGGGAGTGAGGAGTGGCATGCAAGAGAGGAGGAGGAGGGGACCCAGCATCTGGACATGGCCTACCCACCATAACGAAGGGAGGGGGAGGGGAGGGAGGGGTGGCATGCAAGGGAAGGTGCGGGAATGAGGAGTGGCATGCAAGGGAGGAGAGGGAGGAGAGGGAGGGGGAGCGGCCCTGGAATCTGGACCTGGCCCACCCACCCTAGCGGAGGGTGGGGGAGGGGAGGGGAGGGGCTGGCAAGAAAGCGGCTGACGGTAAACGGCAGTAAGATGCCTTGAGCAAGCAGAAAGCGGCAAGCAGCAGCAGAACGTATTGCGCGCAATGCTACGTTTTCAACCATTTTTTCTTCTTCAGTGCTTTTGCTTGACATTCTTATTGAGTAATATGGAACAAGATTTTTGGTCCTTAAGTAAACATGGAATATACCTACTTCTTAGTTAATATGAGGACTTGCATAGACCAGAAGTACTTCTGGCCTATGCAAGTCCTCATATTAACTATTATGCTTTCTGCTTGTTCAAGGCATCTTACTGCCATTTACCGTCCGCCGCTTTCTTGCCAATTATGTTCATAGCTATTTGTCAACCTTGCTGCCTGCTGCAGCCCATGATCGGTGCTTCTACATCATCGGATACACCTGTGCATGATTTCTACAAAATCACTTACCTGACTCGCGTTCGTAACCGTAAGTACGACATCACGTCCCTGGACTAAGAACTTTGCCTTTTTCAGCTGAGCCTATTGACTCCTTTATATCAAGTGTTTGACTGTGCTTATATACAACTCAAGTATCATTATACTGGAATATACAGATGAGGATCTTCATTGATCTGTAGATGTTGTCAATGATATATCACGTGTTGATTTTTCCTTTCATTATTGTAGATATAGTAGAATAGTATTTATACTGCCTCTTACTCATGTGTAATATATAATTCCAACTTGCATGATATTACCACACAATACATGCTTTGCATAGGTATACAATCTGTTGTTTTGATTCTTCTTGTTTCCCATTGTCCTGTTGTATATATATATATGTATATATATTGCTATTTGCTTTCCAATATATTCTTCAGAGGCATGTCATAGTAAGCAGTGTTAGAAAACCCACAACAGCAAGTTCTAAGAACATTTCAATGGTTTTGGAACTACCTTAAGAATTCACAAATTCTATTTGTTTACTTTAAAATTTTATGTAGATCTCATCAGGTAACTGTTTAATATTTCTGCTGGTTTGCAATCAAACAACAGTGATTAATCCACTTTATGTGAGTCTGTGGTGTGTGTGTGTACGCACACACGTACGCACAGTGCTCCTTATCATGCATACAGAAGCAAAGATATTAATTACAGTTAGTTCCAAAAACCATGCTTTTATATACTACACCAGCAACATCATTTTTCTGATACAAGATCTGTACAGAAAATGACTGCAATTAATTTATTTTTCTCTGCTAGTTTATGGGGATTAATATATGACAGAACAGACCTGAGTGATTCTTTAAATATAAAAGCTAATCATACTTAGCTTCCAATAACATTAGACCTAGGAGTGCTATAATCACACTGTCTTGCAAAAACAACAACCACCCATTTCTGTTATAGGAAGCAATTGTTCTGTGTAGTTGCACCTGCAGGGTTTCTGTTTTCTTTAAAGGTTGTAAGAGATCCTTTCGCTTTGCCATGTAAAACCAGGAAAGTTTTCTTCTGAAGATGGGAATTCATACCTGAGTCTCTCAGGCATAATTTAAGGGAGCCAAAACACACTTGAAATGATTTTTGATTTAAAATAAAAAGTTTGAATGAACCATGACATAAAAGGAACAAGGGACAAAGAGGTAAGAGGAAACTGCTATTGCCCCAAGGATATTACCCAAAATATATATATTGGAGATCTCTTTTAAATATCTACATTCTTGCAAGCAGCTTCCAAAAACATGGAATGACCACGCTGTCCTGCCATGACAGCTGGCAGGAGAAAATACAGAAACATAATCTCAAGAGAGACAAGAGGGAGTAGAATAGATATCTTTAAAAGCCTTTCTTGGCAGTAATGGTGGTCATCCTGCCACTTTACATGTTATATATTGTGCATATTTCCCATTTCCTTTGCTTCCCCTCTTTCTTGTTAGTATATGTAATCAGGACCTGTGTTTTAGAAAATGTCCACCTGAAAGGACCCAGTTTCCTGTCTGGTCTATATTTCACACTGGAGTAGTTTGAGTACAAGCGATATCACTAACATGAAGAGAGATCCAAAAAGCAATGTAGTCGGACTAGGACTACAGAAATCTGAATAAACCCAGTGTGACGTGATGTTACTTCATGGGTCAGTAACAGGGGCGTAGTTACAGGAAATGGCACCCAGGGCAAGCACTGAAATGCCCCCCCCCAAAAAAAAAAACCTGTGCTGCAGTGGATCAGCAGATTCTGGAGTGGGGGATACCAAGCAACCCTAGTTGTGATAACTGGAAGGAAGGAAGGAAGGAAGGAAGGAAGGAAGGAAGGAAGGAAGGAAGGAAGGAAGGAAGGAAGGAAGGAAGGAAGGAAGGAAGGAAAGGGGCAACAGCCCTAATTAACTAAAAGGACTCACCTGGCTCTTGACACCATGCTGGGGTCGGAATGTTGACTGAATGGATCACAGACATCATGGTAACCAGTGTGGTGTAGTGGTTAAGAGCAGGTGAATTCTAATCTAGAGTACCAGGTTTGGTTCCTTACTCTTCCACATGAGCAGCAGTCTGTTATCTGGCAAAACAGATTTGTTTTCCCATCCCTACATTTCTGCTGGGTGACCTTGGGCTAGTCACAGTTTGTTCAGAATTCTCTCAACCTACCTCACTGCCTATTGTGGGAAGAGGAAGAAAAGGCATTTGTAAGCTGCTTGAGTCTCCTTTCAGGAAAGAAAGATGGAATATAAATTCAAACTCTTCTCGTCTTCATATCCCTCCACTTATTCCATCCACACTGGCTTCCCATTCGTTGCCCAGCCCAATTTATGGTGCTAGTATCAATCTTTAAAGCCCTATACTGCTTGGGACCAGCATACCATAAAGACTGCCTTCTCTCATATTAATCTACCCATCAGTTCCTATCATCTTTGAATCCCTGCCTTGGGTTCCCTCAGGTCACAACCCAAGAAAATCCTGTTCAATCAGTGCTTCAAAACTTCGTAACTCCTTTTTCAAAGAGATTCATCTGTCTCCTATTGTTGTCTTTCCACAGCAGGTGAATACTTTGTTTTATTTGACATCCCCACAATAGCTGTTATTGGCCTTCTTCCCTGTATGCTTTTTATTGAATTATCGTATATAAACTTTAATTATTTTAATGCTAAAATGTGTAAATGTTCTGGTGGTCAATGGCTTAGGGACCCTTTTTTAATGTAAAGGCAGCATAGAAATGTTTTAAATAAATTAGTAATCCATTTTATCATTTAAATTGTAAGTTCCTCGGGACATGGACCTTAGCTTTTTCTTACATTACTCTCTAAACACTAAGTAGTTAGATGGCAAGATGGGTTAAATATAGAAATAATTCGACAATGTTTGCAAGTCTGGTACCGTTGCAGTCCTTCATGTTTTTAAAATGTATGTTAAAATGCATCGTTTTTGGTGTGCAGTGGAAGAAGATAAAATTTGATGCAATCCCAAGATTTTTTGATCTTGTTTAAGGCACAAAGTACATGTAGCTCTCAGTTCATTTGACAACCTGTGATTCATTTAAATTGTCAGAAGTCTGTGGCAGAGTATAATCAATCAAACACGGAGCTTGTTCTATAGAAATTTTAAAAACATGTTTATCCTTAAAGATGGCTATTTGAGCTTGTTCCATCTCACTGCTGAATGTTCTCTACAATGTGTTATTTTGTAGGAGGCTAAAATAAATGATGGAACTCAAGACATACAAATATACAAATTCCAGCAGGGTAGTTAGGTTAGTTTGCTGGAACCAAAATAACAAAGAAACTTGCAGCACTTTAAAGACAAATGGGTTTATTGTGGCATAAGCTGCCATGACCCAGAGCTCAGTTTGTCAGATGCTTCATACAAGAATGTTCTGACTGAACTGAAATTGTTTAGTTTGTCTCTGTAAGGCATTTATTATCCCAGACATTTCAGAATGAAATTGAAACTGTCGTGGCAAAAGCAGACAATCTACTACAAGATTCTGCATTGCAATTTTTGATGGAAAGTAGCTGGTCCTGAGTTGAGAGAGGGGGTTGAATGAGGACCATGTGCTTCAAAAAACATCACTAACCTCACGGTGTGGCCTATTGTTTTCATAGAATTACAGTTCATTCCACACTACAGAGCAGTTCCCCTAAAGGAAATGGCTGCTTCAGAGGACAGACCGTCACATCACATTCTGGCTGAGCTCCCTTGCTCCCTAAATCCCCCCCCCCAGTACTGCCTTCTAGTCTCCAGGAGTTTCCCAAGCTGGAGTTGGCAACCTTGGACGCAAGAGGGATTAGCTCTTCCCCCTGGGGTTGTCAGCTCCAGGTTCAGAAATACCTGGAAAGTTGAAAGTGCCAATTTCTCCAGAAGTTGAATAAATGTTTTAAATAAACGATTTGTTTAGTCTGGAGATCAGTTGTAATTCCGGGAGACCTCCAGCCCCTACCTGCAAATAGCATAGGAGGATAAGGGTGGCTGAAGTTTAGGCCCAGTTCAAAGTGGGGCTTTCCATAGCTGCTATTTAACAACTAAAGAACTGTTGTGAAAGCCATTCATGAAATGCACATGAGTTTCATAAAAGAACATGTATTACTGAGCCCCTTGTCTCTTCTTTAAAGCCATTCAGCACATGACATGACCGTGACATTTAAGATCTATTAGTTCCAATGAAAACCCTAGACTCACAGCAAGTCCTGTTAAAAGGAATGGGAATTTATACAAATATGGTTAGGGGGTTGCTTTCACAAAAAGCTGTGCTACCTCACTTGCATATGCTGAATTGTTCTCAGATATGGGGGGGGGGGTACAAAAAAAGGCATATTAAAGTAGCACTGCCACCTGCTGGCTGTTCTCCCACTGAAGGTGGCCTGCCTGGCGTCAACTATACGCCAAGTATGATAGGTTACACCCCACCCCCAAGGCACTTTACATTCAGAAAGACGGATAGCTCTGTGAGGACATTCAGTGATCTATTCCTATTGGTCAGAGAAACATTAAATTGGCACCAGAGGCATGTAGAGTTCAAACAAAGATTAGATGTTTATTTATTTACAAAGACATTGAGGTAAACCAGGAAGGATTTCAAGCCAAGAATCACATTAACAAGTATATACAAGAAGCTGGTTCAGAGATGATACTTGCTTACAAGATGTTTAAATATGTTTAAACTGCTGATACAAGAGTAGCACTGGTCACTAACTCCAGTGTTTTCAAGTTTGTTAGAGTCACGTAAAAAAAAACCCTATCCAAATCCCAGGAGGAAATCTTTAATTCCAGTGCTGACAAGACTTACGGTGTAATTTGTGTACCATGAGCTGATTTTCTTCTGAAATTCTCTCGTATGGTAACTAATGTAAACCTGCAATATGATCTCTAGTGCCTCTTCCTTTTCTGAATCTACCTTGAACATCTGGCATTTTCATTCCATGGATAATAACAGTCTTGTAAAATTTTGAGCATTACTTCACTTGCAAGAAAAATTAATAGACTCTACAGTTATTTATATACTTAATTAATATACTACAGTTATTTATATACTTTCTACCCCCTTTATCCTGTGAGCACCTTGCCCCTGCTAGGAGGTCACCCCCCTCAGCCTCAGAACTGGAGAAGGTAGGACACTGGCTGGTCACTGCAGGTGACTTTCCTCCCTTGGAACTGCAATTTCCTTCCCTCTTTGGTATCGTAGTGCTTCCTTCCTCCCTGGCCTTTCTGCAAAGGTTGCCTCTTATTTCCCTCTCTTGTCTATCTCCTGCTTCTTCTGTCCTTGAAGAGCCAATCATTCACTTCTCCTATTCACCCAACAGCCCCTACACCTGGACCTGGCCTGTGCTGTGTTCCTGATCTAGGTGACCTTCTTCAATCATCTGCTGGCTGGCTCCTGTAGCTTCCCTTATCTACCTTTAGCAGGCAGCCTGTTCCCTAGTATCCTTCTTCCCTCCAATGGTCTCAGACCAGGTAAGTATTCTGAATCTGGGACCTCAGTCAGTGTTTGTGTGTGCCTGAGTCTGGGTGCAGGGTCGCATCCATACAGTTCCCCAGGGAGAGGGGACCCAAATCAGTCTATATCATTCTCCTTCCCTAGTTTTCTCATTCATTTTCATGTAGAATGCAGACGCTTGGGTTATGAACTAAAAGGGAAAGACTTGGAGTTGAGGGAGGAATGTATATAATATTTTGCCTATGCTGTTTTCCTGCTGAAAAATCCCCTCCCTCCAACCTGCTATGCTGGAAAAATCACTTATAGAATCTCTGCTACTGTTCATGAGAGGAAGAGACTCTCAGGTGTGTTTCAGCTTAAAGAAAAGTAACTGAAGTGCATAATGGGGAAGGGGGAGATATCAGCAGGAGCAATCTTCTGTCCTGATGTGCTTATTTCTTTTCTGTATCCTTGTCTCCCAACCACATTCACTGTACTGCCACCTGATGGATTATTTAAGGTATTTCAATCAACAAATGGTAGTCCAGCTGTTTTCATGACTATAACATCCTTGCCTCAGCTTTGAAATTCTGAAGTTATGCATATATTTAAGTTATCTATTTTGATTCAGGGTGGGGAAAAATCTAGGAATAATGCTATGGTGGGCAAAAGCTGAAAAAGTCATATTGCTTTTTTAGATTTTTTTCTTTACCAAAAAAAGAAATCAGGCTACTCGACAAAGCCAAATAGCCCTGGTGCCGAAGAAGCCAAACATGATTTGACTTTTTTGGCTTTTGGACTGGAGCTCCAGCTGCCTAATTCCTAAATGTTTGGTACTACACTGGGCTTATTTGGTTTTACTGAAAATTCTGGGTTTTTAAAACTCAAACCTGAAATTTACTGAATAAAAAAAGTTGTGTTCACTCCTAGTGGGCATTTGTTATGAGTGAGTTCTGCACTTTGTATATAACAAATGAAATGCCTTTCTAATCTTTAAACAACCCTAGCTGAGACTTAAAATAGGATAATAACATGATGATGGACTGGAGAACAGACCCCTCCTCATCAGGCAAAGAGGCTGATTCAAAGAGGCTGAAAGAGCTTCCAATGGACGTGGGGCTCAGTGTCTAATTTAAAATGTGCTGCAACCAGTGCAAAACATACTTGTTGGCTCATGTGCCAGACATCCTTAGAACTTGTAGGTCTTGGGCTACCATACTAACTACACAAGCACAATTACTTTGCACAGGATGCAGCATAGCTTAAATGTTTTGCAAAAGTACCTCTTTGTCTCTATTCTTTAAAACATCTAGGTAAACACAACATGTGGCATGATATTGCTACTGTGCATTGCCCCAGATTTGTGACCAACTGTCAATTATGTGAAAGGGCAGGATGATGCACAGCATGATGTCACATTGCTTTATCAAGGTGTTGCCTGCTCCATGTCTCATAATAATTAAGGCCTTGTCTGAGATGAACCACTTGTAAATGATGTTCATGCACTCAATTTAAAATCAGTGAAGCATTGTTAATACAGAATATAATCAAACAAAAGATAAAGAGCTCTTAGCATGAAACACTTAGCGCAAACATGCTAAGCATCCTACAAAAGTGTATTCCTAACACAGTCTGAATCAGAGATTCTCATTTTTGTAGGGTTTAAATCCCCACTGAGCCACAAAGCTCACTGGGCAATATTTGGCAAGTTAAGCTGTGAGGCCTAAACTACCTCACAGAATTATCATATGCTGCTTTTCATTCATTAGACGAAAGGTGAGAAATGGATATAATTCAGGGGTTAGCCTGTTTTATTACAGCCCTAGGATAGCCTGATCTCGTCAGATCTCAGAAGCTAAGCAGGGTCAACCCTGGTTAGCTCTTTACTGGGAGACCACAATAGGAGTCCAGGACTATTACACGAAGGCAGGCAGTGGAAACCACATCTCGTGCTCTAGCCTTGAAAACCCCACAGGGTTGCAAAAAGTTGGCTGTGTGTTCATGGCAAAAAACAAACCAAAAAGAGCTGTAGGTTAGCTGAGGAGACAGTAGCTTCCCTAAAGCTATTCAGTGAGTGTCCTAGTTGATGTCTAAATCAGACATGATCCAAAAGATCCTCAATGGTTATTTTTGGAAGGGTAGAGCAGCTAGAGGAAAGGCAGGTGCAATTTGGATTGGGCTAGTGTTGCTTGGGTGCTATGTGACCGAAGGTTTCAGAAGGTTTCATAAGATCAAGAATGCCACCAGTTATGTGGCTGGTGACCTTCTTTGCTTCGTTATAGTGTCATTTGTGAGCATGAGCAATGGGGTCTGCTTGATTCCTAGACCTCAGAGCAAGCCTAAGGAAAGAGCAAAAGTCCTACCGACCAGCTGCTTATAATGGGCATGCTGGTTCAGACAAGAAGAACTAGTGACTAGTTGCCCACTTAGCACAACTCCCTTTAAACAAGCTGGCCTTTGCTGTTCAATAATAAATGTTTCTTTTGTTGTATTTCTATTTAAATTTCATTTTGAAAATTATAGTCTGACACTGCTATTTAGAATTGACCAATTAATTTTCCCATTTACAGACACCTTACATAAGATTATTAAAAGTACAATTTGTAACGTTATTCAGTAGTTCAGAATAACAGTAATTTATTAGGGAGGTTGTGATTAGCAAAAGTAATGACTGATGATTAGAGGAGGGTTTTTTAGCTAAAAAATTAATTACTTGGAAACACTTGGCAAATATTGATTATTAGGGACTTGTATTTGCTTCATGTGGTATTTGCCACATGGGGAAAATATACTGATCCAGTTCAGAACTCCCCTCCCCCCTCCCGCTGACTTTCAACCTTTTTTTAAAAAAAGAGGAGTGCTGATCTCATTAGTTACATTGGATTTGATCTTGAGAGGATGTGAATCATGATTTGAGGTGCTACAATCTATCCAGTTTACCATTCGGCTGTCAAACAGCTGGGTGGATGCTGTACCGACAAAATTAATATGATTAAGGTTTACATTAATATTATTATTTTCACTCTTGGAAAAACTTCACAGAGAGGCATTCCAGTATTTTCCAGAGGAGCAGGAAAAGCTGATAATGATAAACACAGAGCAAAACTCTGCCAGGTTAAATAAACCAATTCCAAAAGATTCTTCTGTTTCAAAGTTTTATTCGTTCAAAACTGCAGTTTCGGGAGATCTCCTGTGAGCTTCAGGGAGGAGTCTCAGAGCAATATTGGTCACAAACATTATTTATACTATTTTTATTAAACCCTCCCAAACAACTTTTCTAACATTATGCTTTGAAGACATATAGACTGACTGTCATGCTCCTAATCTTTTCCCCCTCCCAAAGCCCACCTTGCTTTATATATTTGGGCATATGATTAAGTCATACTAATTCTGCTTCGTATCAGGTTCTGGTTACCATAAGTACCACGCATTATCAATAGTTTCTACATTCCAAAGTATTTTTCAGTGCTAGGCAGAGTCAGCTGTGTTTGTGTTTTTCCCAAAAAGTCCTTTTCTAACTTCTTTAACTAATGTATATGATTCTTATATATATGGTAAATTATAAGTTACTCTAATGTAGTTCTTGTGACTATCATCTATCTATCTATCTATCTATCTATCTATCTATCTATCTATCTATCTATGGCTTAAAACACTATAAACTATTATTTCTATCAATAAGAATGAAACATGTGGTAGAGGAGCATCTCATCAGCCTGCTAGTATCGTTCCTTTCCCCAGGTTTGCTTCTTTTGTGAGCTCTGTTTTGAAAAGGCTAGTTTAAATTAGATGTTCAGATTTGCCCAGAAGCAAAGGCCAGCTAGAATATTTGTGCTTTTTTCTGCTTGTGGGGAAAAAAAAACTTTAAGAGATGTCAATCAGAAAGTCTTAAATAGAGAAGAGAATTAACACAAATGGATAATGCCAAACTCTGCTCCCTGAAAGTCTTATCTGGTCATCTAGGGTAAGGTTGGGACATCTTACCATTCATGGGCTTCCATGTTTAATGGTGAGATGAAATCCCCAAATAAATAACAGTTGCTCCAAGGATGACACAAACTAATCATCTGATTTGATGTCTATTGATCTGCTGAAGCACCTTAGCCAACAGCAAGGTTAGTGCTTATAATTTCACAGAGGAAATAGCAGGAGAATTACTCAGGAGCACTCAGGCAGAGACAGCTTAATGCTGCTAAGTTAGTGAAAACTACCTTGAGCCTTTTTGCCTGCAGGTTTACAAGTCATATTTCAATCTAACCTTTTTCTTATAGAAAACCAGAAAAATCCCTGCTAAGAAATTATAGCTGGTAAGCAAATAATAGTTCAGGGGGGCACATTGGTGTTTGTAATTCCAAGTGGTCAGTCTTCTCCCCCACTGAATAAAGCAAATCAAGGAAGACATTTTGATTTTCTATATCGTTTCAGGACAGACAAAAGGTACCAAGACCCCTGTGGCTTAGTGAGCCCTATCATGTGGCCAAAATTAACTCAAAATTAATATCATTTGGTATTCTAAAATTGTTTCTGCACGGTCCAAATATCCTAGGTTGAGCAAGGGAAATGTCCCGGTTTGGCCAAGAAGTTCACCCTATCCCCGGTCCTAAAGCAGGTTTGTCCCGCAATATTTCCCTCATTCCGGGATTTTAAAAAATTGCCAATTTGGCGATTCTTTTTAAAAATCCCGCAGTGAACCTGCTACCATGCAAACGCCACAGAAGCAGAACCAGTTTATTTTTCCTGCCCAGCTGCCTGGTCTTCCCCCCACTGCCTGCCCCCCCCAATCTCCCCGCCCCTGGCCACCTGCCCACCTGACGTCATGTCAGTTTTCAACTCTTCTGAGCCACTGACCATTGCAGCCCATCCTTCCTGAAATGTTCCCCCAAGCATGTTTTCTGCTCATGGTATCGACCAGTTGCCATTTCGCCTGGGTTAATCAGGAGTGGAGTCCCAAAATGTGCACTTTGTGCAGAAGGGAGATGTGCACTTTGGGCAGAATGTTAATGGGCATATCATGGGGGGGGGAGTGTCTCTCATTTTCCACAAAAATATGAGAACATGAGTAGGAATGTGATGTATAAAGCAGGTATGGAGGTGGGTGCCAGCAATTCAAAAGGCAGGGCACTTTCATTCAAGTTGCCACCCAAAAACAACAGCCAATCAGAACGTGGGACACAGGGGATGTTTGCATATATGCAGATACACTTGCAGTGTAAATACAAAAGATCCGGGCTCGTGTGAAATAAACTGGAGTATTTCCTCCCGGTCTTCACTCGATTCCTTCACTGAAACGGACAGCCATGTGAAGGGAGAAACCAGGATTATACCAATCCGGGGTGTAAAATAGCTATTGTAACCCGGTATAATTGTGCCATGCAGAAACAGCCCAATTTTCTTGCTGAGTATTCTGTGCATGCTCATGCTCACTCTTTGAATGTTCAGACCCACAGGCTGCAGTAGTTCTTTGTGAAGTTATAGACAGAACTGCCTAGAATTCTGCACTAGAAGCATTTAGCCATTTATGCCAAGACTAACTAACAAACATGGTAACTAACATGTAGACTTTATATATTTTTATTTCTATATACAGATTTTAATTGTTTTTCTTTTGTTGCTTTGTTTTTAAGGGTTGTTTTAAAGCAGGCATATGATGAAATAAAACATGTGCTGCTTTCCTGTTGCAGGAGGTTACATCAAAGCCCTGATTTCTGTGTGGGAAGTCAGTTGTGTTGGAAGCATCCTCATAATCCACTGGGCACACGAAAAAGAAAAATCAATCACAGTTAGAATCTGTTGTTCAATCTGATGATAACCCTATGTTCTTTGGGCATTTGCTCTTTGTAAAGAATTCAATTTAGATGCCAGTTTCTGTATCTTAGGATTTGTTGAAAAAGTTTGTACTGTTGTGGTGGTAATAAATCTTCCTTTCGTATAATGGTCATCAACAGCTGGCACCAGTTACAAATGCTTTTCTTTTCTATATTATCAACAATCAGACGCCAACATAAACCCAATTTAAGCATCATGCTCTCCTTTTTAAGAATTAATTTGTTGCTTTATGGTTCCAATGTGGTGTTATGTGTGGTGACCCTGGACAATTGGAAGTTCTGTGAAGCTCACTGATTTATAAGCTCAGCACTAATGGGAACTAAATATGGGAGTTGGGAAGAGTGTCTGTCCTGCTTTTGGCATAGCTGAGACCATAAAAATGGTTATATGACGAAAGCTGTCAGCAAAGCATTAAGACTCCAACAATGTGGAAATTCACCATAAAAATGTTCATCATTCAAAATCAAGCCTTGCACAGTTGATAGGTCTGTGGGGAATGGGGGCAGGGGGAGTCTGCATCTTCCCCTCCAATAACCATGTGTTGATTAGGTTGCTTGTGCAGAATCTGTACATGTAAAAGTTATCTGATCTGTACCCTTCAAAAATGTGAACCTGGACTTAATTTGTGGAACCTCCATGTTCTGAGGTGGCTGGGGAGAGAGGGTTTGTGAGGTCTTTTGCCCCCTTAAAGAATACCCAGGTGTCCACTTTTTCAGAATCATGTCCTCAAAATATCCTGGTTCTGCTCCCTCCAGTGGGTATTGTTACCCCCATAAAGACCCATGGGTCCAGAGACATGCTTTTGAGATTGCATCCCCTCCAGCTTCTCAGGCTTTGCCATGACTGAGGCAATTCCCCATGGTCAAAAAATTGTGTGATACTTACGGTAAAAGTCCCAGTTTGGGCAAGGAGTCCCCGCGGCTTCATTGCCCATCCGGACCCTGGCACACACTCTCCCCCTCATCCCGCGTTTTTCAAAAACCAGCAAGAAGGTACACATTTTAAGAATGCGGGCTGAGGCCGCATCGGTGGGGAGGCAGCAGAAAAACTATACAGTTTGTTTTTCCCACCTTGGGAGACACACACAAATCAGAGAGCAGTGGGCTGGCCACAGAGTGCGTGAAGGGGTTTTGTTTTTGTTTTGTGCTTGTCATGGCTTCGTAGGCATGAACCTGCAAAGAGGAGAGCTGGAGCAGAGTGTGTGTACCAATGAAGCTGCACAGCCAAAAAGTTAAAAAAATAGAACTTACTGTGTTTCTACAAAGCTGTGCAGCCAGAAATTTTAAAAAAAACTTCCTGAAGCAGAGGGGAGGGACAGCGCGGTTGTGTTCCCGCCCCAACACAACAGCCAATCGGAAAGAGCCATAGAGCAGATCGCAGACTTGTGGAAATAGTTACAGTTTTTGATCCTGGGATTAACTTTGACCCCCTCAACAGATGCAAGCTGTGGTGGGGAGGCAGAGACCGTGATGAAAAAGTGCTGTATCTTATGGAACCGGGGGGAACAAGGTTTACTTTCCCAGTGGGGATTTGCCCTGAGATTGCAGGAGAACCAGGATTTAATATTAAAGCTAATATATGCTATCCAGATGCCAGCACACTGTCTCTATTCTGTGGCTTCCTAAGGACTCGTCAACATTCAGGCTATGATTAATAACCAAGGTTTGTAAGACAATTAACCTTCTAGGATCAGATGTCCCTGGAAAGTTATACATAAGCAAAGTCATGTCCATCCCCTGGTCTTTATTAACAGATATTAGCCTGCTCTGTCACTCAGGCGGTTCAGTTATTCCACCAGATCCATCTCTCCTTTCCCATTACTTTGCCAAATATTCTTTTTCTCCTCCACTTTCCCATTACCTGTTTCTAACAATTTCAGATCTACTGGTAAGGAGCTAAGATTCTAGGGCCCTCATGTCAAAGGAGATGTAGTTTGCCTCAGTAGTAAATGCCTAGGGAAAAATTATATAAAGGTGGCATGTTGACATGAGGAAACTGTTGTTCCAGCCACTACAAGACAAGGCTTGGTGGTGTGAAAGTTTAGTCCCCTCCCCAGGATGGTGCCTCTGCCAGTGAAGTTACAGAGACCTGTTTTCCCATCTAGATCATTTTGGGGGGGAACTTCTCCAGTTGCCCTGAGATAGCTGAATCAGGCCACATGTGAAACTTTCTGCTCTCCTTTCCCTTCCTTTCCAATCTTAGCCTCCTAACCACCACCACCCATCCCAATTCATCTCTTCCTCTGTTCTGAAAACACTCTAAGGCCCCTTCCGCACATGCAGAATAATGCACTTTCAATCCACTTTCAATGCACTTTGTAGCTGGATTTTCCTGTGCGGAATAGCAAAAAGCCACTCGCAAACAATTGTGAAAGTAGATTGAAAGTGCATTATTCTGCATGTGTGGAAGGGGCCAGAGAGAAACTTAAACCCTCACCCTCCTTACTAGCACAACTTCTGAGAGACATAATATTTTGTATGTTGAGGATGAAGACTGTCAGCAACACCAAAAGAACTTTGGCGGCCTAGTTCAACAGGTGTTGCTAGTCAGCATTGACAATGGAAAGTCACAAATAAGGTATACTTCAGAATAATGTGTACATTGAATACCGGTACAATAAATGAACTCTCATCACTCATAATACAGGCTGAGGTTCGCCACTGAAACCCTCCCATTCAGTGTGCAGCAGAGGCTTTAAAAAAACTAACAAAGGGGAGGTTAATATGGAGGCATCTTTGATGTAAATGTGCATCTCTGCTGTGTCCTCACCTGGGGCTTAGTATTCAGTTCTGGTCACCTCATCAACAGGACAGGAGCAGAAATAAGAGGTCAGAAATAAATAATGAGAATTGTTAGCTCGAAGCATCTGAATTGCCAGGTTTGCTGGGGAAATGTAAACTGGACAAATGCAAATAGAAGAGGAGGTGAAACAGAGATGAACAAAATAACAAAACTCTATCAAGAGTAAATAGTTAGGTAAGGGACTTCTGTTTATTTTTCCTTGACACAAGAATAAGAGCACCTTCAATGAAACTGAGAGGCAATTTATTTAAGTCTGATGGGAAATGTCAGATAAAGAATATTTAAGCATTGGCGGTTTATCCTTTTTAACGCTGAAACGAGCAGTTTCATCAATCTGCTGTTATATGAGCTAACAAATTCCAACTGCCATTAAAAATTATCAGGAAAATAGAAGAAATAGGTCTATCTCTAGAGATACTGCTTATGTTGACATATTTGGAATCATATAAATTGTTAAAGACTACATTAATATCATGGGATTATTGAAAATTAATAAGGATGACAGATAAAACATGTTCACCAATAAATGTTTCCATTGTTAGTGAGAGTGATCGTATGGCACCATATATCCAAATATTAAAAGATCAAAAGCTGAGACATGCATTAGCTATGAGCAGATTTAATGAAATTCCATCAGCTATATTGCAAGGAAGATACCAAAAGAAATCAAGGGACGAGAGAACCTGATCATGGGTAGTTGGCCAAATAGAATCTTTAGCACATTCTCTTTTTTACTCCCCCAAAAAGACCTCCATAAGAAGCAAACATTGGAATCAAGTGCTGTCAAAATGTGAGGAGTTATCAGATGATCAAAGCATTTACTTTCTTTTCAACAATGTAAATGAAGTTTGCTGTGAATTGACAGCCAAATTCCTCTTAGATGTAATGAATGCTTCAGTATGAAATATGGGTATGCAACCATTGAGAATTTGGAGAGTCTGGCTGTTTTTATATTTAACAATGTGTAATTATATAAGTTTTTAAAGTTAACCTTGTAATTTTTATATGCCAACAAAGGCTTGGCTTGCATTGCATATTAGATAAAACATTCTATCTTTTGAGTCTGTTATGCAGAATTAGTACTTTTGCAGGTCATAAAGGCTCCCTCTGCTGAGCTGCTTTAGATTCTGCTCAGAATCCTAAAGCGTTGTATGGCAGGGCTTCTTTTAGGGATGAGGGTGCGCCCATGCGATGTATCTGATCTCTACTACTCACCATTGGGCAGACCTTGGTCTAAAAATGTTCCAACTGTATGAACAGCAGAAGGAAACAAGGGGGCTTGACTTGGGTGTTCTGTCCCCAAGTGTGCCTTTCTTTCAGGCTGCATCTGTACAGAAGCTTTCCTCCACCTTACCTTACAAACTACCCTGGGCATCCATGCAAGTTGTCCTCTGTTTGAACACTTTCCAGGATTTCCCCACCATCAGAACTTTTTTGAACCTGCTTTGGTCTAATCTTTTCAGAAAGGATGCAGGCTTAAGTATGTTAGCAAGCCCTCTTGGCAGGAGGTTGTATGCTTTGGAATCAGCACCATTTCCCATATCTGCACCCTATAGCTACTAATTTCCTTACCATGCTACAAGGTGGGTTTTTGTTGGTTTGTGTGTTTTTTGGCTATTTAAAAAAATGAATTGGCATTTGGTACTGTGATTATACACACACACACACACACACACATATATATATACACACACACACACACACATATATATATATATACATATATATATATGTATGTATGTATGTATGTATGTATGTATGTATGTATACACACACACACACACACGCATAATCTATATACATAATCTATTAGTTTTTAAGTGTTTTAAATAAAAAGTAAGATTCCGTCCTTTTGGTTGTGAAGATGCAAGGGGAGAGGCAACAGGAAAATTTCCTCTTCTATTGGTTCTGGTGGGTTTTCCGGGCTGTGTGGCTGTGGAAAGCTACCAGAACCAGTTGAATCCGGCCATGAAAGCCTTCAACAATACATTCCTCTTCTATATCTGCAACAGAAGCAAGTAGAGATCATTACAATTAATATAATATGCTGCAGTAACAATTACCTTTTTTAATAGCCATCTGATGTTGTAAAAATGGCAGCTGGGAGAGGAAAGTGCTCACAAAACATCTGAGTTGACTGCCCATTGCCAGTGCAAACGCCTGTGCATTTTCAAGTGGAAGTGAAAAGGAAATGGGGAATCCTCCCTGTGTAGATACAGCCACCGTCAGTGCAGCAGTTTTGCCACCTCATTTTCTTGCCCATATTTTCAGAAAGTTTCTCCTGAACTTCTGAGTTGACAGAAAAAAACACTGTAAAATGAGAGAGGAAAAAGCTTTGAGATGTGTCATAACACTTTGATCTAGGGGGGAAGGCACTGCATCAATAGATCAAATGGATGTAGAAAAATTCCCGTTTTACTGTCTTTGAAGAAACATTACTGATTGCACCTTCTTAATGAAATTGCTCAACATACAGAATCAAAGAGTCATTTGATCCAGAAGAAATGCTTGATACAGTGAAGAATTCATAGCCGAAAGCAAAAAAGCATGAATTCTTGATGGTTTAAATTTTTTCAGACACTCATTTTGTTAATCTTCTGAAAACCTTGTGCACCAAGAATATTGTTGCTCATTTGGACCTGGCTTACTTTATTATGCCTTTCAAATCATTACTGAGGCAACTGCAAAGGCCTAATCTTTTGGGTTACTATTTGTCTTAGGTGAAACAGCCATTATATTCGATGCAGATACAGCAGTAGGTTCCTTCATTTGGTGTAGAGCCACCAGCATTAGAGGCTGGGACAAGAACTCTCCCATCTGAGAAGAACCCTGAGAGAGTTCTTCAGAAAAATCAGGTAGCTCTTGCAGGGAGTGGCTTCACAGACAGTGGAAAACAGGAGTCCAGGTGAAGGAGTGGACAAGAAAAGTTGCTGTGGAGAAGTTCTGTCTCTCCACTCCACACTACAGAGCAACTGGAGTGGCCATAATAAGCACCTGGCTGGTGGGGATAGAGATCTGACTACTCATCCCAGCTGGGGCATGTGGCTGGTAGTAAAGCTGTGCCATGAAGTTAGGTGGAGGACGAGGCAAGACAGGATGGGGAATTGAGAAGAAGGAGGTGGGTCAAGAATCTGAGCCTAGAATGGGACTAGGTATCAGCATAAAAGAAAGTTGTGAGGAATAATGATGCTGCTAGAGAGAGGTGATGGGGAGAGAAAGAGATGGTCAAATAAAGAAGAATAAGTGAGGGAGGAAAAGGAAAATGAAGAAATCAGGGGGTTGGCATTGGCCACCGGTCTCCTGCTCACTGACTGCTAGTGAGGAAGGTCAGATGGACCAAACTGCTGTTGCCAGAGTATCATGGGGTAGTTCCCTGCATAGAATCATAGAGTTGGAAGAGACCCCAAGGGCCATCAAGTCCAACCCCCTGCAATCCAGGAACACATAATCAAGGCAAGGGACTATGACAATTGGGCAGGTGACATAAATTAAGATCATAATTATATGAAATTTGCAATAAACCTCTTTGGCACCAGGGAATACCTGACTGTGAAATTTCCTATCCATGGAATTCCTAAGACTCTGTCACTTGTGATATCTTTATAACAATATGGTGTTACTGACAAGTCATTCACAAGTTGAAGTCACATAACCCCTGCCTGTCTTCCTTAAGCTCATAAAAAAGGGCCATGTGCTGTTCTGTTATTGATATTTGTTTTCTAGCTCACAAAGATTATGGATCTGGAGAGTCGATAGCTCTGTGCATGTGTGTGGATATGTTTGTGCTTCACACTTTTTTACCAGTTTCTTGTGATCAGAAAATGTCTAGTTAGCTGAATTTAAAGATCCAAGCAGAATTTGAACATCTTCACCATGTCCTAGAAATAGAAGAAAGGATTGTGCTGATGGAACTGGCCAGAGAAGAGGAACAGTGGGTGATAAGGCTGCAGAGAGAGTCTGCTCACCTAGAATAGGGGATCTATGAGCTGAAGGAAAACATGGAGCACATTCAGCAAAACCTTGAAAAACTGGAGAACTCCTTGCTTCTGGAGGTGAAATTCATTGAGCCAATTCAGAAAGGCATTAGGGGGCTTGAGCATAAAGTCTAGCAGCAGGTACAGAATTTTCCTGCTTACTCTATAGTAATGCAGTTAGCCTAGTATTGCATTTGGTGAGTTTAGATACCAAATGAAGCATCCTCCTGTCCTTTTTATGTGTCTTGGGATATCTGAGTAGAACTTGGGGGATAAAGTGATGCAAAAGGCAATAAGAACCACAATCAAGAGAAGAAATAGTAAAAATGGTGTTTATTTATTTACAGCCTTCTTTTCTCCTCAGTGAAAGCCCCAAGTGGCATACAACATCATTCTCCCCTGTCAAGTGGATTAAGAGATTAAGATCACCCAACAAATTTCCATGGCAGAGTGGGGATTGTAACCTGGGTCTCCCAGATGATAGTCTGACACTCCAGTTGCTACACTAAACTGACTCTTATATGTTCGAAAAGAAGGGAAAAGAAAATTCACAATTTTGTTTCTGAAATGTGACCCTTGAAGTGTGTTATAAACAAGTCAAACATACAAAGTCAAGTGAGATGTTGCAGAAGGGATGTGCTGCTGTAGTCAAAGCCTGCCTCTTCTTCCCCAGGTTTCCCACGGGGGGGTGGGGGGGGAATGGCACATCAATTGAAATCATTGCACTTAACTGCCAGCTCCTCAATGATGTGGTGCAGAATTCTAATCTCAACAACATCACATCACAGTTTGATTTATTCTTACCAGGTGTTGATAGGATGATGCAGAAAGGAGGCTCTTCCTCCCCTCCCCTCCCCCCCCCAAAAGGGTGACTAGAAAAGCTACAGCACCATAGTCTAGGTCCATGGTAGCAAACCTTTGGCACTCCAGATGTTATGGACTACAATTCCCATCATCCCCTTCCAGCATAGCCAATTGGCCATGCTGGCAGGGGCTGATGGGAATTGTAGTCCATAACATCTGGAGTGCCAAAGGTTTGCCCCCACTGGTCTAGGTGCTGGTAAGGGGGTTAAGTGTACTCTGAGAATCATGGAAGAAACTAATTGGCCTTTGTGAATGCATGTATCCTTTCCATTTTGAAAATGTTCAACTCTACCTATAATGCATCCCATTATACTTGTAACCTTATTAAATATTGCTAAGAACTGAACATATTCTTGCTAGTTTCCTATGAGTACAATTTATATATGTTTCTGGTGGAAACTGTAGCTTTATCTGTGTTTGGCCTCCCATCCCATCTTCTTTTCACAGAGATGCCACCATGGCAGCAATATCCTTTTCTCTCCTGTCTGAAAGTCTACTATGCAACACCTTATTTATCAAAAAAGAATATTTTTATCTGTCATTTCCTCCCTCCTCCAAATAACAGGAACTAGCATTTTTCTTTCCACATATTTAAAATGTAACTGATTGAGTAATGTAATACTCCTATATAGTTGTCATGGTGACTGTAGCTTTATTGTGCAGTGAGTTGTTGGAGGGAGCCTTTGGCAGGTTGGATCCAATGGAGCCTTTTCAGTGGATGGAAGAATTTCCGTCTGTGAACATAAGTCTCTCTCCTCCCCTCTTATGGCTGCACCCCAGAATGTCTCCCAGAATGCTGCTCCTGAAGAGACAGTCAAACTGCAACAATAGGGGTTTAGTGAGTACACCGTACTCCACAGACTGAAGGTCTTGCTTTCTGCAGAAACACTCTGCTGGATCCAAGTCCATATCTCTCTAATGAGAATCGTGCTCTGAAATTCAAAATTCTTTATCTGTGAATGGTGTAAATAAAGAGGCAGCCTTGGCTTGCAAATTGAGTCAAACAAAACGGTTCTTATAAAAATATTTGGCACTAGAAAAGTAGTGCCTTAAAAGTAGTGCCTTAAAAAAGTAGTGCCTTAAAAAACCTGGGACAGTAATTCTGAGTTTCCAGGGAACACTGCTTCTTTCTTATTCCATGGCACATTTCCATTCCTCCTTGTGGTATTTTTTTATGTGTGAGTTGGAGGTGATGGGTGGAGCACCTAGAAGCTGTCTTCATAGTACATGTGCCATAGACTTTGTTATACTGTAGGGGAGGGACAAGAAGACAATTGGCATAGACCAGGGGTGTCCAACTCTGGTGCCCCAGATGTTCATGGACTACGATTCCCTTCAGCCCCTGCCAGCATGGCATGGACACCCCTGGCATAGACTGTAGGGTGGAAGACATATTCTGCTTTGCAGATAAGTGGTTTCCTTTGGAGGAAATCCAAGCTATTTGCTTTTTTCTGGAACTCTTAGAAATGTAATATGATGCTGTACATAGAATCAGTCAATGCTGTTCCTTCTTCATTATAGTTCTAGTGATAGCACACCATCTCAGGGGTGGAGCAAGGGGGAACTATGCCTGGGACGCGAGTGCGCCCTGCACCTCTGCCGCGGTGATGCCCCAGAACACCCCGGAACGCCCCCTGCCACACCCACGTCCCATGGGAGCTATGCCACTGCACCATTACATTAGCAAGGTTTCCCCAGTCTTTCTTTCTTCCATCTAATTGTTTTCCTCTTTCTGTTTAAGGGACAGAAGTCAGCAAGAATGAGGTGGGTAACTGAGTAGGTCTCAAGGGAGTAGTCTTGTTGGAGAAATGTAGTTGTTTTAAATAGACTATTTGTTTTAAAAATCATTAACAATAATATTTGAGAGGGTGGAATTAGCATATGTCTGGCATGTTAAGTATGGTGAAGTTAGTGGCCCTTGTTACGTATGGTGAAGCTAGTGGCCCTTTCTGTTGTGAGAGAGGCTTTTCTCAGGCATGCCTCCAAACATCCTGAGCTAGCTCCTTCCTCAACTATGCCATCAACATCTCATTCAAAGATGGAAGGCTGAGTCACTAAAGTCTTGCTTTATACCAGCACTAAGCAAGTGTCAGGGCTAAACTAGACATCCAACATGACTGTTTTGGCCCTTAAAAAGACACAGGGGGCGTCACAGGTTGACGTCATGAGTCACATTGTGGGACTCTTGTCAGGATATTGAAAATTGCAAGGTGGTCATATGCTGGTCTAGAATGACTGGAATGTAACAGTCAGCAGAATTGTAAAGGTCGGAGCCTCTCTGTCTGGGTCTGCAGTGATTGGCATGTAACAGTCAGCAGAATTGTAAAGGTCGGAGCCTCTCTGTCTGGGTCTGCAGTGATTGGCATGTAACAGTCAGCAGAAGTGAAAAGGTCACAGGCCAGGATGATTAGATCATCTAGCTAATGATTTGCTGGACAAAACTATATAAGAAGACTGCATACCCAATTCAGTACCTCTCCTTCACCTTCAGGTTCGGGCTCAGATTGTTGTCAGAGTAGAGAGTGGATAGTTATTGTTATTTTTGTTCCTTTGAGAAACAAGAGATAAAGTATTCCTGTTGGAACTAAATCTACTGTCTGAGTGTTTCTTTTTCTTATACTGCAAGCAGTTACCTCCTGTTCTAGCAAGGGTGAATTGGCACCTAGTCCTTCCGCTGTGCACTAGGCCAACAATTTGGTTATGGGCCCAGTATCCTAACCACTGAAGCTAGAGAGTGTCGAGGCAGTGTGACACGATGACATCCACCATGTGCAGTTTGCCTTTTTGAACGGCTGACTGCAGGGAACTACCAGCATGGAGTGTGAAAATGCAGAGCTTTCTCATACGTGAAGATTTATGGGCTGTAGTCGAGACCCCACCGAACCCAGGCACAGCAGCAGAGCAGAGGGCAGATGCCAGAGCCAAGGCGTCCATAATGTTGGCTGTGGAAAACTCCCAGCTCATCTATCTACGGGCTGCTGAGAAGGCTTCTGACTGCTGGAAGGTGTTGAAGGACCTGTACCAGATGCAGACTGCTGGTTCCAAGGTAATCTTGACCAGACGTTTATACAATTTGAAGCTGAAAGGAGGTGAAAATGTGGCCAACCATGTCCAACAGCTGCGTACACTATTCGTCGAGCTGGAAGACAGAGGCATGACTTTCACTGAACAGCATAGGGCCGTGGTGGCGAACCTTTGGCACTCCAGATGTTATGGACTACAATTCCCATCAGCCCATCAATTGGCCATGCTGGCAGTGGCTGATGGGAATTGTAGTCCATAACATCTGGAGTGCCAAAGGTTCGCCACCACTGGCATAGGGCCTATATTGTACTATCTTCCCTAGATGACAGCTGGGACAATTTTGTCTATAGTATGCAGAGCATAAAGGAAGATGATTTGACTCTAGACTATGTGACTGCACGGCTTCTGGAGCTCCAGAAACAAAGAGAGTTTTGCCTTGAAGCCACAGCCAGAGAGAAGCCTGCTGTTTCCAGAGGCAAAAGTGAAACCCAGCTTTCCCTGAACTGTCCAAGGTCATATGCAGTTTGGCGTTGTTTCCGTTGTGGCTCTACTAATCATCTTCTCCGAGAATGCCCACAGAAGGGGGAGAAGAAGGGGCCAGCTAAAGGACAACGGGGAAGAGGAAAGAAGGAGCACTACTTGACGGCATTGCTGAGAACCGATGTCCAGAGAAACCAACCCATCTGGCTCTTGGACTCTGCCTGCTCAGAGCATGTCGTAAATGCTCATCACCTATTGACTGAGGCGGCCAAGGCAAGGGTGAAGCATGTCAGGTTGGCGATGGATCACCAGCTGCTGTTACGCTTCAAGGAACTGCCTACATACCATGGCTGGGTAAAAGTTTGCAAAATGTGTTGTGTGTTCCTGGACTGGATTTTGGTTTGATGAAGCGTCCCAAGTTTAGCTGAACAAGGGTACAAAACTATATTTGATAGACAGGGTTGTACAGTATGGCAGAATGACATAGAGTGTGCAAAAGGTACACTCTGCGACAAAATGTATGTTATGACTGATAAAGGGCAAAATGAAAATGTAATGAATGTTTCAAGTCTAGCTAATAAGCCTATGCATGATGATTGTGTGCACTATCTTCACAGAGTCCTAGGACATGCAAGTTTTGCCACCATCAAGCAGTTGGCAAAAGTATGTGATTTGAGTGTAAAGCCTTGCAAAGCATTCCTAGACTGTTCAGTCTGTAGTGGGGTTAAGGTGAAATCCTATCCAATCCCCAAAAAGAGCTACAGACAAATGGAAAGACCATTTGAACTAGTCCATGCAGACTTAGCTGGTCCTTTCCAATCAAGCAAAGGGGGTGCACGATATATATTTCTGCTGATTGATGATTATAGCAGATATTCTTACTGCTTGCTGTTGAAATCTAAGGATGAAGCCTTTACAAGGTTTAAGGAATGGGTCTCAATGATTGAACGGAGGTTCCCTCACAAGGTGGCTTGCCTGCAATCTGACAGAGGCGGTGAGTTCATGGGGAACAAATTCCAAACATGGCTGACACAGAAAGGTATTAGCCACAGGAGAACAAATCCGTTCAGCCCGGCTGAAAATGGCGTGGCTGAGAGGAGACTAGGCATTCTTCAAACAATGCGGGATTGCATGATAAATGATGCCAAGGTTCCATTCCATTTCTGGGGAGAGGCTGTCTTAGCTGCCACACATGTAATAAACAGGTTGTGGAGTTCAAGTATCAATGAAACACCATTTTTCAGAATGTTTGGCAAAAGGCCTTCCCTGAAACACCTTAGAATATTTGGGAGTTTTGCTAACGTCCTCATTCCCAGACAGCAACGGAAAAAAAAGGACAAAAGAAATGGCAGAGACTGCGTTTTGTAGGATATGCGCAGAATACCAAAGGCTATAGATTTTCATTGGGTCATGGAAGAATTGCTATCTCACGCAGTGCCAACTTTGAAAAGCATACAGGTTGGGAACATGTGCATCAAAACTCTGAAGTGTTCTTACCACCAGTAAGCCATGACACAGTACCTAGTGACAGCACACAACCCCCACTCCCTGTTCAAGGTCACACATCTGCTCCGAGCCTTAAGCAACAACAGAACAGTGATAGTGATCAGGAAGAGGAGGGGGCTGAGCAAACTGGAGAAATAGCTATACCACGCAGATCAGAAAGAGCAAATAAAGGCATACCACCAAAAAGGTTTATGGTACAAGAAGTGAGAGTGTGCCAATTAGGGACAGAACCACAAGGTTTCCATGATATGTTGAAATGTCCACCTGAGGAACAGGAAAAAATGGAATCAGGCTATGGACAATGAGTTTGAATCCTTGGTGAACTTAAAAGTGTTTAACATTGTTGATAAACCTACTGATAAGCCGATCATAGGTGCAAGATGGGTATACAGGCGTAAACCTATGCCCGATGGGACTTACAAATATAAAGCAAGATTAGTCGCACAAGGCTTCTCTCAAACAAAGTTTGACAGTTATGATCAGACTTATGCACCCACTGCAAAGGCAGAATCCATGAGATTAGTGATTGCTCTGGCTGAGCAAAGAGACTTTAAAAAATGAGGCACTTTGATTTTGAAACAGCTTATTTAAATGCAGATTTGCAAGAGACCATATACATGAAGCAAGCACCAGGTTATGAGCATGAACAAGTTGATAAAGTTTATAAGCTCAACAAAGCTTTGTACGGGCTGAAACAGTCAGCCAGATGTTGGAACAGGTGCATACACAAAGCATTATGTGAAATGAAATTTGACCAAAGTGTGGCCGATGCCTGTATATATACCAGAGGTACTGGTGATGAATGTATCATTTTGATGATTTATGTTGATGATCTCTGTGTGGTTGCAAAAAACAGACAACCAAATCAAACAGCTTTACACTGAGTTGAGTAAACACTTTAAGCTGAAAGACTTGGGGTATCTAAAGCAATACCTGGGTATTCAAGTCAGTAAATCTGAAGAAGGGGATGTGTTTCTGACACAAAACAAAAGATAGAGGGTGTCATACAAAAGCTGGTCTGCAAGATGCCAAAGTGGCACAAACCCCAATGGTGGCTGATTTTTGTAAGCAAGAAAACAACAAATCATTTGAAAGGCAAGACCTATATGGTTCCTTAATTGGCAGCCTGCTGCACATTGCTAACTGGACAAGACCAGACATAGCTCTTGCTGTAGGTTTATTAAAGTGGGACAGTTGCAAAACCTACTGAGAACGACTGGCAGGGGCTAAAAAGGGTGAATCGTTACTTGGAGGGAACTGCTAACTATGGTTTACACTTTTCTAACCAAAACAACAAGGACTTAGTGGTGTATCTTGGACAGCTCATTTGCAGAAGGGACTCAGGGTGTAAGTCAGTGAGTGGTTATTATATGCAATATGGCCGCCATCCGATTTGTTGGGGATGTCGCAAACAAACAACGGTTGCCACTTCAACTGCTGAGGCAGAGTATCGCGGCTCTTAATAGAGGCATGCAATGAGCTACAATGGGTTATGCAGTTGCTAAAAGACCTGGGTGAGAAATGTGAACAACCTATAACAGTTTTGAAGACTCACAGACATGTATAGCCATGGCAGAGAGCGAAAACCTTAAAAGTCATTACTAAACATGTAGCTGTGAAATTCCAAAATGTAAAACAACTGATACAGTCAAATATGATTAAGTTGCAGTACTGTGAATCATCTGCAAACATAGCCGACATCTTAACAAAGCCATTACCAATACAAAAACATAATGACTTGGTGTTTGGTTTGGGTTTAGCAGATGTACAATTTGGCAAGGACTCTGTACAAAGTGAGTGAAATAAGTAACTCTGTGTACTGACTATGTACTAACTATGTAATGAGTGTAAATAATGTGAATGACTTTTGTTTGTAATTATTTTGTTTGTAAATATTATGTAATGAGGCAACATTCCAACCAGATATGAGAAGGGGTGTCAGGATATTGAAAATTGCAAGGTGGTCATATGCTGGTCTAGAATGACTGGAATGTAACAGTCAGCAGAATTGTAAAGGTCGGAGCCTCTCTGTCTGGGTCTGCAGTGATTGGCATGTAACAGTCAGCAGAATTGTAAAGGTCGGAGCCTCTCTGTCTGGGTCTGCAGTGATTGGCATGTAACAGTCAGCAGAAGTGAAAAGGTCACAGGCCAGGATGATTAGATCATCTAGCTAATGATTTGCTGGACAAAACTATATAAGAAGACTGCATACCCAATTCAGTACCTCTCCTTCACCTTCAGGTTCGGGCTCAGATTGTTGTCAGAGTAGAGAGTGGATAGTTATTGTTATTTTTGTTCCTTTGAGAAACAAGAGATAAAGTATTCCTGTTGGAACTAAATCTACTGTCTGAGTGTTTCTTTTTCTTATACTGCAAGCAGTTACCTCCTATTCTAGCAAGGGTGAGTTGGCACCTAGTCCTTCCGCTGTGCACTAGGCCAACAACTCTACTATCAATTTTTAAATGACTAAATTATCCTCTAAAAGGGTATCATTAGCTGCAAGTTGGATGTGTGGTCACTGTAGAATCTACATTGGCTCCTGGCACTGTCCCTTTAGGTTCTAAAGGCAAGGTGAAATTCACTCATCTTGCCTTTGTAGAGATTCTGTAACACAACTGACTCAGAGAAGTTTCAAAGTTGGGGAGAAGAGAAGAAACTTAATGATTACTGAAAGTCCTTTGATAGCACGTCTCTCTTGACAGGCAACTATTTGCTTTGTGTTTGAAGAGATAAGGCGGGATAGAAATGTATACATTTAAATAATATATAGGAGTCCTTATTTGTTCTCAGACTCTTTGAGTTTTGTGTCTGCTTACACAGACAAAAGATACCAGGAACCTTCCTTCCTTAAGAGGAACCTTCCTTCCCCTTGCAGAAACTAGTGATTATACCTCAAACTGGCCCAGGCCCTTCAAGGTTGAAATAGGTTTGTTAGAATATTGTTTGTGCTTCAGTACAGATGCAAAGAAAGAGGCAGTTTAATTTACTTGAGAAGCTGTGAGGATTTAGTGAGATGACTCTTAATTTTCTTGCTTTTTGTTGCAGGTGGAAAACATGACTGTCAGGTACGTGTCAAGAAAGAAAAAGAGCTGCTTTTCTTTTCACTGACTTCTTATCTCCTTATTCTTCTAAGGGACTGTTTTTTATTGGGGAGGGTGTTATCACTAGAGCTTTTAAAGCACCGAGAACAACAATTTGGAGAGAGGCTGGTGTGCAGACTGCGTGAACATAGGTAGCTCCATTCACCTCTGAATATCAGATGCCAGAACAGAGCCAGGCTTGGGTAAAATAAAGGCTCTGAAACAGAATTCCCAGGTTAAACTGCTTGAGTGGAGTTCCCCTGTCACAGAAATGCAGTTGGAGACCAATAAGAGGGTCTGGTGGAACAAATGGTCTGGTGGTACGGTCCTGCACAATTTGTGACCCTCTAAGCCAAATGCAGCCCACCAGCCATATATCATGTCCTGCCAGGTGATTCAGATTTCCTGTGGGGGTTAGGAGCCAAGTAGTCAGAAAAACAGGAGATCTCTTGAGCTTCTGGCGTGTCGCTGTGTGTGGTTGGGGGGCTGCATTTGGCCCAGTGGGTCACAAGTTGTGCAGCAGGCCAACCTCAAAGCTATCACTGCTCTCTGTCATGGTTGGGCTATCCAACTGCTCAGTGACAAAATGTGGATTGCTGGAGAAAATTTATGCTCAGTGGCCAGTGAGGAGTGTAACAAATATGCACAGGTTTAGACTGCTCTTCAGAGGTTTTCAGATACTGAGAAGAATTGGTTTCGTAGGATCAGATTCAACCCCCTGTTGAATACCTGCAAAAATTAACAGGCTGCACTCTGTCATCAGTATGTATTGCTGTTCTTCATTGTTCTTGGATTTGTCTGCTGAGCATATTGTGAAGGTTTATTTCTGGCTCTTCTGACCATAATGCAGTAAGCAGTTGAAGGACAGAGGAAAATAATTGGCCAGAACCTCACCTGCATATCACAAGAGATTAATTCTTCAAATGTGCAGCATCTAGTTGGTCCCTGACATCTGTTTACTGGGATCTTAAAAAATCCCAATTTACAGGACTGCTGACTTCACCTGATGTACACTCACAGCTACCACTGACACTCACCATAGTAACGAGTAACATTCTTATACTTTTCACTCCTGTCATAACATTAGCAATACCTTTGGCTGGTTACTTAGTAAGAGGTCTTTCTCTCCTTCTTGAAAAGGATATCTAGGCACTGGGGTTGTACTCTGGGGTTGTACATGCTGGATGGATGGCTGTGCAGTTTCAAATCTCACAGTAAAAGGAATTCACTAGACTGTACACCAGTCTGGGGTCCCAGCTGTGTCATGACCAGGCAGACTGCCACAGCCTGGTCACTGTTATAACTGCTCTAGAGACCCACCTAATGAGACCGAAAATTTAGCATTGAAGCCTGACTAAATTTTCTGTTACGCAAGGGGCTTCTGTCAGCAAAACAGAATGCCTGATCCCCCTCCCTACTGTCACCCAGTTATATCCCCAGAATGTTGCTCCTGGGGGATAGGAGAGCCTCAGGAACAGCATGAGAAGCAAATTAGGGGTCAACAGCAGGAAGAGAGAATTGGTAGAAATTACCATTAGCAAAAAATTTAGTCTGGATCCAACCCTCAACACTGCATAGGGCTGTCAGTCTCTTTGGTTTCTTGTGCTGAAAAGCTTGATGACTTGCTGTGCTTTTGCTTTTGGACTTGGAAATGTTAATCTAATTCTTATCTTGCTAAGTAGACTTCCTTATGCCTGCTGTAGGCCAGCCATGCAGGTTGAAGCATTGCCTGTCTTTAGTCTCGAGCAGCACATGGACAAGCAAGATGGACCTTTGTAGTACAAATTTTGGAGGAAGATGCTGAAATCAGTCTATCTAGGTGAATTCCCTCCCTTGCAATAGATGTGGGAATGGTGGTATAACAGGAGCCCCTTAACTTAGACACAATGGGTAGCATACTGGTTAGTTCCAAAGCTCCTGTGCCTCTGACTTTCTATTCGGAATCAGCCCATCCTAACCTGATCTTCCAAAGACTGGACTTCAGTGACAGAGAGAAGGAAGCCTTACTACATGTTCAGCAGCTCCAGCCATTTCCTCAAGTGTGTGGGTGTGCTGGCAAGACAGTCCTTTGAGACTGGAAGGCATTCCTGGGAGAACTGGGTGGGCCACAAGGCCCAGTGGGGCCTAGGAGTGGCAGCAGGTTCTATGGATCAAGCAGCAAAAGTCAGGCTGTGTCTTGAGAATGGCTATTGGGCTCTGAGATTGCAGGAAAACTCCAAATACTGGGCAGCAGCTACTACCCCGGTACGCCTTAAGCCCCAGGACATGGTGGAAAAGGTGGGTGTCCTGTTGAACTGCAAGGAGAACAAAGTGGCCTTCTATGATGCTAAGGACCCATCTTTTCACTTTCCATCGGGCTGCGGGCTGCAAGTTCTGCCCTTTCTTCAACACTTGCTTCAGTGATGGAAATAAAAATGCAGAGACCATGAGAATCTGCCATCTCAGTCTCTAAGGATGGCTTGTAACCTTTCTGCCCTCAGATTATGTTTGATTATATTCACCAAGACCTTGGTGTCTGCAGTGGGAACTATTTTTGTCTCATCCCTGCCTCTAGAATAAGAAATACTTGTTGGGATAATGCCATTCTCTTTCTGCTTTTCTGCTCATAGTGTTTTGTACCCATAACGTGGATTCCATCCACTGAACCTAAGTTGTGGTTAATCAAACTTTGCCGTTCTTGTTCAAAGATGCTTCTGATTTTTTAAAAAGAAAATTCACTTTAGCAACTGAACATTTTTTCTCAAATAAGCTTTAGCAACAACAGAAAGGGCAACCCGTGGTAACATGATGGACTATATTAGAATAGAAAAAAATATGGTTTCAGAAAACTTAAATAAATTAAATGCAACAAAGGAACTTTAAATCAGTTATCCAAAGGCTAATGCACTTTCCTCTGATAATGACCTCTTCTTTCACAATGTGCATAAAAAGACATAATGCATATTGTTTTTGCTGCTTGTTATTTCTTCTTCCTGCCCTCTGCTTAGGAAAAGAATGTGTGGTTGTCACAAGACCAGGGATGGGGTGCTGCCCACCTGTCTTATAAATCCTGGGTTCTTTTTTCCAGATACTCAAAAACCGGGGAGTTTTCCAAAGATTTTATTGAAAAACAGAAAGTAAGAAATGTTCTAATAGATAGATTTCTCAGCTACATCATCATTCCAAGCATGTTCTTTGTTGCAGACCTGGGATCAGGAGTTGCTTTCTTCTGCCTGGCCTGGATCAGAATCCTCTTTTTTCTCTCCCTTTGGTTCTCAGGTAAACTATGTTTCCTGGCCCTCCCTGTAAATCAGCCTCTCTAATCTACAACTGTTTGGCCACTAGCTTCCTTTGTGTAATTTAATCAAAATATTTAGGTTTCCTATCCAGAGATCAAAGGTCCTTGTCAGGCTAGTGTGAATCTGCCTGATACTGGAACTGGAACAACATCTTCACATTGGTCCAAACCTGAAGTCAATGTTCAGTCACTGAACCATGGCCCCTTCTACACATGCAGAATAATGCACTTTCAATCCACTTTCAATGCACTTTGAAACTGGATTTTACTGTGCGGAATAGCAAAGTTCATTTTCAAACAATTGTGAAAGTGGACTGAATGTGCATTATTCTGCACATGTGGAAAGGAACCAAAATGACCTTTTTTAAACCCTGTGTGGGGAAAATGGGGATGGAATAAAGATATGCTGCTGCAGTGGGGAGAGCAGTGGGAGAAGAGAAATCTCTTCCTAGATTCCTCAAAGGCCCTGCAACTGATACCATAGATGGGCATATTAATGGCAGTTTTATAAAATGAAACCCTTTGCACCTGGTCTTGGAGCTTATGAAACAGGAACAAGAAGCACAGGATACATGGTGCAGAATGAAATGCATTAAGCGAATTGTAGCAACAGCTCTGGCCAATTGCATGAAATAGGAAACTCAGCCTTAATGCAGATAGATAAAGATGGGACTGGAGGCAGGGAGGGAGATACTATTCTATGTAGGCTTTCAAATGGAAAGACCTATCCTCTTCTGGGTGAGAAGCAAGGCTTTGCATCTTGGAACAATACTTTTAAGATCTTACAGAATGAAATGCAGTGAGTGATGTTCAAGCTCCCTCCAATGACATACGACTGAAAAATGCAATTATATCACATATTGGTAGAGAAGTGTAAAAAGCCCTTGCCATGTCAATGTACACATGACTGCTGAAGGAACTTTTAGTTGCTTTTCTTAACATGCATAATCACATTTTTAAAATTACCTCTTCCCATTTTCCAGGAGTTGCAGTTTCACAAGTGTTCTTTAGTTTCCACATATTTGTAGCACAATACTTTAAAATCAGTATTTCATCTAGTGTTGACATTAAAGAAAGGAGAGCAATTTCCTACTGAAAACCGTTTTCTCAGAAGACATGAGCTGCTGTTTTATTGGTGTAGGGTACCAGTTTGCCAGCAGAGGGCTCTGCTTGTTAACAGAATGTGTGAATTGTTAGTTGTAACAATTGATAACATGCCTACCATATTTAACACTACATTCTTAGTTGTTGTGTGGAATATTATATCATGCCGCTGTTATCACTCGCAGTCTGCAGTACTGAAGCCGTGGATCTTAAAAAAGATAAAGAGTTCAGTTTAGATGTGGCCCCACTGCAAAACTTTTGAGAGCTATGGAATTGAGTGGGGGGATTAAGTCATATCTGTCTTGTGGCAACCCTTAGTAGGATTTTTCAGGCAAGAGATGTTAGGAAGTGGTTTGTCATTGCTTCCTCAATGTCATGAATTTGGTATTCCTTGGAGGTTTCCAATCCAAACACTTGCCAAGGTCAACCCTACTTAGGGTCAGAGATCTGATAAGATCAGGCTAGCCTGGGCTATTTAAGGCTATGTTTGTTTCTTTGATTACAGCCCACTCTTCCTGACAAGTCAGTCAGCTTAAACCACAGTTAAAACATACCTCACAATTTAAAACTATACAGAAAGTTCTCTAGTGCCATAAAATATCAATCTAAGGCCTGTCAAAGAGGAAGAGATGGGACAAAGGATACCTGAAAATCTGACTACTAGAGACTAAACAAACCTTGACAACTAAAGGAAAGGGAGGGGGAGAGGAGGGAGGCAGTAGCACACCTGCCAAAAATGGCACCTGGGACAAGTTCTGAAATAGTGTCGCACACAATTGTACCCTCATGGAGGGGCAGAGGGAAGCAGGTGGGCAGCTGGGTGGGCAGGCAGCAAGAAGGAAAGGACCTCTTGGGCAAGCAGCAGTGGGAAGAAAAGGCTGTGGCGGGTAGACGGAGACTGGCACCCCTATGTCCCCCCCCCACCCGGTACTCCACTGGAGGGAGGCCAGTTAAGTTACAACCATCACAGTCCTCAACCATAAGTCTAACCGAGCATCTCAGTCTTACAGGTCCTGCAGAATGACAATAAGTCTCAAAGGGCATAGATTTCATTCAAAAGACAATTCTGCCAGGGCCAAAGCCAAGAAAGCCCTAGCTCTGGTTAAGGACTGCTGGATAGATTTCTGACCAGGGACCACCAGCGAGTCATTGCCAGCTGAACGCAGTGTTTTTGGGAGGAGTATACCAGAAGACTCTCTCCTGCAGATACAAAGGCCCCAGACTGCTGGGGGCTTCCATTCAGCACACCAGTTGGAGCCAATGTAGCTGGGGGAGCACAAGCTGAATATGCACCCTTCCTGGAGTCCTCATGGGGACCGAGGGCCCTGCATTCTGTATCAGTTGGAGCTTCCAGATTGGTCTCAAGGGTAGCTCTTTGAAGAGCACATTACAGTAGTCTAATCTGGAGGTAACAATCACATGGATCACCAAGGCTATAGATAGATAGGGGACCGGCTGCTGGATCTGGCAAAGATCTACATTTGTGACCTTCCCCTCCCCCCCTTAAAGAAGCATCAGAGTCACTCCCGAACCCCTAACAGTTGATGCAGGTTTCAGTTGCATACCATTAAGAGCAGGAAGCTGGCATCTTGATCCCAGGCCTCCTGGCCCAGCCACAGGGCCTCTGTATTTGACGGATTTAATTCCAGATGACTCTGCCTCAACCATTTTGCTACACCCTTGAAACAACTGAGCAATAACGCTGAGACAGTGACTGGCCAGCTGCCCATCGACAGACGCAGATGGATGCCATCTGCATACTAATGATAATCCAGTCCAAACCTCTGAACCATCTAGGCAAGAGGGCACATATAGAGGTTAAGTAACATTGGAGAGAACTGTTCCTTGCAGGTCTCTGCACACTAACAAATGCCACAATCGTCCTCTCCCCTTGCACTATCCTCTATCCCCAATTTTGGAAAAATTAGGCTAGTCATAGTGAGGTTTTTCCATGCATCCCCTGATTAGCAAGGTGCTATGTCAATGGTTTGTGATCGATCATGTCAAACGCTGCCATCAGGTCATGTAATAACAGCAGCACTGATCAGGTCATGTAATAACAGCAGCACTGATGTAATAACAGCAGCACTTTCTACAGACATCAATTGTGAGAGTGAACAATGCCATCTCTGTCAAGGCATTGTAAAATGTATTTAATTTTTAAAATTCAGTTATTTAATTCACACACACACACACACACACACATTTTCATTCTGAAATTCAGACGTTGAGTATTGAGGTCAAATCCAAACATTAACATTCCAAATAAAATAAAATCATTACATTTTACATTTTTGCAAAACCTCATTTTGGTTTGTAATTTGGGTGAAAGATTAGGTCAGTACACTTACAAAGAGATCCTGGTTCCTGTAAGTAGTATGTTGATAGATTTAGGAGGCCTTAGGAATGGACCAAATGGAGCTTAAGTCTCATCTCTTCTGCTTTGAATGGCTCCGTGACTGCTCTATGCAGGGGCATTTCATCATCATAAAGCTGCAATGTGTTTATGATATGATGACCGTAAGAAGCCTGAGGGACTGTTGGGCAAAAAGCAGACTCCATTAAACCTGGGCTGTCGCCCAACAGTTGTACTGCAGGAAATAATTTCAAACAGGAATATGGTGGGCAAAAGCAGGGCACCAAACCATTCTTCTATCTACTACACATGCAGATACCCACTCTCTTTACCCCAGATCATCCCCTGCCCTTTGGCAGGCTCAGTTGGCAGACCCATGCCCACCTGGCTTAGCTGGACCCAGGCCGAGCTGGCAAGATACACATCTTCATTGGCCAGCAACTTTCATCCTTGGAGCCCACATAGGAATACAGTTTGGGTGCAGTGGGTGCAGTTTGTGAGTACAAGAAAAGAAGCAGACAGTGGGTGCAGTTTGTGAGTACAAGAAAAGAAGCAGACAGTGGAAAGGTTCAGCATCCCTCTTGTGGCCACCTCTTTTCTGCTGGAATTTGCCCTCATCTATGTTAGCATCTGTTCATTACAACCCAGGTTTGAAGGCTTGAAACTGCCACTGTCATGTCAAGTTCCATCCCTTGGTCTCCCAAGAGCAGCTTTGTGCTAAAACGTAGACTAGCTGAGTGGTTGCTGCACGCACTGCTATATTGCATGGATAAGTGCAGTTTGCCGCTTGGTGGCTGGCCCAGAGCATTTGTTTCATGGTGTTCAAAGGCCTTTTGTCCATACCTTTGAATGCGACAAATCAACAGAGTCCCATAGTTCTCAGGAATGTAGCACATACTGCTCTAAAAAGCCTGATTCTGTAATTTGTTTAGATTCCTAAGAGTGGGTTTCAAGTGTCAGCTTTGGACTCTTGTCAGGGCTGATTTAACACTTGGAGAAGCTGACTGTATCACCTCCTGGCTAAGAAGCATGTCTGTCAACAACCTTTCCAGAGGAGCAGATTAGCAGGAGCCTTACTGGAGCTTATGTCTTTCAGCAAAGCTGGTGGACCCAGGCCCAGCTGGCAAGACCCACATCTTCATTGGCAGAAGCCAGCAACTTTGGGGGCTGAGAAAACGCTCGGGGAGGGATTTGTCATGGTTATCTAATCCGACTGCAGTCAGGGATCACCAGTGTTACATTATTGTGCCCTGGCACTGCGTGAAGCAATCTCTTATTTCTCAGAAGCTCAGCTATCTGGGTTAATGTTCCGGGAAAGTCAAAATGCTTTGAGAAAAGGGATACTGTTTCTAGTGTGTAAGTACAGCCCAAATTGAGTGTCTTTTGAAAATATATGCACAGGCTCCATGCTTGCCCTTTTTGAAACTTAGCCATTAATTTGGTTATGTTGGTGTATTTGAATGCTGTTAACATACGCATGGTTTTGCACAACTCTTTATGAGTAATGAACTGCATGGAGGTGAAGAAATGTGGAAGGAACAGAGCTGGGAGCAACTGGAGCCTAAGAATCATAGACAGGAACAGGGATTTCCAAGCCCTGAGCCTTAACAACTCAAAAGCCCCTATCAAGACCCTCTCCTGATGTTTGTAAGCCTTTGTCAGCTAGCACTTCTCCCAGCCTTTTACCTTGAATTCCGTTTTTTAACAGCTGAGGTTTTTTCCCATGGGAGGAAGGAGTATGTAAAAAATTAACATATCATGAATACATTGTCCAAGCAGATGACATATGCACTCTGCAAGAACCAAGTTATCTTTCCCTTGTGTACAGACTGATATTGTGTAGGACTTGTGTAGGACTCTGGAATTGGTGTATTTGCATTTGAACAACTGGGACTATTCTTCCAATTTAGGATCTAACAGGAAAAGATCTGTCTTGTCCAACTTGGCTTGAAACAAGGAATATTTAGTTTGCCAATGCATTTTATCCTAAAAGATGTGATGAAATAAACTTCCACATGGGCTTTTATATACTTGTGGGATATGCATCTAGTTTGCATTTGTTTATTTCTCACATTTCTCCAATTTTAACTTGGGAGGGGGAGAAAGGTGACTAAAAGCAAATCATGGAGGATTATTGTTGATATAAGCAGAATAGAACAGAAGAGGCAGATTCTCAGTTGCTTTTTATAAATGAGTTTACTAACTATAAAGGGAGGGTTACATGGAGATTAAATAAGACATTCTTTCTTTCCTTTATACATCTACATTACTGGGCGTTTCTCCACTCACCCCGATCCCCCCTATGCCGCACGCTGCTCTCAGCACGCGGCATCCCTGGCGCGCGCCCGAGTCATCAAAAGGTGCCCTTTACAAGAGCCCCAGGGATGCCGCGTGCTGAGGGGGCGCAACTTTTCTTTAAGCTCGGTAGCGTTGCTAGGCGGCCTAACGCTTGTCAGCCCGCGCCCTGCCAGGTGGGAAGTGTTCGCGGGACCCCGCGCTACTTGAGGAGAGTAGCGCGAGGCTTAAGGTAAGTGGGGAAAGGCCCACTGTATGTTTGGTTACATCTTGCTACCTATCTGATGTCTCACTCTCATTGTAGTGGAGGAAACTTTTCTTCCTCTCCCAGAGTAGTACAAACCAAAAAAGGAAGGATTTCACTCAATGTATAAGCTGTGGAACTGAAGGTCACAAGATGTCATCATGGCTACTATTTTAGTAGGCTTTGAATGGGAATTACATACATTCCTCGAGGGTTGATCTTTTCATAACAATTACCATGATTTCTAAGTAGTACCCACATTCAGCAGCAAGGCCCTGCCTGTGGATGGTAACAAAACAAGGAGGATTTGACTTCTGCGCTTGTTCCAGGACATCTGCTTGGCCTCTATGTTTCCCAGTGTTTCCAAGTACTGATTACCTAAGATCTTTTTCACTGTACATTCTGGGGATTGAATCCGAGGCTTTCTGCAAAGCCAGTGCTGTCTCCCACTGCACCAAATGACCCTATGAAGCTGACTTTTGCTAGATACTTGGCAGCAAAGTCTCAGGTAAGAATGGTCTTCTCCAGCACCAGAACCTCCTTTCTGAGTTCCTTTAGTTGGAAAAACTAGCACCTGGAATTTTCTGTTTGCAAAACAAATGCATTGTCATTGAGCAATAGCACCTCCACAGGTAGTAAGGCCTGACTCTCTTGAGTATGCAGATATACTGTGCTTAGAGAATTATAAGATAGACATATGGGGAAAGATTCTTTCTGGGAGATGTAGTGTTATGATAGCTGTGTCCTTTAACAGATCTTTATAAAATGTTAAGAACATAAGAACATAAGAACAAGCCAGCTGGATCAGACCAAAGTCCATCTAGTCCAGCTCTCTGCTACTCGCAGTGGCCCACCAGGTGCCTTTGGGAGCTCACATGTAGGATGTGAACGCATAATGTGGCCTTTCATGCGGCAAGTGTTGCTCCCGCATCACCTTGGTCTGTTAAGGCATTTGCAATCTCAGATCCAAGGAGGGATCAAGATTGGTAGCCATAAATCGAGCTTCTCCTCCATAAATCTGTCCAAGCCACAGAAGCTTTTAGAAGCTATCCAGGTTAGTGGCCATCACACCATCCTCCTGTGGCAGCATATTCCAAACACCAATCACACGTTGCGTGAAGAAGTGTTTCCTTTTATTAGATCCTAATTTTTTCCTCCTAGCATTTTCAATGAATGCCCCCTGGTTCTAGTATTGTGAGAAAGAGAGAAAAATGTCTCTCTGTCAACATTTTCTACCCCATGCATAATTTTGTAGACTTCAATCATATCCCCCCTCAGCCGCCTCCTCTCCAAACTAAAGAGTCCCAAACGCTGCAGCCTCTCCTCATAGGGAAGGTGCTCCAGTCCCTCAATCATCCTTGTTGCCCTTCTCTGCACTTTTTCTATCTCCTCATGTTGTGGTGGGTTTTCCGGGCTGTGTAGCCGTGGTCTGGTAGATCTTGTTCCTAACATTTCACTTGCATCTGTAGCTGGCATCTTCAGAGGTATATCACAGAGTGAAGTCTGTTACACACTGTATGTAGTGAGAAGGAAAAGTTTAGTGGGGTATATATTGTTCATGTCCCAGGTGGGGAACCAATCAGTAAGTGTTTGGGTGGAACTTGCTTTGCAAAGGTGTTGTGGGTGGGGTTATCAGTTCATTTTTACAGTACTGGTAGCCAAGCTTTGTTAATTCTTAGAGTCTTATCTTTCTTGTTGAAGTTGTCTTGGTGTTTGTGAATTTCAGTGGCCTCTCTGTGCAGTCTGACATTGTAACCTTCCTAATTGTCCAGAATTTCAGTGTTTTCAAATAAAATGTTATGTTCAGTTTTGTTTAGGACATGTTCTGCTACTGCAGATTTTTCAGGATAGTTAAGCCGACAGTGTCTTTCGTGCTCCTTAATACGAGTCTGAATGCTGCATTTTGTGGTTCCTAGGTAGACCTTTGCACATAGACTCCTGCAGAAGTGAGAGCGTCTCTCTTGTCCTCTGCTGAGTGTAGCATCTGCTGTATTTTCCTGGTAGGTTTGAAGATGGTTTGTAGGTTGTGTTTTTTCATCAGTTTTTCTATTTGATCTGTGATCCCTTGATGTATGATAGAAATATTTTTTCCTGTTTCTCCTGAATCCTCTGGGTTTCACTTGGTCTTAAAGCTCTTCTGATTTCTGTTGTGGAGTAGCCATTAGCCTGCAGAGCCCAGGCTAGATGATTGATTTCATCATGGAGGAGGTGAGGTTCACAAATTCGTTTTGCACAATCTGTCAGAGTTTTGATTATACCCCTTTTCTGTTGTGGGTGGTAGTTGGAGTTTTTATGTAGATACCGGTCTCTGTGTGTTGGTTTTCTGTATACTATGTGGCGCAATTGGTGGTTGGGTCTGCAAAAGACCAAGACGTTTTTAAAAGGCAGTTTTCCTTCTTTTTTGGTTTCCATGGTAAATTGGATGTTTTGGTGGATGTTGTTAAGGTGGTCCAGAAAATTCAGCAGTTAGGAACAAGATCTGCCAGATTATGGCCACACAGCCCGAAAAACCTACCAAAACCAGTTGAATCAAGCCGAGAAAGCCTTCGACAATACATTTATAAAATGTACTTTTGCTAGATAACACTCACAATACACAGAATGAATAGCATGACTGGTGACTATTGACCAATAATGCTGAAGAACTTTTGATCTACACAGGACTTTTGATCTACACAATTACGGGTCTTCTATCTGGGATGACTCAGCATGCTTATCCCACCCAGCACTGCCCTGTAGCAATTTCCATTCATGAATGAATAAGGCCCACCAGAGATAGGCTGCCTCCACCCAATTCTACTCCAAACAGTAAAAATCCAGCAATTTTCAAGATTACACACCTATGCCACATCTTTCTATTTAATTCAGGTGGTTTGAAAATAATTATTCAAACTAAAATATATATGTTTGAAGCAGTTAGTTTGAAACTGATGACGAACAAGAACTCTGAAACAATTCCAGACAAATAAAAATACTTATGAAAGGGGGGAGAGAAAGAAATATAAAATAGCAACATAATCATAACATACTCCTGAAATAATTCATGTGCTTAATTCAGAAAGGAAGCAGGAAGAGAAATGCATAACATTCTCATGTTGGTCTGTATCCATCTGAGATGTTAAGTACTAGAAGTCAGAATTAAGTGATTTCAAAAAGTCTATAGATTTGTCTAGTCTGTTTTTATATACTGCTAATACTGGGGCTTTCCCCACTTACCATTTGCTGCACGCTACTCCGGGAAAGTAGCGCGGGGTCCAGCAGCGCTCCCCACTTGCAAGGGCAGCAACCATGCAGCCGCCCCGATGCTGCCGCTCTCCCGCCCCTTCAGCGCGCATCATTTTTGGCATTGAAGGAACGGCACCTTCTGACTGCCCCGCACAGAGCGCGGGGCAGTGGGAAACGCAACCCCGCGGCAGAAATCACTCGTGCTGGGAGCGCGCTGGGAGTAGCGCACCGCAAATGGTAAGTGGGGAAAGTCCCACTGTTCTCTGTCCCTGAGCAGGCAGGGGTGGAGGATGTATTGCAGATGTAATAGGAAATAGAAGGGACTTAAATCATAAGCCCATATTGACAATAATGTGATTTACAGTAACAGTACTTCCTAGCCAAAATTATGGGCAACCATATTAAATGGAACAATGTATGTAACATTGAAAATAGGGACCAAGCTCCTCTGCTGACTTTTCTCTCTAAGGAGGTGAAAACATTATTCTGTGGTCACTGCTTCCAAACAAAGGCTGTAAGGAACCTTGCTAGGAACTGTTCAGCGACAGACTAGCAGGCCATATCTCCATAACTGCAGAGAAGCAGGGTCACAGCCACACTGTTCACTGCACAGCCCAAACCTGAGGGCAACCAGTTTTCCTCCCTGTTTACAGCAAAGGTACTGTATGGATATTATCAAACTGCCCTGTGGTAGATGATCATCTGTTTTCACCAAGATCTGGGTCTGAGTAGGGGTGTCTGATGAGCTGCACAAGCCCTCACAGCTGCTGCTTTTGGCTTTGAAGAAAGAATGTGCTTAATGGGAGTGACTCTTGAGTGTTTATTTTGGTTTTTCCTTTTCATGTTCTCTGTGTTAGTTTCTTGTCTTCCAAGAACCACCTTCGTGTGTGTTGATGACAGCTCTGAGCCATGGGCTTCACTTTCCAGGGCCTCAGGACACTTTTTAGCTCCAAAGCTCTTCCACCACCCAGTGTGGCTTGCACAGGACTCATCACACACACACCCCTCCTTTTTTTTTTTTTTTTGGTCTCTGGATGTTCTGCAACAGAGCTAGCTCTCTTAGGGCCTGCTGGCCACAGATGAAATGAAAACAGAACAGCGAAGGCAGTTGTTTGTTTGAGATTGCCTGCTGGGAGAGGAAAAATAAAAGATCCTGGGGATGTTTTGTCAATGTTCAGGCCATAAAGAAAAGGTGAAGACAGTGTAATTCAATGAAGAAGCTGGCTGGCCCACACGTATGCTGCAGCAGTGGGACTAAACAGCAAATCTTGAAAAGTAAAAGAGGTCCCCTTTGCCGAGTTTCCTGGCTGTTCCTTCCCCACAGTGATATGGGTTAGCAGTTGTTTTTGGATGATTGCAAGTTCTGTTTTTAAAAGGGATGGAAAGTGCAAGGTACATATTACAACATTATGGTGAGGGCTGATTTACATATGCATATTCATTAAAGGCTGAAGCATGATAACATGCTCATGTGAATACCCTGTTTTCCCGAAAATAAGACATCCCCTGAAAATCAGACGTATTAGAGGTTTTGCTGAAGTGCTAAATATAAAGCATCCCCCGAAAGTAAGCCATAGCAAAGTTTTTGTTTGGAAGCATGCCCGTCGACCAGAGCATGCAGCCGTGGAGCGGAAAAATAAGACATCCCCTGAAAATAAGACATAGCGCATCTTTGGGAGCAAAAATTAATATAAGACCCTGTCTTATTTTCAGGGAAACAGGGTATGTCATTTAGCCCCATAGACAGAGCTCTCATATTCCCACATGATGTTGTTTCCATTTAGTTTCTTGGTGCAATACAAGATATTGAACTCTAAAGTGCTACATTACATGGGTCCAGTGTGGTATTCCAATGTGAAATCATTTTCCCCCACATTACTCTTTATATCTGAATCTTAGCTACCATGGAAGGCCTGTTAGCTCACTGAGAAAGTTTCCAGTGGATCATTGACTGGATGGTTGTTGGTGGCCACAAACAAGCTGGATTCAGCTGCAGGGGCCACTTTTTTGAAACTGGCCAGTGGCAATTTGTAGCCACTCAAAAGCCAAAATAAGGAGAGGAGGCCTTATCTGTTGACTTATCCCCTCTCTCCTGGAAAAGAGGAAGCAGTGGGCTAGCCTAAACCCATCAACTGTCACCACAGCCTAAGTGTGAGTCAAGCAGCACTACTGGGGCCATGCAGTTTGCTCCGTGGATGTTGTAATGTCCCAGCTCACTCCCTGAACATTAGGATATGTGGAGTAGCACTGCTCTGGATGCTTCAGCCCTCTGGGGTCAGGCAGATGGCTACAAGGCACATGGGCATTTTGGAAATAACACCTTCTTTGCAAACTTCCAATTTAAGGGAAACCAACCTTTTCCCTTTTAGAAGGCTGGTTAAGATCTGATGGTTTCAGAAATGCTTTGAACTAGGGGACATTGAAATTACTTCAGACAGTCACCATGCATTTTTGGCTGTGAACTCAAGTTCTGTATATGCATTTGCGCAGCAGTTGTAAGGGCCAGAATGACATTTTGCACTCAAACTTATTTAAACACAGTGGTTGCCTCTTGCAGTGTGACAACCAGCTTCAGCAAATTATTTTCAGTGAAACTGGGATGGAGGTTATGATTGACCCTTTCTTTGCCTGCCACTTTTCTGCTGCAAGTTACCCCTCGTTTCATCACTTCTACAGATTCCAGACACACAATTCTGAGGGTTAACACATATCCAGAATCCCCTTCCAGCTCCCTTATAAAATGTGCAAAGAAATAAAAAGCAGCCTTTTGATGTTTCTAACTGGTAACCCATTTACTTGTTTCCCCTCTCTGCTTCCTCTTGCTGTTCCTCCCATTTGCTGGAGGCCAAAATTGCATGAATACTGTAAAGTCAAGGAAGATTGAAATGTGATTTTAAAGAATGGTCTTCCTACAAGTCTATCTGTTCAGAAACCCAGTACAAGTTCATTTAAAACTGCCTTTGTTTTTCAATCAGAACCCTGACAATCATACATTTAGAATTTCCTTGTTTGCTTTTCATACAGATGGCATTTTAGTCTATTGTAGTAAAATAAAATAAAAAAGTCCAACAGCACCTTAAAGTCTAACAGAATTTATTCCATCATGAGTTTATGTGAATCAGAGCTCACTTCTTCATATGCTCTGACTCAAGAAAGCTCATGCTGGAATAAGTGCTGTTAGTCTTTAAGGTGCCATCAAACTTCTGTTTTGTTTTCCACATATGTACATACTGACAACAGGAGAGGCACAGGAAAGTGTCTGAAGTGGTAAGTGTGAATTTGACCCTAATAATTGTTCTCCCATCTGAGCTTCCCTCCTTATTTCCTCTTTCTCTTTGTTACTTTTTGTTTCAGGCCCTTCCTCTTTCATCCACCTCAGGTTACTTGAAAAAGAGTTGCACTTAAAACTAGATATTCTATGGAACAGAAACAAGAAGACTGGACACTTTTGTCCAACAAACAACATACCAGTTCACTACAGCAAGAGAGCAATGCTGTAAAAGAAAAGCTGAAAGAACATTTAGGATTTCATCAGATTATGTGTGTTTGTCAATAAAAAGACAGTGCTTACCTTTAATACATACAGTAATTCATGAAAGACATTAAAAGATACTGAGAATGTTATAATACATGAGACATAGTTCAGTGATAATTCTGCATTTACATTTGGGGCTTCATGATGAAATATGAATGGAGACAAGAAGATCTGGTTTTTAAAGTGTGGCGTGGTTCTGCATAATCCCCTGGTCAGTATGTTGTCTCGGAAGGACTCTATCCAACTCCCAACATGCACCTCTTCTTTGATTCACTGAATATGCCCTTGACCCATGCACCTCCTGTGCAAGGAAAAGACTTGTATTGAAACAGAATGCACTCTGGGTCAGGAGGGGAGGAAGCACATTGAAACCCCTGCTGGGGTCACTGTCAGGAAACAAAATGCTGACTGATATTAGGGGTTTTTTTTCAGACTAGCATGTCAAGATGTCTGTGTATTCATCTGATGGTCATGCGTGATGCCATAATTTAAATCCTCTCAGAGTCAATAGTGTAAATATAATAAGCAAACAATACTGTGGGTGAATCTGCTGTTGTTATCAAATATAGTGTGTACAACTAGAATCCAGATTTCATACAGAGGATAACAACTTAATAAAATATGCAGATTCACACAATACAGATCATTTTGCAAAACTGAGAAAAGCCCAGGGTTGCAGAAAAATCCATAATCTATAATACAGAAAATACATCAGAGGGGCATGCCATAAATAATAGAAACCACACCTTTAAGAAAGGAATGCCTCAATCTCACTGGCAGTTGCTAGGCAACTACAACGATATGGCCAGTCTTCAAGTCTTGGTTTTTGTCAGTAAAGATAGGCAGGACCTAGAGAGCCAACGTGACATAGTGACTAAGAGCAGGTGGACTCTAATCTGGAGAACTGGGTTTGATTCCCCACTCCTTCACATGAGCAGTGGAGTCTTATCTAATGAACCAGATTTTCTTCCCCACTCCTACACATTCCTGCTGGGTAACCTTGGGCTAGTCACAGTTCTTTAAGAACTCTCTCAGTCACACCTATCTCACAAGTTGCCTATTGTGGGGAGAGGAAGGGAAAGGAGTTTGTCTTTGAGTATCCTTACAGGAGAGAAGGGGGGTATGACTCCAAACTCTTCTTCTTGTTGTTTTGGCCTTTGAGGGAGGACTCATTAGGGCCAAGTGATTTCATTTTTATTTCACTGTTTTTCATGTTGATTTGCTAATACAATTCAACAAGATCCAGAGCCCTTCAGGGGAGGGGCGGTATATAAAATTGATAATAAATAAAATAAGATGTTAATAACTTTAGTGTTAAACATGCCTCAGTTTACTTATCTGCACATCTTATTAATCTCTTCTAGAGACAGCAAGAAACCAACTTATTCTCTCTCTTTCTCTTTTGGTTATAACTGACTACCGTATACTGTACCATCTGACATTTTCTCCAGCAGACAGGCAAACAATGAATCTTTTTTTTTCTCTGTATGATACTAGGGATAACCAGAGTGTGCCAATGTATTTTCTCCTGACACTGTTTTGCTTTCCCCCCTAACCTTAGCTTCTTTTCTTCAAACAAAGCTAATTCTGGCTTTCTTCTACTTCCTTGAAGTTCAGAACAGCACAGGCAGCATTACCTTTGCATCTGTAGGAAGAACTCATATGGAAATAGGTACCACCATTTCAGGGCTGCCAGGCCAAGTATGATCATGGGAGAGAGGTTTGCCATGTTGTTTAACCATAGAGTTTCTGGTAATTCCTACAGCAACCCTGTGTCAATTCCAAATTGTACCCACAAGTGATGTAGCAACACTGGTGATGTCTCTTTTTAAAAAAATCTCCTACCACCACTCCAAGTGACAGTGAGCTGTACAGCTTGCCAGCAGGAGGCTTCAGAAGCCTAGGAGCATGCTTGGCTTGGAACCTCCTAATATTTTGTAGAACGTCTCAACATTTTGTAATTGAATTCTATCCTCTTCCCACCCCCCACCCCCACCCCCACCCCTGGCAGCCATTTTGTTGTGGTGCCAACTACTTGTTCTCAACATTTCAAAGCTGCCCACAGATTCAACAAGATTGGGGGGCACTGCTTCACACACACTATAGCAATAAAATAAATTGTTTATTGATCAAACCTCCCTATAAGTGGTTTATGTGTAAATAAAGTTATATTTCACTTCCTGCAATTAGATGGCAGTATGGCAAAGGTTGGTATTTGTGTGGTTTGCATTGTGTAATACTGCCAGATTATCGTAAAATCGAGTGCCAAACAGGGTCGTGGCTGATTGGCTGTGCCTATTATCCAGATAGAAAGCAAATCTCCCCCTCTTGCTGCTGCAGATCAGATGTTGTTCATCCCCAGAGGAACAGAGAAATATGTGAGATTAATGCCAAGGTCTCATCATTCCCAACCTGTGCTTTTCACTGCCATCATCACTCTTTCCAGTGAAATTACACTCATTTCCTTTGAGTGTGATATGTGTCCATGCCACTTCTCTATCATTCACTGCTCATATCTCTGTGCCAAATCTCAGTAACTGCTCTTACTGGACACAAACATTTATATAGATGTCCCCTGCCAGTGTTCATTCCCCGCTCCTAACCACAGCCTTTTCATCCAGTAAAGTATCTGGTGTAGTATCAGGTTGTTTGGTGACAGACCAATAAACATTTTTAATAAAACTTGCTGCAACAGCTCACTCCTGACCAAGGCCCTTCCAGACTGCCTGAGAGCGGTGCCATCTTGACTGGCGTAGCAGATACTCCAACAGCACCAAATGAATATAAACACTGAAGAATTTTGCTTTCTTAGCTCTGAATCGCTGCTTCACAAATGATCTGGGAGGACATCACTGAGATGGAAAGATCTTTTAAGAGTGGGAGAATAGACAATAGAATGATCCACAGGAATTATTTTTTACATTATAGTCCTCGTTATTTATCCTGTGAAGAGAGGGATTTCAGTCATTTTAAGCCCAGGATAGTTAAGGCACATATCTTTCTACTTGACTGACTGCTGTAAGCTAGAAGAAATGATCAGCACAGATGGAAGTTCTTTGTTATCTCCCTGAGCTACCATACACGCCAAAACTAGATGGAACCGGTCAGTTCTAGAGATGGACTGTGGTGCTAGATATATATAAAATTATGCATGTGGTAGAAAATGTCGACACATTTTTCTCTCTCACAATACTAGAACCAGGGGGCATACATTGAAAATGCTAGGAGGAAGAATTAGGACTAATAAAAGGAAACATTTCTTCACGCAATGCATGATTGGTGTTTGGAATATGCTGCCGCAGGAGGTGGTGATGGCAACTAACCTGGATAGCTTTAAAAGGGGCTTGGACAGATTTATGGAGGAGAAGTCAATCTACGGCTACCAATCTTGATCCTCCTTGATCTCAGATTGCAAATGCCTTAGCAGACCAGGTGCTCAGGAGCAACAGCAGCAGAAGGCCATTGCTTTCACATCCTGCATGTGAGCTCCCAAAGGAATCTGGTGCGCCACTGTGAGTAGCAGAGTACTGGACTAGATGGACTCTGGTCTGATCCAGCAGGCTCTTTCTTATGTTCTTTGATAAGTCATACATGACAGCAGCTTCTGTATTAAACTGTACAGTATAGATGCCTATCTGCAAAATACTTGTGCACTGTGTCTCAGGAAGTAAGGCTGTTCCAATGTAAGAGAGGCTAAGAAGAGTCTGTTGAAGAAATAATCAAAGAATAAAATCATAGGCCAAAATATGTTTGACTAGGAGCCCAGCCCTAAACACGTTCACTCAGAATTAAACCAGAATTAAATTAAATCAATAAAGTTCGCTCCAAAATAAGAGTGCATAGAAAAGCAATGTAAAACAGTGAAACTAAATAATGGTGTTTTCCCCATGGACAAAATATCCTGGGATAGACCTGGGATTATATATCCCAGGATGTTTTTATCCCAGTTTCTCCCTTTGCACGGCTGCTCATCAGCGCATTCAGGCCAGGAGGAAGAACTCCAGGTGATGGTGCACGGCCCCGGTTTAGTTTCATTTTCCTTGCCAACATTGCTGCGCATGCACGAATTGCCCGGTTTTTCCAACGTTCTGATTGGCTGCAGGTGGCGAGGTGGGAAAAATAAATTGGTCTGTCTCCCATGGTGTTTGCATAGGAGCAGGAGTGGCACTTTTTTTTTAAAGAACCGCCAATTTATCAGCAGGTGGAGTAGCCCGAAAAATAAACTGACCCATCTCTTGCAGTATTTGCATGGGAGTGGATCGGTGCGGGCTTTTTCAAAAGATGCGCCAATTTTATCATTTTTTTAAAGCCACAGGATAAGGCAAATCTCGCAGGGCAGGCCTGAGTTAGACCCGGAAGCCATGCGAAAGTCATGGTCAAACCGGGATGTTTCTCCTCCTTATCCCAGGATATATGGTCCATGCGGAAAACCACCTTGTGAGGTAAGTGGGGCTGAAAGAGTTCTGAGAGAACTATGACTTGCTCAAAGTCACCCAGCAGACTTCATGTGGAGGAGTGGGGAAGCAAACTTGGTTCACCAGATTAGAATCCACTATTCATGTGGAGGTGTGGGGAATCAAACCCAGTTGTTCAGATTCGAGACTGCTGCTTGTAACCATCCCACCACACTGAAGCATTATTTTAATTATATGGATTTCTGGTGGAATCCTACTTAATGGAAACCTCCTCTCCCATCTCTGCTGACTCCAGCTGACTTCCTTCTGCCCCCAACAGTTGTCTTGTTCTCTAGTTTTGTTACAGACTAACAATCTGGAAGAGGAGCACATTTTTTGTGAGTCTAAAGTTTGCCTAAGCTTTTTCTCTGGCTGCTATTTGAATTTAGCCACTTTTGAGTATGATTGATCGAGCTATCATTTGGGGTTCATTTAGCTCAGACCATGATAAATTTAAATGGTTCAGTATTTCTACCTGAATTTAGCTTTGTCTGTGAACGCTGCCAGAATTTTAAAATACTCTTCTGCATGATTGATGGCCACAGGAAGTCCTCCTGGCTTGACTATAAAAAGGGGATTCTCACACTGGTGGTGATTATGCTTGAAGAGCTGCACACGAGAAGCCTGGCTTCATTGTAGTGCTGCGTCCAAACAATTCTTAAACAATTTTAACACATTTGTTTTCACTTATTGAACTTTAAATTGGTCTGTGAAGTAAACATAAAATACAAATAGCGTTATTTGATTGCACATATCCTTTCTGTTCTGCATTCTATTTGACATGAATCTCAACAAGAAAGGCAAACTGTAAGTAAAGTAGATAAATAAATAAATGAATAATAATCATATAAAAAGGGTGACAGGTTTAGATGCATTATACCGTCTGCGTTCACGACATTCCCTGAAAATTTATCTTTGGATCTGGTATTGTATGGAGGGAGTTGCAGAGGGAAGCTGTAGAGAGTAACACAGACTGGGGCCAAAGGGCATCTCAGGAAGCAAAGCAGGACCTGACTCTTCAAAAGGACTCCCTAGGCAAACACAACACATGATGCAGGAAACCCAAAACAAATGTCACAGCATGATTAGATGCTGCCTTTCCCCTTTTTTGACAAAGTAGCAAAGGCCTATTTTGCATGTACAACATTTGAAAAAGTTCCTTTTGTTGCATCTGCCGGATTAGAGTGGGAGGACCATCACAAAACATAAATAATGCCACCTTTTATTCCAGTTTACTCAGTTTTTCAAGGCAGTATTTGTGTACTGGGCCATTATCTTCTTATTCTTTGCAATATTCAATTAAATGTCATAAGCACTTACAGCAAAGTGTCTGAACAATCCCCTTACTTTAAAACTACATCCACCTTATTTTAAAACTACATAATTGTGCCAGCCATTGGTCTCATGACCAGGGCTGGAGAGGCTTTGGAAGCTAAGTACTGCTACACCCACAACACAGCTGCCACTGCCCAGTTGTATGCTCATTAGGGTTGGAGATTCGGACAGTCCAAATCCAAATTTTTACCGAATCTGCACTGATTCGGACGGATTCGGATGAGCAGGGGCCGAATCTGAGCTGTCCGAATCCTAACAGATCCGAATCCATGGGATTCGGATCATCAGCCGAATTGCGTTTTTATTTTTTGGTGTTTTTTTCACGTTTCGGCCTGCAGGGGGTGCATTTTAAAACATATCAGCACCAAAATATCAGAGTATCATCGGGATCAGTTCATGATGATACCCTCCTGCAGCTCTGGTTTAGGGGGGCCAAAGTTATGGACCCCCAAAAGGAGTGTCCCTACCTCCCATTCTTTCCAATGGGAACTAAGGAGATGAGGGCTACCCTTTTGAGGGTCCATAACTTTGGCCCCCCTAAACCAAACTGCACCAAACTTGGAGGGTATCATCAGGACAGTCTCCTGATGATACACTGAAATTTTGGTATTGATACATCTACAAATGCGCCCCCTGCAGGCACCCCCAGAAATTAGCACAAGATTCTTTGTTCTGCAGTGACTTAGCTGCATTGCTGTCAATAGGGAATTTCTGATAGAGGGCTGTGGAGTGCACATTTTTCATAGTAAACCCACAAAACTTTTCAGGAGAGTCTCACCATCCAGGTTTGGGGAACTTTACTTCAAGGGGCAGTGGGAGATGGACCCTACCCTTTTTGGGTCCCATAGAATTAAACCCCCTGAAGCAAAATTTCCCAAACCTGGATGGTGTCATCTAGAGACTCTCCTGAAGAGACCCTGAAAGTTTTGTGACCAAACCTTCAGAAATGTGCACCTCACAGCCCTCTACCAGAAATTCATCATTGACAGCAATACAGCTAAGTCACTGCAGAACAAAGAATCTTGGGCAAATTTCTGGGGGTGCCTGCAGGGAACGCATTTTGAGATGTATCGGCACCAAATTATCAGGGTATCATCAGGTGAATGTCCCGATGTTGCCCATCAAGGTTGGTGCAGTTTGGTTCAGGTATGGGCCCTCAAAGGGTGCAACTATCCCCATTGTTTCCAATGGGAGCTGATAGGATGGGGCTACACCTTTGAGAGTCCATAACTTTGGCTCCCCTGAACCAAAGCTGCCGCATCTTCAAACTTTGGGGGCATATCATCAGGACAGTCTCCTGATGATACCCTGAAAGTTTGGTGTCACTAGCTTTAAAAATGCTGGTTTCGCGTGTTTCAAATCGCTCACTCACTCCAGCAGGCTTCATGTGCAGAAGCGGTGAAACATGAAAAAAACCGGAATTTTTAAATTATCATCAGGAGACTGTCTCTTGATGACACTCTGTGCAGTTTGGTTCAGGGGGGGCAAAGTTATGGACCCTCAAGGGCCTCTATCCCCATTGTTTCCAATGAGAGCTAAGGAGATGGTGGCTACCATTTTGAGGGTCCATAACTTTTTCAAACCAAACTGCACCAAGCTTGGGGGGTGTCATTAACAGGACAGTCTCCTGATGATACCCTGATAATTTGGTGCTGATATGTCTAAAAATGCACCAATTTGCCCAAGATTCTTTCTGCAGTGACTTAGCTGCATTTGCTGTCAATGGGGAAGTTTCTGGTGGAGGGAGTTGTGGGGTGCACATTTATCAAGGTACAGTTAGGAATCTTCAGGAGAGGATGACACCATCCAGGTTTGAGGAACTTTGCTTATGGGGGCAGTGGGAGGTGGACCCTACCCATAACATTGAACGCCTTGAAGCAAGGGTCACCAAACCCGGATGGTGACGTGAAGAGACTCTCCTGAAGATTTAATAAGGTTTACCATGAGAAATGTGCACTCCACAGCCCTCCCACAGAAATTTCCTATTGGCTGCAATGGAGCCAGCCAGCCACTACAGAGCACAGAATCTGGGGAAATTCTGGTGACTATGAGGGGTGCAGTTTTAGAGCTACTGTCACCAGAATTTCAGGGTATCATAAAGTACTGTCCCTGCCTGATACTCCCCAAGTTCTAGTGAAGTTTGGTTCAGAGGTCCAAAGTTATGGACCTTCAAAAGTGTACATTTCCTGTTAGCTTCCATTGGAAACAATGGGGACAGGGCGCCTTTTGAGGGTCAATAACTTTGTCCCCCCTAAACCAAACTGCACCAAACTTGGGGAGAATCATCAGGACAGTCTCCAGATGATATCCTGAAAGTTTAGTGCTGCTAGCTTTAACATTGCACCCCCTGCAGGCCAAAACGTGTAAAAACACCAAAAATTCAAAAAAATAATAAAACGGACCCGAATTTTTCGGATTTACCCGAATTTTCGGGAATATCCGAATCGGCTATGATTCGGATTCGGGCATACAAATCATTTTATGCCCCAAAATACCCAAATCCGAATTTTACCGAATTTTTTTAGTATTGACCAACCCTAATGCTCATGCAATACTGGCACAGCTTCATTCTGCCCTGTCTCCAGATGTGCTAGCATATCTTCAGAATATATCAGTAGAGCTTCGAGATACATCAGTGTAGGGCTTAGTCACAATCCTAAACCATTCAAACCAGAGTTTAGGACTGCCCATCTCAAACATTTCTGTAAAACTTGAAGTCTCTCCATTGCCTTGTTGGTTTTTGTAAATAAAGCATGCTATATGTTTGAACTAGTTTGGAAACACAGTTGAGAACACATGCTATTCATACCGTTCAGAAAAGCTGAGCACATGGTTCTCATTCCCAGCTCCTTTTTTGATGTCTGCAAGGTTGTATAATTGGTAAATTTCTGTAGCACCATTCCCCCTCCAATCCATTCACCAACTCTCACCTCATGCTAGGCAAGATAGACTCTGCAATTCAAGGCCTGGTGTCCAGATTGTCCAGATTGAATGCAACTTGAATCTGGACATTATGACAGTGTCCATTTATATATTGCTGGAACTCTAAATTTACAAGCTGATAATTTAATGACCATCATTTACAACTTTCTGGATTTTATATTTAACATTAATTTTTGCATTATCTCTTCTCATTTAAAAAGAAATCTAGTTTTTCTTAAACACTGCTTTCATTTATCCTTTATCAGCTTTTTTTACAAGCCCAACAGGACTCTGCAAAAAAAAAAAAACACAACCTCACTTGATATCACTCTTCTTAGTGGATAGATCTAGTGCTGCCAGGGGCATCCACCTTCTGCAGTTGTGGATGCCCAGCCTGAGAAGTTGTTGCATCTTGGCAGGGAATGGAAGGATAGGATATAATACTACACTGACATTCTGGCACTGATACATCCCAAACACAAAGCAGCACAACATGAAATTTCTTCAGTGCAGCACTTAGCGTGCCCCACCTACCAATTAAATATGTTTGCTGGAGTGGTCTTGAAGTGCTGCTGAAATCCACAATATGCTTAATCAATTCCTTAATCAATTCAAAACTATGTTGGAAGTGTGGAAAAGAGATTGGTACATTTGAGCAGGTGTGGTGGACTTGTGATTTTTGTGAATATTGGAAGGGAATATGCATACAAATTGAAAAATTTATTAAAAAACACCCAACTTTCCGCTAAATCCCATCATCTATTTATTGAGCCCGGATTTCTAAAGATTGTGAATTAAAGCCACACTTGCATATACTCTATCATATGACTGTGGCAGCGAAAATAGTTTTAACTCAAGTGTGGAAATCTGAAAAAAAAATACCTTCAATTGAAGATTGGATACAGACAGTACAACACCTGCATACGGTTAATAGAATAAGTAATCAAATAAGCAATTTACCCTTTGAGACGTATAAGATGAATTGGAGTTTATGGGTTGAATATGTTAAAAGAGACAAAGGCTCATTCCGCACATGCAGAATAATGCACTTTCAAACTGCTTTCAGTGCTCTTTGAAGCTGTGCGGAATAGCAAAATCCGCTTGCAAACAATTGTGAAAGTGGTTTGAAAACGCATTATTTTGCTTGTGCGGAAGTGGCCAAAGATGTACATGTTTTACCAACAGAATATTGAAATAGTAGCTAATGAATTATGTTGAAATAAAGAATTCTATAATTGAATAGATTAGATTTTAACGAGAACATTTTAACAAGACAGGATTGAGCTAATAATAGTGATAGGTGAACTAGTTGTTCCGTGTTACTGTTTAGTATCAGGTTGTTTGATATACTTTATTTATGCATGATATATTTTGGTGATGGCTTTGTATGTTACAGGATTTATGTAAATAATTTGAAAAAATCTCAATAAAAATTATTTTTGAACAGAAAAAATCTTTAATTTTGGAAAAGCTATTCTGGAAATAAAAAGACAGTAGCCAACATCAAACCTTGCCATTCTTGTTACCAGAAATATTCTTCACCAGCCGAAGGAGCTGCCTGGCTGGGCTGCTGCCGGACACCCCTTAGCCCCACCCCACCAGGCTGCTCCTTTGGCCAGCAAAGGCTTCACCGGCTGAAGGAACAGCCTGGCAGGGCGGGCCCGAGGGGAGGGGTGTGTGGGCAATTATCTGCCCCCCACGTGACTAGCTGGCATGCGCCTGGGGACATGCGACCCCACATGTCTCCGTGAGCGTTCTGCCTCTGCACACCACCCACTCCTAGATTTGTGTCAAGGGAATCTTTTGCTTGAAATAGGCACAAACTTGGGCAAGATCCCAGGGAAGAGCTGAGAATGGCACACAGTGAGGGAGACGTCAAGTTTTAATGTATTGAACATGTAAAATTAACAGAAGGAAAAGTAGGAAATGCAGGAAGACTGAAAAAGCAATATAAAATATTAAATTTGAGGAATTACTGACATGCATATAGCTAGATGGCATTTTAAAAATATGCAAGCATTTGGGGAATAAGCAACAACAAGCAAATCAGATGGTTCCAAGTGGAAGCTATCCCAGGTATGCTGGATAGTCTACCCTTAGGCTGAGCCAGAAAGTCAGAACCTACCGTCTGTGTTGTCATGAGCGTACAGAGCCCCTGAGAGAGAGAGAGAGAGAGAGAGAGAGAGAGAGAGAGGGCAATGGATGCAGGCTCTCTTTGAACAGCAGTTCAGTGAAGGGATGGGATGTGGGAGGAGGCAAGAATGAAAGGCTCATAAAAGCAGAGCAGAAAGTTTCATATGTTGCCTGATTCAGAAGTCTCAATGAAGCTGAAGAAATTGCACAGTATCAAGGAGCAAGGGTCCAGGTGAAGAAGGGGTCTCCGTCTAATGATTTCAACACTGGACAAGCATTCATTGGGGAACTTAATTGGGGAACCTATTTTTTTCTCTTGCTTAGATGTTATTTTTATCTTGTTTTCCTTTGAGCCTTTGCTTTTTGGGGGGCCAAATTCTCTTGGTGACATTTTGGCATCTTAGCAAAATTCTTACTCTGACTGGGGGAACGTCAGAATCCCATCAATTTGAATTTTTGTGAAAAACAGAGTGGAAGATAGTAAAAAATGGTGGGCACCAGATGAGGCAATAGGGAAGGTGGAATTATTGCATTTCTAGGTGTGATTATTGAGTTACCTGACTTATGACAACTATGAGGGGTTTTCAAGGCACAGGTGATTTGTCATTGCCTCCCTCTGCATAACAAACCTGGACTTCCTTGGTAGTCTCCCAGCCATGTACTAACCAGTGCTGATTCTGCTTAGCTTAAGGGTGACAAGATTAGGCTAGCCTGGGCTATCCAGTTCAGGTCATGATCAGATATACATATTTCAAATTTTATTCAAGTAACTTTACAAAACAAACTGGCAAAAAACCTGTAACTTGAGATCTAATTAAAGACTACTAAGGCTGACATATGAATCTGCCTTATAGGGAGTCAGACCTTGTCTTGGCAGGAACTCTTCAGAGTACCCAGGAGAGCAAGGTCTTTCCCAGCACATGATATCTGAGGTCTTTTCCCCAGTGACTGAACCTGGCTGTTTCTCAACATACATAAAATATGTGTCTGCTCCTGAGCTGTGCCCTCTGCTGAGCTGGATCAAAGCAAAATGTTTGTGTGAACTCTTAATTTAAAATAGAAATTGAGGCTTTTAACAAAATCATGGACAAGGTTTGGAGTTGTGAAATTTAAGAGAAATGGTGGTCATTTTCATCAGTCTCACTGATTAGATGCTGCTACAGTCAGACATATGTCAGTGTCCCTCAAGTTGTTTTCACAAATTAGAGGGAGGAAAGCTGGTGCAGGAAAGGGAATGACTAGGGACAGATGTGTTCCTATGTATTTACAGATGTGTGTCTCTGCTTCAAACCTGGTTGTAAGGTGTGAGGTTAAGGGGGGGGGGGGGATGCCTGTCATATAAAGCATGAAGCAGTCCTTTGAACTCCTACAAGCCAACATTCTGTTATCTGATCAGGGAATTGCTTGAAATCATTATCTTCTCAGCAAGCCATCCACAATAGAGTAACATCCCATAAGTGTTAAGCACTGACAGCCAGCACTTTACAGGCTGTCAACACCTGTAAGTCCACAAAAGATCAAGGATCAACTTTCTTTTGTTTCTCAACCCCTGGCATCCTGCGGCAATTCCTGCCATCTCTACAATGAGAGGGCCATATTCTGTAGCCAATGTAGCTGCTGCAAAATGCTATGGGGCTATGGGCTGGGGGCAGAACTGCTCATAAGTAGTCAAAGCAGGCTCTCTTCAGATCTCAGTGAGTGGTCTAGATCCTTTGCACATCCCTGCTGCCTTTACCATAGCTATGGATTGAAAAATTAGTTACGCGCTTATTTATGTGGCCTTTGCTAAAAGTGGGGGAGGGAAGGACGGGAAACAAAACAACGAACTGCTGTAGAAGATAGTAGATTAGTTCCTGATATACTGATTTTTGCAGATGATTTTGCAGATTATCTTTCAATTACTCGCATGTGTTTAAAATATCATATATAACATGTGAGAGGTCATATGTGCATACTGATATTTGTGTATACACAAACATGCATGCTTGTTTGCGGTCTTAAGAACATAAGAACAAGTCTTTTATGCATAGTTGTGATGGTGTGCATACCATGTATTGTTTTGGATATGCATGTGTTTATTTGTAGTTATGGATGTGTGACCATGTTTCGACTCATGAATGTCTTAAACTGGCAGTGTGTGCATGGCAGCTATACTGCATGGTAACTATTATTTTCTGTGTCTGTCAACATGATCCCTTATATTCCACTCCACCCTTTGAATTATATTTGAGATCGACTGCCGCTGAGTTGAGCTGGGCTACTGTTACTGTTATTGATATGAATATCTGGATATGTGAAGCTATGGAGTTACTGGAAGTTAAAATGTTTTAATTAAGATGTTATTTATGATTTTATTCGGGTTGTTGATTATTGATATGGTTGATATTAAATTGTATACTGCCCAGAGCCCTTAAGAGATGGGGCGGTATATCAAATTGAAATAATAAATAAATAAAATGATCCCAGGGTTTCTCCTCAGCTGCATGAATATATGCATGCATACTTGTGTATCAGTACATCATGCTTATGTTTAATGTGGCAATAAATTGAGTAATTAAATTAATAAACAATATCCCTGCTGTTCCTTTACGCAGTTTATGATTGTGTGTGCATATTCCCACCCCTACCCCAGTTTTATCCTCACAGCTATCCTATGAGGTAGATGAGGCTGAGAGATTATGACTTGGCCAAGGAAGGTCACCACATGAACTTCAGTGCTGAGTAGAGAACTCAACCAAGACCTTCTCACTACTGGTGTGGCTGTCTTGATCTTTTATATCTCTGTGTTTTTCATCTCCATTGCTACTTATATCTCCACCTGTATAAACTATTTTGAGATCTTAGAGGGCCTTATTAAGCGCATTCAGTCCCTACAAGGGGCATCTTACCAATCCACACAACAGACCATGGAATCACAGAGTGCACACAAGTAGTGTAGCTCCCCGAAGACCTGGTGCCATGTTGCACCAGACGGTTTTGTGCACAGCACTGGTGGTCCTTGACAGTTTTGCATTGAATTACAGGACAGAACCTGATACATATAACCAGGGCAGATGGAGAACCCTTCAGTTGCTATTTTTGTCTTTCTGTACAGCAACATAGCGAGCAGAAATTCAGCACACAAAGCTTTTCCATATCAGAAAATCCTCACCTGTTGAATTTCTGCTTTTCATGTAAAGCATAGGTGTCAAACTCGCGGCCCTCCAGATGTTATGGACTACAGTTCCCATCATCAGCAGGCTGGCAGGGGATGATGGGAACTGTAGTCCATAACATCGGGGTGGGGCGCGTTTGACACCTGTGATGTAAAGGCACAGGAAGCCTGCTTTTAAAAAAGATGGCTCAGTGCAATCCTGACCTAAACAAACAGACTGTCTTTAAAAGGACAGTCTCTGTGGAACATTTTCACCTCTGCCCTCTCGTTTGTCTTCTTCACACTTCTGTCCATGCCCATCCCATCAAATCTTGACTGAACTCTTCTTCTCTTCATCCTATTCTGAAGCTCTGCACAAAGTTTTTTTCTCTGAGCACCTCCAAGGGTCCCCTGAAGGTCTCGCCTCACGTTCAGTGCAGGCGCCCCCCTCCTCGCGCACTTTCCTTCTTGCCCTCTCATTTCATCCTCCAGCACTCCTGGGGTCGCCCCCCCCCCCCCGCTCCGCCGCCGGCTCGGTTCCTTCCAACAAGCCGAGCTCCTGCGCCCAGGCAAACTTGGAGAGAGCTGCCCAAGTGGGATTCGCTGGCCAGTGCCGGCAGCAGCAGAGGCAGGGCAAGCAGGAGGAGGAAAAGGAAAGGGAAACGGGGCTGAGCCGCCGCCGCCGCCACCCCCCGCCCCTCGAGAACTCGTCCGCTCTGCCCGAGGGGACGGAGGCAACGCCAAGGGTGGGGGGAAGCTGCGCGCCCACCGGGAGCGCCCGCCACGACTAGCCGCAGCCTCAGCAGCCCACTGGCCAGACGCTGCCTCGCCAGGGCTGCCTCCCCTTCCCGACGCCCCTTCCTCGCCCTGGCGCTGGAAATGAAGAGGGTTTGCACGTTGTCCCTCTGGCTCTGGATCGGGATCGTCTCCGAGGCAGGTGAGGAAGAGGCGCCGCCGCGCCGTCCACGAAGCGCCCCCTTGCGCCGCGCACGCTGGGGACCGGCCGGGGTGTCAGGAGGGGATCGGACGACGGGGCTTGGAAGAGGTGGAATACGAGAGGGGGGGGGGGCACTGTGGTTTTCCCGCCCTCGCTCTTACCAGTTGGGCTGGAGTCACCCAGTGGCACACTGGCTTCTCTCGCCCTGGTGCCCTGACCTCGCAATTGTACCCAGGGCACGGCGGCCACTCTTTCCCCGCGCTTGCTTTACTCGGCATCTGCTGCTCACGTTCTTGCCGTTCCTTCCCTTCCCTTCGGTCTGCCGCTGTCCACCACCCCGCGTCAAAACCCGACCTCTTTTCCCCCTGTGCCTTGCCGCTTTCCCCGTTCACTCCTTCACTGTGTCTGCCAAACCTCTCCCTTGCTTTAGCCAGTTTCCCCTCTTTTCAACGCAAATCCATAATCCCAGCGGGGGAGCGGTGTTGGGTCCGTAGCCTCAAAAAGCAGACGGAGTCTTGAAGCACCTGTTAAAGACTAATACGAATGCACAGTTTTACTCCACCATAAACTTTCGCGGACTAGGGTCCACTACTTTAGATGCAAACTCACTGCAGCTGGACGAGTGAATTTCAGTTCAGGAAAACCTGAACTGGGGGAGAAATTGTGCTAGTCTCTAAAGTGCCACAAGAGTCCCATCATGGAATTTTGTCAATCCAGCCGCTTTTCCCCACTAACTTTGGCCAAATGAGCTCCATTCCACCAGCAGAGGGCCCTCTTAGGTGACTAATCTCATCCTCCAGTTGTGTTTCACCAAGTTATGGCAGTGAAGGGAATTTTGTACAGCTTTCTAAGCTAATGGACTACTAGAGCAACGGGTATTTTCTGGAAGGGACAAACCTCCACTAGTTCCTCAGGAAATTCATACTACCATCTGGAGCAATTATGTACTGATCTATCCTGCCTTTGTCCTGTATTGAGTCAGAGTGTGCATTTTAAAAAAACAAAATGTGCTGCTGCCTGCCGGTCATATGTAATGGCCATTGTGTGTGTCTCATGAAAGACAAGCCCAGTCATATGATATTCACAGGTATGGTGCTATGGCTGAAGGAAACCAGTCAACGCTTCCTTTCCTGTCTGAAAATAAACAGTAGAGGAACATAGTGGGCATGGTGATGTAAAAGAAATAAGGGAAGTCATTAATTTATGAATCGTAATTTATTAGCCAGTCACTAGTTATGCAACTCTTTGAAGATATGAGCTCTGGACAAACATTGGTGCCTCTTGGGTTGTAATGAGACGTCACAACAGACTCCCATTAAGGCAAGACTGTGCAGGAGCAGGACTGGTTGCCGTGTGCATGCCTCCCTCACCCTTCCTGGATGGAGCACAATGAAGGTTTCCCAACCCTCTATGATGTACAAATGCAGGCACTCAGGTGAATCAGAGTTTATATACTCCCCATAAGCTGGGAATCCAAACCATAGTTCAGTACAAGTATTGTGTATGTGTAAGGCCAAAGTAACAGCTGTCTCACCTGCATGCTGGAACTGTTTCCAATTTAAGATGAATACTGAGATTTAAGTGGTTGCATATAGGAAAATACATTGTTGACCCAGCTCTGTCTGATTAAATAAACAAAAATGTCCGGAAGATGCCAGAGAGACTTGAGGTTGGAAAGATGTTCTGTGAGGGAAACAAATCATACAATAAATCTGTAAACCGCATTGACAGCGATGGAGAAAATGTTTCTGGGGAGAAGCATGACTTGCTTAAAATCAGATGGGAGAACAAGACAGACCACAGGGAAAAATCTTAGTGCAGGAAGCTTTGCATGTGGTAAGATCTATTTTTGCCTTAGTGGGCTATTTTCTATCATCCAAACTCCATGAATCATCATTGTTGTGGTGTGTTGTTTACTGTACTTAAACATGATCTAAAGGCCAGGTCTGAAGTAAGCAATAGTAGGGAAGAATGGGTGCTGCAAGTCCAGTGCACCAACACTGGGCAATAATGCTTGGAATGCATAGTGCTATGCGTAAAGCTTACTACTTTGGGATGAAGTGTAGTGTCAACTTTTTAATGCCGGACTAATGAATCTTGCTATGGTCTTGCAAAGGCCGTAAGTCAGTAAGTTACTTCTAGGGACCAGTATGCTGTGCTTAAGCCCCTTTTTTGACTGACATGGAGAGAACTGTACCATTCAGCATGTGATGCTTCCTCCATAAGGAACATTAAAAGAATTTAAAGAGTTTCCAATAACACTTTGCTGTGTTCTGAGCTAACAGCTGGAAAGGAATAGAGAGGAAAGCATCGCAAGAAGACTGAATGTGAGTTGGGTGGAACAGTATTTAATTATAGTAGGATCCATTCTGGGCATGTATCCTGAGCTGTGTGGTTCTACATATACAACAACTATACTATGTGCATCTAGCAATACAATATTTTTTGTTCTGCCCCACCTTGATTAAATAACCTGTTGGACTCCTCATGTTTATGTGCATATGGTAAGAAATGGGCTTTAAATACTGGTATCTTTACATTTATTACTCTTAGCCACCAGTCTAGATGTAAAGACAGTACAAATATGTTGACCAATGAATGAACAAATGCAGAACCACATGCTACCCTGTTGGTAACTTTGTGTGTCAGCTTGTAAAATTGTGCTCTAGGCATCAATATGGGCATAACTTCCAGTTCTTCTTCCAGTTCTTCTCCAGTTCCTAGATATAAGGATGTCCAAACAAAGATACGAGTGACGGTTTCTTTATTCCTGAATCCATTTACTTAGCAGTGGGAATGGCTTTCATGGAATAACTGTGTGTAGGGGCCAGTTTATCTGGCCTCCTGTACACAACCATTTTTGACACCTCTGGCCCTTATTAATATCTCTCGCAAGCATTTTTGAGACAAGATGTGTAAAATGTAGAATGACTTTCTTGGAGAAACCACAATCAAAAGAAGCACATGTCATGGTTCTGCACTTGTCTGATTAGTAGATCTATGTATTATTCTGAATCAGTTGAGTTTCAAGGAAAGGAAAGTGATGATCAGTTCTATTGCAATCATGTATTTGAGCATCTAAGCTCTGGAAACGGTGGTTGCAAAAACTGTTTACATGTGTGTACCTGGAACTAAAACAGAGTATCTGTATTCTACTGTTGTACCTTAAACTGATCGTGATGAATTTTTAAAAAGAAATCTTAAATGTGGTCTAGGATTACCCCTATTTAAAGGTAGGTGACATACTTCTATATGGCTTGTTTTACTATATTTGGGTTTTGCCTGAAGAACCTATTCTACGCCAACTCCTTGATGCATATAATCCATTGTCAGTTATTGATATGTAGAATGGAAAACCAATGAGATCTGTAGCTGTCTTTCCTTTAAAGGCCTTCTTGCTGCTTATTTAGAGGCATTCAGTTTCTTTGGCCTAGACTGTTTGAGAGAGGCATATGGTCCATGCTGGATTCCATTTGCCTAGTTAACAGTGCCATCCTAAATGGTTACACCCTTCTAAGTCGGGTGGAATTAGAACAGTGTAATTGCTTAGCATGGCACTGTAATTCTCCATGGACAGTGAGAGTGCTAAAAGCATCCTTTTGGCTCAGGGCCAAGGAAGATTCACAACCTCTAAGAATGTATCTGGGGAAGGCAGACAAATCCTTGTTGCAGACATGGAGGAGCATGCTGACACCGCTACGGAAGGCATGTGGAATGTATTATGGCCCTGCGATGCCTAGATAGGTTCCCTGCACTTTAACACCTGCTGCAATGAAGACGCTTCATGTAATACATTAAAAAGACACTCCTTGCTCTTTGTCTCTTGTGGCTTGATGCTAGGCATTCCAACGGATTGTAGGGTTGTCATAACATTTCCTTTGCGGACACAGAAATACTACAGCAGCTGCTCTGTTATCCAGTGACTGGTTAAATTAATCCCTGGCTCTTCATTGTCTCTCGCTGTCCCAGACCCTTTGTTTATTTCATGCTGTTAATTGGAAAGGTTAGAGTAGTCCCATGGGTTGCATTTTATCTGTGGGCAAAATTGTAATGATTCAAAGTATGAAGTGATATTGCCTCTCTGACATATCTCATCATTAGGGGCGCACACCAAAATTGGATTAATATGTTAAATCGGGAAGATGGTGGTCAGTGACTTTTGTGTGTAAGCATAGTTCAGCTTTTTGCATAATAACACCAGATTTTCAGATATCCTTTCGTGAATACGTAACTGTGTACTTAGGGAAAAAATTAAGTTCCCTGTGTACCTTCTCACATAAAGCACCTCAATCTAGATCCAGCTACTTGAATTGTAAAGCTTATCAATGAGTTAGACCAGTGGTTCTCAACCTGTGAGTCGCGACCCCTTTGGGGGTCGAATGACCCTTTGGGGGTCGAATGACACAGCCCAAGACTCTCTACATCAGTGTTCTCCATCGTAAAATGGATAAATGTTAGGGTTGGGGGTCACCAAAACATGAGGAACTGTATTAAAGGGTTGCGGCATTAGGAAGATTGAGAACCACTGAGTTAGACCAAGTGATGATAGAAAAAGCAAAGCAAGTTGGCAAGCAGTGAGCCAACTGTTATGCTTACATTTGTAAATGTCCCCATTAAATGCAGAAAGAGAACAATTTTGTACAGTTACAATGTTATGAATTACTAGCCTCTGCAAGGACAAGGAACAAATGCAAAGTTGCACACCACATCCAAGAAGGCATGCTGTATTAAGTGAGATTGTTTGTGAACATGGCCCTCACATTTTCTAACAGTTATCTTCAGATCCCTCAAACTGAAGTAATTGCACTGACATTAGCAAAACAAATCCAAAGGATTTTAATAGTGCTATATTTCCCCAGTTAGTTCTTCTGTATAATAATAATGTGTTATTTCTTTAAGAGCTTAAAGCAATTATGTTTTTAACTGATTAGAGAGAAACAATAACTCAACATGATATTCACTGTAAAGAGAGCTGAAAGTTTATTTTTAAAGACAAGTAGGGTCTTCATAGCAGTAAGCAAAAGTGCTTCTAAAATGGCTTCATAATAAGAAAAAATCTGTTCAGTGTCCTGGGAATATGTCAATCATGGGTCCCCAACCTTGGTTGCTTCCACATAAAAATTTAAACATGCAAACTGGAGTTCAGCTTCTTTTTTTTTTAGTATCCTCACAACATTGTCATTAATTGTCCACTTTCCATATTTTCCCCAACTTTACAGCAAACATTTTGTCTTTCCCAAACCTGATAATGTACAATCTTTTTCAAAAGATTTCCATCAAAGCATTTTTGGATGCTGCGTAAATGGGAAAGTACATGTTTTTGCAGGTTCCACCCATATCAGCCCAATTTTCCTTCCTCAGACCCCACCCCAGCCACTACTAGAGACCTTTTTCAGGCTTTAAAAAAATAGCAATTAATGTTTAATTACGTTGTAATGATCCCTCTACTAGACCCTGTGAATTCCCAACTTTTCTTTTCTTTTTCAAAAATGTAAGCCTCTGGCACTTTTTGTTGTGCAGGTATGCTTTTCCCCTTTTATCTTTGCACCAAAGGGGCTAGATATTAACTTTATTAAAATGAAAGGTGGGCATTCAGAAGACCCAGTAGAGAAATCATTTTAATTTTATAATATTATAGCAATATTTTGTTTGCTGTTTTTCAGAAAGCCTTCAAAAAGGGGATGATGGCTATGGCTGGGGGTGGGGGTGGGGGAGGTGAGACAAGGAATGTGTGGGAAAAATGATTGCACGGGTACTCCATTGCCAGATAAATGCCTCTGCATTCTTAGTGGCAATGAGCTACATGAAGAATCATCACTGTGGGGAAATAAGCCCTTGTTGAACCTGTGGGGACATTTGGAATGTTGAAGACAGCCAGTGGGCAGTGCCAAAAAAAATGGCTGCCATGTGGGGGGAGGGGCAGTCACAAAATATTAGCAGTTCCAAGCCAAACTCCTTCCAGTGAAATATGAGAATCTTTGTTTTGGGAAGATATGGGAGAAGCAGATGGGTGCCAGGAAATACACTCTGTGGCACCATGGCTTCCACAGAGCACTCTGGGGATCACTGGTATAGATAGTGTAATGCTAATAATGTAATGTAAACTCCTCTGTAAGGTCAAATAAAACATAATGCTGGGGATCACTAAGCATATAATTGATCTGCAAAAGCAGCTGCAGTGGAGGAAGGTAATACCGATTGGAGTCACAAAACTGGAGAAGGAAGGTTAACTGTTTCTTGTCCTATACCATTTCGGCAATTGGAAATGCCCCTCATCCTCTTTTAAGCCCCAGAAATCCATTGTGCCTGATGTTTTTTCTCCCTCCTAAGACTTGAAGAAGTCAGGGGCATTTCTAACTGGGAAAATGCAGTAGAAGAACCATTAAGCCCTCCCATTCTTCCCAATGTCTGTCTAAGTGAATGCTGCATTTTAAGTCTTAATTTATTTTTATCTTTTTATTGTCTGTTGTTAATGTTGTACAACGCCCTGAGCCCTCCAGGGGAGGGCGGTATAAAAATGCAATAAATAAATAAATAAATAAATAAATAAATAAATAAGTTACAATCTGGGTATACAAGCACAGATACCCAGCATGACGAGTGGCTTGGCCCTAATCAGCTCATGTTTTGGGAACATGTTTAGGTTACCTTGAATGCTCTTAATTTACACAGCCAACAGCTTGGTACCAAAAGTTTAAATATGTGAATTGCTGAGACACTCATTTATTAAGTGGAAGATACGTGATAAATTGTTCAAATCAAACTTTGTTGAGTGTTCCTCTTTCTAAAGCTGGGGTAATACGTTGTGCCTTACTGCTTACATGAGTTAAGGTAGCTCTTATATCATCACAAATTATGTTCCAAAGAGTTTAGTGAAGATGGTTAGCTATGGTGCCAGGCTTGATGTCCAAGCTTTTGCTGGTGAAGGTCAGTAGTGGTTCATGGGAAAGGAAAATTTGGCAGCTGGGCCGGATGTCCTGCATTTCCCCTCTTCCTGCAACCGCCTGAACTATGTTCCTTATTTAGCTTTCCTGATGGGCAGGAGGAATGCAATTGCGGAAACTGTCATGACCTGATAACAGCTCAGAAACCCCTTTATGATGGCAGGCAATAGGGTAGTTTTCATTTTAGCTGGGATAAAGAAGGGCAGCATGCTTGGCCTGTCCCCATCCCCCTTTGCTTTGGCACATTTACCAACGTTTTGAGGCAGTAAGCGTGTCTGTATTTCCCTGTGCTTGCCGGCTCACTAACTTGTAGACAGTTTACGCTGCATTCTAATCATAACATAATGAAGGCTTGAAATGATGATGTCCTTTGATGTGGGCGGCAGAACCAGCTGATGCAGGAAGGAGTTCATGAGGAGAAGGGGATCCTAGAGCAAAGCCTACTGGCTGAAGTCCAAGCCTGGACAGAATATTCCATTTGCTGATGGTGACAATGTGTCAGCAAGGCCAGTGATAACAATGGAACAGTGTGTGGTGACGCAGGGCTGGTCAGCTGGAGGTGGGAGGAGCACCTTTATGTGCGAGCGGCATCAAACAAAACATTATGTTTATTTACTATACAAGATATTCCAACATGGTCCGTACATCGAAACATAGGTTTAAAGTGAAATATTTCCATGTAAAAATCTTACATTAATCACTGTAATACCAAAAGTCGCATCCAGTGCTTCATCATCCACCATTTCTTCTTGGAGCAAACAACTTATCCAGTTCAAGGTCCAGCAAAACAGCTGTTAGTAACGTCATACACATACTTAGCATTATGTGTTCTTCAAAGTGATCTCAACAAAAAGCAATGTGTATCCAACTGTGATCTGTGGTTTAAAGTACATTGTATATCAATGGTTTCATCTTCCCCATGGCAATTGCTATATGGAAAACAAAAACTCTAGGGAGAGACAGTTTGAAAACAGAAATGGGAAACATGAAACCAAATCCAGAGTATCATATAACAATCACATTTTCATTCCACTGAAGATGACAAGGTTATTCCGGGGTGGGGGGGGGATCACAAAGACAGACATACAGTTATGCAGATGTATGCAATAAGATTAATTTATGCCATTCATCAAGTTGTTGAGTATTAGATTTTTAAATGCAGGACGGAAGAACTGCATATCACAAAGAAAATGAAGGATTCCTAGGATCATGTTTTCCTCATAATTGGAGGCAAAGGAATATTTGTAGGTAGAAATTACTGTCCGGCCAGACAGTGTAGCCTCTCCAGTGTCTATTTGATGTTGGGCCATATCAGTTTTCCCAGGAAATTTTGAAAAGATGGCCTGATATTCCTGGAGAACAGCTTTTAGCTGCCACTTTTGTTCAGTGGTCAGTTTGGGGAATATCACTGCTTCAGGCAAGGTACTTTCTCTTTATCCCAGCCTGTCAAAGCAAAAGTTTGAGGTTCTTCACCTGTCGCTGTCATCACTAGGTTACCCCTATTATGGTATGGCTTTAACATATTTACGTGCAACTTCCTACTGCGCCCTCCATCAGAATAACTTCAATATACAGATGCCCGCAGTGATAATTTTGCCATTGTGGCAACAGACACGGTATAAATGTAATAATAAATATAATGGATGAAAGGTAGGTGGGAAGGAAAAAGAAGAGAAAATAGGGAAAGGTGAGGATATGGGGGTTGCCAGGAGGAAGGAAAGAAGCAATATTGTGGGGAAGGTAGTATATTAGGAGATGAAGTTCCCCCTGCAAGTCCTTGCCAGTGCACTACCATACAACTAAGACCAACCCAGCAGCCAGCAGTATGCGACTGGGCATAATTTTTCCAGGTAGAGGCTGCTTGGGAAAGGAAAGAAGGAAAGTTAAAAACAGGAGGGAAGATAAAGGTAGGTTAGCTGGTGAGTAGGAAGAAGATAATGAAACAGGAAATGGAAATTGACTTTAAGGGAAGGTGAGTACGAAATACTAAAAGGGGACAATGAGATGTCCCCTGCAAGTCCTTGTATCATCTAATAGTAAAGATGGCAGAAATTCAGAATGGTATAATGGTATACTAACACTATTACTAAAAGTGTTATAAAGATTATGACTGCATGAAACCCTTTGGAAGCTGAATTGTTTTCCAACACACTAGAACATACATTATTCTAAAAACACAATGAACTAGTAACTCAAAGACCATCCAAACACCTCAGAGACTACACCTCTTTCCACACAAAAGCAACCATAAAATCGCAACAAATGGGCTTCTCGAAAAAAGGAAGATAATGATTGGGGGGAAAAACAGTAGATTAATTTATCTTGAATTCCCACTATAAGTTCATGTACAGATAGTGGTTGCCACCTCTGGGTTGGGAAATACCTGGAGATTTTGGGGGTGGAGCTTAGGTACAGTGGACTTACTCTACTGCTTTGGTGACTGGGAAAAATGTCCCAGTTGGCAGTAGACTACAATCCAAAGAAATCAGTGCGTGCTTTGTATAGTTCGCTATTTCTATTGTTGATAGTTTATACAATTTCATTTTTATACATCATTTTACACATCATTTTTAAACATTTATACATTTTTAAACAAATATTGAGTTTATATGGAACCTTAGCTAGGGTTAAGATCTGGGACACAGCTACAGAAAATGGCACCAGAAGCAAGCACTGAAATTGCATCCCCACCCCTTCAACATCTAACTCCCATCTTTTGGATAATTGTACAAAGGCACAACACCTGCCAGTTTCTCCTGGGAGTAAACCTTAGAACACTATGCATAGAGCGGGGCATATAGAAAAACAGTATGTCATTTGACCACTGTTTCAATAAATGGCCCTTTTAAATCATTTTTATTTTATCATTTAGGAATACATATTAATTGGCAGACAGTGTGACTTAAAGTGGTTCCAGTAATAACAAAATATGATCTGCCACCTAAATTATAAAAAATGTACTTAACATTTGCAAGTGATAGTTACATCAGAAATAGTGATTTAAGATTCTAGCACACAAACACAATGTGAAAATATAGGTATAAATGTGTAATTGTTGAACTATAGTTTTGATAAGTACTCATCTTGCTCTGTGTAGTAGTCACACAAGCCTGTACTCCCAGGATTTGGCATTTCTCATTATTTACAGCCCCTCCCCACCCCAGCTATTTAGACAAACATAATCTAATGCTGTCTAAAGACCTTTCATTCCTGGCTTTTTGTCCTCCACAGCAATAGCAAGTCTTGGGTGGATTTTCAAAAATGTGCCAGTAGCAATACATTGAAATTAACTAGCATTAAAATGTGTTCTTTTAATGTCAGGGCTGGAAAAGTGATGTAATATTTTCATATGCTAGATAAGAGTTTCTGTCTTAGCTGCTTTCAATGTAAATGGACAAGATTATGCACTGAACTGACCTCTTACTAACACCAAACAAAACATGTTTTCTTACAATGGCAGATAAAAGAAATAATAATAAATATGGCCCTGGGCAATTCTACACAACTATACAAAGAAAGGTTAACATGACAGTAAGTTTGGTCAAAGATAATTCCAGAGGGGTAGCTGTGTAAATCTGTGTAAAGCAGAAGCACAGTGGCCTCTTAAAGACTTTTTTCTGGCATGAGTCAGAGCTTGAGATCCACTGGTATCTAGTTCAAGGTGGACGGAAATTCTTGCTTCTGCCCCATTTAGTTGTATAAGTTTTAAGAAAAGACTTATAATTAGCTTTACAACCAAGCTTTAGAACTTGACTCAACAACTACATTATTTTCAGACTGCTCATTTGGGATTGCTACAGCCATTATGATGGCTATCTCTTGCTGCCATAAGATTGTCATTTAAGATCATCGTAGTTCCAAATGACATAGTTATCTATGTAGATTAATCCTCTATCTGTCATTACTATACTATTTCAAAAAGATTATAGTGTAGTCCTTCTGACCATACCAAATATTGAAAGCTACGAATACTCAAATCCTTAAAGAATTAAGCAGTCTAACTGCCCAACCCAGAGGTAGGGGCAAAGGTAGTTGTGGAGGTGGCAGGGTCTCTACGCTGGCAGAAATTCCGTCACTGGGGCACTTACTCTGGTGGAGGGGCAAATTCTCTGGCAGGCAGCTGCCAAGGCCTCACAGGACTCCCAGAGTGTTGTGTCAGCACCCCAGTGCCACCACCGGTCCCAGCAGTGTGACAGGGACATTCCAAAGGCATGGCTGAGGGCAGAGCAACGTTAATCGGCTTCTACCCCAGCATTGCCTCTGGGATGGAGGCAGCCCAGGCCATGTCCTTATTTGGTTATGTAAGTCCATAGATCCCAACGGAGGGCTTTTTGGTGGTGGGAAAGCTTTTTGTTTGGTTTTTTGCCTCCCTGCACCACTGAAAAGCCCTCTGGAGGCGGCAGGGCAGCTCCACAGTGGCTCCGGATTGGGCTGCCTGCCACTTCTGTCTCAAGGCGTCTTGTCATCTCAGCATAACCCACATCACAGGCTGGTTGTCAGGGTTAAAACGGAAGAGAAAGAGAACCATGTATGCTGCCCTGAACTCCTTGGAGGAAGGGTAGGATAAAAATATACTAAATAAATAAATAAATGTCAGGGAATTTTAAAAAATCATCATAGATTTATTAGCTGACATGATTGGAAAACATTATTGGTGTCAAAGATAAACTGGAATTGGCAATACACAATCTTGAAGTATCGTAATCAAGATCTGAAGAAAAGTTACAGGGTTATTTTCCTATAAATGCTGAAGTACCATTAACTCTTCTATGATTTGAAGAAATTCAACAGATGAAATTCTCCTAGCAAGGAAAAGCCATAATAATGCTTTATTTGTTGAGTTTCTGTCTGTGAATACTCTCAGCGCTCTGACTGGAAAAAAGATGACAACCAGCCCTAGACAAAGAGATAGCCGTCCCCTTTGCCAATACAACAAAGGCGTTGTCAATTATTGGCAGATACTAAAAGAAATGTGTTCAGCTGTGCAAAGAGCTGCAAATATCAAGCTCTCCAAAGGTATGGAAGGGCTGCTGACAGCTGAGATCCGAGAGGAGGTCTGTGGGGTGGCCCCGGCTGACCTGCTGGCTCTAGGCCGGACATGCGGTTACCTGACAGGCTAACTTTGGCTCAGGACATGTACTCTTTGAGAGGATGAAGCAGGGGAAAGGAAAGCTGACAGGGAGAGAAATGCAAACATGGCCTAATAGTAATGGTGTGGGGGAGGTGTGGAGGAAAATGAAGGGTAAACCTTGCAACAAAACTCAGGAAACCAGGCTGGAGCAAAGCAGGGAAGTGATGAGATAGTATTTCCTGGAAAGGGCCAGGGACAAACGCAGACAGATAAACAGTCAAGAGGACACAAACCAAAGGAAGGGATGCTGTTCCCAGAACTGAGTCCTAGAGGGTGCTATACAGCCGGGCTGGTTTTCACTCATTGCTCCTTTTAGGGCTTAGGATTTTTCTTGAAGGTCTTAAACACATGGCATTAGGAAGCAAAGGAATCACCCGCAACCCTTCATTTCTCTGTTTAATGCTAAATGTTGTTCGCAAAACATGGCAACATGCCCAAAGAAGCTGCATATTAAAATAAAGGCAAGAGCAGGGTCATTAGAAGAGTCATGTAATCGTCCCCAGATGCACGCAGAGCAGGTTTTCAAAAAGGAATATCGTGGAAATCTGCCTTGCATCACGTTAAGGCTGTATTATTCTGTCCAGATTGTCTCAAAATTTCAGAAGCCTACACTTCTTTTTGAGACTAACTGAAATCCCAGCAGAAACAGAAATGCAGAGTGAGTTATATCAAAACCAGAAGAGACTATCTTTGCACATATTTTGTATTATTGTTTTTTTAAAATGAATGTCTATTAGATGGACATTATTGTATTAATTATTGTATTATTGTATTAATTTTTTAAAAATAGGATATCAAAGCCAAAGTGTCATTACATTTAAAATCCTGTTACTAGCCAAATAATCAGATGAATAATAGGTAAATAATAATAAAAAAGTTGCTACTGAATGAAAATCTGACAGAACTTCATGTATTTGATCATAGTGGTAATAATCTCTTTTTATTCAGTATGGGGACCCCTTGAGATATTGGATGATAAGAATTTAAGTAGTATAGTTATATGCATGTAGAAATTTAATTGTTTTAAAGTCCTTTTTCTTGTATGTTTTCTAATTATTTTAATGGCTTAGATCCTGTATAGCATTTTTGAAATATTTACAATGCCATCCTAAGCAAAGTTATACTCTTCTAAGCCCACTGACTTCAATTGATTTAGGATATAATTCTGTTTAGGGTTGTATTATGGCACGTAACCAAAGTCTCATTTGCATACCAACACCTGTGCACCAGTAAAATCACTTGCATTAGCACAGGTATTTTCTTTCCATCAGAATTTCTGCTCCCACTAACACAATTTATTGCACTATGGGAAAAGCCACACTGACAATGAAAATAAGCTTGTGCAAAAGTGTAAGCAGAACAATGCCCTGGAGTGTGTTTAGATCAAGGTCATCCAGCAAGCTTCACAGCAGTGTGAGGGATTTGATGTGACTCCTTGATCCTAGTCTGACACTGAAGCTACTACACCACACTGGCTTTTTCACAATGCAATCATAAGACATCTCCCACTGACGCTGGAATTTCAGTAACTTCCCAAACTCTGTTGCCAGCAAGGATCTGAACAAGTTTTGTTTCACTAATGCACATAGGCTGTTTCCCCACGTTGAAAATATGCCTGGTTTGGCTCCGTTCCATAAAATCCCACACCTTTTTATCCCGGTCTCTCCCTCCCCACCGCAGCCTGCATCTGTGGAGGGGTCAAGTTGATACCGGGATCAAAACCTCCACTTCCCTTTCCACAAGCCCACAATCTGCTCTGCGGCTGCTCATTCCCATTTGGCTGTTTGTTTGGGGGCGGGAAAGTGAAAGAGCGTCCCTTCCCCTCTGCTTGAGGAAGCAACCTTTTTTAAAAACGTCAATGGCTGTGCAACTACGTAGCCACGCTGTGCAAGCGCTCTTTTTTCTTTGCACGATTGTGTCTTCATAGCCACGCAGAGCACACAAACAAACAAAAAGGCACGTCCCAGCTTGCCCAGAGTCCGCCGTTCTGAGCATGCCCAGTCCACTGTGCTCTGATTGGCTGTTGTGTTTGGAGTGGCAGCTTGAATGAACTGTCGGGCAAGCAGGACAAGGAAATTTAAACCTGATTGGTCTCCCCACGAAACCGGCCTTGGCCCGAGATTCTCAAAAAGATTTACCTTTCTGGCGACTTTTGAAAATCCCAGGATCAGGAGGATAGTGCGGGGTAGGGCCAGAACAGAGCCGATTTGGGGCTGGGAGTCGTGGGGAGTCCTCACACAAACCAGGATATCTAAGGTGAGTATCCCAGGATATTTTCCCCGTGTATAACATTTTCCCCATGTGTAACATAGTGTAACATTTTTCTGTTTGTGGTGTTGCCCAGGATAAGCATTTCCGAATCAAGTAAGGGGAAGGGCTAGTCACGCTTCTGTAGCACCTGGAACTGGAAGTTATAAACCTGGAACAGGAAGTTATCGCTTCTTCTTATGATGAAGCATTTAACAGTGTTGGGAAAGTGTGTATCAGTGCTTGGCTTCAGACTGATTATTAACACATTTTAATCTGCCTTAATTTAAAAGCAGGTACTCCATAAAACGAGATTTATGCTTCACAGCCCCCACCCTTTCCTAAATGTTGTAAAAATAAATGACTTTCTTGAGGAGGCGCTGTTGCATTTAAATATTGACACAATAATTGAACAGCCACTTTTGACATTTATAAAGATATGAACAAAAAGCCTCAGCTTTTCCCTCTCAGATGCTTGGCATTTGCAAGGTTTTCTCAATCTGTTTATCTCCCTATATAGTCCCAGTAGGTTTTTTTGTTGTAGCTTTAAGGAACCTAAACATGCAAGCTCATAAGAGCCTTTCTCCAACTATAATAATGTCTCAGAGAATAGCTTAGAGCTGCCAGACCTCCAATAGTCTTTCGGGATATTTCAAAATATTACAATACCATAAAACAGAGTATCCTAACTTCTTGGCGCCACCTATTTTGATCAAATAGTTCCATGACAGTTTCTTGTAGAGTGTTAAAAAATACAAAAAAAAGAAGGAACTGAGACTGAATGTCATAATGTTGTTCTAATAGCTATATAACCAATATGCTGTTTAAGAAACCATCTTTGAATCCCATTAATCCATCCAACTACCAGTGTCAAATTTTCTGTTCATGGGTGAGGTAGTTGAGAAAGCAGCAGTGGACCAGCTCCAGGCTTTTCTAGAGGTCACTTCAGCTTTGGACCCATTCCAGCTTCCGGTCTGGTCACGGGACAGAGAAAGCATTAGTCGCCCTCACAGACAACCTCCATAGACTACTGGATTAAGGCAGGTCAGCACTGCTGTTATTACCCATTCTGGTGGCAGCATCCAACACAGTCAGTCATGAACTACTGGCCCACTTGTTGATGTAGGTGTGTTTGGGACAACCTTGCAATGGCTGGTCTCATTTCTACAAGGTCAGGGACAGAGGGTAGTTCAAGGGGAGAGGATGTCAACATGATACCCTTAGGGGTCTCTCAGGGGGTAATCCTCTCCCCAGTGTTATTTAACATTTACATGTGCCTCTCACCCAGCTAGTTTGGAGTTTGGGGCTGGGTTGTCATCAGTATGCTGATGGCACCGAGCTATAGCTGTTGATGGGGGTCAGCCATATATCACCCCAGCCATTTGTTTGGAGGCTGTGGTGAAATGGTTGAGACAGAGTCAGCTGAAATTGAATCCATCAAAGTTGGAGGTCCTGTGGCTGAGCTTAGGGAGGCATGGGATTAAGGTGTCAGCTTCCCACTCTTGATGCAGTCATACCCTTTTCAACAAAAGGACTAAGGGGAATTGTAACTTCATCCGCATTGTGCTGGATCGTCCTTGTTTTAGAATGCTCTGCTTGGGTCCGTGTGGCTGCCTCATTACCAATGAAGGCACAGGTCACCAATGTAACCAAGATGGCATTTTCCATCTTTGCCACATCTGG